>NC_142762.1:11257500-12507500 GCF_054948205.1 Urtica dioica subsp. dioica
GCGGCCGGACGAGCTCACCCGGCCGATGGCCAGCCTAGTTCAATCGGCCGTTGGCCGGCCCAAGCAATTCACTCGGCCAATGGCCGAGTGAATCTCAACCTGCCCACCATGCTCACTCGGCCAATCGCCGAGTGAATCTCAGCTGGCCCATCAAGATTCACTCAGCCAATGGCCGAGTGAACCCTCAGCCGGCCCATCAGGTTCACTCGGCCAATGGCCGAGTGAATCCCCTGCCGGCCCAACAAGTTCACTCGGCCAAGGGCCGAGTGAAGCCTCCTGCCGGCCCGACAGTTCACTCGGCCAATGGCCGAGTGAACCACACCCGACGTCCAGCATTCACTCGGCCAATGGCCGAGTGAACCTTACCCGACGTCCAGCATTCACTCGGCCAATGGCCGAGTGAAACTCACCCGGCGTCCAGCATTCACTCGGCCAATGGCCGAGTTAACCTAACCCGGCATCCAGCAACTCACTCGGCCAATGGCCGAGTGAAGCTCACCCCACGGTCAACACTTCACTCGGCCATCGGCCGACCGAGTCTCACCCGGCCAATGGCCGACTCCACCACACTCGGCCAAGGGACCTTCACAACGTCCCTTGGTCGCCTATAAATGCGAGGGGACCCCTCGAGGCAGGTAATCTGAATTTGAGTACTGAAACGTTGTCGTGTTGTCAATGGTGCCCACAAGAAGAGTAGTAGTGTCTATTTTTGTACATTTGATGTAATAAAGTCTCATGAAAACTCTTGCTTGTAATTGCTTATTCATTAATAAAAAGTTGAAACGTTCATTCAATATTCCTTGTCTGAAGCTTTATGATAAAACCTTAGTCTTTTAGTCCATAAACAAACTTAACAACTTACGAAGAGACAAGTGTAGATTTGCATGAACAAACTCTTCGTAGTTTGCTTAAAACGATATATTCGCAATCTTAGGGTCAAAGGACTATTGACCTCAGTACGATTGTTAGAAGAATCTATGATGTCTGGTTATGAGGCATTGAGAGTTGGAGACTCTATAGTTCTTCTAGGTATCTTCCGAAGGTACTGAATTGACCAGTGCACTTCTAGAGACAAGATAAGAACAAACCATTTAACCTCTTATGTCTCGAAGTCACTATGTATGAATTGCATCATGCTTACCTTAATCCTGAAATGAGACATGCCATTTCACAGCTTAGTATTCCCATTTGAGAAAGTCAGAGTTCGGACTCACTATGTGATTCCGAACAGGGCCTATTGGTGAAGTACTAAGTTGTGAGAATGTCATGAGTAACTTTGTGAAGTTCTCATAGATATGGAATTCATGTACAAGATTGCTGAAATGCAATGTATGTCACCTCATGCTTTGTTCCTTAGAGTGTGAATAAATGAACTGGCCAGTGTCCTAATTGAGTCCTGACACTTTTGGATGAAACAATGTGACTTATTAGCTCCTCGTCAATACATTGTTTCTAACTTATTCACAAGCGACAAAGGAGTTGAGGAAATAACAGCTAGAAGGGTAAAATGGTAATTTAGTAAATCCTGACTAGCTGATGACATTCATGAAGGGTAAACATAGATAATATTCAGTGGATCCGCTCATCATAATTAGGTTGAATTCTTGAGTAGAAAATAAATTCATTTGAACCGAGAGATTTTCAGTGTCAACTCTTTAGTTGAGTCAGTTGGCATTAAGCTAAACTTGGAAAAGGTTTGTGAACTTTTGAGTCCAAGTGTTTAGCTCAAGCTTTGTTCATTTGGGTCCATGAGGTCACTGTCACGAATCACATCGAGTAGGAATAGTTAAACTGGAAGCTAAGTCAAAACAAGAACGAAAATTGTCAAAAGGGTATTTTTGTCTTTTGAGACAAAGGATGAAATGAATGTCAATAAATTTTTTTGACAAGCTCATTTGATGACTGAATGTCACTCGGCCATGACTTGATCATTGGGCCTTGTGAATTAATTTCATTTCATAAGAATTTTATTGAAAATTCTTAATGGGCCTTTCTCATATTGTCATGAACAAATGAAGAAGCTTCTAGAAGCTCCTTCTCGTAGTGTATAAAAGTGCCCACTCACTAATTCCTTTATTTCGAGTGATTTAGTGATAAAAACTTTCGTGGTTGCTCGAGGTGCCGAGGAAAGAAAGAGAGACGTGCTGCGAGGGGAGACGAGCGTTGCAAACTTTCCAAAAGCTTCTTCAAAGTTCAAGCTTCAAGAAAGGTTAGTAAACTTCTTAGCTCATATTAGTTTTTAATTACGTGTACTTGCTCTTTTGTCTAGGTTAGTAAAAAACTGTTTTTACTTGTAAAAGAAAATTTTTAAAATTCCGCCGCTTACCGAAGTGTTAATTATTTTCTTAAACCCTAGATCGATTCCAACATGTCGAACTCGTAACTCACTCGTTTCTCTCAAGTCTCGGCCTCTAAACACTTAAACCCTCTATATCCACCTCAATCCTACTAATGTTGAGCGTCGGAGAGGTAAACAGAGGCAACCCCTCTGTTTCCCCTTTGTAGTTCACACCTCTTCTCTTATCTTTTCAGGTGCTTGGACGAGATAGACATCATCAACTGCTAAGGGACGACTTGGGATACCATGTCCGACACGCTCGGGCTGAAGTGAGACCACTTGGTCCGGCCTCGGGTCTAACCACTTTGGGCTCCTAAATAGTTGTCCGAAAACGAGCGACAAGACAACGCATCAGTTATGCTTGTGAGCATGTAAGCCACGACCTTGTTATTGATTGTGACCCACTTGTCATAATCCTCTTTTAAGTTTCTAGAAGCATTAGCACCAGGATAGGGATGTCTATCTTCAGTGAGGATAAAGCGGATGTTTCACTCATCGGGACAATATTAAGGTTCGACTTCTACTTAGAAAAGTTGTAACCAAAGAGGATGTCTTTTGAAAACAAATCCATAATAGGGTTTGACATGATTACTGAATTTATTAAAGAACTTCAATTAGAAGTACGAAAAGAAACAACTATCTACATAATTTAGGATATAAAAATATATTACAAAGAAGCACGAGATAAAATAATAAGGCAAAAGAACCCAGTTTTTAAATTCCATAGTAATTCAACTAATAGTCACAGTCCGCCTCACTATTGGTGACATAGCGGAGCGCACCTACGGACAAAGATATTCGTTTCAGATTACTAGGCAATCATGGTACATGCAATTTCATAGCTATGCTAATTAACTACAAGTTTTTAGCAATCGTGGCCACATGCAACAATTAAATTGTCCACGCATGATTCGACCCAACATTTCAGCAAACGAAAGCTTAGCTCGAACGTGCTAGACAAGGTCTAATCAGGAACGAGATCCACTTCTTCTGCATATCGCCAAAGATCCAACCATGTTATTGCAATCAGAAAAGCCCTTTCGTAAGGAACGTGAGACATATCATTCACGAAGAAGAAATGCTAACTCGAGGGGACCTTTCCTCCTCACGGTGTTGGCGTCAATGTTGGAGGCCTTATATATGACTCAATATACTTCTAGTATTTTAATTTTTCTAGCATTAATCATTCCTCTAGGTGATACACTTGGGTTTACTAAATCATATTAAAAACCCAAGTGATTTTACGCTACCCATAAAAACAAAAGTTTCAATATAGCTTAGTTAATAGGTATTCGTGACAACTAATCTTGATTAACCTAATAGCAACCTACACGAGAAAGTTTCTGGTTGGGAAGGAGAGATACTAGGTCATTTGGACCGAGGCTCAATCAAATCCCAACAGCCCTAACCAGCCACGGTAGGGCATGACTTGTTGCAAGGAGCACTGCCACAAAAGGACGGCGCTTGGAGGACGACTGCGGGCATAATGGGCGGATAGGCGATCTGCCTCCCTCCTCGTCGTCTCGCCACCATGGCGAGATGGACTTGAGGGCCATCGGGGCTGTTTCGAGTCTTTGTCGTGGTTCATTGATGGTCATGGGTTATAATTTATGGTTGTGATCAGGGTTTGTCAATCACAAGATTACAACCAAAAATAATATTTTCGTAAAAAATAAATTTCATAAAACTTATACCCTTTGAATTTCGTATGAACAAAAACTCTAGAAAGCGAGAATCCATACTCTACGATCAAATCTGAAAAACAATTCGCATAATAACATATCGAATCGAACGAAAAAAAAACAATCAAATATAATTTCATTCAAACCATAATTAATTTAAAAGCATGAACGGATCTTTAAAATAAGCAAATCGACTAGTTCTAATACGACTTGTTGGGAATTAGATATTCCTATAACCGTTGCCAAAAATAAATAATTATGCTAAAGGCTAATTATTTATACGATTATATATAAACTACATCTATATTTGAATATTTGAATATAATCACAACGACTCTGATTTAGAGATTCAGGTTGTGTCATGTTTTTTGGAATGAAATCATGAATTCCGAGGGAGAGGAATGGAGAAGAAATTCGTCCACACCTCAGTGATGTTAGTCAAATTTTTTGACTTCTTCTCTTGTGTGTATTGTGTTCTCCTTGACCCCTATTTATAGTGGTAGAAATGAGATATTCTAGGAAATTCTTAGAGATATTTTATTCTCCTTTATTCTTTCCTATCTTGTAGCTAAGCATAAACCATTGGATCTTGACTACAAATCCTACATTTTCTCTCATCCATCAGATCAGAATCTAGGATATTATATTTCCTTATTTTTCTCATGTATTTAAAGAATCTAGATATTTGAGAATAATGAGGATAATATTTTATTTTCTTTTTTAATGGAGAGAATATCTCTACCATTATTATTCTCCTAGATATTATGAAACTAATTATGAGAAAGAATAAACAATAATATCTTATTTCTTGATTTAATGGAGAGAGAATATCTCAACCATTATTATTCTCTCTCTTATTTATTTAGTTACATGATTTCTTTTCCACAAATCTAGCAACTAATTAAAGAGAGAATATTGGTAATTAATACCCATCGTAGGCGCCTACCATAAGGTCATGGGACAAGTAATTTCAAATTTTATTGTGTCCATAAGGCCTCACTTAAAATTCAATTAATTATTTACTTAATCCAACAATAAATTATTAATTCCACAATAAATATTTAATTCGGAAAATAGACAAATTTTTGAATGAATGCTGCTAAACAATTTACAGATGTGAGATTGTAATAATAAATCATCTTCATTATTACAAGACAGTTCTAATCCATCTTTATTAGAACCGAATCGGGGACTGTGGACCTAGTAACAGAAGCTCACACAAATCCGATTAAAAACCCGACACTGTCCTTTCTCTTTTTCAATCGATCGATTCGTCAATCTTGGGGATATGCCACAAAATAATCCAAGACGACACTCTTCTTAGTACTAGAATTATATTTTACTCATCATAAGAGCGTCCACTGATATAATAAGTACATATGAGCCCTAAGCACCGTTGCTTCCCTAACGAAAGTTTCTTTCGTACGTACTTACTACAAAAGTGTGCACAATCAATCGTTTATGGAATCAACCCTATCGTGAGTGAACATTGACCTTCTTTCAGGAAGGCTGTATTCTGTATGCGTGAATCACTTTCCGCTCATACCATATCCTGAATTCCCAAGACATAAGTATTTTGGCATGATAGTAGCCATTAACGAATGAGTCAAAGAACCAAGTAATATAACCTAGAAGTCTGTAATCACTTTAGGATTTAGATTAAATCCCACTGTGACCATCAAAGCATTGCTGATTAAGGTATCGTAACGATACTTAAAGGACACATCAACAACCAAAGTCTGTCCATGCCGTACACTTACCAAAAGTGTAGAATGCTCCCACCAAGTGATCAACCTTCAATTGTGTTCCATAATTATGATTTTAGATACACCTAACAGGCATGTATCAATCATCGACCACGTTTTAGTCACCGCCTGAACTTAGATGTCTAGCATCTAATTCAATTTAATATGGAGGCTATGGATGATAGTTGTTATTGATTCTCATTTAGAAAACAACCCACTAATCATAAATGCTAATAAAGTAAACTTCTTATTGAATTCAGTAATCATTCATGTTTATATTATTTGCTTCAATGGGCAATATTCCTAACACATCTCTGTAATGTCATCATCCTGGCTATCTTGAGTTGGAGATGGTGAGCGAGTCGAGCTCTCTTCGGGGAGCGACTCTTTGTTACCATGCGCTCGAGAGTGCAAGAAATATTTTTAAGCATCGCTGGGTTATTGGGGTTATTAATTCCCTCATAACATGCGGCTGGCTGGTTACTCATCTTTTCTCAATTCTGAGAAAGTAGAGTTTTCATAAGAAAAGAAGAAGATGATTAGAATGGATTTCGGATTGCCTGAGTCGGGGAATCCTTCTAGCGCCAAAATATTGTCGCACGAAATTGCACAATGATTTAAAGATTCAGGTGGTTCGACCCAAGACCAGACCAAGTGATCACACCTAAGCCTAGTGTGGGAACTCGAAATTCATGAGTTGTCGCTCCTCTAGCTCGAAGGTGTTCTTTGCTTGTCGCGGATATCCGAGAATAAGAAGAATGGAAAACCAAGCTTAGAGGAGCGCAGAGGCAGTGCCTTTGGCGTACGCTTCGACACTAAACAATTTTTATTGATATGTGAGATGAGGGGCTAATATTCCTTTGTTGAAAATTTTTAGAAAGATGTGCTCGACGGAGGAAACGGAGTGCAGAGAGTCCTCGGCAGCGTTTCAGAACTCTGGAATCGAGCGATCTTGAGAGAGAATGAATTTGTACTTGACCCTCTCTGAGGAGGGGTATTTTTAGTGGATATGGAAGTTGAGGAGGGCCTCTAGACGCATCTTACGGAGAGCTTTGCATGATTTGGAGAGTGCGGGAGTAGGGAGCTCCATGCACGCGGTAGCGCACTGCACGCCGCGCCATGTAGTAGGCGCAGTGCATCGACATTAATGCGCGCCGTGTGCTGTGCTCTTTTGAAGAGCATATGGCACGGCGCGCAGGCCCCTTGCGCATCCTGCGCTTGTCGCATGGTACACGTGTGAGCTTTGCTTGAATGGCCTCTTTTGAGTGGGCCTTGGCCTATGTGGACATTTGATTAGCTTTTTAGTAACCTGGCCCGTTAGGACTTAGAATTCGGAATTCAATTAAAATCGCACATAATTTAATATTTTCGGGTTTTCTGAGAACGACCGACAACATAATCCAAGGACAATATTGCTCTTACTTCCCATATGGCCCTGGGCCTTGGATTTTTTTTCAGCTTGCTTAAAGCCCAATAAGAGTGATTAAGTAATTACTTCAACCATGAATAATTATTTACACTATAATTAATTCGCTAAAACCTACTTTACGAATTAGAAATATTTTTACGAATAAATCATAACTATGAGAATGTAATCAGTTATCTAATTATTACAAATATCTCTATCCATCTTATCAAAGGCACCTTGGGGACTATGGACCTAGCAACTGAAACTCCTACGAATCCAAATAAACAGATAAACTCACTATTTTCTCTTATTCATTCGATTCATTAATCCGACGTCACACCACAAGATGAACCGAGACTACACTATTCTTGTTACTAGAATAATATTTGCTCGATGTTTAAGAGCATCCATTGATATAGTCACTACATGATATCAATCCTCCAAGTTCAACTCCTAATGGAAAAGTTCAATTATTACCGTTATACCCTTATCGCTACATATATGCTCTAAGAAACATTGCTTTCCCAGTTAAATATTCTTTCGTACATACTTACTACGAAAGTCTCGACAATCTATCGGTTATGGAATCAACACTTAGGTGAGTGAACATTGATCTTCTTTCATGAGGGATTTATTTCGTATATGTTAGTAACATTTTGCTCATATCATATTCCGAGTTCCAAAGAAATAAGTATATAGGCGTCCTTGTAGCCATGAAAGAATGAGTCAAATAATTCGTTAATGCAACCTAGAAGTCTATGAGTACTTCATAATTTATATCAATTATCATATGACCATCAGTCCACCTAGATTTGTGCATCCCAACAGTTACTTAAAAGAGCATCTAATCTAGATTTGTCTCTATTGAATACAGACCAACTGTGTACAATGCTTCCACTAAGTTATCACCCTTTAACAAGTGTTCCACATATGTGATTTTAAATCCGGGTACCCAAGCTTAGATTAATCACCGATCATGTTTAAGCTCACCACCTAAACTTAGTGTCTTAACATGTAATTCACTAAGTTATCACCCTTTAACAAGTGTTCCACATATGGATGATAGTTGTTATTGATTATAACTAGAAAATAACCCACTAATCAATAATGCAAATAAAGTAAACTTTCTTCAATGGGTAATATTCCTAATAATACTTAGCAAGAATTTATTTTTTGGAGCACCATGGAATAAAGTCGGAGCAATTTCGTGATGATTTGAAGACTTTTCGGATGAGCTAGAGTTAAACAAGAAATATGACGCCTTCTTCTACATGACTTGAGATTCAGTGACGATTCCAGATGAATTTTTACACCAATTAATAGAGGTTTTGTTTAGTGTTCCAAAGCATATTTATATGCGAGAATTAGACATGGGAGCAAGAAGATACGCGTCGCCCTTATGACTCCGAAAAACACCCTAAATCCTATATAAATGAGTTTAGCCTCCAACAAACATATTTTTCCCTTCCATTAGTTTCTCATATAGTGTTTGGTCATTTTGTGGAGCTTTTAGAAGATGAAAATGTGTTATTTAATGGAACTGACAACCCGGCGAGTTCTTCTTCTCCGAATTCCATCGTTATTCTTTCTTCTCCTTTTTATTTACATTGTTGAATTCTAGATAGTTGTGAACCTTGTTTATTTTTTTTCTTAATTTTATATGAATTCGTCTATAATTTTATTGCTTTTGATTATTATTTTGTGCTTATCTTTGATTATGAATTCGTTTGGCTGCTAGGTTTTTATGGAGTTACGATGGAGTTCGGACCGATATTAACGCGTTGATGACTCTATATTTTTATCTAGTACTCGTTCTCGTTCAATTTTCTTGATCATTAGTAGTGCATATTGTCATATTCATTGATTAGTTACCTTTGATTTGTTATCTAGGATGTTTTGCTTTTCGAGAGAGAGTAAATAGTCGTGTTTAAACTATATTCTTCATTGTTGACCTAGATTAGTAGAATGTTGGAATTGATCTAGGGTTTAAGAAAAAGTTTAACGCTTCGGGTAAGCGGAGGAATTTTAAAAATTTTCTTTTGACAAGTAAAACGATTTTACTAACCTAGACAAAGAGCAGGTACACGTAAATAAAAACTATTATGTGCATAATAAATTTACTAAACTTTTTAGAAGCTTGAACGTTGATGAGCCTTCGGATGGTTGAAAACGTCGTCTCCCTCGCAGCACGTCTCTCTTCTTTCCTCGCCAACTCGAGCAACCACAAAAGTTTCTATCACTATAATCACTCGAGAAAAATAGGAATTAGTGTGTGGGCACTTTTAAACACTATGACTCAAGAACAAGTCTCAAAGTCGAAGAGCTAAAAACGCTAGGTCAAATGAGGACCTAGGTGCCAAAAAAAAAATGAAAAGAACTTAGAGAGAGAAGGAGAGAGAAGTTCTCAATCTCTAAAACTTGGGATGAATCAAATGTGAAGAATGAGGCCCCTATTTATAGGAGAGACTTTACCTTCATTAAGGTATTTTCCTCTTCTATAGAATATCACATATTCATGAGCAAATATTGCCTTATTCCTTCATGAGTCACACGGCCAAGGGAGCCTTCTAGAAGGCTTGAATTTGTTTCCTCTTTTGTTCCCTTGACTTGTCTTGGCCGAATTCCCTTATGCCCTGCATAGGAAATTTGTTTCGTCTTTTTCTTTTGGCAAGTATCTTGATACATTTATGGACAAAATATTATATCTTTCTTTGGGTGATGGGTGCCCAAGAGGCTCTCTAGAAGTGGCTTCTAGAAGCTTCTTCATTTGTTCATGACAACATGAAAAAGGCCCATTAAGAATTTTCAATAAAATTCTTATGAAATGAAATTAATCCACAAGGCCCAATGAACTCATCATGGCCGAATTATATAGGTCATCATATGACCATGTCAAAAAAATTTATTGACATTCATTTCATCCTATGTCCAAAAAGACAAAAATACCCTTTCGACGATTTTTGTAAAACTTGTCTAGTTCTTGTTTTGACTTAGCCTCTAGTTTAACTATTCCTACTCGATGTGATTTGAGACAGTGACCTCATGGATCCAAATGAACAAAGCTTAAGCTAAATACTTGGAATCAAAAGTTCACAAACATTTTCCAAGTTTAGCTTAATGTCAACTGACTCCACTAAAGAGTTGACACTGAAAATCTCTCGGTTCAAATGAATTTATTTTCTACTCAAGAATTCAACCTAATTGTAATGAACGGATCCACAGAATATTATCAGCGTTTACCCTTCATGAATATCAACAGCTAGTCGGGATTTACAAAATTACCATTTTACCCTTCTAGATGTTATTTCCCCAACTCCTTTGTCGCTTGTGAATAAGTTAGAAACAATGTATCGACGAGGAGCTAACGAGTCACATTGTTTCATCCAAAAGAGTTAAGACTCAATTTGGACACTGGCCAGTTCATTTATTCACATTCAAAGGAACAAAGCATGAGGTGATATACATTGCATTTCAGCAATCTTGTACATGAATTCCATATCTATGAGAACTTCACAAAGTTACTAATGACATCTTCACAACTTAGTACTTCACCAATAGGCCCTGTTCAGAATCACATAGTGAGTCCGAACTCTGACTTTCTCAAATGAGAATACGTAAGCTGTGAATTGACATGTCTCATTTCAGGATTAAGGTAAGCACGATGCAATTCATACATAGTGAGTTCGAGACATAAGAGGTTAAATGGTTTGTTCTTATTTTGTCTCTAGAAGTCCACTGGTCAATTCAGTACCTTCGGAAGATACCTAGAAGAACTATAGAGTCTCCAACTCTCAATGCCCCATAACCGGACATCATAGATTCTCCTAACAATCGTACTGAGGTCAATAGTCCTTTGACCCTTAGATTGCGAATATATCGTTTTAAGCAAACTACGAAGAGTTTGTTCATGCAAATCTACATTTGTCTCTTCGTAAGCTGTTAAGTTTGTTTATGGACTAAAGACTAATGTTTTATCATAAAGCTTCAAACAGACAAGGAAGAATGAATGAACGTTTCAACTTTTTATTAATGAATAAGTAATTACAAGCAAGAGTCTTCGTGAGACTTTATTACATCAAATGTACAAAATAAAGACTACAACTCTTCTTGTGGGCACCATTGACAACATAGAAAACTCTAGGCGATAGTGCAACAGTTTGCATTATTTTCTTTATGCGTGTAAATTTTTTAATTGGATTAGAAGCCGAGAGGGTAATAATGTCAAATGAATAAGTTTGCTAGAGCACTCGAGAGAGGATATTGAATGTTTAGAAAGAATGAGATTGGTAACATAGAAACGAGGCAACAATAGATAAAATATGGATAGTCATCATAGTCGGTTTGTAGTGAAGTTATATCCTACTTTTTTTCTCTTTGATTGAACTCGTTTGAATTTAGTTTCTTTAATTTTAATTTTAATTTTAATTTTAATTTTAATTTATCATAATATTCATTCGTCATAATTTAGAATTAATTTGCGTCAAGTTAGTTTAGTCGTTAAAATTACTAGTCTCTATGAAATTGATACTCGTACTATATTAGCGACACGTACACTTGTGTGTGTGAATTTATCACAACAGAGTCCATCATTTATATTCTCTACTTTAGGCTTAAAGTGAAACATACTCTCAAACGAATTCGGAGCGAACACTCGAGAACACTCTAGAATGACACTCAAGTCTGATGACATGTTCACTACAACTGTGCATCGTTAGATGCTTTATTTAGACTTATCTCGAAACATATTTTCTAACTCACATTTTCTATTCCTAAAAAAATAACGTTTTTATTTTTATTTTTAAAAATTCTCTTTATTTATAAACTTTAGATTTAAAAATAGTGAATACATCAATTTAAAAAATGGTATACTTTTAATTGTCCTTTTTAATGAATAAATTTTTCATTTGTCGCTATATGCAGTTGTTCGTATAAAAGCACCATTTGTTAGCCCTACACACAGCATCATTCCGTCTTACACGGATAAAGTATAAACCATGCTTATCTAATTAATGTTATGGTGGGACACGGAAGCATAAAAATTGTTGACTAAAGTCAAGACACTCATTGCTGTATTTATGATCTCGAGCAATATACCAAGTGGACAACATATATTTGTAATACATTAAATATACACATTTCAAATGGAAATTGTGGTGCTGATTTCGCTTTCAAGAATTCCAATTATAAAATGATTTATATTACGTTTGGACAGTCTTCCTTGTACGCCGAGCATGAGTTAAATAGATCATGGCAAATAAGAGCTATGAGTCATTGAGTAGTTTATTTCCAGCGCGCGCGCACACACATCTTAATCAACTAGTTATATCCCCGTAGTCTTTTAAGATTCGTAAGCCAATAGTTGCACCCACTAGATTTACCCCGAAACAAAATAATTTTTATTTTTTTATTTTATAAAAGTTATCATAAGCTTTAAATAAATTATAGATATGAAACCCAAAATACAGACATCACTACTACAAAACTAGGATTCTACAATGCTTAAAAACAGTTGTAGAATGATTCTACAACGCTTCTCCTGCGTTGTAGAAGCTTCTACAACGCTTAAAAATCCGTTGTAGAATCCAACAGCTTTCTACAACGCTTAATTATCCGTTGTAGAAACTAAGATTCTACAACGGATATTTAAGCGTCGTAGAAGCTTCTACAACGGTTTGAATCAATTGTGTAATTTTTAAATATTTTCAAACATCTCGCCGCGGCGAAGTATATTTCTCGCCGCGGCGAGATATTCTACAACGGATCTTCAATCCGTTGTAGAATCATTTCGCCGCGGCGGACATTATACTTCGCCGTGGCGAGTTGTTTTCCGCGGCGAAGTACGTTCCGCGCCGCGGCGACAACATTCTACAACGGATTGTCAAACCGTTGTAGAATCATGTCGCCGCGGCGGGAATTATACTTAGCCGCGGCGAGATTCTCGCCGCGGCGACGTAGGTTTTGCGCCGCGGCGAGGGGATTCTACAACGGATAAAATCCGTTGTAGAAGCGTTCTGATTATTTTTTTAAAAACATGCCGCGGCGACGTTGTAGCTTAGCCGCGGCGTGGTGTATATCGCCGCGGTGGTGTATATCGCCGCTGCGAAACCAAAACATCGCTGCGGCGAGGTGTTGATGTATGAATAATGTGCTCTCGGTATCTTTTTTTCCGCGGCGACTCTTATTTTTCGCCGCGGAAAACATTATTCGCCGCGGCGAAATGTCTAAGTCGCCACGGCGAAGGCTTCATTTTGAAGCCGAAATCAGTTTTTACACGTACTAAAACCCGGTGTAAAAAATATGGCACCTGCAAATAACCTTCAATCCAAAAAATAATATCTACATCTTCAAAACATTCAAAAGAAATATTTACATCCAAAATTGAATACAAAAACTAACTAATCATCACAGTGAATAAATGTTTGTACATAAGTTACCCATTCTTCCCTAACTCTCTCTAAATCCTCTTTTGTATAGTTTTTCTTACTTTCTAATTTTCCTACACCTCCTACAACTATATCGCGCATATACGAAATAACAAAATACCCGCATTCCGTGTTTCCGGTTTGTCTCGGAGCGTTCCAAGCATTGATGTACGTTGACTGTCCGTTATTATGGGCGTTTTGGTGCTCGAGCTTGAAATCCACAAAAACCCTATAACACAGAAATCATAAGAGAAAAAACCTCTACAATGATTTATAATAAAAAATAGTTTAAAAAATCAAAATATTACCTTTTTATCAATCGAGTTAAATGGATTGGAATTTTATTTCTTAACGGGTCGAAGAACATAGCACTATCTCTCCAAGGGTCGAGGACAACGAGCATCCAATGCGCACCTTTATTGTACGGCATCAAAGCTAGTTCACCAAATTTGCATTTTCGTACAATGTTTCCAACGTCCTTGACTCGTTTTGACAAATAAGCGTCCTCGTCGTTGTTTTCGATGTACGAACTTAAGCCCGGATTTATAAAACAATAGTCTCGACTCTTCTTCGCCTTTTCTAGCCTCGAGCGTAGATAGCTATGACAAACAAGTATTTGATTGATCAAAACACTAAATATTGAATATTTATATTAAAAACACATATAAAGAAAACACTTACTCTATATAGACCGTTCGCCAATTTCCAAGTATTGCAAAAAGTCGGAAACATCTTCAAATGACACCGGAATCGGGATAGCCGCGAGACTTGGACTAACATTGACCATAATCACATCCCCTTACGGTAACATTACTTTGTTGGCATGTTGAGCGAGCAATCGAAACTTTGGATTAATCATCTTGTACGGAATCTTCTTAGCATCATCGATGCTAATTCACTCTCAAAACCGAGCTTTGAGAGTTGTTTGACAACCGGACTGCGACTCTCTATTCTCGTGTCCATTTCGATCAATCTCTTCGGCCACGAGACAAATCCTCCTATGGCATCTTCAATGGTTTGAGCTTCTTCGGTGGGAATTGGCAATTTTGCTTTTTTAGTCAAAACCCCCAAAACGGTCACACGTACATTCCCTTCCTTCAAAGGTAAAGAGTGAACTACGCTCCCATTTAAGTATGCTCGCCCATTTGCAACATGAATCATGCCTCCTTTCACAACATCATCTATGAAAAGAAGACACTCGACGCTTTCATCCGAAGTCGGTGTCACTGGGGTGGTTGGATTCAATGAGCAACTAGCACGAATACTATTGGGTTTTTCCACAACAATAGGATCGATCTTCGGACGATCATCAACAATGATAGGATCGATCTTCGGACGATCATCAACATCGTCGTGTTCTAAGCAAATCAAGAATATTATCAATAACTTAATACCAAAACATTTATCTTTATTAATATATAGATAAAAAAAATTAAACATACCTAAAGAGACCGCTTCATTGACGTGTTCTTCAACATTTGCCATCTCTTTATCATCAACAACCTTCGCGTTGAGATTCTCTTCCACTTGCTCGACACTAGGCGACTCGACATTAATGCTACCATTTCCACCGAAGGCCTTCATCACCAAAGACTTTAACTCGCTCATTTTCCGACGCATCTTCATTACTTCTTCGTTGGGCGTTGGAGGAACAAAGTACTTAAAACGCGACGTGTGTTTGGATTGACCGCAAACTCGCGACGTTCCCAAAGCTTCTTGCAAAACACTCTTTCACGATTCCGGCAACCATGTCCCTTGCGATGCTTGTTGTGATAACGTTTTCTACACATAAAATTATTTGAAAATAAAATTACAAGGTTAATTGTTATAACAAAGGTAAAGAACTTACGATTTTTTCTCCCATCAATTTGTCTTTCTCATCCTTGTAGTTATCTACATCTTTCATTAACGTGTTCTTCAACGTTTGCCATCTCTTCATCATCAACAACCTTGTCCTTGAGATTCTCTTCCACACGCTCGACACTAGGCGACTCGATATTAGCATCTCCGACATTAATGCTACCATTTCCAACGAAGGCTTTCATCACCAAAGATTTCAACTCGCTCATCTCCCAACACATCCTAATTAATTCTTCGTTCGGCGTTGGAGGAACAAAGTACTTGAAACGCGAAGTGTGTTTGGATTGACCGCAAACTCGGGACGTTCCCAAAGCTTCTTGCAAAATGCTCTTTCCCGATTCCGGCTCCCATGTCCCTTGCGTTGCTTGTTGTGATAACGCTTTCTACACAAAATTAATTTCAAATAAAATTACAAGATTAATTGTTATAACAAATGTAAAGTACTTACGATTTTTTCTGCCATTAGTTTGTCTTTCTCATCCTTGTAGTTATCTACGTCTTTCATTCGCGAGTCAATCCAAAGACACATCTATGAAATGCTCGATTGGTTGTCAGGATACTCTGTGAAATGCTCGATTGGTTGTCCAATTTGCATGAAAGACACATCTTCCATCCGTTTGAAGCATGGTAAGAAAACTGTTTTTCTGGGTCATAGAAGATTCTTACCAAGAGATCACTCGTATAGAAGATTGAAACAAGCATTTGATTGAAATTCAGAAGAACGACCCCCTCCTAGAATTTTGTCTGGTGAAGATGTCTATGAGATGGTTAAAAACTTCAATGAAGTGCTTGGGAAAAGAAAGCGGAGTGCTAGTACTAAAGAATCGTTCAAAGAGAATCCTTAGAAGCAGAAATCGATTTTCTACGACCTTCCTTATTGGAAGACACACTACGTCCGGCATTGTCTGGATGTTATGCACATCGAGAAAAATGTTTGCGAATCGCTTATTGGTACACTTCTTGATGATCCAAATAAATCGAAAGACGGAATAAATTCTCGATTGGATCTTAAAGAGATGAATATAAGAAGCATTTTGCATCCCGAGGAGGGGGGTGGGAAAAAAACAAAATTACCACCGGCAAAGTACACTCTAGATCGAAAGGTGAAAAAGAAATTGTGTAACTGGTTTGCTTCTATTAAAGTCCCCGAAGGTCATTCGTCAAACTATAAGAGGTTCGTGTCTTTGAAAGATTTGAGACTTATTGGAATGAAGACGCACGACTGTCATGTGATGCTACAACAAATGTTGCCTCTTGCTTTGCGAGGAATTGTGCCAAAAGATGTGAGGTTTGCAATATCAAACA
The DNA here is from genome assembly GCF_054948205.1 of Urtica dioica subsp. dioica. Taxonomy (NCBI): domain Eukaryota; kingdom Viridiplantae; phylum Streptophyta; class Magnoliopsida; order Rosales; family Urticaceae; genus Urtica; species Urtica dioica. The sequence continues at coordinate 11,274,261 of NC_142762.1, forward strand.
TATGTGTATTCTTTAACTCGATTTGCTCGAAGGTCATCGATCCAACTTGATTGGATTTAATGCAGTCAGAATTGGTGAAAACTCTGTGCTTGCTCGAAAAGATCTTTCCACCTTCGTTTTTCGACATAATGATCCACTTGTTGTCAATGGTGCCCACAAGAAGAGTAGTAGTGTCTATTTATGTACATTTGATGTCATATAGTCTTACGAAGACTCTTGGTTGTAATTGCTTATTAATTAATAAAGTTGAAACGTTCATTCATTCTTTCTTTGTTTGAAGCTTTATGATAAAACCTTAGTCTTTTAGTCCATAAACAAACTTAACAACTTACGAAGAGACAAATGTAGATTTGCATGAACAAACTCTTCGTAGTTTGCTTAAAACGATATATTCGCAATCTAAGGGTCAAAGGACTATTGACCTCAGTATGATTGTTAGAAGAATCTATGATGTCTGGTTATGAGGCATTGAGAGTTTGGGACTCTATAGTTCTTCTAGGTATCTTCCGAAGATACTGAATTGACCAGTGCACTTCTAGAGACAATATAAGAACAAACCATTTAACCTCTTATGTCTCGAAGTCACTATGTATGAATTGCATCATGCTTACCTTAATCCTGAAATGAGACATGTCATTTCACACCTTAGTATTCTCATTTGAGAAAGTCAAATTTCGGACTCACTATGTGATTCCGAACAAGGCCTATTGGTGAGGTACTAAGTTGTGAGTCTGTCATGAGTAACTTTGTGAAGTTCTCATAGATATGGAATTCATGTACAAGATTGCTGAAATGCAATGTATGTCACCTCATGCTTTGTTCCTTGGAGTGTGAATAAATGAACTGGCCAGTGTCCAAATTGAGTCCTGACTCTTTTGGATGAAACAATGTGACTTGTTAGCTCCTCGTCAATACATTGTTTCTAACTTATTCACAAGCGACAAAGGAGTTGAGGAAATAACAGCTAGAAGGGTGAAATGGTAATTTAGTAAATCCCGACTAGCTGATGACATTCATGAAGGGTAGCATAGATAATATTCAGTGGATCCGCTCATTATAATTAGGTCGAATTCTTGAGTAGAAAACAAATTCATTTGAACCGAGAGATTTTCAGTGTCAGCTCTTTAGTGGAGTCAGCTGGCATTAAGCTAAACTTGGAAAAGGTTTGTGAACTTTTGAGTCCAAGTGTTTAGCTAAAGCTTTGTTCATTTGGGTCCATGAGGTCACTGTCACGAATCACATCGATAGGAATAGTTAAACTGGAAGCTAAGTCAAAACAAGAACGAAAATAGTCAAAAGGGTATTTTTGTCTTTTGAGACAAAGGATGAAATGAATGTCAATAAATTTTTTGACAAGTTCATTTGATGACTTAATGTCACTCGGCCATAATATGATTAATTGGGCCTTGTGAATTAATTTCATTTCATAAGAATTTTATTGAAAATTCTTAATGGGCATTTTTCATGTTGTCATGAACAAAATGGAAAAGCTTCTAGAAGCCCTTTCTAGATGGTGTAGGCGCCCATATTACCCAAGAGAAAAGAGAGTTTTTTTTGTGCATAAATGTATTAAGATACTTGCCAAAAGAAAAAGAGGAAACAAATTTCCCCTAAGGGGAAAGCATGGTAGGCGCCCAAAAGGATCAAGAGAGAAGCAAATAAAAGAGGAAACAAATCCAAGGACTTACTTGCTTAGTCTTGGCCGTGTGACTTTTTGAAGGAAAAGGGAAATTGGCTCATGAATATGTGATATTCTATAGAAGAGGAAACTACCTTATTGAAGGTGAGACCTCTCCTATAAATAGGAGCCTCATTCCACACTTTTCATTCATCCAAAGTTTTAGAGATTGAGAGCTTCTCTCTCTAGACTTGGCCGCCCCTTCCTCTCTCTCTCTCTCTAGTTTATTTTCGATTATTTCTTGTCTTGGCACCTAGGTCCTCACTTGACCTAGTGTTTAGCTCTGCGACTTCGAGACTCGTTCTCAAGTCGTAGCGTTTAAAAGTGCCCACTCACTGATTCCTTCTTTTCGAGTGATTTAGTGATAGAAACTTTCGTGGTTGCTCGAGGTGCCGAGGAAAGAAAGAGAGACGTGCTGCGAGGGGAGACGAGCGTTGCAACTTTCCAAAAGCTTCTGCAAGGTTCAAGCTTCAAGAAAGGTTAGTAACTTTAATAGCTCATATTAGTTTTTATTTACATGTACATGCTCTTGTCTAGGTTAGTAAAAACAAGTTTTACTTAAAAAGAAAATTTTTAAAATTCCGCCGCTTAACGAAGCGTTAATTATTTTCTCAAACTCTAGATCGATTCCAACAAATGGTATCAGAGCTATGGTCAAAGGAATGCATGTGCATGTTTTTAAATTATGAGCTTGAAAATCGTTTTCGAAAGTTTACTAATTTTGTGACAAGTTAGAATTGTAATCTTAGATTTTTTTTAATTTATTGCTCATGCCTTTAAATTAAAAACCATGTTGATTTTCTATGAGTTTGGGATGATGTTAAAACACATTAGAATCAGTTCTAAAAGTTTTTATTTTTTTTATATTGAAAAACGTGTTTTAAAGGTTTGAGAATTTTCGAGTAAATTTTGTGACTAGTTTTGTTTTCTTGCTAGTTTCGTTTATTTACTTGAATCGTTTTATGCATGTTGTTTTTTCTTTTATTCTATGTTATTACCCTGCTAATAAAACACAAATAAAAGCTTTAAACAATATCTTAAAACGTTCCGTTACACTCGATTCTTTTTCGCACCTAAAAGGACAAAGCTTTAATTTATTTCTTTTTCTTCGAGCTGGAATGTAAACCCGCATTAAAAGCGGCATAACTCTCTGCTCAGAAATCGAAATTTAATGATTCTTGAATAAAATTAAAGCTCTGTCTGTCCTCTATCCAATGCCACCGGTTTCGGCTCAAAAGGACATCGGAGCCGCCAGTTATGGCGATTTTACTCCGAGGTGCGCGGCTGTCTGAAACTCCAGTTTTTTAGAAATCCGGATTTTCAAACCCCACTACCATGAGTTATAGAACTCTAATGAGAAAACTTTCTTGAGCAAAAATGTTTTTCATATGATTATAAACATGATGTGTAAAGATTAAAAGTTTTGATTTTTGAAAGATTAATTGAAATTGAATTTTTACAAAACTAGTTTGAATTTTGAAAAACCGTTTTCACTTTCAAACTTGAAAATATTTTGTCATCCAAATCAAATAAATTTTCAAAATGTTTTCAAAACTATATCTATATCACATATGTTCAAAATCTATATGCTCTTGAAATTTTGAGTGGGAGGTCTCTTTGTAGACAAAGCCGAAAAATAAAAAGATGTGTAATCTCAAACTTTCAAGTGTTCGAGTGAGTTGAAGTTCACACTTCCCTCACGCACTTTCCCGAAATAGAAAATAGGAAAAGATCGAGTATGTCCCTTGTGCCTTTATGCACTAATACTGCTCTGAACATGTCGATCTAGGATTCTCTTCTAGTTGTCCGCTCTGTCGCTCTCTAACTAGGAAATTTGTTTCCGAACTTATAAGAGTCGATGAACCAACTCCAAAAACTAAGTGGGAGGGTTATACTTGTTGTTTGTAACCCACGATCCCCAACACTAATGAAAAGTGCAAGTGTCGCCGGACTAAGAGTCACCCTCGTGGCCCTCTCTTAAATGAGAGTACTCAAGGGCGCTTTGCTCTGATCATTGCTCAATGAGCTACGTTCGAGAGTGAGACGATGATGACAAGACCTCCCCTCGGCGGATTGTTTTTCAAAGTCAATCTTTTGGACTAAGTGGTTGGTTACACACTTAGACTCAATCCCTAGTAATCCTCCCTCGAGGCCCTGCGAAAGGATGTGAGTGATCAAACCAATTTACAAGGTGGCTAGTCAAAATTGATGTATTGACATCTTGGCTATGCATTAATGATGAGTCATTTACTTATGAAAGGAGACTCGTTGCGGCCTTCCCTCGAAGGAGTAAAGTGTCATTTCGTTCATAACACCTTTGGATTTTGTAAAGTCTTAAACAAACTTAAATCCTAAACCAAAGACTAATCATAAACTTGTTTCAACTTACATAGGCAATATGTCTCTCAACCATCTCTCTATCTTTCTTTCCTCGATCAAACTCGAAAACGAAAACTACGTAGATTCGAAACATAACCTCGACATAATACCTACCGTTAACAAGCACAAATGGGTACTCACCACCTCGTGTCCTCCTCTGACGAATGATGATTCAACTCAAGAGGACAATGACGCCTTAGCGGCCTGGCTTCGATCCGATGAGATTGTGAGGTGCTATATCTTAGCATCTATGAACAATATGCTGAACAAGCAACATCGTGACATCGAGACTGCCGCTGACATGCTCTACAATCTCCTTGAGAGTTTTGGAGGGCAAAGGCGTCAAGCAAGGCAAAAAGCAGTCCGACAGTTTATGAACTGTCATATGAAGGCTAGGACTCCTGTTAGAGACTTTATGATACTGATCATTAGTTTTCTAAATAAAATGGAAATCCTAGGATCTGAGACTGATGGGAAGAATCTCATAGATATGATCTTAGAAACTCTCCCCGCGTCTCTTGATACCTCCAAGATGAACTACTCCATAAACAAGCTAGAGTACACTGCTACCAAGCTTATGGAGGAACTTCACACTGCTGTAGGTTTCACTAAGAGAAAGAGGAATCAAGGAGAGGCACATGCTACTGAGCAAAAAGCCTCCGCCTCTGAAACTGTGAAGAGACCTTACAAGGCCGACAAAAGGAACTGTCCCGCCTATCTCAAAGCAAAGGAACATAGTATTGTACTAGTTACCGAAGCATGCTTAGTAGCTGATAATGTATCAACGTGGATTCTTGACTCCGCTGCTACTAACCATATTTGCTGTTCCTTGAATGGTTTCAAGAAAACCAAAAGCTTAGAGGAAGGCGAGTTCTGTTTCAAATGGGGTGATGGGAGCCTGGTGTCTGCAAAGGCTGTGGGATCTGTGACGCTGTCTTTTGAAGACCGCACTTTAAACTTGAATAATGTATATTTTGTTCCTACCTTTGGGAAGAACTTAATATCCGTTGCTCGTCTTCGTGAGCAAGATTATTGTTTAAAGTTCATTAAGAATGGAATTCGTATTTCGTTTCCTGATAATTCTTTTGTCACTGATGCATGTATGAAGAATGCTCTTTTCTACATCTATCCCACTCAACCTTCTCTTTTAGACACCGAAATAGATAATGATCTAATTAGGGAGTCAAAGAGGATCAAACTTTCTGAATCCTCCGATCTAACAAAATCAACATACCTCTGGCACTTAAGACTTGGTCATATCAGTCTAGATAGGATTAAGAGACTTGTGAGGGATGGTCCACTCCAAGCCTCTGCAATAGGTTCACTACCTACTTGTGAATCCTGTATAGAAGGAAAAATGACTAAGCGACCTTTCTCCGATAAGGGTCGAAGAGCCACTGAGTTGCTGGAACTAATACATCCTGATGTATGTGGTCCGCTCAACCAACAGGCACGTGGAGGATACGAATACTTCGTTACCTTCACTGATGATTACTCAAGATATGGGTTTGTCTATTTGCTTAAACACAAATCCGAGACCTTTAACGTATTTAAGGTCTTTAGGGCTTTAGTGGAAAAGCAAACTGGCAAAGTGATCAAAACCCTTCGATCTGATCGAGGTGGTGAGTATATGTCTGGAGAGTTCGATGACTTTCTTAAAGAAGAAGGTATCGCTTCTCAGCTTACCGCACCTGGCACACCTCAACAAAACGGAGTGTCAGAGAGAAGAAACCGAACTCGTATGGAGATGGTTAGATCGATGATGAGTTACTCATCACTCCCGCTTTCCTTTTGGGGATATGCCCTCGAAACAGCCGCTTACATTCTGAACCAAGTTCCGTCTAAAACGGTTCCTGGTACTCCTTATGAAAGATGGACTGGCCGTAAAGTAAGTTTGGGCCACATCCGAATTTGGGGTTGCCCTGCACATGTGCTAAGGCAAAAGACTAGCAAGTTGGCTAGTAGGTCAGAATTGTGCCTGTTTGTAGGATATCCAAAGGAAACCAAAGGTTTCATTTTCTATAGTCCCGAGGACGATAAGACTTTTGTTAGCACGAATGCTCGTTTCCTCAAGGAGGACTTTATGAATGATGCAAAACCTAGAAGCAAAATTGTGCTTGAAGAAAAGTTGGGTGAGGAAGCTTCTACCTCATCCGTAAGAACTGTTCTTACCCCAACTGAAACACAACCTAACTCATCAGAATCTCGTCAAGTAGTACTTAGACGTAGTGGGAGGGCTACTCAAAAGCCTGACAGGTACATGTCTTATGGAGACTCTCTTGTAGCCGTCTCCGACATGGATGACCCTGTTTCCTATAGCTAAGCGATGGCTTGTTCTGAATCAAACCTTTGGCTTGACGCCATGAAAGTTGAAATGCACTCGATGTATGTCAACAAAGTCTGGAAACTTGTAGACCTTCCTGAAGGGATTAAACCCGTAGGGTGTAAGTGGATATACAAGAAGAAAAGGGGTCCTGATGGGAACGTCGAGACGTTCAAAGCACGACTTGTGGCGAAGGGTTATACCCAACAAGAAGGGATTGACTATGAAGAAACCTTCTCGCCAGTCGCGATGCTTAAATCCATCCGCATACTCCTATCCATAGCTGCAGCTCTCGACTATGAGATCTGGCAAATGGATGTCAAGACAGCCTTTCTGAATGGCAATCTTGACGAGCGCATTTACATGGCTCAACCAGACGGTTTCGTGGATAAAGGTCAAGAGACCAAGGTTTGTGAGTTGCTTAAATCCATTTATGGACTAAAGCAAGCATCTAGGTCATGGAATATTAGATTCGATGAAACTGTAAAGAGCTTCGGCTTTGAACAGTCAATAGATGAGCCTTGTGTTTACAAGTTAATACACGAAGGCAAAGTTGTGTTTCTGGTACTATATGTCGATGATATACTACTCATTGGTAATGACGTGGGTAAGTTATCTGAGGTTAAGGTCTGGCTAGCAAAGCAATTTGATATGAAGGATCTAGGAGAAGCCGCGTACATTCTGGGGATCCAAATCTTTCGAGATAGGAAAAACCGGACCCTGTCGCTCTCTCAAGCATCTTATATTGATAAGGTGATGGATCGCTTCTCGATGCAAGACTGCAAGAGGGGTCAAACACCCTTTAGGCATGGAGTTTCACTCTCTAAGGACCAGTCTCCCAAGACTGCACAAGAGATTGAAGACATGAGGAAAATTCCTTACGCCTCTGCCGTAGGAAGCCTTATGTATGCTATGCTTTGCACCCGACCTGATATATGTTTCGCCGTTGGCGTAGTTAGTCGTTTCTAATCCAGCCCTGGACCCGAGCACTGGATTGCTGTTAAGCATGTTCTTAAGTATCTTCGAAGAACTAGGAACTTGATGCTTACATACTCAGGTACTGACCTGACTATGACGGGATATACCGACTCCGATTTTCAAGCGGATAAGGATTCCAGGAAATCCACTTCGGGATCTGTGTTCATCCTTTATGGTGGAGCTGTTGTGTGGAGAAGTATTAAGCAATCTTGCATTGCTGACTCCACAATGGAAGCATAATATGTGGCTGCTTGTGAAGCATCCAAAGAGGCTGTATGGCTTAGAAAGTTCCTTAAGTATTTGGAAGTTGTTCCAAACGTCGACGAGCCCATGACCCTATATTGTGATAAAAGTGGGGCTGTCGCTAACTCAAAGGAACGTCGAAGCCATAAGCGCTCTAAGCATATTGAGAGGAAATACCATTTGATTCGAGAGATCGCGCAACGCGGAGACGTGGAGGTGAAGTAGATCTCTGGTAGATCTATTCACCAAGGCCCTGGCGAACATGGTCTTCGACCAACTTCGAGAGGGATTAGGCATGTAGGACTACTCACATCTTCTTTGAGTCAAGTGGGAGTTTGTTGTCAATGGTGCCCACAAGAAGAGTAGTAGTGTCTATTTATGTACATTTGATGTCATATAGTCTTACGAAGACTCTTGCTTGTAATTGCTTATTAATTAATAAAGTTGAAACGTTCATTCATTCTTTCTTTGTTTGAAGCTTTATGATAAAACCTTAGTCTTTTAGTCCATAAACAAACTTAACAACTTACGAAGAGACAAATGTAGATTTGCATGAACAAACTCTTCGTAGTTTGCTTAAAACGATATATTCGCAATCTAAGGGTCAAAGGACTATTGACCTCAGTATGATTGTTAGAAGAATCTATGATGTCTGGTTATGAGGCATTGAGAGTTTGGGACTCTATAGTTCTTCTAGGTATCTTCCGAAGATACTGAATTGACCAGTGCACTTCTAGAGACAATATAAGAACAAACCATTTAACCTCTTATGTCTCGAAGTCACTATGTATGAATTGCATCATGCTTACCTTAATCGTGAAATGAGACATGTCATTTCACACCTTAGTATTCTCATTTGAGAAAGTCAAATTTCGGACTCACTATGTGATTCCGAACAAGGCCTATTGGTGAGGTACTAAGTTGTGAGTCTGTCATGAGTAACTTTGTGAAGTTCTCATAGATATGGAATTCATGTACAAGATTGCTGAAATGCAATGTATGTCACCTCATGCTTTGTTCCTTGGAGTGTGAATAAATGAACTGGCCAGTGTCCAAATTGAGTCCTGACTCTTTTGGATGAAACAATGTGACTTGTTAGCTCCTCGTCAATACATTGTTTCTAACTTATTCACAAGCGACAAAGGAGTTGAGGAAATAACAGCTAGAAGGGTGAAATGGTAATTTAGTAAATCCCGACTAGCTGATGACATTCATGAAGGGTAGCATAGATAATATTCAGTGGATCCGCTCATTATAATTAGGTCGAATTCTTGAGTAGAAAACAAATTCATTTGAACCGAGAGATTTTCAGTGTCAGCTCTTTAGTGGAGTCAGCTGGCATTAAGCTAAACTTGGAAAAGGTTTGTGAACTTTTGAGTCCAAGTGTTTAGCTAAAGCTTTGTTCATTTGGGTCCATGAGGTCACTGTCACGAATCACATCGATAGGAATAGTTAAACTGGAAGCTAAGTCAAAACAAGAACGAAAATAGTCAAAAGGGTATTTTTGTCTTTTGAGACAAAGGATGAAATGAATGTCAATAAATTTTTTGACAAGTTCATTTGATGACTTAATGTCACTCGGCCATAATATGATTAATTGGGCCTTGTGAATTAATTTCATTTCATAAGAATTTTATTGAAAATTCTTAATGGGCCTTTTTCATGTTGTCATGAACAAAATGGAAAAGCTTCTAGAAGCCCTTTCTAGATGGTGTAGGCGCCCATATTACCCAAGAGAAAAGAGAGTTTTTTTTGTGCATAAATGTATTAAGATACTTGCCAAAAGAAAAAGAGGAAACAAATTTCCCCTAAGGGGAAAGCATGGTAGGCGCCCAAAAGGATCAAGAGAGAAGCAAATAAAAGAGGAAACAAATCCAAGGACTTACTTGCTTAGTCTTGGCCGTGTGACTTTTTGAAGGAAAAGGGAAATTGGCTCATGAATATGTGATATTCTATAGAAGAGGAAACTACCTTATTGAAGGTGAGACCTCTCCTATAAATAGGAGCCTCATTCCACACTTTTCATTCATCCAAAGTTTTAGAGATTGAGAGCTTCTCTCTCTAGACTTGGCCGCCCCTTCCTCTCTCTCTCTCTAGTTTATTTTCGATTATTTCTTGTCTTGGCACCTAGGTCCTCACTTGACCTAGTGTTTAGCTCTGCGACTTCGAGACTCGTTCTCAAGTCGTAGCGTTTAAAAGTGCCCACTCACTGATTCCTTCTTTTCGAGTGATTTAGTGATAGAAACTTTCGTGGTTGCTCGAGGTGCCGAGGAAAGAAAGAGAGACGTGCTGCGAGGGGAGACGAGCGTTGCAACTTTCCAAAAGCTTCTACAAGGTTCAAGCTTCAAGAAAGGTTAGTAACTTTAATAGCTCATATTAGTTTTTATTTACATGTACATGCTCTTGTCTAGGTTAGTAAAAACGAGTTTTACTTAAAAAGAAAATTTTTAAAATTCCGCCGCTTAACGAAGCGTTAATTATTTTCTCAAACCCTAGATCGATTCCAACACCACTTAACCGTCCACTTGGTACGTGAAGTGAAATTAGGTGGGCCCATGTTTTTACGGTGGATGTATCCAATCGAACGTTATATTAAAGTGTTGAAAAGCTACGTGAAGAACTACAATAGGCCGGAAGGAAGCATAGTTGAAAATTACATAGCAGAAGAGTCGGTTGAGTTTTGTTCTGAGTATTTAGCTAAAACAGACGAAATTGGGTTACCCAAGAATACCAATTTTGATTCAAAAGCTCTATCTACAGGTATTTTTTTAACACTTTATTTGTTTATTTAAATTATATATGAACATTATTTGTAAGTATTTGTTTCATTATAGGTACTTATTCGATTGTCAACCAAAAAGAATGGGAGCAAGCAAGTCTCCATGTGCTACACAACGTTTCCGAGGTCACGCCATTTGTGGATATTCATTTGAATGAGTTGAGAGTGAATAATCCAAAGAAGGGTAGAAATGAAAAATGGTTGCAAGAAGAGCACAACCGTTTGTTTCAAAACTGGCTTGGAAAATGCTTATTTAAAGAGGCAGGGCATTCATCTACGTTGAGTAAACTATCTGGCGGGCCTTCCTCAATGGTTACAAGGTACACTGCTTGGTCTGTTAATGGTTTTACATTTTACACAAGAGAACGAGACAACAAGCATCCCGTGCAAAATAGTGGTGTTACATTGTTTGCCGAAGCTTTACATGTTTCGTCGGCAAAAGATAAGAATCCAAAACATGCTTTTATGAAGTATTACGGATACATTGAAGATATTCGGGAACTTGATTATTGCGGGTTGCGAGTCGCATTATTCAAGTGCAAATGGGAAGACAATAATCACGTTAAAGTTGATAATGAAGGAGTTACAATTGTCGACTTTAGACGGATTGGCTACGAGAATGATTCATTTATTTTGGCTTCGCAAGCAAGTCAAGTGTTTTATGTTTCGGATCCAGCAAATCCTGAGTTATCGTTAGTCGTTCATATGAAAGCGAGAAACGGTAACGAAGAAGAAGACGAAGACATGTCTAGCATTCCTCCGTTCACATCAGGATTACCGCCAATTGATCAAGAGATGGATGATTTTGATGATGACGATGTTTCACATCTACTTCGTAAGGATATAGATCCTATTTTTTTTTATATTGAACATTTAGATAATGTATTTTCATTTTAGATTTTATGTTATTCTCCTGTGGACAACGTTATTTTTCATTCAAAATTTCTCTATACAATGTCATTTACATTAAAATTACATTTCTCCGACTTCGCCGCGGCTGAGTACAACTCTCGCCGCGGCAGGGTAATCTCGCCGCAGCAGTATACAAATCCTGCCGCGGCGAGAACCTTTCTACAACGCTTAAACAAGCGTTGTAGAAACCTCGCCGCGGCAACGTTTATTCCATGCCGCGGCGAGGGTAGTTCACGACGGCGGGAATATCACCTAGCCGCGGCGAGACAAGTTCTTAAAAAACACAGACTCTCGGTATTCAAAAAATCAAAATCTCGCCGCGGCAGTATACAAATTCTGCCGCGGCGAGAACCTTTCTACAACGCTTAAACAAGCGTTGTAGAAACCTCGCCGCGGCAACGTTTATTCCATGCCGCGGCGAGGGTAGTTCACCGCGGCGGGAATATCACCTCGCCGCAGCGAGACAAGTTCTTAAAAAACAGACTCTCGGTATTCAAAAAATAAAAATCTCACCGCGGCCAAGTAATATTTTAGTCGCGGCGTAGAGCACTTGCCGCGGCGGGGACTATACGGTGCCATGGCGAGAATACTCACGCCGCGGCGAGAAAGGTACCTAGCCGCGGCGAAGAAGCACTCTACCACCTAATCATTCACTTTTTTCCAATATTTAACCTGTTCTCCAACTAAAAATGATCATTCAATTAAAATTTCTACAATCAATCAAACAAACCAAACTAGTCTTAAACATATAACATCAAGTTTCAAACATATATGAAATAAAACACACCAAACGAGTCTCAAACAAAGACTGAAGTCTCAAACACACAAATAAAACACAGTAATCTAGTCATAAACATAAACAAACCAAGCGAGTCTTAAACTGAAACTTAAATTTAAAAAGAGTTTGAAATTTATATGGAAGAGTTGGTGTTGTTGGTTCTTGAAATTTACTCGTCATTCGGTGGTGGGTTCGCCGGATATTGAGGAGGTGCCATATGCGGTGGCCACTTCGGTGGTGCGTACGGATAGTCCGAGTACTGAGGATATGGAGGAAATAACACCTTATTCTCTTGGTTGATGTCCCACCGAGAGTAGAGATCGTTCAATTGATTGATGTGAGAGGCGCCATACTCCGCTTGTTGGTGCATGTACTGTTGCGTGTGTTGGAACCCCCCGACGAGATAGTTGGAACAATGAGCAATGTAGTCGATGGTGGTGGGGTCGATTACCGGAGGTGCTGGTAAGCGCAATAGGGGCTCCGTTTCCCCCTCTTCCCCCTCTTCCTCCGCTTCCTCCGCTTCCTCCGCTTGTGGATCCTCCCTAATCTTGTACCGCTCGATAATGGAATCCGTAATAGGCCCCATTGGACTGTTGATCGTATCCCTTTTCGAGCGTGGTACCCCCGTATTTGTACAAAGGCCGGTAATGATCGACGGATATGGCAAACCGTGTCGTTCATTAGTATAGTCGAGTTTCTTCATCCAAGTATAGATGAATCGACCGACGTTAATGGAAAGGCCTTTAACAATGCATAACAACACCTGGATACGATCCTCGTCGAGGGTGGTGAAGTGCTTGATCGGATAGAGACGAGCGCAAACAAAGTAAATCCACGCTTTAGCGATCCTGGTGAGTTGGTCACACTTGAGTACCCTTTTTCCTTTTTCAGTGACCCAATCCTCTCCCGGAATGCACAACACCTGCGACATCTCCTGATGGCTGCAACTTCTTAGCCATTCTCGATAGCCCTCGTTCTCGAAAGGCACATCTGGGGTCCCAAGAAGATCGTTGATAGCTTCGACACTCATATCGACCGGTTTCCCACGGACCGTCACAACATCACCTTGGGAGTCCGGCAAGTTTGCGTAGAATTCGTACACGAAGTTGACGTTCGAATCGAACTCGGGTACAACACAGTACCTCCCCCAATCGTGACCAACTATGCTGTTGCGGATTTGCTTTCCTATATCCGACGTATTGCTTACATTGAATCCTCTCTCATGGATAATGTTACGCGGCAAGATTTTGTCGTAGCGTTCCTCCGCGACCTTGCTAGTAAAGATACTCGAGTTGTATTCCTCTTCGGGAGACTGTTGACGAGGTCGCTTGCTTTTTCCTTTACTCCGACCTCTGGAAGAGCTCGGAGCCTTGGAGCCCGCCGTGTTTTTAGTTCGACGCATTTTCAAGCTCCTACAAAACATAATCATAAACAATTCTACAATTAACATATAACAAATTATATATCAATTCCAACAATATATATTTAAACATGACAAATTAAAACAATTCCAACAATCACAAATAATTCATAAACAATTCGACCAATAACAAATTCATGAACAATTCGATCAATCACAAATTCATAAACAATTCAATCTCAATATTAATATACATAACCATTTTAACCACTAACCTATGTAACAATATGTCAAACACAATCCGGACATTTCAATTTAACTCAAATTCTCATTCAAATTCATTCATATCAACAAAACCCTAATTTCACTAAATTCACTCATTCAAATTCCACTAACCTAAATTCACTCATTCAAATTCCACTAACCTAAACCCTAACTTCTTGTTCTAAAAAGAGAAAATCAAACAAAACCCTAAATTTGTGAATTAAAAAAATCAAACTATATGCAATTCGGGTAAACAACAAGAAATCCATATCAACAACACGAAATTAAATCAATAACTACCTTAAAAAACTTTTAAAATCATACCTTACAATGAGGCGGCAAGAGAGAGAGAGAGAGAAAGGTGCGAGAGGAAGCACGGTAAGGACTCGGCGAGAGAGTTGGCGGCGAGGACAAGGCGACGGCGAGATTTTGGGGCGGCGAGGACGTGGCGTGGGATTTTGGAAGAAAAAAACTGGAGAGATGCAGCCGAAAATGGTTGTCTCGTGTGTGGGTATTGGAAAAAATGAGAAAAAAAACTGAAAACGGCCTTTTATAGTGAAAACCTAAAAAACGCGCCGCGGCGAAAATATGTCATCGCCGCGGCGAGGTGTTCCTACAACGGATATTCTAATCGTTGTAGGAACGTTTCGCCGCGGCGAGATTCCTCACTCGCCGCGGCGGGGCAGGGGCGAGGTGGAGGCGGGGCTGGTGCGAGGTGGAGTAGGGGGCGAGGGGCGAGGTGGAGGCGGGGCAGGGGCGAGGTGGAGGCGGGGCAGGGGCGAGGTGGAGTAGGGGGGAGGGGCGAGGTGGAGGTGGGGCTGGGCGAGGTGGAGGCGAGGCCGGGCTAGACGATGTGGAGGCGAGGACGTGGCGAGCGAGAGGCGAGGTGGAGCCGGGCTGGGCGATGTGGAGGCAGGGCTGGGCGAGGACGTGGCGAGGTGGAGGCGAGGACGTGGCGAGCGAGAGACGAGGTGGAGGCGGGGCAGGGGCGAGGTGGAGGCGGGGCAGGGGCGAGGTGGAGGCGGGGCAAGGCCGAGGTGGAGTAGGGGGGAGGGGCGAGGTGGAGGCGGGGCTGGGCGAGGTGGAGGCGAGGCCGGGCTGGGCGATGTGGAGGCGGGGCTTGGCGAGGACGTGCCGAGCGAGAGGCGAGGTGGAGGCGAGGACGTGGCGAGCGAGAGGCGAGGTGGAGGCGGGGCAGTGGCGAGGTGGAGGCGGGGCTGGGCGAGGTGGAGGCCGGGCTGGGCGATGTGGAGGCGGGGGCAGGGGGCGAGGTGGAGGCGAGCGAGAGGCGAGGTGGAGGCGAGGACATGGCGAGTGAGAGGCGAGGTGGAGGCGGGGCTGGGCAAGGTGGAGGCGGGGCTGGGCGATGTGGAGGCGAGGCTGGGCGAGGTGGAGGCGGGGCAGGGGCGAGATGTTTCTACAACGGATATTATAACCGTTGTAGGAACAACTCGCCGCAGCGAGATTCCTCACTCGCCGCGGCGAGACAGTTTCTTAAAAAACTGCTTGGTCACGGTATCCACCTCGCCGCGGCGGAGAATATTTCTAGCCGCGGCGAGATATATTCGCCGCGGCGAGATATATACCTCGCCGCGGCGACGTGTTTCTACAACGCTTTTGTTAAGTCTTGTAGAAACCACCCGCCGCGGCGAGGTATGAATTTCGCCGCGGCGGATTACATTTTTCTACAACGCGTTCGCTGTGCGTTGTAGTAAGTTCTCGCTGCGGCATAAAACACATGACGCCGCGGTGTGGATTCTACAACGGATTTTTAAAGCGTTGTGGGAAATTTGAAACACCAGGTTTCTACAACGCTTAACTATATGCGTTGTAGAATCTCCGAGTTTCTACAACGCTTAACCATATGCGTTGTAGAAACACCAAGTTTCTACAACGCTTATCCATAAGCGTTGTAGAAACACCAAGTTTCTACAACGCTTGTCATAAGCGTTGTAGAAAGTGGGTTGTATAATCAAACATTTGTAGTAGTGCATATTTTAACAAGATAAAATGAGACTTCAAGACAACAACAATTCAATTTTAGAATTGGATAAAAGCACGTTGTTTGGAACTTCCGATGACCAAAATATAAACCACACTAAAATTAGATCAACTCATTGGTACTTAAAAAAAACAAAAAAACTCTCAAAGGTAAGTGAACGAACTAAAGTGCTCGAGTACCACCAACCGTGATAAAAAAACGTTCGAGTGTTTGCACGCCAAAAGACTAACACTACAACAAACAGTGACAACAAGCATAATTTTTATTCTCGGGAATAGCCACGATAAGTCGTGACTTTAAATGCTACAGCCGCGACTTGTCATGACTATTGCTATTTTCATCTTTTCATTAAAGCGGGCTTATTCTCGCGCTCATTATTTGGGATTTTAATATAGCCACGACAATTGTCATTGCTAAATACTCTACAGCCTCGAGAACAACCGCGATTTGTCGTGGCAGTTGCTATTTTCATCTTTTCATTAGAGCGGGCTTATTATCGTGCTCATTATTTGAGATTTTAGTATAGCCACGACAATAGCTGTGAAAAGTTGCGGCTATTTCTAGGTTAGTATTCATTTAAATCTTTCTTTCTCTTCTTTATTTTCGTCACATAAATAAAAAAACGCTCTCAATCTCAATAACAAAAATACTCACCCGCTGTAACTCTCTCTCTCACCTTCTGTAACTCTCGGACCCGGCCCTCTCACAAAAAAAAATTCCACCCTGACGACCACGACTCTCTCTCACATAAATCTCTGACTCACTCTAACCCTCTGTAACTCTTGACTCTCTCTCACCCTATGTAACTCTCCGACCCTCACAACCAAAATGCTCAGCTCCGCCATTCCAAATCCACCAGCAATCCAAATCCTCGACCATGGCCAAACCACCCCCAAATCCAAATCAAGCCTAATCAGTTCGAACACCACCAAATAGAACCCCTAGAAATTTATTAACCCCAAATCGATACCCTAAAAATTTCATCATCACAAATCTAAGAACTCCGACCACTATCGCCGCGCTCGGACCATCGCCAGTCCTACGACGTGTCTCAGCTCTCATGCACCATCTTTAATCACTCGTAGCCTCCCATTGCCGTCTCCTCGTCTCCCCATCATTGCCTAAAGCAATATCGTGTTCACTTGACCTCGATCTTCCTACAATCGATGTCTCGTGTTGTCGTAGGAAAATGAACAACGATTTTAAGCTTCGGACGGCTCGACCCAAGGCCCGACCAAGTGGCCACAATCGAGCCAAGGATGTGAACTCAAAAGACTCGAGTTGAGGTTCCTCTGGTCAGAGGCTTTCTCTAAGGAGTGAATGGGGTGAATGGGGGTTGATTGTGCTTCTTGTGAGCTACCTACGTACTCGTGTTGCGGGATCAAATTAGAACGTAGTTCAAGGCGTGTGTATACGCAGCTTGAGGCGCGGAGCCTGGAGGGTGCGCTCGATAAAGGAGACGGAGGCAAAGAAGTCCTCGACGATATCTCGGGACTCTAGAATCGAGCGACCCAAGAGAGAATCTGTGTTTTCCCCTCGTTGGAGAATAGGGGAATTTCAATAGAAAATCTCGGAGGCAGCTTGTGCGCTGGAGACGTAGGAGATTTTTAGTAAAAATCTCTGGCACAGCTTTGCACTGGAAATATAGGGGATATGATCCCAGGCGCAGCTCGTGCGCTGAAGACATTACACAAATGTATTGTACCAATATATGATCAACATTTTATATATATATATATATATATATATATATATATATATATATATATTACACAAATGTATTGTACCAATAATTGATCAACATTTTACGTCTCTCCTCATAGTAACTAAGCTATAAGCTTTTGTAGTATTCTAAACATCTCTCCGTATCTCTAAAAAAATAAAAACAATAAAAAACAAATACATTGTGCCGTGTGTGTTTGAGAAATATCTAGGTAAGTCTCACATAAATAACATACTAAAAGTAAGAACTTTTGACATATATGTTGGAATAGAGCGTGTTTTAATGAAATTAAAAAGGATTTCATTTCATTTTATTAGTTTTATTTGTGAAAAATATTCAAACGAGGTTTATTTGTCAAAATTGAAATGTTTTGATTGATTCTTATTTCTTGTTTCGTGATGTATAAAATCTGTTTTTTTTTTTTAACTTGGAAATATAGAGAATGACAAATTTTTGCATAAGGGTTCGGGTCCTTTAAGTTGATCCCGGTGTGCACGCTGCGGTCTTATCAGACAGCCGAGTAGAGCTTCGGATGTTTTTGGTTTAGTATTGGTTAACCCTTATATCTTTATGGTGAATTCCACTTTTATTTTTGTTAGTATATGAATAACTCTGTAATGTTATTTGTGTACCATAACTATTAACCAAACGTTTGTGAACGTTGTTTTTTTTTTTAGCAATAGTGGCTTTAAGGCTGGTTACATGAACATTTTTACATCAATAGCCTTAAAGGCTTAATTTATATATATATATATATATATATGTAAATGTATATACATATATACATAAATTATACATATATATACATATATACACATGGGATCTAATGTAAATGCACTTTATGGGATCTAATGTGGTACATGAACGTTTGTGAACTAATCAAATGTAAGCCTGAAAAAGGCTGATTAATCTTTAAGAAAATGAGAGATTTTTATTTTTCGTGGCACAGCATAAAAATACACATGAAATATACACGAGTTTTATTTTTCCTAATTTCCCCCCAATTCTCTTGATGTTGTGGTGATAGTTTATGACATGTGTTTAGATTCACTGGAGTTGAACAAAAATGATGCGTTGTTCATTTCGTACGTTGTTGTATCCTAAGAGGCAGTTACTCACATTTTCAAGCATCCGGTAGGAGAGCAATAACGCTTTAACGAAATCGTCAAACGAGCCTCGACGTGGTTATCCGTTTCCTTTTTTTTCTTTGCCGGTTTGGTTAATCCGGTTTAATTATTTTAGTTTAATTATTTATTTCATGTCTACATATCTATTTTTATTAATTTAGTTATAATTATCTATTTAAATTATACCTATGCAATTTGTCTCTTCTTTTTTCTGCCTATTATTAGCAATATAGCTAACAATCAAAAACCATTATTTGTTGTTTTAGGTAGATTGCATTCCCGGAGAGTTTCAATTAAGTCGGTTGGTTAATTTTCGGTTTTGAAATATTCATGTGAACTATTATTTTATTTGTTATTTTGTAGACGTACATGAAGACTAAATTTTTTTATTTTATTTTTATCCAAGGGCGCCTCTAGACTCGGCTTGTTTTTTACCTCCGCGTGATATTACCGTTGGGTTATTTAAATCCAATAATTTTTTGGGTAAAAGTGTATTGTTAGCTACAACTGAAAATAGACACATGGGTCTTATTCATGTGGGTTCATGGCACGTGTGCTCGCCACTATGATGTTGGTCGATCGTGTGTCTTGAGACATGTATTGGGTTGATATCCCACTAAATTGAAAGCAAAATCTTAATTTTGTTTTACTACCATGACGGTCTTGTGAGGTTCTTAACCGCGGGTCCAAACCCCAAGAGGTTGAAACTTATCGAATAGTACATATGCCACTTAATATACGAGGAATGAGATTTCGATTTTGCGTGTTGGAATTTTGTGTTTAGAAATCTTGAATGACTTGCTATATTCCTACATAGCTCGAAAGGCTCTTTATGGAGTGTTGAGTTTTATTGGATAAAAAATTCATAAACCATGGCTGTGGGCTCTAAATGTTATTTTTAAGCCACTTTCTCGTATTGACATTTGTATGTTAAGAGATGGTGGTTAATCAAGTTCAAAAATTTTAATTTTTAACGAAATTCAAATCAAAAGGATTTAACTTTTTTTAATCCATTTTATATGGTCGTGGTCATCGAGAATGTGCCTTCGGTTTTAGAAGGTAATCAAAATAATTTAGCACTTGCAAAAGGTGTTGTAGTAGTGTCGTCTTTTGTTCAAAGAGATCAACTTTTACTCCAAAATGAGATTCATGACCACTTAGGAGTATATTAACGTCTTTAAATATGACTAAAAGCCGAAAGTATGAAAAACTTCAGCTTGAGGTGAATGATGGGACATTTTAAATGAAGTATTTTCCAAGGCCTCTAATGTACGTTGTGTTGATAACTGTAATATGGAATAATAAGGTAACAAATACGGTGGTGATTTTTGTTGACCCCCCTGTTAACGTGGTCTCTTACGTAATTTGGAGTTTCAAACTCCATATGATTGTAGTTTTCCATAAGGTTTTCTCGTATATGAATGTGTTTATGACATTATCTTGAATGAAGTCACGATGAAATGTGTTTGAATTGTCATGGGATGAGCTCCGCTATCCCGATATGACATAGTTTAATTTTTCCATATGTCCGAAATAAGAGAGAATCTTATTTATGGGAAAATACTGTTTAACCATTCGCTTGAATTAGTTTATAAGTCCCTTTAGTTTTTCCTTAGAATGGTTTGAATATGTATGTTACATGGGAAATGACTTTGTCATAACATCCAACATTATTATTGACGCGTATGTCTTCTTGTGTTTGGAATGACTATGTCATGTGGGTATTGACACAATACAAAGAATAATTATTTTGGATAATAAACTTTGATATCAAACACAGAAAATGAGGTTTGACTTGAATCATTAATTGAGAAAATCTTTTCGTAATATTGAAAGATTGAAATTTTCAATAATGGTTTATGGACCAACAGAAAGTAGAAGTATTTATTTTGTGATTTTTGTTGACGAAAATACAAAATAAGTTATTTTCTTATAAGCAATTTTGTGGAAATTGAGTAATTTGTCTTATTTAAAGTTGAAGATGAGGGTAAACTTTATAAAAAGTTTAATATGGTGCAAAGTGAGCGTAGATGTGAATATGCTGAACCATTTGGTTCTTCTATGCACAAAATAGATTTATACACAATGTCACTCTATCATATTATCCTATATCGTATAGTGTTGTCAAACGATTGAATTATACTTTCTTTGGTGAATGTAGCGATGTTGCTTAAATTTCCATAAGAGATGTATATAGGGTTACTCTTCCGGAAAAATGGCCACCACTCACAAGAAAATGAAAATTTAACCAAAGGCCTTGTTTGCATTCTGCATTGAAAACGTATATCTTAGCGATGTATATTCGTCTATTGTGTATGCTTCAAAAAACCTTCGATCAACACAATGATTCATTTATGAAATCTAAAATGCTTCGTTCTTCAAGCATGCATTTCCTTACAAGTCTAAGGAAGATGAACCGAGCTCATCTTATTATGTATTGAGGTTATTGAGTAAATAACTCAACGACTTGATTAAGATCACGAAAAAGAGACAATGTCTAAAGGACCTAGACGAAGTAAAGAAGTATTTGTGAAAATGTCATACGGTTATGAATTTCTAACATAGATGTTAGAGGATTGTCCTTTAATATATTAAGATTCTACGAACTCTTTTTGGAGTCAAGTATGGACTTACACCATAAGAAGTGATAGAGACTCTATCATGCTAAATCATACTTGAAAGTTGGTTTATCTTCCTCGTGGTAGTAAAACACTTAACTCAAAGTGTATCTTCACGAGGAAGATAAAAGTTGATGACCTAAATGGTTAATTATTACAAGGTGAGATTTTAAATCAAAGGTTATAAGACATCTAGATAATCTTGACGACTTTGATACTTACTCTCGCATGACAAGAATAACATCTAGTAGGATTATTATTTAGATTACCATGTTGCGTAATTTTTAAATTTATCTAATAGATGTAAAATTACTTTCCTTAGTAGTTATGCTGAGGAAGAAATTTATGTGAAACAACCCGGGGGTTGTATTGCGCCTAGGAAAGAAATGAAAGTATGTAAGTTGGTCATATTGTTTTATGACCTCAACAAAACATCATGATAATAGCTTGAGAAACCTGTCACCATTTTAGTGCCAATTGGATAAGATCAACGAATGTGAAAAATGAGTATACACTGAACATGGTTTGATGATTCTGTGTTTATTGTTGAACCGATTTCTCGTCCCAACAATCTATACCAGATTTATTCGAATTGTCTCGTATATTTATTTATATGAGTTAAGGGTCTCAGAATCCGATTATGAAGATTAAACCGAAATCCGAAAGAAATTAATAGATAATACGAATTTGAATATAGAAAGAACGAAAGGAAATTCCTTTTATTGATTATTGAACGTAAACCTTACAAGAATAGGAAATTGTTTGAGAATAAGCAGGAAAACTATAAATATATATAGAAAAATATATCGCAATCTCTCCCAAAATTCAGTGGCGTAAAATGAAAATGGAGTGAGCTTTTATAGCTAGCTCGCTGATTCTCCTGTTTCTTCAGAGCGATACACGTGTACGAGCAGAACCGGTCTTCGATCCTTTAATCTCGCGTACACCCCTCCACCTTCAGGTGATTTGACCGTTTCTTAGATGGTCATTCGTTTGAATTAATTGGCGGGACCGTCCAGGAACATATACGGGCCTGGGTCGAGTTGGGATTCGTCCTTTGATGAGGTATTCCTTGCTATTATCTTGGGCCGATCTCGCTTGCGCCAAGGATTTCTAGGCCGAACTGGGCTTTGGGCCGAACTGACATTTATCTTGAGTCCCCTTTGGAACGAACTTACCTTGGGCTTAGTCGGTCCAACTCACCTGGTGGAAGGGGGAGATATACACTCCCACAATCAGTCCCCCAGTATCTTCTATATTATAAGATAATAATAGAGAATATACTTTGTCGAACCGAGATTTTTCAGAATCTGGTTGAAATTTGACGAAATATTCGCGTATTTCTACCTCTCGGTTACTTTTGAGCAGGTGCCAAGGACACGTGTTGCTACGTCCGTGCCTCGATAACTAAAAGATTTCTTTAATTATAGCGATCTTCTCGGGATTCTCAACCGTCGATTTGACGCTTAAATAAAACTGTGACCCTTCGATTCTTCTCATTAATATGAATTCATTCACATCCCAGAAGTAAAAAATCGCAAATTTTTCTTCTTCTTTTCGTCTTCTGCGTTTCTTGAATTTCTTTGCTTTTGCTATTTTCGGCTGTGAAAACTCTCGAGATTCCTTTCCCTTCTGTTATATTAGCGGGTACTGGGCTTTCTAGGTTTAGTTGACCCCCAGGTTCTTGCTTTTCCTTCTTTGGAACCAGTCCTTGTGAAAAGAAATGTCGTCGTCCGACAAGAAGAGCGATGATCCCAACAGCGAATTGTCGTTGCTGTCGTCACTGACGAAGCGCGACCTCGTCGATATGGGGGAGCGATAAAACTTCCCCGATGGGATAAGGGTGAAAGTAGGAGGCCATTCTGCCGATCGAATCATCCCTGGGTATGTTTGCGCATACCAGGTATTTTTCGAAGAGTGCGGGCTGCGCTTCCGTATTCCCCGACTGCTCATCGAGTTCTGTGACAGTCTGGGCTTACAGTTCGCCCAAATGTGTCCGAACTTCGTCGCCAAGTGATGGCGCTATTGCTGTTATCTAGAGAGGCTAGAATCTCTTTAGATATTAACGATATCGGCCATCTATTGGTCGCGAAGCGCAACTCGAAGCACCACCTGGTGTGCTTTTACTTGGTGAACCGACCTCGTCAAGGTATAGTTACCGACCTCCCAGGCAAGGACAAGAACTGGGGCTCGAAATACTTCTATTTCGAGGTCAGTGAAAAGACGGTCGAGGTGGTGAGGAATTGTTTGTCCGTCCCGTGGAAGACGGACTGTGGTAATTAGGGAGGGGGTTTTCTGGCGATCTGCGAACTGGCTAGTGCGTGCCTGGAGCAAACTGACACTTTGTTGTTTTGTTTTTGCAGAGAAGATCGTTGTTTTCCCATCGAACGCGTTCGATCTTAAGGTCCAGAAGCTGCGCGCTTGTGAGGTGTCTTGGAAATCCTTTTCCGAAGCCCGATTTGTGGCAGCCGGTCTTTGGCCTGTGGCTTCTTCAGGTCGGTCTTTTATTCCGGATTCGTTTTTTTTGTTTATTTTGCTTTATTATTTTTTAAAAAAATTATCTTTCCATAGACGACTCTTTAGAGGACCTCTCTTCCTCGTCCGAGATGAATAACGAGGACGTTGATTAGCGAGCTAAGAAGAAGGCCCTCAGGGCGGCCAGCGAAATCGGAGCCTCTTCCGGGTCAGCCGAGAAGGCTACCTCTTCCGCTCCGACGTCGCCACCTGCTGCCTCTGGCTTCCAAGAGCTTTCGGTCGGGCGGCCTCCGGCCACGCTGCTCATCGAGCTCGATGGCGAGACCGAGACCTCCAAGACTTCCCCTGCTGGGGTTAAGGCCTCTGGTGCCGAAGTCGCGAAGGTTTCGACCGTTATGACCAAGTCCACGGCGGTTCCATCCTCTCAGGTCAAGAGAAAGGGGACGGAGGGCGCTTCCCAACTGTAGGACGACCGAAAGAAAGGTCGAACTGAAGAATGCGGGAAAGCCGTGAAGGGATCTGCCCAGCAACCCCGCCAGCTGACCTCGCAGCCAGGCTCTTGCAAGTCGGGGATTAACGGGAATCTCGACACGCCGGTCTGTGATGACCCGGTGGCGGCGGCGTGTCTCATGCGCCAGTTCAATTTTCTCGAGTACCAGCTCTCGATGGTCTCGAGGATGCATGGGGCGAGCTACTATCGTTCCGTCATTGCGGCGGGCTCTCGGGTAAGTTTTGACTGTGCTTTTGGTCTTTATATCATTTCCCAAGGCTAACTCTTAATTTTCGCAGTTCATGGCCGAGCTGAACAAGGGCTTCCTCGGTTACGAGGTGATGTACGACCGCCTCTTCCTCGCAAACCAAGAGTTACGAGCTAAGCTGAAGGCCTTCGAGGACGAGCTCACGAAATGTCAAGGTTCCCTCGGTCAAATGGACCATCTCATCGCCGAGGCAGAGATATATGCTCGTCGCGTGAAGGACCTTGAAGATCGCCTTCAAGACTCCGAGAGGACGCGGGTCGACCTGAAGAAGGAGCTTGACCTGGCCGAGGCCTCCCATCGCAACCTTGGATCCGAACTGGGTCGGGTGAAGGCCGAGCTCGCGAAGGAGAAGGCGGGAAATCGCTCCTTGTATCGAGCTTACAAGGGGCGCTGGTGGCCTACCACCAGTTCGTCACGGCCGGAAGGAAGAGGACGACCATCCTGCGGAATCTTGACCAGGCCAAGGCGGCGTCGTCGATCTTCCACGAGGTCATCAACAAGGAGATCGATGACGCTCATGCCGAGCTGCAACAGGCCAAAGACGAGCTGGCGAACCATCAAACTGAGCTCGACAGCGTGCCCCTGCCTTCTCTAGCTGGGGCCAAAGATCTCGAGTTCACTCCTTATGAGGATCGCTCGCTTCCCGACGCACCGGCGGCCGAAACTTCTGAGGTCGCGGACCAGTTCAACTCAATGCTCGATAGCTCGGACGCCGTGCCTGTTGGAATCGATCTAGGGTTTAAGAAAATAATTAACGCTTCGGTAAGCGGCGGAATTTTAAAAATTTTCTTTTACAAGTAAAAATGGTTTTTTACTAACCTAGACAAAAGAGCAAGCACATGTAATTAAAAACTATTATAAGCTAAGAAGTTTACTAACCTTTCTTGAAGCTTGATCTTTGAGAAGCTCTTAGAAAGTTGCAACGCTCGTCTCCCCTCGCAGCACGTCTCTCTTTCTTTCTTCGGAACCTCGAGCAACCACGAAAGTTTCTATCACTAAATCACTCGAGAGAAAAGGAATTAGTGACTGGGCACTTTTAAACACTACGACTTAAGAACGAGTCTTGAAGTCGCAGAGCTAAACTCTAGGTCCTCATCTAGGTGCCAAGACAAAAATCGAAAATAAACTAGAGAGAGAGAGAGAGAGGAGTTCGGCCACAAGTTCTAGAGAGAGAGGCTCTCAATCTCTAACTTATGTGGAATGAATAGAATGAGAGGAATGAGGGTCCTATTTATAGGAGAATGGTTGGCCTTGGAAAGAAGTAGTTTCCTCTTATTTTCCAAGCCTTTATGAGGAAATCTTATTTCCTATTTTTCCCTTGCTTTGCGCGTCCAACATGTGCTTCAATAAGCCTTGGATTTGTTTCCTCATTTAGTTTGTCTCTCTCTTTCCCTTGTGTTGGCCGAACTTATGCTTTCCTCATAGAGGAAATTTGTTTCCTCTTTTTCTTTTGGCAAGTATCTTGATCCATTTATGCACAAAATAATCTCTCTTTCCCTTGGGTATTTGGGCGCCCATTTCACATCTAGAAGGAGCTTCTAGAAGCTTCTTCATTTGTTCATGACAACTAATGAAAGGCCCATTAAGAATTTTGAATAAAATTCTTATGAAATGAAATTAATTCACAAGGCCCAATAAATCTAATTTTGGCCGAGTGATACTTGTCATTGTTGTCGGCCCGTCTAGGGCCGACGAGGACAAAGGCATCTCTTCAATCCACGTGGCTGGTGCGAGGTCTCTGGCTTCGAAACCCCGACCCAACCAGGGGCCGGCCCAAACCAATGGCCAAGTCAATGGCTCACTCGGCCATTGGGCAGTTCACTCGGCCATTGGCCGAGTGAACCCTCCAGCCACCAAGGCAGTTCACTCGGCCATTGGCCGAGTGAACCTTCCAGCAGTTCACTCGGCAAATGGCCGAGTGAACCCTCCAGCCACCAAGGCAGTTCACTCGGCCATTGGCCGAGTGAACCTTCCAGCAGTTCACTCGGCCAATGGCCGAGTGAACCCTCCAGCCGCCAAGGCAGTTCACTCGGCCATTGGCCGAGTGAACCTTCCAGCAGTTCACTCGGCCAATGGCCGAGTGAACCTTCCAGCCGCCCCAGCAGTTCACTCGGCCAATGGCCGAGTGAACCTCAGCCGGCCCAAGCTTTTCACTCGGCCAGTTCACTCGGCCAATGGCCGAGTGAACCTCAGCCGGCCCAAGCTTTTCACTCGGCCAATGGCCGAGTGAACCTCACCACCATGTTCACTCGGCCATTGGCCGACCCAGCCACTCAATGGCCGAACCAAGCAAGTTCACTCGGCCAAGGGGTATTCAAACCACCCCTTGGCTGCCTATAAATAGAGGGGCCACTCCCCTACTCTAGGTAACCCATTCTTGAGTACTGAAACGCTGCCGAACTCGTACCTCGCTCGTTTCTCTCAAGCTTTGGCCTCTAAACACCCCTAAAACCTCTATACTCCACCTCAATCACACTAATGTTGAGCGTCGGAGAGGTAAACAGGGGCACCCCCCCCTGTTTCCCCTTTGTAGTTCACGTGTTCTCTACTCCTTTTCAGGTACTCTGACGAACTCAAGGGACATCCACGGCTAAGGGACGGCTTGGGATACCAAGCCCGACACGCTCGAGCCGGAGTGAGACCACTTGGTCTGGCCTTGGGTCTAACCACTCTGGGCTCCTAAATCGTTGTCCGAAAATCAGCGACAACAGTCATCAAATGACCTTGTCAAAAAAAAATTTTGACATTCATTTCATCTTATGTCTCAAAAGATAAAAATACCCTTCTAACAATTTTCGTTCTTGTTTTGACTTAGCTTCCAGTTTAACTATTCCTACTCGATGTGATTCATGACAGTGACCTCATGGACCCAAATGAACAAAGCTTGAGCTAAACACATGGACTCAAAAGTTCACAAACCTTTTCCAAGTTTAGCTTAATGCCAACTGACTCCACTAAAGAGTTGACACTGAAAATCTCTCGGTTCAAATGAATTTATTTTCTACTCAAGAATTCAACCTAATTATGATGAGCGGATCCATTGAATATTATCTATGTTTACCCTTCATGAATGTCATCAGCTAGTTGAGATTTACAAAATTACCATTTTACCCTTCTAGCTGTTATTTCCTCAACTCCTTTGTCGCTTGTGAATAAGTTAGAAACAATGTATTGACGAGGAGCTAACAAGTCATATTGTTTCATCCAAAAGAGTCAGGACTCAATTTGGACACTGGCCAGTTCATTTATTCACACTCAAAGGAACAAAGCATGAGGTGACATACATTTCATTTCAGCAATCTTGTACATGAATTCCATATCTATGAGAACTTCACAAAGTTACTCATGACATTCTCACAACTTAGTACTTCACCAATAGGCCCTGTTCGGAATCACATAGTGAGTCCGAACTCTGACTTTCTCAAATGAGAATACTAAGCTGTGAAATGGCATGTCTCATTTCAGGATTAAGGTAAGCATGATGCAATTCATACATAGTGACTTCGAGACATAAGAGGTTAAATGGTTTGTTCTTATCTTGTCTCTAGAAGTGCACTGGTCAATTAAGTACCTTCGGAACATACCTAGAAGAACTATAAAGTCTCCAACTCTCAATGCCTCATAACCAGACATCATAGATTCTTCTAACAATCGTACTAAGGTCAATAGTCCTTTGACCCTAAGATTGCGAATATATCTTTTTAAGCAAGCTACGAAGAGTTTGTTCATGCAAATCTACATTTGTCTCTTCGTAAGTTGTTTAGTTTGTTTATGGACTAAAGACTAAGGTTTTATCATAAAGCTTCAAACAAGGAAGATTGAATAAACGTTTCAACTTTTTATTAATGAATAAGCAATTACAAGTAAGAGTCTTCGTAAGACTATATAACATCAAATGTACATAAATACACACTACAACTCTTCTTGTGAGCACCATTGACAACAAACTCCCACTTGACTCAAAGAAGATGTGAGTAGTCCTACATGCCTAATCCCTCTCGAAGTTGGTCGAAGACCATGTTCGCTAGGGCCTTGGTGAATGGATCTGCCAGAGATCTACTTCACCTCCACGTCTCCGCGCTGCGCGATCTCTCGAATCAAATGGTATTTCCTCTCAATATGCTTAGAGCGCTTATGGCTTCTAGGTTCCTTTGAGTTAGCGACAGCCCCACTATTATCACAATAAAGGGTCATGGGCTCATCGACGTTTGGAACGACTTCCAAATACTTAAAGAATTTTCTAAGCCATATAGCCTCTTTGGATGCTTCACAAGTAGCCACATGTTCTGCTTCCATTGTGGAGTCAGCAATGCAAGATTGCTTAATACTTCTCCACACAACAGCTCCACCATTAAGGATGAACAAAGATCCCAAAGTGGATTTCCTGGAATCCTTATCCGCTTGAAAATCGGAGTCGGTATATCCCGTCATAGTCAGGTCAGTACCTGAGTATGTAAGCATCATGTTCCTAGTTCTTCGAAGATACTTAAGAACATGCTTAACAGCAATCCAGTGCTCGGGTCCAGGGTTGGATTGGAAACGGCTAACTACGCCAACGGCGAAACAGATGTCAGGTCTAGTGCAAAGCATAGCATACATGAGGCTTCCTACGGCAGAGGCGTAAGGAATTTTCCTCATGTCTTCAATCTCTTGTGCAGTCTTGGGAGACTGGTCCTTAGAGAGTGAAACTCCATGCCTAAAGGGTGTTTGGCCCTTCTTGGAGTCTTGCATCGAGAAGCGATCCATCACCTTATCAATATAAGATGCTTGAGAGAGCGACAGGGTCCGGTTTTTCCTATCTCGAAATATTTGGATCCCTAGAATGTACGCGGCTTTTCCTAGATCCTTCATATCGAATTGCTTTGCCAGCCAGACGTTAACCTCAGATAACTTACCCACGTCATTACCAATGAGTAGTATATCATCGACATATAGCACCAGAAACACAACTTTGCCTTCGTGTATTACCTTGTAAACACAAGGCTCATCTATTGACTGTTCAAAGCCGAAGCTTTTCACAGTTTCATCGAATCTGATATTCCATGACCTAGATGCTTGCTTTAATCCATAAATGGACTTAAGCAACTCACAAACCTTGGTCTCTTGACCTTCTTCCACGAAACCGTCAGGTTGAGCCATGTAAATGCGCTCGTCAAGATTGCCATTCAGAAAGACTGTCTTGACATCCATTTGCCAGATCTCATAGTCTAGAGCTGCAACTATGGATAGGAGTATGCGGATGGATTTAAGCATCGCGACTGGCGAGAAGGTTTCTTCATAGTCAATCCCTTCTTGTTGGGTATAACCCTTCGCCACAAGTCGTGCTTTGAATGTCTCGACGTTCCCATCAGGACCCATTTTCTTCTTGTATATCCACTTACACCCTACGGGTTTAATCCCTTCAGGTTGGTCTACAAGTTTCCAGACGTTGTTGACATACATCGAGTGCATTTCAACTTTCATGGCGTCAAGCCAAAGGTTTGATTCAGAATAAGCCATCGCTTGGCTATAGGAAACAGGATCATCCATGTCAGAGACGGCTACAAGAGAGTCTCCATAAGACATGTACCTGTCAGGCTTTTGAGTAGCCCTCCCACTACGTCGAAGTACTACTTGACGAGATTCTGATGAGTTAGTTTCTGTTTCAGTTGGGGTAAGAACATCTCTCACATGATGAGGTAGAAGCTTCCTCACCTAACTTTTCTTCAAGCAAAATTTCGCTTCCAGGTTTTGCATCCTTCATAAAGTCCTCCTCAAGGAAACGAGCATTCGTGCTAATGAAAGTCTTATCGTCCTCGAGACTATAGAAGATGAAACCCTTGGTTTCCTCTGGATATCCCACAAATAAGCACAATTCTGACCTACTAGCCAACTTGCTAGTCTTTTGCCTTAGCACGTGTGCAGGGCAACCCCAAATTCTGATGCGGCCAAGATTCACTTTACGGCCAGTCCATCGTTCATAAGGAGTACCAGGAACCGTTTTGGACGGAACTTGGTTCGGAATATAAGCGGCTGTTTCGAGGGCATATCCC
Organism: Urtica dioica subsp. dioica; assembly: GCF_054948205.1. Classification (NCBI taxonomy): domain Eukaryota; kingdom Viridiplantae; phylum Streptophyta; class Magnoliopsida; order Rosales; family Urticaceae; genus Urtica; species Urtica dioica. The sequence goes on from NC_142762.1 coordinate 11,304,690, forward strand.
TAAAAGGAAAGAGGGAGTGATGAGTAACTCATCATTGATCTAACCATCTCCATAAGAGTTCGGTTTCTTCTCTCCGACACTCCGTTTTGTTGAGGTGTGCCAGGTGCGGTAAGCTGAGAAGCGATACCTTCTTCTTTAAGAAAGTCATCGAACTCTCCAGACATATACTCACCACCTCGATCAGATCGAAGGGTTTTGATCACTTTGCCAGTTTGCTTTTCCACTAAAGCCCTAAGGACCTTAAATACGTTAAAGGTCTCGGATTTGTGTTTGAGCAAATAGACAAAACCATATCGCGAGTAATCATCACTGAAGGTAACGAAGTATTCGTATCCTCCACGTGCCTGTTGGCTGAGCGGACCACATACATCAGAATGTATTAGTTCCAGCAACTCAGTGGCTCTTCGACCCTTATCGGAGAAAGGTCGCTTAGTCATTTTTCCTTCTATGCAGGATTCACAAGTAGGTAGTGAACCTATTACAGAGGCTTGGAGTGGACCATCCCTCACAAGTCTCTTAATCCTTTCTAGACTGATATGACCAAGTCTTAAGTGCCATAGGTGTGTTGATTTTGTTAGATCGGAGGATTCAGAAAGTTTGATCCACTTTGGCTCCCTAATTAGATCATTATCTATTTCGGTGTCTAAAAGAGAAGGTTGAGTGGGATAGATGTAGAAAAGAGCATTCTTCATACATGCATCAGTGACAAAAGAATTATCAGGAAACGAAATACGAATTCCATTCTTAATGAACTTTAAACAATAATCTTGCTCACGAAGACGAGCAACGGATATTAAGTTCTTCCCAAAGGTAGGAACAAAATAAACATTATTCAAGTTTAAAGTGCGTTCTTCAAAAGACAGCGTCACAGATCCCACAGCCTTTGCAGACACCAGGCTCCAACACCCCATTTGAAACAGAACTCGCCTTTCTCTAAGCTTTTGGTTTTCTTGAAACCATTTAAGGAACAACAAATATGTTTAGTAGCAGCGGAGTCAAGAATCCACGTTGATACAATATCAGCTACTAAGCATGCTTCGGTAACTAGTACAATACTATGTTCCTTTGCTTTGAGATTTGCAGGACAGTTCTTTTTATCGGCCTTGTGAGGTCTCTTCTTAGTTCCAGAGGCGGAGGCTCTTGCTCAGTAGCATGTGCCTCTCCTTGATTCCTCTTTCTCTTAGTGAGACCTACAGCAGTATGATGCTCCTTCATAAGCTCGGTAACAATGTACAATAGCTTGTTTATGGAGCAGTTCATCTTGGAGGTATCAAGAGATGCGGGGAGAGTTTCTAAGATCACATCTATGACATTCTTCCCTTCAATCTCAGATCCTAGGATTTCCATTTTACTCAGATGACTAATGATCAGTATCATAAAGTCTCCAACAGGAGTCCTAGCCTTCATGTGACAGTTCATAAACTGTCGGACTGCTTGTTGCCTTGTTGACGCCCTTGCCCTCCAAACATCTCAAGGAGATTGTAGAGCATTTTGGCGGCAGTCTCGATATAACGATGTTGCTCTTTCAGCATATTGTTCATAGATGCCAAGATATAGCACCTCACAATCTCATCGGATCGAAGCCAGGCCGCTAAGGCGTCATTGTCCTCTTGAGTCGAATCATCATTCGTCAGAGGATGACACGGGGTGGTGAGTACCCTTTTGTGCTTGTTAATGGTAAGGATGATGTCGAGGTTATGTTTCGAGTCTATGTAGTTTTCGTTTTCGAGTTTGTTCGAGGAAAGAATGAACGAGAGAAGGTTGAGAGACATATTGCCTATATAAGTTGAAACAAGTTTATGATTAGTCTTTGGTTTAGGATTTAAGTTTTATTAAGACTTTTATAAAATCCAAAAGTGTTATAAACCAAACGATAATTTACTCCCTCAAGAGAAGGCCGCAAAAAATCTCCATTTATAAGTAAATGACACACCATTAATGCTAAGCCAAGATGTCAATACATCAATTTTGACTAGCCACCTTGTAAATTGGTTTGATCACTCACATCCTTTCGCAGGGCCTCGAGGGAGGATTACTAGGGATTGAGCCTAAGTGTGCAACCAACCACTTAGTCCAAAAGGTCAACTTTGAAAAACAATCCCCCAAGGGGAGGCCTTGCCATCATCGTCTCACTCTCGGACGTAGCTCATTGAGCAATGATCGAAGCAATAACTCCTTGGAGTACTCCCATTTAAGTGAGGGTCGCAAGAGCGGCTCTTAGTCCCACGTTAATTGCTTCTTTCATTAGTGTTGGGGATCGTGGGTTACAAACAACAAGTATAACCCTCCCACTTAGTTTTTGGAGTTGGTTCATCGACTCTTATAAGTTCGGAAACAGATTTCCTAGTTAAAGAGTGACAGAGCGGACAACTACGAGAGAATCCTAGATCGACATGTTCAAAGCAGTATTAGTGCATAAAGGCACAAGGTACATACTCGATCTTTTCCTATTTTCTATTTCGGGAAAGTGCGTGAGGGAAGTGTGAACTTCAACTCACTCGAACACTTGAAAGTTTGAGATTACACATCTTTATATTTTTCGGCTTGTCTACAAGGAGACCTCCCACTCAAATTTCCTAGAGCATATAGATTTTGAACATATGTGATATAGATATAGTTTTGAAAACATTTTGAAAACTTATTTGATTTGGATGACAAAATATTTTTAAGTTTGAAAGTGAAAACGGTTTTTCAAAATTCAAACTAGTTTTGTAAAAACTCAATTTCAATTAAACTTTCAAAAATCAAAACATTTTAAGCTTACACATCATGTTTATAATCATATGAAAAACATTTTTTCTCAAGAAAATTTTCTCATTAGAGTTCTATAACTCATGGTAGTGGGGTTTGAAAATCCGGATTTCTAAAAAAACGGAGTTTCAGCACAGCCGCGCACCTCGGAGTAAAATCGCCATATCTGGCGGCTCCGATGTCCTTTTGAGCCGAAACTGGTGGCATTGGACAGAGGACAGACAGAGATTTAATTTGATTTAAGAATATTTAAATTTAGATTTCTGAGCAGAGAGTTATGCCACTTTTAATGCGGGTTTACTACAGCTCGAAGAAAAAGAAATAATTAAAGCTTGGTCCTTTTTAGGTGCGAAAAAGAATCGAGTGTAACGGAACGTTTTATGAAGGTTGTTAAAGCTTTTATTTGTGTTTTATTAGCAAGGTAATAACAAGGCATAAAAGAAATAACAACATGCATAAAACGATTCAAGTAAGTAAAAGAAACTAGCAAGACAATATAACTAGTCACAAAAATTTACTCGAAATTTCTCAAACCTTTAAAACACTTTTTTCAATATAAAAAAATTAAAAACTTTTAGAACTGATTCTAATGTGTTTTAAAAACATCCCAAACTCATAGAAAATCAACATGATTTTTAATTTAAAGGCATGAGCAATAAATTAAAAAAAAATCTAAGATAACAATTCTAACTTGTTACAAAATTAGTAAACTTTCGAAAACGATTTTCAAGCTCATATTTTTAAATACATGTACATGCTAATCTTTGACCATAGCTCTGATACCATTTGTTGGAATCGATCTAGGGTTTAAGAAAATAATTAACGCTTCGGTAAGCGGCGGAATTTTAAAAATTTTCTTTTACAAGTAAAAACGGTTTTTTACTAACCTAGACAAAAGAGCAAGCACACGTAATTAAAAACTATTATAAGCTAAGAAGTTTACTAACCTTTCTTGAAGCTTGATCTTTGAGAAGCTCTTGGAAAGTTGCAACGCTCGTCTCCCCTCGCAGCACGTCTCTCTTTCTTTCCTCGGCACCTCGAGCAACCACGAAAGTTTCTATCACTAAATCACTCGAGAGAAAAGGAATTAGTGAGTGAGCACTTTTAAACACTACGACTTAAGAACGAGTCTTGAAGTCGCAGAGCTAAACTCTAGGTCAAATGAGGACCTAGGTGCCAAGACAAAAATCGAAAATAAACTAGAGAGAGAGAGAGAGGAGTTCGGCCACAAGTTCTAGAGAGAGAGGCTCTCAATCTCTAACTTATGTGGAATGAATAGAATGAGAGGAATGAGGGTCCTATTTATAGGAGAAGGGTTGGCCTTGGAAAGAAGTAGTTTTCTCTTATTTTCCAAGCCTTTATGAGGAAATCTTATTTCCTATTTTTCCCTTGCTTTGCACGTCCAACATGTGCTTCAATAAGCCTTGGATTTGTTTCCTCATTTAGTTTGTCTCTCTCTTTCCCTTGTGTTGGCCGAACTTATGCTTTCCACATAGAGGAAATTTGTTTCCTCTTTTTCTTTTGGCAAGTATCTTGATACATTTATGCACAAAATAATCTCTCTTTCCCTTGGGTATTTGGGCGCCCATTTCACATCTAGAAGGAGCTTCTAGAAGCTTCTTCATTTGTTCATGACAACATGTAAAAGGCCCATTAAGAATTTTCAATAAAATTCTTATGAAATGAAATTAATTCACAAGGCCCAATAAATCTAATTTTGGCCAAGTGATACTTGTCATCAAATGACCTTGTCAAAAAAATTTATTGACATTCATTTCATCTTATATCTCAAAAGACAAAAATACCCTTTTAACAATTTTCGTTCTTGTTTTGACTTAGCTTCCAGTTTAACTATTCCTACTCGATGTGATTCATGACAGTGACCTCATGGACCCAAATGAACAAAGCTTGAGCTAAACACATGGACTCAAAAGTTCACAAACCTTTTCCAAGTTTAGCTTAATGCCAACTGACTCCACTAAAGAGTTGACACTGAAAATCTCTCGGTTCAAATGAATTTATTTTCTACTCAAGAATTCAACCTAATTATGATGAGCGGATCCACTGAATATTATATATGTTTACCCTTCATGAATGTCATCAGCTAGTTGGGATTTACAAAATTACCATTTTACCCTTCTAGCTGTTATTTCCTCAACTCCTTTGTCGCTTGTGAATAGGTTAGAAACAATGTATTGACGAGGAGCTAACAAGTCACATTGTTTCATCCAAAAGAGTCAGGACTCAATTTGGACACTGGCCAGTTCATTTATTACACTCCAAGGAACAAAGCATGAGGTGACATACATTGCATTTCAGCAATCTTGTACATGAATTCCATATCTATGAGAGCTTCACAAAGTTACTCATGACATTATCACAACTTAGTACTTCACCAATAGGCCCTGTTCGGAATCACATAGTGAGTCCGAACTCTGACTTTCTCAAATGAGAATACTAAGCTGTGAAATGGCATGTCTCATTTCAGGATTAAGGTAAGCATGATGCAATTCATACATAGTGACTTCGAGACATAAGAGGTTAAATGGTTTGTTCTTATCTTGTCTCTAGAAGTGCACTGGTCAATTCAGTACCTTCGGAAGATACCTAGAAGAACTATAGAGTCTCCAACACTCAATGCCTCATAACCAGACATCATAGATTCTTCTAACAATCGTACTGAGGTCAATAGTCCTTTGACCCTAAGATTGCGAATATATCGTTTTAAGCAAACTACGAAGAGTTTGTTCATGCAAATCTACATTTGTCTCTTCGTAAGTTGTTTAGTTTGTTTATGGACTAAAGACAAAGGTTTTATCATAAAGCTTCAAACAAGGAAGATTGAATGAACGTTTCAGCTTTTTATTAATGAATAAGCAATTACAAGCAAGAGTCTTCGTAAGACTATATGACATCAAATGTACATAAATACACACTACAACTCTTCTTGTGGGCACCATTGACAACAGTGCTTGCGTCGATCGACGAAGCTGGGGAGAACTCGAAGGAAGCAAGCCTGCTAAGGACAAGTCAGCCTGAATTCGCCTCGATTTTCTCTTCTCTCTTTTTCTTTATTGTTTTCAAGCCAAGAGATCTTATTGTTTTTTGGCCCCTGCGTGGACGTGTTCATTTTCGCCCCGATGTTTTGGCAAGTTTGTCGAACTCGTCCTGTTTTCTATTTTTGCTGTTAATTTCCTCTTTATTTGATTCGAACATATTCTATGATTTTATTTATTAAATGCCATGAATGTTTATTTCATATTTGCTTGCGTTTTTACTCAATAAACGGCCTCGATAGATAATGCATAATTATCCTTTATTGATACCTTAAAGTTAGTGTGTTTGAACGAACGCGCTGATTCACTATGGCGTTTATCCGTTGATTACTTATTTGCATGATGTGTGTCGGCCATCGTTAGTCGAACCCCTAGTCATGTCGGGATTATATATATATTTTTGAACCAAAACTCTCAAGTCTTTCTTTGCTCTTGAGTCAGGTTTATAGTGGTTTATCGTACACTATGCATGAACAAGGCCTTGGGCATGTTCACTTCCGGGTGTAGGTCGAATCCGTCGCGCTTGGCGAATTGATCTGAATCGAACTTGTTCGTTTCAAGGTTCTCTCGTTTTATGTGAGGTGGGGGTTGAACCTTGTCTCAAGGCTGCCTACGTACCCATGTTTGGGATCAAGCCGTTACGTAGTTCGATTGTTATGATATTACTTTATAACAGTAATATTTCTTTAGGTTCATGATATTCCAATATCTGTGTATCGGGATACCGTCGAGCGTTTCAAGCTTGTAAACGCCTGTTCGTGGGATTCCTGAGACTCGGTATGGTCCTTCCTAGTTTGCTCCCAGTTTGCCGGCGTTTTCTTCGGCCCTGTTCTGTTACACTTTTCTCAACACGAGATCTCCAATGTTAAATTCTCCGAAGTTGACTCCTTTATTGTAGTATCGGGCGATTGATTGTTGGTATAAATTCATGCGTGTTAATGATTGGTTTCTCCTCTCGTCTGTCAAGTCGAGGGAATCGCACAGCATTTTGTTGTTAGTTTCTTCGTGATCATTCGCGTACATGGTGCGAATTATTTGAATCTCGTGTTCGATGTGCAATATTGCTTCGACCCCGTAGACCAGAGAATATGGGGTTTCTCCGGTAGGCCTTCGTGGACTCGAGTGGTAGGCCCACAGCACTCCAGGGAGTTTGTCGGCCCATCGCCCTTTTTTGGCTAAAAGTTTCTTTTTCAGGTTACTAACGATCGTTTTCTTGGTAGCCTCAGCGTGTCCGTTCCCTTGTGGGTATCGAGGTGTCGAGAATTGTAAAGTGATCCCTTCTGCTGCACAGAAGCGTCGGAACTCTTGTGATATGAATTGTGCGCCGTTGTCAGTGATTATCTCTTGTGGCGCTCCATGTCGACAGATTATATTTTTCCAAATGAATTTTTTTACGTCCATGTCCCTTATTGAGACAAATGCTTCGGCTTCAACCCATTTGGAAAAATAATCTGTTGTGATAAGTAGGAATTTCAGCCCTCCAGGCGCTTTGGCTAGGGGGCCGACGATATCCATGGACCATTTCAGAAACGGGTATGGAGCGGATATGGAGGATAGTTCCTTGGCTGGTTGCTTGATATTCGGGGCGTGTTTTTGGCATTGGTCGCATTTCCGTGAGTGTTGCTCACAGTCGGCGACCATGGTTGGCCAAAAATACTCTTGATTTTTTATTTTAACAGTTAGGGCTCTTTCGGCCGCGTGGTTCCCATATTCTCCTTTGTGTATTACGGAAAGGATGCATTTGGACTCCTCTTTTCCTATGCATCGTAAGTATATTCTGGAGAAACTTCTTTTAAAAAGCAATCCGTCTATTATGGAGAAGCTTGCGCTTTGGCTAATTAGCTTTCGGCGCAATTGCTTATCTGTCGGGGTATGGCCTTCGGAGATATATCTGATTATATCCCTTCTCCAGTCCCCCTCTTCTATTATTACCATTATGCTTGAGTTTTTGGTAGTGATAGAAGATTGTTTTATTGATTCGACCGGTATGATTCGGCTTATATTGTAGGATCTGACGTTGAAGCTACAACGGCGAGGGCATCAGCTGTGGTGTTTTCTCCTCTAGGGATGCGGGTTAATTCGAATTTTTCAAATTGATTTGTCATTTCTTTTACTAATTGTGCGTATGCCTCCATACGCTCGTCCCTAGTTTCGAACTCTCCGCTGATTTGATTCGCAACGAGCTGCGAGTCGCAAAAAGTGGATACGAATTTTGCTCCCACAACCTTTGCTAGGCGTAATCCTGCAAGTGCCTCGTACTCGGCTTCGTTGTTTGAGGCGGTGAAATCCAGGCGGAATGATTGTTCAATTACTTCTCCATGTGGTGATACCAGATGTATCCCAATTCCAGCCCCTTGCTTTGTGGAGGAACCATCGACTTTGAGGGTCCAATTTCCAGCGTTTGCCGTGGTTTCGCTTTCATTTGCGGGGAGCTCGATAAGGAAATCGGCTAGAACTTGTGATTTCACGCATGTTCTAATGCGATATTCGATGTCATACTCACTTAACTCGACGGCCCATTTGGTTAATCTTCCCGATTGATTGGGGCTGTGGAGAAATGATCGTAAAGGTTGAGTGGTCATTACTACTATCGAGTGGGATTGTAAGTATGGTCATAGCTTTCGGGCTACTGTGACGACAGCCAGAGCTAATTTTTCCATTGTCGGATATCTTATTTCTGCGTCAACAAGTGATCTACTTATGTAAAACACAGGTTTTTGGTCTCCTCGTTCTTCTCTGACGAGTACTCTGCTGACCGCGGTGTGCGATACGGCGACATACAAGTAGAGTGGTTCCCCTACTTCTGGTTTGGCTAAGATTTGAGGTTCGGCTAGGTATTGTTTTAGCTGTTCGAATGCTTCTTCGCATTTTTTTGTCCATTCGAACTTCTTATTTCCTCTCAGGAGTTTATAAAAAGGTAGACATTTATCGGTCGATCGAGAGATGAATCGGCTGAGGGCTGCCACGCGTCCTGTTAGTCTCTGGATTTCCCTTTTGTTTCTGGGGGAAGGTAACTTTTTGGAGTGCTTGTATTTGGTCTGGGTTGGCTTCAATCCGTCTTTGAGTTACCATGTATCTGAGGAATTTCCCGGAAGATACCCCGAAGGTACATTTGGATGGGTTCAGCTTCATCTGGTAATTGTTCAGGACCTTGAAACATTCTTCTAAATGTGAGACGTGGTCTATCTCTCGTAATGATTTCACTAACATGTCGTCGAACATTTTGTTCACTAGTCGTTGATACGTGGCTCCTGCGTTTTTGAGCCCGAAGGGCATCACCTTATAACAATAGATACCTTTGTCGGTTGTGAAAGCGGTTTTTTCTTGATCATTGGGATGCATCATAATTTGATTATATCCTGAGAACGCATCCATGAATGAGAAGATTTGATGGCCGGCGGTGGCTTCCACCAAGCGTTCTATGTGTGGTAGTGGAAAGCTGTCTTTAGGACAAGCTTTATTAAGATCAGTATAGTTGACGTATACGTGCCATTTACCGTTCTTTTTCTTGACGACGACGGTATTGGCGAGCCAATCGGGGTATTTACTTCACGTAGTAAACTGGATTTTAAGAGGAGCTCTACTTCTTCGTTCACCACTTTAGCCCTCTCTGGGCCGAGTTTCCTACGCTTTTGTTTTACAGGCTTATAACTGGGGTCGACGTTGAGTTGGTGTGTGGAGATTTCGAGGTCTATACCTGGCATGTCTTATGTCGTCCATGCAAACGTCTTTTTGTTCTTCTTCAGAAATGTTATTAGTTCTCGGCGTATATTTCCTTTCAACTTGGCCCCGATGCCTACGCATCTCTCGGGGTCAGTTCCGTCGATCTGAATCTGTGTTATCGACTCCGTGTTAGGCTCGTCTTTTCCCTCTGGATTTTCCATCGGAGGCGGATGGATGATCTCGTTTATGATGGCTATTAATTGCTATTGGCCATCGTTGGTTTCTTTGCAAGATGGACGCTGACGCTTTTCGATGATTCTTTTATGATTATTCATATAACAAATTCGGGATGCCTCCTGGCGCCCTATGATTTCTTGTATCCCGTTGGGAGTCGGAAATCGTATGCACATGTGGTAGGTTGATGGTACCGCCCTCATCCCATGTATCCAAGGTCTTCCGAGGATAGCGTTGAATGGGGCGGGCAGTCGAGAACGGTAAATTCGACCATCTGGTTTACGCCACAGACCCGTACAGATAGTTCAATGATTCCTAGAGAGGGTGTTACTTCCCCATTGAACCCATATAGCTGGTTGGGTTTGTGCTCAATTTCAGCCTCCTCGATGTTCATTCTATGCAAAGTGGTTTTGAATATAACATCTACGGAGCTTCCACCATCAACCAAGATTCTGGCTACTACGCAGTTACCCACTTCGAGTTCGATGATTAAAGCATCGTCGTGGGGCCCATATACCCTTTTGGTATCGTCTTCATTGAACGAGATCGTGGTATCTTCTACCTTTCGGCACCCAGGTGACCTCGGTGTACCTTTAAGTTGTTTAAGTTGACGCTGGTGTACCTTAATTGAGTTTACGCTATCCCTGCAAAACTTTGAACCTCCCATGATATAGTCGATCCGGGGTTTTTCTTGGGGACCATCGTTATCGTCCTCATTTGCCCTTCCCCTTTTTGGGGAGGGATTTCCTCGGGTTCTGTTATTGTTAAATTCATTCTTCTGGGGCGGTGGTCCCAGGTCGACATTCTTCAGCTCTCCATTTTTATACTTCTCGATAAGTACCTTTCGGGATACGACAAAGTCCAGAGTGTCGTGTCCGTAATTTTTGTGGAAGTCGCAGTATTTTTTCTTATCACGCGGCCATTTCGGGGTGCCTCTTTCGAAAACTCCCTCGTCGTTTACGTTAAAGGCATGTTCTGGAATGTTTGATGGTGTTGTCGCAGTTTTTCGGACAACGATTTAGGAGTCGCAGATGGTTAGACCCAAGGCCGGACCAAGTGGTCTCGTCTCGACTCGAGCGTGTCGGGCTTGGTATTCCAAGCCGTCCCTTAGCTGTAGGTGGTCTCTATCTCGTCCAAGCACCTGAAAAGTAAGCAAAGAAGGTGTGAACTACAAAGGGGAAACAGAGGCGTTGCCTCTGTTTACCTCTCCGACGCCCAACATTAGTAGGATTGAGGTGGTTTGTTGAGGGTTTAGTGTTTAGAGGTCGAGACTTGAGAGAAACGAGCGAGGTACGAGTTCGACAGTGTTTCAGTACTCAAATTCGGATTACCTGGGTCAAGGGAAGGACCCTTGTATTTATAGGCAGCCAAGGGGTGGTTTGAAGACCCCTTGGCCGAGTGAACTTGCTTGGTTCGGCCATTGAGTGGCTGGGTCGGCCAATGGCCGAGTGAACATGGTGGTGAGGTTCACTCGGCCATTGGCCGAGTGAAAAGCTTGGGCCGGCTGAGGTTCACTCGGCCATTGGCCGAGTGAACTGCTGGAAGGTTCACTCGGCCAATGGCCGAGTGAACTGCAGGGGCAGTTGGAGGGTTTACTCGGCCATTGGCCGAGTGAACTGCTGGAAGGTTCACTCGGCCAATGGCCGAGTGAACTGCCTTGGCGGCTGGAGGGTTCACTCGGCCATTGGCCGAGTGAACTGCTTGAAGGTTCCCTCGGCCAATGGCCGAGTGAACTGCCTTGGTGGCTGAAGGGTTCAGTCGGCCATTGGCCGAGTGAACTGTCCAATGGCCGTGTGAGCCATTTGACCCAGCCAATGGCCGAGTGAGCCATTGACTCGGCCCATGGCTGGGCAGGGTGTTTGATTTGGCCGTTGGTTTGGGCCGGCCCCTGGTTGAGTCAGGGTTTCGCCGCCCAAGACCTCGTACTAGCCACGTGGGTCGAAGAGATGCCTTTGTTCCCGTTGGCCCTAGACGGGCCGACAACATTAGCCCCTCGAGTTTCCGGTCGAGCGTAGGTCGAGTGGAAACTCAAAATCTACGCTTTTATGCGGACGCGGGATGAATGCTCTCGGGTTTGCATCATGAGGAGTGGCCTTCGCGCGTCGCGAGGGACGCCCTTTGGGCATCACGAGGGACGACTTTTTGTTTCGGGTTGATCGTGCGTGGCTTATTTTCTCGATCTACCAATGAGGGCGTGATCGATTAGCACGGCTTTATTGTGTTGTGCGCGTCTTATTTTCTCGACTTGCCAACGAAGGCATAATCGATTTGCACGTCTTTGTTATATTGTGCGCGTCTTATTTTCCCGACCTGCCAACGAAGGCATAATCGATTTGCACGTCTTCATTGTGTTGTGCGCGTCTTATTTTCTCGACCTGCCAACAAAGGCATAATCGATTTGCACGTCTTCATTGTATTGTGCGCGTCTTATTTTCTCGATTTGCCAACGAAGGCATAATCGATTTGCACGTCTTTGTTATATTGTGCGCGTCTTATTTTCTCGACTTGCCAACGAAGGCATAATCAATTTGCAAATATTGTGTGGACGCAGACGTTGAACCCATTTGTAACTCGTTGCCTATCGGCCCACGAGCTGGGCGGCGAGCGCGATGCCACATTTGTGTGGCGAGGTTTCCCGTGGACGCTGGCTAGACCAGATACGCCCTGCGGACGCAGACCTTGAACCCATTTGTAACTCGTTGCCTATTGGCCCACGAGCTGGGCGGCGAGCGCGATGCCACATTTGTGTGGCGAGGTTTCCCGTGGACGCTGGCTAGACCAGATACGCCCTGCGGACGCAGACCTTGAACCCATTTGTAACTCGTTGCCTATCGGCCCACGAGCTGGGCGGCGAGCGCGATGCCACATTTGTGTGGCGAGGTTTCCCGTGGGCGCTGGCTAGACCAGATACGCCCTGCGGACGCAGACCTTGAACCCATTTGTAACTCGTTGCCTATCGGCCCACGAGCTGGGCGCCGAGCGCGATGCCACATTTGTGTGGCGAGGTTTCCCGTGGGCGCTGGCTAGACCAGATACGCCCTGCGGACGCAGACCTTGAACCCATTTGTAACTCGTTGCCTATCGGCCCACGAGTTGGGCGGCGAGCGCGATGCCACTTTTGTGTGGCGAGGTTTCCCGTGGACGCTGGCTAGACCAGATACGCCCTGCGGACGCAGACCTTGAACCCATTTGTAACTCGTTGCCTATCGGCCCACGAGCTGGGCGGCGAGCGCGATGCCACATTTGTGTGGTGAGGTTTCCTGTGGGCGCTGGCTAGACCAGATACGCCCTGCAGACGCAGACCTTGAACCCATTTGTAACTCGTTGCCTATTGGCCCACGAGCTGGGCGGCGAGCGCGATGCCACATTTGTGTGGCGAGGTTTCCCGTGGACGCTGGCTAGACCAGATACGCCCTGCGGACGCAGACCTTGAACCCATTTGTAACTCGTTGCCTATCGGCCCACGAGCTGGGCGGCGAGCGCGATGCCACATTTGTGTGGCTAGGTTTCCCGTGGGTGCTGGCTAGACCAGATACGCCCTGCGGACGCAGACCTTGAACCCATTTGTAACTCGTTGCCTATCGGCCCACGAGCTGGGCGGCGAGCGCGATGCCACATTTGTGTGGCGAGGTTTCCCGTGGACGCTGGCTAGACCAGATACGCCCTGCGGACGCAGACCTTGAACCCATTTGTAACTCGTTGCCTATCGGCCCACGAGCTGGGCGGCGAGCGCGATGCCACATTTGTGTGGCGAGGTTTCCCGTGGGCGCTGGCTAGACCAGATACGCCCTGTGGACGCAGACCTTGAAACCATTTGTAACTCGTTGCCTATCGGCCCACGAGCTGGGCGGCGAGCGCGATGCCACATTTGTGTGGCGAGGTTTCCCGTGGGCGCTGGCTAGACCAGATACGTCCTGCGGACGCAGACCTTGAACCCATTTGTAACTCGTTGCCTATCGGCCCACGAGCTGGGCGGCGAGCGCGATGCCACTTTTGTGTGGCGAGGTTTCCCGTGGACACTGGCTAGACCAGATACGCCCTGCGGACGCAGACCTTGAACCCATTTGTAACTCGTTGCCTATCGGCCCACGAGCTGGGCGGCGAGCGCGATGCCACATTTGTGTGGTGAGGTTTCCTGTGGGCGCTGGCTAGACCAGATACGCCCTGCGGACGCAGACCTTGAACCCATTTGTAACTCGTTGCCTATCGGCCCACGAGCTGGGCGGCGAGCGCAATGCCACTTTTGTGTGGCGAGGTTTCCCGTGGACGCTGGCTAGACCAGATACGCCCTGCGGACGCAGACCTTGAACCCATTTGTAACTCGTTGCCTATCGGCCCACGAGCTGGGCGGCGAGCGCGGACTTGAGACTTAACTCGAGGACTCATGTAGAGCCTGCACGAGGAGTAGTTAGTTGATTTGTTGACTTGATACTCAACTCGAGGGCTCTCGTAGAGCCTGCACGAGGAGTGGTTAGTTGGCTTTTGGACTCGGGACTCAACTCGAGGGCTCTCGTAGAGCCTGCATGAGGAGTTTCGTGAGGAGTCGGCGCGAGGAGCATCGGTCGAGTCACGGACTCGTAGCTCGACTCGAGGAACGAATTCATCTCGAGGAGACATGTGAAGAGTCGGCACGAGGAGTATCAGTCGACTCGTGGACTCGAACTCGACTCGAGGACTCACGTAGAGCCTGCATGAGGAGTTTCGTGAAGAGTCAGCGCGAGGAGCATCGGTCGACTCGCGGACTCGTAGCTCGACTCGAGGAACGAATTCATCTCGAGGAGACATGTGAAGAGTCGGCACGAGGAGTATCAGTCGACTCGTGGACTCGAACTCGACTCGAGGACTCACGTAGAGCCTGCACGAGGAGTTTCGTGAAGAGTCAGCGCGAGGAGCATCGGTCGACTCGCGGACTCGTAGCTCGACTCGAGGAACGAATTCATCTCGAGGAGACATGTGAAGAGTCGGCACGAGGAGTATCAGTCGACTCGTGGACTCGAACTCGACTCGAGGACTCACGTAGAGCCTGCACGAGGAGTTTCGTGAAGAGTCAGCGCGAGGAGCATCGGTCGACTCGCGGACTCTTAGCTCGACTCGAGGAATGAATTCATCTCGAGGAGACATGTGAAGAGTCGGCACGAGGAGTATCAATCGACTCGTGGACTCGAACTCGACTCGAGGACTCACGTAGAGCCTGCACGAGGAGTTTCGTGAAGAGTCGGCGCGAGGAGCATCGGTCGACTCGCGGACTCGAAGCTCGACTCGAGGAATGAACTCATCTCGAGGAGACATGTGAAGAGTCGGCACGAGGAGTATCAGTCGACTCGTGGACTCGAACTCGACTCGAGGACTCACGTAGTGCCTGCATGAGGAGTTTCGTGAAGAGTCGACGCGAGGAGCATCGGTCGACTCGCGGACTCGTAGCTCGACTCGAGGAATGAACTCATCTCGAGGAGACATGTGAAGAGTCTTTCTTTGGGACCTCCGGTTTAACCATCGGCCCCTTGAGACTTTATTATTATTTTTTTTTGAGTTGTTTTTGGTTGAGCATTGATCCCTATTAGCCCCCCGTGTTTCTGGCGTTTGTGAGACAACGGCCAAGAAACTCTCGCGTTAGAGGTATACAATAGAGTTGTCATGTGTAGAATAACTTTTTATTGCAATAAAGGGGGTCGTTACAGGTAGTCATGGCACTTGGCCTTCTTTGAAAACGGGAAATTACAATTTCGAAATTAAAGTGATCACGAAGCCGATTGGGTTCGGGCGCGAATTTAAAGGTCGAAGCTGCGACAATCGTGGCTTGCTAGCAGATGCGATGAATTCCTTGAAGTGTCCACCTCGCATTATGGAATCAATTCGCTTCTTAAGCTGTTTGCATTCGATCGTCACGTGGCCGTGATCCTGGTGGTATTCGCAGAACCTACTTCGATCTCGCTTCGCGGGGTCCCTTGTGAGTGGAGCGGGGCTTCCTAACTCATCGCGGCGTAAGCTCAGGATCCTATCGGGTGTTGAGTGGGACGAAGGATTTCTTCGGGGCTGGAGAAGGGTGATCGTTAGGGACTTGACCCTTCCGGCGCCTTTTCCTTCGTGACTCGGGACCAACAGATGGTTTCACAACCGCGGCTGCGCGCTTCTGGTTGGGTGCTTGATTAATGTTGGGTGGTTGCTGCCCCAAGACGATTGCGGTCTCACGTTGAGCATCGAGTTTTTCTCTCAAGTCGAACTCGGGATCCTCTCTTTGAGAGTTGAGGCGGTCTCTCAAGTCTCCGGAGGCCGTCCCTATCACCCTTGTTAAGGGTGCGTCATTCAGGCGGCGCCTTTGGCGGAGGCCGAGACCATCGACGTTGTCACCTTCACAAGGGTTTTGGACGCGGACGGTGAGCTTGGAGCGTCCCTTTCGGGACCTCGAGACCGAGCGTCCTCGGGTATTGTGCGAGCTTTGACGCCTTGACGTGGTCGCCCGAGGATGTCCCCTCGAGGGCGCGTGCGCGTGCTCATCGGAAAGTTGACGTCTTGACGCGGCCGCCCGAGGGTGTCCCCTTGGAGGCGTGCGCGTGTGTCCACTTTCGTGAACAGCGTGGTCGAGGTTGGTCTCGTGGTTGATGTCATCGACATTGTTGGAGTCGAGGAGGTCGGCGATTAGCGCGCCGGTGACGCCGGGGTGGTCTAGGAGCTCGGCGAGCCTTCGAGCCGTGTCCTCTCGGACTGCGGCCTCGGGGTCATTCGCCGGGTCTCGGGGCTGGCTCTCGTTATCACGAGGTTGCCCTTCGAGACGGTACGCAGAGCCTTGGAGGTCGTGCCTCGAGCTAGTCGCTCGGGCGCCCACGGAGATGGCGGGGCTACGACTCACCTCTCGAGAGTCGTAGAAGTGAGAAGAAGACTGGTAGAGGGGATGTGTTGCCAAGGTCGAGAGATCCCCTCCTTCTAGCGCCAAAATGTTATCGCAGTTTTTCGGACAACGATTTAGGAGTCGCAGACGGTTAGACCCATGGCCGGACCAAGTGGTCTCGTCTCGACTCGAGCGTGTCGGGATTGGTATTCCAAGCCGTCCCTTAGCTGTAGGTGGTCTCTGTCTCGTCCAAGCACCTGAAAAGTAAGCAAAGAAGGTGTGAACTACAAAGGGGAAACAGAGGGGTTGCCTCTGTTTACCTCTCCGACGCCCAACATTAGTAGGATTGAGGTGGTTTGTAGAGGGTTTAGTGTTTAGAGGTTGAGACTTGAGAGAAACGAGCGAGGTACGAGTTCGACAGCGTTTCAGTACTCAAATTCGGATTACCTGGGTCAAGGAAAGGACCCTTGTATTTATAGGCAGCCAAGGGGTGGTTTGAAGACCCCTTGGCCGAGTGAACTTGCTTGGTTCGGCCATTGAGTGGCTGGGTCGGCCAATGGCCGAGTGAACATGGTGGTGAGGTTCACTCGGCCATTGGCCAAGTGAAAAGCTTGGGCCGGCTGAGGTTCACTCAGCCATTGGCCGAGTGAACTGCTGGAAGGTTCACTCGGCCAATGGCCGAGTGAACTGCAGGGGCAGTTGGAGGGTTTACTCGGCCATTGGCCGAGTGAACTGCTGGAAGGTTCACTCGGCCAATGGCCGAGTGAACTGCCTTGGCGGCTGGAGGGTTCACTCGGCCATTGGCCGAGTGAACTGCTTGAAGGTTCACTCGGCCAATGGCCGAGTGAACTGCCTTGGTGGCTGAAGGGTTCACTCGGCCATTGGCCGAGTGAACTGTCCAATGGCCGAGTGAGCCATTTGACCCAGCCAATGGCCGAGTGAGCCATTGACTCGGCCCATGGCTGGGCAGGGTGTTTGACTTGGCCGTTGGTTTGGGCCGGCCCCTGGTTGAGTCAGGGTTTCGCCGCCCAAGACCTCGTACTAGCCACGTGGGTCGAAGAGATGCCTTTGTTCCCGTTGGCCCTAGACGGGCCGACAACAGATGGCTTCCTCCATTCATTGTTTCGGTAAGGTCTCATTCCAGGTGTCCTGGCCATGGCCGGAACAGGTGTCATAGAAGGAACCTTCCTTGGATTATGTTTCCTTGACAGGAGGGCCCTTTCTTCCTCGGCTTTCGCGTAGTTTGAGGCGCGATGAATTGCATCCTCAATGGTGGGTGGCCTGTTTACGGTCATTTCCTCTCGGAATCTGGACTCGTGCCACAATCCATTTTTTAGAGCGTTCAGAGCCGACTCTCCCTCCACAGAAGGGATTTTTGACATGACAGTCTTAAACCTTGTCATGATGCTTTTCAGGGTTTCGTCTCGGGCTTGCTGGGTGTTCCACAGGTTTTCCATGGTCACCTCATCTTCTACTAGCATCGAGTAATGTTTGATGAACGCGGCCGACAGCTGTTGGAAAGAACTTATCGACCCTTCTTCAAGACGTGAAAACCAATCCAAGGTGCTTCCTGACACGTTCTCAGCGAATAACTGGCAATACCCTGCTTATCTCGCAGACATGCTCGCCCCATCGCGATGCGAAAGGCTGTTACATATGTTTTCGGGTTGGAAGTACCAGAGTACTTGGGGAGTCTAATCTTTTCGGTGTCCCCAACTCTGACTTGGGTAATACATGGAGCAAAAGGGGTTCGCCTAGTATCTGCCACCAGCCGATCGATCTCGGGGGCCGAGCTCGTGGCATAGTGCATTCGGGAGTCTACAGCCCGGAACTTCTCCTCCACCATCTGACGGAAGGCATCGAACGCGGGGTGATCATCCCTCGGGATCTCTACGGCGAACTGTTCTCCCCCGGTTCGGATTTCTCCTCTCTGAGGGTTTCTTTCTTCCGGGCGAACTATCGGCTCGAAATAGTTCGGTTCCTTAGGAGCTCCTTCCTCTCGGGGGAGGGTGATGACTTCAGGAACATATCCAGGAGGAGGGCCTCCCGGAGGCGGGGGCGGTAGGTCGCCTTGAGTCGGTCGAGCTCGCCAGACACTGGCCTCGACCTGTCCATTGAATTGGTCAATTCCGGCCGTATTGCGAGGACCGGCCGTGTCGGGCGACATGTGGATCCCGGAGAAGCTTAGTCGTCTCCCGGGTGGGGCGAACCTTCGTCCGTTTGCGGTGGGTGGACCGGTCAAACTCAGCAAAATAGCTCGCTCAGTGTCGAGCTGCTCTTGAAGTGATGATTGTGCAGCTATCAAGCTATCGAGCTGGGATCAGGTTGATCTCTGGAATTCGGTAGTGGTTTCAACGAGTTTCAGCAGAAGAGCCTGTGTCTCCAGATCGGCTCCAGAAACCGGGATTTCGTGCTCGCTGTTAGAAGACATTCTTTCAGATCCGATCTGTGTTCTTTGGTGTTAGGTTTCTGATAAACTTCCCACAGACAGCGCCAAATTGTTGAACCGATTTCTCGTCCCAACAATCTATACCAGATTTATTCGAATTGTCTAGTATATTTATTTATATGAGTTAAGGGTCTCAGAATCCGATTATGAAGATTAAACCGAAATCCAAAAGAAATTAATAGATAATACGAATTTGAATATAGAAAGAACGAAAGGAAATTCCTTTTATTGATTATTGAACGTGAACCTTACAAGAATAGGAAATTGTTTGAGAATAAGCAAGAAAACTTCAAATATATATAGAAAAATATAGCGCAATCTCTCCCAAAATTCAGTGACATAAAATGAAAATGGAGTGAGCTTTTATAGCTAGCTCGCTGATTCTCCTGTTTCTTCAGATCGATACACGTGTACGAGCACAACCGGTCTTCGATCCTTCAATCTCGCGTACACCCTCCCACCTTCAGGCGATTTGACCGTTTCTTAGATGGCCATTCATTTGAATTAATTGGCGGAACCGTCCAGGAACATTTACGGGCCCCGGTCGAGTTGGGATTCGTCCTTTGATGAGGTATTCCTTGCTATTGTCTTGGGCCGATCTCGCTTGCACCTAGGATTTCTAGGCCGAACTGGGCTTTGGGCCGAACTGACATTTATCTTGAGTCCCCTTTAGGCCGAACTTACCTTGGGCTTAGTCGGTCCAACTCGCCTGGTGAAAGGGGGAGATATCCACTCCCACATTTATATGTTGATGTCATTCTTGTTGTCAATGGTGCCCACAAGAAGAGTTGTAATCTTTATTTTGTACATTTGATGTAATAAAGTCTCATGAAGACTCTTGCTTGTAATTGCCTATTCATTCATTAATAAAGTTGAAACGTTCATTCATTCTTTCTTTGTTTGAAGCTTTATGATAAAACCTTAGTCTTTTAGTCCATAAACAAACTTAACAACTTACGAAGAGACAAATGTAGATTTGCATGAACAAACTCTTCGTAGTTTGCTTAAAACGATATATTCGCAATCTTAGGGTCAAAGGACTATTGACCTCAGTACGATTGTTAGAAGAATCTATGATGTCTGGTTATGAGGCATTGAAAGTTGGAGACTCTATAGTTCTTCTAGGTATCTTCCGAAGATACTGAATTGACCAGTGCACTTCTAGAGACAAGATAAGAACAAACCATTTAACCTCTTATGTCTCGAAGTCACTATGTATGAATTGCATCATGCTTACCTTAATCCTGAAATGAGACATGTCATTTCACACCTTAGTATTCTCATTTGAGAAAGTCAGAGTTCGGACTCACTATGTGATTCCGAACAGGGCCTATTGGTGAAGTACTAAGTTGTGAGAATGTCATGAGTAACTTTGTGAAGTTCTCATAGATATGGAATTCATGTACAAGATTGCTGAAATGCAATGTATGTCACCTCATGCTTTGTTCCTTGGAGTGTGAATAAATGAACTAGCCAGTGTCCAAATTGAGTCCCGACTCTTTTGGATGAAACAATGTGACTTGTTAGCTCCTCGTCAATACATTGTTTCTAACTTATTCACAAGCGACAAAGGAGTTGAGGAAATAACAGCTAGAAGGGTAAAATGGTAATTTAGTAAATCCCGACTAGCTGATGACATTCATGAAGGGTAAACATAGATAATATTCAGTGGATCCGCTCATCATAATTAGGTCGAATTCTTGAGTAGAAAATAAATTCATTTGAACCGAGAGATTTTCAGTGTCAGCTCTTTAGTGGAGTCAGTTGGCATTAAGCTAAACTTGGAAAAGGTTTGTGAACTTTTGAGTCCAAGTGTTTAGCTCAAGCTTTGTTCATTTGGGTCCATGAGGTCACTGTCACGAATCACATCGATAGGAATAGTTAAACTGAAGCTAAGTCAAAACAAGAACGAAAATTGTCAAAAGGGTATTTTTGTCTTTTGAGACATATGATGAAATGAATGTCAATAATTTTTTTTTTTGACAAGGTCATTTGATGACATGCATCACTCGGCCATGACTTGATCATTGGGCCTTGTGGATTAATTTCATTTCATAAGAATTTTATTGAAAATTCTTAATGGGTCTTTCTCATGTTGTCATGAACAAATGAAGAAGCTTCTAGAAGCTCCTTCTAGATGAAAAGTAGGCGCCCATTATACCCATAGGAAGAGAGAATATTTTGTGCATAAATGTATCATGATACTTGCCAAAAGAAAAAGAGGAAACAAATTTCCTCTAAGAGGAAAGGATATGGGCGGCAAGGACAAGCAAAGAAGAGGAAACAAACTAGGAAACAAATCCCTTAAGGGAATGAATGTGTTGGGCGCATATGGAGAGAATGGGCAATAAGAGATTGCTCATGAATGCTTGGAAAAAGAGGAAACTCCTATTTTCTAAGGCTAACCCCTCTCCTATAAATAGGGCCCTCATTCTCATTGTTTTCTCATTCCACATAAGTTAGAGATTGAGAGCTTCTCTCTCTAGAACTTGTGGTTGCCGCCCCTCTTCTCTCTCTCTCTAGTTTATTTTCGATTTTTCTTGTTTTGGTACCTAGGTCCTCACACGACCTAGTGTTTAGCTCTGCGACTTCAAGACTTGTTCTTAAGTCGTAGTGTTTAAAAGTGCCCACTCACTAATTCATTTATTTCGAGTGATTTAGTGATCGAAACTTTCGTGGTTGCTCGAGGTGCCGAGGAATGAAAGAGGGACGTGCTGCGAGGGGAGACGAGCGTTGCAACTTTCTAAGAGCTTCTCAAAGATCAAGCTTCAAGAAAGGTTAGTAAACTTCTTAGCTCATATTAGTTTTTAATTACATGTACTTGCACTTGTCTAGGTTAGTAAAAACCGTTTTTACTTGTAAAATAAAATTTTTAAAATTCCGCCGCTTCCCAAAGCGTTAATTATTTTCTTAAACCCTAGATCGATTCCAACAAATGGTATCAGAGCTATGGTCAAAGAGATGCATGTACATGTTTTTAAAATTATGAGCTTGAAAATCGTTTTCCAAAGTTTACTAATTTTGTGACAAGTTAGAATTGTAATCTTAGTTTTTTTTAATTTATTGCTCTTGCCTTTAAATTAAAAACCATGTTGATTTTCTATGAGTTTGGGATGTTTTTAAAACACATTAGAATCAGTTCTAAAAGTTTTTAATTTTTTATATTGAAAAACGTGTTTTAAAGGTTTGAGAAATTTCGAGTAAAATTTTGTGACTAGTTTTGTTATCTTGCTAGTTTCTTATTTTTACTTGAATCGTTTTATGCTTGTTGTTATTTCTTTTATGCCTTGTTATTACCTTGCTAATAAAACAAAAATAAAAACTTTAACAACCTTCATAAAACGTTCCGTTACACTCGATTCTTTTTCGCACCTAAAAAGGACCAAGCTTTAATTATTTCTTTTTCTTCGAGCTGGAGTAAACCCGCATTAAAAGTGGCATAACTCTCTGCTCAAAAATCTAAATTTAATGATTCTTGAATAAAATTAATGCTCTGTCTGTCCTCTGTCCAATACCACCGGTTTCGGCTCAAAAGGACATCGGACCCGCCAGATATGGCGATTTTACTCCGAGGTGCGCGGCTGTCTGAAACTCCAGTTTTTTAGAAATCCGGATTTTCAAACACCACTACCATGAGTTATAGAACTCTAATGAGAAAATTTTCTTGAGCAAAAATGTTTTTCATATGATTATAAACATGATGTGTAAGATTAAAATGTTTTGATTTTTGAAAGTTTAATTGAAATTGAATTTTTACAAAACTAGTTTGAATTTTGAAAAACCGTTTTCACTTTCAAACTTGAAAATATTTTGTCATCCAAATCAAATAAGTTTTCAAAATGTTTTCAAAACTATATCTATATCACATATGTTTAAAATCTATAAGCTCTTGAAAATTTGAGTGGGAGGTCTCTTTGTAGACAAGCCGAAAAATAAAAGATGTGTAATCTCAAACTTTCAAGTGTTCGAGTGAGTTGAAGTTCACACTTCCCTCATGCACTTTCCCGAAATAGAAAATAGGAAAAGATCGTGTATGTACCTTGTGCCTTTATGCACTAATACTACTCTGAACATGTCGACCTAGGATTCTCTTCTAGTTGTCCGCTCTGTCGCTATCTAACTAGGAAATTTGTTTCCGAACTTATAAGAGTCGATGAACCAACTCCAAAAACTAAGTGGGAGGGTTATACTTGTTGTTTGTAACCCACGATCTCCAACACTAATGAAAAGTGCAAGTGTCGCGAGACTAAGAGTCACCCTCGTGGCCCTCTCTTAAATGAGAGTACTCAAGGGCGCTTTGCACTGATCATTGCTCAATGAGCTAAATCCGAAAGTGAGACAATGAGACAAGACCTCCCCTCGGCGGATTGTTTTTCAAAGTCAATCTTTTGGACTAAGTGGTTGGTTACACACTTAGACTCAATCCCTAGTAATCCTCCCTCGAGGCCCTGCAAAAGGATGTGAGTGATCAAACCAATTTAAAAGGTGGCTAGTCAAAATTGGTGTATTGACATCTTGGCTTAGCATTAATGATGTGTCATTTACTTATAAATGGAGACTTTTTGCGGCCTTCCCTCGAAGGAGTAAATTATCGTTTGGTTTATAACACCTTTGGATTTTATAAAGTCTTAAACAAACTTAAATCCTAAACCAAAGACTAATCATAAACTTGTTTCAACTTTTATAGGCTATATGTCTCCCAACTCTCTCTCTTTCGTCCTTTCCTCGAACAAACTCGAAAACGAAAACTACATAGACTCGAAACTTAACCTCGACATAATCCTTACCAAGCACAAATGGGTACTCACCACCCCGTGTCCTCCTCTGACGAATGATGATTCGACTCAAGAGGACAATGACGCCTTAGTGGCCTGGCTTCGATCCGATGAGATTGTGAGGTGCTATATCTTGGCATCTATGAACAATATGCTGAAAGAGCAACATCGCGACATCGAGACTGCCGCCGAAATGCTCTACAATCTCCTTGAGATATTTAGAGGGCAAAGGCGTCAAGCAAGGCAAAAAGCAGTCCGACAGTTTATGAACTGTCATATGAAGGCTAGGACTCCTGTTAGAGACTTTATGATACTGATCATTAGTTTTCTAAATAAAATGGAAATCTTAGGATCTGAGACTGATGGGAAGAATGTCATAGATATGATCTTAGAAACTCTTCCCGCATCTCTTGATACCTCCAAGATGAACTACTCCATAAACGAGCTAGAGTACACTGTTACCAAGCTTATGAAGGAACTTCACACTGCTGTAGGTCTCACTAAGAGAAAGAGGAATCAAGGAGAGGCACATGCTACTGAGCAAAAAGCCTCCGCCTCTAGAACTAAGAAGAGACCTCACAAGGCCGATAAAAAGAACTGTCCTGCAAATCTCAAAGCAAAGGAACATAGTATTGTACTAGTTACCGAAGCATGCTTAGTAGCTGATAATGTATCAACGTGGATTCTTGACTCCGCTGCTACTAACCATATTTGTTGTTCCTTAAATGGTTTCAAGAAAACCAAAAGCTTAGAGGAAGGCGAGTTCTGTTTCAAATGGGGTGATGGGAGCCTGGTGTCTGCGAAGGCTGTGGGATCCGTGACGCTGTCTTTTGAAGACCGCACATTAAACTTGAATAATGTTTATTTTGTTCCTACATTTGGGAAGAACTTAATATCCGTTGCTCGTCTTCGTGAGCAAGATTATTGTTTAAAGTTTATTAAGAATGGAATTCGTATTTCGTTTCCTGATAATTCTTTTGTCACTGATGTATGTATGAAGAATGCTCTTTTCTACATCTATCCCACTCAACCTTCTCTTTTAGACACCGAAATAGATAATGATCTAATTAGGGAGCCAAAGAGGATCAAACTTTCTGAATCCTCCGATCTAACAAAATCAACACACCTATGGCACTTAAGACTTGGTCATATCAGTCTAGAAAGGATTAAGAGACTTGTGAGGGATGGTCCACTCCAAGCCTCTGCAATAGGTTCACTACCTACTTGTGAATCCTGCATAGAAGGAAAAATGACTAAGCGACCTTTCTCCGATAAGGGTCGAAGAGCCACTGAGTTACTGGAACTGATACATTCTGATGTATGTGGTCCGCTCAGCCAACAGGCACGTGGAGGATACGAATACTTCGTTACCTTCACCGATGATTACTCACGATATGGGTTTGTCTATTTGCTCAAACACAAATCCGAGACCTTTAACGTATTTAAGGTCTTTAGGGCTTTAGTGGAAAAGCAAACTGGCAAAGTGATCAAAACCCTTCGATCCGATCGAGGTGGTGAGTATATGTCTGGAGAGTTCGATGACTTTCTTAAAGAAGAAGGTATCGCTTCTCAGCTTACCGCACCTGGCACACCTCAACAAAACGGAGTGTCAGAGAGAAGGAACCGAACTCTAATGGAGATGGTTAGATCAATGATGAGTTACTCATCACTCCCTCCTTCCTTTTGGGGATATGCCCTCGAAACAGCCGCTTACATTCTGAACCAAGTTCCGTCTAAAACGGTTCCTTGTACTCCTTATGAAAGATGGACTGGCCGTAAAGTAAGTTTGGGCCACATCCGAATCTGGGGTTGCCCTGCACATGTGCTAAGGCAAAAGACTAGCAAGTTGGCTAGTAGGTCAGAATTTTGCCTGTTTGTGGGATATCCAAAGGAAACCAAAGGTTTCATTTTCTATAGTCCTGAGGAAGATAAGACTTTCGTTAGCACGAATGCTCGTTTCCTTGAGAAGGACTTCATGAAGGATGCGAAACCTAGAAGCAAAATTGTGCTTGAAGAAAAGTTGGGTGACGAAGCTTCTACCTCATCTGTAAGAAATGTTCTTACCCCAAGTGAAACACAACCTAACTCATCAGAATCTCGTCAAGTTGTACTTCGACATAGTGGGAGGACTACTCAAAAGCCTGACAGGTTCATGTCTTATGGAGACTCTCTCGTAGCCGTCTCTGACATGGATGATCCTGTTTCCCATAGCCAAGCGATGGCTTGTTCTGAATCAAACCTTTGGCTTGACGCCATGAAAGTTGAAATGCACTCGATGTATGTCAACAAAGTCTGGAAACTTGTAGAACTTCCTGAATGGCAATCTTGACAAGCGCATTTACATGGCTCAACGAGACGGTTTCGTGGAAGAAGGTCAAGAGACCAAGGTTTGTGAGTTGCTTAAGTCCATTTATGGATTAAAGCAAACATCTAGGTCATGGAATATTAGATTCGATGAAACTGTAAAGAGCTTTGGCTTCGAACAGTCAATAGATGAGCCTTGTGTTTACAAGTTAATACACGAAGGCAAAGTTGTGTTTCTGGTACTATATGTCGATGATATACTACTCATTGGTAATGACGTGGGCAAGTTATCTGAGGTTAAGGTCTGGCTGGCAAAGCAATTCGATATGAAGGATCTAGGAGAAGCCGCGTACATTCTGGGGATCCAAATCTTTCGAGATAGGAAAAACCGGACCCTGTCGCTCTCTCAAGCATCTTATATTGATAAGATAATGGATCGCTTCTCGATGCAAGATTCCAAGAAGGGCCAAACACTCTTTAGGCATGAAGTTTCACTCTCTAAGGACCAGTCTCCCAAGACTGCACAAGAGATTGAAGACATGAGGAAAATTCCTTACGCCTCTGCCGTAGGAAGCCTCATGTATGCTATGCTTTGCACTAGACCTGATATATGTTTCGCCGTTGGCGTAGTTAGCCGTTTCCAACCCAACCCTGGACCCGAGCACTGGATTGCTGTTAAGCATGTTCTTAAGTATCTTCGAAGAACTAGGAACTTGATGCTTACATACTCAGGTACTGACCTGACTATGACGGGATATACCGACTCCGATTTTCAAGCGGATAAGGATTCCAAGAAATCCACTTCAGGATCTTTGTTCATCCTTAATGGTGGAGCTGTTGTGTGGAGAAGTATTAAGCAATGTTGCATTGCTGACTCCACAATGGAAGCAGAACATGTGGCTGCTTGTGAAGCATCCAAAGAAGCTGTATGGCTTAGAAAATTCCTTAAGTGTTTGGAAGTTGTTCCAAACGTCGACGAGCCCATGACCCTTTATTGTGATAATAGTGGGGCTGTCGCTAACTCAAAGGAACCTAGAAGCCATAAGCGCTCTAAGCATATTGAGAGGAAATACCATTTGAATCGAGAGATCGTGCAGCGCGGAGACGTGGAAGTGAAGAAGATCTCAACGGTGGACAACCTCGCAGATCCATTCACCAAGGCCCTAGCGAACAAGGTCTTCGACCAACATCATGAGGGATTAGGCACGAAAGACTACACACATCTTCTTTGAGTCAAGTGGGAGTTTGTTGTCAATGGTGCCCACAAGAAGAGTTGTAATCTTTATTTTGTACATTTGATGTAATATAGTCTCATGAAGACTCTTGCTTGAAATTGCCTATTCATTCATTAATAAAGTTGAAACGTTCATTCATTCTTTCTTTGTTTGAAGCTTTATGATAAAACCTTAGTCTTTTAGTCCATAAACAAACTTAACAACTTACGAAGAGACAAATGTAGATTTGCATGAACAAACTCTTCGTAGTTTGCTTAAAACGATATATTCGCAATCTTAGGGTCAAAGGACTATTGACCTCAGTATGATTGTTAGAAGAATCTATGATGTCTGGTTATGAGGCATTGAGAGTTGGAGACTCTATAGTTCTTCTAGGTATCTTCCGAAGGTACTGAATTGACCAGTGCACTTCTAGAGACAAGATAAGAACAAACCATTTAACCTCTTATGTCTCGAAGTCACTATGTATGAATTGCATCATGCTTACCTCAATCCTGAAATGAGACATGTCATTTCACACCTTAGTATTCTCATTTGAGAAAGTCAGAGTTCGGACTCACTATGTGATTCCGAACAGGGCCTATTGGTGAAGTACTAAGTTGTGAGAATGTCATGAGTAACTTTGTGAAGTTCTCATAGATATGGAATTCATGTACAAGATTGCTGAAATGCAATGTATGTCACCTCATGCTTTGTTCCTTGGAGTGTGAATAAATGAACTGGCCAGTGTCCAAATTGAGTCCTGACTCTTTTGGATGAAACAATGTGACTTGTTAGCTCCTCGTCAATACATTGTTTCTAACTTATTCACAAGCGACAAAGGAGTTGAGGGAATAACAGCTAGAAGGGTAAAATGGTAATTTAGTAAATCCCGACTAGCTGATGACATTCATGAAGGGTAAACATAGATAATATTCAGTGGATCCGCTCATCATAATTAGGTCGAATTCTTGAGTAGAAAATAAATTCATTTGAACCGAGAGATTTTCAGTGTCAGCTCTTTAGTGGAGTCAGTTGGCATTAAGCTAAACTTGGAAAAGGTTTGCGAACTTTTGAGTCCAAGTGTTTAGCTCAAGCTTTGTTCATTTGGGTCCATGAGGTCACCGTCACGAATTACATCGATAGGAATAGTTAAACTGAAGCTAAGTCAAAACAAGAACGAAAATTGTCAAAAGGGTATTTTTGTCTTTTGAGACATATGATGAAATGAATGTCAATAAATTTGTTTTTGACAAGGTCATTTGATGACATGCATCACTCGGCCATGACTTGATCATTGGGCCTTGTGGATTAATTTCATTTCATAAGAATTTTATTGAAAATTCTTAATGGGCCTTTCTCATGTTGTCATGAACAAATGAAGAAGCTTCTAGAAGCTCCTTCTAGATGAAAAGTAGGCGCCCATTATACCCATAGGAAGAGAGAATATTTTGTGCATAAATGTATCATGATACTTGCCAAAAGAAAAAGAGGAAACAAATTTCCTCTAAGAGGAAAGGATATGGGCGGCAAGGACAAGCAAAGAAGAGGAAACAAACTAGGAAACAAATCCCTTAAGGGAATGAATGTGTTCGGCGCATATGGAGAGAATGGGCAATAAGAGATTGCTCATGAATGCTTGGAAAAAGAGGAAACTCCTATTTTCTAAGGCTAACCCCTCTCCTATAAATAGGGCCCTCATTCTCATTGTTTTCTCATTCCACATAAGTTAGAGATTGAGAGCTTCTCTCTCTAGAACTTGTGGTTGCCGCCCCTCTTCTCTCTCTCTCTAGTTTATTTTCGATTTTTCTTGTTTTGGTACCTAGGTCCTTACTCGACCTAGTGTTTAGCTCTGCGACTTCAAGACTTGTTCTTAAGTCGTAGTGTTTAAAAGTGCCCACTCACTAATTCCTTTATTTCGAGTGATTTAGTGATCGAAACTTTCGTGGTTGCTCGAGGTGCCGAGGAAAGAAAGAGGGACGTGCTGCGAGGGGAGACGAGCGTTGCAACTTTCTAAGAGCTTCTCAAAGATCAAGCTTCAAGAAAGGTTAGTAAACTTCTTAGCTCATATTAGTTTTTAATTACATGTACTTGCACTTGTCTAGGTTAGTAAAAACCGTTTTTACTTGTAAAAGAAAATTTTTAAAATTCCGCCTCTTCCCGAAGCGTTAATTATTTTCTTAAACCCTAGATCAATTCCAACAAATCTTATTATGAGTGATAATGTAAAATATTGGATTTTCTGATGTAACATTGGGTGTTTATTTTACACGAAAGTCCAAGGAGATTGTCTTGAAACGGTCAAACCTCCATGACGAAATTTCAAACAAGCTTGAAAATGAAGATTTTAAAATTTCTAGAACTCATATTGGAGTTAGACGATGCTATGTGAAATTAAAATAGAAACCATTTCTCAAATTTGAATATACGAGAGTGTTAGGGAGTCTCATGTAGTTAGTAATTTGTACATGATTAGGGTTGGCCTACACTGTGAGTAGATTAGCTAGATATACGAGTAGTCCAAGTTTCGAACTATGGATCTTGAGGATACTAATGTATTTATGATTCATCATGATAATGACCTACATCATATGAGATATCCCTAAATTCATTGATGGATTCATAGATGCAAGTTGGATATCCAAAAGCCACTACTGAATATGTAATCACTTTTAGAGATGACGTTGTGTCTTAGAAGACCTCCATACAAACTGTGATGACTCTTATCATGATGGAATCTGAGTCTGTTACATTGGATAAATGTAATAAAGAGGTTGATTTCCAATGAAGTTCATGGAGGATATTCCTAACATGTACATACAATATGTTTTTATTGAAATAATCAATCTGCAATTGGTTGAACACAAAAGGCGATGAAATATGGTAGATTTAAACATATTTTTCAATGACATGAACCATGAGTTCACTTCTCTCATATTGAGTCAATTGAATTGATTATGTTAGGTCCATAGAGAATATTGAGGATCCGCTTGTTGGAAAAAATAAGTTGATATCAAACACGAACAATCGCTCTAATACCTGTTCGGAAATAAGATCGTATGAGACATGAAAGATCGCTCCAATACCAGTGCATGGGTAAATTACTTCCATAAAAGGGTTAATTACGTTTTCATGTATTGAACACGAACGATCGTTTCAATACTTCTTATTGGGTAACCAATCTCTTAACCCTACAATACGTCAATATGTTTACAAATGCGGAATAGAAAAAACGCGAACAATCGCTAATGTTCAATGTAAACCATAATTATCAAGATACTCAAAATCATCAAACAACAACAAAATAATATTTGAGCAAACATAATCAAAACAATACCTAAGCGGATTTCGGTGACAGACATGTCGGCTCAACTACAAATTTTTCACGCTCTTAGCTTTTGGATCTCCTTGCTTCTCGGATTCCTCGGCTTCTCCTCGTTCTTGGGTCGTCGATTCTTTGGTTCCTTGGGCTGATCGATATCATAATCTTTCCAAGATGTAATCTCAGGAATGATAAAGACCAAGTTGTGGGCCAACTTTTTACTCACTAATTATTCCAATGAAGTGTCAGAATAATTATTTTTTTATGTTGTAAGTGATATGAACAGATTTCTCAACTCTGGGAGAGAAGAAAACATCCACACCAGGGAGAGGCACGAATTCCAAGAGTAGAATTGAGTTGTGTTTGGCAAATTATCTTATACCCGAGCCCCCTTTTTTATAGTTTTCTAGCTTACTCAAAAAGAGTATGCACTTACATGCTTTGATTTGATCTTCTTCTATTTAATATGATATATTTATTATATGAATAACTGATCAAGTACCTCCTATTCTAATATATAAAATATTCATATCATATCTAATATTCAGATAACAAATCAAATAACTGATCCGTCATCGTCCATCCCATCGGACAAGTTGGCTAAGTTAAGTGTGTGTTGGTTGGTTGGTGGCGCAAATCAATAATTTTCTTTTAATTTTCTATCTGAATAGTTGTTAATTTTTCTTAATAATCCGGAACAGTTGTGTTTAATAATGTTTTAAATGTCATTACCAATATTGTGAACTCATGTTGAAAGTTTATGTTCAATAACGTACGAGCATTTAGTAGCATTCAACGAATTTTACGTTTTTTTTAATGTTTGGCTCTGCCTATAAAAGGAGGCATTGTGGTCTCATTCTGTATACCTGAAACTAACCTTCAAAGTTTTCTCTCCCTCCAGAATTCGTGGTTTTCATACTTATTTTCTGAGTTCAATGATTTACTCAGTCACAAGTTTTATTCACCGGAGTTTAAACGTCCGTGAAGGATTCTTTTCATAAGTCATTATATCCCGAGAAACATTTGCGATCGTCATTTTCACCACCTATTGATATAGCAATATTGTTTTATGAAGATATCGTCTAACAAGCCTTAATGTCTTTCTCTTGATATTATTTTCTATCTGGTTAAGCTTTTATGTTTCCAATATTATTTCTTGTGTTTTTTCTTCAGTCTACTAATATTTTATCTTAATTAAATAATTTGTTTTCCGAAGTATTTTAATTTTCCTATATTCCTATAATTATTCTCGTAATAATTCAAACTGTCCAATCTATACGCTTTTCGTAGTACGAAATATACTTATATCTAACTTCAAGGTATTAGAGAGGTGAAATAGTGAAACGTAAAATGTATTTTTTGCAGACAAACATTGCCAGTAAGATCTCGAAAGAAATATGTTGCTATTTATTGTTTCATTATATGTTGACTTTATTTTTTAGTGCAAGTTGTATGGAAAGATGTCGGTCTTCATGACCCAGCTTCTGGTGAGACATCCTTCCTTCTGTGCGCAGACAATATTTCAGGCAAGTTTTCGGTTTTGCCAGATTGCCTAGCTGGTGACTTTATTGCGTGATATTCTTGCGAGAATGGGTAAGGAAACCCTAGATACACTTCCAAGTTTTTTCAGCTGCTATAAAAGCCATGCGCTTCCCCCTTAGCAGCCTTGACGTTTTTTCAAAATACTTAGAGCTCCTAGACGTGCAAGACCGGCATATTGAGAGGCTTTGTGTTTTGACAAGAGCGGTGTCATTCACCAAATACTATTCAAGACGATTGAGTGTTTGAGTGATTTGGGTTCTGTGTTTACGTGATTGAAAACTCACGTGCGTTTGAAGATTGGAGTCATCCGAGCATAGGCGTTTGCTCAAAGAGTGGAATTGAGGAGGATCTCAAATTTAGGGGGAGTCCCTAGTCTAGGTATTCACTCGTGGTAATAGTTACTAGGGCCTTGATTTTGTGTTGTAATCATATAAGACATTGCTTGTACTATTGACTACTATATAGTGAAATCTTTTCCAATGGCAGAGAGCCCCCAGACGTAGGTGTATTGCACGGAACTGGGTAACCATATTGTGTGTCACTTTCTTATCGCATTGATTGTTGTTTATCCATTATCTGTGTTCAAGCAAGTTGTCGGACACATTGTCAACACTTTATGTGCGACATCTTGTCTTTGTGACTAATCAGAATTTCAATTGGTATCATAGCAGGAACCTAGATCCTTTGGTGGTTTCGTGGGTATTTTTTTTTATTACAAGATATGGATAGTTCCAGAGAGGGAGGCTCGGTCAATCATCCTCAAGTCCTTGATGGAACCAACTATGGTTACTGAAAAGCCCGTATGAGCGCCTTTTTGAAATCCCTCGACAGCAGAACTTGGAAGGCTGTGATCCAATGTTGGGAAGCTCCAGCTTCTGTCGATGACAAAGGAGCTATGACTGGTCCCAAACCCGAGAAGGACTGGAGTCCTGATGAGGATGAGGCGGCTCTGGGTAATTCTCGTACACTCAATGTTATTTTTAACAGGGTTGATAAAAATGTGTTCATGCTTATAAACACATGCACGAGTGCCAAAGAAGCTTGGGAAATTCTAACTATCGCCTATGATGGAACCACTAAAGTTCGAGAGTAGAAGCTTCAGTATCTCACTACAAATTTTGAAGCTCTCACTATGCTTGAAGATGAATCTGTTGCCGACTTCAATGTGCGTATTCGAAATCTTGCCAACGAATCCTTCTCTCTTGGAAAACCTATGACCGATGAAGATCTTGTCAGGAAAACCCTAAGAGCCTTAAGCCCAAGATTCAAAATGAAGATCACGGCGATAGAAGAAGTCCATGACCTTAAGACGCTAAAGTTTGATGAACTTATGGGATCTCTCATGACCTTCGAGCTATCTTTTCCAAGGATGGAGAAGAAACACAAAGAAATGACTCTCAAAAGCTCTATTCATGATTAGAATGAGCAGGTATACACTGGTTTTGATAATCAAAGTGATGATACTATTGATATGCTGGCCAAAAACTATAGCAGGGTTATGAAGAGATTCAACCGTTGGGGATGATTCTCCCATATAACCATATTAATGCGGAAAAGTAATTAATTACGCTAATCATGAGCTAATTAATTCATTGATTATATGACAAGATCTAGATTTACGTTAATTAATTTTATATGAGAGCATATATGTTAAGCAACCGATTTAAGAGTAAACGAATACTTACATTGTTTTTCGGTTCAGCTACAGAACGCTCCTATACCAATCGCGTACTCCTTGCGTCGTCTTGATCAAGGACTAGAGGATGATACCTTAGTCTTTCGAAACGTAATCTCTGAGACGAAGAAGAAAGATGAGTGGGCACAGTCTTTATCTCACTAGATCACGAAACTAGGTGATTCGAGATCTCGCTCTTATTTTACTAAGAATGGAAACGAATTTCCGAGGGGAAGGAGAGGTAGAAGTGCACGGCCAAGGGAGGCTAGAATGCACGAATTTTTTCACAAGTTAATTGCTTCATTTTGCCTTCCCATGAACCCCTATTTATAGTAGTAAAAGGAGATATTCATGGAACCTTCCTGAATATATTATTTCCTTTTATTGTGTTCACACTAGAGGATTTAATCTAGGCCTTTGGATCTCAACAAGTGAATCCTACTTTTTCTCTCATCCATCAGATCAATATCTATGGGATATTATTCTCTATTTAAATAGAGAATGTTTTATTTAGTGAGATAATAAAGGAGAATATATTATTTCACTACAACATTTACAACATTTACCGACGATTTTTTTCGTCGGTAATAACCCTAAAGTCGTCGCTAAATACATTTAGCGACGATAAAAATCGTCGCTAATTTGCCGTGCCTAAATATATTTAGCGACGATTTAATCGTCGGTAAATATTTAGCGACGATAGTAGCGACGATAAAATCGTCCGTAAATGTTTTGACGAGAAGTTTTTTTTCATTTTGAAACAGACCATTAGCGACGAATTTGTCGTCGCTAATTACCGCGGGAAAAAATCCCGCGTCAATTAGCGACAACAAAGTCGTCGCTAAATGTTGTGACGAGAAGTTTTTTTCGTTGTGAAACAGACAAATTCACGCGGGAATTTTTCCCGCGTCAATTAGCGACGACAAAGTCGTCGCTAAAACGTTGTGTGAATAATTTTTAGCGACGATTTTATCGTCGCTAATTATTATTATTATAATTTTTTTCGTCGTTTATTATTTATTTTTTACGGTTTTTTGGTTGTGAAATTCTAAAATGAAAAATCATATAAAAACTAAATTATATTATCCAAATCAACAACTATATAAAATCCGGTTACGTACGTTTTCGGTTATCGAGAAATATGTAAATAATAAATACACAAAATAACTAATAAACCACTAGTCGCGACGTTTGCTTTGTCGTCCCGCCACTCGTTTTCCCCCTCCTCGACGAGAAACGCTCTTCTGCTGGCGCTGAAGTTCTGCAGGCTGCGGCGTCGGAGTAGACTGACTTGGTCCGCCGGGCGTCGTCTGCTGGCTGGCGTCGGGAGTCCTCTGCTGGCCGCCCGTCGGAGTGCGGACGTCGGGCGTCGGAGTGTGGACGCCGGCCGTCGGAGTCTGCTGGCTGTGGGATGACGGAGCCTGCTGCGAACTCTGCGGAAATTGGGACATGAACGAGCTAAGGTTGAGGCCGGGCACCTGACTCTGTATTGTCTCGGCGAACGCGGCGAGGGTCGATGCCAACACCTCCTGCGAGACATATCCTGGTTGCGACGTCCCAGCCTCCGAACCGTAGACTTCGGCGACTTCAGTCGCCATCCGTGCTCCCTGTGGCACCAAACGTCCGACGCCGGTCAAGTGAACAGTCCGCGAACCCATAATATCGCGGATCGCCTGCTGCTCTAGAACGGAAATATCAACGTCCGCTCCTTGGTGCTCAGCCTCCGCTCGCAACGTGTTGAACCTAGCGACCAGTCGATCCTGATATAATTAACTAGTTAGTATATATTAATCGAAAAATAAGAAAAATAAATGTAAACTTACATAACGTGCGGAGGCTTCAGGAGTCAGCCATTCAGACTTGTCGGACTGATGTTGGCGCTTGTAGTTCGCAAACAAGCTCTCGAATGCGCCTGTCTCGACGCTCTTCTGCATGTAAACAAAACTTCAAGTGTTAGATAATTTTAACGATTTGATGTATCATATAAACATAAAACTTACGTTTTTCATGCGGTGGGTCGAGAACCCAATCGTCCGCTGTCGAGTCTTCGTATTCTTCTTCGCGCAATTCGCCTTATTCTTCGCTTGTATAGCCTGTTGTAATAAAAGTAAACGTACACGTAAATAACAAATCGTTTAATAAACATTCGAATAACGTAAATGATTCGATATTACCTTAAATTCATCGCTCGTATATCGTTGTATCAGCGTCTCCCATTCGGTGTCGAGCTTAACGGTCTTCGGTTTCAGCGACCGCGCCACTTGTACGCTGCTCTTGCAGTCGATGTCGAACCACGACCGCAATGTATGCCTCCAATCGCGAAGACGAGTCTTCGCGTCTCGAATGATTGCCGCATCGACAATCGCCTTCTTCTTCCTGGTTGCATCACCATCGACTCGAATGTCGTACTTGTCTCGAATCGCTGCTCGGATCTCGGCCTCCTTCACCGGCCCCACGTTCGCATTCGTCCACCTTGGGACCGTAGGCGAGATCTTGTCTCGGACGACCAACCCGAGCGTGTTCGCGAACGTCGCGAGATCCGGATCCATCTCGCGCTCTGGCTGCAAGAACGACTGAAACTCCTCGTTATAAATAACGACTTCCTTCACCCCGGGGCGCCGTGCACGCTCAGATCGAAGCCCGACCGTCGGCCCACGCACGGTCGGTTTGATATCCTCGTCTTCTTCTTCGACGCCATCACGTACGGGCGCCAACTGGCAATAATTCGGGAGACGTGCTAAGAACTCATCCCCGCCTCCGCTGCCTCCAGCTCCTGTAGCCGCAGCCATCTGAAATTCAAAACAAAATTATTTAGTTATGCATTCTTAATGATTTAAATCAGTTAATTTAGTAAGTAAATGAAAAACGTTATATACTATCAATCATCGTCGTCTGACAAATCATCTTCTTCCATCAAATCTTCGTCCTCAGTTTCTTCATCATCGATAAACTCTTCTTCTTCAATATTTTCCAACAAGTTCACTGCGTCGTTGCTCACGGGCTCTGGTATCGCAGACTGATGACGCGTTGACAGTGAATCTAAATCTAACGGTTCTACTGACAACTGAACTGAAGACGAAGATTGACCAAGAATGAGGTCAATATCAGGAAGATCCCACACATTTCGATGATTACACTCTTTGACGATTCGCCAATCAGGACCATTCAAGTTATCTTCCAAGTAGAAAACTTGTTTCGCTTGAGTTGCCAAAATAAATGGCTCATCTTTGTACCATTCTTTTGCCACATACACGCTTGTCAAGTTATTGTCGTTGCGTGTCCTTTTCCTCGGATCTTGATCACCGAACCAACAACATTGAAATAAGACGACGCGACAATTGTTCTGATACGTCAAGACAATGACGTTTTCTACTTGACCGTAGAAGTCGTGACCTCCTTCACTTGGTACACATACCCCGCTATTCTGAGTCGTTCTTCTGCTATCACGTTGACGAGAGATAAATTTAACCCCGTTCACTACACAACACGGATACGTCTGTGGTGCGAAATGTGGTCCCAATGCCAATGCATATAATTCGGAGGTAACGGATAATCCGTCTTGGCTCATGCGAAATACCTACATACAACCATTAACGAGTCGGTTATTAATTATCTCATATTCTTTGAGTTTGGTAGTGAAATACCTTTTCCCAAAACCACTTTGGGAACTCAAGTCGATGCGCTTCTTCAACATCTGGCCGACCTTCTAATTCCATGAGATCTATGTGTTCACTGAAATAAAATTCATGTTCATTTAATACATCACTTCGTATAAATATAATTCAAGTTCATTTATTTCACTCATTTACCTCATGAAATCGTCAATTTCGGGACAATTTCGTAAAATGTACCACTCAGTGAGCAATCGTATATTCTCATCTAAGCGTATCGTGGTCATCTTCCCGTAAGGCCGACAACTTGATGACTGAAACACCGAGAACTCCCGTTCGACACCTTCGAAGTTAGACGCGACGTCTGTTCGGTGGGGCATGTTGAAACGATTCTCAACGCCTTCTAGATACCTTGAGCAGAATGTCAATGCTTCATCTACAACATAGGCTTCGGCAATTGAACCCTCTGGTCTAGCTCGATTACGCACAAAGTTCTTGAGCGTTCCAAGGTATCTCTCAAATGGGTACATCCACCGCATATGAACTGGACCTCCGTTAATTGCCTCCTCCGGTAGATGCATTACCAAATGAACCATGATTGTGAAGAAATCAGGCAGGAAAATTCGTTCCAACTTACACAATATAAGCTTCACATCCTCTTGCGCCTTCTCAATGTCTGAAATTACCAGCGTTCTAGAGCAAATAAGTCTGAAGAAGTTGCAGAGCTCTATTATGGCATCTCGAATTGTTCGATCCAGAAAAGGACGAATAGCAGGAGCCAATAGGCGCTGCATAATCACGTGACAATCGTGAGACTTCAAACCCGTCAACCTCCCATCCGCGGTAAC
The DNA here is from genome assembly GCF_054948205.1 of Urtica dioica subsp. dioica. NCBI lineage: Eukaryota > Viridiplantae > Streptophyta > Magnoliopsida > Rosales > Urticaceae > Urtica > Urtica dioica. The sequence continues at coordinate 11,342,960 of NC_142762.1, forward strand.
ATTCTTCTTCAAATTCCCCGCAAAACCATCGGGAAATCTGACAGATCTCAAGAACTCAGTAAACCGCTTCCGTTCTGAAGGTGTCAGAGTGTATGACGAAGGCGGTTTCATCCATCTATCTCCTTCTTGGTATAAATGAAGCTCGTGCCTTATGTTCCAGTCCGCCAAAGTCAACCGCGCCTTATCTGTGTCTTTCGTCTTCCCCTCGATGTTCAGCAAGGTACCCAGAAGATTGTCGCATACATTCTTTTCTATATGCATTACATCGAGGTTATGCTTCAGCGTAAGACTCGACCAATACGGAAACTCGAAGAAAATACTTTTCTTTGTCCAATTCAGCTCACTCGCATCGCGCTTTCGTTTCTTCCCGCCGAAGTCAGGGTGCTTCCCCGGGGTTGCATCTCCCACTAATCGCAATTGTCGAAGTATATCGCTCGCTGATTTTCTCACTGGTGGTGGTCGTTTCTCATTTCGTACCTTGTACAGTTTGCTCTTCCTCATCGGGTGTAACAACGGCAAGAATCGACGATGATAAACTAAAAATATTTATAACAAATATTTATAATTCATTCATAATTTATAAAATTTATATTTGGTATAACAAATATATAATTCTAAAAATATAAATTATAACAAATTTATAAACTAAAAATATATAATTTATTTATAACTAATTTATACTTATATAACTAAATAAATTATATTAGTTATATATAACAAACATTTATAACTAAAATTATATAATTCATTTATAACTAATTTATAACAAATATATAACTAAAGTTTATAATCCTATAACTAATTAAAATAAATTTATAACTAAAGTTTATAATCCTATATATATTAATCATATATACCTAATATATAACTAATATATACATAAATTTATAACTAATATATATTAATCCTATAACTAACTAATATATATATATATATACATATATATATATATATAGTTTTTAAAAAAAAAACTTACCGATCGGACAAAAAGAAGAAGAGGGCGCGGGTTCGCGGGGAAGAGGGGAAGCAGACGCGGGTCGCGGGGAAGAGGGGAAGCAGACGGAGCGGCGGAGGGGCGGCGTCGGCGGCGGAGTGGCTCGGCGGAGGATCTGCACCGGGAGAGAGAGAGATGCATGTGAGGAGAGACAGAAGTAAGGAGAGAGAGAGACTTACCGGGTAGCGTCGACGGCGTCGGCGGCACACGGCGGAGGACGGCACGGCGACGGCGGGAGAGAGAAAATCGATTTAGGTTAAAGAAAGAGAAATGGGGAAGCTGGGTCGCGATCTGGTATTTAAAGACATTTAGCGACGATTTTCTCGTCGCTAAATGATTTCATTTCGTCGCTAAACGAACTTACGTTAACCAGGCATTTAGCGACGATTTCTTCGTCGCTAATAGTAAATTTCACATAATTAGCGACGATTTTATCGTCGCTAAATCATTTCGTTTTAATTTAATGGGAGGGATTTTTCCCTCTTTAAAATTCGTCAAAATTCGAAAACATTTAGCGACGACGAAATCGTCGCTAATTGTATAGCGACGACAAAAAACTATTTAGCGACGATAAATGTTTTTGTCTTAATCAAATTGGAGGGATTTTTCCCTCTTTAAAATTCGAAATTAATTCAACATTATTAGCGACGATATTGTCGTCGCTAAATGAATTCAGAAATAATTAGCGACGAATTTATCGTCGCTAATTATTTTCCCGCGAACTTAGCGACGACAAAATAGAATTAGCGACGATAAATTCGTCGCTAATTATCTTTGCCGCCAAACTTTATTATTTTTCGCACCAAAGAATTAGCGACGATAACATCGTCGCTAAAAGGGTGATTAGCGACGATTTATTAGCGACGATTAAGTCGTTGCTAAATGTGGTATTTCTTGTAGTGTTTCCCTTTAAATATATTCTCATATATTCTCCTAAATACTTTTCTTTAAATAAGGAGAGAATAAAAGACAATATCTTATATTATTCTCTCTCCTTTATTTAAACAACTAAAGAGAAAATATTGGTAAACAAAAATTTGAAATTTTCGAACTTGATGGCACACGGCCTTGGTGATTTACGCAACTCCCTTGTGCCAAAACCCTAATTCGACTTTTCCATGTGTGCAAGGCCCAATTGCTTAAAACCCAATTAATAATTTATTTACTTGGTCCAACAATAAAAAAATAATTTATAATTGTTTATTTACTTGATCAAACAATAAATAAACAATTCTACCAAAAATATTTATTTAATTCTGCGAATACCCGTTTTCCAGAATTAGTGTTGTCAATCATAATTACAGCAAGTGAGATGAATAATGATAAACATTATTATACGAAAGTTCTTATCCGCCTTTATCAGAGCCGAATCGGGGACTATGGACCTAGTAATAGAAGCTTAACAAATCCGATGAAAAAGACGAAATAGTCATTTCCCTTTTCATCGATTCGTCTAATCTTGGTCAAATACTCCACTTTGTAAGCCAAGACTGAACTCTCCTTTATAATAGAATTATATTTACTCATCGTGACGAGGGTCCATTGTTATAGTCAGTTCGTGATCAAGGTCCTCCAGGTTTAACCCGTATCGAGATAAGTCAATTTATTCTGTTATACTTCCCTTGATACATATCAGCCCTAAGCATTGTTGCTTCCCTAGCGGAAGATTCTTTCGAACGTTACTTACTTCGAAAGTGCACGTAATCTATCGTTTCTGGAATCAACCCTTAGGTGAGAGAACATTAACCTTCTTTCAGGAAGGCTGGATTCTGTATCTGTAAATCATTTCCCACTCGAATTATGCTCTGAGAAGACTCCCAAGACATAAGCTGTGATTAGCATGAATAGCCTTTTAGCGAATGAGTCAAAGATCTCAGTAACATAACCCAGTGTCCATGATCACTTCAGGATTTAGATCAAGTCTCACAGTGACCATCATAGTGGCCTCCGTTAGTGTGTCGTAACGGTCCTTAAACGACACATCTACACAAAGACGTGTCCAAGTCGTACACTTACCACAAGTGTAGAATGCTCCCACATAGTGATCGGCCTTCACCTATGTGTTCCACATATATGACTTTAGATATAGTTTTCCAGGCGTATATCAGTCATCGACCATGTTTTAGCACACTGCCCGAACTCAGGTGCCTAGCACGTGACTCAATTAGATACGGAGGCTATGGAATAATGAATGTTTAATGAATCTCAATAAATAAGAAATAACGCTTTCAATTCAAATAGATAATAAATGTCAAATTTTATTTTATTAATAATTTCAACGAGAATTTACATAAGTATCTTCTCGTGGGCAAGAATTCCTAACATTAACCATATGACTGGGAAGAATTTCCCGTAAGATGTCAAAGACAACTTTAAGCAAAGATTCCAGAAGAATGGAAACCCTCACAGAAATGGTAGAACTAGTGAACGCTCTGGAAAAGGCAAAAGTATTCAGTGTCATGAGTGTGAAGGCTTTGGGCATATTCAGAATGAGTGTCCCAACTTCCTGAAAATGCAGAAATAGGGATACAACGCCACTCTATATGATGAGGAAGAAGAAGACAGTGACTCTGATCAGATAAGCAATTTTGTTGCCTTCACAACCCCTATTTCTACTCATAATCTCGAATCTATTGACGAATCTGATGAATCCTCAAAGAAATTTGTTACTGATGATGAACTATCTGATGACACTATGAATGATGCTTATAATGTTTTACATACTAAATGGGTTAAAGAGTCTCAGGTCCTTGACAAGCAGAGTGCACTCATTCTCTCTCTTACTGAAGACAAGACAAGGCTCTTAGAAACCATTGTTTATCTAAAACGTGAAGTAAGCCACTTAAATGGGGAGCTAGACCAGTTGACCAAATCCGTCGGGATGTTGAACTCTAGCACCGATAGTCTTGATAAAATCCTAACTATTGGAAAACCTGCAAAGAACATGAAGGGGCTTGGCTATACTCATGGTGCTTGCACGTCTCAAATCACCTTTGTTCCCCAAAAGCCAGCTAGCCAGATGTCGCGTAAAATGTCTCAAACATCTGGCGATGATAAGTTTCAGAATCAACATCAGCGACATCCTCATGGACCAACCAGGTCTCTTGTCAACAGACCTCACTGGGTCTGCCATCATTGTGCTCGAAGGGGTCATATTCGGCCTTTCTGTTATCGCTTATATGGGAGGAATCTTCTTCATCATCAATCCTCCCACAGGCATGCTCTACCTCGCCGTCAACCCTCTTCCCGGATGGAATGGAGACTGAAAGATGCATCCTATCGTGCCAATATTGCCTACACATCTATGAGTGCCTCTACCGGTAACGACTGGTATTTTGATAGTGGTTGTTCTCGCCACATGACTGGTGTTCATGCTTTACTGACCAACATAAAACCTTACTCTAATTGCCATGTTACCGTCGGTGATTGAGTGAAACCAAGATTATTGGTAAAGGTCAGCTCAACTATCCTGGTATGTCTTGTTTAACTGAGGCTTTACTAGTGGAAGGTCTTACTGTTAATCTTATCAGTATCAGTCAACTCTGTGACTTGAACTTGCGCGCAAATTTTACTCGTGATAAGTGTGTTGTGATAAAAGAGAAACAGGATGAGCTTATGAAAGGAACCAGATCTCGAGACAATTGCTACATGTGGTCTCCTATCACAAACACTCAGGTCAGCAAGTGTCTTTTGTCCAAGGTAGACGAAGCAAAGCTATGGTATCAAAAGCTTCGTCATTTGAATCTCAGGAGCATGCAAAAAATTGTATCTGAGAAGGCCATTGTCGGTGTCCCTGATCTAAAGATTGTTGAAGGAAGAATCTGTGGTGAATGCCAGATTGGAAAACAAGTCAAGAAGTCACACAAGATGGTGCAACATTTTACCACATCGCTTGTCCTGGAACTTCTTCACATGGATCTGATGGGACCAATGCAGGTCGAAAGTCTTGGAGGGAAGAGATATGTGTTCGTGTGTGTAGATGACTTCTCCAGCTCATGAATTCTCTGCCCCCATCACACCACAACAAAATGGGATTGTGCAAAGGAAAAATCGAACCCTTCGAGAAATGGCTAGAGTAATGATGCTGGCCAAAGACATTCATTCCCCTTCACTTCTGGGCTGAATCTCTCAACACGGCTTGCCATATTCATAATAGAGTAACTATTCATCCATGTCTACTATCACTGACTATGAAATATGGAGAGGGTGAAAGCCGAATGTTAAGTATTTCCATGTCTTTGACTCGGTGTGTTATATTCTTCCTGATACGGACCCCCGATGCAAGTTTGACCCCAAAAGTGATAAAGGTATCTTTCTTGGGTACTCTAGAAATAGTCGGGCCTGTCGTGTTTTTAATAAATGCACTAAGTCTATGACGGAATCAATAAATGTAGTGGTTAATGATGATTATGATGATTCTAAAAGTGCTCATGATGAAGATGAAGTGTTTCCTAGTAACACAGATGTCAGGACAGATGTTGATAACATTGTGGACAACATTTCCCCGAGCACTAATGTTAGGAAAGATGTTGGTGACGAAGTGGATGACATTGTTGTTGTCAATGGTGCCCACAAGAAGAGCTGTAATCTTTATATTGTACATTTGATGTAATAAAGTCTCATGAAGACTCTTGCTTGTAATTGCTTATTCATTAGTCTTTAGTCCATAAAAAAACTAAACAACTTACGAAGAGACAAATTTAGATTTGCATGAACAAACTCTTCGTAGTTTGCTTAAAACGATATATTCGCAATCTAAGGGTCAAAGGACTATTGACCTCAGTACGATTGTTAGGAGAATCTATGATGTCTGGTTATGGGGCATTGAGAGTTGGAGACTCTATAGTTCTTCTAGGTATATTCCAAAGGTACTGAAATGACCAGTGCACTTCTAGAGACAAGATAAGAACAAACCATTTAACCTCTTATGTCTCGCATTCACTACGTATGAATTGCTTCGTGCTTACCTAAATCCTGAAATGAGACATGTCATTTCACACCTTAGTATTCTCATTTGAGAAAGTCAGAGTTCGGATTCACTATGTGATTTTGAACAAGGCCTATTGGTGAAGTACTAAGTTGTGAGAATGTCATGAGTAACTTTGTGAAGTTCTCATAGATATGGAATTCATGTACAAGATTGCTGAAATGCAATATATATCACCTCATGCTTTGTTCCTTGGAGTGTGAATAAATGAACTGGCCAGTGTCCAAATTGAGTCTTGACTCTTTTGGATGAAACAATGTGACTTGTTAGCTCCTCGTCAATACATTGTTTCTAACTTATTCACAAGCGACAAAGGAGTTGAGGAAATAACAGCTAGAAGGGTAAAATGGTAATTTTGTAAATCCCGACTAGCTGATGATATTCATGAAGGGTAAACACTGATAATATTCTGTGGATCCACTCATTACAATTAGGTTGAATTCTTGAGTAGAAAATAAATTCATTTGAACCGAGAAATTATCAGTGTCAACTCTTTAGTGGAGTCAGTTGACATTAAGCTAAACTTGGAAAAGGTTTGTGAACTTTTGAGTCCAAGTATTTAGCTCAAGCTCTGTTCATTTGGATCCATGAGGTCACTGTCACGAATCACATCGATTAGGAATAGTTAAACTGGAACCTAAGTCAAAACAAGAACGAAAATTGTCAAAATGGTATTTTTGTCTTTTGAGACATAGCATGAAATGAATGTCAATAAATTTTTTGACAGGGTCATTTGATGACTTAATAATACTCGGCCATGACTTGATCATTGGGCCTTGTGGATTAATTTCATTTCATAAGAATTTTATTGAAAATTCTTAATGGGCCTTTTTTTCATGTTGTCATGAATAAATGGAAAAGCTTCTAGAAGGCCTTTCTATATTGAGATAGGCGCCCAACATACCCAAGAGATAGAAAGAATATTTTGTGCATAAATGTATGAAGATACTTGCCAAAAGAAAAAGAGGAAACAAATTTCCCCTATGAGGAAATGAAGTAGGCGCCCAATTTGAGAAAAATGCAAGGCAAGGAACAAAAAAGAAAACAAATCCAAGCCTCTAGAAGGCTGCCTTTGCCGACCAAATGGAATGGGAAATAAGGGATTTTTGCTCATGCATATGTGATATTCTATAGAAGAAGAAACAACCGTATTGAAGGTGAGACCTCTCCTATAAATAGGAGCCTCATTCCACACATTTCGTTCATCCAACTTTTAGAGATTTGAGAGCTTCTCTCTCTAGAACCTTGGCCGCCCCTCTCCTCTCTCTCTTTTGTCAATTTCGTTTTATTGTTTTGGCACCTAGGTCCTCATTTGACCTAGAGTTTAGCTCTGCGACTTCAAGACTCGTTCTTAAGTCATAGTGTTTAAAAGTGCCCACACACTAATTCCTTTTATATCGAGTGATTTAGTGATAGAAACTTTCGTGGTTGCTCGAGTTGCCAAGGAAAGAAAGAGAGACGTGTTGCGAGGGAGACGAACGTTTTCAACCTTCCGAAGGCTCATCAATGTTCACGCTTCTAAAGAGGTTAGTAAATTTATTAAGCTCATATTAGTTTTATTTACATGTGCTTGCACTTTGTCTAGGTTAGTCAAAACTGTTTTTACTTGAAAAGAAAATTTTTAAAATTCCGCCGCTTAACGAAGCGTTAAACTTTTTCTTAAACCCTAGATCAATTCCAACAATTGTTCCTGATAAAGAGCCTTCCCCCTCGCCAGAACAAAGAACTCCTTCCAAAAGAATCCAGAAAAATCACCCTGCTCATGAGGTGATTGGTGACATTGGTGAAGGTATGCGCACTCGCCCAAAAGCGCCTGGAAATTATCGGGAGATGATTGGTAATCTCTGCTTTGTCTATAAAATTGAACCTAAGAATGTGAATGAGGCTATTGATGATGAATACTGGGTCAATGCCATGCAATAGGAACTTGTTCAGTTTGCGAGAAATGAATTATGGGAGTTAGTTCCTAAACCTGATAATGTTAATATTTTTGGAACTAAATGGATTTTTAAAAATAAATCTGATGAGCATGGAAATATAACTCGAAACAAAGCTAGACTTGTTGCGCAGGGTTATACACAGGTTGAAGGTGTCGATTTTGATGAAACCTTTGCCTCTGTGGCTAGACTTGAAGCCATCAGACTTCTGCTTGGCATCTCTTGTCATCTTCGGTTTAAAATTTTTCAAATGGACGTTAAAAGTGCTTTCCTCAATGGATACTTGAATGAGGAAGACTATGTTGCCCAACCTAAAGGCTTTGTAGATCCCAGCTCACCCCAACATGTCTACAACCTTAGAAAGGCTCTCTACGGTCTTAAGCAGGCACCCCGAGCATGGTATGAAAGACTAACTCAATTTCTTGTGCAGAATGGCTATATTAGGGGTGGAGTTGATAAACCTTGTTCATAAAGAAGGAGGATGGAAACCTCATGATTGTTCAAATCTATGTTGACGATATTATCTTCGGAGGAATGTCGAACAAGATGGTGGACCTTTTTGTGCAACAAAACGCAGTCTGAGTTCGAAATGAGCATCGTTGCTGAACTTAATTTTTTCTTGGGTTTTCAGATCAGGCAAATGAATGATGGTATTTTTATCTCTCAAAGTAAATATGCCAAAAACATTGTGAAAAAGTTTGGTCTGGAAAAGTCTTCTCACAGGCGGACCCCCGCCGCTACTCATGTTAAACTCACTAAGGATGAGATTGGTGAATCTGTCGATCAAAGCCTCTACAGATGTATCATTGGAAGTCTTCTTTATCTTTCTGCCTGTCGTCCAGACATAGCATATTCTGTTGGGGTCTCTGCTAGTTATCAAGCTAATCCCAAAGCTATCCATTTGTCTCAAGCCAAGCGCATTGTGAGGTACATTTCGGGAACTGCTGATTTTGGTCTACTATACACTTATGATACCTCCTCTACTCTTGTGGGATATTGTGATGCTGACTGGGCAGGTAGCACTGTTGATAGAAGACGTACCTCTGGAGGATGTTTCTATCTTGGAAACAATCTTATTTCCTGGTTCAGCAAAAAGCAAAACTAAATTTCCTTATCCGCAGCTGAGTCTAAATACATTGCAGCCGGAAGCAGTTGCACTCAGCTACTCTGGATGAAACAGATGCTTGCTGAATATGCTGTCGGACAAGATGTCATGACATTATTCTGCGACAATATCAGTGCCATCAATATTTCAAAGAATCCGGTACAACATAGTAAGACAAAGCACATTGAAATCAGGCACCACTTCATTCGGGATCTAGTGGAAGATAAGAAGGTCAAACTCGAATATATTCACACTAAAAAACAGCTTGCAGGCATCTTTACAAAGGCACTGGATGTGAACAGGTTTGAAAGTCTCAGATCCTCCCTAGGATTGTGTGTAATTGAACAATACCAATTACTGAGATATGGAGAGATGGTTGTTTGTATTTTCTCTCTCCCCTTTGATAATTTGTCTCTGTTATATGCTACGCTGTTTTACATAAGTATGTGTTCATGGGTCCATTTATCTGGTTGGCCCATTCGACTGTTTTGCCGGGCTAAAATGCCACTTATCTTAGGTTTGGGCTGGAATTGGACCAAGGCCCATTATTTATCACGACACCGTTTTATTCTTTGTCAGCTGTTCAAACATGCAGACGGGTTGATTTTCGAGAAAGACTGGGAAGTTACCTCTTGTTCAAATTTCGCTATTGCTACACTTCTTACTTTTTCGCCCTATTCTCACAAAATTTCCTGGATTTGTGTAACCACCCTTCTTGACGGTTATTCTTATGGTACTTATCTTGGCATCTTCTTCACAATGGTGGGAACAAGGAGCAGAATTAGCACTACTGTCTCTTCCAAGAAAGAAAAGACGGAGATGAGGATGAAGGATGTTAAGGAGAAAGGGCTTGTGCTGGAAAGCAACAAGCACGGGGTCCGGGTTCGTGGAACGCGACCTGATAATCGCGCTGGCGGTCAGGCCGAAGGTGCCATTGCTGGGTCGTCAGTTTCGCTTGAAAACCCTTCCCTCACCACCGTCAACAAAGCTATGATCAAGAAATCGGCTCTCACCATCACCGACATCACTAGAGATGTTAGCTCGAGCAGTTCCTCGCGAGAAAGAACCGATGATCTACTGCTGTCTCTGAAGAAGTTCTCGCAGATGTGTCTCTTCTCGAAAGCCCGCATGCTTTGATTCAAGGTAATCTTGCTCCTCTCACTAACCTTGATCGTGTAGAGGAAAACGTAAAGGATAGTGTTGTCGCACGGAAATGAACAACGATTAAATACCTCGGGCGGTTCGATCCAAAGCTAGACCAAGTGACCGCGCCCGGGCCAAAAATGGGAACTTGTAGATCGAGTTGTACCCTCCAGACCCTGAGGTGCGTTTTGGGGGGTGAGACTGTGCCAAAGGTTGGCTGCCTACGTACCCTTTAGTCGGGATCAGGTCAGAACGTAGTTCAATTTGAATGTTGGGGGCTATCTTGGGCTCGGAGGCTTGAGAATCCAAGGCTTTAGAGTAGGACCCAGCTCGTAGCTTCTAGTGAAGACTTTAGAGGGGTAGCTTGCCTCGTAGCTTGGAGTTCTAGCTCAAGGGCCAAGAAGCAGGAGAGCAGTGTGTACTGCAGAGACTCGGGTCGCAGAAGAGGAGCGCGGTCCCTCTCGTGGAGGGTGATCCTTGTATTTCTAAGCCGAGGGAGGAGGAACGCGCGCTCTTGGAATGTCACAAAAGCACGGAAGAGGAGAGAATTCTCGAGAGAGAGAAGTGTTGGAATGAATTGTGTCTTTTTCCTCCCCATAGGGGGGGTATTTATAGTTTTGGAGGAGGTCTTGGGCCGGCCCCCTCAAGGCCCACCGGGTGGCCGGGAGCGGGGCGCGCGAGGCATGACACCCGGACAGGCGCAGGGCGCGCGGGGCGTGCTACCCGGGTGGGCGCGGGGTGCTCAGGCGAAGCGTGTGGACGGGTGCAGGGTGCCCAGCTGAGGCAGCACGTGTGTGCCTGGCCGAGGGAGAATGAGCTCTCGGCCCGGGCAGCAGGGACACCCGGCCGAGGCTTCAGGAGAACTCGGCCGGGGCAGCAGGGACGTCCGGCCGAGGCAGTAGAGGCGCTCGGCCGGGGCAGCAAGGGCGACCGGCCGAGGCCGCAGGGGCGCTCGGCCGGGGCAGCAGAGGAGTGCGCGGGTCGGGACTCCCGAGGCGCGGGAGCGCGCGCAGGCCAGGACGGCCAACATGATTCAACAAAACCAATTCGCTAGAGGCCCTACCGAAGACCCGAATGAGCACCTCGCCAACTTCAATGAGCTATGCGGCACATTCCACATCCAGAACATAAGCGTTGATGCAATCCGACTCTGCTTGTTCTCATTCTCCCTTCGCGACCGAGCGAAGATTTGGCTGCAATCCTTGCCCGCCGGCTCCATCACCACTTGGGAAGAACTTTGTGCCAAATTCCTTGCAAAGTTCTTCCCGTTCGAGAAGACAGCCCGGTTGAAGAATGCGATCCACAGTTTCGGGCAATGGGAGGGGGAGTCTTTGCATGAGGCATGGGCGTGCTTTAAAGAAATGCTGAGGAAATGCCCTCACCATGGGATAGCCTTGCCGGATCTACTACAAACATTCTACTATGGTCTCCTCACCTCGACAAAGACCTTAGTTAACACCGCCGCGGGAGGTACAGTGCTAACTAAGACGCCTTCGGAATTCCATGACTTGCTTGAAGAATTGGCTCGTTCCAACGAGCAATGCCCGGTAGAAAGAAGACTCATGAAGCCCGGTCCCGCGACCGCACACGCTACCACATCCGGAGACAAATTGGAAGAGTTGAAAGAAGTGCTAGCACAAATAGCGGAGCTTAACAAACAGCTCAAAGAGATGAAAGTGGCAGCCAAGGTCACACAAGCCGCACCGGAGCCATGTTTTTGGTGTAATGGGGCTCATTTCACCGACGATTGCCCTCAAGCCAATGACGTACATGCCGAGCAAGCCAACTACGTCAACAACTACAATAACTGGGGCCAATATCACAACGCCAACAACAACTACAACAATGGAGGTCGAAACAACAATTACAACAATCAAGGATGGAGAGGACCTCAACAACAACAACAAGGGTTCGGGGACAATCAACCTTCACCGGCGTACCACAACCAAAATCAAGGGCAGCCACAACAACAACGGGGTCTCCAACCTCAACAACAACCAATTCAGCCCACGCCCAAGATCGAGCCAAATGACATGTTCCTAGCATTCATGAATAGGACAACGGCAATCATGCAAAATCAAGAAACCGTGCTCCAAAATCAAATGGCGTTGATCCGGAATATCGAAACACAAGTGGGTCAAATTGCTCAAGCTCAAAGCAATAGACCACAAGGGAACCTTCCAAGCAACACCAACGTCAACCCGAAGGACCAATGCAACGCAATCACTCTTCGCAGCGGGTTAGTGGTTGAGAGTTCAAACAAGGGGAAAGAAAAAGAAGGAGACGGTGCATCATCATCAACGCCACCACAGCCCATGCCTACCTCCTCGACTCCCTTGCACGCCCCCGTGCCATTTCCTCAACGGCTCAAGAACAACAAGCTCGACGAGCAATTCGGGCGGTTTGTTGAGATGCTCAAACAACTCCGAGTCAACATTCCGTTCGCCGACGCCATCGTACAAATGCCGAGCTATGCGAAGTTCATGAAAGACATCCTTTCCAATAGGCGCCGGATCGACGATTGTAGCACAATCACACTCTCCGAGGAGTGCAGTGCTATAATCCAAAGGAAGCTTCCACCAAAAATGAAAGATCCGGGAAGTTTCACCATACCATGCGCCATAGGGGACTTCTACTTCGAGAAGGCGTTGTGTGACTTGGGAGCTAGCATCAACCTCATGCCATTCTCCATCTTTCAAAAGCTTGGCATCGGAGAAGTGAAATCCACGCGAGTGACGCTCCAAATGGCGGACCGATCCATCAAATACCCAAGAGGCATCATCGAAGACATCCTTGTCAAGGTGGATAAGTTCATCTTCCCCGCCGATTTCGTGGTGCTAGACATGGAGGAAGACACAAATATCCCTATCATATTGGGAAGGCCATTCCTAGCTACCAGAGGAGCCTTGATCGATGTCCAAAAAGGCGAACTCAAGTTAAGGGTGCAAGATGAGGAAGTCATCTTCAACGTCTTCAAAACCATGAAATACCCGAAAGAAAGCGACGATATATTCGGGGTCGATTTTTGTGAGGCGGTCATTGACGACTATTCTTGCCGCTCGGATGAGCCCCTTGAGGTATGTCTTCTTAACTCGTGTGATTCCGCTAACGAAATTGTTACTTGTGCAGCCTTAGAATACGCGAATTACATGGATGGGTACGAGCCCAATAGGAGGAAGTATTTCGAGGAGCTAGGAGAAAGCCCAAAGCCACGCAAACCATCCATGGAGGAGCCTCCGGAGATCGAGCTCAAGGAGCTGCCTTCTCACCTGCGCTACGCCTTCCTTGGAGCTGAGAAGACTCTCCCGGTCATCATATCCGACCACCTCACCGGCGAGCAAGAAGACAAGTTGTTGCGAGTGTTGCGATCCCATATGCCGGCAATTGGATGGACTCTTTCCGACATCAAAGGAATTAGTCCATCTTTTTGCACGCATCTCATCCTCATGGAAGACAACGCCCGTCCCTCCATTGAACATCAACGAAGGCTCAATCCGGCAATGAAGGAGGTGGTGCGAAAAGAGATATTGAAGTGGCTCGACGCCGGAGTAATCTACCCAATCTCCGACAGCTCGTGGGTTAGCCCGGTCCAATGCGTCCCAAAGAAAGGAGGAATGACGGTGATTCGAAACGACAACAACGAACTTATCCCGACTCGCACCGTCACCGGCTTCCGAATTTGCATGGACTACCGAAAGCTCAACACCGCCACCCGAAAAGATCACTTTCCGTTGCCCTTCATCGACCAAATGCTTGACCGCCTTGCAGGCCACGAATATTATCGCTTCCTCGACGGCTACTCCGGATACAACCACATCGCCATCGCCCCCGAAGATCACGAGAAGACAACATTCACGTGTCCGTATGGCACATTTGCCTTCCGGCGAATGCCCTTCGGCCTATGCAATGCACCGGCTACATTCCAACGATGCATGATGGCCATCTTCTCCGACATGGTCGAGCGCACTATAGAGGTATTCATGGACGACTTCTCTGTTTTCGGTGCTACGTACGACGTTTGCCTCGAGAATTTGTCCAAGGTGTTAGATCGATGCGTGGAAGCCAACCTCGTGCTCAATTGGGAGAAATGCCATTTCATGGTGAAAGAAGGGATTGTTCTAGGCCATCGGGTCTCTGCACAAGGGCTGGAAGTAGACCGAGCAAAGATTGCCACGATCGAGAAACTACCTCCACCAATCTCGGTCAAAGGTGTGCGGAGCTTCTTGGGGCATGCGGGTTTCTACCGGAGGTTCATCAAAGACTTCTCAAAAATCAAAAAACCTCTTTGTGGTCTCCTCCAGAAGGATGCAAAGTTCATATTCACCAACGAGTGCATGGAGGCATTCATCACACTCAAGAACAAGTTGAGCACCGCCCCGGTGATAGTGGCACCCGATTGGAGCGAGCCGTTCGAGATGATGACCGATGCGAGCGATTTTGCCGTAGGAGCAGTTCTTGGGCAGCGAAGAGGAAGAGCCTTCCACACAATCTACTACGCAAGCCGAACCCTCAACGATGCCCAAATCAACTACACCACAACCGAGAAGGAGTTCCTTGCGGTGGTCTTTGCCTTTGACAAATTCCGACCTTATGTCATTGGCAATAAGACCATCGTCTACACCGATCATGCGGCGATCCGACACTTGATGGCGAAGAAAGATGCAAAGCCGCGGCTCATTCGATGGATCCTCCTCCTCCAAGAATTCGACGTGGAGATCAAAGACAAGAAAGGGACGGAGAATCTCGTAGCCGACCACCTCTCACGCCTAGAAGACCTCACCCACATCCACGACCAAGAGGTGCCTATCGACGACAATTTCCGAGATGAAAAATTGCTAGCCGTGGAGAAGGTGGCAACACCATGGTACGCTGACATCATCAACTTCTTGGTGAGCAACAAGATGCCTCCGGACTACAACCACCACCAGAAGAAGAAATTCCTCTCCGACGTTCGACGATACTATTGGGAAGAGCCGATCCTCTACCGGCAGTGCGCGGATTCAATAGTCCGCCGATGCGTGCCCGACGACGAGATGCTCTCCATCCTCAAACATTGTCATTCCCTAGAGTGTGGAGGACATTTCGGGCACAATCGTACAGCGGCTAAGGTGCTTCAAAGCGGCTTCTTTTGGCCGAACCTCTTCCGAGATTGCCGTAATTTCGTCATGTCGTGCGACCGATGCCAACGGACGGGGAACATCTCGAACCGGAACGAGATGCCATTGAAGAACATAATGGAGATAGAGCCATTCGATGTTTGGGGGATAGACTTCATGGGACCGTTCCCACCCTCCTATGGAAACAAGTACACCCTACTCGCGGTCGACTACGTGTCCAAATGGGTGGAAGCAAAGGCTACTCCAACGAGCGACGGGAAAGAAGTGCTCCGCTTCCTCAAGCACAACATATTCACACGCCATAGCACACCACGAGCAATCATAAGCGACAGAGGCTCCCACTTTTGCAATCGACAATTCGCTGCGCTCCTTGCAAAATATAGTGTCACTCACCGGAAGGCATTGGCGTATCACCCTTAATCCAACGGTCAAGCCGAAGTCTCTAACCGCGAGATAAAGAAGATCTTAGAGAAGACGGTGGGAAGCTCGCGCAAGGACTGGGCTCACAAGCTCGACGATGCTCTATGGGCGTACCGAACATCCTTCAAAACTCCAATCGGTATGTCTCCTTACAAACTAGTCTATGGCAAGGCGTGCCATCTTCCGGTAGAGCTCGAGCATAGAGCGTTGTGGGCGATGAAGATTCTCAACTTTAACCACGAGGCAGCCGGGAAACAAAGACTCCTTGAACTCAACGAACTCGACGAGTTCCGACACGAAGCATTCGAGAACGCGAGAATCTACAAGGAGAAGACGAAGGCATGGCACGACAAACATATCGTGTCAAAAGAGATCAACCCGGGACAACAAGTCCTCCTATACAACTCCCGGTTGAGACTCTTTCCCGGAAAGCTCAAGTCAAGGTGGTCCGGGCCGTTCACTATCACGAAAACATTCACATCCGGCATGTACGAGCTCGAGAGTGCGAGTGGCGAGAAATTCTTGGTAAATGGGCAGTGAGTGAAGCCGTACTATGGCGGCGTATTGGATAACGAGAGAACAGTGGCGTACCTCGACTTCATCGCATGATAAATTGGTACCCCGTCAAGCTATTGACGTTAACTAAAGCGCTTCGCGGGAGGCAACCCGTGTTTTCTTTCATCGCATTAATTTGAAGTCATTTTGCTAAGAGTTTTGTTTTATTTTATTTCTTTGTTTGTTCATAAAAAAAAAAAATGGTTCCCCGCGCGCTCAAAAATTTTTGGACCGCGCGGCGCGAAGACCATTTCGCGCGCCGCGAGGTCAAAAAATTTTGAAGCGTCAAAGTCCCGAGTCTAACGCGCGGACCGCGCGATACCAATTTTTTGGACCGCGCGGCGCGCAGAACCAAGCGCGCGGCGCGCGGACCCGATAAAAACTGTTTTAAAACGTGAAAAAATTTCATTCCTCTCATTTCTTCTCCGAAAATTTTCTCAACCCTAACCAATTTTCTCTCCAAATCTCGTTTCTTTTTCGAAATCAAACACATTTTTAGAGTTCTAATCACGTGTACATCACATTATAATCATCATTTTCGTGATTCTCTCCTTGATTTCACCCTCATTCTTCCATTCATCTCCAAGAATTCCAAGGTATACATTTCTAACTTCGAATTTTTTTTTGGATAATTCTTGATATATGGACGTTCTAGGGTGTTGTTGATGCTTGCTTGATTGTGGAAATTTAATTTGGGTGTTCAAAATTTCAAGCATTTTGTGGGAATTGGCTTGCATACTAAGTGTTCGATGAAATACCCGAGTGAAAATACTTGCACGAAATGAGACATTTGAGATGTGAATTGTGAACTTTGTGTTTGAGGGGGGTAAATAAGTTCTAGATATAAGCATTAGACCCGACAACGTTCACTTATTACATGCTTATTTGTGTAGATGCACCGAGCGTCATCGTCACGTGCCCAACCCAAGAGAGCCCGTCGAACGGGAGTCGCGTTGCCTCGGCCATCGACATTGCTCGATGGAGAGGGAGACGTGTGGGACGTCATCTCCAAAAAGGGGTTAATTCCCGAGCGCACCCTAGAGCCCACCCGACAATGCGGAGACATGGTGGCTCAAATCGAGGCTCTTGGGTGGGGAAAATTGTGCAACATCACCACCCCGGCATCACCGAAGCTTGTACGGGAATTCTACTCCAATCTCTCGGTGACGGAAGGCAATGTAGTTCGGGTCCGGAACGTAAGCGTCAACATCTCGCCGGCCGCTCTCAACGCATATCTCGGCATCCCGGAACCCGAGAATGACGACTACTTCAACCTCACGATCCAACCGCAATGGGAAGAGTGGATTCGTTTGCTTGCCTACCCCGGTGCCACGTACAAGACGAAGACCGTGCACGGCCAACTAGTCCCAAGCTTCCTCCCGATCTCGAGTGTCAACCGCTTTGCCAAGGCGTGGCAATACTTCATTTGTGCCTCAATTCCCCCAAACTTGCGGCCACACCAACTCGATCATCAATGACTAGCTCTATTGGCGTGCATCGTTACGGGAAAAGGGATCAACATCGGGAGGCTCCTACGAGAAAGGTTCTTGTTCTGCGCGAGACGTGACACCGATGTCACGCTTGGCCATGGCGGGCTAATCACGAAACTCTTCCTCGACGCCAGACTCAAAATTCCAATTCCGAGCAACGTGCACAGCTTGGAGCCCCGATCAATGAGGAGAAGATTATGAAGCTTCCGCAATGGAAGCATGGGCAAGCACACCCATGCGGCTGGGGATTCATCGACGTCCCGGAACGCTATCAAGTGGGCCCCAACGCCTCCATCTTTGACGAGCCCGACGTTGACCAGCCACCGCCACCGAGCCGAGCCGAAGGACCACCGGAGGGGAACCAAGAGCTAATGGCCATGATGAACAACTTTGCGCAACAATTGGGCCGCATCGACGACAATGTGCTCACCCTCGGTAACCGGACCAACGTGCTTGGGACCTTCCTCAACGATTTCGGGGAACGCCCACGGGAGCGAGACGATTTTCATCGGAGTGTCTACAACCAATGGACATCTCACCAACATCAACATTACGCCCCCCCTCCCGATGCAAGTACCGGTGTCTATCCCGATGTCCCCGTCTACCCGGCCTACCCACAACGCCTCATGGAGCCATATCCTTTCTATCATCGATGAGAGCCAAGCCAATACGTTCCTCCCAAAGCCGACGATGACAACGAGGACGAGGACGAGTACGACGAGGAGGATGACGAGAACGAGTAGGGGAGTTCGACCACCCCCGCGAGGTATGTACTTTTCTCCCATTCTATTTACATTGAGGGCAATGTGTGTTCTAAGTTTGGGGTGGAAAAGTTTTTCTTGCCTTGCAGGATGTGTTTGTACATAGATCGGATAGTTAATTTCATTTTCTTGTGTAGTTTCTAGTAGAATTTATGCTCATTTGCCAATGATCCACTTGTGATAGCCAATGATATTAAAATCTTCAATCATAGACCGTGAAAATAGACCCATGTGCTACCTTGTGTGAAAGAAGTTTAGTGAGCTAGGTTGTTGCCAAAACTAGACCTAGAATTTTGTATGTCTCGAAGCTTAGGAAACCTTGAGGAGTAGTCTAGCCGAATGTTTGAAAGAGAACACCGAACACACTAGAACCTTCTCCGATCTCTAATCGAAGCGAAATTAGGTGCACATCGATCTAGCAAGGATGATTTAGGCATTAGGTATAGCTCGTCAAGCCAAAAAGCCAACCCATGTTTGTTTATCCTTTAGAACCCACTCACAAAAGGCCAAACACTATCCATTCTCGATACTTAGTTAGAAAAAGCCGAGCCGATGATTTGAAAATCCCACAAAAAACCCCATTGACTTTAGCGACTTTTGAGTGACATGAGTGAATTCTTTCTATTTTATGACTTGCTCTCCGACTAGTCTCTATGTGTTTTATAGTCCGTTAGACACCACGCCGGTCATTAGTATTTTTTTAATTCTATTGTTATATACAAAAAAAAAAAAAACAAACAAAAAAAAACAAAAAAAAAGGAAAAAGAAAAGTATATCTGAAAAAAAAAAAAACAAAAACAAAAACAAAAACAAAAACAAAAAGAAGAGAAAAATGTGTTATGTTGGCGTGGTGTTCTATGTCTTTAGAGACTTGTCGTGTGTTTTTGTTGAGTCGAAGTTTGGGGGGAAAAACAAGGGAAATAAAAACACTAAACGTGGGGATGGGTGAGTGAGTGAACTTCATGAGAGGGTTGTATGTTTGGGTGAGATTTGAGTCGCTAAAGTTGATGTTCAAGCCACTAAAATTTCCTTTCCGTACCTTTGACCTTACCTTGAACGTTACAAGCCTTTAAGACCTAATTGACGAGCTAGAAATGAGGTGTGCACATTAGTAGAGAAAAGAGAGAAGAGGAGGCATATGGTTGTGTCAAATTGAAACTAATTCTTACGAGGCTAGGATTCCGAAAGTTCACGAGATGGTAAGCATTGTAAAATAGGTCTAAGGTGACATGAGCTTACAAGATTGCTTTCACATTTGGTAGTCGGTTTAAAAACTTGAAAAGGTGGGTTTTCATGTCTATTGCAATCTGAGTTGAGGCATTGACAAGTGTTTGAGGCAATTTTTGAGCATTAGAATTCTATCCACATAGTTTATCTGTCTTTCTTTTTTTCTTTTGGTTCGTGTGTGTTTCATTTTCTTTTGGTACTTGAGGACAAGTCACGGTTTAAGTTTGGGGGGATTTGATAGGTGCGTTAATCACGTGTAAACTCCTATCTCCCGAGCTTAAATCCAACGAGTTCTCAAGGATTTTGATTATCTCTAGAGTGTTTTTGATGGATTTTCATGTCTATATGGGTTTTACTAGTGTTTGGGGTCTCAACATGGAAAAATATGCTAATCGGAGCCAAAACGGAGCAAAAACGAAGAAAAGAAGTGTCAAAAACATTTTTTGACAACTCCACGCGCTGCGAGGTCCATTTCGCGCGCCGCGCGGAGTGGGAAGTCTGAAGCCAAAACCACAGAGTCTTCCGCGCGAACCGCGCGGAAGCGAAATGAAGGACCGCGCGGCGCGCAGGGTGAAGCGCGCGGCGCGCGGTCATTCTGACAGGCCTCGTTTATTTCGATTTTTGTAGCGAATCTCAGCCATTGGATGAGATTGGAAGGCTTAGATTGCTCCGAAAACAAGTCCACTAAACCCTAAAAAGACCAATACTTTAAGAAGAAGAGAGAGCAAGGGTTTTAGGGTGTGCTATGAAGAACAACTTTTCATTTCTCTTAGTTTTTATTAGTTTTTCCAGAAAATTTCCAGCAGTTGTTCAAACTTTGTAGCTCAAATTTGAAGACAAGGAATTAAGTTGCTGAGTTCTACCATTTCTACGACTTTAAAATAGTGTTCTATCCTCTAATCCCTATCTCTTACTTTTTTTATTCAAGTATGATGTCTTTTGTTTCATTGTTCTTGTGTTCATCTTTATGTATGTTCATTGTCATAGTCATCATTATGAACTAATTTCATGTAGGGCTATGGTGTAGTGGGTTCATTATGATGCAGGATTCAAGATATTAGAATTGTTAGGTTGTTGTTTTTCTCATCACTTTTTGCTTAATCCACAACTATGCTTAATGCTTGTATGAATGTCATGAACTCATGCTTGTTTTATATTCAACTCTAATGCTTGAGAAAGATTAGGTTGTTGTGTTTTTGTGTGGGTTACTAGAATTCATTCCTAGGCTAGATATAGCTAGGTTGTTCTAGACTCGTGATAATATTCTTGTTCTTTAATGCTAGCCGTGCTTGTTAGGAGTTGAGATCGAGAGATGATATTCCGGTATCGGTTTAGGTTGTTAGATGCTTGAGAGAGATCTATAAATTCGATTAAAGTGAGCATGAGTAGTGAAAAGTGTGAATTTCAATAGCTTATTTCTTTTCTTAATTTTGCGAATCCAAGTTGTTTTGTGAACCCATGAACCATAGTCCTTCCCTTTATCCAATAGAAATTTTGTGCATCAAGTTATTTAATTTTGTGACGTGTTAGTTAAATTTTGTGACAACAATCTTATCAAATATATTTAGTTCTATATTAGCTTGTGAATCTTGAATCTTCAATTTAGCTAGTCCTCGTGGGATCGACTCGTTCTTACAATTTATTACTATTACGACCACGTGCACTTGCGTGTGCGAGAAAATTCGCAACACGGAGCGACAAGATTTTGCACGACTTCATCCGGCGCCTGGGGGTTGCCCAGGAGGAGCTTGCTCGGACGAGGGCTAGGCCGACTCAGGTCGAGCGAGGTTCGCACCCGGGGGCGGAAACCGAGACACTTCAAGACCAGCTTCGTGAGGCAAAGGTGGAACTCCAGATCGCCCGAGATTAGCGCGATGGAGCCCAGATGTCGGTGGCCAAGATGGCCGGGGAGCTGACCAAAGAACGGCGAGCTTGCGAGGTGGCGTCCTGATCAGCAGAGGTTTTTCGCACTGAGGTTACCGACCTCTGGAGGCAGCTGGATGCCCGGTCCAACGCTTTGGAGACGTCGCACCGTCAACTCACTTCGAGCGAAGCGGTGCGTGTTCGGGTGGAGCGCGAGCGCGACTCTCTGGCGGAGGAGAATGCTTGCCTCTCATCCTAGCTTGCTGAAGCGGAGCGAAGAGCGTCCGACTTGCAGGATGACTACGACATAGGGACCGAGGAGGCCCATCGTGCCGGAGCGGTGGAGTGTCGAGATGTGACCGCAACCGAGAACGAGGCGTGGGGGGTCACTTTCAACTTCTTCAACACCTTGTTTCCCCTACTAGATGAGGGTGTTGTGTGAGCCATGTGGCTCTCTTCATAGCGCATATGTTTAGCGCTTTGTTTTTTTTTCCTTTTTCAGGATTTCATTTATTTCTCGCGCACTATAGCACGTGTCTATTGGATTCAGAGCAGTGGCTCTTTTTTTATTTATGAGATATTTTGTTTCTTTCACGTTGAATGCTTATCTCGTATTTGAGCAGTTTCGCTCGCATGTGCCTTCTTTGTGGGCTAACGTGTCCCGAAGGGCTTGTGTCCTTACCAATAGTTTTGGCATGTTTTATGTCCCTAGTTGGGATTCGTCCTCGCTCATTTAGTGTTACGACTTGTCGCCGTTTAACATTTGAGGCGAGGGGGCATTTGTGCCCAATTAGGTGATTGACCGATCCCTGTTGAACGGTGGCATCGGCATGTCGGGTTAGGCCGACGATTCAGTGTGCCTAATGTGGCTATGGCCCAACGACTTCGCTTCATGCCAATTGGCGATCGAAGAGGTCGCACTGGGTAGTTCCCGGGAGCTCTGCGTCCGTGCCATTGGTGACTGGACGTGCACGTTGTGCCGGGTTAGGCCGGCGTCTCTTGAGTTCGCGCCCTGGACCAAGCGAACGTAGATTCTGCCGGGTTAGGCCAGCGTCTTTTGAGTTCGCGCCCTGGAGCAAGCGAACGTAGATTGCGCCGGGTTAGACCAGCGTCTTTTTGAGTTCGTGCCCTGGAGCAAGCGAACGTAGATTGCGCCAGGTTAGGCCGGCGTCTTTTGGGTTCGTGCCCTGGAGCAAGCGAACGTGGGTGCGCCGGGTTAGGCCTGCGTCTTTGGGGTTCGTGCCCTGGAGCAAGCGAACGTGGGTGCGCCGGCTTAGGCCGACGTCTTTTTGGGTTCGTGCCATGGAGCAAGCGAACGTGGGTGCGTCGGCTTAGGCCGACGTCTTTTTGGGTTCGTGCCCTGGAGCAAGCGAACGTAGATTGTGCCGGGTTAGGCCGGCATCTTTTTGAGTTCATGCCCTGGAGCAAGCGAACGTAGATTGCCCCAGGTTAGGCCGGCGTCTTTTGGGTTCGTGCTCTGGAGCAAGCGAACACGGTTGCCCCGGGTTAGGCCGACGTCTTTTGTGTTCGTGCCCTGGAGCAAGCGAACGCGGTTGCGCCGGGTTAGGCCGGCGTCTTTTGGGTTCGTGCCCTGGAGCAAGCGAACGCGGGTGCGCCGGGTTAGGCCGGCGTCTTTACTCAAACCCTGTGTGTTGCGCCGGGTTAGGCCAGCGTCTTTAGTGTTCATGCTCTGGAGCTAGCGAACATATGTATGGCTCAGATTTGGCCTATTTAGGGTTTGAGGCAGCGCCTTTACACGACTTACATGCGTCTCGGGATAGGTCTTTCACCTACGCCTTTACGCGTCTTACGGCACGCCGGGAAGGCCGACGTTTTACCTGAACCCATATTCAAGAAGGGCCGTCGGGTCCGAGCTTCATAAGTTTGTATCCCCGTGGATGACTTAAGCCAGGATAAAAGCGTTCGTGCTGTTGAGCGACCGAACTTATGTGTTGCGCCGGGCTGAGCCGGCGTCTTTGAGCTCGTGCTGTTGAGCGACCGAGCATATGTGTTGCGCCGGGTTAGACCGACGTCTTTTCTTAAACCTGTATGCTCGATGGGCCGTCGGGGTTCGAGCTTCTCAAGCCTCTGTATCCCATGAGTGGGGGGCTTAAGGTTTTTTTTTTTTTTTTGGGCTGTGAATTATTGAGTGTATGTCGCAGGACCCACTAGCCCCCCAAGTTTTTAGTTTATAGGTCGTGCCGTGATGACTAAAAAACTTTAATAAAGTGGATAAAAAGATCGCAAACTTTATTTTTTATTATTTTTTTTGCTAACAGGGAACATCCTCAAACAGTGGCACGTAGGACTTATTGAAAAGGGAAATCAGAGCAATAAATGGGGGGACTCAGTCACTGGTGGTACTGCCTCAAGTGTTCGGCGTTCCACGGGTGCCGGATTGGAGTTCCGTTCGTGTGTTCGATGTAGTAGGTTCCGTCATGTATGACTTGTCAAACTCTATACGGTCCTTCCCAGTTCAGCCCCATGACCCCAACGCCTTGTACTTGGGTGTTTTGGAACATGCGGCTGAGTACGAGACTGCCGACGGCGAAGATGCGCTCGGTCGGTTCAGTAGAGGCGACCGACCGAGGCAGCAGGGGCGCTCGGCCGGGGCAGCAGAGGTGCCCGGCCGAGGCAGCAGGTGCGCTCGGCCGGGGCAGCAGAGGCGTGCGCGGGCCGGGACGCCCGGGGCGCAGGAGCGCGCGCGGGCTGGGATGCCCGGGGCGTAGGGCGCGGGAGCGCGCGCGGGCCGGGACGCCAGGGGGCGCGGGAGCGCGCGCGGGCCAGGATGGCCGGGAGCGCGGGGCACGCGTGGGCTGGGGCGGGTGGGACCGCTAGGGCTCGCGCGCATGCCCACTGGGCCGGGGGCGTGGGTGCGCGCGCGGCCCATTACGCGCGTGGGCTTGTTGGGCCATGGGTGTGCTAGGGCGCTCGGGCCTAATAGGCCGGGGCCTATTGGGCCTTCCGGCCGGCCTTAAATTGTTTTTGAATTTCCGGTTTCCCGAAAACGACCGGTAACAGGTAGTGAAAATCTTGAATCTCTTCTTATGGATCATGAACCCCCTCATGAAGATCCGATTGGAGGAATGTTAGGGTTAGGTAAAGATGTTGTGAAGGGTGTCCTGACATCCTCTGCTCAGGTGCATGAGGACAAGAATGATAAGAGACAGGATGCTGGAGAGGCCGTTCTTGCCTCTTTGAAGGAGAAAGTTCAGCACGATGATGACGTCTGTATTGCCACCCTTCTGTTTGAGAAGAGAAAGAAGAAGAGAAAGATGTTAGTGGAAAGTGTGCCAGTTGTTCCCGTCCCGAAAAAGAAGAAGAAGAAGAAGAAACTGATGGAGATGGGCTTAAACAAGAAGAAGTAGAATGCAAAACTTGTTGAGAAGGATGTCCTTGACATTATGAGAGACATGGAGGATGAAGAGGAAGAACCTGCTCATCTTGAGAACCTGACCCTTGCTTCCAGGAAATCAATTGGGGGTCAAAAACTTCCTAAAGGTGTTCCCTCTGCTCCTCTGGATAATGTCTCCTTCCATGAGGAAGATCGTGTTAGAAAATGGAGGTATATGTATCACAGAATTGTGTTTCCAGAGAAGGAGCTGTCTAAGGAAGCTTTGAAAATTGATGTCATCATGGAACTTCTGCACGATGCCGAACGTATCAAGACTGTCTCTGCGATCGGCCCGTATTTTCCCATACTGGTGAAAGAGTTCGTTGTGAATCTATCTACATCAATCGACCAGCCTCATCACCCGGAGTTTGGCAAAGTCTTTGTTCGTGGCCATTGCTTTGATGTCTCCTCCTCTGCGATCAATGATTACTTGGGACGAGGAAGAATTATCAATGCCGGTCGGCTTCCCTCCATGGATGTTATTGCCAAAGAGCTTTCCAACAATGAGAAAAAGACGTGGCCTGCTAAGGGATCTCTTCCTTCTTCAGATCTCTCAGCAAAATATTATGTTTTGTACAAAATTGGCATTCCTAACTAGGCTCTTTCCTCTCATGGCTCAAGCATCAAGTCTGACCTGGCATGCCTCATTTACCAAATAGGTACTCGTGCTTCCTTTGACTTTGGAGAATTTGTGTTCAGTCACTTGGTCAAGCATGCTAAATCCTATGCTATGAAGCTCCCAATTGGCTTTCCCTCTCTTATTTCTGGAATGATGATGGCTCAAAAGAGAGACTTGTTGAGGGCCGATGACATTGCTGGAAAACCGCCTACTGAACTTTCTTTCAGTCACAAGTTATTTGAGGGAAAACATGCCAAAGATCTTTTCATGCCTTCTATCGCGACATCTGTCACTGTTGGTAGTACATTCAAGGTTGCACCTCTTTATGAAGATGTTAAGAGTGACATTCTCAAAGGGTTTTATGAAGAAGTTGCTGCCCTCAAGGAAATCATCGAGACTTCCTCTCGAAGGAAGATTGTTTGTGAAAGGCTTATCAGGGTTATGACTCCTTCTCTTGACACAGATGATGCCTCCTCTTCTCATCCGAGTCAGGTTGGAAGTCCTGCTGTCACTGATAATGATGAAGACGAAGAAGAAGATGTCGTCAGTGACTCTAAGGGTTCTGAAAATCAAGACAATGATGATTCTACCGGGAATCCCACACTCTAATCTGTATTTCCTTTTGGTCTTTAACTTTCGTGGTTTTAGTTCTCTAGCTGTTTCTTTCAGACTCCTTTTTGTTCAGCTTGTTTTTCTCTACGGTATGACTACTTGTTTCAGAGTTGGTTATGGTTTGGTATGTTTATTCATGTCTACTTCAGACTATTGTTGATTGTTATTGTTTGATGCTTTAGTTCTCATCTCCTTTTTCGGGCTGTTTTTTTTCCTCCATCTGTCTTGGTCGATCCTTGCCTTTGGTATGTTTTTGAGTCAATCAGGGGAGAGGCGTCATGAGGGTCATTTATTTTGACAAGAGGTCTTTTATTTTGACGCTCTTCTCTGATCATGATGCTTGGTTGAGAACTGCTCTGGAAGTGCTTGCCTAAAAAATAGCCAAAGGGGGAGATTACGTTGGCTTTATTTTTTAGTGCAAGTTGTATGGAAAGATGTCGGTCTTCATGCCCAAGCTTCTGGTGAGACATCCTTCCTTCTGTGCGCAGACAGTATTTCAGGCAAGTTTCCGGTTTTGCCAGATTACCTCGTTGGTGACTTTATTGTGTGATATTCTTGCGAGAATGGGTAAGGAAACCCTAGATACACTTCCAGGTTTGTATAGCTGCTATAAAAGCCATGCGCTTCCCACTTAGCAGCCTTGACGCTTTTTCAAAATACTTAGAGCTCCTAGACGTGCAAGACCGACAGATTGGGAGGCTTTGTGTTTTGACAAGAGCAGTATCATTCACCAAATACTATTCCAGAAGATTGAGTGTTTGAGTGATTTGAGTTCTGTATTTACGTGATTGAAGACTCACGTGCGTTTGAAGATTGAAGTCATCCGAGGATAGGCGTTTGCTCGAAGAGTGGAATTGAGGAGGATCTCAAATTCAGGGGGAGTCCCTGGTCTAGGTATTCACTCGTGGTAATAGTTACTAGGGTCTTGATTTTGTGTTGTAATCATATAAGACCTTACTTGTATTATTGACTACTATATAGTGAAATCATTTCCACTGGCAGAGTGCCCCCAGACGTAGGTGTATTGCACGGAACTGGGTAACCATATTGTGTGTCACTTTCTTATCGCACTAAGTTGTCGGACACATTGTCAACACTTTGTGTGCGACATCTTGTCTTTGTGACTAACCAGAATTTCAATTGAAGAAGAAAAATGGTATAGAAAAACTATTGTCCGGTACATAATTTATTTTTTGTTTTATGTTTATTGTTCTTTTTCCTTTTTTCTTTTTTTCTTTCTAGAACAAGACTACTAGCTAATTTTCAATGGATATATTTATTTATAAATTTACTTAAAAATAATAGCGGCAATTACTTTATGTAATGAAAGAGCAGTAAAGTGGCCAGCTATGATATCACTATGAGACTGGGTAATATCCTAAACCGTAAAACCCAATCACAATATATCACTCACTTAAATTTCTCGTCCGTACTTAACCCTAATACGAAAGCGTACGTTCCACTAACACAAACTTTTCGTACCCCTCAACCAAACCCACTCACAACCATCATAATCCCTTACACTATTTCGAAATTCTTTTATTTTAAATACACAAAGGCTGCCTTTTTTTTTTTTTTTTTTTTTTTTTTTGCTTTAGGTACACATTTTAATATTATTAAAGAATTGAGGGTCGGAATCTATTCCCATTTCAATGAGGCTTGCTTTTCGTACCACCATATTTATATGACCTTAAGTCTCATTTTGTGGAAGATCATATAGTCTCTCCTCTTCATATCTATAGAAAGGTATTGAATATATATATAGAAAGGTATTGAATATCTATAGAAATGGACGTGACCGATCAATCTGGGTCGCTTGAGAGCAAGCCAACAGTATCATTTCCTGTCGGATTAGCTCTTCTAGTCATTGTCTTGCTTGCCATCTCCGCCTTCTTCTTCTGTTGCCTTTACTGGGATCGCCTTCACTCTCTCTTCTTCGGTCCCGATCCCGATTCCCTTCAAATTCCCAGCGAAAAGCCTCTTCGCTCTCATTATCCGGTATTTTTATTTTTTTTTTCTTACTTTTTACTTATAAACTTTTTCTGTCTATGACATCTCATGAAGAAAACTCTACTTTATTTTTCCTGCTATCATATGAAAGCATATAAAATACAATGATTGGAGTTAGAGATTTAGTTGGGATTTGGAAATAAGATAATTCTATTAAACGGGGTTACAGTTACAAATAGTACAAAATATGAGGTGGTAAACGAAAAAATTGTTTTAAAAGGAGCTATGTACAATTTATTTTTATAAATATAATTTCCATCATGAGCCTATAAAGAAGTTTTATTGATGATGATTATTTTCTAATTTTTATTTATATGATACAGGTGGAGAAACATACTGATGAGGAGGCGAGGAGTGTGACGGTGTTGATGCCGGGTGATGAAATACCTAAATTCATTGCGATGGCATGTCCGTGCCAGCCTCCGATCCAGGGGAGGATCTCAGTAGTAGTTCAAAAACATTTTGATAACTAGCCTTGTGTGTTTGTCTGTATAGTTTACCCTTTTAATTAAATTTGTACATACAAAGTTATGTGGTTTTTATGGTTTATATTTCTTCTAAATGATTAAACTAGTTTGAGTAATGTTATAAAATAGTTAGTCTTTTTTATAAGATATATCTTTCTTCGTTAAGGTGATCTGAGTATTCCTACTTATCATTTTAGGAATCGATCGATCAGTATGCCTTTGTTTTGGTATCACTTCTTAAAGATTTTCCAGATAAAACAATTCTTATGTCTGTATGTGTGAAACATATATTACAGGACAATTTGGGATGAATGAGTGAACTTTTATTCTTTATATTTCATTTTGCGCTAAATTTTATGAATGAAAAAGAAATGTAGTAATTGAACTCCATAGCATTTACCTTTTTTATTTTTTTAAATATAGTTAGAATGGTAGTCGCTGAAAATTGAATAACGATTTAATTTAAGACTTCAGACGATTCGACTCAATGCCGGATCAAGTGTTCGCACCCGAATCGGGTATGTGGAACTCAATAATCACGAGTGTCATTCTTCTAACTCGAAGACATTATTCGTTCGTCGCGAAGACATGATAATAAGTAGAACATGAAAAGAGCTAAAATTGCAAAGAGGCGTTGCCTCTGGCACGCTCTCCGATGCTAAACATTAGTCGGATTGATATGCTTGACGTGGGGGCATCGATATTCATTCAAAATATTTTATGAGATTTTGCGAGTGATTCAGAGAAAACTGTGTGCGGAGCATTTTCGGTAACGTTTCAGAACATTAGAATAGATTAGAGAGTGTGTATAAAAAATTCATTGAACAATACCAAGGGGAAGGGTTATTTATAGGAGCATAAGTTTGGATAAGCCCTTAAATCCATAGGCTAGGCGCTATCCTTGCGCGATTGAAAGGCATCACGTATGCGCGCACACGCTTTTCAGCGTCTCAACAAGACGCACACTTGATTAACGCAGCGTGCCCTTAATTTCTTTTTTGTGCAAGGGCGCGCACGAGATTGTTTGGGCATGACACGTTAGGTGACTTGCGCAGCGTGCATAAGTGAGGGTGCGTCGCACGCCACTATTGTGTACGGCACCGCGGTGTGTGCGAGCGTGGGCTCGAGTCTGGCCCATTTTGGATCGGTTTTGTCTTTGTGGACCTGTGTCGGACTTTTACCACGCTCGGCCCAATGAGCCTTGACCTGGAATTCCTCGCAAGTCGCAACGTTTTTTCGACAATATTAGTCCCCCAAGATCGTTGTACTGGGGACTACGAGGATGGACTTAAAAAAATCTTTCCCGATAGTTCCAAGTGAAACCATCCTTTTTTTTGTTATTTGCGATCGCGAAAAAACCTTTTTTTTTTTTACCAATGTGCCATATGCGAGTGGACTTATGCGCCCGTGTGCGAGGGTGTGGCTATTTACCTTTTATTTTTGGACTTGGATTAGGATTATGATTCATAATCCTACTATTGCATAGTTGTTTTGTCTACCTAATATGGCCTTTCCTGTTGCTCTTCGTAATTTTCTTCCATTCTATCTCATCACGCTTGTGCTGTGAAAAATAAATTCTCTCTTTCTATTTCTGATCCAAATCTCGAGTCTTAATTAAGAAAAGACTCGAGTCGTCATGAGGACAATGCTCTCGAGAGCGAATTGCAATATTTGGAGATGCATTAGCTTAATATGCACGTTAAGGTGGATCAGGCCGGTGTTGTCACGGTCGTCCGGGAGACGACAAACCGAGAAGCCGCTGGGGGCTTGAGACTGGCGGGAAACGTCTGCAAGCATGGGCAAACATCCCGCACAGGATGGAAACCTCCTTAGGAAGTCTAAGGGGGCTGGATGGGATTCAAAGGCAAAGACCCGGCCACTCACGGGAGTCAAACCAAGTTATACGACAGGATGTTGTTGGTCCCTATTTAGGGTACCTTGGTGTAAAGTTCTCCACCACCCGACAGTCTCATTGACTGAAGTGAGCCTATATTGTGCCGAAGAGGCAGGCACGTGGGGCGGGCATATATAGTCGAAGAGGATTAGTGTGTCGTTCGAGTTGGGATAGGCTCGGACTAGTATTGTCGTGGAGGCATACGTAGAGATTTCCAGGTTCTCATTGTCGACTCTAGGGGAATCAGATTGATCATCGAATGGACATTCCCCCACCACATACGGTAAGAATGTCCCTAACGCGAGGAGTTCGAGGTCCAACTCTATTCGCGGGACTTGCAGCCTGAAACGCATGGTGTGAGCGAGACATGCAGAGATCAAAAGGATGAGGGCTATGCTGTGAGTCGAGTTGCTCCTTCGGAGGTCCACTGGCATGAGTCGCAAGACGGAAATTCGGAGTAAAGGACTTTGGGTGAGGGTGCCACCCTATATCCCATGTACGCCTACTCTGGAGAGGTATACGATAGCCCATCGTGAAGGGAACAAATGATGACTTGATCTTGGCTAAGGCATTGCACACGCAACTGAGTGGAGAGTCACGTCGGAGAACGCTAATATGGGATTGGCCGAGGTGACGTGAGGGAACCTAGTAATGAGGCGAGAGTTAGCGAGGCATTGCTTGTTGGAATCGATCTAGGGTTTAAGAAAAAGATTAAACGCTTCGCAAAGCGGTGGAATTTTAAAAATTTTCTTTTTAAGTAAAACTAGTTTTTACTAACCTAGACAAGAGCATATGCATGTAAATAAAAACTAATATGAGCTATAAAAGTTACTAACCCTTTTGATGCTTGAACGTTGATGAGCCTTTGGAAGGTTGGCAACGTTCGTCTCCCCTCGCATCACGTCTCTCTTTTCTTTCCTCGGGAACTCGAGCAACCACGATAGTTTCTATCACTAAATCACTCGAAAAGAAGGAATTAGTGAGTGGGCACTTTTAAACACTACGACTTGAGAACGAGTCTCGAAGTCGCAGAGCTAAAGACTAGGTCGAGTGAGGACCTAGGTGCCAAGACAAGAGAAAACCGAAAATAAACTAGAGAGAGAGAGAAGAGGACTTCGGCCAAGTTCTAGAGAGAGAGTCTCTCAAATCTCTTAAACTTGGATGAATGAATTGTGAGGAAATGGGGCTCCTATTTATAGGAGAGGTCTCACCTTCAATAAGGTAGTTTCCTCTTCTATAGAATATCACATATTCATGAGCAAAAATCCTTCATTTCCCATTCCTTGTTGGGCGCCCAAGGCTGCCTCCTAGAGGCAAGGATTTGTTTCCTTTTTTTGTTCCTTGGCTTTCCCTTTTCTCACTTGGCCGAATTTCCCATTGCATGTGTGGGAAATTTGTTTCCTCTTTTTCTTTTGGCAAGTATCTAAATACATTTATGCACAAAATAAACTCTCTTTCCTTGGGTATTATGGGCGCCCATTTCACTTCTAGAAGGAGCTTCTAGAAGCTTCTTCATTTATTCATGAGAACATGAAAAAGGCCCATTAAGAGTTTTCAATAAAATTCTTATGAAATGAAATTAATTCACAAGGCCCAATGATCAAGTCATGGCCGAGTGAAACATGTCATAAAATGACCTTGTCAAAAAATTTATTGACATTCATTTCATCCTTTGTCTCAAAAGACAAAAATACCCTTTTAACTATTTTCGTTCTTGTTTTGGCTTAGCTTCCAGTTTAACTATTCCTATCGATGTGATTCGTGACAGTGACCTCATGGACCCAAATGAACAAAGCTTTAGCTAAACACTTGGACTCAAAAGTTCACAAACCTTTTCCAAGTTTAGCTTAATGCCAACTGACTCCACTAAAGAGCTGACACTGAAAATCTCTCGGTTCAAATGAATTTATTTTCTACTCAAGAATTCGACCTAATTATGATGAGCGGATCCACTGAATATTATCTATGTTTACCCTTCATGAATGTCATCAGCTAGTCGGGATTTACTAAATTACCATTTTACCCTTCTAGCTGTTATTTCCTCAACTCCTTTGTCGCTTGTGAATAAGTTAGAAACAATGTATTGACGAGGAGCTAACAAGTCACATTGTTTCATCCAAAAGAGTCAGGACTCAATTTGGACACTGGCCAGTTCATTTATTCACACTCCAAGGAACAAAGCATGAGGTGACATGCATTGCATTTCAGCAATCTTGTACATGAATTCCATATCTATGAGAACTTCACAAAGTTACTCATGACAGACTCACAACTTAGTACTTCACCAATAGGCCTTGTTCGGAATCACATAGTGAGTCCGAACTTTGACTTTCTCAAATGAGAATACTAAGGTGTGAAATGGCATGTCTCATTTCAGGATTAAGGTAAGCATGATGCAATTCATACATAGTGACTTCGAGACATAAGAGGTTAAATGGTTTGTTCTTATCTTGTCTCTAGAAGTGCACTGGTCAATTCAGTACCTTCGGAAGATACCTAGAAGAACTATAGAGTTCCTAACTCTCAATGCCTCATAACCAGACATCATAGATTCTTCTAACAATCATACTGAGGTCAATAGTCCTTTGACCCTAAGATTGCGAATATATCGTTTTAAGCAAACTACGAAGAGTTTGTTCATGCAAATCTACATTTGTCTCTTCGTAAGTTGTTAAGTTTGTTTATGGACTAAAAGACTATGGTTTTATCATAAAGCTTCAGACAAGGAAGATTGAATGAACGTTTCAACTTTATTAATGAATGAATAGGCAATTACAAGCAAGAGTCTTCATGAGACTTTATTACATCAAATGTTCAAAATAAAGACTACAACTCTTCTTGTGGGCACCATTGACAACAAACTCCCACTTGACTCAAAGAAGGTGTGTGTAGTCCTTCATGCCTAATCCCTCACGATGTTGGTCGAAGACCTTGTTCGCTAGGGCCTTGGTGAATGGATCTGCGAGGTTGTCCACCGTTGAGATCTTCTTCACTTCCACGTCTCCGCGCTGCACGATCTCTCGAATCAAATGGTATTTCCTCTCAATATGCTTAGAGCGCTTATGGCTTCTAGGTTCCTTTGAGTTAGCGACAGCCCCACTATTATCACAATAAAGGGTCATGGGCTCGTCGACGTTTGGAACAACTTCCAAATACTTAAGGAACTTTCTAAGCCATACAGCCTCTTTGGATGCTTCACAAGCAGCCACATATTCTGCTTCCATTGTGGAGTCAGCAATGCAAGATTGCTTAATACTTCTCCACACAACAGCTCCACCATTAAGGATGAACACAGATCCCGAAGTGGATTTCCTGGAATCCTTATCCGCTTGAAAATCGGAGTCGGTATATCCCGTCATAGTCAGGTCAGTACCTGAGTATGTAAGCATCAAGTTCCTAGTTCTTCGAAGATACTTAAGAACATGCTTAACAGCAATCCAGTGCTCGGGTCCAGGGTTGGATTGGAAACGACTAACTACGCCAACGGCGAAACATATATCAGGTCGGGTGCAAAGCATAGCATACATGAGGCTTCCTACGGCAGAGGCGTAAGGAATTTTCCTCATGTCTTCAATCTCTTGTGCAGTCTTGGGAGACTGGTCCTTAGAGAGTGAAACTCCATGCCTAAAGGGTGTTTGACCCCTCTTGCAGTCTTGCATCGAGAAGCGATCCATCACCTTATCAATATAAGATGCTTGAGAGAGTGACAGGGTCCGGTTTTTCCTATCTCGAAAGATTTGGATTCCCAGAATGTACGCGGCTTCTCCTAGATCCTTCATATCGAATTGCTTTGCTAGCCAGACCTTAACCTCAGATAACTTACCCACGTCATTACCAATGAGTAGTATATCATCGACATATAGTACCAGAAACACAACTTTGCCTTCGTGTATTAACTTGTAAACACAAGGCTCATCTATTGACTGTTCAAAGCCGAAGCTCTTTACAGTTTCATCGAATCTAATATTCCATGACCTAGATGCTTGCTTTAGTCCATAAATGGATTTAAGCAACTCACAAACCTTGGTCTCTTGACCTTTATCCACGAAACCGTCTGGTTGAGCCATGTAAATGCGCTCGTCAAGATTGCCATTCAGAAAGGCTGTCTTGACATCCATTTGCCAGATCTCATAGTCGAGAGCTGCAGCTATGGATAGGAGTATGCGGATGGATTTAAGCATCGCGACTGGCGAGAAGGTTTCTTCATAGTCAATCCCTTCTTGTTGGGTATAACCCTTCGCCACAAGTCGTGCTTTGAACGTCTCAACGTTCCCATCAGGACCCCTTTTCTTCTTGTATATCCACTTACACCCTACGGGTTTAATCCCTTCAGGAAGGTCTACAAGTTTCCAGACTTTGTTGACATACATCGAGTGCATCTCAACTTTCATGGCGTCAAGCCAAAGGTTTGATTCAGAACAAGCCATTGCTTGGCTATAGGAAACAGGATCATCCATGTCGGAGACGGCTACAAGAGAGTCTCCATAAGACATGTACCTGTCAGGCTTTTGAGTAGCCCTCCCACTACGTCGAAGTACTACTTGACGAGATTCTGATGAGTTAGGTTGTGTTTCAGTTGGGGTAAGAACAGTTCTTACAGATGAGGTAGAAGCTTCCTCACCCAACTTTTCTTCAAGCACAATTTTGCTTCTAGGTTTCGCATCCTTCATAAAGTCCTCCTCAAGGAAACGAGCATTCGTGCTAACGAAAGTCTTATCGTCCTCGGGACTATAGAAAGTAAAACCTTTGGTTTCCTTCGGATATCCTACAAACAGGCACAATTCTGACCTACTAGCCAACTTGCTAGTCTTTTGCCTTAGCACGTGTGCAGGGCAACCCCAAATTCGGATGCGGCCAAGATTCACTTTACGGCCAGTCCATCGTTCATAAGGAGTACCAGGAACCGTTTTGGACGGAACTTGGTTCAGAATATAAGCGGCTGTTTCGAGGGCATATCCCCAAAAGGAAAGCGGGAGTGATGAGTAACTCATCATCGATCTAACCATCTCCATAAGAGTTCGGTTTCTTCTCTCTGACACTCCGTTTTGTTGAGGTGTGCCAGGTGCGGTAAGCTGAGAAGCGATACCTTCTTCTTTAAGAAAGTCATCGAACTCTCCAGACATATACTCACCACCTCGATCAGATCGAAGGGTTTTGATCACTTTGCCAGTTTGCTTTTCCACTAAAGCCCTAAAGACCTTAAATACGTTAAAGGTCTCGGATTTGTGTTTAAGCAAATAGACAAACCCATATCTTGAGTAATCATCAGTGAAGGTAACGAAGTATTCGTATCCTCCACGTGCCTGTTGGTTGAGCGGACCACATACATCAGAATGTATTAGTTCCAGCAACTCAGTGGCTCTTCGACCTTTATCGGAGAAAGGTCACTTAGTCATTTTTCCTTCTATGCAGGATTCACAAGTAGGTAGTGAACCTATTGCAGAGGCTTGGAGTGGACCATCCCTCACAAGTCTCTTAATCCTATCTAGACTGATATGACCAAGTCTTAAGTGCCAGAGGTATGTTGATTTTGTTAGATCGGAGGATTCAGAAAGTTTGATCCTCTTTGGCTCCCTAATTAGATCGTTATCTATTTCGGTGTCTAAAAGAGAAGGTTGAGTGGGATAGATGTAAAAAAGACCATTCTTCATACATGCATCAGTGACGAAAGAATTAGAAAAAGAAATACGAATTCCATTCTTTATAAACTTTAAACAATAATCTTGCTCAAGAAGACGAGCAACGGATATTAAGTTCTTACCAAAGGTAGGAACAAAATAAACATTATTCAAGTTTATAGTGCGGTCTTCAAAAGACAATGTCACGGATCCCACAACCTTCGCAGACACCAGGCTCCCATCACCCCATTTGAAACAGAACTCGCCTTCCTCTAAGCTTTTGGTTTTCTTGAAACCATTCAAGGAACAACAAATATGGTTAGTAGCAGCGGAGTCAAGAATCCACGTTGATACATTATCAGCTACTAAGCATGCTTCAGTAACTAGTACAATACTATGTTCCTTTGCTTTGAGATAGGCAGGACAGTTCGTTTTATCGGCCTTGTGAGGTCTCTTCTTAGTTCCAGAGGCGGAGGCTTTTTGCTCAGTAGCATGTGCCTCTCCTTGATTCCTCTTTCTCTTATTGAGACCTACAGCAGTGTGAAGCTCCTTCATAGGCTCGGTAACAGTGTACTTTAGCTTTGTAATGGAGTAGTTCAGCATGAAGGTATCAAGAGACTCGGGGAGAGTTTCTAAGATCATATCTATGATATTCTTCCCATTAATCTCAGATCCTAGGATTTCCATTTCATTTAGGTAACTAATGATCAGCATCATATGGTCCCTAACAGGAGTCCTAGCCTTCATGCGACAGTTCATAAACTGTCGGACTGCTTGTAGCCTTGTCTGACGCCTTTGCCCTCCAAACATCTCAAGGAGATTGTAGAGCATGTCAGCGGTAGTCTCGAAGTCACGATGTTGCTCTTTCAGCATATTGTTAATAGATGCCAACATATAGCACCTCACAATCTCATCGGATCGAAGCCAGGCCGCTAAGGCGTCATTGTCCTCTTGAGTTGAATCATCATTCGTCAGAGGAGGACACGGGGTGGTGAGTACCCATTTGTGCTTGTAAACGGTAGGTATTATGTCGAGGTTACGTTTCGAATCTACGTAGTTTTCATTTTCGAGTTTGTTCGAGGAAAGAATGAAAGAGAGAGAGTTGGGAGACATATTGCCTATGTAAGTTGAAACAAGTTTATGATTAGTCTTTGGTTTAGGATTTAAGTTTCATTAAGACTTTTGTAAAACCCAAAGGTGTTATAAACCAAACGATAATTTACTCCCTCAAGAGAAGGCCGCAAAAAATCTCCATTTATAAGTAAATGACACATCATTAATGCTAAGCCAAGATGTCAGTACATCATTTTGACTAGCCACCTTGTAAATTGGTTTGATCACTCATATCCTTTCGCAGAGCCTTAAGGAAGGATACTAGGGATTGAGCCTAAGTGTGCAACCAACCACTTAGTCCAAAAGATCAGCTTTGAAAAACAATCCCCCAAGGGGAGGCCTTGCCATCATTGCATCACTCTCGGACGTAGCTCATTGAGCAATGATCGAAGCAATAACGCCTTGGAGTACTCACATTTAAGTGAGGGTCGCAAGAGCGGCTCTTAGTCCCACGTTATTGCATCTTTCACTAGTGTTGGGGATCGCGGGTTACAAACAACGAGTATAACCCTCCCACTTAGTTTTTGGAGTTGGTTCATCGACTCTTTTAAGTTCGGAAACAAATTTCCTAGTTAGAGAGCGACAGAGCGGACAACTAGAAGAGAATCCTAGATCGACATGTTCAGAGCAGTATTAGTGCATAAAGGCACAAGGTACATACTCGATCTTTTCCTATTTTCTATTTCGGGAAAGTGCGTGAGGGAAGTGTGAACTTCAACTCACTCGAACACTTGAAAGTTTGAGATTACACATCTTTTTATTTTTCGGCTTGTCTACAAGGAGACCTCCCACTCAAATTTTCAAGAGCATATAGATTTTGAACATATGTGATATAGATATAGTTTTGAAAACATTTTGAAAACTTATTTGATTTGGATGACAAAATATTTTCAAGTTTGAAAGTGAAAACGGTTTTTCAAAATTCAAACTAGTTTTGTAAAAATTCAATTTCAATTAATCTTTCAAAAAACAAAACTTTTAATCTTTACACATCATGTTTATAATCATATGAAAAACATTTTTGCTCAAGAAAGTTTTCTCATTAGAGTTCTATAACTCATGGTAGTGGGGTTTGAAAATCCGGATTTCTAAAAAAAACTGGAGTTTCAGACAGCCGCACACCTCGGAGTAAAATCGCCATAACTGGCGGCTCCGATGTCCTTTTGAGCCGAAACCGGTGGCATTGGACAGAGGACAGACAGAGCTTTAATTTGATTCAAGAATCATTAAATTTCGATTTCTGAACAGAGAGTTATGCCCCTTTTAATGCGGGTTTACATTCCAGCTCGAAGAAAAAGAAATAAATTAAAACTTTGTCCTTTTAGATGCGAAAAAGAATCGAGTGTAACGGAACGTTTTATGAGGTTGTTTAAAGCTTTTATTTGTGTTTTATTAGCAGGGTAATAACATAGAATAAAAGAAATAACAACATGCATAAAACGATTCAAGTAAATAAACGAAACTAGCAAGAAAAAAAAAAAAACTAGTCACAAAATTTACTCGAAAAATCTCAAACCTTTAAAACACGTTTTTCAATATAAAAAATTAAAAACTTTTAGAACTGATTCTAATGTGTTTTAACATCATCCCAAACTCATAGAAAAACAACATGGTTTTTAATTTAGAGACAAGAGCAATAAATTAAAAAAAATCTAAGATTACAATTCTAACTTGTCACAAAATTAGTAAACTTTCGAAAACGATTTTCAAGCTCATAATTTTAAAACATGCACATGCATTCCTTTGACCATAGCTCTGATACCATTTGTTGGAATCGATCTAGGGTTTAAGAAAAAGATTAAACGCTTCGCAAAGCGGCGGAATTTTAAAAATTTTCTTTTTAAGTAAAACTAGTTTTTACTAACCTAGACAAGAGCATATGCATGTAAATAAAAACTAATATGAGCTATAAAAGTTACTAACCCTTTTGATGCTTGAACGTTGATGAGCCTTTGGAAGGTTGGCAACGTTCGTCTCCCCTCGCAGCACGTCTCTCTTTTCTTTCCTCGGGAACTCGAGCAACCACGATAGTTTCTATCACTAAATCACTCGAAAAGAAGGAATTAGTGAGTGGGCACTTTTAAACACTACGACTTGAGAACGAGTCTCGAAGTCGCAGAGCTAAAGACTAGGTCGAGTGAGGACCTAGGTGCCAAGACAAGAGAAAACCGAAAATAAACTAGAGAGAGAGAGAAGAGGACTTCGGCCAAGTTCTAGAGAGAGAGTCTCTCAAATCTCTTAAACTTGGATGAATGAATTGTGAGGAAATGGGGCTCCTATTTATAGGAGAGGTCTCACCTTCAATAAGGTAGTTTCCTCTTCTATAGAATATCACATATTCATGAGCAAAAATCCTTCATTTCCCATTCCTTGTTGGGCGCCCAAGGCTGCCTCCTAGAGGCAAGGATTTGTTTCCTTTTTTTGTTCCTTGGCTTTCCCTTTTCTCACTTGGCCGAATTTCCCATTGCATGTGTGGGAAATTTGTTTCCTCTTTTTCTTTTGGCAAGTATCTAAATACATTTATGCACAAAATAAACTCTCTTTCCTTGGGTATTATGGGCGCCCATTTCACTTCTAGAAGGAGCTTCTAGAAGCTTCTTCATTTATTCATGAGAACATGAAAAAGGCCCATTAAGAGTTTTCAATAAAATTCTTATGAAATGAAATTAATTCACAAGGCCCAATGATCAAGTCATGGCCGAGTGAAACATGTCATAAAATGACCTTGTCAAAAAATTTATTGACATTCATTTCATCCTTTGTCTCAAAAGACAAAAATACCCTTTTAACTATTTTCGTTCTTGTTTTGGCTTAGCTTCCAGTTTAACTATTCCTATCGATGTGATTCGTGACAGTGACCTCATGGACCCAAATGAACAAAGCTTTAGCTAAACACTTGGACTCAAAAGTTCACAAACCTTTTCCAAGTTTAGCTTAATGCCAACTGACTCCACTAAAGAGCTGACACTGAAAATCTCTCGGTTCAAATGAATTTATTTTCTACTCAAGAATTCGACCTAATTATGATGAGCGGATCCACTGAATATTATCTATGTTTACCCTTCATGAATGTCATCAGCTAGTCGGGATTTACTAAATTACCATTTTACCCTTCTAGCTGTTATTTCCTCAACTCCTTTGTCGCTTGTGAATAAGTTAGAAACAATGTATTGACGAGGAGCTAACAAGTCACATTGTTTCATCCAAAAGAGTCAGGACTCAATTTGGACACTGGCCAGTTCATTTATTCACACTCCAAGGAACAAAGCATGAGGTGACATGCATTGCATTTCAGCAATCTTGTACATGAATTCCATATCTATGAGAACTTCACAAAGTTACTCATGACAGACTCACAACTTAGTACTTCACCAATAGGCCTTGTTCGGAATCACATAGTGAGTCCGAACTTTGACTTTCTCAAATGAGAATACTAAGGTGTGAAATGGCATGTCTCATTTCAGGATTAAGGTAAGCACGTTGCAATTCATACATAGTGACTTCGAGACATAAGAGGTTAAATGGTTTGTTCTTATCTTGTCTCTAGAAGTGCACTAGTCAATTCAGTACCTTCGGAAGATACCTAGAAGAACTATAGAGTCCCCAACTCTCAATGCCTCATAACCAGACATCATAGATTCTTCTAACAATCATACTGAGGTCAATAGTCCTTTGACCCTAAGATTGCGAATATATCGTTTTAAGCAAACTACGAAGAGTTTGTTCATGCAAATCTACATTTGTCTCTTCGTAAGTTGTTAAGTTTGTTTATGGACTA
Source organism: Urtica dioica subsp. dioica (assembly GCF_054948205.1). NCBI lineage: Eukaryota > Viridiplantae > Streptophyta > Magnoliopsida > Rosales > Urticaceae > Urtica > Urtica dioica. The sequence continues at coordinate 11,384,064 of NC_142762.1, forward strand.
AAAGACTATGGTTTTATCATAAAGCTTCAGACAAGGAAGATTGAATGAACGTTTCAACTTTATTAATGAATGAATAGGCAATTACAAGCAAGAGTCTTCATGAGACTTTATTACATCAAATGTTCAAAATAAAGACTACAACTCTTCTTGTGGGCACCATTGACAACATTGCTCGGGCAAGCCACAACACTGGGATGCAGTTCTAGTCGTTACGACTGAGACTATTCGGAAGTAGTTCCCGTTAGGATATCCGTGTCCGTGAGCACAAAGTGCTCGAGGGTAGAAGACTGAGGAAAGGTATGCTGGCCTCAACAGTGAGAGTCTTCGCGCCGAACGGGTGTAGTATTTTGCTGAAATTTTTGCACCCGTGACGGTTGGTATTCGATCCTGAACACCATCAGAAGGGTGTTCAAGACAAAGGCGGAATTGATCGAGCAACGAGTATGCATCAATAAGTCTGCGTCACCTCGATATCATTGGTAGAAAGACCAATGCCATTGTTTGCAAGGAAGGTCGAGGTAATCTTGATCTCGACAATGAAGACCGGCATGTAGGTCTAACAAAAGCAAGCATCACTCAAAAGATAGATCAGGATGCTTGAATGCAGCAAAGGCCTCACACAAAGTCGTACTGGTAAAAAGGGTTGGTGTGTTGACCTATCATGCTCTTCTTATGAAGTCCCAAGTGTTGTCAATGGTGCCCACAAGAAGAGTAGTAGTGTCTATTTATGTACATTTGATGTCATATAGTCTTACGAAGACTCTTTCTTGTAATTTCTTATTCATTAATAATAAAGTTGAAACGTTCATTCAATCTTCCTTGTCTGAAGCTTTATGATAAAACCTTAGTCTTTTAGTCCATAAACAAACTAAACAACTTACGAAGAGACAAATGTAGATTTGCATGAACAAACTCTTCGTAGTTTGCTTAAAACGATATATTCGCAATCTTAGGGTCAAAGGACTATTGACCTCAGTACGATTGTTAGAAGAATCTATGATGTCTGGTTATGAGGCATTGAGAGTTGGGGACTCTATAGTTCTTCTAGGTACCTTCCGAAGGTGCTGAATTGACCAGTGCACTTCTAGAGACAATATAAGAACAAACCATTTAACCTCTTATGTCTCGAAGTCACTATGTATGAATTGCAACGTGCTTACCTTAATTCTGAAATGAGACATGCCATTTCACACCTTAGTATTCTCATTTGAGAAAGTCAAAGTTCGGACTCACTATGTGATTCCGAACAAGGCCTATTGGTGAAGTACTAAGTTGTGAGTATGTCATGAGTAACTTTGTGAAGTTCTCATAGATATGGAATTCATGTACAAGATTGCTGAAATGCAATGTATGTCACCTCATGCTTTGTTCCTTGGAGTGTGAATAAATGAACTGGCCAGTGTCCAAATTGAGTCCTGACTCTTTTGGATGAAACAATGTGACTTGTTAGCTCCTCGTCAATACATTGTTTCTAACTTATTCACAAGCGACAAAGGAGTTGAGAAAATAACATCTAGAAGGGTAAAATGGTAATTTAGTAAATCCCGACTAGCTGATGACATTCATGAAGGGTAAACATAGATAATATTCAGTGGATCCGCTCATCATAATTAGGTCGAATTCTTGAGTAGAAAATAAATTCATTTGAACCGAGAGATTTTCAGTGTCAGCTCTTTAGTGGAGTCAGTTGGCATTAAGCTAAACTTGGAAAAGGTTTGTGAACTTTTGAGTCCAAGTGTTTAGCTAAAGCTTTGTTCATTTGGGTCCATGAGGTCACTGTCACGAATCACATCGATAGGAATAGTTAAACTGGAAGCTAAGTCAAAACAAGAACGAAAATAGTCAAAATGGTATTTTTGTCTTTTGAGACAAAGGATGAAATGAATGTCAATAAATTTTTTGACAAGTTCATTTGATGACTTAATGTCACTCGGCCATGACTTGATCATTGGGCATTGTGAATTAATTTCATTTCATAAGAATTTTATTGAAAATTCTAAATGGGCCTTTTCTTATGTTGTCATGAACAAGTGAAGAAAATTCTAGAAGCCTTTTCTAGAAGATTATGGGCGCCTACCCTATAGAGAAATAGGAGAGTTTATTTTGTGCATAAATGTATTTAGATACTTGCCAAAAGAAAAAGAGGAAACAAATTTCCCACACATGCATGGGGAATTTCGGCCAAGTGAGAAAAGGGCAAGCCAAGGAACAAAAAAGGATACAAATCCAAGCCTCTAGGAGGCTGCCTTGGGCGCCCAACATGGAATGGGAAATTTGGGATTTTTGCTCATGAATATGTGATATTCTATAGAAGAGGAAACTACCTTATTGAAGGTAAAACCTCTCCTATAAATAGGAGCCCCATTCCTCACTTTTCATTCATCCAAGTTTAAGAGATTTGAGAGACTCTCTCTCTAGAACTTTGGCCGAAAATCCTCTCTCTCTCTCTCTAGTTTATTTTCGATTTTTTCTTGTCTTGGCACCTAGGTCCTCACTTGACCTAGTGTTTAGCTCTGCGACTTCGAGACTCGTTCTTAAGTCGTAGTGTTTAAAAGTGCCCACTCACTGATTCCTTCTTTTCGAGTGATTTAGTGATAGAAACTTTCGTGGTTGCTCGAGGTGCCGAGGAAAGGAAGAGAGACGTGCTGCGAGGGGAGACGAGCATTGCAAACTTTCCAAAAGCTTCTTCAAGGTTCAAGCTTCAAGAAAGGTTAGTAAACTCTTAGCTCATATTGATTTTTGATTACATGTACTTGCTTCTTTGTCTAGGTTAGTAAAAACTGTTTTTACTTGAAAATAAATTTTTTAAAATTCCGCCGCTTCCCGAAGCGTTTAATCTTTTTCTTAAACCCTAGATCAATTCCAACACCAAGATCAGTTACAGAAAAATTATGAACAACCTTCATGGAGAGACACCGCCGACAAGCTAGGAAGTGTAGACGGTTTGAAGCTTAACCATGTCGCTGAAAGAGCAGCCTTGTGGATGATAAAGTTGAGACAAAGTCCAATAGTGGATGATCGCCGAAGAGACCCTGATCGAGTTGGGATACTGAGAGAGACTTACCAGTGGGATGGAATGAAGGATGGAATTCCTAAGAGAATATGCGTGCCATTCTCGCCGAAGTGGTGAAGGCAGCATGAAGTTATTTCCCTGAGGCAAAGAGAAAGGCGTACCATGGCAAGTTAGTAGGACTCCGTAGACGGAAGCTATTAAAGTGAGTCGATAGTCACGTAATCGAGGACGTCGACAGGATGAAGTGGGGGAGGGGCTCCCTTCATCACATCGTGCGCAAGATTCGGATAGTGTGATGTATGGGATTATGGGAACGAAGATCCTGCATACAAGTTGGATGGAGTCTAAGTCGAATGTAAAACTCGTGCAACTAGCCAGTGTCGTGTTGGTAGGTCTGTGGGGACGAAGACCGTGCACCGGTTGTATGATGCTTATGACTTGTGAAGCTAGTGGGTGAATTCAATACTTATGGGAGCAAAGACTCCCGCACCTAGTCGAACAAAGATTGAGACAAGTTGACACTGACGTCGAACATAATTGAAACGCTCACTCGAAGACAAAGTCAGGCAGGCAATTTAGTGGAAAAATGACATAACAAGGTAGTGTATATCGAAGACAAAGTCATCTCGAAGTCACTACGTATGAATTGCATCATGCTTACCTCAATCCTGAAATGAGACATGTCATTTCATAGCTTACGTATTCTCATTTGAGAAAGTCAGAGTTCGGATTCACTATGTGATTCTGAACATGACCTATTGGTGAAGTACTAAGTTATAAAGATATCACGAGTAACTTTGTGAAGATCTCATAGATATGGAATTCATGTACAAGATTGCTTAAATGCAATATATATCATCTCATGCTTTGTTCCTTGGAGTGTGAATAAATGAACTGCTCAGTGTCCAAATTGAGCCATGACTCTTTTGGATGAATCAATGTGATTTGTTAGCTCCTCGTCAATGTGATTTGGCAAAGGAGTTGAGGAAATAACAGCTAGAAGGTAAACTGGTTATTTTGTAAATCCCGTCTAGCTAATGATATTCATGAAGGGTAAACATAGATAATATTTAGTGGATCCACTCATCACAATTAAGTTGAATTCTTGAGTAGAAAATAAATTCATTTGAACCGAGAGATTCTCAGTGTCAACTTATTAGTGGAGTCAGTTGACATTAAGCTAAACTTGGAAAAGGTTTGTGAACGTTTGAGTCCAAGTATGTTAGCTTAAGATTTTTTTCATTTAGATCCATGAGGTCACTGTCACAAGTCATATCGAGTAGGATTAGATAAACTAGAAGCTAAGTCAAAACAAGAACTATACAAGTTTTACGAAAATTGTCTAAAGGGTATTTTTGTCTTTTTGGACATAGGACGAAATGAATGTCAATAAATATATTTTTTGACATTGTCATGTGATGACAATGAATTAAACCACACGGTCAAGATTAGAGTAATTGGGCCTTGAGGATAAATTTCATTTCATTGATTTTATGTGAAAATTCTTAATGGGTTTTTCTTATGTTGTCATGAACAAATAAGACATCTAGAAACATGTTCTAGAAGGCCTAAAGAAACCGTCCATACCAAAGGGAAAGAGAGAATTATTTTGTGCATTATTGTATGAAGATACTTGCCAAAAGAAAAAGAGGAAACAAATTTGCTTCATGAAGCAACATAATGGGCAGCTAATATGAGAGAGAACAAAAGAGGAAACAAATCCAAGGCCTTCTAGAAGCTAGTTGGCCGTGTGACTTAAAGAGAAAGAGAGCCAATATTTTCTCATGAATATGTGATATTCTATAGAAGAGGAAACTACCTTTTTTGAAGGTAATCATTCTCCTATAAGTAGGGCCCTCATTCTCATTGTTTCTCATCCCAAAGTTTTAGAGATTGAGAGTTTGTCTCTTGGCCGCCCCTCTCCCTCTCTCTCTCTCTTCTCTTTTTGTTTTTGTTTTGGCACCTAGGTCCACATTTGCCTAGCGTTTATTGTAGCTCTTCGACTCTATGAGTTGTTCTTGAGTCGTTGTGTTTAAAAGTGCCCACACACTTATTCCTTCTTACCTTGAGTGATTTATGTGATAGAAACTTTCGTGGTTACTCGAGTTCCCGAAGAACGAAGAAAGACGAGCTGCGTGGGGAGATGAGCGATTCAACCTGCATAAGCTTCTCAATGATCAAGCTTTATAAAGGTTAGTAAATGTGTAATCACTTTTAGATAGTTTTAATAATAACATGTGCTTGCTCTTTGTCTAGGTTAGTAAAATTATTTTACTTGTTTAAAAGAAATTTTTTATTTTCCGCCGCTTGCTCAAAGCGTTAAATCTTTTATAAACACTAGACCAATTCCAAAAAAATGGTATCAAAGCTATGGTCAAAGTTAAGCATGTACATGTGATTAAAACTATATGCTTGAAAATCGTTTTCGAAAGATGACTCATTTTTTTACAAGTTAGGATTGTTACCTTAGATTTTTTTAATTTATTGCTCTTGTCTTTAAATTAAAAATCATGTTGATTTTATATGATCTTGGGATGTTAATAAAAACACATAGAAAAGCTTTAACAAGTCTCTAAAATGTTCTATTACACTCGATTCTTTCGCACTCAAGTCCATACTTTAATTATTTCCAGTTTTCTTCGAGCTCGAGAAAAACCCACAGTAAAAGTAGCATAACTCTCTGCTCAAAATTCGAAATTTAATGATTCTTGAATCAAATTAAAAGTCTGTTTGTCCTCTTTCCAATGCAATTGGATTTAATTCAAAAAGACGAGGAACCGCCAGTAATGACGATTTTACTCCGAGGTGCGCGGCTGTTCCGAAAGTCCAGCTTTTATAATTCCGGATTTCGGACCCCACTCCATGAGTTATAGAACTCTAATAAGAAAATTTCCTAGATCAAAATTGTTTTTCATAAGATAATAAACATAATGTGAAAGATTAAAATGGTTTGATTTTTAAAAAAGTTACTTGAATCTATTTTTTACAAAACTAGTTTGAATTTTGAAAAACCGTTTTCACTTTCAAACTTGAAAATATTTTGTCATCCAAATCAAATAAGTTTTCAAAATGTTTTCAAAACTATATCTATATCACATATGTTCAAAATCTATATGCTATTGAAAATTTGAGTTAGAGGTCTGCTCGTAGACGGGCCGAAAAATAAAGATGTGTAATCTCAAACTTTCAAGTGTTCGAGTGAGTTGAAGTTCACACTTCCCTCATGCACTTTCCCGAATAGAAAATAGGAAAATGTCCAAGTATGTATCTTGTGCCTTTATGCACTAACACTGCTCTTCCTTGAACATGAAGATCTAGGATTCCCTTCTAGAAGTCCACTCTATCTCTCTAAGCGCTAGGAAAGCATGTTTCCGAAATGTATTAGAGACGATGTGCCTTTTCTAAAAACTAAGTGGGAGAGTTATACTTGTTGTTTACAACCCATGATCCCCAACACTAATGAAAAGTGTAATCGTTACTAGACTAAGAGTCACCCTCGTGGCCCTCTCTTAAATGAGAGTACTCAACGGCGCTTTGCTCTGATCATTACTCAATGAACTACGTCCGAGAGTGAGACAATGAGACAAGGCCTCCCCTCGGTGGATTGTTTTTCAAAGTCGATCTTTTGGACTAAGTGGTTCGTTACACACTTAGACTCCATCTCTAGTAATCCTCCCTCGAGGCCCTGCAAAAGGATGTGAGTGATCAAACTTTTTATAAGGTGGCTAGTCAAATATAATGTATTGACATCATGGCTATGCATTAATGATGAGTCATGTACTTATGAAAGGAGACTCGTTGCGGCCTTCCCTCGAAGGAGTAAAGTGTCATTTCGTTCATAATACCTTTGGATTTTTCCTGTCTTGTTCATCCTAAAAACTTAAACAAACTTAAATCCAAAACCAAAAGACTAATTATAAACTTGTTTCAATTTTTCAGCCTAATGTCTCTCAACCCTCTCTCAACCATCCTTTCCTCGAACAAACTCGAAGGAGAAAATTACGTTGATTGGAAACGTAACCTTGACATAGTCCTTACTGTGGACAAGCACAAATGGGTACTCACCACCCCCTGTCCTCAAACAAATGATGATTCAACGCAAGAGGAAAAAGATGCCTTGGCGGCCTGGCTCCGATCCGATGAGATTGCGAGGTGCTATATCTTAGCATCAATAAACAATGTGTTACAACAACAACATCATGATATCGAGACTTCCGCCGACATGCTCTACAATCTCCATGAGATGTTTGGAGGGCAAGGGCGTCAAGCAAGGCAACAAGCGGTTCGACAGTTTATGAACTATCGCATGAAGGCTGGAACTCACGTTAGAGATCATATGATGCTAATCATTAGCTATCTAAATGAAATGGAGATCCTTGGATCTGAGATTGATGGGAGACTAAAATAGATATGATCTTGGAAACTCTCCCCGAGTCTTTTGATACCTTCAAGCTGAACTACTCCATGAACAAGCTAGAGTACACTGTTACCGATCTTATGAAGGAGCTTCACACCACTGAGGGTCTCACCAAGAGAAAGAGGACTCAAGGAGAGGTACATGCTACTGCCTCCACCTCTGGATCTAAGAAGAGACCGCGCAAGGCCGAGAAGAAGAACCAACCTAAGGTTCAAAAGAAGAAGAAGACGCCGAAGGTTCCTAACGTGGACAAGTCTAACGACAAGTGCCACCACTGCAATGAGCGTGGTCATTTGCGTAGGAACTGTCCTGCCTACCTCAAGACTAAGGAAAAAGGTATTGTACTTATTACCGAAGCTTGCTTAGTAGCTGATAATGTATCAACGTGGATTCGATCTTGACTCCGCTGCTACATTTGCTGCTCCTTGACTGGTTTTAGGAAAAGCAAAAGCTTAGAGGAAGGCGACTTCTGCTTCAAATGGGGTGATGGGAGCTTGGTGTCTGCGAAGGCTGTGGGATCCATGACGCTGTCTTTTGAAGACCATACTTTAAATTTGAATAATGTTTATTATGTTCCTTCCTTTTAGAAAAACCTAATATATGTTGCTCGACTTTTTGAGCAAGATTATTGTTTAAAGTTTATAAAGAATGGAATTCGTATTTCTTTCTCAAATTCGTTTGTCACTGATGCATGTATGAAGAATGCTCTTTTTTACATTTATCCCACACTACCTTCTCTTCTAGACACTGAAATAGATAATGTTCTAGTTAAGGAGCCAAAAAGGATCAAACTTTCTGATTCCTCTGATCTAATAAAATCAACATATCTCTGGCACTTAAGAGTTGGTCATATCAGTCTAGACAGGATTAAGAAACTTGTGAGGGATGGTCCACTCCAAGCCTCTGCAATAGGTTCACTACCTACTTGTGAATCTTGTATAGAAGGAAAAATGACTAAGCAACCTTTCACTGCTAAAGTTCGAAGACCCACTGAGTTGCTGGAACTTGTACATTCTGATGTATGTGGTCCGCTCAGTACACAGGCACAGGGAGGATATAAATACTTTGTTACCTTCACCGATGATTGCTCAAGATACGGTTTTGTCTATTTGCTCAAACACAAATCCGAGACCTTTAACGTATTTAAGGTCTTTATGGCATTAGTGGAAAAGCAAACTGGCAAACAGATCAAAACTCTTCGATCCGATCGAGGTGCTTAGTATATGACTGGAGAGTTTGATGAGTTTCTTAAAGAAGAAGGTATCACTTCTCAGCTTACAGCACATGGCACACCTCAACAAAACGGAGTGTCAGAGAAAGAACCGAACTGTTATGGAGATGGTTAGATCAATGATGAGTTACTCATCACTCCCTATTTCCTTTTGGGGATATGCCCTCGAAACAGAAGCCTACATTCTGAACCAAGTTCCGCCTAAAACGGTTCCTGGTACTCCTTATGAATGATGGACTGTTCGTAAAGTAAATCTAGGCCACATCCGAATTTGGGGTTGCCCTGCACATGTTCTAAGGCAAAGGACTGGCAAGTTGGTAGTAGGTCACAATTGTGTCTGTTCATTGGATATCTAAAGGAAACCAAAGGTTTCACATTCTATAGTCCTCGGGACGACAAGACTTTCGTTAGCATGAACGCTCGTTTCCTTGAGGAGGACTTTATGAAAGGTGTAAAACCTAGAAGCAAAATTGTGCTTGAAGAAAATTGGGTGAGGATGCTTCTACCTCGTTTGTAAAAACTGTTCTTACCCCAACTGAAACACAACCTAACTCATCAGAACCTCGTCAAGTAGTACTTCGATGTAGTGGGAGGGCTACTCAAAAGCATGATACGTACGTGTCTTACGGAGATACTCTTGTAGTCGTCTTTGACATGGATGACCCTGCTTCCTACAGCCATGCAATGGCTGGTTCTGAATCAAACCTTTTGCTTGATGCCATGAACGTTGAAATGGACTCGATGTATGTCAACAAAGTCTTGAAACTTGTATAGCTTCTTGAAAGGATTAAATCCGTAGGGTGTAAGTGTATATACAAGAAAAAGGGGTCCGAATGGGAATGTCGAGACGTTCAAAGCATGACTAGTGGCTAAGGGTTACACCAAAAAGAAGGGATTGACTATGAAGAAACCTTATCGCCAGTCGCAATGCTTAAATCCTTCCGCATACTTCTATCCATAGCTGCAGCTCTCGATTATGAGATCTGGAAAATGGATGTCAAGACTGCCTTCCTGAATGGCAATCTTGACGAGCGCATTTATATGGCTCAACCAGACGGTTTCGTGGAAGAAGTTCAAGAGACCAAGGTTTGTAAGTTGCTTAAGTCCATTTATGGATTAAAGAAAGCATCTAGGTCATGGAATATTAGATTTGATGAAACTGTGAAGAGTTTCGGTTTTGAGCAGTCAACAGATGAGCCATGTGTTTACAAGTTAATACACGAAGGCAAAGTTGTGTTTCTGGTATTGTATGTCGATGATATATTACTTATAGGTAATAATGTGGGTAAATTATCTGAGGTTAAGATCTGGCTAGCAAACAATTCGATATGAAGGATCTATGAGAAGCCGCGTACATTCTGAGGATCCAAATATTTTGAGATCGGAAAAACCAGCCTTTGTCGCTATCTCAAGCATCTTATATTGATAAGGTGATGGATCACATCTCGATGCTAGACTCCAATGAGGGCCAAACACCGTTTAGGAATGGAGTCTCACTCTCTAACGACCAGTCTCCCAAGATTGCACAAGAGATTGAGGACATGAGAAAAATTCATTACGCTCAGCCGTAGGAAGTCTCATGTATGCTATGCTTTGCACTAAGCCATATATCTGCTTTGAAGTTGGCGTAGTTAGCCGTTTTCAATCCAACCCTGGACCCGAGCACTGGATTGCTGTTAAGCATGTTCTTAAGTATCTTCGGAGAACTAGGAACTTGATGCTTACATATTCAGGTACTAACCTGACTATGACGGGATATACCGACTCCGATTTTCAAGCGGATGAGGATTCCAGGAAATCCACTTCGGGATCTGTGTTCATCCTTAATGGTGGAGCTGTTGTGTGGAAGAGTATTAAGCCATATTGCATTGGGGACTCCACAATGGAAGTAGAATATGTGGCTGCTTGTGAAGCATCCAAGGAGGCTGTATAGCTTAGAAATTCCTTAAGTATTTGGAAGTCGTTCCAAACGTCGACGAGCCCATGACCCTTTATTGTGATAACAGTGGGGCTGTCGCTAACTCAAAGGAACCTCGAAGCCATTGTTGTCAATGGTGCCCACAAGAAGAGTAGTAGTCTTTACTTATGTACATTTGATGTAATAAAGTTTCACGAAGACTCTTGCTTGTAACTGCTGAATCATTAATAAAAGTTGAAACGTTCATTCATTCTTCCTTGTTTGTTTGAAGCTTTATGATAATCTATAGTCTTTAGTCCTAAAACAAACTTAACAACATACGAAGAGATAAATGTAGATTTGCATGAACAAACTCCTCATGGTTTGCTTAAAACAATACATTCGCAATATAAGGATCAAAGGACTATTGATCTCAATACCGTTGTTAGGAGAATCTATGATGTCTGTTATGGGGCATAGAGAGTTGGAGACGCTATAGTTCTTCTACGTATCTTCCTAAGGTACTGAATTGACCAGTGCACTTCTAGAGACAGAATAAGAATAAACCATTTAACCTCTTACGTCTCGAAGTCACTACGTATGAATTGCATCATTCTTACCTCAATCCTGAAATGAGACATATCATTTCATAGCTTACGTATTCTCATTTGAGAAATTCAGAGTTTGGATTCACTATTTGATTCTGAACAAGACCTATTGCTGAAGTACTAAGTTATGAAGATGTCACGAGTAACTTTGTGAAGATCTCATAGATATGGAATTCATGTACAAGATTGCTTAAATGCAATATATATCACCTCATGCTTTGTTCCTTGGAGTGTGAATAAATGAACTGCCCAGTGTCCAAATTGAGCCATGACTCTTTTGGATGAATCAATGTGACTTGTTAGCTCCTCGTCAATACATTGTTTCTAACTTATTCACAAGCGGCAAAGGAGTTGAGGAAATAACAACTAGAAAGGTAAAATGGTAATTTTGTAAATCCCGTCTAGTTGATGATATTCATGAAGGGTAAAGATAGATAATATTCAGTGGATCCACTCATCACAATTAACTTGAATTCTTGAGTAGAAAATAAATTCTTTTGAACCGAGAGATTCTCAAACTCTTTAGTGGAGTCAGTTGATATTAAGCTAAACTAGTTAAAGGTTTGTGAACATTTTAATCCAAGTACGTTAGCTCAAGCTTTGTGTTGCGATATTTTTATAACTAGCACGCAAGCGGACGTATCGATCAAGTAATAGTGTTACGTAAGTAACGGATATCGATCCCACTGAGACTAGTTACTATAGCGACGTTAAACAACCTAAAGCGAATTGATTTCACGGGATTACCCGCAAGAGCCGGGATAGCGATTACCGATTGCGCGGCGTCAGCTGGTGGTAACCCATATTGAAATAGGGTCTTTGGCTCTTCGTTCGCCGCGTTGTTCACTCTATCTCTCATTGTTCGTTCCTTTGATTGCTTTTTGCTCGTCGTGCAGAATTTTTCGATCTCAAGATTGAGTGGAACGAGGTTTGATGTTCCCTCACTCCGCATGCACCTTCAAAACGGAGAAAATGACACGCAAAGTTAGGAAACGCGTAACGAAATCAAATGGCAAAGCAGATTATTTTTCGACGCTATTGTAAAGAGTCCACGGCAACGGCGCCAAAAACTTGTTGCTATATTTTTATGACTAGCACGCAAGCGGACGTATCGAACAAGTAATAGTGTTACGTAAGTAACAGATATCGATCCCACAGAGACTAGTTACTATAGCGACGTTAAACAACCTAAAGCGAATTGATTTCACGGTATTAAAGTGGGTGGTGCAGGAATTGACTACAATTAAACTAACAAAAACAGCAACGGAAATGTAAAACAAAACTTGAGTAAGATAAAATGGGGGTTACGACTTCACTGGAAAATCAAGACTCGGGGGTTTCAGGTTTGAACAACTTGAACTACTCTATTCTCGCTAATCTCACTCACCCTATGATATTACTAGACTCTCTCGAGTGATCTAGCAACCTACGCAATTGACGGATTATAAATCCTCTCGGCCTCTAATCCTATTAAAACAATTACGAGCAATAAACACGAGAATTCAAATGATTACATTAAGCTTAAGCCGTCTAGCAACCTAAGAACAAAACGAAGCATGAATTATGACCGTGAGTTTTCGCCCTCTCTCGAGTGACAGAAAACTCCTAAAAACAATACTAGAGATGGCCAATCTAAAGAACGCATTAAGAACACATCCACACAAGCATGAATAATTAAGTAAATCAAAGCACAATTTCACCATAACGAACACCCTAACCCAATTCACTTTGGCTAAATCGCAACCCCGCTAAGAACCTAGCCTCTAACGGAATCCATATTCAATAACATAATGATCAATACGAAAATCAACATAACCATACATAAGAGAAACACTATGATATTCATGACGGGAAGAATGAAACTGTCAATTAACAGAAATTAGAGTAATAGAGAATATGGGAAATAAGGAAAAACTATTAAAAACGGGAGTTCGTGGTTGCTTGTTCGTCGGATCTTCGACTCAACTTTGCTCACAAGCAAAAGCTCTCAAAGAAAAAGTGTAAGAAAAAGTAGAAAAACAACTCTCCAAAAACTAGAATGAGTTAATTAGGTTACAAGAGGTTTTTTTTAACTCTGAATAAATGTTTTTCGAAGTTATCTGAGCCTTCCAATTCAATCCAAGGGTAAAAAATCTTCAGAAAACGTTAATTTCCAATTCCAGCAATTCGGAGGCGCGCGGCGCGCGGACCAGACTTTAGGTTACTCGCGCTCCGTACATAAGACTTTGTGCGTTTTCACGGTTTGTGCCTCCATCTGCGCGGCGTGCGACCAGAAGCACGCGGCGCATGGTCTCGAAGTCTGTCTTCCCGTGGCGCGCGAGGGAATGCGCGCGGCGCGCGTATACGACCATTTTCTTGCTCATCACTTTTTGACTCTATTTCGACTGTTTTGTCTCCGAATCCCGTCCTCTTTCCATGAAATTGACTGTAGACACTCTATTGCTCCTCTGAACCTGAAACTACTAAAAAACCTACTAAAAACCATTAAAATACTTGACAACTCGTAGGTTTTTGGTTCGGGAAATAGGAGTTTTACGCGAGATTAACGCACCTATCAAATCCCCCAAATTTAAACCGTTACTTGTCCTCAAGTAACAAAGGCAAAATAGAAACATATAATCACACAAAAGAAGTTACAGTAAAAACGAACGGTGATCACAAAGTTTAGCAACTCAACCTACAAAAAATTTTCGAATCCACGTCAATCATCATATGAAACAAAAAAAAAATTATATTGACTAAATGGCCTTTTGTAACACTTTCCCGATCAAAATCCCCCGTGTGTGAAATATGTCCCGAAAGAGAGAGAGGTCAACTCAATATGTTCGTTCACGTCTACTAATGTAAAATGCTCAAATGATAATGAGATAAATGTTAATCGAAAACCATAATGCTTTTCGCCGCTCACTCTCCACTAATGCAAGACATTTACCGAGGAAATCAATAGGGCTTTGTCAGCTTGTAATGTTAGGCTAGGGTCAATGGTAGGATATTATCAAAATGTGGCTAGAACGTCAACCAAGCGACTCAATCTCACCAAACTCACCAACTTTCACATGATATTAATTACTCACTCATTCCCACGTTCATGCCACAAAATTTCGCCTTTCGAGAACATTTTTTTTCTAAGCCTTTACTTCCCAACGTTTTCCCCCCAAACTTTGACTATGCAACGTCTAGTCTCTAAAACTAATGTCATAGAATACCACGCCAAAAACTAATACAAATAAATAATAAAACGCATACGTTAAACACAATTTTTTTTGTAGTTTTTTTTTTCTTTTTCTCTTTTTTTCTCCTTTTCTTTTTTTTTTATACAAAACAATAAAAATAAACACGAACAATCACCGGCGTGGTGTCCAATAAACTATAAAACACGTAGAGACTAGTCGAAAAACATGTCACAAAATCGAAAGAATTCACTCAAAAGTCACTAAGTTAACGGGGTTCTTTGTGGGATTTGAAATATTATTGGCTCGGCTTTTTTCTGACTAAGTATCGAGAAAGGATTAATCGTTCGGCTTTTTCTGAAAGGGTGCTCAAGGAAGTACTACGGGTTGGCTTTTTGGCTCTGATCGGTCCAAATGAAGGCCTATGTCATTTTTCCAAGGTTCGTGTCAGGTCATTTTGCCTCGAAGAGGGCTAGAGTGGTTCTTAGTGTTCGTGAGCTAAAAAAACATTTAAAGATGTGATCAAACCTCTAAGAGACTACTCAAAACCCGGGACAGACGTGAGTGCATAAATGGGAAAAATCAACCGAAATTGTGTTACTCAAACCACTAGTCAATCACAATGAAGCACATAAAAAATATTAAAATTGACTCAAACTCCGATTTCTTCGAAAATACATGGTATCATTGGCAAATAACTGGAGCAAACACTTTAATATTATCACTTATAAAAAATCACAAAAAAAATTAAGAAAAAAAATAAAATAAAAAACAACCTAATCTAACAGAATTCCCCCACAAAGTAGTTCATCCCCCTAAACTTAATATCTACATTGTCCTCAATGTAGATCCATAAAAAACATGGGAGATAGAGAACTTACCTTTACGGGGGTGGTAGAACTCCCCTACTCGTCGCCGCCGCGCTTAGGCAGTGGTGGATCTTCTTTTACGCGCTCTTTCTTCCTCCATACCTCTTTGAACGGTTTCGGCCAATGTCCTCGCCATGGCTTGAATGGAGACTTCGGCTTTGCATCCTTGCTCGCATTTTTTGATGATTTTTCTTTAGAAGCACGTGGCGGAGGTGTGGGTGTTTGGAGTAGTGACTTTGTACGTCTCGAGGACGTAGACCTCTTCTTTTTCCTTCTTGCGCTTTTGGGCTTTACAGATCCCAAATGTCTCTTCCTCGTTATTCACGCGCATCATCAGCTCGCCTCTTTGCATGTCTATGCGAACCCCGCAAGTGGCTAAGAAAGCCCTTCCAAAGAGAATGGGGATATCGCGATCCTCGTCCATGTCGATGAAGTAGAAATCGGATGGAAAAGTAGATTTTGTCGACTTTAACGAGGAGGTCTTCCACGAAGCCGCGCGGGAGCCTTACGGTCCGATCTGCCAGTTGGAGAGTGGTGCGCGTGGGCTTTAGTTCACCCACCCCGAGTTTATTGAAGACGGCCAACGGCATGAGGTTGATGCCTGAACCTAGATCACACAAAGCGTTCTTGATAAAGATGTCTCCAATAGTGCACAACAATGTGAACTTGCCCTTGTCTTCTAACTTTGGCGGGAGCTCGTGTATTAGAAGTGCGCTACACTCAGCGGAAAGCGCCACCGTGAGCCTTTGTGGGAACGGAAGTGACATCTCATAGATATGGACCGACGAGGGCGGCTTAGGAACTTTGGTGACCGAGGAAGCCTTTTCTTCTTCTTTCTTCGGGCTCTCGATGACTGCAACGTGCTGATGTGAAATGGCGTTGCAATGCTCCCTTGGATTTACTTCGAAGGTGCTTGGAAGTGTGCCTTGGGGTCATATATGGATAGCAGTGGCGAGTTGCCCCACTTGCATCTCGAGATTTTGGATCTGAGCTGATTGGTTCGAGAGAGACGTCTTTGTTTCGTGCATGAACTTGGTGGTGGAGTTTATGAAGGTGGTTGTTGACGTGGCCAAGTTGACGATGAGCTCGTCTAGGTTGGTCTCGCCCTTGTACGCCCGAAATGGAGGGGCTTGGTACGGCGGTAGTCGGGGTTGATTCTGTGGTGGACGAGGCTGGGCTTGAGGCGCGGGTTGCATCGGCCTGTTGTTTTGGGGATCTCTCCATCCCCCATTCTAGTAATTGTTCCTTGGGCCTTGATTATAATTGTTCTGGGGCGGCATGTTGTTGATGAAGTTGGCCTGTTGGCCGTTGTCCCCATAAGCGCACTCGTCACTATTGTGCTGCCCGTTGCACCAGAAATAGACCTTAGGGGTATGTACGGCTTGAACAGAGGCATTCTGTCCCAGGACCGACTTTGTTAGATCCGCCACCTGTGCCGCCATTGACTTCATCAGCTCCATCTCGGGAGTGAATGGCATATTCTTCAAGATGCGCTGCTCGGACGGGCATTGATCGTTGTTGTAAGCCATCTCCTCGAGGATGCTATGAGCTTCCTCCTCCGTGTTCCGAAAGAACGACCCTCTAGCGGCCGTGTTGACTAGGGTACGAAATGATGGCGAGAGACCGCCATAGAAAACCTGCACCATCATCCACCCTTGGATGCCATGATTGGGACACCTCCTCTCTAACTCCTTGAAGCACCCCCATGCTTCAAATAATGACTCCCCGTCGTATTCAGCAAACGAGTGGATCTCGTTGCGTCTCTTGTGTATCTTCTCGAACGGGAAGAACTTTGAGATGAATTTGATGCGTAGGTTGGCCCATAAGGTGGTGGAACCCGGCGGGAGGGAGTTGAGCTACGTCTTGGCTCGGTCCCGTAGTGAGAATGGGAAGTGTCGGAGGTAGATGGCTTCGTCGGACACGTTATGGAGCTTGAACGTGTTTGCGATCTCGATGAAGTTCATCAGATGGTCTTGTGGGTCATCAGCAGGTGATCCAGAGAACTGATTCGCTTGGACCATATGTATTATGCCGGTCTTGATCTCAAAATTTTGATTACCCGCAAGAGCCGGGATAGCGATTACCGATTGCGCGGCGTCAGCAGGTGGTAACCCATATTGAAATAGGGTCTTTGGCTCTTCATTCGCCGCATTGTTCACTCTATCTCTCATTGTTCGTTCCTTTGATTGCTTTTTATTCGTCGTGCAGAATTTTTCGATCTCAAGATTGAGTGGAACTAGGTTTGATGTTCCCTCATTCCGCATGCACCTTCAAAACAGAGAAAATGACACGCAAAGTTAGGAAACGCGTAACGAAATCAAATGGCAAAGCCGATTAGTTACTATATCGACGTTAAACAACCTAAAGCGAATTGATTTCACGGTATTAAAGTGGGTGGTGCAGGAATTGACTACAATTAAACTAACAAAAACAGCAACGAAAATGTAAAACAAAACTTTGAGTAAGAGAAAATGGGGGTTACAACTTCACCGAAAAATCAAGACTCGGGGGTTTCAGGTTCGAACAACTTGAACTACTCTATTCTCGCTAATCTCCCTCTCCCTATGATATTACTAGCCTCTCTTGAGTGATCTAGCAACCTACGCAATTGACGAATTATAAATCCTCTCGGCCTCTAATCCTATTAAAACAATTATGAGCAATAAACACGAGAATTCAAATGATTACATTAAGCTTAAGCCGTCTAGCAACCTAAGAACAAAACGAAGCATGAATTATGAGTGTGAGTTTTCGCCCTCTCTCGAGTGACAGAAAACTCCTAAAAACAATCCTAGAGATGGCCAATCTAAAGAACGCATTAAGAACACATCCACACAAGCATAAATAATTAAGTAAATCAAAGCACAATTTCACCCTAACGAACACCCTAACCCAATTCACTCCGGCTACACCGCAACCCCGCTATGAACCTAGCCTCTAATGGGATCCATATTCAATAACATAATGATCAATACGAAAATCAACATAATCATACATAAGAGAAACACTATGATATTCATGACGGGAAGAATGAAATTGTCAATTAACAGAAATTAGAGTAATAGAGAATATGGGAAAGAAGGAAAAACTATTAAAAACGGGAGTTCACGGTTGCTTGTTCGTCGGATCTTCGACTCAACTTTGCTCACAAGCAAAAGCTCTCAAAGAAAAAGTGTAAAAAAAAAGTAGAAAAACAACTCTCCAAAAACTAGAATGAGTTAATTAGGTTACAAGAGGTGTTTTTAACTCTGAATGTGTGCTTTTTAGAGTTATCTGAGCCTTCCGATTCAATCCAATGGTCAAAAATCTTCAGAAAACGTTAATTTCCTATTCCAACAATTCGAAGGCGCGCGGCGCGCGGTGATCGATGCGTGGCGCACGGACCAGACTCCAGGTTACGCGCGCTCCGTGCATAAGACTCTATGCGTTTTCACGGTTTGTGCCCCCATATGCGCGGCGCGCGACCAGAAGCACGTGGCGCGCGGTCTCGTAGTCTGTCTTCCCATGGCGCGCAAGGGAATGCGCGCGGCGCGCGTAGTCGCCAATTTTCTTCTTCATCGCTTTTTTACTCTATTTCGACCATTTTGTCTCTGAATCTCGTCCTCTTTCCATGAAATTGACTGTAGACACTCTATTGCTCCTCTGAACCTGAAACTACTCAAAAACCTACTAAAAACCATTGACATACTGGAGAACTCGTCGGTTTTTGGTTCGGGAAATAGGAGTTTTACACGTGATTAACGCACCTATCACTTTGTTCATTTGGATCTATGAGGTCACTATCACAAGTCATATCGAGTAGGATTAGTTAAACTAGAAGCTAAGTGAAAACAAGAACTAGACAAATTTTACGAAAATTGTCTAAAGGGTATTTTTGTCCTTTTGGACGTGTGATGAAATGAATGTCAATAAATAAGTTTTTTGACATTGTCATATGATGACAAATGAATCAAGTCACTCGGCCATAATGAGTTATTTGGGCCTTGAGGATTAATTTCATTTCATGTAATTTTACTTGAAAATTCTTAATGGGCTTTTCTTATGTTGTCATGAACAAATGAAGAAACATCTAGAAGCTCCTTCTAGAAGCCTTTCACTCGTCCAAATAATAGAGAAAAAGAGAGATTATTTTGTGCATTGATGTATGAAGATACTTGCCAAAAGAAAAAGAGGAAACAAATTTCCTCTACAAGGAATCACATGGATGGCCTACCAAGAGAGAGCAAAAGAGGAAACAAAACCAAGGGCTTCTAGAAGCTTGCCTTGGCCGTGTGACATAAGAGAAAGAGATGCGATATTTGCTTATGAATATGTGATATTATATAGAAGAGGAAACTACCTTTTTGAAGGTAATCCTTCTCCTATAAATAGAACCCTCATTCTCATTGTTTCTCATCCCACACAATTTAGAGATTGAGAGCTTCTCTCTCTAGACCTTGTGGCCGGCCCTCTGTCTCTCTCTCTCTCTCTCTCTCTCTCTCTCTCTTCCCTTTTTCATTTTTGTTTTGGCACCTAGGTCCACATTTGACCTAGTGTTTTAGCTCTTCAACTCTAAGACTTGTTCTTGAGTCGTTTTGTTTAAAAGTGCCCACACATTTATTCCTTCTTACCTCGAGTGATTTATGTGATAGAAACTTTCGTGGTTACTCGAGTTCCCGAAGAACGAAGAAAGATGAGCTGCGTGGGGAGATGAGCGATTCAACCTTTACAAGCTTCTCAGCGACCAAGCTTCATAAAGGTTAGTAAACGTGTAATCGCTTTTAGATAGTTTTAATAATAACATGTGCTTGCTCTTTGTCTAGGTTAGTAAAATCGTTTTACTTGTTTAAAGAAAATTTTTATTTTCCGCCGCTTGCTAGAAGCGTTAAATCTTTTCTTAACCCTAGATGAATTCCAAAAAATGGTATCATATCTATGGTCAAAGATAAGCATGTACATGTGATTAAAACTATGAGCTTGAAAATCGTTTTCGAAAGATTACTCGTTTTTGACAAGTTAGAATTGTTTTCTTAGATTTTTTTTTTAATTTATGGCTCATGTCTTTGAATTAAAAATCATGTTGATTTTCTATGACCTTGGGATATTATTAAAACACATTAGAATCAGTTCTAAAATTTTTTAATTTTTTCATAGTAAAAAACGTTTTTTTTATTAAGTTTGAGAACGAATGGGACATCGCCCTAGAGGAAGCTCGCTATACGGCGGCCGTACAGGTTCGTGACGCGACCGCGAAGGAGAACGCGTCTCGCGGGACTACTTTTTCTTTCTTCGACGACATGTTTCCTCCATTGGACGACGTGCCCCAGGCGGACGACCCTCGCCCCCATGTCCCATCAGAAGCTGCTCAGTTGACGAATTGCCCACCTAACAGGGAGACCACCGATGGGTCGGGCGTCCCTCCATCTGAGATTGATGATGAACAGATTGACTTTGGCTCCGAGTAGATGATTTAGCTTTGATCTCCCGCATATTTGTTTAGTGCTTGTCTTGTTTTCCTTCCAGATTTTCGTTGTACTTTCTCTTTCATTCGTTGGATTGTTCTCACAACACTTCTTGTTTTTGCTAAAGCTTCTCCCGGTTTATTATGCGTCTTACTTTTCTTGATTTATTATGCTTAGCGTAATCGATTTGTGCAATCCGGCTAGTGCGTGTCTTACGACCCCCGGTTTACTATATCTAGCGTAACCGGTTTGCACGGCTTAGTGCCACGCTTAACGGCGAGGTTTCCCGTGGGCGCTGGCTAGACCAATTTCGTCCGGCGGGTGCGAGTCTTTGTCATCCATTCGTGACTCGCTGCCTATCGGCGCGTGCGAGCTGGACGATTGTCGCGCCCATCTTCCGGCGTGTACGCTACCTGTCGGTGTGCGTGTTGTGTGCCGGAACCGGTTTGAGGCGAGCGTAGTTCCCAGTGAGTGTGGTACCTGTCGGTACGCGTATCACATTTTGGGTTTTGACTGCCAGTATTAACAGTTCGGTGCGCGGACGCGATCCGTTGACGCCCCGCTACCTTTCCACGTACGAGGCATGGAATCGTGGGAGAGCGTCGCACGAAAGATGTGTAGGGTCAAAGGTCCGGTGCACGGATCCGACCCGTCGATGTCTCGCTACCTTTCGGCGCGCGAAGCATGGAATCGTGCAAGAGCGTTGCGCGAAAAATGTGTAATTGTTACCTGTTACTTGTTAGCCCCCCGAGTTTTTGTGTACTCGTAGAGGAGACTAGAAATTATAACAGCATATTGTTGTCAATGGTGGCCACAAGAAGAGTAGTAGTGTCTATTTGTGTACATTTGATGTAATATAGTCTCACGAAGACTCTTGCTTGTAATTGCCTATTTATTAATAAAAAGTTGAAACGTTCATTCAATCTTCCTTGTCTGAAGCTTTATGATAAAACCTTAGTCTTTTAGTCCATAAACAAACTAAACAACTTACGAAGAGACAAATGTAGATTTGCATGAACAAACTCTTCGTAGTTTGCTTAAAACGATATATTCGCAATCTAAGGGTCAAAGGACTATTGATCTCAGTATGATTGTTAGAAGAATCTATGATGTCTGGTTATGAGGCATTGAGAGTTGGAGACTCTATAGTTCTTCTAGGTATCTTCCGAAGGTAATGAATTGACCAGTGCACTTCTAGAGACAAGATAAGAACAAACGATTTAACCTCTTATGTCTCGAAGTCACTATGTATGAATTTCATCATGCTTACCTTAATCCTGAAATGAGACATGCCATTTCACAGCTTAGTATTCTCATTTGAGAAAGTCAAAGCTCGGACTCACTATGTGATTCCGAACAGGGCCTATTGGTGAAGTACTAAGTTGTGAGTATGTCATGAGTAACTTTGTGAAGTTCTCATAGATATGGAATTCATGTACAAGATTGCTGAAATGCAATGTATGTCACCTCATGCTTTGTTCCTTGGAGTGTGAATAAATGAACTGGCCAGTGTCCAAATTGAGTCCTGACTCTTTTGGATGAAACAATGTGACTTGTTAGCTCCTCGTCATATACATTGTTTCTAACTTATTCACAAGCGACAAAGGAGTTGAGGAAATAACAGCTAGAAGGGTAAAATGGTAATTTAGTAAATCCCGACTAGCTGATGACATTCATGAAGGGTAAACATAGATAATATTCAGTGGATCCGCTCATTATAATTAGGTGAATTCTTGAGTAGAAAATAAATTCATTTGAACCGAGAGATTTTCAGTGTCAACTCTTTAGTGGAGTCAGTTGACATTAAGCTAAACTTGGAAAAGGTTTGTGAACTTTTGAGTCCAAGTATTTAGCTCAAGCTTTGTTCATTTGGATCCATGAGGTCACTGTCACGAATCACATCGAGTAGGAATAGTTAAACTAGAAGCTAAGCCAAAACAAAAACGAGACGCGTTTTTTTCGAAAATTGTCAAAAGGGTATTTTTGTCCTTTTGGACATAGGACGAAATGAATGTCAATAAATTTTTTTGACAAGGTCATTTGATGTCAAATGAAACTTAAAACACTCAGCCATTAATAGTTTATTAGGCCTTGAGGATTAATTTCATTTCATAGAATTTTACTTGAAAATTCTTAATGGGCTTTTCTTATGTTGTCATGAACAAATGAAGAAACATCTAGAAGCTCCTTCTAGAAGCTCAAATTCCGTCCAACCCAAGGAAAAAAAGGCTGAATTTCGTTCATGCCATAGTGGGAAAGAGAGTTTATTTTGTGCATTGATGTATGAAGATACTTGCCAAAAGAAAAAGAGGAAACAAATTTCCTTAAGAAGGAAAGTGCATTTTCGGCGAACTAAGAGGAAATCAAATGAGGAAACAAATCCTAAGCCTTCATGAGGCATGTTGGACGTGCAAGGCAATAGGAAAAGAGGAAACTACCTTTTGAAGGTAATCCTCCTCCTATAAATAGGAGCGCCTCATTCCTCACATTTCATTCATCCCAAGTTTAAGAGATTGAGAGACTCTCTCTCTAGAACTTGGCCGAAATCCTCTCTCGCTCTCTCTCTAGTTATTTTCGATTTTGTTTTGGCACCTAGGTCCTCATTTGACCTAGAGTTTAGCTCTGCGACTTCAAGATGTTGTCAATGGTGCCCACAAGAAGAGTAGTAGTGTCTATTTATGTACATTTGATGTCATATAGTCTTACGAAGACTCTTGCTTGTAATTGCTTATTCATTAATAAAGTTGAAACGTTCATTCATTCTTTCTTTGTTTGAAGCTTTATGATAAAACCTTAGTCTTTTAGTCCATAAACAAACTTAACAACTTACGAAGAGACAAATGTAGATTTGCATGAACAAACTCTTCGTAGTTTGCTTAAAACGATATATTCGCAATCTTAGGGTCAAAGGACTATTGACCTCAGTATGATTGTTAGAAGAATCTATGATGTCTGGTTATGAGGCATTGAGAGTTGGGGACTCTATAGTTCTTCTAGGTATCTTCCGAAGGTACTGAATTGACCAGTGCACTTCTAGAGACAATATAAGAACAAACCATTTAACCTCTTATGTCTCGAAGTCACTATGTATGAATTGCATCATGCTTACCTTAATCCTGAAATGAGACATGCCATTTCACAGCTTAGTATTCTCATTTGAGAAAGTCAGAGTTCGGACTCACTATGTCATTCCGAACAGGGCCTATTGGTGAAATACTAAGTTGTGAGTATGTCATGAGTAACTTTGTGAAGTTCTCATAGATATGGAATTCATGTACAAGATTGCTGAAATGCAATGTATGTCACCTCATGCTTTGTTCCTTGGAATGTGAATAAATGAACTGGCCAGTGTCCAAATTGAGTCCTGACTCTTTTGGATGAAACAATGTGACTTGTTAGCTCCTCGTCAATACATTGTTTCTAACTTATTCACAAGCGACAAAGGAGTTGAGGAAATAACAGCTAGAAGGGTAAAATGGTAATTTAGTAAATCCCGACTAGCTGATGACATCCATGAAGGGTAAACATAGATAATATTCAGTGGATCCGCTCATCATAATTAGGTCGAATTCTTGAGTAGAAAATAAATTCATTTGAACCGAGAGATTTTCAGTGTCAGCTCTTTAGTGGAGTCGGTTGGCATTAAGCTAAACTTGGAAAAGGTTTGTGAAATTTTGAGTCCAAGTGTTTAGCTCAAGCTTTGTTCATTTGGGTCCATGAGGTCACTGTCACGAATCACATCGATAGGAATAGTTAAACTGGAAGCTAAGTCAAAACAAGAACGAAAATTATCGAAAGGGTATTTTTGTCTTTTGAGACATAACGATGAAATGGATGTCAATAAATTTTGACATGTTCATTTGATGACTTAATGTCACTCGGCCATAATATGATTAATTGGGCCTTGTGAATTAATTTCGTTTCATAAGAATTTTATTGAAAATTCTTAATGGGCTTTTCTCATGTTGTTATGAACAAATGAAGAAGCTTCTAGAAGCTCCTTCTAGAAACATGTTGGGCGCCCATAATACCCAAAGAAAGAGAGTTTATTTTGTGCATAAATGTATATAGATACTTGCCAAAAGAAAAAGAGGAAACAAATTTGCATAAGGATGCTTAAGAATTTCGGCCAAGTAAGAAAAAGGCAAGGCAAGGCACATAAAAGGAAACAAATCCAAGCCTTCTAGAAGGCTGCCTTGGCCGTGTGGAATAAGAGGGAAATGGGCAATATTTGCTCATGAATATGTGATATTCTATAGAAGAGGAAACTACCTTATTGAAGGTGAGACCTCTCCTATAAATAGGAGCCTCATTCCACACATTTCATTCATCCAAAGTTTTAGAGATTGAGAGCTTCTCTCTCTAGACTTGGCCGCCCCTTCCTCTCTCTCTCTCTAGTTTATATTTTCGATTTTTCTTGTCTTGGCACCTAGGTCCTCACTCGACCTAGTGTTTAGCTCTGCGACTTCGAGACTCGTTCTTAAGTCGTAGCGTTTAAAAGTGCCCACTCACTGATTCCTTCTTTTCGAGTGATTTAGTGATAGAAACTTTCGTGGTTGCTCGAGGTGCCGAGGAAAGAAAGAGAGACGTGCTGCGAGGGGAGACGAGCGTTGCAAACTTTCCACAAACTTCTTCAAAGTTCAAGCTTCAAGAAAGGTTAGTAAACTTCTAGCTCATATTGGTTTTTAATTACATGTACTTGCACTTGTCTAGGTTAGTAAAAACTGTTTTACTTGTAAAAGAAAATTTTTAAAATTCCGCCGCTTACCGAAGCGTTAATTATTTTCTGAAACCCTAGATCGATTCCAACAAATGGTATCAGAGCTATGGTCAAAGGAATGCATGTGCATGTTTTTAAATTATGAGCTTGAAAATCGTTTTCGAAAGTTTACTAATTTTGTGACAAGTTAGAATTGTAATCTTAGATTTTTTTTAATTTATTGCTCTTGTCTCTAAATTAAAAACCATGTTGATTTTCTATGAGTTTGGGATGATGTTAAAACACATTAGAATCAGTTCTAAAAGTTTTTAATTTTTTATATTGAAAAACGTGTTTTAAAGGTTTGAGAATTTTCGAGTAAAATTTTGTGACTAGTTTTGTTATCTTGCTAGTTTCGTTTATTTACTTGAATCGTTTTATGCATGTTGTTATTTCTTTTATTCTATGTTATTACCCTGCTAATAAAACACAAATAAAAGCTTTAAACTGTTGGAATCGATCTAGGGTTTAAGAAAAAGTTTAACGCTTCGTTAAGCGGCGGAATTTTAAAAAATTTCTTTTTAAGTAAAACTAGTTTTTACTAACCTAGACAAGAGCATATGCATGTAAATAAAAACCAATATGAGCTATGAAGTTCACTAACCTTTCTTGAAGCTTGAACCTTGTAGAAGCTTTTGGAAAGTTGCAACGCTCGTCTCCCCTCGCAGCACGTCTCTCTTCCTTTCCTCGGCACCTCGAGCAACCACGAAAGTTTCTATCACTAAATCACTCGAAAAGAAGGAATCAGTGAGTGGGCACTTTTAAACACTACGACTTAAGAACAAGTCTCGAAGTCGTAGAGCTAAACACTAGGTCGAGTGAGGACCTAGGTGCCAAGACAAGAAATAATCGAAAAAAAAACTAGAAAGAGAGAGAGAGGAGTTCGGCCACAATGTCTAGAGAGAGAGTCTCTCAATCTCTAACTTGTGTGGAATGAATAAAATGAAGGGAATGAGGGTCCTATTTATAGGAGAGGGGTTGGCCTTGGAAAGAAGTAGTTTCCTTTTATTTCCAAACCTTTATGAGCAATCTTTTATTACCCATTCCTATCACATAGGCGCCCACCTCATGCATATCCACAAGGGATTAGTTTCCTCTTTTATTCCATGCCTTTGACTTTCTCTTGGCTTGTTTGGCCGAAATCCCTTATGGCAAGCATAGGAAATTTGTTTCCTCTTTTCCTTTTGGCAAGTATCTTGATACATTCATGCACAAAATATTTTCTCTTTCTTGGGTATTATGGGCGCCCAACATGTCTAGAAAAAGGCTTCTAGAATTTTCTTCACTTGTTCAAGACAACATAAGAAAAGGCCCATTTAGAATTTTCAATAAAATTCTTATGAAATGAAATTAATTCACAAGGCCCAATAATCAAGTTATGGCCGAGTGACATTAAGTCATCAAATGAACTTGTCAAAATTTATTGACATCCATTTCATCCATATGTCTCAAAAGACAAAAATACCCTTTCGACAATTTTCGTTCTTGTTTTGACTTAGCTTCCAGTTTAACTATTCCTATCGATGTGATTCGTGACAGTGACCTCATGGACCCAAATGAACAAAGCTTGAGCTAAACACTTGGACTCAAAAGTTCACAAACCTTTTCCAAGTTTAGCTTAATGCCAACTGACTCCACTAAAGAGCTGACACTGAAAATCTCTCGGTTCAAATGAATTTATTTTCTACTCAAGAATTCGACCTAATTACGATGAGCGGATCCACTGAATATTATCTATGTTTACCCTTCATGAATGTCATCAGCTAGTCGGGATTTACTAAATTACCATTTTACCCTTCTAGCTGTTATTTCCTCAACTCCTTTGTCGCTTGTGAATAAGTTAGAAACAATGTATTGACGAGGAGCTAACAAGTCACATTGTTTCATCCAAAAGAGTCAGGACTCAATTTGGACACTGGCCAGTTCATTTATTCACACTCCAAGGAACAAAGCATGAGGTGACATACATTGCATTTCAGCAATCTTGTACATGAATTCCATATCTATGAGAACTTCACAAAGTTACTCATGACAGACTCACAACTTAGTACTTCACCAATAGGCCTTGTTCGGAATCACATAGTGAGTCCGAACTTTGACTTTCTCAAATGAGAATACTAAGGTGTGAAATGTCATGTCTCATTTCAGGATTAAGGTAAGCATGATGCAATTCATACATAGTGACTTCGAGACATAAGAGGTTAAATGGTTTGTTCTTATCTTGTCTCTAGAAGTGCACTGGTCAATTCAGTACCTTCGGAAGATACCTAGAAGAACTATAGAGTTCCTAACTCTCAATGCCTCATAACCAGACATCATAGATTCTTCTAACAATCATACTGAGGTCAATAGTCCTTTGACCCTAAGATTGCGAATATATCGTTTTAAGCAAACTACGAAGAGTTTGTTCATGCAAATCTACATTTGTCTCTTCGTAAGTTGTTTAGTTTGTTTATGGACTAAAAGACTATGGTTTTATCATAAAGCTTCAGACAAGGAAGATTGAATGAACGTTTCAACTTTTTATTAATGAATAAGCAATTACAAGCAAGAGTCTTCGTAAGACTATATAACATCAAATGTACATAAATAGACACTACTACTCTTCTTGTGGGCACCATTGACAACAAACTCCCACTTGACTCAAAGAAGATGTGAGTAGTCCTACATGCCTAATCCCTCTCGAAGTTGGTTGAAGACCATGTTCGCTAGGGCCTTGGTGAATGGATCTTCCAGAGATCAACTTCACCTCCACGTCTCCGCGTTGCGCGATCTCTCGAATCAAATGGTATTTCCTCTCAATATGTTTAGAGCGCTTATGGCTTCTAGGTTCCTTTGAGTTAGCGACAGCCCCACTATTATCATAATAAAGGGTCATGGGGTCGTCGACGTTTGGAACAACTTCCAAATACTTAAGGAATTTTCTAAGCCATACAGCCTCTTTGGATGCTTCACAAGCAGCCACATATTCTGCTTCCATTGTGGAGTCAGCAATGCAAGATTGCTTAATACTTCTCCACACAACAGCTCCACCATTAAGGATGAACACAGATCCTGATGTGGATTTCCTGGAATCCTTATCCGCTTGAAAATCGGAGTCGGTATATCCCGTCATAGTCAGGTCAGTACCTGAGTATGTAAGCATCAAGTTCCTAGTTCTTCGAAGATACTTAAGAACATGCTTAACAGCAATCCAGTGCTCGGGTCCAGGGTTGGATTGGAAACGACTAACTACGCCAACGGCGAAACATATATCAGGTCGGGTGCAAAGCATAGCATACATGAGGCTTCCTACGGCAGAGGCGTAAGGAATTTTCCTCATGTCTTCAATCTCTTGTGCAGTCTTGGGAGACTGGTCCTTAGAGAGTGAAACTCCATGCCTAAAGGGTGTTTGACCCCTCTTGCAGTCTTGCATCGAGAAGCGATCCATCACCTTATCAATATAAGATGCTTGAGAGAGCGACAGGGTCCGGTTTTTCCTATCTCGAAAGATTTGGATCCCCAGAATGTACGCGGCTTCTCCTAGATCCTTCATATCGAATTGCTTTGCCAGCCAGACCTTAACCTCAGATAACTTACCCACGTCATTACCAATGAGTAGTATATCATCGACATATAGTACCAGAAACACAACTTTGCCTTCGTGTATTAACTTGTAAACACAAGGCTCATCTATTGACTGTTCAAAGCTGAAGCTCTTTACAGTTTCATCGAATCTAATATTCCATGACCTAGATGCTTGCTTTAGTCCATAAATGGATTTAAGCAACTCACAAACCTTGGTCTCTTGAACTTTATCCACGAAACCGTCTGGTTGAGCCATGTAAATGCGCTCGTCAAGATTGCCATTCAGAAAGGCTGTCTTGACATCCATTTGCCAGATCTCATAGTCGAGAGCTGCAGCTATGGATAGGAGTATGCGGATGGATTTAAGCATCGCGACTGGCGAGAAGGTTTCTTCATAGTCAATCCCTTCTTGTTGGGTATAACCCTTCGCCACAAGTCGTGCTTTGAACGTCTCGACGTTCCCATCAGGACCCCTTTTCTTCTTGTATATCCACTTACACCCTACGGGTTTAATCCCTTCAGGAAGGTCTACAAGTTTCCAGACTTTGTTGACATACATCGAGTGCATTTCAACTTTCATGGCGTCAAGCCAAAGGTTTGATTCAGAACAAGCCATCGCTTGGCTATAGGAAACAAGGTCATCCATGTCAGAGACGGCTACAAGAGAGTCTCCATAAGACATGTACCTGTCAGGCTTTTGAACAGCCCTCCCACTACGTCGAAGTACTACTTGACGAGATTCTGATGAGTTAGGTTGTGTTTCAGTTGGGGTAAGAACAGTTCTTACAGATGAGGTAGAAGCTTCCTCACCCAACTTTTCTTCAAGCACAATTTTGCTTCTAGGTTTCGCATCCTTCATAAAGTCCTCCTCAAGGAAACGAGCATTCGTGCTAACGAAAGTCTTATCGTCCTCGGGACATTAGAAAGTAAAACCTTTGGTTTCCTTCGGATATCCTACAAACAGGCACAATTCTGACCTACTAGCCAACTTGCTAGTCTTTTGCCTCAGCACGTGTGCAGGGCAACCCCAAATTCGGATGCGGCCAAGATTCACTTTACGGCCAGTCCATCGTTCATAAGGAGTACCAGGAACCGTTTTGGACGGAACTTGGTTCAGAATGTAGGCGGCTGTTTCGAGGGCATATCCCCAAAAGGAAAGCGGGAGTGATGAGTAACTCATCATCGATCTAACCATCTCCATAAGAGTTCGGTTTCTTCTCTCTGACACTCCGTTTTGTTGAGGTGTGCCAGGTGCGGTAAGCTGAGAAGCAATACCTTCTTCTTTAAGAAAGTCATCGAACTCTCCAGACATATACTCACCACCTCGATCAGATCGAAGGGTTTTGATCACTTTGCCAGTTTGCTTTTCCACTAAAGCCCTAAAGACCTTAAATACGTTAAAGGTCTCGGATTTGTGTTTGAGCAAATAGACAAACCCATATCGTGAGTAATCATCAGTGAAGGTAACGAAGTATTCGTATCCTCCACGTGCCTGTTGGCTGAGCGGACCACATACATCAGAATGTATTAGTTCCAGCAACTCAGTGGCTCTTCGACCTTTATCAGAGAAAGGTTGCTTAGTCATTTTTCCTTCTATGCAGGATTCACAAGTAGGTAGTGAACCTATTGCAGAGGCTTGGAGTGGACCATCCCTCACAAGTCTCTTAATCCTTTCTAGACTGATATGACCAAGTCTTAAGTGCCATAGGTGTGTTGATTTTGTTAGATCGGAGGATTCAGAAAGTTTGATCCTCTTTGGCTCCCTAATTAGATCATTATCTATTTCGGTGTCTAAAAGAGAAGGTTGAGTGGGATAGATGTAGAAAAGAGCATTCTTCATACATGCGTCAGTGACAAAAGAATTATCAGGAAACGAAATACGAATTCCATTCTTAATGAACTTTAAACAATAATCTTGCTCACGAAGACGAGCAACGGATATTAAGTTCTTCCCAAAGGTAGGAACAAAATAAACATTATTCAAGTTTAAAGTGCGGTCTTCAAAAGACAGCGTCACGGATCCCACAGCCTTTGCAGACACCAGGCTCCCATCACCCCATTTGAAACAGAACTCGCCTTCCTCTAAGCTTTTGGTTTTCTTGAAACCATTCAAGGAACAGCAAATATGGTTAGTAGCAGCGGAGTCAAGAATCCACGTTGATACATTATCAGCTACTAAGCATGCTTCAGTAACTAGTACAATACTATGTTCCTTTGCTTTGAGATAGGCGGGACAGTTCTTTTTATCGGCCTTGTAAGGTCTCTTCACAGTTCCAGAGGCGGAGGCTTTTTGCTCAGTAGCATGTGCCTCTCCTTGATTCCTCTTTCTCTTAGTGAGACCTACAGCAGTGTGAAGTTCCTCCATAAGCTTGGTAACAGTGTACTCTAGCTTGTTAATGGAGTAGTTCATCTTGGAGGTATCAAGAGATGCGGGGAGAGTTTCTATGATCACATCTATGACATTCTTCCCATCAATCTCAGATCCTAGGATTTCCATTTTACTCAGATGACTAATGATCAATATCATAAAGTCTCCAATAGGAGTCCTAGCCTGCATATGACAGTTCATAAACTGTCGGACTGCTTGTAGCCTTGTTTGACGCCTTTGCCCTCCAAATATCTCAAGGATATTGTAGAGCATGTCAGCGGCAGTCTCGAAGTCACGATTTTGCTCTTTCAGCATATTGTTCATAGATGCCAAGATATAGCACCTCACAATCTCATCGGATCGAAGCCAGGCCGCTAAGGCGTCATTGTCCTCTTGAGTTGAATCATCATTCGTCAGAGGAGGACACGGGGTGGTGAGTACCCATTTGTGCTTGTTAACGGTTGGTATTATGTCGAGGTTACGTTTCGAATCTACGTAGTTTTCGTTTTCGAGTTTGATCGAGGAAAGAAAGATAGAGAGATGGTTGAGAGACATAAAGCCTATGTAAGTTGAAACAAGTTTATGATTAGTCTTTGGTTTAGGATTTAAGTTTTATTAAGACTTTTGTAAAACCCAAAGGTGTTATAAACCAAACGATAATTTACTCCCTCAAGAGAAGGCCGCAAAAAATCTCCTTTTATAAGTAAATGACACATCATTAATGCTAAGCCAAGATGTCAGTACATCATTTTGACTAGCCACCTTGTAAATTGGTTTGATCACTCATATCCTTTCGCAGAGCCTTAAGGAAGGATACTAGGGATTGAGCCTAAGTGTGCAACCAACCACTTAGTCCAAAAGATCAGCTTTGAAAAACAATCCCCCAAGGGGAGGCCTTGCCATCATTGCATCATTCTCGGACGTAGCTCATTGAGCAATGATCGAAGCAATAACGCCTTGGAGTACTCACATTTAAGTGAGGGTCGCAAGAGCGGCTCTTAGTCCCACGTTATTGCATCTTTCATTAGTGTTGGGGATCGCGGGTTACAAACAACGAATATAACCCTCCCACTTAGTTTTTGGAGTTGGTTCATCGACTCTTTTAAGTTCGGAAACAAATTTCCTAGTTAGAGAGCGACAGAGCGGACAACTAGAAGAGAATCCTAGATCGACATGTTCAGAGCAGTATTAGTGCATAAAGGCACAAGGGACATACTCGATCTTTTCCTATTTTCTATTTCGGGAAAGTGCGTGAGGGAAGTGTGAACTTCAACTCACTCGAACACTTGAAAGTTTGAGATTACACATCTTTTTATTTTTCGGTTTTGTCTACAAAGAGACCTCCCACTCAAAATTTCAAGAGCATATAGATTTTGAACATATGTGATATAGATATAGTTTTGAAAACATTTTGAAAATTTATTTGATTTGGATGACAAAATATTTTCAAGTTTGAAAGTGAAAACGGTTTTTCAAAATTCAAACTAGTTTTGTAAAAATTCAATTTCAATTAATCTTTCAAAAACAAAACTTTTAATCTTTACACATCATGTTTATAATCATATGAAAAACATTTTTGCTCAAGAAAGTTTTCTCATTAGAGTTCTATAACTCATGGTAGTGGGGTTTGAAAATCCGGATTTCTAAAAAACTGGAGTTTCAGACAGCCGCGCACCTCGGAGTAAAATCGCCATAACTGGCGGCTCCGATGTCCTTTTGAGCCGAAACCGGTGGCATTGGACAGAGGACAGACAGAGCTTTAATTTGATTCAAGAATCATTAAATTTAGATTTCTGAGCAGAGAGTTATGCCGCTTTTAATGCGGGTTTACATTCCAGCTCGAAGAAAAAGAAATAAATTAAAGCTTTGTCCTTTTAGATGCGAAAAAGAATCGAGTGTAACGGAACGTTTTATGAAGTTGTTTAAAGCTTTTATTTGTGTTTTATTAGCAGGGTAATAACAATGCATAAAAGAAATAACAACAAGCATAAAACGATTCAAGTAAAAATAAGAAACTAGCAAGATAACAAAACTAGTCACAAAAAAATTACTCGAAATTTCTCAAACCTTTAAAACACGTTTTTTTAATATAAAAAATTAAAAACTTTTAGAACTGATTCTAATGTGTTTTAACATCATCCCAAACTCATAGAAAATCAACATGGTTTTTAATTTAAAGGCATGAGCAATAAATTAAAAAAAATCTAAGATTACAATTCTAACTTGTCACAAAATTAGTAAACTTTCGAAAACGATTTTCAAGCTCATAATTTAAAAACATGCACATGCATTCCTTTGACCATAGCTCTGATACCATTTGTTGGAATCGATCTAGGGTTTAAGAAAAAGTTTAACGCTTCGTTAAGCGGCGGAATTTTAAAAAATTTCTTTTTAAGTAAAACTAGTTTTTACTAACCTAGACAAGAGCATATGCATGTAAATAAAAACCAATATGAGCTATGAAGTTCACTAACCTTTCTTGAAGCTTGAACCTTGTAGAAGCTTTTGGAAAGTTGCAACGCTCGTCTCCCCTCGCAGCACGTCTCTCTTCCTTTCCTCGGCACCTCGAGCAACCACGAAAGTTTCTATCACTAAATCACTCGAAAAGAAGGAATCAGTGAGTGGGCACTTTTAAACACTACGACTTAAGAACAAGTCTCGAAGTCGTAGAGCTAAACACTAGGTCGAGTGAGGACCTAGGTGCCAAGACAAGAAATAATCGAAAAAAAAACTAGAAAGAGAGAGAGAGGAGTTCGGCCACAATGTCTAGAGAGAGAGTCTCTCAATCTCTAACTTGTGTGGAATGAATAAAATGAAGGGAATGAGGGTCCTATTTATAGGAGAGGGGTTGGCCTTGGAAAGAAGTAGTTTCCTTTTATTTCCAAACCTTTATGAGCAATCTTTTATTACCCATTCCTATCACATAGGCGCCCACCTCATGCATATCCACAAGGGATTAGTTTCCTCTTTTATTCCATGCCTTTGACTTTCTCTTGGCTTGTTTGGCCGAAATCCCTTATGGCAAGCATAGGAAATTTGTTTCCTCTTTTCCTTTTGGCAAGTATCTTGATACATTCATGCACAAAATATTTTCTCTTTCTTGGGTATTATGGGCGCCCAACATGTCTAGAAAAAGGCTTCTAGAATTTTCTTCACTTGTTCAAGACAACATAAGAAAAGGCCCATTTAGAATTTTCAATAAAATTCTTATGAAATGAAATTAATTCACAAGGCCCAATAATCAAGTTATGGCCGAGTGACATTAAGTCATCAAATGAACTTGTCAAAATTTATTGACATCCATTTCATCCATATGTCTCAAAAGACAAAAATACCCTTTCGACAATTTTCGTTCTTGTTTTGACTTAGCTTCCAGTTTAACTATTCCTATCGATGTGATTCGTGACAGTGACCTCATGGACCCAAATGAACAAAGCTTGAGCTAAACACTTGGACTCAAAAGTTCACAAACCTTTTCCAAGTTTAGCTTAATGCCAACTGACTCCACTAAAGAGCTGACACTGAAAATCTCTCGGTTCAAATGAATTTATTTTCTACTCAAGAATTCGACCTAATTACGATGAGCGGATCCACTGAATATTATCTATGTTTACCCTTCATGAATGTCATCAGCTAGTCGGGATTTACTAAATTACCATTTTACCCTTCTAGCTGTTATTTCCTCAACTCCTTTGTCGCTTGTGAATAAGTTAGAAACAATGTATTGACGAGGAGCTAACAAGTCACATTGTTTCATCCAAAAGAGTCAGGACTCAATTTGGACACTGGCCAGTTCATTTATTCACACTCCAAGGAACAAAGCATGAGGTGACATACATTGCATTTCAGCAATCTTGTACATGAATTCCATATCTATGAGAACTTCACAAAGTTACTCATGACAGACTCACAACTTAGTACTTCACCAATAGGCCTTGTTCGGAATCACATAGTGAGTCCGAACTTTGACTTTCTCAAATGAGAATACTAAGGTGTGAAATGTCATGTCTCATTTCAGGATTAAGGTAAGCATGATGCAATTCATACATAGTGACTTCGAGACATAAGAGGTTAAATGGTTTGTTCTTATCTTGTCTCTAGAAGTGCACTGGTCAATTCAGTACCTTCGGAAGATACCTAGAAGAACTATAGAGTTCCTAACTCTCAATGCCTCATAACCAGACATCATAGATTCTTCTAACAATCATACTGAGGTCAATAGTCCTTTGACCCTAAGATTGCGAATATATCGTTTTAAGCAAACTACGAAGAGTTTGTTCATGCAAATCTACATTTGTCTCTTCGTAAGTTGTTTAGTTTGTTTATGGACTAAAAGACTATGGTTTTATCATAAAGCTTCAGACAAGGAAGATTGAATGAACGTTTCAACTTTTTATTAATGAATAAGCAATTACAAGCAAGAGTCTTCGTAAGACTATATAACATCAAATGTACATAAATAGACACTACTACTCTTCTTGTGGGCACCATTGACAACATAAACAACATCTTAAAACGTTCCGTTACACTTGATTCTTTTTCGCACCTAAGTAGGACCAAGCTTTAATTTATTTCTTTTTCTTCGAGCTGGAGTAAACCCGCATTAAAAGTGGCATAACTCTCTGCTCAGAAATCGAAATTTAATGATTCTTGAATCACATTAAAGCTCTGTCTGTCCTCTGTCCAATGCCACCGGTTTCGGCTGAAAAGGACATCGGAGCCGCCAGATATGGCGATTTTACTCCGAGGTGCGCGGCTGTCTGAAACTCCAGTTTTTTAGAAATCCGGATTTTCAAACCCCACTACCATGAGTTATAGAACTCTAATGAGAAAATTTTCTTGAGCAAAAATGTTTTTCATATGATTATAAATATGATGTGTAAGATTAAAATGTTTTGATTTTTGAAAGTTTAATTGAAATTGAATTTTTACAAAACTAGTTTGAATTTTGAAAAACCGTTTTCACTTTCAAACTTGAAAATATTTTGTCATCCAAATCAAATAAATTTTCAAAATGTTTTCAAAACTATATCTATATCACATATGTTCAAAATCTATATGCTCTTGAAAATTTGAGTGGGAGGTCTCCTTGTAGACAAGCCGAAAAATAAAAAGATGTGTAATCTCAAACTTTCAAGTGTTCGAGTGAGTTGAAGTTCACACTTCCCTCACGCACTTTCCCGAAATAGAAAATAGGAAAAGATCGAGTATGTACCTTGTGCCTTTATGCACTAATACTGCTCTGAACATGTCGATCTAGGATTCTCTTCTAGTTGTCCGCTCTGTCGCTCTCTAACTAGGAAATTTGTTTCCGAACTTAAAAGAGTCGATGAACCAACTCCAAAAACTAAGTGGGAGGGTTATACTTGTTGTTTGTAACCCACGATCCCCAACACTAATGAAAGATGCAATAACGTGCGACTAAGAGCCGCTCTTGCGACCCTCACTTAAATGTGAGTA
Source organism: Urtica dioica subsp. dioica (assembly GCF_054948205.1). Taxonomy (NCBI): domain Eukaryota; kingdom Viridiplantae; phylum Streptophyta; class Magnoliopsida; order Rosales; family Urticaceae; genus Urtica; species Urtica dioica. The sequence continues at coordinate 11,420,864 of NC_142762.1, forward strand.
CTCCAAGGCGTTATTGCTTTGATCATTGCTTAATGAGCTACGTCCGAGAGTGATGCAATGATGGCAAGGCCTCCCCTTGGGGGATTGTTTTTCAAAGCTGATCTTTTGGACTAAGTGGTTGGTTGCACACTTAGGCTCAATCCCTAGTATCCTTCCTTACGGCTCTGCGAAAGGATGTGAGTGATCAAACCAATTTACAAGGTGGCTAGTCAAAATGATGTACTGACATCTTGGCTTAGCATTAATGATGTGTCATTTACTTATAAATGGAGATTTTTTGCGGCCTTCTCTTGAGGGAGTAAATTATCGTTTAGTTTATAACACCTTTGGATTTTATAAAAGTCTTAATAAAACTTAAATCCTAAACCAAAGACTAATCATAAACTTGTTTCAACTTATATAGGCAATATGTCTCTCAACCATCTCTCTATCTTTCTTTCCTCGATCAAACTCGAAAACGAAAACTACGTAGATTCGAAACATAACCTCGACATAATACCTACCGTTAACAAGCACAAATGGGTACTCACCACCCCGTGTCCTCCTCTGACGAATGATGATTCAACTCAAGAGGACAATGACGCCTTAGCGGCCTGGCTTCGATCCGATGAGATTGTGAGGTGCTATATCATGGCATCTATGAACAATATGCTGAAAGAGCAACATCGTGACTTCGAGACTGCCACTGACATGCTCTACAATCTCCTTGAGATGTTTGGAGGGCAAAGGCGTCAAACAAGGCTACAAGCAGTCCGACAGTTTAGGAACTGTCATATGCAGGCTAGGACTCCTGTTGAAGACTTCATGATACTGATCATTAGTTTTCTGAATAAAATGGAAATCCTAGGATCTGAGATTGATGGGAAGAATATCATAGATATGATCTTAGAAACTCTCCCCGCATCTCTTGATACCTCCAAGATGAACTACTCCATAAACAAGCTAGTGTACACTGTTACCAAGCTTATGGAGGAACTTCACACTGCTGTAGGTCTCACTAAGAGAAAGAGGAATCAAGGAGAGGCACATGCTACTGAGCAAAAGGCCTCCGCCTCTGGAACTGTGAAGAGACCTTACAAGGCCGATAAAAAGAACTGTCCCGCCTATCTCAAAGCAAAGGAACACTGTATTGTACTAGTTACCGAAGCATGCTTAGTAGCTGATAATGTATCATCGTGGATTATTGACTCCGCTGCTACTAACCATATTTGTTGTTCCTTGAATGGTTTCAAGAAAACCAAAAGCTTAGAGGAAAGCGAGTTCTGTTTCAAATGGGGTGATGGGAGCCTGGTGTCCGCGAAGGCTGTGGGATTCGTGACGCTGTCTTTTGAAGACCGCACTTTAAACTTGAATAATGTTTATTTTGTTCCTACCTTTGGGAAGAACTTAATATCCGTTGCTCGTCTTATTGAGCAAGATTATTGTTTAAAGTTCATTAAGAATGGAATTCGTATTTCGTTTCCTGATAATTCTTTTGTCACTGATGCATGTATGAAGAATGCTCTTTTCTACATCTATCCCACTAAACCTTCTCTTTTAGACACCGAAATAGATAACGATCTAATTAGGGAGCCAAAGAGGATCAAACTTTCTGAATCCTCCGATCTAACAAAATCAACATACCTCTGGCACTTAAGACTTGGTCATATCAGTCTAGATAGGATTAAGAGACTTGTGAGGGATGGTCCACTCCAAGCCTCTGCAATAGGTTCACTACCTACTTGTGAATCCTATATAGAAGGAAAAATGACTAAGCGACCTTTCTCCGATAAGGGTCGAAGAGCCACTGAGTTGCTGGAACTAATACATTCTGATGTATGTGGTCCGCTCAACCAACAGGCACGTGGAGGATACGAATACTTCGTTACCTTCACTGATGACTACTCAAGATATGGGTTTGTCTATTTGCTTAAACACAAATCCGAGACCTTTAACGTATTTAAGGTCTTTAGGGCTTTAGTGGAAAAGTAAACTGGCAAAGTGATCAAAACCCTTCGATCTGATCGAGGTGGTGAGTATATGTCTGGAGAGTTCGATGACTTTCTTAAAGAAGAAGGTATCGCTTCTCAGCTTACCGCACCTGGCACACCTCAACAAAACGGAGTGTCAGAGAGAAGAAACCGAACTCTTATGGAGATGGTTAGATCAATGATGAGTTACTCATCACTCCCGCTTTCCTTTTGGGGATATGCCCTCGAAACAGCCGCCTACATTCTGAACCAAGTTCCGTCCAAAACGGTTCCTGGTACTCCTTATGAACGATGGACTGGCCGTAAAGTGAATCTTGGCCGCATCCGAATTTGGGGTTGCCCTGCACACGTGCTGAGGCAAAAGACTAGCAAGTTGGCTAGTAGGTCAGAATTGTGCCTGGTTGTAGGATATCCGAAGGAAACCAAAGGTTTTACTTTCTATAGTCCCGAGGACGATAAGACTTTCGTTAGCACGAATGCTCGTTTTCTTGAGGAGGACTTTATGAAGGATGCGAAACCTAGAAGCAAAATTGTGCTTGAAGAAAAGTTGGGTGAGGAAGCTTCTACCTCATCTGTAAGAACTGTTCTTACCCCAACTGAAACACAACCTAACTCATCAGAATCTCGTCAAGTAGTACTTAGACGTAGTGGGAGGGCTACTCAAAAGCCTGACAGGTACATGTCTTATGGAGACTCTCTTGTAGCCGTCTCCGACATGGATGACCCTGTTTCCTATAGCCAAGCGATGGCTTGTTCTGAATCAAACCTTTGGCTTGACGCCATGAAAGTTGAAATGCACTCGATGTATGTCAACAAAGTCTGGAAACTTGTAGACCTTCCTGAAGGGATTAAACCCGTAGGGTGTAAGTGGATATACAAGAAGAAAAGGGGTCCTGATGGGAACGTCGAGACGTTCAAAGCACGACTTGTGGCAAAGGGTTATATCCAACAAGAAGGGATTGACTATGAAGAAACCTTCTCGCCAGTCGCGATGCTTAAATCCATCCGCATACTCCTATCCATAGTTGCAGCTCTCGACTATGAGATCTGGCAAATGGATGTCAAGACAGCCTTTCTGAATGGCAATCTTGACGAGCGCATTTACATGGCTCAACCAGACAGTTTCGTGGATAAAGGTCAAGAGACCAAGGTTTGTGAGTTGCTTAAATCCATTTATGGACTAAAGCAAGCATCTAGGTCATGGAATATTAGATTCGATGAAACTGTGAAGAGCTTCGGCTTTGAACAGTCAATAGATGAGCCTTGTGTTTACAAGTTAATACACGAAGGCAAAGTTGTGTTTCTGGTACTATATGTCGATGATATACTACTCATTGGTAATGACGTGGGTAAGTTATCTGAGGTTAAGGTCTGGCTAGCAAAGCAATTCGATATGAAGGATCTAGGAGAAGCCGCGTACATTCTGGGGATCCAAATCTTTCGAGATAGGAAAAACCGGACCCTGTCGCTCTCTCAAGCATCTTATATTGATAAGGTGATGGATCGCTTCTCGATGCAAGACTGCAAGAGGGGTCAAACACCCTTTAGACATGGAGTTTCACTCTCTAAGGACCAGTCTCCCAAGACTGCACAAGAGATTGAAGACATGAAGAAAATTTCTTACGCCTCTGCCGTAGGAAGCCTTATGTATGCTATGCTTTGCACTAGACCTGACATCTGTTTCGCCGTTGGCGTAGTTAGCCGTTTCCAATCCAACCCTGGACCCGAGCACTGGATTGCTGTTAAGCATGTTCTTAAGTATCTTCGAAGAACTTGGAACTTGATGCTTACATACTCAGGTACTGACCTGACTATGACGGGATATACCGACTCCGATTTTCAAGCGGATAAGGATTCCAGGAAATCCACTTTGGGATCTGTGTTCATCGTTAATGGTGGAGCTGTTGTGTGGAGAAGTATTAAGCAATCTTGCATTGCTGACTCCACAATGGAGGCAGAATATGTGGCTGCTTGTGAAGCATCCAAAGAGGCTGTATGGCTTAGAAAGTTCCTTAAGTATTTGGAAATTGTTCCAAACGTCGACGAGCCCATGACCCTTTATTGTGATAATAGTGGGGCTGTCGCTAACTCAAAGGAACCTAGAAGCCATAAGCGCTCTAAGCATATTGAGAGGAAATACCATTTGATTCGAGAGATCGCGCAACGCGGAGACGTGGAGGTGAAGTAGATCTCTGGCAGATCCATTCACCAAGGCCCTAGCGAACATGGTCTTCGACCAACTTCGAGAGGGATTAGGCATGTGGGACTACTCACATCTTCTTTGAGTCAAGTGGGAGTTTGTTGTCAATGGTGCCCACAAGAAGAGTAGTAGTGTCTATTTATGTACATTTGATGTCATATAGTCTTACGAAGACTCTTGCTTGTAATTGCTTATTCATTAATAAAGTTGAAACGTTCATTCATTCTTTCTTTGTTTGAAGCTTTATGATGAAACCTTAGTCTTTTAGTCCATAAACAAACTTAACAACTTATGAAGAGACAAATGTAGATTTGCATGAACAAACTCTTCGTAGTTTGCTTAAAACGATATATTCGCAATCTTAGGGTCAAAGGACTATTGACCTCAGTATGATTGTTAGAAGAATCTATGATGTCTGGTTATGAGGCATTGAGAGTTGGGGACTCTATAGTTCTTCTAGGTATCTTCCGAAGGTACTGAATTGACCAGTGCACTTCTAGAGACAATATAAGAACAAACCATTTAACCTCTTATGTCTCGAAGTCACTATGTATGAATTGCATCATGCTTACCTTAATCCTGAAATGAGACATGCCATTTCACACCTTAGTATTCTCATTTGAGAAAGTCAGAGTTCGGACTCACTATGTCATTCCGAACAGGGCCTATTGGTGAAATACTAAGTTGTGAGTATGTCATGAGTAACTTTGTGAAGTTCTCATAGATATGGAATTCATGTACAAGATTGCTGAAATGCAATGTATGTCACCTCATGCTTTGTTCCTTGGAATGTGAATAAATGAACTGGCCAGTGTCCAAATTGAGTCCTGACTCTTTTGGATGAAACAATGTGACTTGTTAGCTCCTCGTCAATACATTGTTTCTAACTTATTCACAAGCGACAAAGGAGTTGAGGAAATAACAGCTAGAAGGGTAAAATGGTAATTTAGTAAATCCCGACTAGCTGATGACATCCATGAAGGGTAAACATAGATAATATTCAGTGGATCCGCTCATCATAATTAGGTCGAATTCTTGAGTAGAAAATAAATTCATTTGAACCGAGAGATTTTCAGTGTCAGCTCTTTAGTGGAGTCAGTTGGCATTAAGCTAAACTTGGAAAAGGTTTGTGAAATTTTGAGTCCAAGTGTTTAGCTCAAGCTTTGTTCATTTGGGTCCATGAGGTCACTGTCACGAATCACATCGATAGGAATAGTTAAACTGGAAGCTAAGTCAAAACAAGAACGAAAATTATCGAAAGGGTATTTTTGTCTTTTGAGACATAAGGATGAAATGGATGTCAATAAATTTTGACATGTTCATTTGATGACTTAATGTCACTCGGCCATAATATGATTAATTGGGCCTTGTGAATTAATTTCGTTTCATAAGAATTTTATTGAAAATTCTTAATGGGCTTTTCTCATGTTGTTATGAACAAATGAAGAAGCTTCTAGAAGCTCCTTCTAGAGACATGTTGGGCGCCCATAATACCCAAAGAAAGAGAGTTTATTTTGTGCATAAATGTATATAGATACTTGCCAAAAGAAAAAGAGGAAACAAATTTGCATAAGGATGCTTAAGAATTTCGGCCAAGTAAGAAAAAGGCAAGGCAAGGCACATAAAAGGAAACAAATCCAAGCCTTCTAGAAGGCTGCCTTGGCCGTGTGGAATAAGAGGGAAATGGGCAATGTTGTCGGTCCGTCTCGGACCGACGAGAGCTAAGGCATCGCTTAGATCCACGCGACCGGTGCGAGGGCCGCACAGCGGCTACCGGCCGGCCAAGTGCCGTCCGGCCAGCTCCCGGCCGGCGGCCGCCCGGCGTATGACCGGCCCAAGACCGGCGCTGGCCAAGGCCGGCTCTCCAAGGCCGGCCCTCCTCGGCCGGCGCTCCAAGGCCGGCCCTCCTCGGCCGGCGCTCCAAGGCCGGCCCTCCTCGGCCGGCGCTCCAAGGCCGGCCCCCCTCGGCCGGCGCTCCAAGGCCGGCCCCCCTCGGCCGGCGCTCCAAGGCCGGCCCTCCTCGGCCGGCGCTCCAAGGCCGGCCCTCCTCCATGGCCGGCCGGCCCTCCAAGACCGGCCCTCCTCGGCCGGCGCTCCAAGGCCGGCCTCCCTCCATGGCCGGCGCTCCAAGGCCGGCCTTCCTCCATGGCCGGCCCTCCAAGGCCGGCCCTCCTCCATGGCCGGCCGGCCCTCCAAGACCGGCCCTCCTCGGCCGGCGCTCCATGGCCGGCCCTCCAAGGCCGGCCCTCCTCCATGGCCTGCCGGCCCTCCAAGACCGGCCCTCCTCGGCCGGCGCTCCATGGCCGGCCCTCCAAGGCCGGCCCTCCTCCATGGCCGGCCGGCCCTCCAAGACCGGCCCTCCTCGGCCGGCGCTCCAAGACCGGCCCTCCTCGGCCGGCGCTCCAAGGCCGGCCTCCCTCCATGGCCGGCGCTCCAAGGCCGGCCTTCCTCCATGGCCGGCCCTCCAAGGCCGGCCCTCCTCCATGGCCGGCCGGCGCTCCAAGACCGGCCCTCCTCGGCCGGCGCTCCAAGACCGGCCCTCCTCGGCCGGCGCTCCAAGACCGGCCTTCCACGGCCGGCACTCCAAGGCCGGCCCTCCTCCAAGGCCGGCCCAACCTTGCTCACTCGGCCAAGGGGTCTTCAAGCCACCCCTTGGCTGCCTATAAATACAAGGGTCCTTCCCTTGACCCAGGTAATCCATTCTTGAGCACTGAAACGCTGCCGAACTCGTACCTCGCTCGTTTCTCTCAAGCTTCGGCCTCTAAACACCCCTAAAACCTCTATACTCCACCTCAATCACACTAATGTTGAGCGTCGGAGAGGTAAACAGGGGCACCCCCCCTGTTTCCCCTTTGTAGTTCACGTGTTCTCTACTCCTTTTCAGGTACTCTCACGAACTCAAGGGACATCCACAGCTAAGGGACGACTCGGGATACCGGGTCCGACACGCTCGAGTCAAGACGAGACCACTTGGTCCGGCCTTGGGTCTAACCGTCTTTGGCTCCTAAATAGTTGTCCGAAAAACTGCGACAACATTTTGGCGCTAGAAGGAGGGGATCTCTCGACCTTGGCGACGCATTCCCTCTACCAGTTTTCTCCCTTCGTTCTCACGACTCTCGAGAGATGAGTCATCTACCCACTACCTCCGCGGGTACCCGAGCGACGAGCTCGAGGTACGACCTCCGAAACCTCGCGCACCGTCTTGAAGGGCAACCTCGTGATAGCGAGAGCCAGCCCCAAGACCCGGTGAACGACCCCGAGGCCGAGCTCAGAGAGGACACGGCCCGGCGGCTCGCGGAGCTCCTTGACCGTCCCGGCGTTGACAGCTCCCTCATCGCCGGTCTCCTCCGCTACGACGTCGAGGATCGATCAGCTCAAGATTACTCCGACCCCGAGTACGTGGAGGAGTCGAGGACCGACGAGGCCACCCCTGGCCTCGCTCAAGCGCGACCCGAGAGGGCCAACGGTGCGTTGGCCGATCCTTTGTGCCCGGCGCGACAACAGGCGCGGTCACAGTCCCGGGGACTCGCCCCCTCGGTCTCAAGAGGTGGCCGGACACGGCCCCTCGCCGAGGAGAGAGAGACTCTGGTCGACGATGGTGCCGATAGCCGAATCGCTCGCCGGACGACTCGGCCAAGGGCGACCTCGCCTCGTCACGCACCAAGCGTGGACCTTAGAGAGCGCTTGACGGCGCAGAGAAACTCCCGAGGGGAGGATCTCCGCCAAAGGCTAAAATCTCGAAGGGACGCGCTCCCCGCCGCAACTCTTGGCCGACCTCAGGCCAATGTCGTGGACCAAGCGTCCAATGAACGCCGACCGGTGACCCCCGTGGCCCCGACGATTGGCCCTGCCAACGGGCTTGATATGGTCACAATGATCCAGAGCCTCCAAAACCAAATCATCGAGATGAGGGAATCAGGGAGGCAAAGGCCGTACGGAGGGATCGAGGAATCATACTCTCCCTTCGCCGCACAGGTCCTCGCGCAGCCATGCGTGGGAAACTTTAAGTTACCGTCCATTCCCCCCTATGATGGACGCACGGACCCCGACTACCACGTCCAACACTATGAGACGTGGATGACGATGCAAGGGCAGACGGACGCCACCCTCTGCCAAGCCTTCAGCCTGACCCTCACAGGGTCAGGCTTTGAGTGGTTCCAAAGTTTGAGGCCTGGAAGCATCCCGTCCTTCCGGGCCCTGCGAGAGGCTTTCCTCGCTCGCTTTGCCACGCTTGTGGCACAAAAAAAATCGAAGACCCACCTCCTCTCCATTCGACAGGGGAGAGATGAGACGTTGAGACAATACCTCGCCCGCTTCACCGAGGAGTCTCACAAAGTCGAGGGCTTCGACGACAGGGACGCCATCACGGCGATTACCGAGGGAGTTCGCACGAGCGACTTCCTCAAGTCCATTGTCGGGCAAGTCCCGCGGGACATGGCGGAGCTGATGACGAGAGCCCGCACACATATGGGAATCGAGGACTATCTCGATGGCCGCGATGGCCGGAAGTCAGGAGGACAAGGTGGTCGCCACCGCGAAGAACGGGACGAAGATCGCCCCGACCCTCAAAGCAAGAGGAGCAAGGGAGGCCGTGCCCCTAACGGTCGCCCCCTCTCCGGTCCGAGATCGTCGCACGTTGATAACTTCCAAGCATTATCGACGTACACCCCGCTGAACACTCCGCAAGAGCGGATCCTAGCTCTGCACCGCGACAAGCTAGGAAGTCCGGCTCCTCTAGCGAAGGATCCCGCGAAGAGGGATCGGAACAAGTTCTGTGAGTACCACCAGGATCACGGTCATCTGACGTCCGAGTGCTATCATCTTAGGCGTCAGATCGAGGCCCTGATTCAAGTCGGGAAATTAAAAGAGTATGTCCTAAGAACGGTCGGGGCGGCCACGGTGCATGAAGGCCGTCCACGGCGGGGAAGAAAGGGTCCGGCGACGGTGACTGACATGAACCAGGCAGCGATTGAACAACCGGAGAGCTCACAGCTGCATGTCGTGGGCTAAGCCCGTCCCCTTTTCTCATTATGTCATTTTATTTCCGGTTTTAAGACAATCTCGAATTTCAATAAGGCCAATGGCCCAGGGATGTAATTTTTGACTATTTCCGTATGGTAATTAGATTACATTTCACCTTGTTGCATTATAATTTCTAGTCTCCTCTACGAGTACACAAGAAACTCGGGGGGCTAATGGGAAACATGTTGGAATCGATCTAGGGTTTAAGAAAAAGTTTAACGCTTCGTTAAGCGGCGGAATTTTAAAAATTTTCTCTTTAAGTAAAACTAGTTTTTACTAACCTAGACAAGAGCATGTACATGTAAATAAAAACTAATATGAGCTATTAAAGTTACTAACCTTTCTTGAAGCTTGAACCTTGTAGAAGCTTTTGGAAAGTTGCAACGCTCGTCTCCCCTCGCAGCACGTCTCTCTTTCTTTCCTCGGCACCTCGAGCAACCACGAAAGTTTCTATCACTAAATCACTCGAAAAGAAGGAATCAGTGAGTGGGCACTTTTAAACACTACGACTTAAGAACAAGTCTTGAAGTCGCAGAGCTAAACACTAGGTCGAGTGAGGACCTAGGTGCCAAGACAAGAAAAAATCGAAAATATAAACTAGAGAGAGAGAGAGGAAGGGGCGGCCAAGTCTAGAGAGAGAAGCTCTCAATCTCTAAAACTTTGCATGAATGAAAAGTGAGGAATGAGGCTCCTATTTATAGGAGAGGTCTCACCTTCAATAAGGTAGTTTCCTCTTCTATAGAATATCACATATTCATGAGCCAATTTCCCTTTTCCTTCAAAGAGTCACACGGCCAAGACTAAGCAAGTAAGTCCTTGGATTTGTTTCCTCTTTTATTTGCTTCTCTCTTGATCCTTTTGGGCGCCTACCATGCTTTCCCCTTAGGGGAAATTTGTTTCCTCTTTTTCTTTTGGCAAGTATCTTAATACATTTATGCACAAAATAAACTCTCTTTCCTCTTGGGTAATATGGGCGCCTACACCATCTAGAAAGGGCTTCTAGAAGCTTTTCCATTTTGTTCATGACAACATGAAAAAGGCCCATTAAGAATTTTCAATAAAATTCTTATGAAATGAAATTAATCCACAAGGCCCAATTAATCATATTTTGGCCGAGTGACATTAAGTCATCAAATGAACTTGTCAAAAAATTTATTGACATTCATTTCATCCTTTGTCTCAAAGACAAAAATACCCTCTTAACTATTTTCGTTCTTGTTTTGACTTAGCTTCCAGTTTAACTATTCCTATCGATGTGATTCGTGACAGTGACCTCATGGACCCAAATGAACAAAGCTTTAGCTAAACACTTGGACTCAAAAGTTCACAAACCTTTTCCAAGTTTAGCTTAATGCCAACTGACTCCACTAAAGAGCTGACACTGAAAATCTCTCGGTTCAAATGAATTTATTTTCTACTCAAGAATTCGACCTAATTATGATGAGCGGATCCACTGAATATTATCTATGTTTACCCTTCATGAATGTCATCAGCTAGTCGGGATTTACTAAATTACCATTTTACCCTTCTAGCTGTTATTTCCTCAACTCCTTTGTCGCTTGTGAATAAGTTAGAAACAATGTATTGACGAGGAGCTAACAAGTCACATTGTTTCATCCAAAAGAGTCAAGACTCAATTTGGACACTGGCCAGTTCATTTATTCACACTCCAAGAAACAAAGCATGAGGTGACATACATTGCATTTCAGCAATCTTGTACATGAATTCCATATCTATGAGAACTTCACAAAGTTACTCATGACAGACTCACAACTTAGTACTTCACCAATAGGCCTTGTTCGGAATCACATAGTGAGTCCGAACTTTGACTTTCTCAAATGAGAATACTAAGGTGTGAAATGGCATGTCTCATTTCAGGATTAAGGTAAGCATGATGCAATTCATACATAGTGACTTCGAGACATAAGAGGTTAAATGGTTTGTTCTTATCTTGTCTCTAGAAGTGCACTGGTCAATTCAGTACCTTCGGAAGATACCTAGAAGAACTATAGAGTTCCTAACTCTCAATGCCTCATAACCAGACATCATAGATTCTTCTAACAATCATACTGAGGTCAATAGTCCTTTGACCCTAAGATTGCGAATATATCGTTTTAAGCAAACTACGAAGAGTTTGTTCATGCAAATCTACATTTGTCTCTTCGTAAGTTGTTTAGTTTGTTTATGGACTAAAAGACTATGGTTTTATCATAAAGCTTCAGACAAGGAAGATTGAATGAACGTTTCAACTTTTTATTAATGAATAAGCAATTACAAGCAAGAGTCTTCGTAAGACTATATGACATCAAATGTACATAAATAGACACTACTACTCTTCTTGTGGGCACCATTGACAACAAACTCCCACTTGACTCAAAGAAGATGTGAGTAGTCCTACATGCCTAATCCCTCTCGAAGTTGGTCGAAGACCATGTTCGCTAGGGCCTTGGTGAATGGATCTTCCAGAGATCTACTTCACCTCCACGTCTCCGCGTTGCGCGATCTCTCGAATCAAATGGTATTTCCTCTCAATATGTTTAGAGTGCTTATGGCTTCTAGGTTCCTTTGAGTTAGCGACAGCCCCACTATTATCACAATAAAGGGTCATGGGCTCGTCGACGTTTGGAACAATTTCCAAATACTTAAGGAATTTTCTAAGCCATACAGCCTCTTTGGATGCTTCACAAGCAGCCACATATTCTGCTTCCATTGTGGAGTCAGCAATGCAAGATTGCTTAATACTTCTCCACACAATAGCTCCACCATTAAGGATGAACACAGATCCCGAAGTGGATTTCCTGGAATCCTTATCCGCTTGAAAATCGGAGTCGGTATATCCCGTCATAGTCAGGTCAGTACCTGAGTATGTAAGCATCAAGTTCCTAGTTCTTCGAAGATACTTAAGAACATGCTTAACAGCAATCCAGTGCTCGGGTCCAGGGTTGGATTGGAAACGGCTAACTACGCCAACGACGAAACATATATCAGGTCGGGTGCAAAGCATAGCATACATGAGGCTTCCTACGGCAGAGGCGTAAGGAATTTTCCTCATGTCTTCAATCTCTTGTGCAGTCTTGGGAGACTGGTCCTTAGAGAGTGAAACTCCATGCCTAAAGGGTGTTTGACCCCTCTTGGAGTCTTGCATCGAGAAGCGATCCATCACCTTATCAATATAAGATGCTTGAGAGAGCGACAGGGTCCGGTTTTTCCTATCTCGAAAGATTTGGATTCCCAGAATGTACGCGGCTTCTCCTAGATCCTTCATATCGAATTGCTTTGCTAGCCAGACCTTAACCTCAGATAACTTACCCACGTCATTACCAATGAGTAGTATATCATCGACATATAGTACCAGAAACACAACTTTGCCTTCGTGTATTAACTTGTAAACACAAGGCTCATCTATTGACTGTTCAAAGCCGAAGCTCTTTACAGTTTCATCGAATCTAATGTTCCATGACCTAGATGCTTGCTTTAGTCCATAAATGGATTTAAGCAACTCACAAACCTTGGTCTCTTGACCTTTATCCACGAAACCGTCTGGTTGAGCCATGTAAATGCGCTCGTCAAGATTGCCATTCAGAAAAGCTGTCTTGACATCCATTTGCCAGATCTCATAGTCGAGAGCTGCAGCTATGGATAGGAGTATGCGGATGGATTTAAGCATCGCGACTGGCGAGAAGGTTTCTTCATAGTCAATCCCTTCTTGTTGGGTATAACCCTTCGCCACAAGTCGTGCTTTGAACGTCTCGACGTTCCCATCAGGACCCCTTTTCTTCTTGTATATCCACTTACACCCTACGGGTTTAATCCCTTCAGGAAGGTCTACAAGTTTCCAGACTTTGTTGACATACATCGAGTGCATTTCAACTTTCATGGTGTCAAGCCAAAGGTTTGATTCAGAACAAGCCATTGCTTGGCTATAGGAAACAGGATCATCCATGTCGGAGACGGCTACAAGAGAGTCTCCATAAGACATGTACCTGTCAGGCTTTTTGAACAGCCCTCCCACTACGTCAAAGTACTACTTGACGAGATTCTGTTGAGTTAGGTTGTGTTTCAGTTGGGGTAAGAACAGTTCTTACAGACGAGGTAGAAGCTTCCTCACCCAACTTTTCTTCAAGCACAATTTTGCTTATAGGTTTCGCATCCTTCATAAAGTCCTCCTCAAGGAAACGAGCATTCGTGCTAACGAAAGTCTTATCGTCCTCGGGACTATAGAAAATGAAACCTTTGGTTTCCTTTGGATATCCTACAAACAGGCACAATTCTGACCTACTAGCCAACTTGCTAGTCTTTTGCCTTAGCACATGTGCAGGGCAACCCCAAATTCGGATGTGGCCCAAACTTACTTTACGGCCAGTCCATCTTTCATAAGGAGTACCAGGAACCGTTTTAGACGGAACTTGGTTCAGAATGTAAGCGACTGTTTCGAGGGCATATCCCCAAAAGGAAAGCGGGAGTGATGAGTAACTCATCATCGATCTAACCATCTCCATATGAGTTCGGTTTCTTCTCTCTGACACTCCGTTTTGTTGAGGTGTGCCAGGTGCGGTAAGCTGAGAAGCAATACCTTCTTCTTTAAGAAAGTCGTCGAACTCTCCAGACATATACTCACCACCTCGATCAGATCGAAGGGTTTTGATCACTTTGCCAGTTTGCTTTTCCACTAAAGCCCTAAAGACCTTAAATACGTTAAAGGTCTCGGATTTGTGTTTGAGCAAATAGACAAACCCATATCGTGAGTAATCATCAGTGAAGGTAACGAAGTATTCGTATCCTCCACGTGCCTGTTGGCTGAGCGGACCACATACATCAGAATGTATTAGTTCCAGCAACTCAGTGGCTCTTCGACCTTTATCAGAGAAAGGTCGCTTAGTCATTTTTCCTTCTATGCAGGATTCACAAGTAGGTAGTGAACCTATTGCAGAGGCTTGGAGTGGACCATCCCTCACAAGTCTCTTAATCCTTTCTAGACTGATATGACCAAGTCTTAAGTGCCATAGGTGTGTTGATTTTGTTAGATCGGAGGATTCAGAAAGTTTGATCCTCTTTGGCTCCCTAATTAGATCATTATCTATTTCGGTGTCTAAAAGAGAAGGTTGAGTAGGATAGATGTAGAAAAGAGCATTCTTCATACATGCATCAGTGACAAAAGAATTATCAGGAAACGAAATACGAATTCCATTCTTAATGAACTTTAAACAATAATCTTGCTCACGACGACGAGCAACGGATATTAAGTTCTTCCCAAAGGTAGGAACAAAATATACATTATTCAAGTTTAAAGTGCGGTCTTCAAAAGACAGCGTCACAGATCCCACAGCCTTTGCAGACACCAGGCTCCCATCACCCCATTTGAAACAGAACTCGCCTTCCTCTAAGCTTTTGTTTTTCTTGAAACCATTCAAGGAACAGCAAATATGGTTAGTAGCAGCGAAGTCAAGAATCCACGTTGATACATTATCAGCTACTAAGCATGCTTCGGTAACTAGTACAATACTATGTTCCTTTGCTTTGAGATAGGCGGGATAGTTCTTTTTGTCGGCCTTGTAAGGTCTCTTCACAGTTTCAGAGGCGGAGGCTTTTTGCTCAGTAGCATGTGCCTCTCCTTGATTCCTCTTTCTCTTAGTGAAACCTACAACAGTGTGAAGTTCCTCCACAAGCTTGGTAACAGTGTACTCTAGCTTGTTAATGGAGTAGTTCATCATGGAGGTATCAAGAGTTGCGGGGAGAGTTTCTAAGATCACATCTATGACATTCTTCCCATCAATCTCAGATCCTAGAATTTCCATTTTACTCAGATGACTAATGATCAATATCATAAAGTCTCCAACAGGAGTCCTAGCCTTCATGCGACAGTTCATAAACTGTCGGACTGCTTGTTGCCTTGTTTGACGCCTTTGCCCTCCAAACATCTCAAGGAGATTGTAGAGCATGTCAGCGGCAGTCTCGATGTCACGATGTTGCTCTTTCAGCATATTGTTCATAGATGCCATCATATAGCACCTCACAATCTCATCGGATCGAAGCCAGGCCGCTAAGGCGTCATTGTCCTCTTGAGTTGAATCATCATTCGTCAGAGGAGGACACGGGGTGGTGAGTACCCATTTGTGCTTGTTAACGGTAGGTATTATGTCGAGGTTACGTTTCGATTCTACGTAGTTTTCGTTTTCGAGTTTGATCGAGGAAAGAAAGATAGAGAGATGGTTGAGAGACATATTGCCTATGTAAGTTTAAACAAGTTTATGATTAGTCTTTGGTTTAGGATTTAAGTTTCATTAAGACTTTTGTAAAATCCAAAGGTGTTATGAACGAAATGACACTTTACTCCTTCGAGGGAAGGCCGCAACGAGTCTCCTTTCATAAGTAAATGACTCATCATTAATGCATAGCCAAGATGTCAATACATCAATTTTGACTAGCCACCTTGTAAATTGGTTTGATCACTCACATCCTTTCGCAGGGCCTCGAGGGAGGATTACTAGGGATTGAGTCTAAGTGTGTAACCAACCACTTAGTCCAAAAGATTGACTTTGAAAAACAATCCGCCGAGGGGAGGTCTTGTCATCATCGTCTCACTCTCGGACGTAGCTCATTGAGCAATGATCAGAGCAAAGCGCCCTTGAGTACTCTCATTTAAGAGAGGGCCACGAGGGTGACTCTTAGTCCGGCGACACTTGCACTTTTCATTAGTGTTGGGGATCGTGGGTTACAAACAACAAGTATAACCCTCCCACTTAGTTTTTGGAGTTGGTTCATCGACTCTTTTAAGTTCGGAAACAAATTTCCTAGTTAGAGAGCGACAGAGCGGACAACTAGAAGAGAATCCTAGATCGACATGTTCAGAGCAGTATTAGTGCATAAAGGCACAAGGGACATACTCGATCTTTTCCTATTTTCTATTTCGGGAAAGTGCGTGAGGGAAGTGTGAACTTCAACTCACTCGAACACTTGAAAGTTTGAGATTACACATCCTTTTATTTTTCGGCTTTGTCTACAAGGAGACCTCCCACTCAAAATTTCAAGAGCATATAGATTTTGAACATATGTGATATAGATACAGTTTTGAAAACATTTTGAAAACTTATTTGATTTGGATGACAAAATATTTTCAAGTTTGAAAGTGAAAACGGTTTTTCAAAATTCAAACTAGTTTTGTAAAAAAACAATTTCAATTAATCTTTCAAAAATCAAAACTTTTAATCTTTACACATCATGTTTATAATCATATGAAAAACATTTTTGCTCAAGAAAATTTTCTCATTAGAGTTCTATAACTCATGGTAGTGGGGTTTGAAAATCCGGATTTCTAAAAAACTGGAGTTTCAGACAGCCGCGCACCTCGGAGTAAAATCGCCATATCTGGCGGCTCCGATGTCCTTTTGAGCCGAAACCGGTGGCATTGGACAGAGGACAGTCAGAGCTTTAATTTGATTCAAGAATCATTAAATTTCGATTTCTGAACAGAGAGTTATGCCGCTTTTAATGCGGGTTTACATTCCAGCTCGAAGAAAAAGAAATAAATTAAAGCTTCGTCCTTTTAGGTGCGAAAAAGAAACGAGTGTAACGGAACGTTTTAAGATGTTGTTTAAAGCTTTTATTTGTGTTTTATTAGCAGGGTAATAACATAGAATAAAAGAAATAACAACATGCATAAAACGATTCAAGTAAAAATAAGAAACTAGCAAGATATCAAAACTAGTCACAAAATTTTACTCGAAATTTCTCAAACCTTTAAAACACGTTTTTCAATATAAAAAATTAAAAACTTTTAGAACTGATTCTAATGTGTTTTAAAAACATCCCAAACTCATAGAAAATCAACATGCTTTTTAATTTAAAGGCAAGAGCAATAAATTAAAAAAAAATCTAAGATTACAATTCTAACTTGTCACAAAATTAGTAAACTTTCGAAAACGATTTTCAAGCTCATAATTTTAAAAACATGCACATGCATTCCTTTGACCATAGCTCTGATACCATTTGTTGGAATCGATCTAGGGTTTAAGAAAAAGTTTAACGCTTCGTTAAGCGGCGGAATTTTAAAAATTTTCTCTTTAAGTAAAACTAGTTTTTACTAACCTAGACAAGAGCATGTACATGTAAATAAAAACTAATATGAGCTATTAAAGTTACTTACCTTTCTTGAAGCTTGAACCTTGTAGAAGCTTTTGGAAAGTTGCAACGCTCGTCTCCCCTCGCAGCACGTCTCTCTTTCTTTCCTCGGCACCTCGAGCAACCACGAAAGTTTCTATCACTAAATCACTCGAAAAGAAGGAATCAGTGAGTGGGCACTTTTAAACACTACGACTTAAGAACAAGTCTTGAAGTCGCAGAGCTAAACACTAGGTCGAGTGAGGACCTAGGTGCCAAGACAAGAAAAAATCGAAAATATAAACTAGAGAGAGAGAGAGGAAGGGGCGGCCAAGTCTAGAGAGAGAAGCTCTCAATCTCTAAAACTTTGCATGAATGAAAAGTGAGGAATGAGGCTCCTATTTATAGGAGAGGTCTCACCTTCAATAAGGTAGTTTCCTCTTCTATAGAATATCACATATTCATGAGCCAATTTCCCTTTTCCTTCAAAGAGTCACACGGCCAAGACTAAGCAAGTAAGTCCTTGGATTTGTTTCCTCTTTTATTTGCTTCTCTCTTGATCCTTTTGGGCGCCTACCATGCTTTCCCCTTAGGGGAAATTTGTTTCCTCTTTTTCTTTTGGCAAGTATCTTAATACATTTATGCACAAAATAAACTCTCTTTCCTCTTGGGTAATATGGGCGCCTACACCATCTAGAAAGGGCTTCTAGAAGCTTTTCCATTTTGTTCATGACAACATGAAAAAGGCCCATTAAGAATTTTCAATAAAATTCTTATGAAATGAAATTAATCCACAAGGCCCAATTAATCATATTTTGGCCGAGTGACATTAAGTCATCAAATGAACTTGTCAAAAAATTTATTGACATTCATTTCATCCTTTGTCTCAAAGACAAAAATACCCTCTTAACTATTTTCGTTCTTGTTTTGACTTAGCTTCCAGTTTAACTATTCCTATCGATGTGATTCGTGACAGTGACCTCATGGACCCAAATGAACAAAGCTTTAGCTAAACACTTGGACTCAAAAGTTCACAAACCTTTTCCAAGTTTAGCTTAATGCCAACTGACTCCACTAAAGAGCTGACACTGAAAATCTCTCGGTTCAAATGAATTTATTTTCTACTCAAGAATTCGACCTAATTATGATGAGCGGATCCACTGAATATTATCTATGTTTACCCTTCATGAATGTCATCAGCTAGTCGGGATTTACTAAATTACCATTTTACCCTTCTAGCTGTTATTTCCTCAACTCCTTTGTCGCTTGTGAATAAGTTAGAAACAATGTATTGACGAGGAGCTAACAAGTCACATTGTTTCATCCAAAAGAGTCAAGACTCAATTTGGACACTGGCCAGTTCATTTATTCACACTCCAAGGAACAAAGCATGAGGTGACATACATTGCATTTCAGCAATCTTGTACATGAATTCCATATCTATGAGAACTTCACAAAGTTACTCATGACAGACTCACAACTTAGTACTTCACCAATAGGCCTTGTTCGGAATCACATAGTGAGTCCGAACTTTGACTTTCTCAAATGAGAATACTAAGGTGTGAAATGGCATGTCTCATTTCAGGATTAAGGTAAGCATGATGCAATTCATACATAGTGACTTCGAGACATAAGAGGTTAAATGGTTTGTTCTTATCTTGTCTCTAGAAGTGCACTGGTCAATTCAGTACCTTCGGAAGATACCTAGAAGAACTATAGAGTTCCTAACTCTCAATGCCTCATAACCAGACATCATAGATTCTTCTAACAATCATACTGAGGTCAATAGTCCTTTGACCCTAAGATTGCGAATATATCGTTTTAAGCAAACTACGAAGAGTTTGTTCATGCAAATCTACATTTGTCTCTTCGTAAGTTGTTTAGTTTGTTTATGGACTAAAAGACTATGGTTTTATCATAAAGCTTCAGACAAGGAAGATTGAATGAACGTTTCAACTTTTTATTAATGAATAAGCAATTACAAGCAAGAGTCTTCGTAAGACTATATGACATCAAATGTACATAAATAGACACTACTACTCTTCTTGTGGGCACCATTGACAACAAAACAATGCTCAACGAAACTAAAGCTCACTCGTTCAACAAAAAAAAAAAAAAAAAAAAAAAAAAAAAACAACAACAAAAAAGACGTGCTAATCGATTATGCCTTCGTTGGCAAATCGAGAACATAAGACGCGCACAAAACAACAAAGACGTGCTAATCGATTATGCCTTCGTTGGCAAATCGAGAACATAAGACGCGCACCATACGACGAAGACGTGCTAATCGATCATGCCTTCGTTGGCAAATTGAGAACATAAGACGCGCACCATACGACGAAGACGTGCTAATCGATCATGCCTTCGTTGGCAAATCGAGAAAAGTAAGACGCGCACTAAACGACGAAGACGTGCAAATCGATTATGCCTTCGGTGGCAAATCGAGAAAAGTAAGACGCGCAGAAAACAAAAAAGACGTGCTAATCGATTATGCCTTCGTTGGCAAATCGAGAACATAAGACGCGCACCATACGACGAAGACGTGCTAATCGATCATGCCTTCGTTGGCAAATCGAGAAAAGTAAGACGCGCACTAAACAACAAAGACGTGCTAATCGATTATGCCTTCGTTGGCAAATCGAGAAAAGTAAGACGCGCACTAAACGACGAAGACGTGCAAATCGATTATGCCTTCGGTGGCAAATCGAGAAAAGTAAGACGCGCACAAAAATGACAAAGACGTGCAAATCGATTATGCCTTCGTTGGCAAGTCGAGAAAAATAAGACGCGCAGAAAACAAAAAAGACGTGCTAATCGATTATGCCTTCGTTGGCAAATCGAGAAAAGTAAGACGCGCACTAAACGACGAAGACGTGCTAATCGATCATGCCTTCGTTGGCAAGTCGAGAAAATAAGACGCGCACGACACAATAAAGTCGTGCTAATCGATCACGCCCTCATTGGCAGATCGAGAAAATAAACCGCGCACGACACAATAAAGTCGTGCTAATCGATCACGCCCTCATTGGCAGATCGAGAAAATAAACCACGCACGATCAACCCGAAACAAAGGCCGTCCCTTGAGACGCACAAAGGCCGTCCCTCGCGACACACAAAGGCCGTCCCTCGCGATGCGCGAAGGCCATTCCTCATGACACGAACCCGAGAGCGTTCATCCCGCATCCGTATAAAGGCGTAGATTTTGAGTTTCCACTCGATCTACGCTCGACCGGAAACTCGGGGGGCTAATGTTGTCGGTCCGTCTCGGACCGACGAGAGCTAAGGCATCGCTTAGATCCACGCGACCGGTGCGAGGGCCGCACAGCGGCTACCGGCCGGCCAAGTGCCGTCCGGCCAGCTCCCGGCCGGCGGCCGCCCGGCGTATGACCGGCCCAAGACCGGCGCTGGCCAAGGCCGGCCCTCCTCGGCCGGCGCTCCAAGGCCGGCCCTCCTCGGCCGGCGCTCCAAGGCCGGCCCTCCTCGGCCGGCGCTCCAAGGCCGGCCCTCCTCGGCCGGCGCTCCAAGGCCGGCCCCCCTCGGCCGGCGCTCCAAGGCCGGCCCCCCTCGGCCGGCGCTCCAAGGCCGGCCCTCCTCGGCCGGCGCTCCAAGGCCGGCCCTCCTCCATGGCCGGCCGGCCCTCCTCGGCCGGTGCTCCAAGGCCGGCCTCCCTCCATGGCCGGCGCTCCAAGGCCGGCCTTCCTCCATGGCCGGCCCTCCAAGGCCGGCCCTCCTCCATGGCCGGCCGGCCCTCCAAGACCGGCGCTCCATGGCCGGCCCTCCAAGGCCGGCCCTCCTCCATGGCCGGCCGGCCCTCCAAGACCGGCCCTCCTCGGCCGGCGCTCCATGGCCGGCCCTCCAAGGCCGGCCCTCCTCCATGGCCGGCCGGCCCTCCAAGACCGGCCCTCCTCGGCCGGCGCTCCAAGACCGGCCCTCCTCGGCCGGCGCTCCAAGGCCGGCCTCCCTCCATGGCCGGCGCTCCAAGGCCGGCCTTCCTCCATGGCCGGCCCTCCAAGGCCGGCCCTCCTCCATGGCCGGCCGGCGCTCCAAGACCGGCCCTCCTCGGCCGGCGCTCCAAGACCGGCCCTCCTCGGCCGGCGCTCCAAGACCGGCCTTCCACGGCCGGCACTCCAAGGCCGGCCCTCCTCCAAGGCCGGCCCAACCTTGCTCACTCGGCCAAGGGGTCTTCAAGCCACCCCTTGGCTGCCTATAAATACAAGGGTCCTTCCCTTGACCCAGGTAATCCATTCTTGAGCACTGAAACGCTGCCGAACTCGTACCTCGCTCGTTTCTCTCAAGCTTCGGCCTCTAAACACCCCTAAAACCTCTATACTCCACCTCAATCACACTAATGTTGAGCGTCGGAGAGGTAAACAGGGGCACCCCCCCTGTTTCCCCTTTGTAGTTCACGTGTTCTCTACTCCTTTTCAGGTACTCTCACGAACTCAAGGGACATCCACAGCTAAGGGACGACTCGGGATACCGGGTCCGACACGCTCGAGTCAAGACGAGACCACTTGGTCCGGCCTTGGGTCTAACCGTCTTTGGCTCCTAAATAGTTGTCCGAAAAACTGCGACAACAGGCAATATTTGCTCATGAATATGTGATATTCTATAGAAGAGGAAACTACCTTATTGAAGGTGAGACCTCTCCTATAAATAGGAGCCTCATTCCACACATTTCATTCATCCAAAGTTTTAGAGATTGAGAGCTTCTCTCTCTAGACTTGGCCGCCCCTTCCTCTCTCTCTCTCTAGTTTATATTTTCGATTTTTCTTGTCTTGGCACCTAGGTCCTCACTCGACCTAGTGTTTAGCTCTGCGACTTCGAGACTCGTTCTTAAGTCGTAGCGTTTAAAAGTGCCCACTCACTGATTCCTTCTTTTCGAGTGATTTAGTGATAGAAACTTTCGTGGTTGCTCGAGGTGCCGAGGAAAGAAAGAGAGACGTGCTGCGAGGGGAGACGAGCGTTGCAAACTTTCCACAAACTTCTTCAAAGTTCAAGCTTCAAGAAAGGTTAGTAAACTTCTAGCTCATATTGGTTTTTAATTACATGTACTTGCACTTGTCTAGGTTAGTAAAAACTGTTTTACTTGTAAAAGAAAATTTTTAAAATTCCGCCGCTTACCGAAGCGTTAATTATTTTCTGAAACCCTAGATCGATTCCAACACAAGACTCGTTCTTAAGTCGTAGTGTTTAAAAGTGCCCACTCACTAATTCCTCTATTTCGAGTGATTTAGTGATAGAAACTTTCGTGGTTGCTCGAGGTGCCGAGGAAAGAAAGAGAGACGTGCTGCGAGGGGAGACGAGCGTTGCAAACTTTCCACAAGCTTCTTCAAAGTTCAAGCTTCAAGAAAGGTTAGTAGACTTCTAGCTCATATTGGTTTTTAATTACATTTACTTGCACTTGTCTAGGTTAGTAAAAACTGTTTTACTTGTAAAAGAAAATTTTTAAAATTCCGCCGCTTACCGAAGCGTTAATTATTTTCTCAAACCCTAGATCGATTCCAACAAATGGTATCAGAGCTATGGTCAAAGATTAGCATGTATATGTATTTAAAATTATGAGCTTGAAAATCGTTTTCGAAAGTTTACTAATTTTGTGACAAGTTAGAATTGTTATCTTAGATTTTTTTTTAATTTATTGCTCCTGCCTTTAAATTAAAAGTCATGTGATTTTCTATGAGTTTGGGATGTTTTTAAAACACATTAGAATCAGTTCTAAAAGTTTTTAATTTTTTATATTGAAAAACGTGTTTTAAAGGTTTGAGAAATTTCGAGTAATATTTTGTGACTAGTTATATTGTCTTGCTAGTTTCTTATTTTTACTTGAATCGTTTTATGCTTGTTGTTATTTCTTTTATGCCTTGTTATTACCTTGCTAATAAAACACAAATATAATCTTTAACAACCTTCATAAAACGTTCCGTTACACTCGATTCTTTTTCGCACCTAAAAAGGACCAAGCTTTAATTATTTCTTTTTCTTCGAGCTGGAGTAAACCCGCATTAAAAATGGCATAACTCTCTGCTCAGAAATCTAAATTTAATGATTCTAGAATCAAATTAAAGCTCTGTCTGTCGTCTGTCCAATGCCACTGGTTTCGGCTCAAAAGGACATCGGAGCCGCCAGATATGGTGATTTTACTCCGAGGTGCGCAGCTGTCTGAAACTCTAGTTTTTTAGAATTCCGGATTTTCAAACCCCACTACCATGAGTTATAGAACTCTAATGAGAAAATTTTCTTGAGCAAAAATGTTTTTCATATGATTATAAACATGATGTGTAAGATTAAAATGTTTTAATTTTTGAAAGTTTAATTGAAATTGAATTTTTACAAAACTAGTTTGAATTTTGAAAAACCGTTTTCACTTTCAAACTTGAAAATATTTTGTCATCCAAATCAAATAAGTTTTCAAAATGTTTCAAAACTATATCTATATCACATATGTTCAAAATCTATATGCTCTTGAAAATTTGAGTGGGAGGTCTCTTTGTAGACAAGCCGAAAAAATAAAAAGATGTGTAATCTCAAACTTTCAAGTGTTCGAGTGAGTTGAAGTTCACACTTCCCTCACGCACTTTCCCGAAATAGAAAATAGGAAAAGATCGAGTATGTACCTTGTGCCTTTATGCACTAATACTGCTCTGAACATGTCGATCTAGGATTCTCTTCTAGTTGTCCGCTCTTTCGCTCTTTAACTAGGAAATGCGTTTCCGAACTTATAAGAGTCGATGAACCAAGTCCAAAAACAAAGTGGGGGGTTATACTTGTTGTTTGTAACCCACGATCCCCAACACTAATGAAAAGTGCAAGTGTCGCCAGACTAAGAGTCACCCTCGTGGCCCTCTCTGAAATGAGAGTACTCAAGGGCGCTTTGCTCTGATCATTGCTCAATGAGCTACGTCCGAGAGTGAGACGATGATGACAAGGCCTCCCCTCGGCGGATTGTTTTTCAAAGTTAATCTTTTGGACTAAGTGGTTGGTTACACACTTAGACTCAATCCCTAGTAATCCTCCCTCGAGGCCATGCGAAAGGATGTGAGTGATCAAACTAATTTACAAGGTGGCTAGTCAAAATAGATGTATTGACATCTTGGCTTGGCATTAATGATGTGTCATTTACTTATAAAAGGAGATTTTTTGCGGCCTTCTCTTGAGGGAGTAAATTATCGTTTGGTTTATAACACCTTTGGATTTTATAAAAGTCTTAATAAAACTTAAATCCTAAACCAAAGACTAATCATAAACTTGTTTCAACTTATATAGGCAATATGTCTCTCAACCATCTCTCTATCTTTCTTTCCTCGATCAAACTCGAAAACGAAAACTACGTAGATTCGAAACGTGACCTCGACATAATACCTACCGTTAACAAGCACAAATGGGTACTCACCACCCCGTGTCCTCCTCTGACGAATGATGATTCAACTCAAGAGGACAATGACACCTTAGCGCCCAGGCTTCGATCCGATGAGATTGTGAGGTGCTATATCTTGGCATCTATGAACAATATGCTGAAAGAGCAACATCGTGAGATCGAGACTGCCGCTGACATGCTCTACAATCTCCTTGAGATGTTTGGAGGGCAAAGGCGTCAAACAAGGCTACAAGCAGTCCGACAGTTTATGAACTGTCATATGCAGGCTAGGACTCCTGTTGGAGACTTCATGATACTGATCATTAGTTTTCTGAATAAAATGGAAATCCTAGGATCTGAGATTGATGGGAAGATTATCATAGATATGATCTTAGAAACTCTCCCCGCATCTCTTGATACCTCCAAAATGAACTACTTCATAAACAAGCTAGAGTACACTGTTACCAAGCTTATGAAGGGACTTCACACTGCTGTAGGTCTCACTAAGAGAAAGAGGAATCAAGGAGAGGCACATGCTACTGAGCAAAAAGCCTCCGCCTCTGGAACTAAGAACAGACCTTACAAAGCTGATAAAAAGAACTGTCCTGCCAATCTCAAAGCAAAGGAACATAGTATTGTACTAGTTACCGAAGCATGCTTAGTAGCTGATAATGTATCAACGTGGATTCTTGACTCCGCTGCTACTAACCATATTTGTTGTTCCTTGAATGGTTTCAAGAAAACCAAAAGCTTAGAGGAAGGCGAGTTCTGTTTCAAATGGGGTGATGGGAGCCTGGTGTCTGCGATGGCTGTGGGATCCGTGACGCTGTCTTTTGAAGACCGTACTTTAAACTTGAATAATGTTTATTTCGTTCCTTCCTTTGGAAAGAACTTAATATCTGTTGCTCGTCTTCGTGAGCAAGATTATTGTTTAAAGTTCATTAAGAATGGAATTCGTATTTCGTTTCCTGATAATTTTTTGTCACTGATGCATGTATGAAGCATGCCCTTTTCTACATCTATCCCACTCAACCTTCTCTTTTAGACACCGAAATAGATAATGATCTAATTAGGGAGCCTAAGACGATCAAACTTTCTGAATCCTCCGATCTAACAAAATCAACACACCTATGGAACTTAAGACTTGGTCATATCAGTCTAGAAAGGATTAAGAGACTTGTGAGGGATGGTCCACTCCAAGCCTCTGCAATAGGTTCACTACCTACTTGTGAATCCTGCATAGAAGGAAAAATGAATAAGCGACCTTTCTCTGATAAGGGTCGAAGAGCCATTGAGTTGCTGGAACTAATACATTCAAATGTATGTGGTCCGCTCAGCCAACAGGCACGTGGAGGATACGAATACTTCGTTACCTTCACCGATGATTACTCGCGATATGGGTTTGTCTATTTGCTTAAACACAAATCCGAGACCTTTAACGTATTTAAGGTCTTTATGGCTTTAGTGGAAAAGCAAACTGGCAAAGTGATCAAAACCCTTCGATCTGATCGAGGTGGTGAGTATATGTCTGGAAAGTTTGATGACTTTCTTAAAGAAGAAGGTATCGCTTCTCAGCTTACCGCACCTAGCACACCTCAACAAAACGGAGTGTCAGAGAGAAGAAACCGAACTCTTATGGAGATGGTTAGATCAATGATTAGTTACTCATCACTCCCTCTTTCCTTTTGGGGATATGCCCTTGAAACAGCCGCCTATATTCTGAACCAAGTTCCGTCCAAAACGGTTCCTGGTACTCCTTATGAAAGATGGACTGGCCGTAAAGTAAGTTTGGGCCACATCCGAATTTGGGGTTGCCCTGCACATGTGCTAAGGCAAAAGATTAGCAAGTTGTCTAGTAGGTCAGAATTGTGCCTGTTTGTGGGATATCCAAAGGAAACCAAAGGTTTTACTTTCTATAGTCCCGAGGACGATAAGACTTTCGTTAGCACGAATGCTCGTTTCTTTGAGGAGGACTTTATGAAAGATGCAAAACCTAGAAGCAAAATTGTGCTTGAAGAAAAGTTGGGTGAGGAAGCTTCTACCTCATCTGTAAGAACTGTTCTTACCCCAACTGAAACACAACCTAACTCATCAGAATCTCGTCAAGTAGTACTTCGACGTAATGGGAGGGCTACTCAAAAGCCTGACAGGTACATATCTTATGGAGACTCTCTTGTAGCCGTCTCTGACATGGATGATCCTGTTTCCTATAGCCAAGCGATGGCTTGTTCTGAATCGAACCTTTGGCTTGACGCCATGAAAGTTGAAATGCACTCGATGTATGTCAACAAAGTCTGGAAACTTGTAGACCTTCCTGAAGGGATTAAACCCGTAGGGTGTAAGTGGATATACAAGAAGAAAAGGGGTCCTGATGGGAACGTCGAGACGTTCAAAGCACGACTTGTGGCAAAGGGTTATACCCAACAAGAAGGGATTGACTATGAAGAAACCTTCTCGCCAGTCGCGATGCTTAAATCCATCCGCATACTCCTATCCATAGCTGCAGCTCTCGACTATGAGATCTGGCAAATGGATGTCAAGACAGCCTTTCTGAATGACAATCTTCACGAGCGCATTTACATGGCTCAGCCAGACGGTTTCGTGGATAAAGGTCAAGAGACCAAGGTTTGTGAGTTGCTTAAATCCATTTATGGACTAAAGCAAGCATCTAGGTCATGGAATATTAGATTCGATGAAACTGTGAAGAGCGTCGGCTTTGAACAGTCAATAGATGAGCCTTGTGTTTACAAGTTAATACACGAAGGCAAAGTTGTGTTTCTGGTACTATATGTCGATGATATACTACTCATTGGTAATGACGTGGGTAAGTTATCTGAGGTTAAGGTCTGGCTAGCAAAGCAATTCGATATGAAGGATCTAGGAGAAGCCGCGTACATTCTGGGAATCCAACTCTTTCGAGAAAGGAAAAACCGGACCCTGTCGCTCTCTCAAGCATCTTATATTGATAAGGTAATGGATCGCTTCTCGATGCAAGACTCCAAGAAGGGCCAAACACCCTTTAGGCATGGAGTTTCACTCTCTAAGGACCAGTCTCCCAAGACTGCACAAGAGATTGAAGACATGAGGAAAATTCCTTACGCCTCTGCCGTAGGAAGCCTCATGTATGCTAGACCTGACATCTGTTTCGCCGTTGGCGTAGTTAGCCGTTTCCAATCCAACCCTAGACCCGAGCACTGGATTGCTGTTAAGCATGTTCTTAAGTATCTTCGAAGAACTAGGAACTTGATGCTTACATACTCAGGTACTGACCTGACTATGACGGGATATACCGACTCCGATTTTCAAGCGGATAAGGATTCCAGGAAATCCACTTCGGGATCTGTGTTCATCCTTAATGGTGGAGCTGTTGTGTGGAGAAGTATTAAGCAATCCTGCATTGCTGACTCCACAATGGAAGCAGAATATGTGGTTTCTTGTGAAGCATCCAAAGAGGCTGTATGGCTTAGAAAATTCCATAAGTATTTGGAAGTTGTTCCAAACGTCGACGAGCCCATGACCCTTTATTGTGATAATAGTGGGGCTGTCGCTAACTCAAAGGAACCTAGAAGCCATAAGCACTCTAAGCATATTGAGAGGAAATACCATTTGATTCGAGAGATCTCGCAACGCGGAGACGTGGAGGTGAAGTAAATCTCTTGCAGATCTATTCACCAAGGCCCTAGCGAACATGGTCTTCGACCAACTTCGAGAGGGATTAGGCATGTAGGACTACTCACATCTTCTTTGAGTCAAGTGGGAGTTTGTTGTCAATGGTGCCCACAAGAAGAGTAGTAGTGTCTATTTGTGTACATTTGATGTAATATAGTCTCACGAGGACTCTTGCTTGTAATTGCCTATTTATTAATAAAAACTTGAAACGTTCATTCAATCTTCCTTGTCTGAAGCTTTATGATAAAACCTTAGTCTTTTAGTCCATAAACAAACTAAACAACTTACAAAGAGACAAATGTAGATTTGCATGAACAAACTCTTCGTAGTTTGCTTAAAACGATATATTCGCAATCTAAGGGTCAAAGGACTATTGACCTCAGTATGATTGTTAGAAGAATCTATGATGTCTGGTTATGAGGCATTGAGAGTTGGAGACTCTATAGTTCTTCTAAGTATCTTCCGAAGGTACTGAATTGACCAGTGCACTTCTAAAGACAAGATAAGAACAAACCATTTAACCTCTTATGTCTCGAAGTCACTATGTATGAATTTCATCATGCTTACCTTAATCCTGAAATGAGACATGCCATTTCACACCTTAGTATTCTCATTTGAGAAAGTCAAAGTTCGGACTCACTATGTGATTCCGAACAGGGCCTATTGGTGAAGTACTAAGTTGTGAGTATGTCATGAGTAACTTTGTGAAGTTCTCATAGATATGGAATTCATGTACAAGATTGCTGAAATGCAATGTATGTCACCTCATGCTTTGTTCCTTGGAGTGTGAATAAATGAACTGGCCAGTGTCCAAATTGAGTCCTGACTCTTTTGGATGAAACAATGTGACTTGTTAGCTCCTCGTCATATACATTGTTTCTAACTTATTCACAAGCGACAAAGGAGTTGAGGAAATAACAGCTAGAAGGGTAAAATGGTAATTTAGTAAATCCCGACTAGCTGATGACATTCATGAAGGGTAAACATAGATAATATTCAGTGGATCCGCTCATTATAATTAGGTGAATTCTTGAGTAGAAAATAAATTCATTTGAACCGAGAGATTTTCAGTGTCAACTCTTTAGTGGAGTCAGTTGACATTAAGCTAAACTTGGAAAAGGTTTGTGAACTTTTGAGTCCAAGTATTTAGCTCAAGCTTTGTTCATTTGGATCCATGAGCTCACTTTCACGAATCACATCGAGTAGGAATAGTTAAACTAGAAGCTAAGCCAAAACAAAAACGAGACGCGTTTTTTTCGAAAATTGTCAAAAGGGTATTTTTGTCCTTTTGGACATAGGACGAAATGAATGTCAATAAATTTTTTTGACAAGGTCATTTGATGACAAATGAAACTTAAAACACTCAGCCATTAATAGTTTATTAGGCCTTGAGGATTAATTTCATTTCATAGAATTTTACTTGAAAATTCTTAATGGGCTTTTCTTATGTTGTCATGAACAAATGAAGAAACATCTAGAAGCTCCTTCTAGAAGCTCAAATTTCGTCCAACCCAAGGAAAAAAAAGGCTGAATTTCGTTCATGCCATAGTGGGAAAGAGAGTTTATTTTGTGCATTGATGTATGAAGATACTTGCCAAAAGAAAAAGAGGAAACAAATTTCCTTAAGAAGGAAAGTGCATTTTCGGCCAACTAAGAGGAAATCAAATGAGGAAACAAATCCTAAGCCTTCATGAGGCATGTTGGACGTGCAAGGCAATAGGAAAAGAGGAAACTACCTTTTGAAGGTAATCCTCCTCCTATAAATAGGAGCCTCATTCCTCACATTTCATTCATCCCAAGTTTAAGAGATTGAGCGACTCTCTCTCTAGAACTTGGCCGAAATCCTCTCTCTCTCTCTCTCTCTAGTTATTTTCGATTTTGTTTTGGCACCTAGGTCCTCATTTGACCTAGAGTTTAGCTCTGCGACTTCAAGACTCGTTCTTAAGTCGTAGTGTTTAAAAGTGCCCACTCCCTAATTCCTCTATTTCGAGTGATTTAGTGATAGAAACTTTCGTGGTTGCTCGAGGTGCCGAGGAAAGAAAGAGAGATGTGCTGCGAGGGGAGACGAGCGTTGCAAACTTTCCACAAGCTTCTTCAAAGTTCAAGCTTCAAGAAAGGTTAGTAGACTTCTAGCTCATATTGGTTTTTAATTATATGTACTTGCACTTGTCTAGGTTAGTAAAAACTGTTTTACTTGTAAAAGAAAATTTTTAAAATTCCGCCGCTTACCGAAGCGTTAATTATTTTCTCAAACCCTAGATCGATTCCAACACATATGACAACGGTTTTTGAGGCGAAATGTAATCCCATTACTATGTTGAAATAAGCAAAAATTACATTCCCCGGCCATTGGCCTTATTTAAATTTTAAATTGTCTTTCACTAAACCCGGAAATAAAATGAAAACAATCAAACATAAAGAAATCGGGAGCGGGCTTCTATCGGTAGTATTGCCGCAGGTGTTCGGCATTCCATGTATGAGTGAACACGAGTCCTTCTAGGTTCTCGAGCTCGTATGTTCCACCATGGATGGCCCGGCGCACACGATACGGGCCCTCCCAGGTGGGACCCAGGACTCCCGCTCCCTGCACCTTGGTGTTTTGGAACACCCTTCTGAGGACAAGGTTCCCGTCAGCGAACTTGCGTAGCTTGACCTTGGAATTGTAGTACTTTTTGACCTTCCTCTTTTGTGCGGCGAGGTGAGTGAGTGCGTCCGCCCTCTTCTCGTCTATGAGGTCCAACTCGAGCCTTATTGCTTCGTTGTTGGCGGCTTCTTTGAACTCCTCGATGCGGAAAGTCGGCACCTTGGTCTCAACGGGTACCACGGCCTCGATGCTGAATGCAAGGGCGAAAGGGGTTTAGCCGGTTGCGTTCCGCGCGGTAGTCCGGTACACCCAGAGGACCATTGGGAGCTCCTTAGCCCATGCCCCTTTTCTCTCTTCCATCTTCTTCTTTAAGTTTTCCTTGATTGTCTTGTTGACCGCTTCGACATGACCGTTGGCCTGAGGATGAGGGGGAGAGGAGAAAGTCTTGCTAATGCCCAACTGTTCGCATATGTCCCGGATGCGTGTATTATCGAATTTTTTTCCGTTGTCGTTCACGATCGATGCGGGGATCCCGAAGCGGCAGACAATGTTCTTCCAAATGAAGTTAGTCGTGTTCGCCTCCGTGATCTTTGCTAGCGGTTCTGCCTCTACCCATTTTGTGAAGTAGTCGATAGCCACGATCGCGTGCTTGTATTGTCTTGGGGCCGTAGGTAGCTCACCGATGAGGTCGATTCCCCATTTTGCGAAGGGGCGAGGTACGACGATCGGGCACAGTGGGGCCGGCGCTTGGCGCGGGATGTGGGCAAATCTTTGGCATGTGTTGCATCTTTTGGCCCACTCGTGTGAGTCCTTTTTCAAGGTAGGTCAAAAGTACCGAGCCTTAGCAGCTTCAGGGCCAAAGACTGTCCGGCGGCGTGGTTTCTGCACACTCCTTCGTGCACCTCGCGAAGCGCTTTCTTCGCCTCGACCTCGTCAAGCATCGGAGAAGGGGCATAGAGTATCCTCTCTTGAACATGTTGTCCTCCCTAATCGTGTATTTCGGCACCAAGCTTTTCAGCTTTCTGGCCTCTTCCTTGTTTCCAGGGACGACTCCTCGCTTGAGGTACTCCACGAGTGGCGTCATCCATGAGGGGGGCGGAGTTTCGTCGACCACCCCTATGTCGCCACTCGAGACATAGGGTCGAGTTAGTACTTTTATCGGGACGCTGCCTTCTCCCTCTTCGTCTATCCCTGATGCAAGGCGTGCTAGGACGTCGACGTTAATGTTCGCCTCTCGGGGAACCTGGACTATCTCGAACCATGACAGGGCTTCTACATTTTTTTGAGACTTCGACAAATACGCGATCATGTTCGGCTCCTTGGTTGCGTAGTCGCCTTTAACCTGGTTCACAATTAGCTGTGAGTCGTAGTGGATGCGTAGATTTTGAACTCCTAGCTTGTTTGCCAACTCCAAGCCAACGATCAGAGCCTCGTACTCTGCCTCATTGTTGGAGGCCTTGAACTTGAATCGCAGGGCGTATCTCAATTTTTCCCTATCGGGATTTTTGAGCACGACGCCGGCGCCAGCCCCCCGGGCATTCGATGCGCCATCTACATGCAAGTCCCAGACCGGCCCTATCGGGTCACTAGTCCTCTTCTTCGACGACCCATTGTGGTCGTTCTCCTTTTCTTCCTCGTTCTCGTTGTCTTCGTTGTCCTTGCCCACTGAGGGCGTGTTGGTGAACTCGGCCACAAAGTCAGCGAGGGCCTGGCCTTTGATAGCGGTTCTCGGTTGAAACTCGACCCCGTATTTGCCCAACTCTTGGGACCATATGGCCATTCATGACGAGGTCCCTTTTTTGTAAAGCCTTCTCGATGGGATGTCCCGTGCGCACCACGATTGGATGCGCTTGGAAGTAAGGGCGCAGTTTCCTCGCGCTCATGACAAGGGCGAGGGATAATCTCTCGATTTCTGGGTATCGAGTTTCGGCGTTGATGAGCGCCTTGCTTACGTAATAGACCGGCAATTGGACCTTGTTTTCTTCGCGCACCAAGACCGCGCTCACAGTCCTGTCGGAAACCGCGAGGTAGACATACAAGGTCTCACCGTCGTTTGGTTTTGCGAGGAACGGAGGAGAGCTGAAGTACGTCCTCATTTCACAGAATGCCTCATCATACTCCTTCGTCCACACGAACCTGTCGGTCTTTTTTAATGCTTTAAAAAATGGTTGGCACCTATCGGTTGCCTTGGAAACGAATCGCGTTAAGGCGGCGATCCTTCCTGTCAAACTCTGTACTTCTTTGACTTTTTGCGGCGACCTCATTTCCAAGATCGCCTTGATCTTCTTGGGATTAGCTTCGATTCCACGGCGGCTCACCATGTAGCCTAGGAACTTTCCGGACTCAACCCCGAAAGCGCACTTATTGGGATTGAGCTTCATCTTGTAGCGCTGCAGGATTGCGAACATCTCCATGAGGTCTCGGACGTGGTCGTGGGCTTTGAGGCTTTACACTAACATGTCGTCAACGTAGACCTCCATTGTTTTGCCAATCTGGTTGACGAACATTCGGTTTACCAGCCTTTGATATGTCGCACCCGCGTTTTTTAGGCCAAAGGGCATGATCTTGTAGCAATAGAGTCCGCGGTTCATAATAAAAGTGGTCTTGATCTGATCCAGCTCGTGCATGCGGATTTGATTGTACTCCGAATAGGCGTCCATGAAGCTTAGTAGTTCATGGCCCACCGTAGCATCCACCAGCTGCTCGATTCTTGTGAGGGGGAAGCTGTCTTTCGGGAGGGCTTTGTTGAGGTCTTTGTAATCGATACAAATCCGCCACTTCCTGTTCGGATTCTTTACCATGACGACATTTGACACCCATTTGGGGTGTTCCGCCTCCCTAATGAAGTTGGCGGCAAGAAGTTTGTCAACTTCTTCACCAATGGCCTGGTACCTTTCTCCGCTGAATGCCCGCCTCGGTTGGACGCGCTCGGTCACCCTCTTGTCGTCATTGAGGCGGTGGACCATTATCTCGGGGTCGATCCCCAGCATGTCAGCATGTGTCCACGCGAAGACATCTTTGAACTCACAAAGGAAGGCGGCGAGTTGGAGTCGGATCTCAGATGAGAGCTGGGTGCCTATCTTGACTACTTGATCCGGTTTGGCGTCGTCCAGCACGACGGGAACGA
Source organism: Urtica dioica subsp. dioica (assembly GCF_054948205.1). Lineage (NCBI taxonomy): Eukaryota > Viridiplantae > Streptophyta > Magnoliopsida > Rosales > Urticaceae > Urtica > Urtica dioica. The sequence goes on from NC_142762.1 coordinate 11,454,890, forward strand.
GGTCATCCGGTGTCTCCACCTTTCGATGCTCGACCTCGTCCCTTTGCTTCAGTTCTTCGAAGGTTCCTCCTTCCTCGATCTCGCACGGGAATTTGTCTCCGATCTGGAACACGGTGCTTACCATCTTCCCCTTCCCCTTTCCATCCACACCTTGGATGTAGCATATTCTCACCATCGATGGGTCTCCCAACATTATGGCGATCCCCTTCTCGGTTGGGAATTTCATCATTAGGTGGTAGGTGGAAGTTATGGCCTTCAACCGATTGATAGTCGGCAGCCTATGATGATGTTGTATACCGATGGCTGGTCCACAACCAGGAATGACACAACGTGGGTGATCTCGATCCCTCCAGGCATCCCGAAGGTAACCGGGAGGTCGATGGTGCCCTCTGTTGTCGCTCTTTTTCGGACAACGATTTAGGAACCGGAAGCGGTCAGACCTAAGGCCGGACCAAGTGATCTCGCTTCGGTTCGAGCGTGTCGGACATGGTATCCCAAGTCTTCCCTTAGCCGTTGATGATATCTATCTCGTTCAAACACCTGAAAAATAGAAAACGGAATGTGAACTACAAAGGGGAAACAGAGGGGGTGCCTCTGTTTACCTCTCCGACGCTCAACATTAGTAGGATTAAGTTGGAATGTAGAGGGTTTAGGTGTTTAGAGGCCAAATATGAGCGAAACGAGTGAGCTATGAGTTCGACAGCATTTCGGGACACAAAATTAGATTATCTGGATCAAGGGAGGGACCCTTGTATTTATAAGCGACCAAGGGGCGTTTTGAGCAACCCCTTGGCCGAGTGGACACATCTGGCCCAGCCATTGGCCGAGGCAAGCCTTGGGCCGGCCAATGGCCGGGTATAGCCTTGACTCGGCCATTGGTCGAGGCTGGTCCTTGGGTCGGCCAATGGCTGAGGATAATTTGGCCCGGCCATTGGCCGTGGCTGGCCCTTGGGCCGGCCAATGGCCGAGGATAACTTGGCCCGGCCATCGGCCGAGGCTAGCCCTTGGGCCGGCCGATGGCCGAGTATAATCTGGCCCGGCCATTGGCCGAGGCTGGCCCTTGGGCCGGCCAATGGCCGAGGAAAACTTGGCCCGGTCATTGGCCGAGGCTGGCCCTAGGGCCGGCCAATGGCCGGGGCAAGTCGCCGGGGCGCGTTTGATGTCATTTCGCCTTCGTTCGGCCGTGATCGGGGTCGGGCCGATAACATTAGCACCCCCGAGTTTATCACCGAGTGAAACTTGTGCGGTAAACTCAAGATCTTCGTCTCCGTTGGCCCACCGGAGCGACCCGCCGTAAAAAGGTTTGTCTCGAGCACCTTTAATTATTATTTTTTCTTTAGGTCGCATCATTTTCCACATCTTTTGTTTCGTTGCACGTGTCAATGGACCCTACCAACTACATGTCGGGTGTGGGTCCATCGAAGATGACCTTTCCCTCTGCTCGGGAATCAAGACGTGGACCTGGATGATTTTTTGGCCTAATTCTCATCCCCTTCGGTCACTTACAACATACCGCCCTCGCTTTCTTCGAGCAACAACGTGGTGGAGATGGTTGGGGGCGACTTTCCCTCGATCGAAGAGTGGCTGGTTGGCGAGGAAGAGGATGCGCACACCGGAGACCGCCTGCGCCGCCAAGGGGACACTGGCCCGGACTCGCCGGACGCCGAGGGGGCTTTGGCCGACCAGTGCGGGATCGGCATGGTCGGGGGGCGCGCCGGGTACGTCGTGCGCGTAGATCCGGCCGGCCAAGAGGCTCCGGCGAGTCGCCTAGCACGGGGGAGACCTGTTGGAATTGATCTAGGGTTTAAGAAAAAGATTAAACGCTTCGGGAAGCGGTGGAATTTTAAAAAATTTCTTTTCAAGTAAAAACAGTTTTTACTAACCTAGACAAAGAGCAAGTACATGTAATTAAAACCTATTATGAGTATAGAAGTTTACTAACCTTTCTTGAAGCTTGAACTTTGTAGAAGCTTTTGGAAAGTTTGCAACGCTCGTCTCCTCGCAGCACGTCTCTCTTTCTTTCCTCGGCACCTCGAGCAACCACGATAGTTTCTATCACTAAATCACTCGAAATAAAAGGAATCAGTGAGTGGGCACTTTTAAACACTATGACTTAAGAACGAGTCTTGAAGTCGCCGAGCTAAACTCTAGGTCAAATGAGGACCTAGGTGCCAAAACAAAATCGAAAATAAACTAGAGAGAGAGAGAGGAGTTCGGCCAAAGTTCTAGAGAGAGAGTCTCTCAAATCTCTTAACCTTGGATGAATGAAATGTGAGGAATGAGGTTCCTATTTATAGGAGGAGGATTACCTTCAAAAGGTAGTTTCCTCTTTTCCTATTGCCTTGCACGTCCAACATGCCTCATGAAGGCTTAGGATTTGTTTCCTCATTTGATTTCCTCTTAGTTGGCCGAAAATGCACTTTCCTTCTTAAGGAAATTTGTTTCCCCTTTTTCTTTTGGCAAGTATCTTCATACATCAATGCACAAAATAAACTCTCTTTCCCACTATGGCATGAACGGAATTCAGCCTTATTTTCCTTGGGTTGGACGAAATTTGAGCTTCTAGAAGGAGCTTCTAGATGTTTCTTCATTTGTTCATGACAACATAAGAAAAGCCCATTAAGAATTTTCAAGTAAAATTCTATGAAATGAAATTAATCCTCATGGCCCAATTACACTAATATGGCTGAGTAATATTTATTTCATTTGTCATCATATGACAATGTCAAAAAAATTTATTGACATTTTTTTCGTCCTATGTCCAAAAAGACAAAAATACCCTTTTGACAATTTTCGTAAAACTGTCTCGTTCTTGTTTTGACTTAGCTTTCAGTTTAACTATTCCTACTCGATGTGATTCGTGACAGTGACCTCATGGACCCAAATGAACAAAGCTTGAGCTAAACACTTGGACTCAAAAGTTCACAAACCTTTTCCAAGTTTAGCTTAATGCCAACTGACTCCACTAAAGAGTTGACACTGAAAATCTCTCGGTTCAAATGAATTTATTTTCTACTCAAGAATTCACCTAATTATAATGAGCGGATCCACTGAATATTATCTATGTTTACCCTTCATGAATGTCATCAGCTAGTCGGGATTTACTAAATTACCATTTTACCCTTCTAGCTGTTATTTCCTCAACTCCTTTGTCGCTTGTGAATAAGTTAGAAACAATGTATTGACGAGGAGCTAACAAGTCACATTGTTTCATCCAAAAGAGTCAGGACTCAATTTGGACACTGGCCAGTTCATTTATTCACACTCCAAGGAACAAAGCATGAGGTGACATACATTGCATTTCAGCAATCTTGTACATGAATTCCATATCTATGAGAACTTCACAAAGTTACTCATGACAGACTCACAACTTAGTACTTCACCAATAGGCCTTGTTCGGAATCACATAGTGAGTCCGAACTTTGACTTTCTCAAATGAGAATACTAAGGTGTGAAATGGCATGTCTCATTTCAGGATTAAGGTAAGCGTGATGCAATTCATACATAGTGATTTCGAGACATAAGAGGTTAAATGGTTTGTTCTTATATTGTCTCTAGAAGTGCACTGGTCAATTCAGTACCTTCGGAAGATACCTAGAAGAACTATAGAGTCCCCAACTCTCAATGCCTCATAACCAGACATCATAGATTCTTCTAACAATCATACTGAGGTCAATAGTCCTTTGACCCTAAGATTGCGAATATATCGTTTTAAGCAAACTACGAAGAGTTTTTTCATGCAAATCTACATTTGTCTCTTCGTAAGTTGTTAAGTTTTTTTATGGACTAAAAGACTAAGGTTTTATCATAAAGCTTCAAACAAACAAAGAATGAATGAACGTTTCAACTTTATTAATGAATAGATAGGCAATTACAAGCAAGAGTCTTCATGAGACTTTATTACATCAAATGTACAAAATAAAGACTACAACTCTTCTTGTGGGCACCATTGACAACAAGACCGCCTCCGGCGAGGCCGGCGTCGGGGGAGGTACGGGAGCGCTGGCAACGCGCGCGGCCCGGGAAGGTGTGCGCTCGGCGAGGCGGGCCTGGGCGAATGCGCGCCGGTCCTAGTCGGCGCCGTCTGGGCTGGAGACGTCAGCAGAGGAGACCCCCCTCAACGAGGGGGGGGGTGTTTGGCTGTGCCCAAGCAGCGCCGGTGGAGCGCTCGTCCTGGGAGAAGCCGTGCCCAACGAGTCGGGCGCCGGGGGTGGCGCGCCGGCCCTGGGCGGTGATGCCGGGGTCGGCACCGGTGCTGGGGAGGACCCTACCCGCTCGGGTAGGGCTGTTTGGCAGGTGAGCGGCGGCGATGGAGGCTCGGGCAGCCTGGGCCCGGCCTTACCTGAGGGGGCGCGCACCAGTGGAGGCCCGCCGGAGGCGGGCGGCGCCGATGGAGAGCCGCCGGAGGCGGGCGACGCCGCCAGCGAGGGAACCGGCGCAGGGGATGAGGGACGCCGGCCGACCAGCGCCGGGTGCAGGGTGGTGGCTGGCCCAAACCCTTCACAAACCCTAGCCCATGATGGGCCGGTCCTAGGCAAGGGGAGCCCCACCCAAGACGCTTCGGGCCAATCATCGCCAAATGGGGGAGCCCGGTCGGCCCACAGCCCAACCCGCGCAAGGGAGGCCCAGACGGGACGGGGTTTGGTGAGGAAAGCCTGCCGGTCTTAGGGCCGAACACCAATGATGGGTTTTCTACCAGGCCGGCCACAGGGGAGACAAGGCCCACCGGGCCGGGTGCGCGCGCAAGAGATCGATCAACCCATTCTGGCGACCGCCGCGAGGGACCCACTGAGCCGAGGACCGCCCCTGATGTTGAGTGCTCGGGCGAGTCATCGAGTCGCCACGCCTCGTCGACCGCCACTGTCACCCTGACCGAGCAAGAGGAGTCGCGAGCCTTGGCCTTCCGATCGAGGGATCCGCAGTCCGAGACGACCTGGATTGCTTGGGCGTTGATATCCTTAGTTCACTCTCGCTTGCCAGCTTCTTGAGCCTGAGGAAGCGCTTCGGCATCCAGGCGTCTATATCGATCTTGCGACCGCTGCCTGACGATCTCCCGACCCGCCCACGGAAGGGGTATGGCACCAGCCCCCCGGGCGTTTGACGTGCATCCACGTGTAAGTCCCAGACCGACCCTATCGGGTTATTGGTCCTCTTCTTTGACGACCCGTCATGGTCGTTCTCCTTGTCTTCCTCGTTCTCGTTGTTTTTGATGCCCTCATCTGTTGAGGGTGCATTGGTGAAGTCGGCCACAAAGTCGGCGAGGGCCTGGCCCTTGATGGCAGTTCTCGGTTGAAACTCGACCCCGTATTCGCCCAACTCTTGGGACCATATGGCCATTTGAGACGAGGTCCCTTTTTGTAAGGCCTTCTCGATGGGATGTCCCGTACGCACCACGATCGGGTGCGCTTGGAAGTACGGGCCAAGTTTTCTCGCGTGAGTGACAAGGGCGAGGGACAATCTTTCGATTTAACGTAGTAAACCGGCCATTGTACCTTGTCATCTTCACATATTAGAACCGCGCTCACGGCCCTGTCAGAAACCGGGAGGTAGACATACAAGGTCTCGCCATCCTTCGGTTTTGCGAGGAACGGGGGGGGGGGGAGCTGAAGTAGGCTTTCATTTCGAGGAACGCCTCCTCACACTCCTTTGTCCACACAAAGCTGTCGGTCTTCTTCAACGCCTTGAAAAATGGTTGGCACCTATCGGTTGCCTTGGAAACGAATCGCGTTAAGGCGGCGATCCTTCCCGTCAAACTTTGTACTTCTTTGACTTTCTATGGCGACCTCATCTCTAAGATCGCCTTAATCTTCTCGGGGTTAGCTTCGATCCCGCGGCGGCTCACCATGTAGCCTAGGAATTTTCCGGACTCAACCCCAAAAGCGCACTTATTGGGGTTAAGCTTCATCTTGTAGCGCCGCAACATCGTGAACATTTCCCTGAGGTCTCGAACGTGGTCGTGGGCCTTGAGGCTTTTGACTAGCATGTCGTCCACGTAGACCTCCATCGTTTTGCCAATTTGATTGGCGAACATATGGTTCACCAACCTTTTATACATTGCTCCCGCGTTTTTGAGGCCAAAGGTCATGACCTTGTAGCAATAAAGTCCGCGGTTCATAACAAAGGTGGTCTTGATTTGATCCGGCCCGTGCATGCGGATCTATCTTAGCAGCTCGTGGCCCGCCGTGGCATCCACAAGTTGCTTGATTCTCAGGAGAGGGAAGCTGTCTTTCGGGCAAGCCTTGTTGAGGTCTTTGTAGTCAATGCAAATTCACCACTTCCCGTTCGGATTCTTGACCATAACGACATTGGACACCCACTTGGGGTGTTCCGCCTTCCTGATGAAGTTGGCGGTGAGAAGTTTGTCAACTTCTTCACCAATGGCTTGGTACCTCTCCCCACTGAATGCCCGTCTCGGCTGGACGCGCTTAGTCACCCTCTTGTCTTCGTTGAGGCGGTGGACCATTATCTCGGGGTCGATCCCCGGCATGTCAGCGTGTGTCCACGCGAAGACGTCTTTGAACTCGCGGAGGAAGGCTGCGAGCAGGAATCGGATTCCGGACGGGAGCTGGGTGTCTACCTTGACTACTTGGTCAAGCTTGGCGTCGTCCAGCACGACGGGAACGAGGTCATCCGGTGTCTCCACCTTCCGACGCTCGACATCGTCCCTTTTGTCCAGTTCTCCGAAGGTGCCCTCTTCCTCGATCTTGCATGGGAATTTGTCTCCGAGCTGGAAGATGGTGCTCACCATTTTTCCTTTTCCCTTTCCGTCCACACCTTGGATGTAGCACATCCTTGCCATCGATTGGTCTCCCAACATTATGGCAATCCCCTTCTCGGTCGGGAATTTCATCATCAGGTGGTAGGTGAACGTTATGGCCTTCAACCGATTGAGAGTCGGGCGGCCGATGATGATATTCTACGCCGAGGGCATGTCCACAACCAGGAACGACACGATGTGGGTGACCTCGATCCCCCCTGGTGTCCCGAAGTTGACTGGGAGGTCGATGGTGCCCTCCGTCATGACCCTCTCCCCGGAGAAACCGAAGAGTGGGGTTGAGATCGGGGTCGGTCTCATCCCGGATAGTTTCATCCTGTCCAACGCCGATTTGATGATTATGTCAGCGGAACTGCCATTGTCGATTAAGATTCTTCGGACGAGATTGTTGGCGACCGGGGCTGAGATGACTATCGCGTCGTTGTGTGGATGGAGAACTCGCACCGCGTCTTGGCTGGTGAAGAACATAGACTCGAACGGGGCCAGAGGAGGAGCCTCGTATGTGTGGTTGATGTAGTGCGCTATCTTCCGTTGGGAGACTTCTCGCACGTACTTCTTCCTTTGCATGCTCGAGTCCCCGAACTCCGGCCCGCCCATGATTGAGCCCACGACGTGCATTTGTGAGCTTTCCGGTTCTCGGTTCGCTGCTCGGTCTGTAACGGTTACCGTTGCCGGACCTTTTTTTTCTTGCCGCGGGCGCTCACCATTTGCCAAGGCCGTCCCGATCGTTCTAAGGACGTATTCCTTCAACTTCCCATTTCGAATGAGGGCTTCAATCTGACGCTTGAGTTCGTAACATTCGGATGTCAGATGCCCATGGTCTTGGTGGTATTCACAGAACTTGCTTCGGTCCCGCTTTGCGGGATCCTTCGTGAAAGGAGCGGGGCTTCCTAGCTTGTCACGGTGCAGAGCCAGGATCCGTTCTTGCGGAGTGTTCAGGGGGGTGAATGCTTTCAGGGGGTGAATGCCGAGAACTTTCGGAAGCTATCGACATGTGATGGTCTCGGCCCGGGGAGGGAGCGACCGTTAGGGGCCTGGCCTCCCTTGTTCCTCCTCTTTTGAGGGTCGGGACAATCTTCGTCTTGATCGTCGTGACGGTGACCGCTCTTTCCCCCCGACTTCCGGCCGTCTCGGCCATCGAGGTAGTCCTCGATTCCCATGTAGGTGCGGGCTCTCGACATTAGCTCCGCCATGTCTCGCGGGACCTTTCCGACTATATATTTGAGGAAGTCGCTCGTGGGAGCTCCCTATGTGATCGCCGTGATGGCGTCTTTGTCGTCGAACCCTTCGACCTTATGAGATTCTTCAGTCAAGCGAGCTAGGTACTGCCTCAAGGTCTCGTCTCTCCCCTGCCGGATAGACAGGAGATAGGTTTTCGACTTCTTTTGCGCCACGAGAGTGGCGAAACGAGCTAGGAAGGCTTCTCGCAGAGCTCGAAAGAACGAGATGCTTCCTGGCCTTAGACTCTGGAACCATTCGAATCCCGACCCTGTGAGGGTCAGGCTGAAGGATTGGCACAGGGTGGCATCTGACTGTCCCTGCATCGTTATCCACGTCTCGTAGTGTTGGATGTAGAAGTTCGGGTCCGTCCGCCCGTCGTAGGGGGGAATGGACGGTAGTTTGAAATTCCCCGCGCAAGGCTGCGGGAGGATTTGAGCGGGGAAGGGAGAGTACGACTCCACGATCCCTCCATAGGGCCTTTGCCTCCCCAATTCCCTCATTTAGATGATTTGATTTTGGAGGCTCTGAATCATCGTCACCATGTCGAGCCCGTTAGCAGGGCTGACCGCCGGGGCCGCGGGAGTCGCCTATTGGCGCTGGTTGGACGCTTGATCCCCGGCATTGGCCTGAGGTTGGCCAAGAGTTGTGGCAGGGAGCGCGTCTCTCCGGAAGTTGAGCCTTTGGTGGATATTCTCCCCTTGGAAGTTTCTCTGCGCCGTCAGGCGCTCTCTTAGGTCGACACTCGGCGCCTGTCGGGGCGAGGTCGCCCTTGGCCGGATTGTCCGGCGAGCGCTCCAGCTATCGGCCCCATCATCCCCTAAGGCCGCTCTCTCCTCAGCGAGGGGCCGTGTCCGGCCGTCTCTTGAAACCGAGGACGCGAGTCCTCGAGAATGTGACCGCGCCTGTTGTCGCGCCGGGTGCGGCGGTCCGGCCAAGGCCCCATTCGTCGTTTCGGACCGTGAATGGGCTAGGCTAGGAGTTGCCTCATTAGTTCTCGACTCCCCCACATAGTCGGGGTCAGAGTCATCTCGGGTGGACCTATCCTCGACATCGTAGCCAAGAAGGTCAGCGATGAGTGGGCCATCGACGCCGGGACGGTCTAGGAGCTCGGCGAGCCTTCGAGCGGTGTCCTCTCGGAGCGCGGCCTCGGGATCATTCATCGGGTCTTGGGGCTGGCTCTCGTTGTCACGAGGCTGCCCTCCTAGACGGTGCGCGAGGCTTCGGAGGCCGTATCTCGAGCTCGTCGCTCGAGTGCCTACGGAGGTAGCGGGAACTTTACTCATCTCTCGAGAGTCGTAGATGCAGTTAAAGAAAAGATTGGAAGGGAGAGCATCACCAAGGTCGGGAGGTCCCCTTCTTCTAGTGCCAAATGTTGTCGCTCTTTTTCGAACAACGATTTAGGAACCGGAAGCGGACAGACCCAAGGCCGGACCAAGTGATCTCGCTTCGGTTCGAGCATGTCCGGCTTGGTATCCCAAGTCTTCCCTTAGCCGTTGATGATGTCTATCTCGTCCAAACACCTGAAAAATAGAAAAAAAGAGTGTGAACAACAAATGGGAAACAGAGGGGGTGCCTCTGTTTACCTCTCCGACGCTCAACATTAGTATGATTGAGGTGGAATGTAGAGGGTTTAGGTGTTTAGAGGCCAAAGATGAGCAAAGCGAATGAGCTATGAGTTCGACAGCGTTTCGGGACTCAAAATTGGATTACCTGGATAAAGGGAGGAACCCTTGTATTTCTAGGCAACCAAGGGGCATTTTGAGCAACCCCTTGGCCGAGTGGACACATCTTGCCCGGCCATTGGCCGAGGCAAGCCTTGGGCCGGCCAATGGCCGGGTATAGCCTTGACTCGGCCATTGGCCGAGGCTAGCCCTTGGGCCGGCCAATGGCCGAGGATAATTTGCCCCGGCCATTGGCCGAGGCTCGCCCTTGGGCTGGCCAATGGCCGAGGATAACTTGGCCCAGCGATCGGCAGAGGCTGGCCCTTGGGCCGGCCGATGGCAGGGTATAATCTGGCCCGGCCAATTGTCGAGGCTGGCCCTTGGGCCGGCCAATGGCCGAGGATAACTTGGCCCGGCCATAGGTCGAGGCAGGCAGTTGGGCCGGCCAACGGCCGAGGATATTTGGGCCTGCCATTGGCCGAGGCTGGCCCTAGGGCCGGCCAATGGCCGGGGCAAGCCGCCGGGGCGCGTTTGACATCGTTTCGCCTTCGTTCGGCCATGATCAGGGTCGGGCCGATAACACCCTCCGTCATGACCCTCTCCCTGGAGAAGCCGAAGAGTGGGGTCGAGATCGGGGTCAGTCTCAGTCCGGTCAGCTTCATCCTATCCAAGGCCGACTTGAAGATGATGTCGGCAGAGCTGCCGTTGTCGATCAGGATTCTTCGGACAAGATTGTTGGCGACCGGGGCCGAGACGACTTTCGCGTCATTATGCGGGTGAAGAACTCGCACCGCCTCCTGGTTGGTGAAGAACATGGACTCGAACGGGGCCGGAGGGGGAGCCTCGTACGTATGGTTAATATAGTGCACTATCTTCCCTTGGGAGACTTCTCGCACGTACTTCTTTCTTTGCGTGCCCGAGTCCCCAAACTCCGGGCTGCCCATTATCGAGCCCAACATCTACGAGCTCTCCGGTTCTTGGTTCGCCGTCCGATCAGTGACGGTTACCGTCGCCGGACCCTTCCTTTCCTGCTGCGGGCGTTCTTTGCCCGCCGCGGCCGTCCCGATCGTTCTAAGGACGTATTCCTTCAGCTTCCCGTCTTGAATGATGGCTTCGATCTGACGTTTGAGCTGGTAACATTCGAACGTCAGGTGCCCATTGTCTTGATGGTATTCGCAGAATTTACTTCACGGGATCCTTCGTGAGAGGAGCGGGGCTCCCTAGCTTGTCGCGGGGTAGAGCTACGATCCGCTCTTGCGGAGTGTTCGGGGGGGGGGGGGGTGAATGCTGAAAACATCTGGAAGCTATCGACATGTGAGGGTCTTGGCCCAGGTAGGGAGCGACCGTTAGGGGCCGGGCCTCCCTTGTTCCTCCTCTTTCGAGGGTCGGGGCGATCTCCGTCCTGGTCATCGCGACGTCGACCGCTCTGTCCTCCAGACTTCCGACCGTCTTGGCCGTCGAGGTAGTCCTCGATCCCCATGTAAGTGCGGGTTCTCGAAATCAGCTCCACCACGTCCCGCGGGACCTTTTTAACAATAGACTTGAGGAAGTCACTTGTGCGAGCTCCCTCCATGATCGCCGTGATGGCGTCCTTGTCGTCGAACCCTTCGACCTTGTGGAACTCTTCAGTGAAGCGAGCTAGATATTGCCTCAAGGTCTTGTCTCTTCCCTGCCGGATAGACAGGAGGTAGGTTTTTGACTTCTTCTGTCCCACGATAGTGGCGAACCGAGCAAGGAAGGTGTCTCGCCAGGCCCTGAAGGACGAGATGCTCCCCTGTCTTGGGCTCCGAAACCATTCGAATCCCGACCCAGTGAGGGTCAGGCTGAATGCCTGACACAAGGTGGCGTCCGATTGTCCCTGCATAGTCATCCACATCTCATAATGCTGGATGTGGAAGTTGTTGGAATTGATCTAGGGTTTAAGAAAAAGTTTAACGCTTCGGTAAGCGGCGGAATTTTAAAAATTTTCTTTTAACAAGTAAAACGATTTTACTAACCTAGACAAAGAGCAAGCACATGTAAATAAAAACTATTATGAGCATAAATAATTTACTAACCTTTTAGAAGCTTTAACGTCGATGAGCCTTCGGAAGGTTGCAACGTTCGTCTCCCTCGCAGCACGTCTCTCTTCTTTCCTCGGCAACACGAGCAACCACGATGGTTTCTATCACAAGAATCACTCGAGAAAAAAGGAATTAGTGAGTGGGCACATTTAAACACGATGACTCGAGAACAAGTCTCAAAGTCGAAGAGCTAAAACCACTAGGTCAAATGAGGACGTAGGTGCCAAAACAAAACGAAAAATAACTAGAGAGAGAGAGAGATGAGAAATCGGCCACAAGGTCTAGAGAGAGAGTCTCTCAATCTCTAACTTGTGTGGAATGACTAGAATGAGAGGAATGAGGTCTCTATTTATAGGGGAGGCATGAGAAAATCTTATTTCCTCTTTTCTACCCATGTTGGACGTTCATGACATGTCATGCAAGTCCTTGGATTTGTTTCCTCATTCGTTCTCTCTTAGTTGGCCGAAAATGCACTTTCCTTCTGGAGGAAATTTGTTTCCTCTTTTTCTTTTGGCAAGTATCTTCATACATCAATACACAAAATAAACTCTCTTTCCCACTATGGCATGAACGAAATTCAGCCTTATTTTCCTTGGGTTGGACGAAATTTGTGCTTCTAGAAGGAGTTTCTAGATGTTTCTTCATTTGTTCATGTCAACATAAGAAAAGCCCATTAAGAATTTTCAAGTAAAATTCTATGAAATGAAATTAATCCTCAAGGCCCAAATTCTTTAAGTTGGCCGTGTGATTTAAATTTCATTTGTCATCATATGACAATGTCAAAAAATTTATTGACATTCATTTCGTCATATGTCTAAAAAGACAAAAATACCCTTTAGACAATTTTCACAAAACTTGTCTCGTTCTTGTTTTGACTTAGCTGCTAGTTTAACTATTCCTACTCGATATGATTTGTGACAGTGACCTCATGGATCCAAATGAACAAAGCTTGAGCTAAACACTTGGACTCAAAAGTTCACAAACCTTTTCCAAGTTTAGCTTAATGTCAACTGACTCCACTAAAGAGTTGACACTGAAAATCTCTCGGTTCAAATGAATTTATTTTCTACTCAAGAATTCAACCAAATTATGATGAGCGGATCCACTGAATATTATCTATGTTTACCCGTCATGAATATCATCAGCTAGTCAGGATTTACAATATTACCATTTTACCCTTCTAGCTGTTAATTCCTCAAGTTAGAAACAATGTATTGACGAGGAGCTAACAAGTCACATTGTTTCATCCAAAAGAGTCAAGACTCAATTTGGACACTGGCCAGTTCATTTATTCACACTCCAAGGAAAAAAGCATGATGTGATATACATTGCAATTCAGCAATCTTGTACATGAATTCCATATCTATGAGAACTTCACAAAGTTACTCATGACATTCTCACAACTTAGTACTTCACTAATAGGCCCTGTTCGGAATCACATAGTGAGTCCGAACTCTGACTTTCTCAAATGAGAATACGATACAATTCATACGTAGTGACTTCGAGATATAAGAGGTTAAATGGGTTGTTCTTATTTTGTCTCTAGAAGTGCACTGGTCAATTCAGTACCTTCGGAAGATACCTAGAAGTACTATAGAGTCTCCAACTCTCAATACCTCATAACCAGACATCATAGATTCTCCTAACAATCATATTGAGGTCAATAGTCCTTTGACCCTTAGATTGCGAATATATCGTTTTAAGAAAACTACGAAGAGTTTGTTCATGCAAATCTACATTTGTCTCTTCGTAAGTTGTTTAGTTTGTTTATCGACTAAAAGACTAAGGTTTTATCATAAAGCTTCAGACAAGGAAGATTGAATGAACGTTTCAACTTTTATTAATAAATAAGCAGTTACAAGCAAGAGTCTTCGTAAGACTATGTGACATCAAATGTACATAAATACACAGTACAACTCTTCTTGTGGGCACCATTGACAACAAACTCCCACTTGACTCAAAGAAGATGTGTGTAGTCGTTCATGCCTAATCCCTCTCGATGTTGGTCGAAGACCTTGTTCGCTAGGGTCTTGGTGAATAGATCTGCAGAGATCTACTTCACCTCCACGTCTCCGCGCTGCGCGATCTCTCGAATCAAATGGTATTTCCTCTCAATATGCTTAGAGCGCTTATGGCTTCGAGGTTCCTTTGAGTTAGTGACAGCCCCACTATTATCACTATAAAGGGTCATGGGCTCGTCGACGTTTGGAACAACTTCCAAATATTTAAGGAATTTTCTAAGCCTTACAGCCTCTTTGGATGCTTCACAAGCAGCCACATATTCTGTTTTCATTGTGGAGTCAGCAATGCAAGATTGCTTAATACTCCTCCACACAACAGCTCCACCATTAAGGACGAACACAGATCCCGAAGTGGATTTCCTGGAATCCTTATCCGCTTGAAAATCGGAGTCGGTATATCCCGTCATAGTCAGGTCAGTACCTGAGTATGTAAGCATCAAGTTCCTAGTTCTTCGAAGATACTTAAGAATATGCTTAACAGTAATCCAGTGCTCGGGTCCAGGGTTGGATTGGAAATGGCTAACTACGCCAACGGCGAAACAGATGTCAGGTCTAGTGCAAAGCATACCATACATGAGGCTTCCTACGGCAGAGGCGTAAGGAATTTTCAACATGTCTTCAATCTCTTGTGTAGTCTTGGGAGACTGATCCTTAGAGAGTGAGACTCCATGCCTAAAGGGTGTTTGGCCCTTCTTGGAGTCTTACATCGAGAAGCGATCCATCACCTTATCAATATAAGATGCTTGAGAGAGCGACAGGGTCCGGTTTATACGCGGCCTCTCCTAGATCCTTCATATCTAATTGCTTTGCTAGCCAGACCTTAACCTCAGATAATTTACCCACATCGTTATGAATGAGTAATATATCAACGACATATTGTACCAGAAACACAACTTTGCCTTCGTGTATTAACTTGCAAACACAAGGCTCATCTATTGACTGTTCAAAGCCGAAGCTCTTCACAGTTTCATCGAATCTAAGATTCCATGACCTAGATGCTTGCTTTAATCCATAAATGGACTTAAGCAACTCACAAACCTTGGTCTCTTGACCTTCTTCCACGAAACCGTCTGGTTGAGCCATGTAAATGCGCTCGTCAAGATTGCCATTCAGGATGGCTTTCTTGACATCCATTTGCCAGATCTCATAGTCGAGAGCTGCAGCTATGGATAGGAGTATGCGGATGGATTTAAGCATCGCGACTGGCGAGAAGGTTTCTTCATAGTCAATCCCTTCTTTTTGGGTATAACCCTTCGCCACAAGTCGTGCTTTGAACGTCTCAACCTTCCCACTTAAACCCTACGGGTTTAATCCCTTCAGGAAGGTCTACAAGTTTTTAGACTTTGTTGACATACATCGAGTGCATCTCAAATTTCATGGCGTCAAGCCAAACGTTTGATTCAAAACAAGCCATCGCTTGGCTATAGGAAACATGATCATCCATGTCAGAGACGGCTACGAGAGAGTCTCCATAAGACATGAACCTGTCAGGCTTTTGAGTAGCCCTCCCACTACGTCGAAGTACTACTTGACGAGATTCTGATGAGTTAGGTTGTGTTTCAGTTGGGGTAAGAATAGTTCTTACAGATGAGGTAGAAGCTTCCTCACCCAACCTTTCTTCAAGCACAATTTTGCTTCTAGGTTTCACGTCTTTCATAAAGTCCTCCTCAAGGAAACGAGCATTCGTTCTAATGAAAGTCTTATCGTCCTCAGGACTATAGAAAATGAAACCTTTTGTTTCCTTTGGATATCCAACGAACAGACACAATTCTGACCTACTAGCCAACTTGCTAGTCTTTTGCCTTAGCATGTGTGCGGGGCAACCCCAAATTTTGATGCGGCCAAGATTCACTTTACGGCCAGTCCATCGTTCATAAGGAGTACCAGAAACCGTCTTCGACGTCTTCGACGGAACTTGGTTCAGAATATAAGCGGCTGTTTCGAGGGCATATCCCCAAAAGGAAAGAAGGAGTGATGAGTAACTCATCATTGATCTAACCATCTCCATAAGAGTTCGGTTTCTTCTCTCTGACACTCCGTTTTGTTGAGGTGTGCCAGGTGCGGTAAGCTGAGAAGCGATACCTTTTTCTTTAAGAAAGTCATCGAACTCTATAGACATATACTCACCACCTCGATCAGATTGAAGGTTTTTGATCACTTTGCCAGTTTGCTTTTCCACTAAAGCCCTAAAGACCTTAAATACGTTAAAGGTATCGGATTTGTGTTTGAGCAAATAGACAAAACCATATCGCGAGTAATCATCAGTGAAGGTAACGAAGTATTCGTATCCTCCATGTGCCTGTTGGCTGAGCGGACCACATACATAAGAATGTACTAGTTCCAGCAACTCAGTGGCTGTTCAACCCTTATCGGAGAAATGTCGCTTATTCATTTTTCCTTCTATGCAGGATTCACAAGTAGGTAGTGAACCTATTGCAGAGGCTTGGAGTTGACCGTCCCTCACAAGTCTCTTAATCCTATCTAGACTGATATGACCAAGTCTTAAGTGCCATAGGTATGTTGATTTTGTTAGATCGGAGGATTCAGAAAGTTTGATCCTCTTTGGCTCCCTAATAAGATCGTTATCTATTTCGGTATCTAAAAGAGAAGGTTGAGTGGGATAGATGTAAAAAAGAGCATTCTTCATACATGCATTAGTGACAAAAGAATTATCAGGAAACGAAATACGAATTCCATTCTTAATGAACTTTAAACAATAATCTTGCTCAAGAAGATGAGCAACGGATATTAAGTTCTTCCCAAAGGTAGGAAAAAAATATACATTATTCAAGTTTAATGTGCGGTCTTCAGAAGACAGCGTCACGGATCCCACAGCCTTCGCAGACACCAGGTTCCCATCACCCCATTTGAAACAGAAGTCGCCTTCCTCTAAGCTTTTGGTTTTCTTGAAACCAGTCAAGGAACAACAAATATGGTTAGTAGCAGCGGAGTCAAGAATCCACGTTGATACATTATCAGCTACTAAGCATGCTTCGGTAATTAGTACAATACTATATTCCTTTGCTTTGAGATAGGCAGGGCAATTCTTTTTCTCGGCCTTTTGAGGTCTCTTCTTAGATCCAGAGGCGGAGGCTTTGTGCTCAGTAGCACGTGCCTCTCCTTGATTTCTCTTTCTCTTAGTGAGACCTTCAGCAGTGTGAGGCTCCTTCACAAGCTCGGTAACAATGTACTATAGCTTATTCATGGAGTAATTCCACTTGAAGGTATCAAAAGATTCGGCGAGGGTTTCCAAGAACATATCTATTTTGATCTCCTCGTTAATCTTAGATCCTAGGATTTCCATCTCATTCAGGTAACTAACGATCAACATCGTATGGTCCCTGACAGGAGTCCTAGCCTTCATGCGACAGTTCATACACTGTCGGACTGCTTGTTGCCTTATTTGACGCCTTTGCCCTCCAAACATCTCAAGGAGATTGTAGAGCATGTCAGCGGCAGTCTCGATGTCACGATGTTGTTTTTGCAACACATTGTTCATCGATGCTAAGATATAGCATCTCTCAATCTCATCGGATCGAAGCCAGGCCGCTAAGGCGTCTTTGCCCTCTTGAGTCGAATCATCATTCGTCAAAGGAGGACATGGGGTGATGAGTACCCATTTGTGCTTGTTAACGGTATGTATTATGTCGAGGTTATGTTTTGAATCTACATAGTTTTGTTTTCGAGTTTGTTCGAGGAAAGGATGATTGAGAGATGGTTGAGAGGCATGTTGCTTAAAAAAGTTGAAACAAGTTTATGATTAGTCTTTGGTTTAGGATTTAAGTTTTATTTAAGACTTGATAAAATCCAAAGGTGTTATAAACCAAACGATAATTTACTCCCTCGAGAGAAGGCCGCAAAAAATCTCCATTTATAAGTAAATGACACATCATTAATGCTTAGCCAAGATGTCAATACATCAATTTTGACTAGCCACCTTTTAAATTGGTTTGATCACTCACATCCTTTCGCAGAGCCTCAAGAGAGGATTACTAGGGATTGAGCCTAAGTGTGCAACCAACCACTTAGTCCAAAAGGTCAACTTTGAAAAACAATCCCCCAAGGCGATGCCTTGTCATCATCGTCTCACTCTCGGACGTAGCTCATTGAGCAATGATCGAAGCAAAAACGCCTTGGAGTACTCCCATTTAAGAGAGGGTCGCAAGAGCGGCACTTAGTCCCACGTTAATTGCTTCTTTCATTAGTGTTGGGGATCGTGGGTTACAAACAACAAATATAGCCCTCCCACTTAGTTTTTGGAGTTGGTTTATCGACTCTTATAAGTTCGGAAACGGATTTCCTAGTTAGAGAGCGACAGAGCGGACAACTAGAAGAGAATCCTAGATCTTCATGTTCAGAGCAGTGTTAGTGCATAAAGGCACAAGGGACATACTCGGATCTTTTCCTATTTTCTATTTCGGGAAAGTGCATGAGGGAAATGTGAACTTCAACTCACTCGAACACTTGAAAGTTTGAGATTACACATCTTTTTATTTTCGGCTTGTCTACGAAGAGACCTCCCACTCAAATTTTCAAGAGCATATAGATTTTGAACATATGTGATATAGATATAGTTTTGAAAACTTATTTGATTTGGATGACAAAATATGTTCAAGTTTGAAAACGAAAACGGTTTTTCAAAATTCAAACTAGTTTTGTAAAATTCAATTTCAATTAAACTTTCAAAAATCAAAAAGTTTTAATCTTTCACATCATGTTTATAATCTTATGAAAAACATTTTTGCTCAAGAAATTTTTCTCATTAGAGTTCTATAACTCATGGTAGTGGGGCTGAAAATCCGGAATTCTAAAAAACTGGACTTTCGGAACAGCCGCGCACCTCGGAGTAAAATCACCATAACTGGCGGCTCCTATGTCATTCTGACCAAAAACTGGTGGCATTGGAAAGAGGACAGACAGACCTTTAATTTGATTTTAGAATCATTAAATTTAGATTTTTGAGCAGAGAGTTATGCCACTTTTACTGCGGGTTTTACTCCAGCTCAAAGAAAAAGAAATAATTAAAGTTCCGTCTTTTTAGGTGCGAAAAAGAATCGAGTGTAACGGAACGTTTTAGGAGGTTGTTAAAGCTTTTATTTGTGTTTTATTAATAACATGATATAAAAGAAATAACAACAAGCATAAAACGATTCGAGTAAATAAAAGAAACTAGTAAGACAAGAAAACTAGTCACAAAATTTACTCGAAATTTTCTCAAACTTTTAAAACACGTTTTTCAATATAAAAAATTAAAAACTTTTAGAACTGATTCTAATGTGCTTTAATAACATCCCAAACTCATAGAAAAACAACATTATTTTTAATTTAAAGGCAAGAGCAATAAATTAAAAAAAATTTAAGATAACAATTCTAACTTGTCACAAAATTAGTAAACTTTCGAAAACGATTTTCAAGCTCATAAATTTAAATACATGTACATGCATATCTTTGACCATAGCTCTGATACCATTTGTTGGAATTGATCTAGGGTTTAAGAAAAAGTTTAACGCTTCGGTAAGCGGCGGAATTTTAAAAATTTTCTTTTAACAAGTAAAACGATTTTACTAACCTAGACAAAGAGCAAGCACATGTAAATAAAAACTATTATGAGCATAAATAATTTACTAACCTTTTAGAAGCTTGAAAGTCGATGAGCCTTCGAAAGGTTGCAACGTTCGTCTCCCTCGCAGCACGTCTCTCTTCTTTCCTCGGCAACACGAGCAAGCACGATGGTTTCTATCACAAGAATCACTCGAGAAAAAAGGAATTAGTGAGTGGGCACTTTTAAACACGACGACTCGAGAACAAGTCTCAAAGTCGAAGAGGTAAAACCACTAGGTCAAATGAGGACCTATGTGCCAAAACAAAACGAAAAATAACTAGAGAGAGAGAGAGAGGAGAAATCGGCCACAAGGTCTAGAGAGAGAGTCTCTCAATCTCTAACTTATGTGGAATGACTAGAATGAGATGAATGAGGTCTCTATTTATAGGGGAGGCATGAGCAAATCTTATTTCCTCTTTTCTACCCATGTTGGACATTCATGACATGGCATGCAAGTCCTTGGATTTGTTTCCTCATTCGTTCTCTCTTAGTTGGCCGAAAATGTACTTTCCTTCTAGAGGAAATTTGTTTCCTCTTTTTCTTTTGGCAAGTATCTTCATACATTCATGCACAAAATAAACTCTCTTTCCTACTATGGCAAGAACGAAATTCAGCCTTATTTTCCTTGGGTTAGACGAAATTTGAGCTTCTAGAAGGAGCTTCTAGATGTTTCTTCATTTGTTCATGACAACATAAGAAAAGCCCATTAAGAATTTTCAAGTAAAATTCTATGAAATGAATTTAATCCTCAATGCCCAAATTCTTTAAGTTGGCCGTGTGATTTAAATTTCATTTGTCATCATATGACAGTGTCAAAAAATTTATTGACATTCATTTCGTCATATGTCTAAAAAGACAAAAATACCCTTTAGACAATTTTCACAAAACTTGTCTCGTTCTTGTTTTGACTTAGCTGCTAGTTTAACTATTCCTACTCGATATGATTTGTGACAGTGACCTCATGGATCCAAATGAACAAAGCTTGAGCTAAACACTTGGACTCAAAAGTTCACAAACCTTTTCCAAGTTTAGCTTAATGTCAACTGACTCCACTAAAGAGTTGACACTGAAAATCTCTCGGTTCAAATCAATTTATTTTCTACTCAAGAATTCAACCAAATTATGATGAGCGGATCCACTGAATATTATCTATGTTTATCCTTCATGAATATCATCAGCTAGTCGGGATTTACAATATTACCATTTTACCCTTTTAGCTGTTATTTCCTCAACTCCTTTGTCGCTTGTGAATAAGTTAGAAACAATGTATATACGAGGAGCTAACAAGTCACATTGTTTCATCCAAAAGAGTCAAGACTCAATTTAGACACTGGCCAGTTCATTTATTCACACTCCAAGGAACAAAGCATGAGGTGATATACATTGCATTTCAGCAATCTTGTACATGAATTCCATATCTATGAGAACTTCACAATGTTACTCATGACATTCTCACAACTTAGTACTTCACCAATAGGCCCTGTTTGGAATCACATAGTGAGTCCGAACTCTGACTTTCTCAAATGAGAATACTTAAGTTGTGAAATGGCATGTCTCATTTCAGGATTAAGGTAAGCACGATGCAATTCATACGTAGTGACTTAGAGACATAAGAGGTTAAATGGTTTGTTCTTATTTTGTCTCTAGAAGTGCACTGGTCAATTCAGTACCTTCGGAAGATACCTAGAAGTACTATAGAGTCTCCAACTCTCAATGCCTCATAACCAGACATCATAGATTCTCCTAACAATCATATTGAGGTCAATAGTCCTTTGACGCTTAGATTACGAATATATCATTTTAAGCAAACTACGAAGAGTTTGTTCATGCAAATCTACATTTGTCTCTTCGTAAGTTGTTAAGTTTGTTTATCGACTAAAAGACTAAGGTTTTATCATAAAGCTTCAGACAAGGAAGATTGAATGAACGTTTCAACTTTTATTAATAAATAAGCAGTTACAAGCAAGAGTCTTCGTAAGACTATGTGACATCAAATGTACATAAATACACACTACAACTCTTCTTGTGGGCACCATTGACAACAGAAGTTCGGGTCCGTCCGTCCGTCGTAGGGAGGGATGGATGGTAGTTTGAAATTCCCCACGCAAGGCTGCGCGAGGATTTGAGCGGCGAAGGGAGAGTATGACTCCTCGATCCCTCCATAAGGCCTTTGCCTCCCCGACTCACTCATCTCGATGATCTGGTTTTAAAGGCTTTGGATCATCGTCACCATTTCAAACCCGCTGGCTGGGCTGACTGCCGGAGACGCGGGAGTCGCCTGTTGACGCTCATTGGACGCTTTATACCCGGCATTGGCCTGAGGTCGGCCGAGAGTGGTGGCGGGGAGTGCGTCCCTTCGGAAGTTAAGCCTTTGGCAGAGATCCTCCCCTCAGGAGTTTCTCTGTGCCATCAGACGCTCTCTCAGGTCTCCGCTCGGCGCTTGGCGAGGGGAAGTTGCCCTCGGCCGAAGCGTCCGGCGAGCGCTTCGGCTGTCGGCTCCATCGTCACCGAGGGCGGCCCTCTCCCCGGCGAGGGGCCGTGTCCGGCCACCTCTTGAAACCGAGGGGGCAAGCCCCCGGGAGTGTGACCGTGCGTATTGTCGTGCCGGGTGAGACGGTCCGGCCGGGACGCCATTCATCCTTTCCGACCGAGACATGGCGAGGCTAGGCGTTGCCTCGTCGGTTCTTGACTCCCCCACATAGTTAGGGTAGGAGACGCCTTGGGCGGTTTTATCCTCGACGTCATAGCCGAGAAGGTCGACGATAAGTGTACCGTCAACGCCGGGACGGTCTAGGAGCTCGGCGAGCCTTCGAGCTGTGTCCTCTCGGAGCGCGGCCTCGGGGTCATTCGCCGGGTCATGGGGCTGGCTCTCGTTGTCACGAGGTTGCCCTCTTAGACAATGTGCGAGGTTTTGGAGGCCATATCTCGAGCCCGTCGCCCAACAGCCTGCGGAGGTAGTAGGAATCTGACTCATCTCTCGAGAGTCGTGAAGGTAGCAAGAAAAAAGATTGGAAGGGAGAATGTCCACGAGGTCGGGAGACCCCCACCTTCTAGCGCCAAAATGTTGTCGCTCGTTTTCGGACAACGATTTAAGAACCGAAAGCAGTCAGACCCAAAGCCGGACCAAGTGATCTCGCTTCGGTTCGAGCGTGTCGAACTTGGTATCCCAAGTCGTCCCTTAGCTGTAGATGATGTTTGCCTCATCTCAACACATGAAAAGCAGGAAAGAATGTGTGCACTACAAAGGGGAAACAGAGGGGGTACCTCTGTTTACCTCTCCGACGCTCAACATTAGTAGGATTGAGGTGGATAAAAGAGGTTAGGTGTTTAGAGAGCCGAGACTTGAGAGAAACGAGTGAGTTATGAGTTCAGCAGTGTTTCAGTACTCAAATTCGGATTACCTGACTCGAGGGGTCGAGCCTCGCATTTATAGGCGACCTAGGGACGTTTTGGAGGTCCCTGGGCCGAGTGAAAGTTCAGGATCGGCCGAATGACGGCCCTGGGCTGGCCATCGGCTGAGTGACGGCCCTGGGCCGACCGAGCGACTTCCCAAGGCCGGCCAATGGCCGAGTGACGGCCCTGGGCCTGCCATTGGCCTAGTGACGGCCCAGGGTCGGCTGAGCGACTTCCCAGGGCCGGCCAATGGCCGAGTGACGGCCCTGGGCCGGCCGAGCGACTTCCTAGGGCCGGCCAATGGCCGAGTGACGGCCCTGGGCTGGCCATTGGCCGAGTGACGGCCCAGCGCCGGCCGAGCAACTTCCTAGGGCCGGCCAATGGCCGAGTGACGGCCATGGGCCGGCCATTGGCCGAGTGACGGCCCAGGGCTGACCGAGCCACTTCCCTGGGCCAACCAATGGCCGAGTGACGGCCCAAGGCCAGCCAAGCGACTTCCTAGGGCCGGCCAATGGCCGAGTGATGGCCCTGGACCGGTCATTGGCCGAGTGATGGCCCAGGGCCGGCCGAGCGACTTCCTAGGGCCGGCCAATGGCCGAGCGATAGCCCTGGGCTGGTCATTGGCCTGGTGACGGCCCAGGGACGGCTGAGCGACTTCCCAAGGCCGGCCAATGGCCGAGTGATGGCCCTGGACCGGCCATTGGCCGGGTGACGACCCAGGGCCGGCCGTGCGCCGAGGGGAGATCCGAGGCTGGCCGCTATCGCGACCGTCGTCGTTTCACCTAGCCGGGATGGACCGGTAACAGTAATCATATGTCATTTGTATTAAACTGAAGTGATATGTCTGATATTTTATGAAATCAAGTGGATAAATCTCGTATTTCGATTAATCACTAGGATATCTTGATATCTCCACCAAGGCTCCACGCCTCATACTGCATCTTACACGCTTGAACTACGTTCTGACCTGATCCCACACACGGGTACGTAGGCAGCCGACACCCAAGGCACGGGCACTCCTCCTCTTCACCCCTTTCCTCTTCCGAGAGGCGGGTTGGTCGGAGAGAGCCTAGCTCGAGACTTTCGGGTTCACACTTTTGGCCCGGGTGCGATCACTTGGTCCGGCCTTTGATTGAACCACCCGAGGTATTCAATAGTTGTTCATTTTCGTGCGACAACATTTTGGTGCTAGAAGGAGGGGACTTCCCGACCTGTTCAGCCTGAAATCGCTTATGTTCATCTTCTTCTTTTCATCTGCAAACTCACCTTTCTCGAACTTGAGAAAAGATGAGTAGTCAGCCACCCGTACGTTCTGAGGGCATGAACAACCCGGATAACGTCACTGGGACCAAAAAATACTTCTTGCGCTCCCGAACGCATGGTGACGAAGAGTCGCTCCACGAAGAGAGCTCGACCCGCTCACCATCTCCATCTCCAGATAGCAGGGATAACCGCATCATGGAGTTGGAGGCGAATGTCCGCCAATTGAAGGTGAAGAATGCAAGGTATCACAACCGACTGGCTGCCAAGCGACCTGCGCATGACACAGTAATCCCAAACGGGGATCCTGAAAACCTCAAGGAGGAAAGCCGCGACCGCGACCCTGATTACGAGGGTACTGGTGATTCGGAGGACATCGAGACTTCTCTCACGAAGGACGGGGGACTCCTCGTCGTGTTTGAAGCCGGTCCATCGAATCCCCTATCCCGGACAGGTGACGCGCTGGCAGTTTCTCAAGAGGAGAATTCCCGACGTTCGGCCCTCGACCGACTAGGTCAAAGGGAGAATGTTGCGGAAAGTCAGGGCACGCGGAGAGCGCGCCGTCGCAGACGAAGCATGCGCCTCCGTACGACCAGCCCTGACCTTAGGGACCACCTCACTGCTCAAGGCATTGGGTGTGGCAATGATCTGAGAGACCGGCTAAGCTCTAGACCCAACATCCCGCTGGCAGCCCCAACTAACGGGAATCGCCGCGCAGGGCAAGGGTCTAATGAAAGGCGACAGGTAACTCCTGTCGAACAAGGGGTTACTCCAATGACCGGTCTGGACGTGGTCACTATGATCCACAACCTTCGGAATGAGGTACGAGATCTTCGAGAATACGGGATAGGTGGAAGCACCTATGGGATTGTTGAGGAGAACTCCTTGCCTTTCACGGCTCAGATATTGGCCGAGGTTTGTACAGGGAATTTCAAACTCCCGAATCTCACTCCCTATGATGGGAAAACAGATCCTGCTTACTATATCTAGCACTATGAAACCTGGATGACGATGCAGGGTGTCTCTCCTGGCCCCATGTGCCAAGCTTTTAGTTTGACCCTCGCCGGACCCGGTTTCGAGTGGTTCGAGAACTTAAGGCTAAGATCTTCATTGGATTCGAAGATTACCTTGACGGCCGCAAGAGCAACAATCAGAGCTCTCGTCGTCGAGAAGAACCTAGCCACGAGCAAGGCGAACCTCGTAAAAGACGAAACAAGGGAAATCAGGTTTCTAATAACCATCCCCCTGTACCCCAGAAGCTGCGACTTATGGAAAACTTCAAAGGGTATTCGTCGTTCACACCGTTGAACACGGCGCCCGAACGGATCCTGGCTCTGGCACGTGACAAGTTCACACCCCCGGCTCCAATGAAAAAGGATCTCGCAACTCGCGATCGATCTAGATATTGTGAGTTCCATTGGGAATACGGTAATTTGATCTCGGAATGCTACAACCTTAAAAGGCAAATCGAGGCTTTGATCCAACGGGGTGAGCTGAAAGAGTTCGTGTAACGCATGATTAGCGCTACGGACCCCACCACGAACAGACCATAGTCTGGTCAGGGAGGAGGAACAACCACTTCTGCGGACCAAACCGCAGCTACTGCCAACGCCAATCCGTAGCTCCATGTGGTGACCACCATATTGGGAGGTCCACAAGACGGAGATTCAGCCCGACAACGGAAGAAATTCCTTAGGGCAGTGGCTCAGGAAGGCGCTGCTATGCACGTCAACTTCACGTATGAAGAGCCTCCGTCCGTGCCTCACGAGACGATGTATTTAACTAATTAAGAAGCCAAGCGAGTTGTGCATCCACACAATGGCGCAATTGTGCTCAAGGCCCAAGTGGCCAATAACTTGGTAAAAAGGGTTCTCATCGACAACGGCAGCGCTGCCGACATAATTTTCAAGTCCACCCTAGAGCGCATGAAGCTCGGGGGGCTGCGTCCGACTCCGAGCCAAACGCCCTTGTTTGGGTTCACTGGGGAAAAGGTTATGACCGAGGGCATCATCGACATGCCGGTCACCTTCGGGACCCCTGGAGGCATTGAGGCAGTTCACATAGTCCCATTACTAGTGGTCGATCAGGAGTCGCCCTATAACTTAATCATCGGGCGACTCACGTTGAACCGGCTGAGGGCAATCACTTCCACGTACCACCTACTGGTGAAATTCCCCACCGAAGAGGGAATTGGCATTATGGCCGGAGACTAATCCCAAGCCAGAATATGCTACGTGCAAGGAGTTGATGGTAAATCCGCGGGAAAAATGGTCAACACAATCTTCCAACTGGAAGACGATTACCCATGCGACCCAAGGGATGCAAGGAAGTTCGGAGGACTTGACCCCCGGGATGAAGTCGAAAGACTCAAGGTGGAAACCTCTGATGATCTTGTGCCAATCTTCCTGGATGGCATCCGGCTTCCACTCGCCATCAAAACTCAGCTTACGGCCTTCCTCCGGGAGTTCAAGGATGTTTTTGCATGGACTCATGCGGATATGCCTGGAATTGATCCTGAAGTAATAGTGCACCGATTGAACGACAACCCGAAGATCGCCGAAAAGGTGCAGGCTAGACGAACGTTCAACCCAGAACGATACCTGGCCATAAATGAAGAGGTCGAGAAACTCCTCGCCGTGAATTTCATCCGAGAGGCGAAGTATCCCAAGTGGGTCGCCAACGTGGTAATGGTAATAAAGCCTAATGGGAAGTGGCAAATTTGTATAGACTATAAAGATCTTAACAAAGCCTGCCCTAAGGACTACTCTCCACTCCCGCGTATCGAACAGCTGGTCGACGCCACAGCCGGCCATGAACTTCTCAGCTTCATGGACGCCTATTCGGGCTACACCCAAATTCGAATGCACGAGCTCGATCAAATTAAGACAACCTTTGTCACCGATCGAGGTCTCTATTGTTATAAGGTCATGCCTTTCGGCCTTAAGAACGCGGGAGCAACGTACCAGCGCTTGGTAAATCGGATCTTCGCCGATCAAATCGTCAAGACAATGAAAGTGTACGTGGACGACATGCTCGTTAAAAGCCTACTGGCAACCAATCACGTGCACGACCTAAGGGAGATGTTCACGATCCTCCGCTGATATAAAATGAAACTCAATCCCAACAAATGCGTGTTCGGGGTTGAATCCAGGAAATTCCTCGGATACATCGTCAGCCGACGAGGGATTGAGGTGAACCCCGAAAAAATCAAGGCACTCCTTGAAATGAAGTCTCCAAGACGAGTCAAAGTGGTGCAAAGCCTGACCGGTCGGGTTGCCGCTCTGGCATGCTTCGTGTCTAAAGCCACCGACAAGTGTCAACCGTTCTTCAAAGCTCTAAAGAAGACGGACGGCTTTGAGTGGATGGACAAATGCGAAAATGCCTTCCAGGAAATGAAGGCTTACTTTGGGTCCCCACCGTTCCTCTCTAAACCAAGAGAGGGCGAGATGCTATACGTATATCTCGCCGTCTCTGAAAGAGCTGTAAGTGCTGTTCTTGTCCGCGAAGAAGAGAAGGTCCAATGGACAGTGTACTACGTGAGCAAAGCCTTACTCGACGCAGAAACGCGCTACACCGAGATAGAGAAACTTTCTCTGGCTCTTGTAACGGCAGCTAAGTAGCTATGACCGTATTTCCAAGCTTACCCAATCGTGGTGCGAACCGAGCATCCGATCGGTAAAGCTCTTCAAAAGGGAACGTCGACTCGCATGGCGATCTGGTCCCAAGAATTGAGCGAGTACGGGATTGAGTTCCACCCAAGAACGGCTATAAAGGGGCAGGTCTTAGCCGACTTTGTGGCAGAATTGTCCTATACTCCCGATATGGGAAGAGCAGAAAATGACTTAAACGAGGACGCATTAACTCGGAAAAGAAAGGTTGACCCGACGGGTCCCGTCTGGGAGTTTTACGCAGACGGAGCATCTAATGCTCGGGGGGCTGGCGCCGGAATAGTCCTGATTAACCCCGACAGGGAAAAGTTACGTTACGCCCTGCACTACGGCTTCCAGGCCTCCAACAATGAAGCCGAATATGAGGCGCTCATTGTGGGGATAGAGTTGGCTCTCATAACCTGCGAATACACTGCGACTCGCAGTTGATCGTGAACTAGGTTAAAGGGGATTACACTGCCAAGGAACCAAACATGGTTGCATACCTGGCTATGACAAACTCCAAACTCTATGCTTTCTCTTGGTTCGAGATCCACAAATCCCGAGAGAGCAAAATTCAGAGGCTGATGCACTTGCTCGCCTTGGATCTGGCATCGATGAAGACGGATTGGAGACCGTACCTATTGAATTTCTCCCACGGCCATCCGTCTCCCGAGATGAAATTGGGACCATAGAGGTGGCATCTTAGCCCACTTGGATGGACTCAACTGTCGAGTTTCTGCGAAGAGGGGAACTTCCCGAAGACCGCAAAGAAGGCGTACTCTATAAGCGCGGTTACTCAACACCGTTGCTCCGATGCCTCAATAGCATTGAGTCGACCAAGGTCCTCCGCGAAATACATGAGGGAATCTGTGGGAACCACGCCGCTGGAACTTCCCTCGCGCTCAAAGTGTTTAAGAAAGGTTATTTCTGGCCTACCATGTAGCGAGATGCTTGCAAATGGGCAAGGCGTTGCGACAAGTGCCAACTTTTCGCGGAAATCCCGCGACAACCACCGACCCCATTAAGCAGCATCGTCGTTCCGCGTCCCTTTGCTAAATGGGGCGTGGACATCATTGGCAAGCTCCCTAGAGCGCCAAGACAATACGAATATGCCATAATCGCCATTGACTACTTCACTAAGTGGGTAGAGGCCGAGCCGCTTGCCAGAATAACTGAAGCAAACACGACGAACTTCATATGGAAAAGCATCATATGCAGGCACGGTATCCCCATCTCGATTGTGACCGACAATGGCGCATAATTCGACAACGCACGAGTAAGAGATATATGCGATCAGCTAAAGATCAGCAAGACCTTCTCCTCGCCGCGTCATCCTCAGGCCAACGGCCAGGTCGAAGCAGTCAACAAGACTATCAAGAGAAATCTTAAAAAGAAGCTCGAAGACAGAAAAGGCGCCTGGGCCGAGAAATTGCCGTTCGTCCTATGGGCTTATAGGACAACCGCGCGAAACGCCATTCTCCCTCGCGTACGGGATCAAGGCTGTGGTTCCGATCGAAACCGAGATACCCACGTTCCGAGTCGATACGGTCGACGAAGCAAACAACGACGAGGCCATGCGCCTGGAGTTGGATTTGATCGACGAGAAGAGATCAGAAGCATTCGGGCGTCTCGCCGCACAGAAGCGCAAGGTTGAAAGATACTACAACTCCAAGATCAAAAGGTGAACCTTTGCCATCGGAAGCCTTGTACTCATACGAGTTTTCAAGAATACACAAGTCCAAGGCGCCTGCGTCCTAGGCCCGAACTGGGAAGGCCCCTATAGAGTCCGCAAAGTCATTCACGACGGGACATACTACATCGAGCAAACAGACGGAACTCCGATTCGCCACCCGTGGAATGCGGAACACTTGAGGCAGTACTACCAGTAGCTAGCGTTCCCCACATTTTACAGCTTTTATTTCCCATTTTCAAATAAGGCCTACGAACCAATATTCTAGGATTTTAAATTTCTCGCAAATTTTTCGCAAACGTAATAAAATTCAAGTTTTCCATTTCAAATTTCGTCTTGTACATGTTTTCCGGTTATAAAAAATTAAAGTTATAACCCCAAAACTTGGGGGGGCTAGCAACGGTAAGGAAACCCTCAAAAGAACACGCTCCACCAAAAAAATTCTTAGACGCCTACATGGCACACCTAGACGCCTACATGGCGCACCAAGACGCCTACATGGCGCAACCAAGTCGTCTCTCAAGACGCACCTAAGACACCTACATGGCGCACCTAGACGCCTACATGGCGCACCAAGACGCCTACATGGGGAACCCAAGTCGTCTCTAAAGACGCACCTAAGACGCCTACATGGCGCACCTAGACGCCTACATGGCGCACCAAGATGCCTACATGGCGCAACCAAGTCCTCTCTCAAGACGCACCTAAGACGCCTACATGGTGCACCTAGATGCCTACATGGCGCACCAAGACGCCTACATGGCGCAACCTAGTCGTCTCTCAAGACACACCTAATATGCCTACATGCCTCACCTAGACGCCTACATGGCGCACTCACACTCAAGATGCCTACATGACGCACGTAAGACGCCTACATGGCGCAACCAGGTCATCTCTCGAGACGCACCCAAGATGCCTACATTGTTGGAATCGATCTAGGGTTTAAGAAAAAGTTTAACGCTTCGTTAAGCGGCGGAATTTTAAAATTTTCTTTTTAAGTAAAACTAGTTTTTACTAACCTAGACAAGAGCATGTACATGTAAATAAAAACTAATATGAGCTATTAAAGTTACTAACCTTTCTTGAAGCTTGAACCTTGTAGAAGCTTTTGGAAAGTTGCAACGCTCGTCTCCCCTCGCTGCACGTCTCTCTTTCTTTCCTCGGCACCTCGAGCAACCACGAAAGTTTCTATCACTAAATCACTCGAAAAGAAGGAAACAGTGAGTGGGCACTTTTAAACACTACGACTTAAGAACGAGTCTCGAAGTCGCAGAGCTAAACACTAGGTCGAGTGAGGACCTAGGTGCCAAGACAAGAAAAATCGAAAATATAAACTAGAGAGAGAGAGAGGAAGGGGCGGCCAAGTCTAGAGAGAGAAGCTCTCAATCTCTAAAACTTTGCATGAATGAAAAGTGTGGAATGAGGCTCCTATTTATAGGAGAGGTCTCACCTTCAATAAGGTAGTTTCCTCTTCTATAGAATATCACATATTCATGAGCCAATTTCCCTTTTCCTTCAAAAAGGTGCACGTCCAAGACAAAACAAGTAAGTCCTTGGATTTGTTTCCTCTTTTGTTTGCTTCTCTCTTGACCACATTTGGGCGCCCACCATGTTTCCTCTTAGGGGAAATTTGTTTCCTCTTTTTCTTTTGGCAAGTATCTTGATACATTTATGCACAAAATATTCTCTCTTCCTATGGGTATTATGGGCGCCTATCACCTTCTAGAAGGGGCTTCTAGAAGCTTTTCCATTTGTTCATGACAACATGAAAAAGGCCCAATAAGAATTTTCAATAAAATTCTTATGCAATGAAATTAATTCACAAGGCCCAATGATCAAGTCATGGCCGAGTGAAACATGTCATAAAATGACCTTGTCAAAAATTTATTGACATTCATTTCATCGTTTGTCTCAAAAGACAAAAAACACCCTTTTCACTATTTTCGTTCTTGTTTTGACTTAGCTTCCAGTTTAACTATTCCTATCGATGTGATTCGTGACAGTGACCTCATGGACCCAAATGAACAAAGCTTTAGCTAAACACTTGGACTCAAAAGTTCACAAACCTTTTCCAAGTTTAGCTTAATGCCAACTGACTCCACTAAAGAGCTGACACTGAAAATCTCTCGGTTCAAATGAATTTATTTTCTACTCAAGAATTCGACCTAATTATGATGAGCGGATCCACTGAATATTATCTATGTTTACCCTTCATGAATGTCATCAGCTAGTCGGGATTTACTAAATTACCATTTTACCCTTCTAGCTGTTATTTCCTCAACTCCTTTGTCGCTTGTGAATAAGTTAGAAACAATGTATTGACGAGGAGCTAACAAGTCACATTGTTTCATCCAAAAGAGTCAGGACTCAATTTGGACACTGGCCAGTTCATTTATTCACACTCCAAGGAACAAAGCATGAGGTGACATACATTGCATTTCAAAAATCTTGTACATGAATTCCATATCTATGAGAACTTCACAAAGTTACTCATGACAGACTCACAACTTAGTACTTCACCAATAGGCCTTGTTCGGAATCACATAGTGAGTCCGAACTTTGACTTTCTCAAATGAGAATACTAAGGTGTGAAATGGCATGTCTCATTTCAGGATTAAGGTAAGCATGATGCAATTCATACATAGTGACTTCGAGACATAAGAGGTTAAATGGTTTGTTCTTATATTGTCTCTAGAAGTGCACTGGTCAATTCAGTACCTTCGGAAGATACCTAGAAGAACTATAGAGTCTCCAACTCTCAATGCCTCATAACCAGACATCATAGATTCTTCTAACAATCATACTGAGGTCAATAGTCCTTTGACCCTAAGACTGCGAATATATCGTTTTAAGCAAACTACGAAGAGTTTGTTCATGCAAATCTACATTTGTCTCTTCGTAAGTTGTTAGGTTTGTTTATGGACTAAAAGACACCTACCCGGCACACATAAGGTGCCTACGTAGCATGGCTGACTCGTAGTTGAAAAAACTTACAGAACGCAAACCATCCAAGCGACTGGCGCGTCTGAAGTAATATCCTGCTGAGATAAAAGAACTGGCAAGACCATTGACGCAAACACTTGCCCATCAAAACATGCCATGACAAATGAATGAGCAAAAACGTTCATAAAAATAAATGATGTCTTATAAAAGAAAAAGGCAACTGCCCCAAAAATCCTAGAAAGCAAGCGCTAAAACAAGTGCGCTGAAAGGAAAATCCTAGAAAGCAAGCGCTGAAACAAGTGCGCTGAAAGGAAAATCCTAGAAAGCAAGCGCTAAAACAAGTGCGCTGAAAGGAAAAACATAAAAAGGAAAGCATGGGCTAAACACTTGCGCGAGAAAAATAATAAAGAAAATATATCACTCGGCGGGATCGTCGCCTACAGGATCGGCCCCGTCGAGTGGTGGGAATAGCGAGTCGAAGAAGTGAAAGGTGACCCCCCGAGAAGCATTCTCGGTAGCTGTGGCGTCCCGACACTCCACCACCGCCGTTTGTCTTGCCTCTTCGACTCCGACGTCGAAGTAATCTTGAAGGTCGGACGCGAGCTGTTCCGCCGCAGCTTTCTCCGTGGTGACCCGAGCCACCTCCTCCGCCAAGGAGTCGCACTCACGCTCCGCTCGAACACGGGCAGCTTCGCTCGATGAAAGTTGGCCCTGAAGAATACCTATTTCTTTTGTGCGCGATTCCAACTAGCATCGAAGGTCCCGCACCTCGCTCACTACAACATTTACAACATTTACCGACGATTTTTTTCGTCGGAAATAACCCTAAAATCGTCGCTAAATATATTTAGCGACGATATTAGCGACGATAAAAATCGTCGCTAATTCGCCGTGCCTAAATATATTTAGTGACGATTTAATCGTCGGTAAATATCTAGCGACGATATTAGCGACGATAAAATCGTCCGTAAATGTTGTGACGAGAAGTTTTTTTTCCTTTTGAAACAGACAATTAGCGACGAATTTGTCGTCGCTAATTACCGCGGGAAAAAATCCCGCGTCAATTAGCGACGACAAAGTCGTCGCTAAATGTTGTGACGAGAAGTTTTTTTCGTTGTGAAACAGAGTTTTAGCGACGACTTTGTCGTCGCTAATTCACGCGGGAATTTTTCCCGCGCCAATTAGCGAAGACAAAGTCGTCGCTAAAACGTTGTGTGAATAATATTTAGCGACGATTTTATCGTCGCTAATTATTATTATTATAATTTTATTTTTCGTCGTTAATTATTTATTTTTTACGGTTTTTTGGTTGTGAAATTCTAAAATGAAAAATCAAATAAAAACTAAATTATATTATCCAAATCAACAACTATATAAAATCCGGTTACGTACGTTTTCGGTTATCGAGAAATATGTAAATAATAAATACACAAAACAACTAATAAACCACTAGTCGCGACGTTTGCTTTGTCGTCCCGCCACTCGTTTTCCCCCTCCTCGACGAGAAACGCTCTTCTGCTGGCGCTGAAGTTCTGCAGGCTGCGGCGTCGGAGTAGACTGACTTGGTCCGCCGGGCGTCATCTGCTGGCTGGCGTCGGGAGTGTTGGAATCGATCTAGGGTTTGAGAAAATAATTAACGCTTTGGTAAGCGGCGAAATTTTAAAAATTTTCTTTTACAAGTAAAAACAGTTTTTACTAACCTAGACAAGTGCAAGTACATGTAATTAAAAAAACCAATATGAGCTAGAGGTTTACTAACCTTTCTTGAAGCTTGAACTTTGAAGAAGCTTTTGGAAAGTTCGCAACGCTCGTCTCCCCTCGCAGCATGTCTCTCTTTCTTTCCTCGGCACCTCGAGCAACCACGAAAGTTTCTATCACTAAATCACTCGAAAAGAAGGAATCAGTGAGTGGGCACTTTTAAACGCTACGACTTAAGAACGAGTCTCGAAGTCGCAGAGCTAAACACTAGGTCGAGTGAGGACCTAGGTGCCAAGACAAGAAAAATCGAAAATATAAACTAGAGAGAGAGAGAGGAAGGGGCGGCCAAGTCTAGAGAGAGAAGCTCTCAATCTCTAAAACTTTGGAATGAGAAAAATGAGAAGAATGAGGCTCCTATTTATAGGAGAGGTCTCACCTTCAATAAGGTAGTTTCCTCTTCTATAGAATATCACATATTCATGAGCCAATTTCCTCTTTTCCTCTATGATGCACTCGGCCAAGGTAGGCTTCATTAAGCCTTGGATTTGTTTCCTTTTTTGTTCCTTGCCTTGCTTCTTTCTCAACTTGGGCGCCTACCTCTTGTTTCCTTTAGAGGAAATTTGTTTCCTCTTTTTCTTTTGGCAAGTATCTTCATACATTTATGCACAAAATATTCTCTCTATCTCTTGGGCATGTTGGGCGCCTATAGCCTTCTAGAAAAGGCTTCTAGAAGCTTTTCCATTTGTTCATGACAACATGAAAAAGGCCCAATAAGAATTTTCAATAAAATTCCTATGAAATGAAATTAATTCACAAGGCCCAATGATCAAGTCATGGCCGAGTGAAACATGTCATAAAATGACCTTGTCAAAAATTTATTGACATTCATTTCATCCTTTGTCTCAAAAGACAAAAATACCCTTTCGACAATTTTCGTTCTTGTTTTGACTTAGCTTCCAGTTTAACAATTCCTATCGATGTGATTCGTGACAGTGACCTCATGGACCCAAATGAACAAAGCTTGAGCTAAACACTTGGACTCAAAAGTTCACAAACCTTTTCCAAGTTTAGCTTAATGCCAACTGACTCCACTAAAGAGCTGACACTGAAAATCTCTCGGTTCAAATGAATTTATTTTCTACTCAAGAATTCGACCTAATTATGATGAGCGGATCCACTGAATATCATCTATGTTTACCCTTCATGAATGTCATCAGCTAGTCGGGATTTACTAAATTACCATTTTACCCTTCTAGCTGTTATTTCCTCAACTCCTTTGTCGCTTGTGAATAAGTTAGAAACAATGTATTGACGAGGAGCTAACAAGTCACATTGTTTCATCCAAAAGAGTCAGGACTCAATTTGGACACTGGCCAGTTCATTTATTCACACTCCAAGGAACAAAGCATTAGGTGACATACATTGCATTTCAGCAATCTTGTACATGAATTCCATATCTATGAGAACTTCACAAAGTTACTCATGACAGACTCACAACTTAGTACTTCACCAATAGGCCTTGTTCGGAATCACATAGTGAGTCCGAACTTTGACTTTCTCAAATGAGAATACTAAGGTGTGAAATGGCATGTCTCATTTCAGGATTAAGGTAAGCATGATGCAATTCATACATAGGGACTTCGAGACATAAGAGGTTAAATGGTTTGTTCTTATATTGTCTCTAGAAGTGCACTGGTCAATTCAGTACCTTCGGAAGATACCTAGAAGAACTATAGAGTCTCCAACTCTCAATGCCTCATAACCAGACATCATAGATTCTTCTAACAATCATACTGAGGTCAATAGTCCTTTTACCCTAAGATTGCGAATATATCGTTTTAAGCAAACTACGAAGAGTTTGTTCATGCAAATCTACATTTGTCTCTTCGTAAGTTGTTAAGTTTGTTTATGGACTAAAAGACTATGGTTTTATCATAAAGCTTGAGACAAGGAAGATTGAATGAACGTTTCAACTTTATTATTAAATGAATAAGCAATTACAAGCAAGAGTCTTCGTAAGACTATGTGACATCAAATGTACATAAATAGACACCACTACTCTTCTTGTGGGCACCATTGACAACAGGGATTCCTCTGCTGGCCGTCCGTCGGAGTGCGGACGTCGGGCGTCGGAGTGTGGACGCCGGCCGTCGGAGTCTGCTGGCTGTGGGATGACGGAGCCTGCTGCGAACTCTGCGGAAATTGGGACATGAACGAGCTAAGGTTGATGCCGGGCACCTGACTCTTTATTGTCTCGGCGAACGCGGCGAGGGTCGATGCCAACACCTCCTGCGAGACATATCCTGGTTGCGACGTCCCAGCCTTCGAACCGTAGACTTCGGCGACTTCAGCCGCCATCCGTGCTCCCTGTGGCACCAAACGTCCGACGCCGGTCAAGTGATCAGTCCGCGAACCCATAATATCGCGGATCGGCTGCTGCTCTAGAACGGAAATATCAACGTCCGCTCCTTGGTGCTCAGCCTCCGCTCGCAACGTGTTGAACCTAGCGACCAGTCGATCCTGATATAATTAACTAGTTAGTATATATTAATCGAAAAATAAGAAAAATAAATGTAAACTTACATAACGTGCAGAGGCTTCAGGAGTCAGCCATTCAGACTTGTCGGACTGATGTTGGCGCTTGTAGTTCGCAAACAAGCTCTCGAATGCGCCTGTCTCAACGCTCTTCTGCATGTAAACAAAACTTCAAGTGTTAGATAATTTTAACGATTTGATGTATCATATAAACATAAAACTTACGTTTTTCATGCGGTGGGTCGAGAACCCAATCGTCCCCTGTCGAGTCTTCGTCTTCTTCTTCGCGCGATTCGCCTTATTCTTCGCTTGTATAGCCTGTTGTAATATAAGTAAACGTACACGTAAATAACAAATCGTTTAATAAACATTCGAGTAACGTAAATGATTCGATATTACCTTAAATTCATCGCTCGTATATCGTTGTATCAGCGTCTCCCATTCGGTGTCGAGCTTAACGGTCTTCGGTTTCAGCGACCGCGCCACCTGTACGCTGCTCTTGCAGTCGATGTCGAACCACGACCGCAATGTATGCCTCCAATCGCGAAGACGAGTCTTCGCGTCTCGAATGATTACCGCATCGACAATCGCCTTCTTCTTCCCGGTTGCATCACCATCGACTCGAATGTCGTACTTGTCTCGAATCGCTGCTCGGATCTCGGCCTCCTTCGCCGACCCCACGTTCGCATTCGTCCACCTTGGGACCGTAGGCGAGATCTTGTCTCGGACGACCAACCCGAACGTGTTCGCGAACGTCGCGAGATCCGGATCCATCTCGTGCTCTGGCTGCAAGAACGACTGAAAGTCCTCGTTATAAATAACGACTTCCTTCACCCCGGGGCGCCGTGCACGCTCAGATCGAAGCCCGACTGTCGGCCCACGCACGGCCGGTTCGATATCCTCGTCTTCTTCTTCGACGCCATCACGTACGGGCGCCGACTGGCAATAATTCGGGAGACGGGCTAAGAAGTCATCCCCGCCTCCGCTGCCTCCAGCTCCTGTAGCCGCAGTCATCTGAAATTCAAAAAAAAAATTATTTAGTTATGCATTCTTAATGATTTAAATAAGTTAATTTAGTAAGTAAATGAAAAACGTTATATACTATCAATCATCGTCGTCTGACAAATCATCTTCTTCCATCAAATCTTCGTCCTCAGTTTCTTCATCATCGATAAACTCTTCTTCTTCAATATTTTCCAACAAGTTCACTGCGTCGTTGCTCACGGGCTTGGTATCGCAGACTGATGACGCGTTGACAGTGAATCTAAATC
This sequence comes from Urtica dioica subsp. dioica, assembly GCF_054948205.1. Classification (NCBI taxonomy): domain Eukaryota; kingdom Viridiplantae; phylum Streptophyta; class Magnoliopsida; order Rosales; family Urticaceae; genus Urtica; species Urtica dioica. The sequence continues at coordinate 11,492,673 of NC_142762.1, forward strand.
TAACGGTTCTACTGACAACTGAACTAAAGACGAAGATTGACCAAGAATGAGGTCAATATCAGGAAGATCCCACACATTTCGATGATTACACTCTTCGACGATTCGCCAATCAGGACCATTCAAGTTATCTTCCAAGTAGAAAACTTGTTTCGCTTGAGTTGCCAAAATAAATGGCTCGTCTTTGTACCATTCTTTTGCCACATACACGCTTGTCAAGTTATTGTCGTTGCGTGTCCTTTTCCTCGGATCTTGATCACCGAACCAACAACATTGAAATAAGACGACGCGACAATTGTTCTGATACGTCAAGACAATGACGTTTTCTACTTGACCGTAGAAGTCGTGACCTCCTTCACTTGGTACACATACCCCGCTATTCTGAGTCGTTCTTCTGCTATCACGTTGACGGGAGATAAATTTAACCCCGTTCACTACACAACACGGATACGTCTGTGGTGCGAAATGTGGTCCCAATGCCAATGCATATAATTCGGAGGTAACGGATAATCCGTCTTAGCTCATGCGAAATACCTACATACAACCATTAACGAGTCGGTTATTAATTATCTCATATTCTTTGAGTTTGGTAGTGAAATACCTTTTCCCAAAACCACTTTGGGAACTCAAGTCGATGCGCTTCTTCAACATTTGGCCGACCTTCTAATTCCATGAGATCTATGTGTATTTTGAAATAATTAGCAACTAATTATCGTCGCTAAATGTATTTTGAAATAATTAGCGACTAATTTATCGTCGCTAATTATTTTCCCGCGAACTTAGCGACGACAAAAAAGAATTAGCGACCATAAAGTCGTCGCTAATTATCTTTGCCGCCAAACTTTAATATTTCTCGCACCAAAGAATTAGCGACGATATATTAGCGACGATTTAGTCGTCGCTAAATGTGTTATTTCTTGTAGTGGCTCCGGAACACCTCCGTCGATCGAGTTGCCACCTCGAGAGCTTGACGTTCCGTCGTTAGCTCCTCAGCCATTTTCGCCACGGCTGACCGAGCACGGTCGCATTTGCCGCGGGTAACCCCCAATTCCACGCGGGCCTCTTGGAGCTGCCGCGGAGAATCCCAAATTCTGCCTTTGAGTGAGAACTTCGCTCGGCACGGGCCATCTGAGACTTCGCTTCAGCAAGCTCCTCTTGGTTAAGGCTCATCCCTCTGATGAGGTCGTGAAGGATCTTTTCACCCCGGGTCGCTCGAGCAAGCACCTGAGAAGGAAAAAAGACAATTTAGTAAAAGACAAGGCCCTAAACGAACAAAGCATGAGAAACTTATTCTCTGAGCGTCAGAAATGCCGTGACGAAAGAACTCCACGTCGCTGCTGGCCACGACGCTCTTCCACATCTTCATCGAAGATTGAGCGAGACCCAGGGAACATTCCCCTCTAACCTCTGCGGCCTTCACGTCGACCATCGAATTTACACGCTTCGAGTCCGAAGACGTGTCTGGAAGAGCCGAAGAAGAGGGTCGCTTCAAGGAAGCACGAGGGCCGCTCTCCGTCGGATAGCCGACATCGGGCTTCTCTCGACCATTTCGTGCCGTGATCCGAGAACGAGTCACTGCCAGCGACTTTGGGTCCCGACAAGCCTTCGCTAAGCGAGCCCGAGGCCTCGCCCTAGCCGAGGAGGCTACAAAAGCGACAAAGTCAAAACCCTAGACTAAGAGCAAAAAACAGAAAGAGTGAAACATCGAAATACCTGGAAGACCGCCGCTCGAGATAGATGATGCAGCACTGGGAGCACTCTCGGTCCGCTGACTGTCGCTACGGCTGGGAGGAAAGGGCGGGAACCACCCGGTGGAAGCCATCAGCTAAGGCGAACGAAATCGTTCGATAGCCTTCCGAGCCTCCGACATTCCCCAGATCTCCTTCACGAAGTCGAGATCATCGGCCCCCGCGTCAGCAGGAAACTCGGTCAAGGGACCGAACCGAAGCGGCGCATCACCGAAAGACTCCGCCGAGACCCACACCCATGGTCTTCGATTGCACTTCTCCGAGTCCGTGATCAGCTTAGTGTTCCGGCGATCGCGGGCCATGAAAAACCAGGTTGCCCGGGCGCAGGGAAGACCGCGATGAGACTGCGAAAGTCGCTCACGGTCATCACTCGCTCAGTCTGGCAATGTCACTCCATGTGACACATCGCCACGATGCGGTAAAACGCCGGACTCATCTGATAAGCATGCACCCCCAATCGTGCGAGGAGCTGCTGAACGATTGGTTGGAACGGTAACCGCAACCCGCAATTGAGACTCGCGACCGAAACTGCGGTGAACCCATGACGAGAACGGAAAGGACGGTCGCCCTGCAAGGGACGGAGGAGCGCCACAGACAATGGAAGCGCAAATGCCTCCATGAGACCGATGAATGTTCGGTAGGTGAGCGAGCTCGAAGCATCGACCCCCGAACAATGAAATCCCTCGAGAGCAGCAAAGCCCTCCTCGGGATACGATTCCATCCTAGCAAGCGACCTCGCCGACACTATCGCCTCCACGTCAGGGGTCTCGGGCCGAGCAACCCCTGGCTCCACGGAAGGGCCTCCGCCCTTTGGCAAGGCCGCGGCAGCCGCCGACGGCCCTTCGGAACGCTCCGGTGCGGGGCCTTCGGCCCCCGGACATGTCTTTGAATCACCTCCGGGATCTTCAGATTCGGGACCAAAATCGTCCACGCAGTCAATCTCGTCGAGAACCGACTCTAGCGGAGTCGCTGCATCCACGCCCGTAATATTTCCCGGCGTACCACGAGAATCCAAGTCGGACGTTGGCACGTCGAGGCAGGTCTTGTCGCGAGCCCCCTAGCCGACCAAGTTGATCACGAGGCGAGGAGCAGGATCCCCAGACGCGCGATGATCAACCCCCCCGCCTGTGCCACGCCCAGTTGGCGCGCTTTCCTCCTGAGGCTGAGGGACGGGCACGGTCGCGCCCGACTCGCCTCCTTCGAGCCACTGCTCCACTCCACTTGGACGTGCCGAGGAACTTCCCTCAATCCCGCGAAGAGGTCATCCTCTACATGTTCAGAATCCTGAAACAAGAGAGAGAAATCAATCTCGGGATCCTCAGTTGAGAAAAGGGAAGAAATATCCGTAGTGCAAGCGGTAGAAAAGAAAAAAAGTGTAGAGAAAGAGAGAAAAAATAAAAGTGAAGAATGAGAGAGGGGGGGCCTATTTATAGACTCTTGGGGGGGTAGGAGTCGAAATCCTACTCCCACAAGGAGAAAAACGGAGGAAAACCTCCAAAAAGTCGGATTCCCCCGCGGAAAACGAACCAGCCCGGCGCACGAGGCGCGCCGCGCGGCTACGCCAAAAAAAAAATTCATTGGGTGACGGATTTTAAAGACATTTTCCTCAAACACCCAACCGAAAAGACAAAAAAAGTTCATCGCCGGGAACCTCCCGAGCGATGAACTTGGGGGGCTAATGTTGTCGGTCGTTTTCAGAAAACCCGAGACACCAAGAAGACACGTCGCTCAAAGGGGCGATGGTCAGGCCGAAGGTCCCGAAGAGCGGCAAACCTTCAAGCCCTCGCCCCAAACTCTTGACTCCTTGAGTCGAGCCGAGCCCCTCGAGTTAAGACTTGAGTCGGCTCCTCGAGTCGAGCCTCGCCCCTCGAGTTGAGACTTGATTCAGTCTCCTCGAGTCGAGCCTCGCTCCTTGAGTCGAGCCTTGAATCATGAGCCTTGAGTCAATCTCCTCGAGTCGAGCTTCGCTCCTCGAGTCAAGCCTTGAATCAGTCTCCTTGAGTCGAGCTTCGCTCCTAGAGTCGAGCCTTGAGTCAGTCTCCTCAAGTCGAGCCTCGCTCCTCGAGTCGAGCCTCGACTCGGATCCTATCCGTCAAATAGAGACATTTGTGTCATAAACCCGAAATACAAAGCCCACAAATAGTTCAACGGGCCCGGAAAGAAGACTGTCGCGAAAAGCCCGCGGAGACAAGGCTCAGCGCGCACCGTGCCTAGACAGGGCCGCGCCGCTCGTTGAGCGGCGCAGCTTGAGCGCCGCGGGTCGCGCGCCGTGTTGTCGGTCGTTTTCGAAAAACCCGAGATGCCAAGAGGGCACGTCGCTCAAAGGGCCGATGGTCAGGCCGGAGGTCCTGAAGAGCGGCAAATCTTCAAGCCCTCGCCCAAACTCTTGACTCCTTGAGACGAGCTTCGCTCCTCGAGTCGAGCCTTGAGTCAGTCTCCTCGAGTCGTGCTTCGCTCCTTGAGTCAGTCTCCTCGAGTCGAGTTTCGCTCCTCGAGTCGAGCCTTGAGTCAGTCTCCTCGAGTCGAGCTTCGCTCCTCCAGTCGAGCCTTGAGTCAGTCTCCTCGAGTCGAGCCTTGAGTCAGTTTCCTCGAGTCGAGCTTCGCTCCTCGAGTCGAGCCTTTATTCGATCCTCGAGTTGAGCCTCGAGTCGTTCTCGAGTCGCTCCTCGAGTCAAGCCACTAGTCACTCTCGTCGAGTAGAGCCTTGCTCCTCGAGTCGAGTCACTCTCGTCAAGTGGAAACCTTCATATTTCACGTAGGAAGAACGGTATTCGAAGGCCCCTAAAGGCCCGCAAGAGCCCGGAAAGACGAGCCGTTCACCGCGCGCACAGCGCGCTGCGCCGGCCAGCCGTGCAGCAAGCAACGCGCCGCGCCAAGCAAGGCATCCCGCGCCGCGCATCACGCGCCGCGCCCGGTGACTTGCGCGCCGCGCTTTGTGCGCCGCGTGCGCCGTGCGCCTCCACTTGATGGCATGCGCGTTCCTAGTCCCACATGGACGAAAAAGGGACCTTCTAAGGCCCCCAAACACCTATATAAACCCCCTCCCATTGAATCCTATTCAATTCAATAAATTCTCTTCATCTCCTATCGACACGCTCGATTTCTTACTCTTCTCTGCTTCTCTGGATGCCATATTTGGCCTGAAGCAGACTCTCTTCTCTCTCCCCCGTTCTCAAAGGTTCCGAAGCACTCACGGGGACTCCCCGGACGTCGCTCCCTTTGACCGAACGTTCTCCGGTGCTCAAGCACGCCCCTAGGGTTCTCGACTAGAGTTCCCCTCGCGCGTCTAACACGCTAGACGTGTACGCGATCTCCGAAGTTCTGAGACGCTGCCGAGGACTCCTCGCGTCCCGTCTCCTTCGTCGAGCACGCCTCTCCACCAAGGCTCCACGCCTCATACTGCGTCCTACACGCTTGAACAACGTTCTGACCTGATCCCACGCACGGGTACGTAGGCAGCCGACACCCAAGGCACGGTCACTCCTCCTCCTCACCCCCTACCTCTCCCGAGAGGCGGGTTGATCGGAGAAAACCCTAGCTCGAGACTATCGAGTTCACACTCTTGGCCCGGGTGCGATCACTTGGTCCGGCCTTGGATCGAACCGCCCGAGGTTTTAAATAGTTGTTCATTTTCGTGCGACAACATTTTGGCGCTAGAAGGAGGGGGCTTCCCGACCTATTCAGCCCGAAATCCCTTATGTTCATCTTCTTCTTTTCTTTTGCGAACTCAACCTTCTCGAACTTGAGAAACGATGAGTAGCCAACCACCCTTACGTTTTGAGGGCGTGAACAACCCCGAAAACGTCACTGGGACCAAGAAATACTTCTTGCGCTCCAGAGCGCATGGTGACGAAGAGTCGCTCCACGAAGAGAGCTCGACCCGCTCACCATCTCCATCTCCTGATAGCAGGGACGACCGCATCATGGAGTTAGAGGAGAGTATCCGCCGACTGAAGGCGAGGAACGCAAGGTACCACAGCCGACTGGCTTTGAAGCAACCTATGCGTGACACGACGATCCCCAACGGGGATCCTGAGAACCTCAACGAGGAAATCCGCGACCGCGACCCTGATTACGAGGGTAGTGGTGAGTCGGAGGATATCGAGACTTCTCTCACGAAGGACGGGGGACTCCCCACCGTGTTTGAAGCCGGTCCGTCGAATCCCTTACCCCAAATAGGTGATGCGCCGGCAGCTTCTCAAGAGGGGAATTCCCGACGTTCAGCTCTCGAACGACTGGGTCCGAGGGAGAATGTTGCAGAAAGTCAGGGCGCGCGGAGAGCGCACCACCGCAAGCAAAGCCGGCGCCTCCGTACGGCCAGCCCTGACCTTAGGGACCGCCTCACTGCTCAATGCATTGGGCGTGGCAATGATCTGAGAGAGCGACTAAGCTCTAGACCCAATATCTCGCTGGCAGCCCCAACTAACGGGAACCGCCGCGCAGGACAGGGGTCTAACGAGAGGCTGCAAGTGACTCCTCCCGATCAAGGGGTTACTCCAACGACCGATCTCGATGTGGTCACTATGATCCACAACCTTCGAAATGAGGTACGAGATCTCCGAGAATACGGAATAGGTGGAAGTGCCTATGGGGTCGTTGAGGAGAATTCATCGCCTTTCACTACTCAGATACTGGCTGAGGTTTGTACGGGGAATTTCAAGCTCCCGAACCTCGCTCCCTATGATGGGAAAGCAGATCCTGCTTACCACATCCAGCACTATGAAACCTGGATGACGATGCAGGGTGTTTCTCCTGGCGCCATGTGCCAAGCTTTTAGTTTGACCCTCACCGGACCCGGCTTTGACTGGTTCAAGAACTTAAAGCCAGGAAGCATCCACTCGTTCAAAGACCTGAAGGACATGTTCCTAGCACGGTTTGCTACATCTATGGTCCAAAAGAAGACCAAGATGTACCTGTGGTCAATCAGGCAAGAGAGTGGCGAGTCTCTTAGACGATACCTCGCTCGATTCACTGAAGAGTCAAACAAGGTCGACCGCTTTGACGACGGTGACGCAATTGCCGCTATCATAGAAGGCTTGCGCACAAGTGACTTCCTCAAGTATGTCGTCGGCCGTGTCCCTTCTACCATGACCGAGTTAATGACTCGAGCTAAGACCTTCATGGGAGTCGAAGATTACCTCGACGGCGGCAAGAGCACTAATCAAAGCTCTCGCCGTCGAGAAGAACCTAGCCGCGAGCAGAACGAACCTCGTAAAAGGCGAAATAAGGGGAACCAGGTTTCTAGCAACCAACCCCCTGTACCTCAGAAACCGCGACTTGCGGAAAACTTCAAAGGGTACTCGTCGTTCACACCGCTTAACACAGCGCCGGAAAGGATCTTGGCTCTGGCACGAGACAAGTTCACGCCCCCGGCTCCAATGAAGAAGGATCCCGGAACTCGCGATCGATCCAGGTATTGTGAGTTCCATCGGGAATACGGTCATTTGACCTCGAAATGCTACAACCTCAAAAGGCAAATCGAGGCTTTGATCCAACGGGATGAGCTGAAAGAGTTTGTGTTACGCATGATTAGCGCTGCGGGCCCCACCACGAACAGACAACAGTCTGGTCAGGGAGGAGGAACAACCGCTTCTGCCGACTGAACCACGGCTACTCTAACGCCAACCCACAACTCCACGTGGTAACCACCATACTGGGAGGTCCACAAGATGGAGATTCAGCCCGACAACGGAAGAGATTCCTTAGGGCCGTGTCTCAGGAAGACGCTGCTATGCACGTCAACTTCACATATGAAGAACCTCCATCCGTGCCTCACGAGACAATGTATTTCACCAATGAAGAGGCCAAGCGAGTTGTGCATCCGCACAATGACGCGATCATGCTCAAGGCCCAAGTGGCCAATAACTTGGTGAAAAGGGTTCTCATCGATAACGGCAGCGCCGCCGACATAATTTTCAAGTCCACCCTAGAGCGCATGAAGCTCGGGGGGCTGCGCCCGACTCCGACCCAAACGCCATTGTTTGGGTTCACTGGGGAAAAGGTTATGACCGAGGGCATTATCGACCTGCCGGTCACCTTTGGGACCCCTGGAGGAATCGAGGCCGTTCACATGGTCCCATTCCTAGTGGTCGATCAGGAGTCGCCTTATAACTTAATCATCGGGCGACCCACGTTGAACCGGCTAAGGGCAATCACTTCCACGTACCACCTACTGGTGAAGTTCCCCACCGAAGGGGGAATTGGCATTATGGCTGGAGACCAATCCCAAGCCAGAATATGCTACGTACAAGGAGTTGATGGCAAATCCGCGGGAAAAGCGGTCAACACAATCTTCCAACTGGAAGACGATTACCCATGCAACCCAAGGGATGCAAGGAAGTTCGGAGAACTTGACCCCCGGGATGAAATCGAAAGACTCAAGGTGGAAACCTCCGATGATCTTGTGCTAATCGTCCTGGACGAGTCTAAGCCTGATCAGGTTGTAAAGGTCGGCACCCGACTTCCACTCACCATCAAAACTCAGCTTACTGCTTTCCTTAGGGAGTTCAAGGATGTTTTTGCATGGACTCATGCGGACATCCCCGGAATCGATCAAGAGGTAATAGTGCACCGATTGAACGACGACCCAAAGGTCGCCGAAAAAGTGCAGGCTAGACGGACGTTCAACCCAGAACGATACCTGGCCATAAATGAAGAGGTCGAGAAACTCCTCACCGTAAACTTCATTCGAGAGGCTAAGTACCCCAAGTGGGTCGCCAACGTGGTAATGGTAAAAAAGCCCAACGGGAAGTGGCGAATTTGTATAGACTACAAAGATCTTAACAAAGCCTGCCCTAAGGACTGCTTTTCGCTCCCGCGCATCGAACAACTGGTGGACGCCACGGCCGGCCATGAACTTCTAAGCTTCATGGACGCCTATTCAGGCTACAACCAAATTCGAATGCACGAGCCCGATCAAATTAAGACGACCTTTGTCACCGATCGAGGTCTCTACTGTTACAAGGTCACGCCTTTCGGCCTTAAGAACGCGGGAGCAACGTACCAACGCTTGGTAAATCGGATCTTCGCCGATCAAATCGGCAAGACGATGGAAGTGTACGTAGACGACATGCTCGTTAAAAGCCTACTAGCAACCAATCACGTACGCGACCTAAGGGAGATGTTCACAATCCTCCGCCGATATAAAATGAAGCTCAACCCCAACAAATGCGTGTTCGGGGTTGAATCCGGGAAGTTCCTCGGTTACATCGTCAGCCGACGAGGCATAGAGGCGAACCCGAAAAAAATCAAGGCACTCCTTGAAATGAAGTCGCCAAGACGAGTCAAAGAGGTACAAAGCCTGACCGGTCGGATTGCCGCTCTGACACGCTTCGTGTCTAAAGCCACCGACAAGTGTCAACCGTTCTTCAAAGCTCTGAAGAAGACGGACGGCTTTGAGTGGACGGACAAATGCGAAAGTGCCTTCCAAGAAATGAAGGCTTACTTTGGGTCCCCACCATTCCTCTCTAAACCGAGAGAGGGCGAGACGCTATACGTGTATCTCGCCGTCTCTGAAAGAGCTGTAAGTGCTGTCCTTGTCCGCGAAGAAAACAAGGTCCAATGGCCGATCTACTACGTGAGCAAAGCGTTACTCGACGCGGAAACACGCTACACCGAGATAGAGAAACTTTCTCTGGCCCTCGTAACGGCAGCTAAGAAGCTGCGGCTGTACTTCCAAGCTCACCCAGTCGTGGTGCGAACTGAGCACCCGATCGGTAAAGCTCTTCAAAAGGGAACATCGACTCGCATGGCGATCTGGTCCCAAGAATTGAGCGAGTACGGGATTGAGTTCCACCCAAGAACGGCTATAAAGGGGCAGGCCTTAGCCGACTTCGTGGCAGAATTCTTCTATGCTCCCGATATGGGAAGAGCGTAAGCCGACCTAAACGGCGATGCGCTAACTCGGAAAAGGAAGGTAGACCCAACGGGTCCCATCTGGGAGTTATACGTAGACGGAGCATCTAATGCTCGGGGGGCTGGCGCCGGAATAATCCTGATTAACCCCGACGGGGAAAAACTGCGATACGCCCTTCACTACGGCTTCCAAGCCTCCAACAAGGAAGCCGAATACGAAGCGCTCATTGTAGGGATAGAACTGGCACAGAAACTCGGCTCCCGTAACCTACGAATACACTGCGACTCGCAGTTGATCGTAAACCAGGTTAAAGGAGATTACACCGCCAAGGAACCTAACATGGTCGCGTACCTGGCTAAAACGAATTCCAAACTCGTTGCCTTCTCTTGGTTCAAGATTCACTAAATCCCGAGAGAACAAAATTCTGAGGCTGACGCGCTTGCTCGCCTTGGATCAGGCATCGACGAAGATGGATTGGGGACCGTACCCATTGAATTTCTCCCCCGGCCATCCGTACCTATAGAGGCAACATCTCAGCCAACTTGGATGGACTCAATTGTCGAGTTTCTACGAAGAGGGGAACTCCCCGAAGACCGCAAGGAAGCCGATAAACTGAGGGCCTTAGCGTCCAAATACACGCTCCGTGAGGGCATACTCTATAAGCGCGGTTACTCGACACCGCTGCTCCGGTGCCTCGATAGCATTGAGTCGACCAAGGTCCTCCGCGAAATCCATGAGGGCATCTGCGGGAACCACGCCGCTGGAACTTCCCTTGCGCTCAAAGCGCTTAAGCAAGGCTATTTCTGGCCTACCATGAAGCGAGATGCTTGCGAATGGGCAAGACGTTGCGATAAATGCCAGCGCTTCGCGGAAATTCCGCGACAGCCCCCAACCCCATTAAGCAGCATCGTTGTCCCACGTCCCTTTGCTAAGTGGGGCGTGGACATCATTGGTAAGCTCCCTAGAGCGCCAAGGCAATACGAGTACGCCATTATCGCCATCGACTACTTCACTAAGTGGGTAGAGGCCGAGCCGCTTGCCAGAATAACTGAAGCAAACACGACAAACTTCAGCAAGACCTTCTCCTCGCCGCGGCATCCTCAGGCCAACGGCCAAGTCGAGGCAGTCAACAAGACCATCAAAAGCAACCTGAAAAAGAAACTCGAAGACAAGAAAGGTGCCTGGGCCGAGGAATTGCCATTCGTCCTATGGGCATATAGGACCACCGCGCGAAACGCCACCGGCGAGACGCCATTCTCCCTTGCATATGGGGTCGAGGCCGTGGTTCCAATTGAAACGGAGATACCCACGTTCCGAATCAATACATTCCACGAAGCAGACAACGACGAGGCCATGCGCCTTGAGTTGAACCTGATCAATGAAAAGAGAGCAGAAGCATTCAGAAGCCTCGCCGCATAGAAGCGCAAGGTCGAAAGATACTACAACTCCAAAATCAAAAGGCGAACCTTTGCCGTCGGAAGCCTCGTCCTCAGACGAGTGTTCCAGAACACACAAGTCCAAGGCGCCGTCGTCCTAGGCCCGAACTAGGAAGGCCCTTACAGAGTCCGCAAAGTCATTCACGACGGGACATACTACATCGAGCACACGGATGGAACTCCGATTCGCCACCCGTGGAACGCGGAGCACTTGAGGCTGTACTACCAGTAGCTAGCGTCCCCCGCATTTTTATCGCTTTTATTTCCCATTTTCAATAAGGCCTACGAGCCAATGTTTTAGGATTTTAATTTTCTCGCAAGTTTTTCGCAAAAGTAATAAAACTCGAGTTTTTCGTTTCAAATTTTGTTTTATGCAAGTTTTCTGGTTATCAACAATTAACTTATAACCCAAAAACTTGGGGGGGCTAGCTATGGTAAGGAAACTCTCAAAAGAACACGCTCCACCAAAAAATCGTAAGACGCCTACATGGCGCAACCTAAGACGCCTACATGGCGCACGTAAGATGCGTAAAGGCGCAACCTAAGACGCCTACATGGCGCACTTAAGACGCCTACATGGCGCACGTAAGACGCGTAAAGGCGCAACCCGTAAGACGCCTACATGGCACAACCTAAGACGCCTACATGGCGCACTTAAGACACCTACATGGCGCACGTAAGACGCGTAATGGCGAAACCTAAGACGCCTACATGGCGCACTTAAGACGCCTACATGGCGCACGTAAGACGCGTAAAGGGGCAACCCGTAAGACGCCTACATGGCGCAACCTAAGACGCCTACATGGCGCACTTAAGACGCCTTCATGGCGCACGTAAGACGCGTAAAGGCGCAACCCGTAAGACGCCTACATGGCGTAACCTAAGACGCCTATATGGCGCACGTAAGACGCCTACATGGCGCAACCTAACGCGTAAAGGCACAACCCGTAAGACGCCTACATGGCGCAACCTAAGACGCCTACATGGCGCACTTAAGACGCCTACATGGCGCACGTAAGACGCGTAAAGGCGCAACCCGTAAGTCGCCTACATGGCGCAACCTAAGACGCCTACATGGCGCACTTAAGACGCCTACATGGCGCACGTAAGACGCGTAAAGGCGCAACCCGTAAGACGCCTACATGGCGCAACCTAAGACGCCTACATGGCGCACTTAAGACGCCTACATGGCGCACGTAAGACGCGTAAAGGCGCAACCCGTAAGACGCCTACATGGCGCAGCTTAAGACGCCTACATGGCGCACGTAAGACGCGTAAAGGTGCAACCCGTAAGACGCCTACATGGCGCAACCTAAGACGCCTACATGGCGCACGTAAGACGCCTACATGGCGCAACTTAAGACGCCTACATGGCGCAACTTAAGACGCTTACATGGCGCAACCTAAGACGCCTACATCGCGCACTTAAGACGCCTACAAGGCGCAACCTAAGACGCCTACATGGCGCAATCCAAGACGCCTTCATGGCGCGCTTAAAATGCCTACCTAACGCGGCCTGATACGTCCACTTGGCACAATCCGGCACACGTAAGGTGTTGTCAATGGTGCCCACAAGAAGAGTTGTAGTCTTTATTTTGTACATTTGATGTAATAAAGTCTCATGAAGACTCTTGCTTGTAATTGCCTATCTATTCATTAATAAAGTTGAAACGTTCATTCATTCTTTCTTTGTTTGAAGCTTTATGATAAAACCTTAGTCTTTTAGTCCATAAACAAACTTAACAACTTACAAAGAGACAAATGTAGATTTGCATGAACAAACTCTTCGTAGTTTGCTTAAAACGATATATTCGCAAACTTAGGGTCAAAGAACTATTGACCTCAGTATGATTGTTAGAAGAATCTATGATGTCTGGTTATGAGGCATTGAGAGTTGGGGACTCTATAGTTCTTCTAGGTATCTTCCGAGGGTACTGAATTGACCAGTGCACTTCTAAAGACAATATAAGAACAAACCATTTAACCTCTTATGTCTCGAAGTCACTATGTATGAATTGCATCATGCTTACCTTAATCCTGAAATGAGACATGCCATTTCACACCTTAGTATTCTCATTTGAGAAAGTCAAAGTTCGGACTCACTATGTGATTCCGAACAAGGCCTATTGGTGAAGTACTATGTTGTGAGTCTGTCATGAGTAACTTTGTGAAGTTCTCATAGATATGGAATTTATGTACAAGATTGCTGAAATGCAATGTATGTCACCTCATGCTTTGTTCCTTGGAGTGTGAATAAATGAACTGGGCTGTGTCCAAATGGAGTCATGACTCTTTTGGATGAAACAATGTGACTTGTTAGCTCCTCATCAATACATTGTTTCTAACTTATTCACAATCGACAAAGGAGTTGAGGAAATAACAGCTAGAAGGGTAAAATTGTAATTTAGTAAATCCCTACTAGCTGATGACATTCATGAAGGGTAAACATAGATAATATTCAGTGGATCCGCTCATCATAATTAGGTCGAATTCTTGAGTAGAAAATAAATTCATTTGAACCGAGAGATTTTCAGTGTCAGCTCTTTAGTGGAGTCAGTTGGCATTAAGCTAAACTTGGAAAAGGTTTGTGAACTTTTGAGTCCAAGTGTTTAGCTCAAGCTTTGTTCATTTGGGTCCATGAGGTCACTGTCACGAATCACATCGATAGGAATAGTTAAACTAGAAGCTAAGTCAAAACAAGAACGAAAATAGTTAAAAGGGTATTTTTGTCTTTTGAGACAAAGGATGAAATGAATGTCAATAAATTTTTTGACAAGTTCATTTGATGACTTAATGTCACACGGCCATGACTTGATCATTGGGCCTTGTGAATTAATTTCATTTCATAAGAATTTTATTGAAAATTCTAAATGCGCCTTTTCTTATGTTGTCATGAACAAGTAAAGAAAATTCTAGAAGCCTTTTTCTAGACATAATAGGCGCCCACTACAAAAAGAGAAAGGGAAATTATTTTGTGCATAAATGTATTTAGATACTTGCCAAAAGAAAAAGAGGAAACAAATTTGCATAAGGATGCACAAGGTATTTCGGCCAAGAGAGTAATAGGCAAGCCAAGGAACAAAAAAGGAAACAAATCCTAGCCTTCTAGAAGGCTGCCTTGGGCGCCCAAATGGAATGAGAAATAAGGGTTATTTTGCTCATGAATATGTGATATTCTATAGAAGAGGAAACTACTTTATTGAAGGTAAGACCTCTCCTATAAATAGGAGCCTCATTCTTCTCATTTTATTCATTCCACACAAGTTAGAGATTGAGAGACTCTCTCTCTAGAACTTGTTGCCGAAAATCCTCTCTCCCTCTCTCTAGTTTATTTTGATTTTTTCTTGTCTTGGCACCTAGGTCCTCACTCGACCTAGTGTTTAGCTCTGCGACTTCAAGACTTGTTCTTAAGTCGTAGTGTTTAAAAGTGCCCACTCACTGATTCCTTCTTTTCGAGTGATTTAGTGATAGAAACTTTCGTGGTTGCTCGAGGTGCCGAGGAAAGAAAGAGAGACGTGCTGCGAGGGGAGACGAGCGTTGCAAACTTTCCAAAAGCTTCTTCAAAGTTCAAGCTTCAACAAAGGTTAGTAAACTTCTAGCTCATATTAGTTTTAATTACATGTACTTGCTCTTTGTCTAGGTTAGTAAAAACTGTTTTTACTTTTAAATAAATTTTTTAAAAATTCCGCCGCTTCCCGAAGAGTTTAATCTTTTTCTTAAACCCTAGATCAATTCCAACATAAGGCGCCTACGTAGCATGGCTGACTCGCAGTTGAAAATACTTAAGAACGCAAACCATCCAAGTGACTGGCGTGTTTGAAAAGGTATCCTGCTGAGGTAAAAGGATGGGCAAAACCATTGACACAAACAATTGACCATCTGAGCATGCCGTAAAAGATGAATGTGCGAAAACATTCATAAGAATAAATAACTTCTCATAAAAGAAAGGGGCAAGTGTCTCAAATCCTAGAAAGCATGCGCTAAGACAGGTGCGCTGAATGGAAAAACCTAAAAAGCATGCGCTAAACACTTGCGCGAGAGAAATAAAGAAAGGAAAAGGTCACTCTGCAGGATCGTCGCCTACAGGATCGGCCCCGTCGAGTGATGGGAACAGTGAGTCGAAGAAGTGGAAGGTGACCCCCCGAGAAACATTCTCGGTAGCTGTGGCGTCCCGACACTCCACCGCCGCCGCGTGTCTTGCCTCCTCGACTCCGACATCAAAGTCGTCTTGAAGGTCGGACGTAAGCTGTTCCGCCGCGGCTTTCTCCTCGGTGACCCGAGCCACCTCCTCCGCCAAGGAGTCGCGCTTACGCTCCGCACGAACACGGGCATCGCTTGATGTAAGCTGGCCCTGAAGAATGCCAACTTCTTCTGTGCGCGATTCCAACTGACGTCGAAGGTCTCGCGCTTCGCTCCAGAAAACCTACGTCGATCGAGTCGCCACTTCGAGGGCTTGACGTTCTGTCGTTAGCTCCTCAGCCATCTTCGCCACCGCCGCCTGAGCACGGTCGCACTTGTCGCGGGTAACTCCCAATTCCACGCGAGCCTCCTGAAGCTGCTCGCGGAGACTCGCAAACTCCGCCTTTGAGTGCGAACCTCGCTCGGCGTGGGCCAGCTGAGACTTCGCTTGAGCAAGCTCTTCCTGGGCACGGCTCATCCGCCTGATGAGGTCGTGAAGGATCTTCTCGCCCCGGGTCGCCCGAGCAAGCACCTGAGGAGGCAAAAAGATAGGTTAGCGAAAGATATGTTCATCACAAACGACGCAAGGGAAACTTACTCTCTGTGCATCGGAAACGCCATGACGAAAGAACTCCACGTCACTGCTGGCCACGACGCTCTTCCACATCTTCATCTATGATTGAGCAAGGCCTAGGGAACATTCCCCCCTAACCTCCGCAGCCTCCACGTCGACCATCGAGTTTACGCGCTTGGAGTCCGAAGACGTGTCTGGTAAAGCCGAGGAGGAGGGTCGCTTCAAAGAAGCGCGAGGACTGTTCCCCGTCCGATGATCGGTATCGGGTTTCTCCCGACCGTTCCGCGCAGCAATCCGACAACGGACCGCCGCCAACGACTTCGGGTCCCGAGAAGCCTTCGCTAGGCGCGCTAGAGCCCTCGCCCTAGCCGAAGAGACTACAAAAGCAGCAAAAGTCAAAAACCTAAGCTAAAAACAAGAGCAAGAAGTGTGAAACATCGACATACCTTGAAGATCGCCACTCGAGAGAGATGATGCGGCACTGGGGGCACTCTCGGTCCACTGGCTAGGGGGAAACGGCGGGAACCACCCGGTGGAAGCCATCAGCTTAGGGGAACGAAATCGTTCGACGGCTTTCCGAGCCTCCAACATTCCCCGGATCTCCTTCACAAAGTCGAGGTCATCGGCCCCCCGCGTTAGCAGAAAACTCGACCAAGGGGCCGAACCGAAGCGGCGCATCGCCAAAAGCCTCCGCCGAGACCCACACCCATGGTCGTCGATTATACTTCTCTGAATCAACGATCAGCTTAGTATTCCGGCGATCGCGGGCCACAAAGAAACTGGGTTGCCCGGGCGCAGGGAAGACCGCGATGAGATTGCGAAAATCACTCACGGTCATTACCCGCTCAGTCTGGCAATGCCACTCCATGTGGCACATCGTCATTATGCGGTAGAATGTCGGACTCATCTGACATGCATGCACCCCCAGACGGGCGAGAAGCTGCTGAACGATGGGTTGAAACGGCAGCCGGAACCCGCAGTTGAGACTTGCAACTGAAACTGCGGCAAATCCACGACGAGGCCGGAAAGGACGGTCGCCCTGTAAGGGACAAAGAAGCGCCACGGACGACGGAATGGCGAATGCCTCCCGGAGACCGACGAATGTCCGGTAGGTGAGCGAGCTCGAAGCATCGACCCCCGAACAATCGAAGTCCTCGGGAGCAGCAAGGCCCTCCTCGGGATACCACTCCGTCCTAGCAAGCGACCTCGCCGATACTAACGCCTCTGCGTCAGGGGTCTCGGGCTGAGAATCCCCTGGCTCCACGGAAGGACCCCTGCCCTCCGACACAACCGCGGCAGCCGCCGACGGTACCTTGGGACGCTCCGATGCGAGGCCTTCGGCCCCCGGACATGTCTCTGACTCACCTCCGGGGTCTTCAGACTCGGGACCAAAGTCGTCCACGCAGTCTATCTCGTCGAGAACCGACTCTAGCAGAGTCACCGCATCCGCGTCTGTAACATCTCCCAGCACGCCTTGAGAGTCCAAGTCGGACTGCGGCACGTCGAGGCAGGCTTTGTCACGAACCCCCTCGCCGACTAAGTTGATCACGAGGCGAGGGGCAGGTTCCCCGGATGTGGGATGATCAAACTCCCCACCTGTATCGCGCCCAGTTGGCGCGCACTCTTCGTGAGGCTGAGCAGAGGGCACGGTCGCACCCAGCTCGCCTTCCTCCAGCCACTGCTCTACTCCGCTTGGATTTTCTTCCACGTGCAGAGGAACTTCCCTTAATCCCCCGAAGAGATCATCCTCTGCGTGTTCAGAACCCTGAAACAAGAGAGAGAAATCAATCTCGGAACTCTCAGCTGAGAAAAGGGGAGGGACACCCATAATGCAAGCGTAAAAAAAAAAAGAGAAAACAAGCTTAGAGAAGAGAGAAAAAATAAAGTGAGGAATAAAGAGAAGGGGGAGGCCTATTTATAGACTTCTAGGGGGGTAGGAGTCGAAATCCTACTCCCACAAGGAGCAAAATCGGAGAAAAAACTCCAAAAAGTCGGAGTTCTCCCGCGCAAGGCGAACCAGCCCCGCGCACGGGGCGCGCCGCGCGCCGCGCCATCCAGGGCGCACGCCGCGCGGCCCCCTAAAAAAAAAAAAGAAGAGGAAAAAATGTTTCCTCGGGGCCACAAGACACGGGAAATATTTTCCTCAAACACCCAACCAGAAGAACAAAAAGTTCATCGCCGGGACACCTCCCGATCGACGAACTTGGGGGGCTAATGTTGTCTGTCGTTTTCGAAAAACCCGAGACGCCAAAAAGGCACGTCACTCAAAGGGCCGATGGTCAGGCCGGAGGTCCTAAAGAGCGGCAAATCTTCAAGCCCTCGCCCAAACTCTTGACTCCTTGAGACGAGCTTCGCTCCTAGAGTCGAGCCTTGAGTCAGTCTCCTCGAGTCGAGCTTCGCTCCTCGAGTCGAGCCTTGAGTCAGTCTCCTTGAGTCGAGTTTCGCTCCTCGAGTCGAGCCTTGAGTCAGTCTCCTCGAGTCGAGCTTCGCTCCTCGAGTCGAGCCTTGAGTCAGTCTCCTCGAGTCGAACTTCGCTCCTCGAGTCGAGCCTTGAGTCAGTCTCCTCGAGTCGAGCTTCGCTCCTCGAGTCGAGCCTTGATTCGATCCTCGAGTCGAGCCTCGAGTCGTTCTCGAGTCGCTCCTCGAGTCAAGCCACTAGTCACTCTCGTCGAGTAGAGCCTCGCTCCTTGAGTCGAGTCACTCTCGTCAAGTGGAAACCTTCATATTTCACGTAGGAAGAACGGTATTCGAAGGCCCCTAAAGGCCCGCAAGAGCCCGGCAAGACGAGCCGTTCACTGCGCGCACAGCGCGCTGCGCCGGCCAGCCGTGCAGCAAGCAGCGTGCCGCGCCAGCAAGGCAGCGCGCCGCGCCAGGCAAGGCATCCCGCGCCGCGCGTCCTACGCCGCGCATCACGCGCCGCGCCCCCTGCGCCGCGCGCCGCGCATAGTGCGCCGCGCTTTGTGCGCCGCGTGCGCCGTGCGCCTCCACTTGATGGCATGCGCGTTCCTAGTCCCACATGGACGATAAAGGGACCTTCTAAGGCCCCCAAACACCTATATAAACCCCCTCCCATTGAGGGGAAAACCATCCCATTGAATCCTATTCAATTCAATAAATTCTCTTCATCTCCTATCGACACGCTCGATTTCTTACTCTTCTCTGCTTCTCTGGATGCCATATTTGGCCTGAAGCAGACTCTCTTCTCTCTCCCCCGTTCTCAAAGGTTCCGAAGCACTCACGGGGACTCCCCGGACGTCGCTCCCTTTGACCGAACGTTCTCCGGTGCTCAAGCACGCCCCTAGGGTTCTCGACTAGAGTTCCCCTCGCGCGTCTAACACGCTAGACGTGTACGCGATCTCCGAAGTTCTGAGACGCTGCCGAGGACTCCTCGCGTCCCGTCTCCTTCGTCGAGCACGCCTCTCCACCAAGGCTCCACGCCTCATACTGCGTCCTACACGCTTGAACAACGTTCTGACCTGATCCCACGCACGGGTACGTAGGCAGCCGACACCCAAGGCACGGTCACTCCTCCTCCTCACCCCCTACCTCTCCCGAGAGGCGGGTTGATCGGAGAAAACCCTAGCTCGAGACTATCGAGTTCACACTCTTGGCCCGGGTGCGATCACTTGGTCCGGCCTTGGATCGAACCGCCCGAGGTTTTAAATAGTTGTTCATTTTCGTGCGACAACACGCCGCGCCGCGCGCTGAGCGGCGTAGCCTGCGCGCCGCGGCCCCTTGTGCGCCTCCACCTGAAGATGTGCGCGCCCCTAGTCCCACATGGACGACGAAGGACCCTCTCGGGGTCCCCGAACACCTATATAAACCCCCTCTCACTGAGGGGGAAGCCATCCCTTGATCTCCCATCGATACGCTCGATTTCTCACTCTCCTTTGCTTCGTTTGATGCCATATTTGGCCTGAAGCATCCTCGCAAGTCTCTCTTGTTCTCAGAGGTTCCGAAGCACTCACGAGGATTTCCCGGACGTCGCTCCCTCTGACCGACCGCCCCTCGGTGCTCAAGCACGCCCCTAGGGTTCTCGACTAGAGTCCCCCTGCGCGTCTAACACGCTAGACGCGTACGCGATCTCCGAAGTTCTGAGACGCCGCCAAGGACTCCTCCGCGCCTCGTCTCCTTCATTGAGCACGCTTCTCCACCAAGGCTCTGTGCCTCATACTGCATCTTACACGCTTGAACTACGTTCTGACCTGATCCCACACACGAGTCACTCCTCCTCCTCACCCCTTTCCTCTTCAGAGAGGCGGGTTGGTCGGAGAGAGCCTAGCTCAAGACTTTTGGGTTCACACTTTTGGCCCGGGTGCGACCACTTGGTCCGGCCTTGGATCGAACCACCCGAGGTATTCAATAGTTTTTCATTTTCGTGCGACAACAGGGCCCACCCAAAAACAAAAGCCCAGCCAGCCTTCTTGCCCGCGTCTCCTCCCACACGCTCGGCCTCCTTTAACTAAGTGAGCCTATTGGGCCTTCATTCCGTTCCCACCCAGGCCCAGAAGACGAGGGCTCCTCGTTTGGGAGCATTTTCCCTTGCCCATTTTGGGCATGCTCACCTAAATTTACCTGCCTGCCAAGGTTCTTCTCGCCCAAATACACTTATGTTCGCCCAAATGCACTTTTTCACCATTTAAGAGCTAAAATTCAATCTAGGCCCACCGCCAAAACTCATATCCCACCAACACCAAAACTCTATAAATACATCCACAGTCAATGCATTTTTCTCCAAGTTTTTCTCACCCATGACAAATCCATTCCCAATTGTTCTCTCACCTTTCTCTCTTGATTTTTTTTCTCACAAACACATTTGAGATCCTAAAAACAAAGAGAAAAGAACATCCCACTCATACATCATCACAAGAAAAGAAAAAAAAAGCAATCTTCTCTCATCCCATTTCTCTCACCGCAAAACACAAAAGATGAATAATCTACTTAACATATTCTTTCTCTCTCAAATATTTTTTTTCACAAACAAAGGCTAAATCATTCAAATTACATTCCCTCTCTTAAAGTGTACAAGAACTTAAAAAATCTAATTATCATATTCTTCATTTAATAAGATGAATATTGTGGGTGTAGAATTTAACCCACCTAATTTAATTGGGCCTCGCGGTTGAGTACACTACTACAAATTAACATATTAGGTGCGGAAGGGTATTAGGTGCGACATGTCGCACCTAAATGTCGCACCTATGCACATATTAGGTGCGACATGTCGCACCAGATAATCCTCCAAGCGACTAAAAATTTCGCTGATGATTAGTGCTATCCAGTGCGACTCTGTCGCACCCAATATGATAATGTCGCACCTGATACTATTGGGTGCGACATTTGTCGCACCTAATACCATTAGATGCGACAATGTCGCACCTAATGGGTTTTAAAATTTAAAACGGTAAGAAATTCCCCCCAAATATTTTTGGTTCTGGAATTTTACATTAGGTGCGACATTGTCGCACCTAATAGTCATATTAGGTGCGACACTTATGACTATTAGGTGCGACAGTGTCGCACCTAATAGTTTTATGGTATTTTAAATACTCGAGCGTCTTCTTCTTCGCCCAAACCGCCTCTCTCTCTCTCTAACTCTCTCTCTCTCCGACGCTCGTTCTTCTTCCTCCGCCGTGACCTCCCCCGTCGCCATGACCTCCCCGCCACCGTGACCCCTTCGTCGTCCTCCTCCAAGGTACGTCTCTCTCTCTCTCTCTCTCTCTCTATCTATCTATCTCGCTCTCTCTTATTCTCTATCTCTCCGACTTGCATGTCGTCCCCCGCGCCGCCCGTGACCACCTCGGCTCAGCTCGGTGTCCCCTGCCGCCCGTGACCTCCCCGCGCCGCCCGTGACCTCCCCGCCGCCCGTGACCTCCCCGGCACCGTGACGTACGTCTCTCTCTCTCTCTCTCTCTCTCTCTCTCTCTCTCTCTCTCTCTTATTTTTGTCTTTCTCCGACCTGCAGGTCGTCCCCCGCCGCCCGTGACCACCTCGGTTCAGCCCGGTCGTCCCCCGCCGCCCGTGACCATCCCTCGACTCAGCCCGGTCCTCCCCCCGTACCCGCTGCCACCCTAACAGCCCTCGGCCCACCCGCTGCCGCCCAAATAGCCCCCGGCCCTCTCTTGGCTCAGCCCCGGCCTCGCGTTTAGCTCGTGGCCTCGTCGTCGCCTCGTAAAAGGTTAGATTAGAAATGGATTGAAATTATGTGTTTGAAATGGATAAATGTTTAGTTAATTAGTAATTTTGAAATGGATTGAAATTAATTAGTAATATATATGAAAAATAGTAATATGTTAGATTAGAAATGGATTGAAATTATGTGTTTGAAGTGGATAAATGTTTAGTTAATTAGTAATTTTGAAATGGATTGAAATTAATTAGTAATATATATGAAAATAGTAATATGTTTAGTTAATTAATTAATTAGTATTGGAATTGAATTTGAAATGGATATATGTTTAAATTAGAATATTGAGTTAAATGGTTGAAATTAAAATGAATAAATGCTGAAATTGGAATGTTGAGTTAAATTGTTATATGTTAAAATTAGAAAGTTGAATTGGAATATTGAAATGGATATTCGTCTGTTAATTAGTTAATTAGTATCATATGTAGTTTGATTAATTACTAATATATTTTAAAATGATTAGTAACATGTTTCATTTAATGTAATTATTGAAAATTTATTGCGACCGAGCCACAGAGGTGTTGTCGGCCCGTCTAGGGCCGACGAGGACAAAGGCATCTCTTCAACCCATGTGGCTGGTGCGAGGTCTCGGGCGGCGAAACCCCGACCCAACCAGGGGCCGGCCCAAACCAATGGCCAAGTCAATGGCTCACTCGGCCATTGGGCAGTTCACTCGGCCATTGGCCGAGTGAACCCTCCAGTCACCAAGGCAGTTCACTCGGCCATTGGCCGAGTGAACCTTCCAGCAGTTCACTCGGCCAATGGCCGAGTGAACCCTCCAGCCGCCAAGGCAGTTCACTCGGCCATTGGCCGAGTGAACCTTCCAGCAGTTCACTCGGCCAATGGCCGAGTGAACCTTCCAGCTGCCCCTGCAGTTCACTCAGCCATTGGCCGAGTGAACCTTCCAGCAGTTCACTCGGCCAATGGCCGAGTGAACCTCAGCCGGCCCAAGCTTTTCACTCGGCCAATGGCCGAGTGAACCTCACCACCATGTTCACTCGGCCATTGGCCGACCCAGCCACTCAATGGCCGAACCAAGCAAGTTCACTCGGCCAATAAATAGAGGGGCCGCTCCCCTACTCTAGGTAACCCATTCTTGAGTACTGAAACGCTGCTGAACTCGTACCTCGCTCGTTTCTCTCAAGCTTTGGCCTCTAAACACCCCTAAGACCTCTATACTCCACCTCAATCCCACTAATGTTGAGCGTCGGAGAGGTAAACAGGGGCACCCCCCTGTTTCCCCTTTGTAGTTCACAATCTCTTGTTTGCTTTTCAGGTATCGAGACGAGGTGAGCTTCACCCACAGCTAAGGGACGACTTGGGATACCAAGTCCGACACGCTCGAGTCAAGACGAGACCACTTGGTCCGGCCTTGGGTCTAACCGTCTTTGGCTCGTAAATAGTTGTCCGAAAAACAGCGACAACATTTTGGCGCTAGAAGGAGGGGATCTCTCGACCTTGGCAACACATCCCCTCTACCAGTCTTCTTCTCACTTCTACGACTCTCGAGAGATGAGTCGTATCCCCGCCACCTCCGTGGGCGCCCGAGCGACTAGCTCGAAGCGCGATCTCCAAAGCTCTGCGCACCGTCTCGAAGGGCAACCTCGTGATAACGAGAGCCAGCCCCGAGACCCGACGAATGACCCCGAGACCGCAGTCCGAGAGGACACGGCTCGAAGGCTCGCCGAGCTCCTAGGCCACCCCGACGTCACCGGCGCGCTCATCGCCGACCTCCGTGACTCCAACGACGTCGACGACGTCAACCACGAGACCAACCTCGACCACGCTATTCACGAAAGTGGACACGCGCGCACGCTTCCAAGGGGACACCCTCGGGCGGCCGCGTCGAAACATCAACCTTTTGGTGAGCACCCACACGCGCCCTCGAGGGGACACCCTCGGGCGACCACGTCAAGGCATCAAAGCTCGCACAATGCCCGAGGACGCTCGGCCTCGAGGTCCCGAAAGGGACGCTCCAAGCTCACCGTCCGCATCCAAAACCCTTGTGAAGCTGACAAAGTCGATGGTCTCGGCCTCCGCCAAAGGCGTCGCCTGAATGATGCGCCCTTAACAAGGGAGATAGGGACGGCCTCCGGAGACTTGAGAGACCACCTCAACTCTCAAAGAGAGGATCCCGAGTTCGACTTGAGAGAAAAACTCGACGCTCAACGTGAGACCGCGATCGTCTTGGGGCAGCGACCACCCAACATTGATCAAGCACCAAACCAAAAGCGCGCAGCCGTGGGTGTGAAACCGGCCGTTGGTCTCGAGTCACGAAGGAAAAGGCGCCGGAAGGGTCAAGTCCCTAACGACCACCCTTCTCCAGCCTCGAAGCAAACCTTAGTCCCGCTCAACACAATGCCCGACAGGATCCTAAGCTTACGCCGCGATGAGCTAGGAAGCCCCGCTCCACTCACAAAGGACCCCGCAAAGCGAAATCGAAGTAGGTTCTGCAAATACCACCAGGATCACGGGCACGTGACGATCGAATGCAAACAGCTTAAGAAGCGAATTGATTCCCTAATTCGAGGTGGGGATCTCAAGGAATTCGTCGCATCTGCTAGCAAGCCATGATTGTCGCAGCTTCGACCTTTAAATTCACGCCCGAACCCAATCGGCTTCGTGATCGCTTTTATTTCGAAAATGTAATTTCCCGTTTTCAAAAAAGGCCAAGTGCCATGACAAACTGTAACGACCCCCTTATTGCAATAAAGAGTTATTTCACACATGAAAAGGTGTAACGCACACTATTATATACCTCTAATACGAGAGTTTCTTGGCCTTCGTCTCACAAACGCAAGAAACTCGGGGGGCTAACAGGGATCAATGCTCAACCAAAAACAACTCAACAACAAAAAAAAATAATAATAAAGTCGCGAGGGGCCGATGGTTAGGCCAGAAGTCTCAAAGAAAGACTCTTTACATGTCTCCTCGAGATGCGTTCATTCCTCGAGTCGAGCCCCGAGTCCACGAGTCGACTAATGCTCCTCGTGCCGACTCTTCACGTAACTCCTCGTGCAGGCTCTACGTGAGCCCTCGAGTCGAGTCCGAGTCCACGAGTCGACTAATGCTCCTCGTGCCGACTCTTCACGTAACTCCTCGTGCAGGCTCTATGTGAGCCCTCGAGTCAAGTTAGAGTCCACAAGTCGACTGATACTCCTCGTGCCGACTCTCCACATGTCTCCTCGAGATGCGTTCATTCCTCGAGTCGAGCCCCGAGTCCACGAGTCGACTAATGCTCCTCATGCCTACTCTTCACGTAACTCCTCGTGCAGGCTCTACGTGAGCCCTCGAGTCGAGTTCGAGTCCACGAGTCGACTGATACTCCTCGTGCCGACTCTCCACATGTCTCCTCGAGATGCGTTCATTCCTCGAGTCGAGCCCCGAGTCCACGAGTCGACTAATGGTACTCGTGCCGACTCTTCACGTAACTCCTCGTGCAGGCTCTACGTGAGCCCTCGAGTCGAGTTCGAGGCCACGAGTTGACTAATGCTCCTCGTGCCGACTCTTCACGTAACTCCTCGTGCAGGCTCTACGTGAGCCCTCGAGTCGAGTTTGAGTCCACGAGTCGACTGATACTCCTCGTGCCGACTCTCCACATGTCTCCTCGAGATGCGTTCATTCCTCGAGTCGAGCCCCGAGTCCACGAGTCGACTAATGCTCCTCGTGCCGACTCTTCACGTAACTCCTCGTGCAGGCTCTACGTGAGCCCTCGAGTCGAGTTCGAGGCCACGAGTCGACTAATGCTGCTCGTGCCGACTCTTCACGTAACTCCTCGTGCAGGCTCTACGTGAGCCCTCGAGTCGAGTTCGAGTCCACGAGTCGACTGATACTCCTTGTGCCGACTCTCCACATGTCTCCTCGAGATGCGTTCATTCCTCGAGTCGAGCCCCGAGTCCACGAGTCGACTAATGCTCCTCGTGCCTACTCTTCACGTAACTCCTCGTGCAGGCTCTACGTGAGCCCTCGAGTCGAGTTCGAGGCCACGAGTCGACTAATGCTCCTCGTGCCGACTCTTCACGTAACTCCTCGTGCAGGCTCTACGTGAGCCCTCGAGTCGAGTTCGAGTCCACGAGTCGACTGATACTCCTCGTGCCGACTCTCCACATGTCTCCTCGAGATGCGTTCAATCCTCGAGTCGAGCCCCGAGTCCACGAGTCGACTAATGCTCCTCGTGCCGACTCTTCACGTAACTCCTCGTGCTGGCTCTACGTGAGCCCTCGAGTCGAGTTCGAGTCCACGAGTCGACTGATACTCCTCGTGCCGACTCTCCACATATCTCCTCGAGATGCGTTCATTCCTCGAGTCGAGCCCCGAGTCCACGAGTCGAGTAATGCTCCTCGTGCCGACTCTTCGCGTAACTCCTCGTGCAGGCTCTACGTGAGCCCTCGAGTCGAGTTCGAGTCCACGAGTCGACTGATACTCCTCGTGCTGACTCTCCACATGTCTCCTCGAGATGCGTTCATTCCTCGAGTCGAGCCCCGAGTCCACGAGTCGACTAATGCTCCTCGTGCCGACTCTTCACGTAACTCCTCATGCAGGCTCTACCCGAGCCCTCGAGTTAAGTCCCGAGTCCACAAGCCAACTAACTCCTCCTCGTGCAGGCTCTGCATGAGTCCTCGAGTTGAGTCTCGAGTTCATGCTCACCGCCCAGCTCGTCGGCCGATAGGCAACGAGTTACAAATGGGTTGAAGGTCTGCGTCCGCAGGGCGTATCTGGTCTAGCCAGCGTCCACGGGAAACCTCGCCACACAAATGTGGCATCGCGCTCGCCGCCCAGCTCGTCGGCCGAAAGGCAACGAGTTACAAATGGGTTCAAGGTCTGCGTCCGCAGGGTGTATCTGGTCTGGCCAGCGTCCACGGGAAACCTCGCCACACAAATGTGGCATCGAGCTCGCCGCCCAGCTCGTCGGCCGATAGGCAACGAGTTACAAATGGGTTCAAGGTCTGCGTCCGCTGGGCATATCTGGTCTAGCCAGCGTCCACGGGAAACCACGCCACACAAATGTTGCATCGCGCTCGCCGCCCAGCTCGTGGGCCGAAAGGCAACGAGTTACAAATGGGTTCAAGGTCTGCGTCCGGTGGGCGTATCTGGTTGATCCAGCGTCCACGGGAAACCTCGCCACACAAATGTGGCATCGCGCTCGCCGCCCAGCTCGTCGGCCGATAGGCAACGAGTTACAAATGGGTTCAAGGTCTGCGTCCGCAGGGCGTATCTGGTCTAGCCAGCGTCCACGGGAAACCTCGCCACACAAATGTGGCATCGCGCTCGCCGCCCAGCTCGTGGGCCGAAAGGCAACGAGTTACAAATGGGTTCAAGGTCAGCGTCCGCTGGGCGTATCTGGTTGAGCCAGCGTCCACGGGAAACCTCGCCACAAAAATGTGGCATCGCGCTCGCCGCCCAGCTCGTCGACCGATAGGCAACAAGTTACAAATGGGTTCAAGGTCTGCGTCCGCTGGGCGTATCTGGTCTAGCCAGCGTCCACGGGAAACCTCGCCACACAAATGTGGCATCGCGCTCGCCACCCAGCTCGTGGGCCGAAAGGCAACGAGTTACAAATGGGTTCAAGGTCTGCGTCCGCTGGGCGTATCTGGTCGAGCCAGCGTCCGCGGGAAACCTCGCCACACAAATGTGGCATCGCGCTCGCCGCCCAGCTCGTGGGCCGAAAGGCAACGAGTTACAAATGGGTTCAAGGTCTGCGTCCGCTGGGCGTATCTAGTTGAGCCAGCATCCGCGGGAAACCTCGCCACACAAATGTGGCATCGTGCTCGCCGCCCAGCTCGTCGGCCGATAGGCAACGAGTTACAAATGGGTTCAAGGTCTGCGTCCGCAGGGCGTATCTGGTCTAGCCAGCGTCCACGGGAAACCTCGCCACACAAGTATGGCATCGCGCTCGCCGCCCAGCTCGTGGGCCGAAAGGCAACGAGTTACAAATGGGTTCAAGGTCTGCGTCCGCTGGGCGTATCTGGTCTAGCCAGCGTCCACGGGAAACCTCGCCACACAAGTATGGCATCGCGCTCGCCGCCCAGCTCGTGGGCCGAAAGGCAACGAGTTACAAATGGGTTCAAGGTCTGCGTCCGCTGGGCGTATCTGGTCTAGCCAGCGTCCACGGGAAACCTCGCCACACAAAAGTGGCATCGCGCTCGCCGCTCAGCTCGTGGGCCGATAGGCAACGAGTTACAAATGGGTTCAAGGTCTGCGTCAACACAACAAAGACGTGCAAATCGATTATGCCTTTGTTGGCAAATCGAGAAAATAAGACGCGCACAACACAACAAAGACGTGCAAATCGATTATGCCTTCATTGGCAAATCGAGAAAATAAGACGCGCACGACACAACGAAGACGTGCAAATCGATTATGCCTTCGTTGGCAAATCGAGAAAATAAGACGCGCACAATACAACGAAGACGTGCAAATCGATTATGCCTTCGTTGGCAAATCGAGAAAATAAGACGCGCACAATACAACGAAGACGTGCAAATCGATTATGCCTTCGTTGGCAAATCGAGAAAATAAGACGCGCACAACACAACAAAGACGTGCAAATCGATTATGCCTTCGTTGGCAAATCGAGAAAATAAGACGCGCACAACACAACAAAGACGTGCAAATCGATTATGCCTTCGTTGGCAAATCGAGAAAATAAGACGCGCACAACACAACGAAGACGTGCAAATCGATTTTGCCTTCATTGGCAGGTCGAGAAAATAAGACGCGCACAACACAACAAAGACGTGCAAATCGATTATGCTTGTTGGCAGGTCGAGAAAATAAGACGCGCACAACACAACGAAGACGTGCAAATCGATTATGCCTTCGTTGGAAAATCGAGAAAATGAGACGCGCACAATACAACAAAGACGTGCAAATCGATTATGCCTTCGTTGGCAAGTCGAGGAAACAAGACGCGCACAACACAATAAAGCCGTGCTAATCGATCACGCCCTCACTGGTAGATCGAGAAAATAAGCCACGCACGATCAACCCGAAACAATAAGTCGTCCCTCGCGATGCCCAAAGGCCGTCCCTCGCGACGCGCGAAGGCCATTCCTCATGACGCAAACCCGAGAGCGTTCATCCCGCATCCGTATAAAAGCGTAGATTTTGAGTTTCCACTCGATCTACGCTCGACCGGAAACTCGGGGGGCTAATGTTGTCGGCCCGTCTAGGGCCGACGAGGACAAAGGCATCTCTTCAACCCACGTGGCTGGTGCGAGGTCTCGGGCGACGAAACCCCGACCCAACCAGGGGCCGGCCCAAACCAATGGCCAAGTCAATGGCTCACTCGGCCATTGGGCAGTTCACTCGGCCATTGGCCGAGTGAACCCTCCAGCCACCAAGGCAGTTCACTCGGCCATTGGCCGAGTGAACCTTCCAGCAGTTCACTCGGCTAATGGCCGAGTGAACCCTCCAGCCACCAAGGCAGTTCACTCGGCCATTGGCCGAGTGAACCTTCCAGCAGTTCACTCGGCCAATGGTCGAGTGAACCCTCCAGCCGCCAAGGCAGTTCACTCGGCCATTGGCCGAGTGAACCTTCCAGCAGTTCACTCGGCCAATGGCCGAGTGAACCCTCCAGCCGCCAAGGCAGTTCACTCGGCCATTGGCCGAGTGAACCTTCCAGCAGTTCACTCGGCCAATGGCCGAGTGAACCTTCCAGCTGCCCCTGCAGTTCACTCGGCCATTGGCCGAGTGAACCTTCCAGCAGTTCACTCGGCCAATGGCCGAGTGAACCTCAGCCGGCCCAAGCTTTTCACTCGGCCAATGGCCGAGTGAACCTCACCACCATGTTCACTCGGCCATTGGCCGACCCAGCCACTCAATGGCCGAACCAAGCAAGTTCACTCGGCCAAGGGGTCTTCAAACCACCCCTTGGCTGCCTATAAATAGAGGGGCCGCTCCCCTACTCAAGGTAACCCATTCTTGAGTACTGAAACGCTGCTGAACTCGTACCTCGCTCGTTTCTCTAAAGCTTTGGCCTCTAAACACCCCTAAAACCTCTATACTCCACCTCAATCCCACTAATGTTGAGCGTCGGAGAGGTAAACAGGGGCACCCCCCCTGTTTCCCCTTTGTAGTTCACAATCTCTTGTTTGCTTTTCAAGTATCGAGACGAGGTGAGCTTCACCCACAGCTAAGGGACGACTTGGGATACCAAGTCCGACACGCTCGAGTCAAGACGAGACCACTTGGTCCGGCTTTGGGTCTAACCGTCTTTGGCTCCTAAATAGTTGTCCGAAAAACAGCAACAACAAGAGGCTCGGTTTAGTATTTAGTATGTTAATAGGATAGACCTGGTTGGTTATATATGTGTTTTATTTTTAAATTGCATATTTTGGTTAGTCAATATTTTAGGGGAAACTTTGCCGAATTTTCTGTAGAATATTC
This sequence comes from Urtica dioica subsp. dioica, assembly GCF_054948205.1. NCBI lineage: Eukaryota > Viridiplantae > Streptophyta > Magnoliopsida > Rosales > Urticaceae > Urtica > Urtica dioica. Next base: position 11,523,037 of record NC_142762.1, read on the forward strand.
TGTAGAATATTTTATATGTAATCAAACGAATTCTAACCATTTTTTCAAATTAATATATATTTTTCACAATTTCTCTTTTATCTCACTAATTCGATCTCGAATCTTTCAAATGTTCACGAGTCACTCTCAACTTCCTAACAATTCATCACTCTCAATTTCATAACAATTCACTTTAAATTTCAAATATTCACTCTCAATTTTACCTCTCAGTTTTACCTCTCAATGTCAATAATTCACTCTTACAAAATGAATTATAACGATTCATTTTTATCTCCCAATTTCCCGTCTCATTCAGAAGAATGTCAAATCCAAGTAGGGACTGGATTACCAAGAACAATCGGTTGAGTTTGCAATATAAAACAGGGGTTAACGAGTTTATCCGCGTTGCAAGCAAACTCCCGAACGAAAACGGTCATTATCGTTGTCCTTGTAAGTCTTGCAATAACGTGAGATGTCTGGACATCGGGGTCGTAAAGAATCACCTTTTGAACAAGGGGTTTACCCCGGGATACACCGAATGGTATCATCACGGCGAATGTCGAATGGTAGAAGATGCCAGCGAGACTAACCAAAGAGGAGTCGGTGGATTGCACGATTCTCTCCATGATATAATGGATCACGAGGACTTCGACGATTTTACGGATCCGACTCCGAGTGAAGTGCGTGCAGATGAGCAAGTGGAAGATTTGTTCGCTGAGTTGGAAGCAGAATTGTACCCTGGGTGCAAAGAGTTTTCGTCTTTGTCGTTCTTGGTTTCGTTGATGCACATCAAAGTCACGAACCATTGGACGAACAAGTCGTTACAGAATTGTTGCAGCTGTTGAGGAAGTCTCACCCAATTGGTAACCGAATTCCGGAAAAACACTACGAGGCAAAGGCGAATCGGAAGCGTTTCGGCATGGGATACGATATGATCGATGCGTGCATCAACAATTGTGTGTTATTTCGAAAAGATCTCGAGAAAGCTGAAGTGTGCCCAATTTGTAATGAGAGCAGATGGAAGCCAACCGGGAAGAATGTATCACAAAAGATATTACGATACTTTCCCTTGAAAGATCGATTGAAGCGATTGTACGCTTCTCGACACACGTCGCTTGAGATGCTGTGGCATGAACGAGATCGCGTCAAAGAAGAAGGCGTTTTGCGACATCCTGCAGATGGTTCGACGTGGAAGAATCTAGATGAGAGATACCCAAATTTTGCTGCAGAGCCTCGTAACGTACGTCTGGGACTAGCTTCTGATGGGTTCAACCCGTTTGGGGAAATGAGTCTAGCATATAGTATGAGGCCCGTGGTACTAACTACGTACAACTTGCCACCTTGGTTGTGCATGAAAAAAGAGTACTTGCTGCTAACGCTTTTGATACATGGACCGAGCTCACCTGGAAAAGACATGGACATGTTTTTAGAACCACTAGTTGAAGAGCTGAAAGAATTGTGGGATAATGGATTCCAAGTGCGAGACGAGGCGAACGATGAAGTGTTTCGGTTGCGTGCCGCGCTTCTATGGACGATAAACGACTTTCCGGCTCGATCGTATTTGTCGGGATGGAGTGGCCAAGGGTATCTTGCTTGCCCTACGTGCAACATTGAGACGCCATTTATGAAAATTAGGAACAGGATTGTCTACTATGACCATCATCGATTCCATTGACAATAGAATTGTCAAATATCGACCGTCTTAATCATCGACACGAAACTGCTACGGCCGAGCTTGTTACTGTCGTTGAAGATGATGAAGAAGTGGATGAAGAAGATGAGGCGCTTACCGTTTTTGAGGGAGACGATGTTGATGTCGATACTAACATTACATCGAGTGACAACGATGAATGACTAACGCCATGTAATAACCGTAGTCGTCGAATACTAATTACATAGTTATTAAAAATACTAACTACAATTCATTTTGCAGGATGTCTACTTCAGGTCAGGACCCATCAGGAGGAGAGCGTGACCCCCCGCAGATGCCGAGGAAGAAGCGGGGACCAACGACTGGCGTCGTTTCTGCGAGAGCTCGTGTTGGGACCCCTAGAGCGAACACAGTTCGCTACGATCAGACTACGCAGGCGTTCTACCAAGACGTCAGGGAGCAAAATCCGTTGATCGGGACGTTCCAAAACCGATTAGGAAACCAGATCAAGAGTACCGTTCCAGTCGACCTCCAAGACTGGAATCATGTTCCTGCGCAGAGTGTGGCGGCTCTTATGAACTCGATTCATAACGAGTATAACTTCGTTTATGAACATCCCGAGAGTGGCGAGCTTGTGCCTGCAGATCCTATTCGTAACGAGATTGATATGGCTATCATTCGCGATGCGAAGATGATGCGTCGTGGCCAGAAGTCGAGGTTGTCGCAGCTCTTCTTCAAGACATTTTGCGGGAGTAAGGATCTCGCTAAAAATGAAACTCCCGAAGGCTACAACAAGGAAGCCTGGTTGGAAGCAATAGAGATGTTCGACTCGCCGGAGCATAAGGTATGAGTTGAACTTCCGATGGTTATTCGAATTTCTTAAAATTAAACTTAACGAATTTATGTCTTGCAGGCGAAATCTCTCCGCAACCGGGAAAATTCGAAGATGAAGAAGACGAAGGCGAGACAAGGGTCGCTTAGTTTTTTTTGGTCATCGCTCGAGGAACGTAAGTCTCTTAATATTAATATGCAATATACATGTGATTCATATTTTAATGTTGAAAAATTACAGCGAAGGGAAGATGGAAGTATAGGCTCGGCTTTAGCGATAAGGTCAGAAAAATACCATGACGCTAAGGGATCGTGGACGACGGACTTCGCGAAGACGCAATACGTAAGTTAATTTTTTTTATTTACTATATTTAATTACTTTATTTCTTCTTATCTGATAAGTTTTTTGTGGTTTTATTTTGAAGGATGAAGTCACCGCCCATACGATAGATATTTTGCGGCAAGCGGAGGAGCAAAACGTCGTGATCTCCCAAGAAGATGCGGAGATGTACGCGATGCGCGATGTTTTGGGAGTGCGCATAGACTGGGAAGTCGGTTTAGGGCCTTCGATCCCAAGGTCATCGTTGGGTGTTGCCCAAACGCTAGATGGAGGCTCGTCAAGTTCGTCATCTCAGACCGATCCATTGGTTGCCGAGATGCGAGCTCAGATGGATGCCCAACAAGCTGAGCTGCAAGTGATGCGGCAACAGATCGCCTTCCTCAGCCAGTAGCACAACCAGCCTCCCATGACTCCTAAACATCCGCCTGCATCGCAAGCAGGTGGGACGGATCAACAGACGCCAGGTTCCACGCCGGGTTCTACGCCTAGTTCTATGGACTACTTGCGAGACCGTCCTTACAGAAGCGGCGGAATGAGCGGCAGCGCGTCAGGCAGCGGTGGACAAGGACGCGGAAGCGGTTCTCGAAGTTCTGGCAACTTATTCGGTAGAGGAAATTCTACTATCGATAAGTTTTATAGGAAAAAAAAATTAGGAATTCATTTTTTTCTCTTTTTTTGGAAAGAATTTGTATTTTTAATTAAGAATTCTATTTTCATAATATTATTTCTAATTCATTTAGAATTTTGTTAATAAATTTTTATTTAATTTTAAATGAATTTTAATTTACTTTTTTAATTTTGTATTTTTTTTAATTTAAAAAACATATTCGGTGCGACAATGTCGTACCGAATATCATATGGCGGTAACGGCATCAGGTGCGACACTGTCCCACCCGATATGAATTTACCCGCCAATTTTATAAAATTTGGCAGGAAAATAACTTAGGCATTAGGTGCGGTAAGTCGCACCTGAAAGTGTCGCACCTAAAGGGGTACTTACTAGGTGCGACATGTCGCAGCCAATACCTTCTGCGACGGGTTATCCGGTGCGACGCTGTCGCACCTAATGTCGCACCTAATAAACTTCTAGGTGCGACATTGTAAGCATTGGGTGCGACATTCGTCGCACTGGAAAACATATTTTGTCCTAGTGGTAATTGACAAAAGCCCGACAGGAAAAGCACAGCCCGCCGTGCCAAGGTCAGAGTCCAACTCAGTGTTGGGAGTCTAGTTCGCACACCCTGTCCGGCCCAAGCCCACTTCGAGCATGAAGCTGCCTCAGCTCTTCATCACGAGTAAGTCAGCGCCTTTACACGTTCAATCCGGAAGACTCGGTCAAGGCTCTATTTCTCCGCGAAATTGAGTACACCTATTGCAAGCACGACGCGCGTGTCCTCCTCCAGGTCGATCTGCAAAATCCACGGTGGAGATCTGCTTCGATTTACTATAAATAGTCGATCAATAGAACAAAATAAGACCTGTTACTTTCATTATCTAATCGCTATTATTGTTATTTTCATTAATTTTTACGTTGAGCTCGACATCACTGTTGAACTCCGAGCTCACCATCTCATTAATTGTATTTAGTTCGATTATTTCATAAATATTTTTCGTTATTTCATTTCTTTATAGAGTTTACTTCATTTCTAATACGAAGAATTCTTGAGATCCACATAAATATAAAATAAAACAACTACATCGTAAAAATAAGTTTTGCTATTGTTGAGGAACCGATTCCGACATCAACAATTTGGCACCGTTTGTGGGAAATTCTATCAAGAATTACAACTCTAAAGATTTGAGCTAAACTCAATCATAAGTATGGCTAACGAAAACCAACAGATGGATTCAATCACGGGGGCCACCTCCGAGATCAAATCTCTTCTGGAAACTCTTGTCGCTGGAGCGACACAGAATTGCGAGTTCCAACAGTCCACCAATACCGCGCTGAACGCTTTGACCGCCGAACAGGCCGCTCTCAGGGCGGCTTATGAGGCCGACAAAGTAGCAAGCGCAGTAGCCGAACTGCCAGCTCGCTCCTTCAGGGAGAGATCTGGGAGTCGGGCTCTCCCGACGGTGACTAGCCTAGATTTTTCCGGGATCCCTGTCACCCTGTCAAGGGCCGGGTATTCCTACCCAATATTCCAGCTCGGAACACACTCCCATCCAGGAATGAGCACCTCGACATCTATGCCGAGTTCGAGCAGATTGCACCCTCCCCCTCCGGGAGGACCAACAATCCGTCCCGAAATATTCTCCACCATCCCGACGGTGGAAAATCCTGTTAACCCCAGCTCGCAAGAGGCTGGCGAAGTGCCAGCTCGCCATGAACCCACTCAGGGACCCGATCATCTCGCCGACAATCAGCAGGCGCCCACGCTGGCGTTTCCTAAAGGAAGCGAGCTCGCACCCGTCAGAGCCGAGCTGACCAAAAACTCTCAGCTGTTTGCCGAGAACCTTACAGGCTCCGCCCTGGATTGGTTCTCTAGGCTTGAGGAAGGATCAATCGACAGTTTCCAAAAACTCTCAGCTGAATTCCTCAAACACTACTCTATGCTCGTCGAAGACGAAGCAACAATGGCCGATCTCTGGAACACCCAGCAAGCCGGCTCTGAGACCCTTAAGAATTACATGACGCGCTTCAAGAACGTCATGACAAAAATATCGAACATTAACAATGATTCGGCACTAACAGCCTTGAAGAACGGCATGTGGCATGATTCTCGATTCCGAGAAGAAGTGACCATTAACAGACCACTGACCATAGAGGACGTTATCCACCATGACTTTAATTTCGCTAGGGCCGAGGAAGAAAGAAACGCGTTGGCCAAGAAGCACGGGGCTAAGAAGTTTCCTCACTCAGGCCGTCTCCTAGGGGATATGCAACCCCTGGGAAACGGAATGAACAAAAGTGGAATAGAACTCTCGAGAAGGTAAACCCCCCGCCCGGCTTTGCCTTCAACGTGAACGATGGGGACCGCACTGAAAGTTCTACCAAGAAATGGACCCGAGACCCCGAAGCATATTGTGATTTCCACAAAAGCAATGGCCATGCAACCCTCAATTGTGAAACAATGAGGAAGGTTCTAGCCGAAAAATTTGCTAAAGGAGAATTAAAAGGGATCGACTTAGGACCTCTGCCAAAGAAGAAGACTTTTGGATCTCAGCCCAGGGGAAATCCATCTCCCGGGAAAAGGAGAAGGTACAACGAAGAAGACACCCCTATCGATGTCCAAACTAAACCGAGAATTAATTGTATTATACGCGGTTCAAAGTTTTGTAAAGAGTCGATTAACTCAATAAAGGCGTACCAGCGCAGATTGAACAATTCCCCTGAAAAGATCGAGCCCAATGATCAAGAGGAAATCCTGAGTACTTTCAGGGGTAGCGACGCCAAAAAGATGGCCATGCCGCATGAGACGCCCTAGTAATCGAACTAGAAGTATCGAATTGCATCGTGAGCCGAATTTTGATAGATGGAGTAGCACTATCTTCAGGAGTACCCTGAGAAAGATGAACATCGATGAGTCCGATATTGAATGAGAAACCACGAACTTGACTGGTTTTAATGGGATGGTGACACCGTCGATAGGAGTAATTACACTCCCTGTACACGTTGCTGGAATAAACAAACTAGCTCTCATTCGAATAAACCTCAAAAACAAATTCTTTCTTCTTTCCCCTCCATAGATTGTTTTGTTTTCTTTGTAGTTGGTGGTTGGTTCCGTTACAGGTTTGGTTTGCCGGAGAAGTTCTTTTGGTGCAGAACTTTTCTTTTCGCCGTTATACCGTGATATGTAAATCAATCGTTGTTTTTTCAGCACCTGTGAGAGAGCAATATTACTTTAAAGAAACCGTCAATTGTCCTCGATGTTATTTTTTTTTTTCGGTCAGTGTTTTTACTTTTTTGTTGTTTATTTATTATAATTTCTACCCATATAAATTAGTATTTTATTTTATTATTTCTTCTACAAAGTTTGTCTATTTTTTCGGTAAAATAAATATTATTTACGTAATATTTCTATCACATTAAACTAATAGAATGTGACAACGCATTCAAATAAATGTTAATTGATTTATAATATATAAGAAATAACAATTAACTTATATATTTTTAATGAGTAAAACTCTAACATGACAACATCTATCTCTCTATATTTTTTTTTTCCATTTCTCACGCTGAGTAAGTACTATTTTTTAAGGATAAATTACACTCATGTCTCCTAAACTTTTGACCACTTAACAATGTGTTACCAGTCCTTACTTCTTTTTACTGACAGCGATTGCCTTGAACTTTCAATTTCTTATAAATTTAGTCCTTCCATCTATAATTTCACAATTCTTTTAATTTTTTATTCACGTGAAAGTCACATGTTCCATTAAATGATTTCAATTTCTATAATATCCTTCCCTTTTTTTTATTATAACTAATAAAAATTAAAACATTCTTTTGCGAAAGAAGTCGACATTTCGGATTTGAGTTGAATTTCTTCCTCTGATTTGAACGGAAAAAGAAATCAATCACTCTTTCTCAAGATGTTCGTGAGTCTTGCGAAGAACACAAAGCCAAGAAAAAAGTAGGTGTGACATTGTTAAGTGGTCAAAAGTTCAAGGGATATGAGTGTAATTTATTTATTTATTATTATTATTATTATTATGAATAACACACAAATAATCATTACACATAGTCAGTCATAAACAAATTAGAAACACGTTTTTTTTTATATTGATGACACATTAGTCCACCAGCTCTTACCCTATAGTGATTACACATGGCCAAAAAAATGAAGAACGCGTAAGAGGGAAAACCCAAGAGAGAGAGAGAGAGAGAGAGAGAGAGAGAGAGAAAGTAGGAGGAAGAAGAAGAAGAAGAAGGAAACTCAGCTCGATGACAAAGCCATTCGAAGGTGTTTCCTGACGGTTGTGAACCTGAATAGACGTGGCTTGGGGTGTCCCAACTCATGCCGGGTATGTGGGAACGATGTGGAAACTCTGGCTCACGTCTTGATTCTCTGTGACAATGCTCGGCGGCTCTGGTTTAGTGAAGGCTTGGGCTCGACCTGGAATGACTTATGTGCATTCGAAACACCATAGAATGTTTTTGTTTAGTTAACGAATGCACATAAGTCATATCTTTGTTTGCGTTCGAATAAATTGTTCATTTTTAAAAAATAAATAACTGAAATAAATAAGAATGAATATAGTAGGGGATTCCCTTATTTTTTTAAAAATCTGTTTATAGGTTGGTGGAGTGAACCCACTGGGGTCCGATGATTACTTGGTTAAGAATATATATAATTTTATCAGAACTATAATGATTATTTTTTATCATTAATGTACACTGTCACGTGGAATAGTGGCACATTCGATATAATTTTTTGTCTCTGAAGGCAAAATCGTCTTCACAGTTGTCTTAACAGTAAACTGTCTATGTATGAATAGCGGGACGTACTTATATATATATATATATATATATATATATATATATATATATATATATATATATATATATATATATATATGCAGCATATGCGACGCGATGTTGCAGAATATTTTGTTAGGAATATTGTCCACTTGAAAATAATAAATAAACATGAATGATTACTAAATTTGATAAGAAGTTTACTTTATTAGTATCATATGATTAGCGGGTTGAGCTATAAAATCAGAATTAATATCAATTATCTTCCATAGTCTCCGTATTAAAATGAATCACATGCTGTGCACCTGAGTTCGGACGGCGAGCTAAAACATGGTCGATGATTGATACATGTCTGGAAAGTTGTATCTAAAATCATGTATGTGGAACACGAAGGTTGTTCACTTCGTGGGAGCATTCTACAGTTTTGGTAAGTGTACAACCCGGACAGACTTTGGTTGTAGATGTGTCGTTTAAGTACCGTCACGACAAACTAGCTGGGGTCGCAGTGAGACTTGATCTAAATCCTAAACTGATTATGGACATCTAGCTCATATCCCCGGGTTCTTTGACTCATTTGTTAAAGGCTAGTGAGACGCTGATTAAACTTATATCTTGGGAATTCATAATGTGATCTGAGAAGAAAGTGGTTGACAGATACAGAATCCAGTCTTCCTGAAAAAAAGTTAATACTCACTCACTTGAGGGTTGGTTCCAGAACCGATAGATTGCTAGCACTTTCGAAGTAAGTAACGTTCGGAAGAATCTTTCGTTGGGGAAGCAATGGTGCTTAGAGTATATATGTATAAAGAAATGTATAACAGAATAATTGACTTTTCTCGATATGGGTTGAACCTGGAGGATCTTGATCAAGAACTGACTAGATCACTGGACACTCATCACAATGATTAAATATAATTCTAGTATAAAGGAGGGTTCAGTCTTGGCTTACATATGGTGGAGTATTTGACCAAGATTAGACGAATCAATGGAAAATGAGTAAGGACTTTTTCGTAATTTTCATCGGATTTGTTAAACTTATTTAACTAGGTCCATAGTCCCCGATTCGGCTTTGATAAAGACGGATAAGAACTCAATGGTAATAATGTATATTATTATTACAATCTCACAGCTGTAAATTGTTTAACATAATTCATTCGTAAATTTGTCTATATGTCGAATTAAATATTTATTGTGGAATTAATTATTTATTGTTGGATCAATAAATAATTAATTGAATTTTAAGTTAGGTCTTATGGACACTGTAAAATTCGAAATTTCTTGGCCCAGTACCAGTCAATATGGGCGCCTACTATGGGTAGAAAATACTCAATATTTTCTCTTTAATTAGTTGATAGATTTGTGGAAAAGAAATCACTTAACTAATCAAATAAGAGAGAGAATAATAATGGTAGAGTTATTCTCTCTCAGTTAAATAAGGAAATAAGATATTGTCATTTATTGTCTCTCATAATTAATTTTCTAATATCTAGGAGAATAATAAATAAGGAAATAAGATCCCGGAGACTGAGACGAGACGAGAAGAAGACAAGGAGCTTGAAGAGATCCCGATTCATAAAGTTTATGGAGAAACCCGTAAGTTCTCTATAACTCATCTCTTTAAAATGGTTCCCTGACATATATGCTCTCATGGTTAAATTAATTAAATAAAACTAGATCTTGTTTTCATTACCATTAAATTGATTAGCTTAAGATAGTGAGATTAATTATCTTTTACCATACAGTTATTGATCTTGGGTGCATAATCACCAACAAGTGGCATCAGAGCGATTGTTTGTGTCTAATACAAGCATGTTTTTTTTCAAACAAGTGGTATCACAGCTAGATGTTTTTTTTTTAATTAATCAATTCGTTCTTGTAATTGAAATAAATATGGTTTGAATGAAATTATAAATGGATATGAGTTTCATGCAATTCAATATATGATTATGTGTATTGAGATTCGTTGTTTGAACGTAGAGTATTTGATTTTCATTTTTCTAGAATTTTTGTAAACCTGAAATTCAAAGGGTATAGGTTTTATGTAATTTATATTATTATTGTTGTAATCTGACAAGTGCAACGTTCTTGATCACAACGATTGGCGAGAGACAGACTCATAATGAAGGACCGAAGAGAGCCTCCACGGCTGCACACAAGAACGGTCAATAATGAGTGTCCTTCCCTCTTAGTCGTGTTCTCGTGCCGGGCCGCGCTCTCATGGTGACGGCGGTCCGGTGCTGCCACAAGACTTCCTTGCCCTAGGGCCATTGGCCAGCCCTAGGGCATGCTCGGCCAATGGCCGGCCCTAGGGCCTGATCCAGCCCAAGGGCAGGCTTGGCCATTGGCCGACCCTGAGACCTTCCCCCGACACACGGCCGATCATGGAGCATGCACGGCCATCGGTCGACTCTTGAGCCTTCCCCCGGTGCATGGCCGACCATCCTCACACTTGGCCATCGCCCGGCCCAAGCCATGACCGGCCAATGGCCGACCATGGTTTTCACACAGCCAAGGAGTCTCCAAACACTCCTTGATCACCTATAAATACGAGGCTCGACCCCTCGAGTTAGGTAATCCGAAATTGAGTACTGAAATGTTGTCGAACTCATACTTTACTCGTTTCTCTCAAAGCTTTGGCCCTATAAACACTAAACCCTCTATACTCCACCTCAATCCTCCTAATGTTGAGCGTCAGAGAGGTAAGTAGAGATACCCCTCTGTTTTCCCTTTGTAGTTCACGTGTTCTTTCTCATGTTTCAGGTGTTCGGACGTACTCAGGGATCAATGACAGCTAAGGGACGACTTGGGATACCAAGTCCAACACGCTCGAGCCAAAGCGAAACCACTTGGTCCGGCCTTGGGTCTAATTACTTGAGGCTCCTAAATAGTTGTCCAAAAACGAGCGACAACATTTGTTTTTAATGGTAGCTTAGAAACACTCGAGTTTTTAATATGATTTAGTTAACCTGAGTGGATCACCTAAATTAAAGTTAATGCTAGGAAAATTAAAATACTTAAAGTATATTGAGTCATAGGCCTCCAACATTGACACTACACCGTGATGATGAAATATCACATCGTGTCAGCAACTCTTCTTCGTGAATGCTATGACTGACGTTCCGAACGGAATGGCTTTTCTTATTCTAATACCAAGGTTAGGTCTCTGACGATATGTGGAACGAGTGGATCTCTACGTGGCCTAGCACTCCGCTAGGGCGTGGGGCTAAGCTTTCTTTGACCGAAATGTTGGGTCAACTCCTGCATGAACCAATCGATTGTTGCTCATGTGGCCAAAGATTCCTGAAAACTGGTAGTTAGTGAGCATATTTATGAATGTACATGAACCACGATTGCGCACTAACCTGAGATGATTCTCATTTTCACTAGGTGCACTCTGTTATGTCAACATAGTGAGACAGACTGTGGCTGTTAGTCAAATTACCATGGAATATAAAAACTGGGTTGGTTTGCTTAGTGTTTTATCTCATGCTTGTTTGCATAACTCATGCAGGAGACATAGCTCCGAGCTCTTCCAAAGGCCCTAGTAAAAGCAAAAGTCAGTTGAAATGAGCTCATCAACCGTCTCCTGAAGCGGATTATATTACAAATATCTTCACTAGCAAGGCCGCTGAGGAACGCTACGGCATAATCTCATCGCGTAGTGTGATCCCTGAATGAGGATTCACTGTAGGATTGCAAATCCGCAACATTATTCAAGGCCATGACTGGGTGAAGTATTGTGCCGTACTCGAGTTTGATGCGAACTTCAATTTTGTGTACGAATTCTACGCAAACTTATCGGAAAACGATCGAGATGTTGTGACGGTCCAGGGTAGAAAGGTTGATGTGAGTGCGGAGCCATCAACGCTTTGCTTGGGACCCTAGTCGTGCCTTTCGACAATGAGGGCTATCAGGAATAGTTAAGAACTTGCATCAATGAGGAAATGGCGAGTGCATTGTGCATTCCGGGGGAGGATTGGGTCCTTGAAAAAGGAAAAAGGGTACTCAAGCATGAAGAACTCACCAGGATTGCTAAAGCTTGGATTTACTTTGTTTGCGCTCGTCTCTTTCCGATCAAGCAATTCATCACTCTCGACGAGGGTCATATCTAGGTGTTGTTTTGAATCGTTTGATGTCATACTATCAACGTCGGTCGATTCATCTATAATTGTATGAAGAGTCTTGACTATACCAATAAACGACACGGTTTGCCATATCCGTCAATCATTTCCGGCCTTGTACAAATGCTGGGTAAGATGCTCAAAAAGTCATACAGTCAAGAGTCTTATGGGGCCTATTACGAATTCTATTATTGATCGGTACAAGATTAAGGAGGAACCACAAGAGGAGGACGAGGAGAAAGAGGGAATAGATGAATCACCACTCAACGAGCCCCTATAGCGCTTACAAGCACCTCCAGTAGTCGTCCCCGCCACCGTCGACTATATTGCTCATTGCTCTCACTATCTCATTGGCGGGTTTCAGCACACGCAACAATACACAATAAATGCACCAAGAAGCGGAGCATGGCACTTCTCAATTGAATCAATTGAACGATTTCTACTCTCTGTGGGACATCAATCAGGAGACTTAGGTGCTATTTCCTCCATATCTTCAATACTCGGATTATTCATACCTCCCACCACAGTGGCCACCACATATGGCACCTCCTCAATATCCGGCGCCACCACCACCAAATGATGAGTGAATGACAAGTGAATTTTTCGAAACACCACCACCACAAACTCCTCAATATCTATTGTGTTATAAGTTTTTAATTTAAGACTCCTTTGAATTTATGTTTCAGTTTAAGACTCTTTTGGTCTGTTTAAGTTTAAGACTTGTTTATTATTTTTAATTTAATGTGTGTTTTAAACATGATTCTATGTTAAAGACTAATCTTAAGTTCAATATAGTAATGTTCGTTGATTGTAGAATTATTTAGTTGAAAAAACAAATTTAATATGGAAAAATAGGTTAAATATGAATAGCGTGGTCATTTTAATCTTAGCTTGCCGTGGCGAAACTGGTTTCTTGTCGCAGCGTACATGTCATCCGCGGCGAGACTTTCACGTCGATGCGGTGAGAAAGTTACCGAGAGCACTTTTTTTGGAAAACAGAATCTTGCCGCAGAAAAGTACATTTCTCCCCATGGCGTTTAAGGCGTGTCGCAGCGAGATTTATACTTTTCCACGGCGAAAGTTTCTACAATGCTTAAATAAGCGTTGTAGAAAGGTTCTGGCCGCGGCGAGAAGTGTATGTCGCCGCGGCGATCCTGTTTTCCAGATATCCATTTTTGAAAACAGTGTCTCGTCGCGGTGAAGTTGTTTTCTAGCGACGACATGTTTGTGTCGTCGCGACGAGAAATAGTCTTCGCCGCTGCGAGATACATAACGATAGTATCTTTTTTCTGAAAACAAAGTCTCGCAATGACGAAGTACATTTCTTGACTCAGCGTGTTAGGCTTGCTGCGGCGAACTTTATACTTCACCGCGGTAAGGGTTTCTACAACGCTTAAATAAGCATTGTAGAAAGGTTTTCGCCGCGGCAAGATTAATACTTCGCTGCGTCTAGTAATGCCTGCCACGACGCGATCTATACTTAGCCGCGGCGTCACCTCTGGAAAAGACATTTTAAATAAAAATACATTGTATAAAGAAATTTTAAATGAGGATAACGTTCTGCACAAGATAATAACATAAAATCCAAAATAAAAATACAGTGTCCAAATGTTCAAAATCAAGCAAAAAATAGGATCTATATCCTTACGAAGTACATGAGAAACACCGTCATCATCGAAATCATCCATCCCTTGATCAGTAGGTGGTAATCCGGATGTGAACGACGGAATGCTAGACACGTCTTTGTCTTCTTCTTCGTTACCATTTCTCGCTTTCATATGAACCACTAACCATAACTTTGGATTGGCTGGATCCGAAACATAAAACACTTGACTTGCTTACGAATCCAAAATAAATTAATCATTCTCGTAGCCAATCCGTCTAAAGTCGACAAAAATCCTTCATTTTGAACTTTAACATGATTATTGTCTGCCCATTTGCACTTGAACAATGCGACTCGCAACACGCAGTAATCAAGTTCACAGATGTCTTCAATGTATCTGCAATAGATCATAAAAGAATGTTTTGGATTCTTATCATTGGTCAACGAAACACGTAATGCTTCGATAAACAATGTAACACCACTATTTTGATCGGGATGCTTGTTGTCTCTCTCTCTTGTGTAAAATGTAAAATCATTAACAGACAAAGTAGTGTACTTTGTAACCATTGAGGAAGGCTTGCAAGATAGTTTATTCAACGTAGATGAATGTCCCGACTCTTTAAATAATCGTTTTCCAAGCCAGTTCTGAAACAAACAGTTGTACTCTTCTTGCAACCATGTTTCACTTCTACCTTTCTTTGGATTATTCACTCTCAACTCATTCAAATGAATATCCACAAACGGCGTCACCTCATAAACGTTGTGTAGCACATGGAGAGTGGCTTGCTCCCATTCTTTTTGGTTGACGCTAGAATAAGTACCTACAGATAAACACTCGCATACATAAACAAGAACTCTCTTAATTTAAATAAACAAGGAAAGTGTCACAAAAAATACCTGTAGATAGAACTTTTGAATAAAAAATTTTGTTCTTCGGTGGCCTAATTTCGTCTTCTTTAGCTAAAATATAATAAAACTCGCTGACTCTTCTGCTATGTAATTTTCAACTATGCTTCCTTCTGGCCTATTGTAGTACTTCACGTAGCTTTTGAACACTTTCATATGACGTTCGATTGGATACATCCACCGTAAAAACACGGGCCCACATAATTTCACTTCACGTACTAAGTCGACGGTTAAGTGAACCTTGATGTCGAAAAACGAAGGTGGGAAGAAGTTTTCTGGCAAGAACTAAGTTTTCACCAATTCTGACTGCATGAAATCAAAACGAGTGGGATAGATGACCTACGAGAAAAACGAGTTGAAAAATTCACATATCTTGGATATTTCGAATCTCGCATCTTTTGGCACAATTCCACGCAAAGCAAGAGACAATATCTGTTGTAGCAGCACATGACAGTCGTGAGTCTTCATTCCAATGTCACAAATATTTCAAAAATACAAACCTCTTATAGTTAGACGAATGACCATTGGGGACTTTGATAGAAGGAAACCAGTTACACAACTTCTTCATCTCCTTTCGATCTAGAGTGTAGTTTGCTGGTAGTAATTTTGTTTTTTTTTTCATCCGCGGGATGCGAAATGCTTCTTATTTCATCTCTTTGAGCTCCATTCGCGATTTTATTCCGTCTTTCGATTTATTGGGATCATCGAGTAGCATACCGATAAACGATTCGCAAACATTTTTCTCAATATGCATAACATCTAGACAATGCTAACGTAATGTGTCTTCTAATAAGGAAGGTCGTAGAAAATTGATTTCGTCTTCCAAGGATTCTCTTTGAACGACTCTTTAGTACTAACACTCCGCTTTCTTTTCCCAAGTACTTCATTTACCAGAAAAAAATTCTAGGAAAGGGGGTTCGTTCTTCTGTATTTCCATCAAATGCCTGTTTTAACCTTCTATATGAGTGATCTCTTGGTAAAAATCTTCTATGACCAAGAAAAACAGTCTTCTTACCATGCTTCAACCGGATGAAAGATGTGTCTTTCATGCAAATCGAACAACCAATCAAGCATTTCACAGAGTATCCTGACAAGTTTCCATAGGCTGGAAACTCGAACAACCAATCAAGCATTTAAGTTGAACGATTCTCCACGGTAAGCATCTTTGACTTCGATCCTTTTCTCCCATAACATCTTCAAATCATCGACCAACGGTGCCAAATAGACATCGATATCATTTCCTGGTTGACTCGGTCTTGAAATCAGAAGCATTAACATCAAGAACTTTCTCTTCAGACACAAGTTTGGAGAGAGATTATAGCTCACAAGTATAATTGGCCAAACATTGTATTTACTGCTCATCATGCTGAACGGGTTCTACCATCAGATGCTAGACCAAGACGCAGATTTCGAGGATCAACATTGAAATCCTTATACTCTAAATGAAGGATTTCCACTATGAAGCATCAGCAGCATGTCTCAACATACCATCATCGATACGGTTTTTGGAGTGTCAAAGCATGTTCTTCGCGTGTTTGACACTATTAAACATTCGTCGGAAGTGTGGCATAGGAGGAATGTACCATAATGACTGATTTTTTTTAAAGAAAATCAATAATAAAGAATGAATATGGGCTAAATGTATTTCTTAATCATGTAATGAAAATATACGTACCTTGACTGGAACTTCTTTAACCCCGTCATATGGAATTTTACCCTTCTTCCACCTTGACTCTTTGCATGCCGAAATTTCATCTAAATCTTCATACTCTTGTCTATATAAAACACAATCATTTGGGCATGCATGGAATTTCTCGTACTTCATGCCTAATGTGCCCAAAATATTCTTCACTTCATACATACTTAAGGCTTTATTTTCTTTCGGAAATGCTTCTTTAAGTGTTTCCAACAATAGAGTAAAACTAGTGTTTGTCCAACCACCCAACGCCTTCAAATGGAATAATGTAACTAAAAATGACAACTTCAAAAAGCTTGTACACCCTTCAAATAATGGTGTCTCAGCATCATTCATCATGGACTCAAACAATTCCGGTCGCTCAACAAAATCGTCCTCCAAATCATTCATCATTCCGCACATATCATCAATATCATTGTTTTCCTCGTTTGCCGTAGAACAAAAAACCTCACCATGGTAGAATCATCTTTGATACGAGGTCATTATTCCATTTACAAACAAATGGGTCCAAACGACATCAAGAAAAAAAATGTCTATGATTTCCACATTGAATACAATAAGGACAACGAATAGATTTCACATCTACCATATTCTCTCTAGCGAAATCACATTTGGAACAAGTTAAAGAAGAACTTACAAGATTTGGATGTGTAGATGAGACTTGTAAATGAGGACGATGCTGAATGAGTTGAAATCGTGTTTGAAATCCTTTTCCGAGTGAGGTTTTGAGATTTCTAAGTGAAAAAGACGAGAAATGAGAATTTATATCATTAGTCTCGTATCACTCGCTGCGGCGGTATTTATACTTCGATGCGGCGAGATTTTCTACAACACTTATAGATGCATTGTAGAAAGATACTCGTTGTTGCGAGAATTAAACGTCACCGCGGCGAGACAAAATCCACATAAACCTTTTTGGAAAACAGTATCTTGTGCGGTGATATTGAACCATCGACGCGGCATGTTGCTCTTGCCGCAGTGAGAATTAGCCGTCACCGCGGCGGAGATACTTACCGACAGTAGGTTATTTTGAAATTATATTCTCGTTGCGGTGAGAAATTGTCTTCGCCGTGACGAGAAATTATCGGGAGTACCTTTCCCTGAGAATTTAGTCTTGCCGCAGTGATGCATAGTTTTCTCCGCGGCGATACGTTTCTGGGTAGAACTCGCCCCAGCGAAAAAATAACGTCGCCGCGGCGAGACTTCTACAATGGTTACAGTAAGCGTTGTAGAATCATCTCGCCGCGATGAGAAAACAACGTCGCCGCGGCTAGCTTCTACAACTCTTACTCTAAGCATTGTAGAATGGTTTTAAAATCTAAAAATTTTGAGTTTTTTAAAACACCCGGCCGAATTTTTTAGACTTTAGTGATTTTTTTCTCTTTTTCTTCATTCTTCTTCTTCTCTCTCTCTTCCCCTCTCTCTCTCGCCGGCCCTCACCCTCACTACCTGCGTCGCCCATCTCTCTGTTGTCAATGGTGCGCACAAGAAGAGTAGTAGTGTCCCTTTATGTACATTTGATGTCATATAGTCTTACGAAGACTCTTGCTTGTAATTGCTTATTCATTAATAAAAAGTTGAAACGTTCATTCAATCTTCTTTGTTTGAAGATTTATGATAAAACCTTAGTCTTTTAGTCCATAAACAAACTTAACAACTTACGAAGAGACAAATGTAGATTTGCATGAACAAACTCTTCGTAGTTTGCTTAAAACGATATATTCGCAATCTTAGGGTCAAAGGACTATTGACCTCAGTATGATTGTTAGAAGAATCTATGATGTCTGGTTATGAGGCATTGAGAGTTGGAGACTCTATAGTTCTTCTAGGTATCTTCCGAAGGTATTGAATTGACCAGTGCACTTCTAGAGACAAGATAAGAACAAACCATTTAACCTCTTATGTCTCGAAGTCACTATGTATGAATTGCATCATGCTTACCTTAATCCTGAAATGAGACATGCCATTTCACACCTTAGTATTCTCATTTGAGAAAGTCAAAGTTCGGACTCACTATGTGATTCCGAACAAGGCCTATTGGTGAAGTACTAAGTTGTGAGTCTGTCATGAGTAACTTTGTGAAGTTCTCATAGATATGGAATTCATGTACAAGATTGCTGAAATGCAATGTATGTCACCTCATGCTTTGTTCCTTGGAGTGTGAATAAATGAACTGGCCAGTGTCCAAATTGAGTCCTGACTCTTTTGGATGAAACAATGTGACTTGTAGCTCCTCGTCAATACATTGTTTCTAACTTATTCACAAGCGACAAAGGAGTTGAGGAAATAACAGCTAGAATGGTAAAATGGTAATTTAGTAAATCCCGACTAGCTGATGACATTCATGAAGGGTAAACATAGATAATATTCAGTGGATCCGCTCATCATAATTAGGTCGAATTCTTGAGTAGAAAATAAATTCATTTGAACCGAGAGATTTTCAGTGTCAACTCTTTAGTGGAGTCAGTTGGCATTAAGCTAAACTTGGAAAAGGTTTGTGAACTTTTGAGTCCAAGTGTTTAGCTCAAGCTTTGTTCATTTGGGTCCATGAGGTCACTGTCACGAATCACATCGATAGGAATAGTTAAACTGGAAGCTAAGTCAAAACAAGAACGAAAATAGTCAAAAGTGTATTTTTGTCTTTTGAGACATAGGATGAAATGAATGTCAATAAATTTTTTGACATGGTCATTTGATGACAAGTTTCACTCGGCCAAAATAAGATTTATTGGGCCTTGTGGATTAATTTCATTTCATAAGAATTTTATTGAAAATTCTTAATGGGCCTTTTTCATGTTGTCATGAACAAGTGGAAAAGCTTCTAGAAGGCCTTTCTAGCATTAGAATAGGCGCCCACCACCCAAGAGGAAAGAGAGATTATTTTGTGCATAAATGTATTTAGATACTTGCCAAAAGAAAAAGAGGAAACAAATTTCCCACACATGCATGGGGAATTTCGGCCAAGTGAGGAAAAGGCAAGCCAAGGAACAAAAAATGAAACAAATCCAAGCCTCAAGGAGGCTGCCTTGGGCGCCCAACATGGAATGGGAAATAAGGGATTTTTGCTCATGAATATGTGATATTCTATAGAAGAGGAAACTACCTTGTTGAAGGTAAAACCTCTCCTATAAATAGGAGCCCCATTCCTCACTTTTCATTCATCCAAGTTTAAGAGATTTGAGAGACTCTCTCTCTAGAACTTGGCCGAAAATCCTCTCTCTCTCTCTCTAGTTTATTTTCGATTTTTTCTTGTCTTGGCACCTAGGTCCTCACTCGACCTAGTGTTTAGCTCTGCGACTTCAAGACTTGTTCTTAAGTCGTAGTGTTTAAAAGTGCCCACTCACTAATTCCTTCTTTTCGAGTGATTTAGTGATAGAAACTTTCGTGGTTGCTCGAGGTGCCGAGGAAAGGAAGAGAGACGTGCTGCGAGGGGAGACGAGCGTTGCAAACTTTCCAAAAGCTTCTTAAAAGTTCAAGCTTCAAGAAAGGTTAGTAAACTCTTAGCTCATATTGGTTTTTAATTACATGTACTTGCTTCTTTGTCTAGGTTAGTAAAAACTGTTTTTACTTGAAAATAAATTTTTTAAAATTCCGCCGCTTCCCGAAGCGTTTAATCTTTTTCTTAAACCCTAGATAAATTCCAACAAATGGTATCAGAGCTATGGTCAAAGAGATGCATGTACATGTTTTTAAAATTATGAGCTTGAAAATCGTTTTCGAAAGTTTACTAATTTTGTGACAAGTTAGAATTGTAATCTTAGATTTTTTTTTTAATTTAATGCTCTTGTCTTTAAATTAAAAAGCATGTTGATTTTCTATGAGTTTGGGATGTTTTTAAAACACATTAGAATCAGTTCTAAAAGTTTTTAATTTTTTTATATTGAAAAACGTGTTTTAAAGGTTTGAGAAATTTCGAGTAAAATTTTGTGACTAGTTTTGATATCTTGCTAGTTTCTTATTTTTACTTGAATCGTTTTATGCATGTTGTTAATTATTTTATGCCTTGTTATTACCTTGCTAATAAAACACAAATAAAAGCTTTAAACAACATTTTAAAACGTTCCGTTACACTCGATTTTTTTTCGCACCTAAAAAGGACCAAGCTTTAATTTATTTCTTTTTCTTCGAGCTGCATAACTCTCTACTCATAAGTCTAAATTTAATGATTCTTATATCAAATTAAAGCTCTGTCTGTCCTCTGTCCAATTCCACCGGTTTCGGCTCAAAAGGACATAGGAGCCCCCAGATATGGCGATTTTACTCCAAGGTGCGCGGCTGTCAGAAACTCCAGTTTTTTAGAAATCCGGATTTTCAAACCCCACTACCATGAGTTATAGAACTCTAATGAGAAAATTTTCTTGAGCTAAAATGTTTTTCATATGATTATAAACATGATGTGTAAGATTAAAATGTTTTGATTTTTGAAAGTTTAATTGAAATTGAATTTTTACAAAACTAGTTTGAATTTTGAAAAACCGTTTTCACTTTCAAACTTGAAAAATATTTTGTCATCCAAATCAAATAAATTTTCAAAATGTTTTCAAAACTATATCTATATCACATATGTTCAAAATCTATATGCTCTTGAAAATTTGAGTGGGAGGTCTCCTTGTAGACAAGCCGAAAAATAAAAAGATGTGTAATCTCAAACTTTCGAGTGTTCGAGTGAGTTGAAGTTCACACTTCTCTCACGCACTTTCCCGAAATAGAAAATAGGAAAAGATCGAGTATGTACCTTGTGCCTTTATGCACTAATACTGCTCTGAACATGTCGATCTAGGATTCTCTTCTAGTTGTCCGCTCTGTCGCTCTCTAACTAGGAAATTTGTTTCCGAACTTATAAGAGTCGATGAACCATCTCCAAAAACTAAGTGGGAGGGTTATATTCGTTGTTTGTAACCCACGATCCCCAACACTAATGAAAGATGCAATAACGTGGGACTAAGAGCCGCTCTTGCGACCCTCACTTAAATGTGAGTACTCCAAGGCGTTATTACTTCGATCATTGCTCAATGAGCTACGTCCGAGAGTGATGCAATGATGACAAGGCCTCCCCTTGGGGGATTGTTTTTCAAAGCTGATCTTTTGGACTAAGTGGTTGGTTACACACTTAGACTCAATCCCTAGTAATCCTCCCTCGAGGCCCTGCGAAAGGATGTGAGTGATCAAACCAATTTACAAGATGGCTAGTCAAAATTGATGTATTGACATCTTGGCTATGCATTAATGATGAGTCATTTAGTTATGAAAGGAGACTCGTTGCGGCCTTCCCTCGAAGGAGTAAAGTGTCATTTCGTTCATAACACCTTTGGATTTTATAAAGTCTTAAACAAACTTAAATCCTAAACCAAAGACTAATCATAAACTTGTTTCAACTTTTATAGGCAATATGTCTCCCAACTCTCTCTCTTTCATTCTTTCGTCGAACAAACTCGAAAACGAAAACTACATAGAGTCGAAACGTAACCTCGACATAATACCTACCGTTAACAAGCACAAATGGGTACTCACCACCCCGTGTCCTCCTCTGACGAATGATGATTCAACTCAAGAGGACAATGACGCCTTAGCGGCCTGGCTTTGATCCGATGAGATTGTGAGGTGCTATATCTTGGCATCTATGAACAATATGCTGAAAGAGCAACATCGTGACATCGAGACTGCCGCCGAAATGCTCTACAATCTCCTTGAGATGTTTGGAGGGCAAGGACGTCAAACAAGGCAACAAGCAGTCCAACAGTTTATGAACTGTCACATGAAGGCTAGGACTCCTGTTGGAGACTGTATGATACCGATCATTAGTTTTCTGAATAAAATGGAAATCCTAGGATATGAGATTGATGGGAATAATGTCATAGATATGATCTTAGAAACTCTCCCCGCATGTCTTGATACCTCCAAGATGAACTACTCCATAAACAAGCTAGAGTACACTGTTACCAAGCTTATAAAGGAGTTTCACACTGCTGAAGGTCTCACTAAGAGAAAGAGGAATCAAGGAGAGGCACATGCTACTGAGCAAAAGGCCTCCGCCTCTGGAACTGTGAAGAGACCTTACAAGGCCGATAAAAGAAACTATCCCGCCTATCTCAAAGCAAAGGAACATAGTATTGTACTAGTTACCGAAGGATGCTTAGTAGCTGATAATGTATCAACGTGGATTCTTGACTCCGCTGCTACTAACCATATCTGTTTCAAATGGGGTGATGGGAGCTTGGTGTCTGCAAAGGCTGTGGGATCCGTGACGCTGTCTTTTGAAGACCGCACTTTAAACTTGAATACTGTTTATTTTGTTCCTACCTTTGGGAAGAACTTAATATCCGTTGCTCGTCTTCTTGAGCAGGATTATTGTTTAAAGTTCATTAAGAATGTAATTCGTATTTCGTTTCCTGATAATTCTTTTGTCACTGATGCATGTATGAAGAATGGTCTTTTTTACATCTATCCCACTCAACCTTCTCTTTTAGACACCGAAATAGATAACGATCTAATTAGGGAGCCAAAGAGGATCAAACTTTCTGAATCCTCCGATCTAACAAAATCAACATACCTCTGGCACTTAAGACTTGGTCATATCAGTCTAGATAGGATTAAGAGACTTGTGAGGGATGGTCCACTCCAAGCCTCTGCAATAGGTTCACTACCTACTTGTGAATCCTGCATAGAAGGAAAAATGACTAAGCGACCTTTCTCCGATAAGGGTCGAAGAGCCACTGAGTTGCTGGAACTAATACATTTTGATGTATGTGGTCCGCTCAACCAACTGGCACGTGGAGGATACGAATACTTCGCTACCTTCACTGATGATTACTCAAGATATGGGTTTGTCTATTTGCTTAAACATAAATCCGAGACCTTTAACGTATTTAAGGTCTTTAGGGCTTTAGTGGAAAAGCAAACTGGCAAAGTGATCAAAACCCTTCGATCTGATCGAGGTGGTGAGTATATGTCTGGAGAGTTCGATGACTTTCTTAAAGAAGAAGGTATCGCTTCTCAGCTTACCACACCTGGCACACCTCAACAAAACGGAGTGTCAGAGAGAAGAAACCGAACTCTTATGGAGATGGTTAGATCAATGATGAGTTACTCATCACTCCCGCTTTCCTTTTGGGGATATGCCCTCGAAACAGCCGCTTACATTCTGAACCAAGTTCCATCTAAAACGGTTCCTGGTACTCCTTATGAACGATGGACTGGCCGTAAAGTGAATCTTGGCCGCATCCGAATTTGGGGTTGCCCTGCACACGTGCTGAGGCAAAAGACTAGCAAGTTGGCTAGTAGGTCAGAATTGTGCCTGTTTGTGGGATATCCAAAGGAAACCA
Organism: Urtica dioica subsp. dioica; assembly: GCF_054948205.1. Classification (NCBI taxonomy): domain Eukaryota; kingdom Viridiplantae; phylum Streptophyta; class Magnoliopsida; order Rosales; family Urticaceae; genus Urtica; species Urtica dioica. The sequence continues at coordinate 11,546,908 of NC_142762.1, forward strand.
AAGGTTTTACTTTCTATAGTCCCGAGGACGATAAGACTTTCGTTAGCACGAATGCTCGTTTCCTCGAGGAGGACTTTATGAAAGATGCAAAACCTAGAAGCAAAATTGTGCTTGAAGAAAAGTTGGGTGAGGAAGCTTCTACCTCATCTGTAAGAACTGTTCTTACTCCAACTGAAACACAACCTAACTCATCAGAATCTCGTCAAGTAGTACTTAGACGTAGTGGGAGGGCTACTCGAAAGCCTGACAGGTACATGTCGTATGGAGACTCTCTTGTAGCCGTCTCCGACATGGATGACCCTGTTTCCTATAGCCAAGCGATGGCTTGTTCTGAATCAAACCTTTGGCTTGACGCCATGAAAGTTGAAATGCACTCGATGTATGTCAACAATGTCTGGAAACTTGTAGACCTTCCTGAAGGGATTAAACCCGTAGGGTGTAAGTGGATATACAAGAAGAAAAAGGGTCCTGATGGGAACGTCGAGACGTTCAAAGCACGACTTGTGGCGAAGGGTTATACCCAACAAGAAGGGATTGACTATGAAGAAACCTTCTCGCCAGTCGCGATGCTTAAATCCATCCGCATACTCCTATCCATAGCTGCAGCTCTCGACTATGAGATCTGGCAAATGGATGTCAAGACAACCTTTCTGAATGGCAATCTTGACGAGCGCATTTACATGGCTCAACCAGACGGTTTCGTGGAAGAAGGTCAAGAGACCAAGGTTTGTGACTTGCTTAAATCCATTTATGGACTAAAGCAAGCATCTAGGTCATGGAATATTAGATTCGATGAAACTGTAAAGAGCTTTGGCTTTGAACAGTCAATAGATGAGCCTTGTGTTTACAAGTTAATACACGAGGGTAAAGTTGTGTTTCTGGTACTATATGTCGATGATATACTACTCATTGGTAATGACGTGGGTAAGTTATCTGAGGTTAAGGTCTGGCTAGCAAAGCAATTCGATATGAAGGATCTAGGAGAAGCCGCGTACATTCTGGGGATCCAAATCTTTCGAGATAGGAAAAACCGGACCCTGTCGCTCTCTCAAGCATCTTATATTGATAAGGTGATGGATCGCTTCTCGATGCAAGACTTCAAGAGGGGTCAAACACCCTTTAGGCATGGAGTTTCACTCTCTAAGGACCAGTCTCCCAAGACTGCACAAGAGATTGAAGACATGAGGAAGATTCCTTACGCCTCTGCCGTAGGAAGCCTCATGTATGCTATGCTTTGCACTAGACCTGACATCTATTTCACCGTTGGCGTAGTTAGTCGTTTCCAATCCAACCCTGGACCCGAGCACTGGATTGCTGTTAAGCATGTTCTTAAGTATCTTCGAAGAACTAAGAGCTTGATGCTTACATACTCAGGTACTGACCTGACTATGACGGGATATACCGACTCCGATTTTCAAGCGGATAAGGATTCCAGGAAATCCACTTCGGGATCTGTGTTCATCCTTAATGGTGGAGCTGTTGTGTGGAGAAGTATTAAGCAATCTTGCATTGCTGACTCCACAATGGAAGCGGAATATGTGGCTGCTTGTGAAGCATCCAAAGAGGCTGTATGGCTTAGAAAATTCCTTAAGTATTTGGAAGTTGTTCCAAACGTCGACGAGCCCATAACCCTTTATTGTGATAATAGTGGGGCTGTCGCTAACTCAAAGGAACCTAGAAGCCATAAGCGCTCTAAGCATATTGAGAGGAAATACCATTTGATTCGAGAGATCGCGCAACGCGGAGACGTGGAGGTGAAGTAGATCTCTGGTAGATCTATTCACCAAGGCCCTAGCAAACATGGTCTTCGACCATATTCGAGAGGGATTAGGCATGTAGGACTACTCACATCTTCTTTGAGTCAAGTGGGAGTTTGTTGTCAATGGTGCCCACAAGAAGAGTAGTAGTGTCCCTTTATGTACATTTGATGTCATATAGTCTTACGAAGACTCTTGCTTGTAATTGCTTATTCATTAATAAAAAGTTGAAACGTTCATTCAATCTTCTTTGTTTGAAGCTTTATGATAAAACCTTAGTCTTTTAGTCCATAAACAAACTTAACAACTTACGAAGAGACAAATGTAGATTTGCATGAACAAACTCTTCGTAGTTTGTGTTGTCGGTCGTTTTCGGAAAACCCGAGACGCCAAGAAGACACGCCGTTCAAAGGGCCGATCGTCAGGCCGGAGGTCCTGAAGAGCGGCAAGCCTTCTATCACGAGTCGACGGACAAGTCCTCGTGCCAAATCCTCACGTTCCTCGAGTCGAGCCTCGAGTCGTTCTCCTCGAGTCGAGCCTCGAGTCGTTCCTCGAGTCGAGCCTTGAGTCATTCCTCGAGTCAAGCCTCGAGTCGAGCCTCGAGTCGTTCCTCGAGTCGAGCCTCGGGTCGCTCCTCGAGTCGAGCCTTGAGTTGTTCCTCGAGTCGAGCCTCGAGTCGTTCTCCTCGAGTCGAGCCTCGAGTCGTTCCTCGAGTCGAGCCTTGAGTTGTTCCTCGAGTCGAGCCACTCTCGTCGAGTAGAAACCTTCATATTTTGCATGGCAAGAATGGTATTCGAAGACCCCTAAAGGCCCGCAAGAGTCCGGCAATACGAACCATTCGCTGCGCGCACATCAAGCTGCGTCGGCCAGCAAGCAGCGCGCCGCGCCATCAAGACAGCGCGCCGCGCCAGGCAGGCGCGCGCCGCGCCAAGACGCGCCCGCGCCGTGTGCTCCATGCGCCGCGCACCCGCGCGCCGCGCCAAATGACTCGCGCGCCGCGCCCCCTGCGCCGCGCACCGCGCGCCGCGCGTTGTGCGCCGCTCTTTGTGCGCCGCGCGCGCCGTGCGCCTCCGCTTGATGCCACATGCGTTCCTAGTCCCACATGGACGAAAAAGAAGCCTTCTAAGGCCCCCAAACACCTATAAATACCCCCTCCCATTGAGGGGAAATCCATCCCATTCTTTCTCGAGGAACTTGAGACTTCTCTCCGCTTCTCTAGATGCCATCCTTGGCCTGAAGCGGATTCTCCACGATTTCTCGCTCTCGGAGATTCTGAAGCACTTTCCGGGGACTCCCGAGTGCCGCCTCTCTTGATCGAGCGATTAATCTTGAGCCCACGAGTGCTCTAACGGTTTTCTACTGAAAATCGCTTACGCGTCTAGCCCCCTAGACGCGTCCGCCATTTCTGACAAGAAATCGCCTACGCGTCCGGCATTTCCGACTAGGAATCGCCTACGCGTCCGGAATCTCCGCCACAACAAGGAACTCTTGACTTAGAGTCTCCCACGTCTCCAAAAGAGAGAAAACACACATTCTCTCTCGCATACGCGATCTCCGAAGTCCTGAGACGCCGCCGAGGACTCCTCGAGCCCCGTCTCCTTCGTCGAGCACGCTTCTCCACCAAGGCTCCGCGCCTCACACAGCGTCCTACACGCTTGAACTACGTTCTGACCTGATCCCACGCACGGGTACGTAGGCAGCCGACAACCAAGGCATGGTCACTCCTCCTCCTCACCCCCTACCTCTCCCGAGAGGCGGGTTGATCGGAGAAAACCCTAGCTCGAGACTATCGAGTTCACACTCTTGGCCCGGGTGCGATCACTTGGTCCGGCCTTGGATCGAACCGCCCGAGGTTTTAAATAGTTGTTCATTTTCGTGCGACAACATTTTGGCGCTAGAAGGAGGGGACTTCCCGACCTATTCAGCCCGAAATCCCTTCTATTCATCTTCTTCTTTTCTTCTGTGAACTCAACCTTCTCGAACTTGAGAAACGATGAGTAGCCAACCACCCGTACGTTCTGAGGGCGCAAACAACCCCGAAAACGTCGCTAAGACCAAGAAATACTTCTTGCGCTCCCGAGCGCATGGTGACGAAGAGTCGCTCCACGAAGAGAGCTCGACCCGCTCACCATCTCCATCTCCTGATAGCAGGGACAACCGCATCGTGGAGTTAGAGGAGAGTATCCACCAACTAAAGGCGAAGAACGCGAGGTATCACAACTGACTGGCTGCAAGGTCGAGTCGAGCATCGCTCCTCGAGTCGAGTCATACTCCTCGAGTCGAGCCTTGCTCTTCGAGACGAGTCACACTCCTCGAGTCGAGCCTTGCTCCTCGAGACGAGTCATTCTCCTCGAGTCGAGCTTCGCTCCTCGAGACGAGTCATTCTCCTTGAGTCGAGCCTTGCTCCTCAAGTCGAGTCATTCTCCTCGAGTCGAGCATCGCTCCTCGAGTCGAGTCATCCTCCTCGAGTCGAGCATCGCTCCTCGAGTCGAGTCATCCTCCTCGAGTCGAGCATCGCTCCTCGAGTCGAGTCATTCTCCTCGAGTCGAGCTTCGCTCCTCGAGATAAGTCATTCTCTTTGAGTCGAGCCTTGCTCCTCGAGTCGAGTCATTCTCCTCGAGTCGAGCATCGCTCCTCGAGTCGAGTCATCCTCCTCGAGTCGAGCCTTGCTCCTCGAGTCGAGTCATTCTCCTCGAGTCGAGCATCGCTCCTCGAGTCGAGTCATCCTCCTCGAGTCGAGCCTTGCTCCTCGAGTCGAGTCATTCTCCTCGAGTCGAGCATCGCTCCTCGGGTCAAGTCATTCTCCTCGAGTCGATCCTTGCTCCTCGAGTCGAGTCATTATCCTCGAGTCGAGCATCGCTCCTCGAGACGAGTCATTCTCCTCGAATCGAGCTTGCTCCCCGAGTCGAGTCACACTCCTCGAGTCGACCCTTACTCCTCGAGACAGGTCATTCTCCTCGGGTTGAGTCATTCTCCTCGAGTCGAGCTTCGCTCCTCGAGACAAGTCATTCTCCTCGAGTCGAGCCTTGCTCCTCGAGTCGAGTCATTCTCCTCGTGTCGAGCCTCGCTCCTCGAGACAAGTCACACTCCTCGAGTCAAGCCTTGCTCTTCGAGACGAGTCACACTCCTCGAGTCGAGCATCGCTCCTCGAGTCGAGTCATTCTCCTCGAGTCGAGCTTCGCTCCTTGAGATAAGTCATTCTCCTTGAGTCGAGCCTTGCTCCTCGAGTCGAGTCATTCTCCTCGAGTCGAGCATCGCTCCTTGAGTCGAGTCATCCTCCTCGAGTCGAGCCTTGCTCCTCGAGTCGAGTCATTCTCCTCGAGTCGAGCATCGCTCCTCGAGTCGAGTCATTCTCCTCGAGTCGAGCATCGCTCCTTGAGTCAAGTCATTCTCCACGAGTCGAGCCTTGCTCCTCGAGACGAGTCATTCTCTTCGAGTCGAGCTTCGCCCCTCGAGTCGAGTCATTCTCCTCGAGTTGAGCCTCGCTCCTCGAGTCGAGTCGTTCTCCTCGAGTCGAGCCATGCTTCTCGAGACGCAGCACTCTCCTCGAATCGGGCTTCGCTCCTCGAATCGAGCCTTAAACTTTACGCATGAAGAGCCTCCGTCCGTGTCTCACGAAACGATTTACCAAGCGAGTTGTGCATCCGCACAATGACGCGATAGTTCTCAAAGCCCAAGTGGCTAACAACTTGGTGAAAAGAGTTCTCATCGACAACGGCAGTGCTGCCGACATAATTTTCAAGTCCACCTTAGAGCGCATGAAGCTCGGGGGGCTACGCCCAACTCCGACCCAAACACCTTTATTCGGGTTCACTGGGGAGAGAGTCATGACCGAAGGCATCATCGATCTACCGGTCACCTTCGGAACTCCCGGAGGCATTGAAGTCGTTCACATGGTCCCATTCCTAGTGGTCGACCAAGAGTCCCCCTACAACGTGATCGTTGGGCGACCCACGCTGAACCGACTAAGGGCCATTACTTCAACATACCACCTACTGGTGAAGTTCCCTACCAAGGATGGAATCGGCATCATGGCTGGAGACCAATCCCAAGCAAGAATATGCTACATCCAAGGAATCGATAGAAAGACCACTCGAAAGACGGTTAACACGATCTTTCAACTTAGAGACCGCGTCGAGTCGACCAAGGCCCTCCGCGAAGTCCACAAAGACATCTGCATGACACCCAAGTGCAAGGTGCCAACGTCCTTATCCCAAACAGGGAGGGACCCCACAAAGTCTACCAAGTCATACATGACGAGACACACCACATCAAATACACGGACACCGATCCGTCGCCTGTGGAATGCGGAACACTTGAGGCAGTACTACCAGTAGCCAACGCTTCCCCCCATTTTATTTCTTTGCTTTCCAAAATTCAATAAGGCCTACGAGCCATGTTTTACGATTTCAAATTTTTGCAAAATTAATAAAGTTCGAGGTTTTTCTTTCAAAATCCACTTTTTCAAAGATTTTCGATCATCAAAGATTACGCTTGTAAACCTAAAAACTCGGGGGGCTGGTGACATAGGCAATGGTAAGTGCGCTCAAAATATTCAAGAAAGTACACTCCACAAAAGGAAAGCACGCTCCACAAAGACAAAAACCCGAACACAAACGGGAACGAGCGTTCAACCTAAGACGCCTACATGGCGCACGTAAGACGCGTAAAGGCGCAGCCCGTAAGACGCCTACATGGCGCAACCTAAGACGCCTACATGGCGCACGTAAGATGCGTAAAGGCACAACCCGTAAGACGCCTACATGGCGCAACCTAAGACGCCTACATGGTGCATGTAAGACGCGTAAAGGCGCAGCCCGTAAGACGCCTACATGGCGCAACCTAAGACGCCTACATGGCGCAACCTAAGACGCCTACATGGCGCACGTAAGACGCGTAAAGGCGCAACCCGTAAGACGCCTACATGGCGCAACCTAAGACGCCTACATGGCGCACGTAAGACGCGTAAAGGCGCAACCCGTAAGACGCCTACATGGCGTAACCTAAGACGCCTACATGGCGCACTTAAGAGGCCTACATGGCGCACTTAAGACGCCTACATGGCGCACGTAAGACGCCTACATGGCACAACCATAGCACACCTAAAACGCCTACATGGCGCAACCAAGATGCCTACATGGCTCATCTAAAACGCCTATACGGCACACCTAAGAAGCCTGCATGGTACATCTAGGCCATCCCTCGCAATGTGCCTAAGGCGCCTAAATGACGCACAAAACCGCTTCTCACGACGCGCTAAGAGTCGCCACAAAGCGTTGAATATGATGACTAAATCGCAACGCACCTGAACCGCCGTACAAGGCGCAATTCATGCTGTCTTCGCCATCGCCAGCTAAACACGATCACTCTCACCTTGGGAGAATCCCTGTTCCATGCGAGTTAATTGAAGCTGCTCGTAAAAACTCGCGAACCCCACCTCCGAGCAAGAACCTCGCTCGGCCTGAACTAGCTGTGACTTCGCTCCTCGAGTCGAGTCATCCTCCTCGAGTCGAGCTTCGCTTCTCGAGTCGAGTCAGTCTCCTCGAGTTGAGCTTCGCTCCTCGAGTCAAGTCATTCTCCTCGAGTCGAGCTTCGCTCCTCGAGTCGAGTCAGTCTCATCGAGTTGAGCTTCGCTCCTCGAGTCAAGTCATTCTCCTCGAGTCGAGCTTCGCTCCTCGAGTCGAGTCATCCTCCTCGAGTCGAGCTTCGCTTCTCGAGTCGAGTCTGTCTCCTCGAGTTGAGCTTCGCTCCTCGAGTCGAGTCATCCTCCTCGAGCCGAGCTTCGCTCCTCGAGTCGAGTCATCCTCCTCGAGTCGAGCTTCACTCCTCGAGTCGAGTCAGTCTCCTCGAGTTGAGCTTCGCTCCTCGAGTCAAGTCATTCTCCTCGAGTCGAGCTTCGCTCCTCGAGTCGAGTCATTCTCCTCGAGTCGAGCTTCGTTCCTCGAGTCGAGTCATCCTCCTCGAGTCGAGCTTCGCTCCTCGAGTCGAGTCATCCTCCTCGAGTCGAGTTTCGCTCCTCGAGTCGAGTCAGTCTCCCCGAGTTGAGCTTCGCTCCTCGAGTCGAGTCATCCTCCTCAAGTCGAGTTTCGCTCCTCGAGTCGAGTCAGTCTCCTCGAGTTGAGCTTCGCTCCCCGAGTCAAGTCATTCTTCTCGAGTCGAGCTTCGCTCCTCGAGTCGAGTCATCCTCCTCGAGTCGAGTTTCGCTCCTCGAGTCGAGTCAGTCTCCCCGAGTTGAGCTTCGCTCCTCGAGTCAAGTCATTCTCCTCGAGTCGAGCTTCGCTCCTCGGGTCGAGTCATTCTCCTCGAGTCAAGCTTCGCTCCTTGAGTCGAGTCATTCACCACAAAGTAGAGTCGAGTCATTCTCCTCGAGGTCGAGCTTCGCTCCTTGAGTCGAGCCATTCTCCTCGAGTCAAGCCTTGCCCCTCGAGTTGAGTCATTCCCCTCGAGTCGAGTCTTGCTCCTGAAATCGAACCATTCTCCTCAAGTCGAGCATCGCTCCTCAAAGTCGAGGCACGCTCCTTGATTCGAGTCTCGCTCCTTGAGTCAAATCATTCTCCTTGAGTCGAGCACTGCTCCTCGAGTCAAGACGTCCTCCTCAAGTCCAGTCACACCCTCCTCGAGTCGAGCCATGCTCCTCGAGTCGAGTCACTCTTCTCGAGTCATCCCTCTCGAGTCGAGCATCACTCATCAAGCCATTCTCCCCGAGTTGATTCTTGCCCCTCGAATCGAGTCATACTCCTCGAGTCGAGCGTCGCTCCTCGAGTAGAGTCATATTCCTTAAAGTCCAGCCAATCTCCTTGAGTCGAGCCTAGCCCCTCGAGCCGAGACTTGAGTCGGCTCCCTGAGTCGATCCTAGCCCCTCGAGTTGAGACTTGAGTCGGCTCCCCGAGTTGAGCTTTGCTCCTCGAGTTGAGACTTGATTCAGTCTCCTCGAGTCGAGCTTCGCTCCTCGACATCCGCCCGCAGCATCAACCTCCATCTTCGAGACCTCGGAATGAGCACGCCTCTGCAAAATGCAAAAGTGCAGTCGCCTTCCAAGCTGGCCGAGACGGAAGCCATGATCTTCCCCTAATACGTCACGATTACACAATCGTCACCCTGCTAGTCACCGTCGAGTCCCATGGACTCCGGATTGATGATATTATCAAGCAAAATGCCATCGAAGAAAGACTTGGGCATGACTTCGCCAAAAGATCAACGAGACGCGACACGCCGGGCTGCCTCTACACAAATGCGTGTCCCGCCTGCCCGCGCATGTCCCCTTTGCTCCGGGACTAGAGCAATGGACGCAAACGCGTCTGCCTCGCCCACGTCGAGCTACGTCTCCTATCCGCTTGGATCCTCCTCCACGTGTCGATCACACACTCGTGTCGAGAGAAATGGAAAAGCGAGAGAGAGCACTAACGTTTGCAAGAATATTCTCTATGTTCACAAAAGCTTCGCGACAGCGAAGCCCTGAGAGATAAATTTTCCTCAAACACCCGGCAGAAACAACTAAAAGTTCACCGCCCGGGGCCTCCCGAGCGATAAACTTGGGGGCCTAATGTTGTCGGTCGTTTTCGGAAAACCCGAGACGCCAAGAAGACACGCCGTTCAAAGGGCCGATGGTCAGGCCGGAGGTCCTGAAGAGCGGCAAGCCTTCTGTCACGAGTCGACGGACAAGTCCTCGTGCCAAATCCTCACGTTCCTCGAGTCGAGCCTCGAGTCGTTCTCCTCGAGTCGAGCCTCGAGTCGTTCCTCGAGTCAAGCCTCGAGTCGAGCCTCGAGTCGTTCCTCGAGTCGAGCCTCGGGTTGCTCCTCGAGTCGAGCCTTGAGTTGTTCCTCGAGTCGAGCCTCGAGTCGTTCTCCTCGAGTCGAGCCTCGAGTCGTTCCTCGAGTCGAGCCTTGAGTTGTTCCTCGAGTCGAGCCACTCTCGTCGAGTAGAAACCTTCATATTTTGCATGGCAAGAATGGTATTCGAAGACCCCTAAAGGCCCGCAAGAGTCCGGCAAGACGAACCATTCGCTGCGCGCACAGCAAGCTGCGTCGGCCAGCCGCGCAGCAAGCAGCGCGCCGCGCCATCAAGACAGCGCGCCGCGCCAGGCAGGCGCGCGCCGCGCCAAGACGCGCCCGTGCCGCGCGCTCCATGCGCCGCGCACCCGCGCGCCGCGCCACATGACTCGCGCGCCGCGCCCCCTGCGCCGCGCACCGCGCGCCGCGCGTTGTGCGCCGCTCTTTGTGCGCCGCGCGCGCCGTGCGCCTCCGCTTGATGCCACATGCGTTCCTAGTCCCACATGGACGAAAAAGAAGCCTTCTAAGGCCCCCAAACACCTATAAATACCCCCTCCCATTGAGGGGAAATCCATCCCATTCTTTCTCGAGGAACTTGAGACTTCTCTCCGCTTCTCTAGATGCCATCCTTGGCCTGAAGCGGATTCTCCACGATTTCTCGCTCTCGGAGATTCTGAAGCGCTTTCCGGGGACTCCCGAGTGCCGCCTCTCTTGATCGAGCGATTAATCTTGAGCCCACGAGTGCTCTAACGGTTTTCTACTGAAAATCGCTTACGCGTCTAGCCCCCTAGACGCGTCCGCCATTTCTGACAAGAAATCTCCTACGCGTCCGGCATTTCCGACTAGGAATCGCCTACGCGTCCGGAATCTCCGCCACAACAAGGAACTCTTGACTTAGAGTCTCCCACGTCTCCAAAAGATAGAAAACACACATTCTCTCTCGCATACGCGATCTCCGAAGTCCTGAGACGCCGCCGAGGACTCCTCGAGCCCCGTCTCCTTCGTCGAGCACGCTTCTCCACCAAGGCTCCGCGCCTCACACAGCGTCCTACACGCTTGAACTACGTTCTGACCTGATCCCACGTACGGGTACGTAGGCAGCCGACAACCAAGGCACGGTCACTCCTCCTCCTCACCCCCTACCTCTCCCGAGAGGCGGGTTGATCGGAGAAAACCCTAGCTCGAGACTATCGAGTTCACACTCTTGGCCAGGGTGCGATCACTTGGTCCGGCCTTGGATCGAACTGCCCGAGGTTTTAAATAGTTGTTCATTTTCGTGCGACAACAGTTTGCTTAAAACGATATATTCGCAATCTTAGGGTCAAAGGACTATTGACCTCAGTATGATTGTTAGAAGAATCTATGATGTCTGGTTATGAGGCATTGAGAGTTGGAGACTCTATAGTTCTTCTAGGTATCTTCCGAAGGTACTGAATTGACCAGTGCACTTCTAGAGACAAGATAAGAACAAACCATTTAACCTCTTATGTCTCGAAGTCACTATGTATGAATTGCATCATGCTTACCTTAATCCTGAAATGAGACATGCCATTTCACACCTTAGTATTCTCATTTGAGAAAGTCAAAGTTCGGACTCACTATGTGATTCCGAACAAGGCCTATTGGTGAAGTACTAAGTTGTGAGTCTGTCATGAGTAACTTTGTGAAGTTCTCATAGATATGGAATTCATGTACAAGATTGCTGAAATGCAATGTATGTCACCTCATGCTTTGTTCCTTGGAGTGTGAATAAATGAACTGGCCAGTGTCCAAATTGAGTCCTGACTCTTTTGGATGAAACAATGTGACTTGTAGCTCCTCGTCAATACATTGTTTCTAACTTATTCACAAGCGACAAAGGAGTTGAGGAAATAACAACTAGAAGGGTAAAATGGTAATTTAGTAAATCCCGACTAGCTGATGACATTCATGAAGGGTAAACATAGATAATATTCAGTGGATCCGCTCATCATAATTAGGTCGAATTCTTGAGTAGAAAATAAATTCATTTGAACCGAGAGATTTTCAGTGTCAACTCTTTAGTGGAGTCAGTTGGCATTAAGCTAAACTTGGAAAAGGTTTGTGAACTTTTGAGTCCAAGTGTTTAGCTCAAGCTTTGTTCATTTGGGTCCATGAGGTCACTGTCACGAATCACATCGATAGGAATAGTTAAACTGGAAGCTAAGTCAAAACAAGAACGAAAATAGTCAAAAGTGTATTTTTGTCTTTTGAGACATAGGATGAAATGAATGTCAATAAATTTTTTGACATGCTCATTTGATGACAAGTTTCACTCGGCCAAAATAAGATTTATTGGGCCTTGTGGATTAATTTCATTTCATAAGAATTTTATTGAAAATTCTTAATGGGCCTTTTTCATGTTGTCATGAACAAGTGGAAAAGCTTCTAGAAGGCCTTTCTAGCATTAGAATAGGCGCCCACCACCCAAGAGGAAAGAGAGATTATTTTGTGCATAAATGTATTTAGATACTTGCCAAAAGAAAAAGAGGAAACAAATTTCCCACACATGCATGGGGAATTTCGGCCAAGTGAGGAAAAGGTAAGCCAAGGAACAAAAAAGGAAACAAATCCAAGCCTCAAGGAGGTTGCCTTGGGCGCCCAACATGGAATGGGAAATAAGGGATTTTTGCTCATGAATATGTGATATTCTATAGAAGAAGAAACTACCTTGTTGAAGGTAAAACCTCTCCTATAAATAGGAGCCCCATTCCTCACTTTTCATTCATCCAAGTTTAAGAGATTTGAGAGACTCTCTCTCTAGAACTTGGCCGAAAATCCTCTCTCTCTCTCTAGTTTATTTTCGATTTTTTCTTGTCTTGGCACCTAGGTCCTCACTCGACCTAGTGTTTAGCTCTGCGACTTCAAGACTTGTTCTTAAGTCGTAGTGTTTAAAAGTGCCGACTCACTGATTCCTTCTTTTCGAGTGATTTAGTGATAGAAACTTTCGTGGTAGCTCGAGGTGCCGAGGAAAGGAAGAGAGACGTGCTGCGAGGGGAGACGAGCGTTGTAAACTTTCCAAAAGCTTCTTCAAAGTTCAAGCTTCAAGAAAGGTTAGTGTTACCGGTCCGTCTCGGTCCGGTAGATCGACGACGGCCACGCTGGCGGCCGTCCTGAGCCCGGCGCTCGTCCGGGGCCGGCACTCGCCGTGGCCGGCGCTCCAAGGCCGGCTCTCCTCGGCCGGCGCTCCAAGACCGGCCCTCCTCGGCCGGTGCTCCAAGGCCGGCCCTCCTCGGCCGGCGCTCCAAGGCCGGCCCTCCTCGGCCGCCGGCCCCCCTCGGCCGGCGCTCCAGGACCGGCCCTCCTCGGCCGGCGCTCCAGGACCGGCCCTCCTCGGCCGGCGCTCCAAGGCCGGCCCTCCTCGGCCGGCGCCCCAGGACCGGCCCTCCTCGGCCGGCGCTCCAAGGCCGGCACTCCTCAGCCGGCCCTCCTCGGCCGGCGCCCCAGGACCGGCCCTCCTCGGCCGGCGCTCCAAGGCCGGCCCTCCTCAGCCGGCCCTCCTCAGCCGGCGCTCCAAGGCCGGCCCTCCTCGGCCGGCGCTCCAGGACCGGCCCTCCCCGGCCGGCGTTCCAAGGCCGGCCCTCCACGGCCGGCGCTCCAAGGCCGGCCTTCCAAGGCCGGCCCTCGGCCAAGGGGTTCCTCAAACACCTCTTGGCCGCCTATAAATAAGAGGGTCTCTCCCTCGACCCTGGTAATCTGAAATTTGAGTACTGAAACGCTGCCGAACTCATAACTCGCTCGTTTCTCTCAACTCTCGACCCCTAAACACTAAACCCTCTATCAACCACCTCAATCCTACTAATGTTGAGCGTCGGAGAGGTAAACAGAGGCAACCCCTATGTTTCCCCTTTGTAGTTCACACCTCTTCGCTTGTGTTTCAGGTGCTTGGACGAGATAGACATTACAGACAGCTAAGGGACGACTTGAGATATCAAGTCCGACACGCTCGAGCCGGAGTGAGACCACTTGGTCCGGCCTTGGGTCTAACCATTTCCGGTTCCTAAATCGTTGTCCGAAAAACTGCGACAACATTTTGGCGCTAGAAGGAGGGGATCTCCCGACCTTGTGGACGCATTCCCTCTACCAGTTTTCTCCCTTTGTTCTCACGACTCTCGAGAGATGAGTCACATTCCCACTACCTCCGCGGGTACCCGAGCGACTGGCTCGAGGTACGGTCTTCGGCACCTCGCACATCGTCTTGAAGGGCAACCTCGCGATAGCGAGAGCCAGCCCCAAGACCCGATGGTTGACCCCGAGGCCGCGCTCCGAGAGGACACGGCCCGGCGGCTTGCGGAGCTCCTTGACCGCCCCGGCGTCGATGGTTCGCTCATAGCCGACCTCCTCGGCTATGACGTTGAGGATAGGTCCGCCAAAGACTACTCCGACTCCGAATATGTGGGGGAGTCGAGGACCAACGAGGCAACGCCTAGCCTCGCCCCTTCGCGGCCCGAGAGGCCCAACGACGCTTTGGCCGGACCGTCGCACATAGTGCGGCAGCAGGCACTGTCACATTCCCGGGGACTCGCCCCCTCGGTTTCAAGAGGTGGCCGGACACGGCCCCTCGCCGAGGAGAGAGCGACTCTGGTAGATGATGGGGCCGACAGCCGAAGCGCCCGCCGGACGGCCCGACCAAGGGCGACCTCACCTCGCCCCGCACCGAGTGCGGACCTTAGAGAGCGCTTGACGGCGCAGAGAAACTCCCGAGGGGAGGATATCCGCCAAAGGCTAAACTCTCGAAGGGACGCGCTCCCCGCCGCAACTCTCGGCCGACCACAGGCCAATGTCGTGGACCAAGCGTCCAACGAACGCCAACCGGTGACTCCCGTGGCCCCGACGATCGGCCCCGCTAACGGGCTCGACATGGTCACGATGATTCAAAGCCTCCAGAATCAAATCATCGAAATGAGGGAGTCGGGGAGGCAAAGGCCGTACGGAGGGATCAAGGAATCGTACTCTCCCTTCGCCGCGCAAATCCTCGTGCAACCATGCGTGGGGAACTTCAAGTTACCGTCCATTCCTCCCTACGATGGACGTACGGACCCCCACTTCCACGTCCAACACTATGAGACGTGGATGACTATGTAGGGGCAGGCGGACGCCACCCTCTGCCAAGCCTTCAGCCTGACCCTCACAGGCTCGGGGTTTGAGTGGTTCCGAAGCTTGAGGCCGGGAAGCATCCCGTCTTTCCGGGCCTTGCGAGAGGCTTTCCTCGCCCGATTCGCCACCCTCGTGGCGCAAAAGAAGCCGAAGACCCACCTCCTCTCTATCCGGCAAGGAAGAGACGAGACGTTGAGACAATACCTCGCTCGCTTCACCGAGGAGTCTCACAAGGTCGAAGGGTTCGACGACAGGGACGCCATCACGGCGATCACTGAGGGAGTGCGCACGAGCGACTTCCTCAAATCTATTGTTGGCCAAGTCCCGCGTGACATGGCGGAGCTGATGACAAGAGCCCGCACATACATGGGAGTCGAGGACTATCTCGATGGCCGAGATGGCCGAAAGGCAGGAGGGCAGGGGAGTCGCCGCCGCGACGATCGAGACGAAGATCGTCCCGACCCCCGAAAGAGGAGGAACAAGGGAAGCCAGGCCCCTAACGGCCGTTCCCTCCCCGGGCCGAAGCCGTCGCATGTCGACAGCTTCCGGAGGTTCTCGCCATTCACTCCTCTGAACACTCCGCCGGAGCAAATCCTAGCTCTGCACCGTGACAAGTTGGGGAGCCCGACCCCGCTCACGAAGGATCCCGCCAAGAGGGATCAAAGCAAGTACTGTGACTACCATCAAGATCACGGGCACCTGACATCCGAATTCTATCAACTTAAGCGTCAGATTGAGGCCCTGATTCAAGATGGGAAGCTGAAAGAGTATGTCCTGAGAACTATCGGGACGGCCGCGGCGCACGGAGGTCGCCCGCGGCAAGGGAAGAAAGGTCCGGCGACGGTGACTGTCACAGACCGCGCGACAAACGAAGAGCCGGAGGGGTCGCAACTTCACGTCGTGGGTGCAATCTTGGGTGGCCCGGAGTTCGGGGACTCGGCTACGCAAAGGAAGAAGTACGTGCGCGAAGTTTCCCAAGGGAAAATAGCGCACTACATCAACCATACGTACGAGGTCCCTCCTCCGGCCCCCTTCGAGTCCATGTTCTTCACCGGACAAGAAGCAACGCGAGTTCTCCATCCACACAACGACGCGATTGTCGTCTCCGCCCCGGTCGCCAACAACCTCGTTCGGAGAATCCTGATCGACAATGGGAGCTCCGCCGACATAATCTTCAAATCGGCATTGGACAGGATGAAGCTATCCGGGGTAAGACCGACCCCGATCTCAACCCCGCTCTTCGGCTTCTCCGGGGAGAGGGTTATGACGGAGGGAACTATCGACCTCCCGGTTACCTTCGGTACGCCGGGGGGGCTCGAGGTTACCCACATCGTGTCGTTCCTGGTGGTGGATCAGCCCTCGGCTTACAACATCATCGTCGGCCGCCCGACTCTCAATCGGTTGAAGGCCATAACATCCACGTACCACCTGATGATGAAGTTCCCGACCGATAAAGGGATCGCCGTGATGTTGGGAGACCAATCCATGGCGAGGATGTGCTACATCCAGGGCGTGGATGGAAAAGGGAAAGCGAAGGTGGTGAGCACCGTCTTCCATCTCGGAGACAAATTCCCGTGCAAATTAGAGGAAGGAGGCACCTTCGGAGAGCTAGACCAAAGGGACGAAGTCGAGCGTCGGAAGGTGGAGACACCGGACGACCTCGTTCCCGTCGTGTTGGACGACGCCAAACCTGACCAAGTGGTCAAGATAGGCGCCCAACTCCCGTCTGAGACCCGAATCGAGCTCGCCGCTTTCCTCCGAGAACACAAAGATGTCTTTGCGTGGACACACGCCGACATGCCGGGGATCGACCCCGAGATCATGGTTCATCGTCTCAACGACGACAAGAGAGTGGCCGAGCGCGTTCAACCGCGACGGGCGTTCAGTGGGGAGAGGTACCAAGCCATTGGTGAAGAAGTTGACAAACTTCTCGCCGCCGACTTCATCAGGGAGGCGGAGCACCCCAAGTGGGTGTCCAATGTGGTAATGGTCAAGAAGCCAAACCGGAAGTGGCGGATCTGTATCGACTACAAAGATCTCAACAAAGCCTGCCCGAAAGACAGCTTCCCTCTCCCGAGGATCGAGCAGCTCGTGGACGCCACTGCGGGCCACGAACTGCTAAGCTTCATGGACGCCTACTCAGGCTACAACCAGATCCGCATGCACGAGCCGGATCAAATTAAAACCACCTTTGTTACGAACCGCGGACTTTACTGTTACAAGGTCATGCCCTTTGGCCTCAAAAACGCGGGAGCAACGTATCAAAGGTTGGTGAACCGCATGTTCGCCAATCAAATTGGCAAAACCATGGAGGTCTACGTGGATGACATGCTTGTCAAAAGCCTCAAAGCCCACGACCACGTTCGAGACCTCAGGGAAATGTTCACGATCCTGCGGCGCTACAAGATGAAGCTTAACCCCAACAAGTGCGCTTTCGGGGTCGAGTCTGGAAAGTTTCTGGGCTACATGGTGAGCCGCCGCGGGATCGAGGCCAATCCTGAGAAGATTAAGGCGATCTTAGAGATGAGGTCGCCACAAAAGGTCAAAGAAGTTCAAAGCTTGACGGGAAGGATCGCCGCCCTGACGCGATTTGTTTCCAAAGCCACTGACAGGTGCCAACCATTCTTCAAGGCACTGAAGAAGACCGTGTTGTCAATGGTGCCCACAAGAAGAGTAGTAGTGTCTATTTATGTACATTTGATGTCATATAGTCTTACGAAGACTCTTGCTTGTAATTGCTTATTCATTATTAATAAAGTTGAAACGTTCATTCAATCTTCCTTGTCTAAAGCTTTATGATAAAACCATAGTCTTTTAGTCCATAAACAAACTTAACAACTTACGAAGAGACAAATGTAGATTTGCATGAACAAACTCTTCGTAGTTTGCTTAAAACGATATATTCGCAATCTTAGGGTCAAAGGACTATTGACCTCAGTATGATTGTTAGAAGAATCTATGATGTCTGGTTATGAGGCATTGAGAGTTTGGGACTCTATAGTTCTTCTAGGTATCTTCCGAAGATACTGAATTGACCAGTGCACTTCTAGAGACAATATAAGAACAAACCATTTAACCTCTTATGTCTCGAAGTCACTATGTATGAATTGCATCATGCTTACCTTAATCCTGAAATGAGACATGCCATTTCACACCTTAGTATTCTCATTTGAGAAAGTCAAAGTTCGGACTCACTATGTGATTCCGAACAAGGCCTATTGGTGAAGTACTAAGTTGTGAGTCTGTCATGAGTAACTTTGTGAAGTTCTCATAGATATGGAATTCATGTACAAGATTGCTGAAATGCAATGTATGTCACCTCATGCTTTGTTCCTTGGAGTGTGAATAAATGAACTGGCCAGTGTCCAAATTGAGTCTTGACTCTTTTGGATGAAACAATGTGACTTGTTAGCTCCTCGTCAATACATTGTTTCTAACTTATTCACAAGCGACAAAGGAGTTGAGGAAATAACAGCTAGAAGGGTAAAATGGTAATTTAGTAAATCCCGACTAGCTGATGACATTCATGAAGGGTAGCATAGATAATATTCAGTGGATCCGCTCATTATAATTAGGTCGAATTCTTGAGTAGAAAACAAATTCATTTGAACCGAGAGATTTTCAGTGTCAGCTCTTTAGTGGAGTCAGTTGGCATTAAGCTAAACTTGGAAAAGGTTTGTGAACTTTTGAGTCCAAGTGTTTAGCTAAAGCTTTGTTCATTTGGGTCCATGAGGTCACTGTCACGAATCACATCGATAGGAATAGTTAAACTGGAAGCTAAGCCAAAACAAGAACGAAAATAGTTAAAAGGGTATTTTTGTCTTTTGAGACATAAGGATGAAATGGATGTCAATAAATTTTGACAAGTTCATTTGATGACTTAATGTCACTCGGCCATAATATGATTAATTGGGCCTTGTGAATTAATTTCATTTCATAAGAATTTTATTGAAAACTCTTAATGGGCCTTTTTCATGTTCTCATGAATAAATGAAGAAGCTTCTAGAAGCTCCTTCTAGAAGTGAAATGGGCGCCCATAATACCCAAGGAAAGAGAGTTTATTTTGTGCATAAATGTATTTAGATACTTGCCAAAAGAAAAAGAGGAAACAAATTTCCCACACATGCAATGGGAAATTCGGCCAAGTGAGAAAAGGGAAAGCCAAGGAACAAAAAAGGAAACAAATCCTTGCCTCTAGGAGGCAGCCTTGGGCGCCCAACAAGGAATGGGAAATGAAGGATTTTTGCTCATGAATATGTGATATTCTATAGAAGAGGAAACTACCTTATTGAAGGTGAGACCTCTCCTATAAATAGGAGCCCCATTTCCTCACAATTGATTCATCCAAGTTTAAGAGATTTGAGAGACTCTCTCTCTAGAACTTTGGCCGAACTCCTCTCTCTCTCTCTAGTTTATTTTCGATTTTGTTTTGGCACCTAGGTCCTCATTTGACCTAGAGTTTAGCTCTGCGACTTCAAGACTCGTTCTTAAGTCGTAGTGTTTAAAAGTGCCCACTCACTGATTCCTTTTATTTCGAGTGATTTAGTGATAGAAACTATCGTGGTTGCTCGAGGTGCCGAGGAAAGAAAGAGAGACGTGCTGCGAGGAGACGAGCGTTGCAAACTTTCCAAAAGCTTCTACAAAGTTCAAGCTTCAAGAAAGGTTAGTAAACTTCTATACTCATAATAGGTTTTATTTACATGCATATGCTCTTGTCTAGGTTAGTAAAAACTAGTTTTACTTAAAAAGAAAATTTTTAAATTTCCGCCGCTTTGCGAAGCGTTTAATCTTTTTCTTAAACCCTAGATCGATTCCAACAGACCGACGGGTTCGTGTGGACGGAGGAGTGCGAGGAAGCATTCCGCGATATGAAAGCCTATTTCACCTCCCCCCCGTTCCTCGCGAAGCCAAAGAACGGCGAAACCCTGTACCTCTACCTCGCGGTTTCCGATAGGGCCGTGAGCGCGGTCCTCATACGCGAAGAAGACAAGGTGCAATGGCCGGTCTACTACGTTAGCAAGGCGCTCCTCGACGCCGAAACCCGATACCCCGAGATCGAGAGACTGTCCCTCGCCCTCGTCATGAGCGCGAGAAAGCTCCGGCCCTACTTCCAGGCGCACCCCATCGTGGTCCGCTCGGGGCATCCCATCGAGAAGGCCCTTCAAAAAGGGACCTCCTGTCGAATGGCGATATGGTCCCAAGAGCTGGGCGAATACGGGGTCGAGTTCCAACCAAGAACCGCCATTAAGGGTCAGGCCCTCGCCGACTTCATCGCCGAGTTCACAAGCGCGCCCCCAACCAATGAGGGCGACGAAGGGAGTAAGACCACGGAAGACAAGGAGGACGACCATAGCAAGTCGTCAAGGAAGAGAACCAACGACCCGATAGGGCCGGTTTGGGATTTACACGTGGATGGCGCGTCAAACGCCCGGGGGGCTGGCGCCGGCGTTGTGCTCACAAATCCCGATAGGGAAAAGCTGAGGTACGCCCTGCGGTTCGAGTTCAAGGCTTCCAACAACGAGGCAGAGTACGAGGCTCTGATTGTTGGCTTGGAGCTAGCGAACAAGTTGGGCGCCCAAAACCTGCGCATCCATTGCGACTTGCAATTGATCGTGAATCAGGTTAAGGGCGACTACGCCGCAAAGGAGCCACACATGATCGCCTACTTGTCCAAGGCCCAAAAGAACTTGGAGGCCTTGTCGTGGTTCGAGATCGTCCAGGTCCCTCGAGAGGCGAACGTTGACGCCGACGCCCTAGCTCGCCTCGCGTCTGGGATAGACGAGGAAGGCGAAGGCAGCGTCCCAATCGAAGTGTTGACCCGACCCTACGTCTCGAGAGGCGACGTAGGGGTCATTGACGAGACTCCACCTCCCTCATGGATGACCCCGCTCGTGGAATTCCTTAAACGGGGAATCGTCCCCGAGGACAAAGAAGAAGCTAGAAAGCTGAGAAGCCTAGCCCCGAAGTACACAATGAGGGAGGACAGTTTGTTCAAGAGAGGCTACTCCATGCCCCTTCTCCGTTGCCTGACCGAGGTGGAGGCGAGGAAAGCACTCCACGAGGTGCACGAGGGGGTGTGCGGTAACCACGCCGCCGGGCAATCTTTGGCATTGAAGTTGCTAAGACTTGGATATTTCTGGCCAACCTTGAAAAAGGACTCCCACGAGTGGGCCAAGAAATGTGACAAGTGCCAAAGGTTCGCCCACATTCCGCGCCAAGCACCGGCCCCTTTGTGTCCAATTATCGTGCCGCGACCTTTCGCGAAGTGGGGAATCGACCTCATCGGCGAGCTACCTACGGCCCCGAGACAGTACAAGCACGCGATCATGGCTATCGATTACTTCACGAAGTGGGTAGAGGCTGAGCCGCTAGCAAAGATCACCGAGGCGAACACGACAAACTTCATCTGGAGAAACATCATCTGCCGCTTCGGGATCCCTGCGTCAATTGTAACCGACAACGGAAAGCAATTCGACAATGCGCGCCTCCGAGAAATGTGCGAACAGCTTGGCGTTAGCAAGACTTTCTCCTCTCCCCGCCATCCCCAAGCCAACGGTCAGGTCGAGGCGGTGAATAAGACGATCAAGGAGAACCTGAAGAAGAAGCTGGAGGCAAGAAAGGGGGCTTGGGCTGACGAGCTCCCCATGGTCTTATGGGCATACCGCACCACCGCCCGAAACGCGACCGGCGAAACCCCTTTCGCTCTCGCGTTCGGCGTCGAGGCTGTGGTACCCGTCGAGATCAAGCTGCCAACCTTGCGCATCGAGGAGTACGACGAAGCTGCCAACGATGACGCGATCAGGCTCGAGCTAGACCTCATAGACGAAAGGAGGGCGGACGCACTTACCCGGCTTGCCGCGCAGAAGAGGAAGGTCGAGAAGTACTACAACTCGAAGATCAAGCTGCGGAAGTTCGCCGACGGAAGCCTCGTTCTTCGAAGGGTGTTCCAAAACACCAAGGTGCAAGGCGCGGGAGTTCTAGGCCCCACCTGGGAAGGCCCGTACCGTGTGCGCCGAGCCATCCACAACGGCACGTACGAGCTCGAGAACCTGGAGGGACTCGTGTTCACACACCCATGGAACGTGGAACACCTCCGGCAGTATTATCAGTAGACGTTCATTCGTCCTTTTTCCACTTTTTGTCTTCATGTAATTTTCAATTCTAGCAAAAGCAGTTTACAATTTCAAGTTTGGCCAACGGCCTGGGATGTAATTTTTGAACCATTTCGATAATTTAATAAATTACATTTCACTTCAATACACTTGGTATCTTAGTTTCTAGCCTCCTCTACGAGCACCCAAGAAACTCGGGGGGCTAAGGAGGATATTTCCATGCGCCAAACGGCAACAAAACACCCATAAATCGGATCCGCGCTCCGGACCTCCGAATTCGTACCCTCCCCGCGCGACGCTCTCGCACGGGTTGAGGCCGTATGCCGAGAGATAGCGAAACGTCGATGAGTTGGATCCGCGCACCGGACCTCCGGCCTCGCACGTCTTTTGCTGCGACCCTCTCGCGCACCGATGCACCTTGCGCACCGATAGGCGACAAGTCATCGATGGATCACGTCCGCGCACCGGATTGTCGATCTCGGCAGGTAAAACCCAAAACATGACACGCGTACCAACGAGTACCACGCTCACTGGGAGCTGCAAACCTACCCCGAGACGCACGCCGATAGGTAGCGTACTCGCCAGAGGATTAACGCGACGGCCACCCAGCTCGCGCGCGCCGATAGGCAGCGAGTCACAAATGGATGGCCGGAAATCGCACCCGCCGGATGAAACAGGTCTAGCCCGCGCCCGTGGGAAACTTCGCCGCCAAATGCGGCAGTAAGCCGTGCCAACCGGTTACGCTAAGCATAGTAAGCCGGGCTCGTGAGACACGCACTATTCAAATTGCGCAAATCGATTACACTAAGCGTAGCAAGTCGAGAAAATAAGACGCACGATGAAAAGAAAGCTTCAATCAAGGCAAAACAATGTTGCGTAAACAACCCGATAAGAAAAATACGAAAGTACGACGCAAACATAGCAAGAATCCGAAAGAAAGCATAAAGCAAGCGCTAAACAAGTGCGCGAAAAAACCATAGAGAACTCGATCACTCCGAACCATAATCGACCTGCTCTTCGTCGTCCTCAAGGTGAGGGGCGCCCGACCCGCCAACGGCTCCTCCGCCGGATTGACAGTTTGACGACTGGGCGGCCTCCGCAGGGACTTCGGGAGGCAGGTCGTCTTCCGGCAGCTCGTCCTCCAAGGGAGGAAACATGGCGTCGAAGAAGGAAAATGTGATCCCTCGAGACGCGTTCTCCTCCGCGGTCGCATCTTTGACCCGCATGGCCACCTCGTAACGGGCCACCTCTAGCGAGAGGTCCCAGTCCTCCTCCAGCTCTGTCTTCGATCGCACGGCGTCGTCCTTCTCCTCGATGAGGGTCTGCACCTCCGCCCGCAGGGTCTCCCTCTCCCTCTCGGCCCTGACCCGAGAGATCTCGCTTGCCGACAGTCGGGCGTGGACGATGTTCAGCTCTTCATCTCGGCTCGAGAGGGCCGCCTGGAGTTTCTTGGTCTCCCCTAAGAAAGTCTCGGCCGCCTGCTCAGCCTTCTCCCGAGACGCCTTCTCGGCCGCCGCCTTCTCACGAGCTCGCCTTAGTTCTTCCTCAAGCGCTTGGAACTCTTGGACGGGGCGGGCCCCCGCCAAGGCAGCGGCATGGGCGGCCGCTGTATCCTCCTTGTCTTTTTCCATGATCTGCATGCGACGCAACAGATCCCGGAGAATGCGGTCGCTCCGTTCTTGGCGTGCGAGCATCTGTGGAAACAAACAACGTACATGTAATCGAAATAAGCACAACAAATCGCAAATGAGGAAAACAAGCGAGTCATACCTTTCGAGCGTCGCCGATCCCGCTCTGGAAATGCTCAAGGTCGCTCACCGTCAGGAGACTCTTGAAATCCCGTAGTGAGGTTTCAAGGATCCCCTGAGAGCATCGGTCCCTCAGCTCCGCCTATTGTCAATGGTGCCCACAAGAAGAGTAGTAGTGTCTATTTATGTACATTTGATGTCATATAGTCTTACGAAGACTCTTGCTTATAATTGCTTATTCATTAATAAAAAGTTGAAACGTTCATTCAATCTTCCTTGTCTGAAGCTTTATGATAAAACCATAGTCTTTTAGTCCATAAACAAACTAAACAACTTACGAAGAGACAAATGTAGATTTGCATGAACAAACTCTTCGTAGTTTGCTTAAAACGATATATTCGCAATCTAAGGGTCAAAGGACTATTGACCTCAGTATGATTGTTAGAAGAATCTATGATGTCTGGTTATGAGGCATTGAGAGTTGGAGACTCTATAGTTCTTCTAGGTATCTTCCGAAGGTACTGAATTGACCAGTGCACTTCTAGAGACAATATAAGAACAAACCATTTAACCTCTTATGTCTCGAAGTCACTATGTATGAATTGCATCATGCTTACCTTAATCCTGAAATGAGACATGCCATTTCACACCTTAGTTTTCTCATTTGAGAAAGTCAGAGTTCGGACTCACTATGTCATTCCGAACAGGGCCTATTGGTGAAATACTAAGTTGTGAGTATGTCATGAGTAACTTTGTGAAGTTCTCATAGATATGGAATTCATGTACAAGATTGATGAAATGCAATGTATGTCACCTCATGCTTTGTTCCTTGGAGTGTGAATAAATGAACTGGCCAGTGTCCAAATTGAGTCCTGACTCTTTTGGATGAAACAATGAGACTTGTTAGCTCCTCGTCAATACATTGTTTCTAACTTATTTACAAGCGACAAAGGAGTTGAGGAAATAACAGCTAGAAGGGTAAAATGGTAATTTAGTAAATCCCGACTAGCTGATGACATTCATGAAGGGTACCATAGATAATATTCAGTGGATCCGCTCATTATAATTAGGTGAATTCTTGAGTAGAAAATAAATTCATTTGAACCGAGAGATTTTCAGTGTCAGCTCTTTAGTGGAGTCAGTTGGCATTAAGCTAAACTTGGAAAAGGTTTGTGAACTTTTGAGTCCAAGTGTTTAGCTAAAGCTTTGTTCATTTGGGTCCATGAGGTCACTGTCACGAATCACATCGATAGGAATAGTTAAACTGGAAGCTAAGTCAAAACAAGAACGAAAATAGTTAAAAGGGTATTTTTGTCTTTTGAGACAAAGGATGAAATGAATGTCAATAAATTTTTTGACAAGTTCATTTGATGACTTAATGTCACTCGGCCATAACTTGTTTATTGGGCCTTGTGAATTAATTTCATTTCATAAGAATTTTATTGAAAATTCTTAATGGGCTTTTCTCATGTTGTCATGAACAAATGAAGAAGCTTCTAGAAGCTCCTTCTAGATGAGAATAGGCGCCCATAATACCCAAGGAAAGAGAGTTTATTTTGTGCATAAATGTATTTAGATACTTGCCAAAAGAAAAAGAGGAAACAAATTTCCCCTAAGGGGAAAGCATGGTAGGCGCCCAAAAGGATCAAGAGAGAAGCAAATAAAAGAGGAAACAAATCCAAGGACTTACTTGCTTAGTCTTGGCCGTGTGACTCTTTGAAGGAAAAGGGAAATTGGCTCATGAATATGTGATATTCTATAGAAGAGGAAACTACCTTATTGAAGGTGAGACCTCTCCTATAAATAGGAGCCTCATTCCTCACTTTTCATTCATGCAAAGTTTTAGAGATTGAGAGCTTCTCTCTCTAGACTTGGCCGCCCCTTCCTCTCTCTCTCTAGTTTATATTTTCGATTTTTCTTGTCTTGGCACCTAGGTCCTCACTCGACCTAGTGTTTAGCTCTGCGACTTCGAGACTCGTTCTTAAGTCGTAGTGTTTAAAAGTGCCCACTCACTGATTCCTTCTTTTCGAGTGATTTAGTGATAGAAACTTTCGTGGTTGCTCGAGGTGCCGAGGAAAGAAAGAGAGACGTGCTGCGAGGGGAGACGAGCGTTGCAACTTTCCAAAAGCTTCTACAAGGTTCAAGCTTCAAGAAAGGTTAGTAACTTTAATAGCTCATATTAGTTTTTATTTACATGCACATGCTCTTGTCTAGGTTAGTAAAAACTAGTTTTACTTAAAAAGAAAATTTTTAAAATTCCGCCGCTTAACGAAGCGTTAAACTTTTTCTTAAACCCTAGATCGATTCCAACAAATGGTATCAGAGCTATGGTCAAAGGAATGCATGTGCATGTTTTTAAATTATGAGCTTGAAAATCGTTTTCGAAAGTTTACTAATTTTGTGACAAGTTAGAATTGTAATCTTAGATTTTTTTTTAATTTATTGC
The DNA here is from genome assembly GCF_054948205.1 of Urtica dioica subsp. dioica. NCBI lineage: Eukaryota > Viridiplantae > Streptophyta > Magnoliopsida > Rosales > Urticaceae > Urtica > Urtica dioica. The sequence continues at coordinate 11,572,856 of NC_142762.1, forward strand.
TCTTGTCTTTAAATTAAAAAGCATGTTGATTTTCTATGAGTTTGGGATGATGTTAAAACACATTAGAATCAGTTCTAAAAGTTTTTAATTTTTTATATTAAAAAACGTGTTTTAAAGGTTTGAGAAATTTCGAGTAAAATTTTGTGACTAGTTTTGATATATTGCTAGTTTCTTATTTTTACTTGAATCGTTTTATGCATGTTGTTATTTCTTTTATGCATTGTTATTACCCTGCTAATAAAACACAAATAAAAGCTTTAAACAACATCTTAAAACGTTCCGTTACACTCGATTCTTTTTCGCACCTAAAAGGACAAAGCTTTAATTTATTTCTTTTTCTTCGAGCTGGAATGTAAACCCACATTAAAAGCGGCATAACTCTCTGCTCAGAAATCGAAATTTAATGATTCTTGAATCAAATTAAAGCTCTGTCTGTCCTCTGTCCAATGCCACCGGTTTCGGCTCAAAAGGACATCGGAGCCGCCAGTTATGGCGATTTTACTCCGAGGTGCGCGGCTGTCTGAAACTCCAGTTTTTTAGAAATCCGGATTTTCAAACCCCACTACCATGAGTTATAGAACTCTAATGAGAAAATTTTCTTGAGCAAAAATGTTTTTCATATGATTATAAACATGATGTGTAAGATTAAAATGTTTTGATTTTTGAAAGTTTAATTGAAATTGAATTTTTACAAAACTAGTTTGAATTTTGAAAAACCGTTTTCACTTTCAAACTTGAAAATATTTTGTCATCCAAATCAAATAAATTTTCAAAATGTTTTCAAAACTATATCTATATCACATATGTTCAAAATCTATATGCTCTTGAAAATTTGAGTGGGAGGTCTCCTTGTAGACAAGCCGAAAAATAAAAAGATGTGTAATCTCAAACTTTCAAGTGTTCGAGTGAGTTGAAGTTCACACTTCCCTCACGCACTTTCCCGAAATAGAAAATAGGAAAAGATCGAGTATGTACCTTGTGCCTTTATGCACTAATACTGCTCTGAACATGTCGATCTAGGATTCTCTTCTAGTTGTCCGCTCTGTCGCTCTCTAACTAGGAAATTTGTTTCCGAACTTATAAGAGTCGATGAACCAACTCCAAAAACTAAGTGGGAGGGTTATATTCGTTGTTTGTAACCCGCGATCCCCAACTCTAGTGAAAGATGCAATAACGTGGGACTAAGAGCCGCTCTTGCGACCCTCACTTAAATGTGAGTACTCCAAGGCGTTATTGCTTCGATCATTGCTCAATGAGCTACGTCCGAGAGTGATGCAATGATGGCAAGGCCTCCCCTTGGGGGATTGTTTTTCAAAGCTGATCTTTTGGACTAAGTGGTTGGTTGCACGCTTAGGCTCAATCCCTAGTATCCTCCCTTGAGGCTCTGCGAAAGGATGTGAGTGATCAAACCAATTTACAAGGTGGCTAGTCAAAATAGATGTATTGACATCTTGGCTTAGCATTAATGATGTGTCATTTACTTATAAATGGAGATTTTTTGCGGCCTTCTCTTGAGGGAGTAAATTATCGTTTGGTTTATAACACCTTTGGATTTTACAAAATTCTTAATAAAACTTAAATCCTAAACCAAAGACTAATCATAAACTTGTTTCAACTTATATAGGCAATATGTCTCCCAACTCTCTCTCTTTCATTCTTTCCTCGAACAATCTCGAAAACGAAAACTACATAGACTCGAAACGTAACCTCGACATAATACCTACCGTTAACAAGCACAAATGGGTACTCACCACCCCGTGTCCTCCTCTGACGAATGATGATTCAACTCAAGAGGACAATGACGCCTTAGCGGCCTGGCTTCGATCCGATGAGATTGTGAGGTGCTATATCTTAGCATCTATGAACAATATGCTGAAAAAGCAACATCGTGACATCGAGACTGCCGCCGACATGCTCTACAATCTCCTTGAGAGTTTTGGAGGGCAAAGGCGTCAAGCAAGGCAAAAAGCAGTCCGACAGTTTATGAACTGTCATATGAAGGCTAGGACTCCTGTTAGAGACTTTATGATACTGATCATTAGTTTTCTAAATAAAATGGAAATCCTAGGATCTGAGACTGATGGGAAGAATCTCATAGATATGATCTTAGAAACTCTCCCCGCGTCTCTTGATACCTCCAAGATGAACTACTCCATAAACAAGCTAGAGTACACTGCTACCAAACTTATGGAGGAACTTCACACTGCTGTAGGTTTCACTAAGAGAAAGAGGAATCAAGGAGAGGCACATGCTACTGAGCAAAAAGCCTCCGCCTCTGGAACTAAGAAGAGACCTCACTAAGCCAATAAAAAGAACTGTCCTGCCTATCTCAAAGCAAAGGAACATAGTATTGTACTAGTTACCGAAGCATGCTTAGTAGCTGATAATGTATCAACGTGGATTCTTGACTCCGCTGCTACTAACCATATTTGTTGTTCCTTGAATGGTTTCAAGAAAACCAAAAGCTTAGAGGAAGGCGAGTTCTGTTTCAAATGGGGTGATGGGAGCCTGGTGTCCGCGAAGGCTGTGGGATCTGTGACGCTGTCTTTTGAAGACCGCACTTTAAACTTGAATAATGTTTATTTTGTTCCTACCTTTGGGAAGAACTTAATATCCGTTGCTCGTCTTCTTGAGCAAGATTATTGTTTAAAGTTCATTAAGAATGGAATTCGTATTTCGTTTCCTGATAATTCTTTTGTCACTGATGCATGTATGAAGAATGCTCTTTTCTACATCTATCCCACTAAACCTTCTCTTTTAGACACCGAAATAGATAACGATCTAATTAGGGAGCCAAAGAGGATCAAACTTTCTGAATCCTCCGATCTAACAAAATCAACATACCTATGGCACTTAAGACTTGGTCATATCAGTCTAGATAGGATTAAGAGACTTGTGAAGGATGGTCCACTCCAAGACTCTGCAATAGGCTCACTACCTACTTGTGAATCCTGTATAGAAGGAAAAATGACTAAGCGACCCTTCTCCGATAAGGGTCGAAGAGCCACTAAGTTGCTGGAACTAATACATTCTGATGTATGTGGTCCGCTCAACCAACAGGCACGTGGAGGATACGAATACTTCGTTACCTTCACTGATGATTACTCAAGATATGGGTTTGTCTATTTGCTCAAACACAAATCCGAGACCTTTAACGTATTTAAGGTCTTTAGGGCTTTAGTGGAAAAGCAAACTGGCAAAGTGATCAAAACCCTTCGATCCGATCAAGGTGGTGAGTATATGTCTGGAGAGTTCGAGGACTTTCTTAAAGAAGAAGGTATCGCTTCTCAGCTTACCGCACCTGGCACACCTCAACAAAACGGAGTGTCAGAGAGAAGAAACCGAACTCTTATGGAGATGGTTAGATCAATGATGAGTTACTCATCACTCCCGCTTTCCTTTTGGGGATATGCCCTCGAAACAGCCGCTTATATTCTGAACCAAGTTCCGTCCAAAACGGTTCCTGGTACTCCTTATGAACGATGGACTGGCCGTAAAGTGAATCTTGGCCGCATCCGAATTTGGGGTTGCCCTGCACACGTGCTGAGGCAAAAGACTAGCAAGTTGGCTAGTAGGTCAGAATTGTGCCTGTTTGTAGGATATCCGAAGGAAACCAAAGGTTTTACTTTCTATAGTCCCGAGGACGATAAGACTTTCGTTAGCACGAATGCTCGTTTCCTTGAGGAGGACTTTATGAAGGATGCGAAACCTAGAAGCAAAATTGTGCTTGAAGAAAAGTTGGGTGAGGAAGCTTCTACCTCATCTGTAAAAACTGTTCTTACCCCAACTGAAACACAACCTAACTCATCAGAATCTCGTCAAGTAGTACTTCGACGTAGTGGGAGGGCTACTCAAAAGCCTGACAGGTACATGTCTTATGGAGACTCTCTTGTAGCCGTCTCTGACATGGATGATCCTGTTTCCTATAGCCAAGCAATGGCTTGTTCTGAATCAAACCTTTGGCTTGACGCCATGAAAGTTGAGATGCACTCGATGTATGTCAACAAAGTCTGGAAACTTGTAGACCTTCCTGAAGGGATTAAATCCGTAGGGTGTAAGTGGATATACAAGAAGAAAAGGGGTCCTGATGGGAACGTTGAGACGTTCAAAGCACGACTTGTGGCGAAGGGTTATACCCAACAAGAAGGGATTGACTATGAAGAAACCTTCTCGCCAGTCGCGATGCTTAAATCCATCCGCATACTCCTATCCATAGCTGCAGCTCTCGACTATGAGATCTGGCAAATGGATGTCAAGACAGCTTTTCTGAATGGCAATCTTGACGAGCGCATTTACATGGCTCAACCAGACGGTTTCGTGGATAAAGGTCAAGAGACCAAGGTTTGTGAGTTGCTTAAATCCATTTATGGACTAAAGCAAGCATCTAGGTCATGGAATATTAGATTCGATGAAACTGTAAAGAGCTTCGGCTTTGAACAGTCAATAGATGAGCCTTGTGTTTACAAGTTAATACACGAAGGCAAAGTTGTGTTTCTGGTACTATATGTCGATGATATACTACTCATTGGTAATGACGTGGGTAAGTTATCTGAGGTTAAGGTCTGGCTAGCAAAGCAATTCGATATGAAGGATCTAGGAGAAGCCGCGTACATTCTGGGAATCCAAATCTTTCGAGATAGGAAAAACCGGACCCTGTCGCTCTCTCAAGCATCTTATATTGATAAGGTGATGGATCGCTTCTCGATGCAAGACTGCAAGAGGGGTCAAACACCCTTTAGGCATGGAGTTTCACTCTCTAAGGACCAGTCTCCCAAGACTGCACAAGAGATTGAAGACATGAGGAAAATTCCTTACGCCTCTGCCGTAGGAAGCCTTATGTATGCTATGCTTTGCACTAGACCTGACATCTGTTTCGCCGTTGGCGTAGTTAGCCGTTTCCAATCCAACCCTGGACCCGAGCACTGGATTGCTGTTAAGCATGTTCTTAAGTGTCTTCGAAGAACTAGGAACTTGATGCTTACATACTCAGGTACTGACCTGACTATGACGGGATATACCGACTCCGATTTTCAAGCGGATAAGGATTCCAGGAAATCCACTTCGGGATCTGTGTTCATCCTTAATGGTGGAGCTGTCGTGTGGAGGAGTATTAAGCAATCTTGCATTGCTGACTCCACAATGGAGGCAGAATATGTGGCTGCTTGTGAAGCATCCAAAGAGGCTGAATGGCTTAAGAAATTCCTTAAGTATTTGGAAGTTGTTCCAAACGTCGACGAGCCCATGACCCTTTATTGTGATAATAGTGGGGCTGTCGCTAACTCAAAGGAACCTAGAAGCCATAAGCGCTCTAAGCATATTGAGAGAAAATACCATTTGATTCAAGAGTTCGCGCAACGCGGAGACGTGGAGGTGAAGTAGATCTCTGGAAGATCCATTCACCAAGGCCCTAGCGAACATGGTCTTCGACCAACTTCAAGAGGGATTAGGCATGTAGGACTACTCACATCTTCTTTGAGTCAAGTGGGAGTTTGTTGTCAATGGTGCCCACAAGAAGAGTAGTAGTGTCTATTTATGTACATTTGATGTCATATAGTCTTACGAAGACTCTTGCTTATAATTGCTTATTCATTAATAAAAAGTTGAAACGTTCATTCAATCTTCCTTGTCTGAAGCTTTATGATAAAACCATAGTCTTTTAGTCCATAAACAAACTAAACAACTTACGAAGAGACAAATGTAGATTTGCATGAACAAACTCTTCGTAGTTTGCTTAAAACGATATATTCGCAATCTAAGGGTCAAAGGACTATTGACCTCAGTATGATTGTTAGAAGAATCTATGATGTCTGGTTATGAGGCATTGAGAGTTGGAGACTCTATAGTTCTTCTAGGTATCTTCCGAAGGTACTGAATTGACCAGTGCACTTCTAGAGACAATATAAGAACAAACCATTTAACCTCTTATGTCTCGAAGTCACTATGTATGAATTGCATCATGCTTACCTTAATCCTGAAATGAGACATGCCATTTCACACCTTAGTTTTCTCATTTGAGAAAGTCAGAGTTCGGACTCACTATGTCATTCCGAACAGGGCCTATTGGTGAAATACTAAGTTGTGAGTATGTCATGAGTAACTTTGTGAAGTTCTCATAGATATGGAATTCATGTACAAGATTGCTGAAATGCAATGTATGTCACCTCATGCTTTGTTCCTTGGAGTGTGAATAAATGAACTGGCCAGTGTCCAAATTGAGTCCTGACTCTTTTGGATGAAACAATGTGACTTGTTAGCTCCTCGTCAATACATTGTTTCTAACTTATTTACAAGCGACAAAGGAGTTGAGGAAATAACAGCTAGAAGGGTAAAATGGTAATTTAGTAAATCCCGACTAGCTGATGACATTCATGAAGGGTACCATAGATAATATTCAGTGGATCCGCTCATTATAATTAGGTGAATTCTTGAGTAGAAAATAAATTCATTTGAACCGAGAGATTTTCAGTGTCAGCTCTTTAGTGGAGTCAGTTGGCATTAAGCTAAACTTGGAAAAGGTTTGTGAACTTTTGAGTCCAAGTGTTTAGCTAAAGCTTTGTTCATTTGGGTCCATGAGGTCACTGTCACGAATCACATCGATAGGAATAGTTAAACTGGAAGCTAAGTCAAAACAAGAACGAAAATAGTTAAAAGGGTATTTTTGTCTTTTGAGACAAAGGATGAAATGAATGTCAATAAATTTTTTGACAAGTTCATTTGATGACTTAATGTCACTCGGCCATAACTTGTTTATTGGGCCTTGTGAATTAATTTCATTTCATAAGAATTTTATTGAAAATTCTTAATGGGCTTTTCTCATGTTGTCATGAACAAATGAAGAAGCTTCTAGAAGCTCCTTCTAGATGAGAATAGGCGCCCATAATACCCAAGGAAAGAGAGTTTATTTTGTGCATAAATGTATTTAGATACTTGCCAAAAGAAAAAGAGGAAACAAATTTCCCCTAAGGGGAAAGCATGGTAGGCGCCCAAAAGGATCAAGAGAGAAGCAAATAAAAGAGGAAACAAATCCAAGGACTTACTTGCTTAGTCTTGGCCGTGTGACTCTTTGAAGGAAAAGGGAAATTGGCTCATGAATATGTGATATTCTATAGAAGAGGAAACTACCTTATTGAAGGTGAGACCTCTCCTATAAATAGGAGCCTCATTCCTCACTTTTCATTCATGCAAAGTTTTAGAGATTGAGAGCTTCTCTCTCTAGACTTGGCCGCCCCTTCCTCTCTCTCTCTAGTTTATATTTTCGATTTTTCTTGTCTTGGCACCTAGGTCCTCACTCGACCTAGTGTTTAGCTCTGCGACTTCGAGACTCGTTCTTAAGTCGTAGTGTTTAAAAGTGCCCACTCACTGATTCCTTCTTTTCGAGTGATTTAGTGATAGAAACTTTCGTGGTTGCTCGAGGTGCCGAGGAAAGAAAGAGAGACGTGCTGCGAGGGGAGACGAGCGTTGCAACTTTCCAAAAGCTTCTACAAGGTTCAAGCTTCAAGAAAGGTTAGTAACTTTAATAGCTCATATTAGTTTTTATTTACATGCACATGCTCTTGTCTAGGTTAGTAAAAACTAGTTTTACTTAAAAAGAAAATTTTTAAAATTCCGCCGCTTAACGAAGCGTTAAACTTTTTCTTAAACCCTAGATCGATTCCAACACCGCCGCCTCCGCCAGGAGCATCGACTCCATGCCATCTGGCGCCGCCGACGTATGAGCGCGCTTGTGGCCGGAGGACGAGCCGGGAAGGATCGTCGACGACGGTCGCTTGTTCGAGGAGTTCGCCTCGGTCCTCGCCCGCGTTGGAAGCCCCCTATGGTGGGCCTCAGCTTGTGGTTGAGCCGCGACCACGGCCTCGGCGTCGGGCGCCACCCTCGGTGCCTGCGTGCGTGGTCGGTGTCGCCGGGTCATCGTATCTGAAAAAGACGAAGAGATGACAGGTTAGAGTGCAATACAATGGATTATACACTAACTAGAAGCTTGTGTGCGGTTGGTACCCCCCACGTCAGGGGGAGGAGCAGACGAGCCCCCCGCCTCTGATTCGGGGTCCTCCGTAGCCTCCGCGGCGACGCCCGAGCTCGGAAGGGCGTCGTCTCCAGGCGGGAACCACCCAGTCCTTGCCATTAGGTCTGGGGACTCGAAGTGCGGTCCTTGTCGCCTCGATTCCGGGAGAGCCCTGATCACCGCGTGAAGCTCAGAGCTTTCGATATCGCCCATAGGTGGAAAATCAGCCGCAAGACCAAAGAAGAGAGGCGCGAGCCCGAAGGCTGATTCGGATACCCATATCCAAGGATATCGGTGCTTCGAATTAACGTTGCTGACGATGACGAAGCGCTTGCGATGTAGCGCTTGGTAGAAGCCCGGCTTCCCCGGCACCCCTCGTATCGTCATGAGGTCCTGGATGTCGTCGGCAGTGACAGCCCTCTTCTTCGCCCGGTAAAGCATCATGTGGCACGCTGCGACCACCCGGTAGAAGGCCGGAGACATCTGTAAGGCGTGCACCCCCAGTCGAACTAGCAACTCCTGGATAACCGGCTGGAAAGGCAACCTTAGCCCACCGCGGAGGCTCGCTTCGTGGACCGCGGCGTACCCCCTTCGAGGGCGGGACGGAAGATCGTCAGGCAACGGTCTGAGGATTGACACAGAGTCCGGGATGCTGTAGCGCTTCCTGAGGCTCTTGAAGCTGACGATGGAGATCAAGCTCGGGACATCGACGCCCGAGCAGTCAAAGTTACCCCGCACGGCTGACTCTCCTACCGGGAAGGACGAGGTCCGCGTTTCCTCTTGCGCAGTAGAGGAAAGTCCCCTCGCCGCGGGTGCGGCACGACGGCTCGACGAGTCGCCGGAGTGCCCAGAGTCCGGGGCGGTGCCCGGGCGTTCGACCGGCTGCCGGCCGGCCGGGTCACTGTCATCGGGTCAGCTCGTCCTGTGGCCGGCGACGTCCTCTCCTGCGTGCGCGTCAAGCCCGAGGACCCAGCCCGCCTCCTGGCTAGGTGGCTCCTCCACGCGCGGCCCCGGCGACCTCCGGCCTTCGACGCACGCGCCAGGCCCGTCGGCCCGGCTCGGCTCTCGGCCAGTCGAGCCTCCGGCGTTTGAGGTTTGCCCGGGCGTCCCGGCGTTCAGCCCAGACGCGTCCTGCCCGCCGGCCCGGCCCAGCTCGCGGGTTGCTGGGCCCTCCTCGCGCGTCTGTCGCCCAGCGGCCCTGTCCGGCGTTCGGCCGGTTGGGCCCTCCTCGCGCACGTTGGCCCGGCCCGACTCCCGGCCGGCTGCAGCCTCATCCCCTAGGCCCGGCCCATTGGGTCCTAGGGTTTGCAGGGCCACCAGGATGGCCGCCTCCCCCTCTCCAGCGTTGGGCGGCCGGCACTCCTCCTGTCCGGCGCCGGCGGCCTCTCCTGCAGCGTCGGCCGCCGCCGGCGGCGCCCCCCCGACGTAGACGCGCTCCAGCCCGGCTGGGGCCGACCCGCCTGGGCTCCCACGGCCGTCGACCACCTGCAGCGCAGCCCCACCCGAGGGGGTGGGGTCCTCCCTGATGCCAACGCCGCCCCGGGCGGCGCTCCTCTGCGCCAGCGCGTCCTCGCCGGCGTCGGCCTCGCCAGGCGCGTCGCCCGCGTCCTCCACGGCCGGCTCGGTCTCCCCGGGACGAGGGACGTCTCCCCCAGGTCTGGGTTCGCCCCAGACGGCGCCGACTCGGCCGGGCCCGGCCTCCTCCACGCCGGCGTCGGCCTCCTCGGCCTGGTCGGCGTGCTCCCCGGTCGGGGTCGTCGCGCGCGACTCCCCTGGCGCGACCCCGGGGCTGGGTCCAGCGCAGACGGCGCCGACCCAGCCAGGCGCGACTCCCCCGGTGTTGGCGGCGGCCTGCGCAGCGCCGCCGGTCTCCTGGGTGGTCGCCCCCGCGCGCGCGGCCGTCATGGCGCGTCCATCGGCCAAGCCGGCGTCGTGCTGGTCGGCCCGGCCGTCCCCGGCGGCTGGTGTCATCAGGCCGGCGCTCTCCTGCCGGCGCTGACCGTCTCCGGCACTCGCGCCCTCACCCTCGTCGGCCAGCCACGCTTCAACCAGCGAAAAATCCTCTCCGGTCATCTCAATAGCATTGAACGAACGCGATAAGTGTCGAGTGTTGGGTGGTGTTGATGGTGGCGAAAATTGAGCCCAAAAAGCATCCAAATCCACGTGGTTTTCCTCAAACAAATCATGTAAGCCATCGTCAACGGTCCCACATCCCGGGTCAATGGGGTCCATGGCGCGAATAACGAAGCGAGCACGATCGACAAAAAATATAATAATAAAAACAACATGAAAGGACGTCGGAGCATACCTCTTGACGGCGGGCTTCTCCGATGGGCCAACGTCGGACTCTGAGTTTACCACCCGATTTACAATCGATGATAAACTCGGGGGGCTAATGTTACCGGTCCGTCTCGGTCCGGTAGATCGACGACGGCCACGCTGGCGGCCGTCTTGAGCCCGGCGCTCGTCCGGGGCCGGCACTCGCCGTGGCCGGCGCTCCAAGGCCGGCCCTCCTCGGCCGGCGCTCCAAGACCGGCCCTCCTCGGCCGGCGCTCCAAGGCCGGCCCTCCTCGGCCGGCGCTCCAAGGCCGGCCCTCCTCGGCCGGCGCTCCAAGGCCGGCCCCCCTCGGCCGGCGCTCCAAGGCCGGCCCTCCTCGGCCGGCGCTCCAGGACCGGCCCTCCTCGGCCGGCGCTCCAAGGCCGGCCCTCCTCGGCCGGCGCTCCAAGGCCGGCCCTCCTCGGCCGGCGCCCCAGGACCGGCCCTCCTCGGCCGGCGCTCCAAGGCCGGCCCTCCTCAGCCGGCCCTCCTCAGCCGGCGCTCCAAGGCCGGCCCTCCTCGGCCGGCGCTCCAGGACCGGCCCTCCCCGGCCGGCGTTCCAAGGCCGGCCCTCCACGGCCGGCGCTCCAAGGCCGGCCTTCCAAGGCCGGCCCTCGGCCAAGGGGTTCCTCAAACACCTCTTGGCCGCCTATAAATAAGAGGGTCTCTCCCTCGACCCTGGTAATCCGAAATTTGAGTACTGAAACGCTACCGAACTCATAACTCGCTCGTTTCTCTCAACTCTCGACCCCTAAACACTAAACCCTCTATCAACCACCTCAATCCTACTAATGTTGAGCGTCGGAGAGGTAAACAGAGGCAACCCCTCTGTTTCCCCTTTGTAGTTCACACCTCTTCGCTTGTGTTTCAGGTGCTTGGACGAGATAGACATTACAGACAGCTAAGGGACGACTTGAGATATCAAGTCCGACACGCTCGAGCCGGAGTGAGACCACTTGGTCCGGCCTTGGGTCTAACCATTTCCGGTTCCTAAATCGTTGTCCGAAAAACTGCGACAACAGTTAGTAAACTCTTAGCTCATATTGGTTTTTAATTACATGTACTTGCTTCTTTGTCTAGGTTAGTAAAAACTGTTTTTACTTGAAAAGAAATTTTTGAAAATTCCGCCGCTTCCCGTAGCGTTTAATCTTTTTCTTAAACCCTAGATCAATTCCAACACTTTCTTTGCCCTCTCTTTCTCTCTTCGGCCATCACCCTCACTTCCTGCGCCCCCCACCCTCTCCGGCCCTCACCCTCACCGCCTGCGCTGCCCTTCTCTCTCCGTCCTCTTTCTCTCCGACCCTCGCCCTCACTGCCCGCACCGCCCCTCTCTCTTCGGCCCTCACCCTCACCGCCCGTGCCACCCTTCTCTCTCTGGCCCTCACCCACACAGCCCGGGCCGCCCCTCTTTTCCGGCCATTACCCTCACAACCGACGCCACACCCCTTTCTCTCCGCCTATCTTCTCTTCTCTACCACGTTCAGTCTCTGCGCGCCTCTCTCTCGCCTTGCCTCGCCTCGAATCTGCCACGCCTCCACCTCGCCTCACGTTGCCTTGTCTTCAGCCCGTCGTGCTTGTCCAGCCAAGCACAGCCATGCCCTACTCCAGGTAAGTTAACATTTCACTAATTTGTTTTGAAATTAAATTTTTACTTGGACTTATGTTACAATTTAGTTCGAATTTTATATCGATTTGAAGTTAGGAAGATATTGTATTGGATTTGAGTATGTTAAATTTGAGTTTTTGTTTGAAATTGATGTCTTTTTTAGAATTGTGTTGGAAATTGAGATTTTATTTGACATTAGATTGAATTGAGTTTGAAATTGTGTTTTTGTTTAGAATCGGATAGGATTTGAGTTGAAATTGTGATTGAATTTGAGTTGAAAATTGATATTATGTTTTGAATTTTGTTTATAGACTTCATGTCGTCCTCTACTACTAGTTCTAGCGGTAGCAGTAAAATGAAAATTAGAAGACAACTAGCGCTAAATTCCAATGATAAAAGTAAAAGAAGAAACACTCTTATGGGTCGGGTTAATAAGGTTAAAACTCTCGGTTAAAAAATCTCAGTATAATTTGATGATAAGCTGTCGAGTTATCCCGGCAACCAACGAGTAAGGAGGGTGATGAGTTGTCGAGTTACTTTGGCATGTTAGCTAGAGAACACGTTCCACTTTCGATGCGCGATTGGAGATGTAAAGAGAATAACCAAATCAAAGAACGTATTTGGAACGAAATGCAAGAAGGATTTACAATTCCTATCGAACAAAAGGACGTTTTCCTTATAATAGTCGGAGAAACGGCAAGGTTATTTCTCCATGAGTTATACAACGATCTACTGAAAGACGTCATCAACGAAACAATCGCCTTAAAGAGACCAACTTGTGTTTTGAAATTCTACACAAGTATATCCGAAGAAGATTGGATAGCATTTGTAACGAATCGAAATGTTCAAATAAACATCCGAACATGGAAAAGCAAATATAGGAAAAAGTTTGTACAAATCTCGAACGGGCCGAAATGAATATCGAAAGCTTGATCAAGAAAATGTTAGATTCATTTATTTTTTTAGTTATTCCAAAATTTTCAATTATTTTTTAATTTATTGTATAATTACTTCTTACTACACGACGAAACAGGGGAGTGGCCTACAAAAGAGGAACTATGGATTGACTCGCGAATGAAAGACGTAAATAAGGATGACAAAGACAAACTAATGGGGGAAAATTCTTAAATTCTTTACCTTTTTTATAATAATTAATTTTGTAATTTTATTTGCAAATAATCTTATGTGTAGAAAACGTTATCTCAACAAGAAACGCAAGGGATGTGGGTGCTGGAATTGGGAAAAAGCATCTTGCAAGAAGCTTTGGGAATGTTGCAAGTTTGTGATCAATCCAAGCACACTTCGTGTTTCAAGTACTTTGTTCCTCCAACCCCGAACAAAGAAGTAATTAAGATGCGTCGTGAAATGAATGAGTTAAAATCTTTGGTAATGAAAGCATTTAGTGGACATGGTACTATAAATGTTGGAGATGCTAATGTCGAGTCGTCTAGCGTCGAGTGTGTGGAACAGATTCTCAGCGAGAAGGTTGTTGATGATGAAGAGATGGCTAATGTTGAAGACCACGGTAATGAAGCAGTCTCTTTAGGTATCTTCATTCTTTTTTATCTAATTTATTAATAAAGCTAAATTTTGGTATTAAGTTATTGATATTGTTCGTGATTTGCTTAGAACACGACGATGTTGGCGTGAATGTTGGTGATCGTCCAAAAATCGATCCTATCATTGTTGAAAAACCCAATAACGTTCGTGCTAGTTGCTCATTGGATCCAATATATGCTGGTGACACCGAGTTCGGATGAAAGCACCGAATGTCTTCTTCTCATTGATGATGTTGTGAAAGGAGGCATGATTCATGTTGCGAATAGGCCAGCGTACATAATGAGAGCGTAGTTCACTTCTCACCTTTGGAGGAAGGAAATGTACGCCTGAACATTTTGGAGGTTTTGATTAAAAAAGCCAAATTGCAAATTCCCACCGAATAAGCTCAAACCATTGAAGATGACATAGAGGGGTTTGTCTTGTGGCCAAAGAGATTGATAGAAATGGACATATGAAAAGAGAGTCGTGGTCCGGTAGTCAAGCAACTCTCAAAGCTCAGTTTTGAGAGTGAACATAGCATTGATGATGGTAAGAAGATTCCATACAAGGTGATTAATCCCAAGTTTTGATTGCTCGCCCAACATGCCAACAAAGTAATGTTACTGCAAGGGGATGTGATTACGGTCAAGGTTAGTGCAAGTCTCGCCGCTATCCCGATTCCGGTGTCATTTGAAGGCGTTTCCGATTTTTTGCAATACACGGAAATTGGCGCGGGATGCATAACGATTTATATGGAGTAAGTGTTTTCTTTATATGGTTTTTCTAATATCAATATTAAATATTTAGTGTTTGATCAATTTAATACTTGTTTGTCATAGCTATCTACGCTCAAGGCTAGAAAAGGGGAAGAAGAGTCAAGACTATTGTTTTATAGATCCGGGCTTAAGTTCTCACATCATAAATAACGACGAGGATGCTTATTTTGTCAAAATGAGTCAAGGACGTTGGAAACGTGGTATGAAAATGCAAACTTGGTCAACTAACTTTGATGCCGTACAATAAAAATGAGCATTCGATGCTCGTTTTCCTCGACCTTTGGAGAGATAGCACTATGTTCTTCGACCCGTTGAGAAATAAAATGCCAACCGATTTAACACGATTGATAAAAAGGTAATATTTTGTTTTCTTGAACTATCTTTATTATAAATCATTCTAGTGTTTTTTCTCTTATGGTTTCTGTGTTATAGAGTTTTTGTGGATTTCAAGCTTGAGCACCAAGATGCTCACAGTAACGGCGAATCGACCTACATCAAGGCTTGCAATGCTCCGAGATAATTCGGAAATACGGAATGTGGGTATGTTGTGATATCTTATATGTACGATATAGTTGTAGGAGGTGTAAGAAAATTTGAAATTAAGAAATCTTATACACATGAGGATTTAGAGAGAGAGAGCGAGTAATAGAAGGATAGGTAACTTACATACAAACATTTATTGAATGTGATGATTAGTTAGTTTTTTTGTGAATTTTGGATTTGTTTTGGATGTAAATATTTTCTTTTCAATGTTTTGAAGATATAGAAATTTGCTTTTGGATTTGAAGCTTATTTTCAGGTAGCAGTTTTTACAACGAATTTTGGTACCGTGTAAAAACTAAATTCAGGTTCAAAAAATAGTGATTCTCGTCGTGGCATATTACACATGTCGCGGCAAAAAATAGGCTTTGCCCAGTGAGAAAGTTACCGAGACCGAAATTTTTTTTAAATAGGCTCGGCCATCCACTCAGCCGGCCATGGACTCGTCCGACCGTCCACTCGTTCGGTCATCCACTCGGCCGGCCATCCACTCGTTCGGCCATCCATTGGCTCGCTCGGCCATCAGCTGAGCCGGCCATCCACTCGGCCATTCACTCGACTGGCCATCCACTCGTTCAGCCATCCATTTGCTCGACCATCCACTCGGCTGACCATGGACTCGTCCGACCATCCACTCGTTCAGCCATCCACTCGGTCGCCCTTTGGCCGACCATCCACTCGGCCGGCCATCCATTAGCTCGGCCATCAACTCAGCCGACCTATTGAGAAATAAAATGCCAACTGATTTAACTCGATTGATAAAAATATAATATTTTGTTTTCTTGAACTATCTTTATTATAAATCATTCTAGTGTTTTTTTCTCTTATGATTTCTGTGTTATATGGTTTTTGTGGATTTCAAGCTTGAGCATAAAGATGCCCATAGTAATGGCCAATCAACCTACATCAAGGTTTGCAATGCTCCAAGACAATCCGGAAACACGGAATGCGGGTATGTTGTGATATCGTATATGCGCGATATAGTTGTAGGAGGTGTAGGAAAATTAGAAACAAAGAAATCTTATACACATGAGAATTTAGAGAGAGTAAATGAAGACTGGGTAACTTACATACAAACATTTATTGAATGCAATGATTAGTTGTAGAACTTTCTTGCTGCGGCGCCAAGTATATGTCGCCGCGGCGAGGTTAAACCCAAGACCTTGCCGCGGCGATGCATAATTTTCGCTGCAGGGAGAAACTTCTACAACGGGTATATTTGAAAATTGAACAATGGAATCATACTATTGTAGAAGCTTCTACAACTCTTATATATCTGTTGTTGAATCCAAGCTTCGACAACAGATATCTAAGCGTTGTAGAAGATTCTACAACGATGGATTCTACAACGCTTGAAACGCGTTGTAGAATTATTCTACAAAGCTTGACAAGCGTTGTAGAATTATTCTACAACTGTCTTTAAACGTTGTAGAATCTCAGTTTTGTAGTAGTGATATCATTCTGAAAATAAGTTGTAAACCCATGTAATCAGACCTAGAGTCATACAAAAACACATCTTAGCCTCTTTTTTATTTTACCTTTTTTTAGCTTTTGACTATTGTGTTTAGGGGAGATAGAGATTGGAAATACATCTTCATCAACACCGTTTCATCAACAATCATAGCTTTTATTCTTCTTCATTTAATCTCTTGATTTCTTGTTTTCATTAATAATTATTATTATGTCTTTCATTTGTAAAATTTTGAGTTTTTCTTCTTCATCTTTTTATATTCTTCTCGACGCCATGCACTTATCATATTAAAGAGTATGGTGTTTCGAGCCTCATATACGGTTATGAATTCCCATTAATATATTGAAGTACTTATTTCCATTTTCTATTATTTTGCTTAAATCAATTTTATGCTTAATGCTTTTATGAGATTCGCGAGCTTGTGCATGATTTTAATTTCAACTTGATGCTTGAGAATGATTAGGTTGTTAGGGTTTTTTTAATTGAATTACCATACTACATTCCTAAACTAGATATAGCTAGGATGTTATGGAATCACATGAACGTTCTTGAATTTAATGCTTACCATGTTTTTAGTAATTGAGATCGAGAGATGATACCTCGGCATAGGTATCACTAGTTAGATGCGAGAGAGAGATTTAGTGATATTAGTATTGTGAACAGGATTAGCAAAGTATAAATGAAATAAATTGTGCGTGAATTCCACGAATTCAAAACGTTAGATAGACTCATGAAATCATAGTCCTTACATTAACATAACCGTACAACCATCTTCAATTGTCTTAGTTATTTAATTTTTCTTGTCAAAACGTTGTGTGAAATATTTTCTTCTCTCTTCTAAGTTCAGTTCATTCTAGTTAATTTGAGTTACTAATTAGCTTTGTCCTCGTGGGGTTCGACTCATTCTTACAATATGTTACTTTTGCGACCACGTGCACTTGCGTGTGCAAGAATTACGCAACAAGTTTTTGGCGCCATTGTCGGGGACTAAGCTTTTAGTCGTGATTTGATTAACTAGTTTTCAATGAAATTTCTTTTAGTTTTTTGTTTTTTCACCAAATTCTCGTGTTTTCTTTTGAATTTTTTTAATGTACATGCGAATAGATGGTGAATCGAATCTTCTTCTAATCAATACTGAGATAGAGAAAACCTGCAAGAGGAACTGTAAAGAAAAGAAGCACGACATCGAAGAAGAATCGAGGAGGTAATCATGGCCGAAGAGGAGCCCCTCATAGACTTCGTGCTACCCACTACTCATAGGTACCGGTCGGCCATTGTCAACCCAGCCATCAGAGGGAACCAAAGCTTCGAGATCAAGACGGGGACGATTGTATAGGATAAACTTTTGAATCACTCGATTTCTAAATTCACGTTCAATAAATGAGCTTCCGTTTATTACAATTAAATTCTTGAGTGAATTACGATCATATAAGTTTATCGAATTAATTTAAAATATTTTTAGGTAATGGAAAATCTCGAAATAAATAAAGGATTTATCAAGTTCGTCTCGAATATTAAATTATGAGAATCTCTCCGTTACGGAAGGGAACTTCATCAATGTTTAGAATGTGGTGGTGAATATATCACCTATGACGGTTAACGAGTTCCTCGAGATTCCATAGCCCAAAAGCGACAAATACTCAAACCTCCTCTTATACCCCCAATGAGAGGAGTAGATTTGCCTGTTGGCACACCCGAGAAACGAGTCCGCCAATTTGGGGTGATGATGCATTGATGCATAAACTGCATTTTCATAAAATGTTATGCATATACATCTTATACCATGTATCTAAATTTGAAGTAACTGCATCTTAAACAAATACTTATAGAAGTATTAGAAAAAGTGAAAAACTTGTGTGATTTTTTCATTTACCCTCAAAACACTGTAATTGAGGTCTCTCTCTCTCTCATCACGTTTTCTTTTCCCACACTCCGTCTAATTTAACTTCTCTCCCTTGATTGTTTTATTTTCTTTTTCATATATTAATCTCCAAATGGACAAAAATGATAGTCCTCTATCTCCTTCATTTTAATCTAGCAGAGATCGGTTTATTTTTCCTCTCATTTAATGTTCCATTTGAAACCCAAAAAATTGTGGACACCAATGCCAACATTGAAGCCCTGCATTGGATCTCCCTCGTTAGTTACTGGGATTCTTCTTGCTCCAAAGAAAGACATTGTGCATGATTCAGATATTATGAGAGTAGTTCCTAGAAACCATACTTTCAGCCACAAGCTGTTTGAAGGGAAACACACTCGAGATTTTGCCAGGCCTTCTGCTGCGACATATGTCACCTTTGGTGAAACTCTTGATGTTGCGCCCTTAACAGGGACTGTGAAAGGTGATATTCTGAAAGATGTTATACACGAGGTCTCTGCATTTTAAGAGATTATTGATACCTCGATCGCCGAAAATCAGTTTATGAAGACTTGATCAAAGCTGTAACTCATAATGCCCGTTTCGGTGGTGTTCCTCGTCTCAACAAGCATCCCTTGCTCAGGAAGTTGACAAAGATGAAGAAGAGGACAAAGAAAATGTTGAAGATGAGAATGAAGAGACCGAAGACAATAAACATAGTGATGGCAAGGATGGTTCTACACATGCTCCTATTTCTTGATTTGCTTTCTTCTTGGTTTATACTATTTGGATATTTTTTATGGTTAGTTGTGTTCCTCTTGCTCTTATTTTTATATGTTTTTGTTTAAGACTTTGTTTGTGGTTGTGTATCCGTAAGCCTCTCTTTTCGTATGTGTACTAAGAACTCTTTTCCTTTGGATATTGGTTGATTCTGCTGTTGTGTTTGAGTAATCCTGTTTGTTTATTAGATTTGTGCATCTCTCTGTTTTGGTTTATCCTTGCATTTCGTCTGTTTTTGAGGTAATCACGGGGAGCGGTAGTTAATATATCATTAATTTCGACTTGTTAATCGCTAGTCTCTGCGTGTCAATTTATTTTTTTACTACTATGGAAGTGCTTGGCTTAAAAATAGCGAAATGGTGAGTCTGTTGTTACTTGTGTTGTGGGCTTCAAGTTAGTTTGGTAAGATGTCGGATAACATGCTCCATGATATGTTGAAACATCTTGACCGCTGTGTGCAGATCCGTATTTTTAGCAAGGTTTCTGTATTTTATGTTGTCAATGGTGCCCAGAAGAAGAGTAGTATTCTTTACTTATGTACATTTTATGTAATAAAGTCTCACGAAGACTCTTGCTTGTAACTGCTGAATGATTAATAAAAGTTGAAACGTTCATTCATTCTTCCTTGTCTGTTTGAAGCTTTGTGATAAACAATAGTCTTTAGTCCTTAAACAAACCTAACAGCAAATGAAGAGTCAAATACAGATTTGCATGAAAAAACTCTTCATGGCTTGCTTAAAATAGTATATTCACAATCTAAGGATCAAATGGCTATTGATCTTAGAATGATTGTTAGGAGAGTCTATGATGTATGGTTATGAGACATTGAGAGTTGGAGACTCTATAGTTCTTCCTAGGTATCTTCTGAAGGTACTGAATCAGTACACTTCTAGAGACAGAATAAGAACAAACCATTTAACCTCTTATGTCTCGGAGTCACTATGTATGAATTGCATCATGCTTACCTCGATCCTGAAGTAAGACATGTCATTTCATAGCTTACGTATTCTCATTTGAGAAATTTAGAGTTCAAGATTCACTATGTGATATAGAGAAGACCTATTAGTGAAGTACTAAATTATCAAGATGTCATGAACAACTTTGTGAAAATCTCATAGATATGGAATTCATGTACAAGATTGCTTCAATGCAATGTATATCACCTCATGCTTTGGATGAATCAATGTGACTTGTTAGCTCCTCGTCAATACATTGTTTCTAACTTATGTTGGAATTGATCTAGAGTTAAGAAAAAGTTTAACGCTTCGAACAAGCGGCGAAATTTAAAAAATTTCTTTTAAACGAGTAAAACGATTTTACTAACCTAGACAAAGAGCAAGTACATGTAAATAAAAACTATTATGAGCATTAAAAATTTACTAACCTTTTTAGAAGCTTGAACGTTGATGAGCCTTCGGAAGGTTGAAAACGTTCGTCTCCCCTCGCAGCACGTCTCTCTTCTTTCCTCGGCAACTCGAGCAACCACGACAGTTTCTATGACAAGAATCACCCGAGAGAAAAGGAATTAGTGAGTGGGCACTTTTAAACACGACGACTCGAGAACAAGTCTCAAAGTCGAAGAGCTAAAAACGCTAGGTCAAATGAGGACCTAGGTGCCAAAACAAAAACGAAAGAAAACTAGAGAGAGATAGTTCACCTTCAACAAGGTAGTTTCCTCTTCTATAGAATATCACATATTCATGAGCCAAATTTGCTCTTCTTCCTTTGATTCCACACGGCCAAGAGGATCCAAGCAAGTCCTTGGATTTGTTTCCTCTTTTATTTGCTTCTCCCTTGACTCTAGTTGGCCGAAATTCACTTTCCTCTTGGAGGATATTTGTTTCCTCTTTTTCTTTTCGCAAATATCTTCATACATTGATGCACAAAATAATCTCCCTTTTTTCTCTAGGTGATGGGCGGCCAAGGCTCTCTAGAAGGAGCTTCTAGAAGCTTTTTCATTTGTTCATTACAACATGAGAAACGCCCATTAAGAATTTTCAATAAAATTCTTATGAAATTAAATTAATCCACAAGGCCCAAACAAATTAATTTTGGCCGAGTGGATGTAAGTCATCAAATGACCATGTCAAAAAATTTATTGACATTCATTTCATCCTATGTCCAAAAAGACAAAATTACCCTTTTGACAATTTTCGTAAAACTTGTCTCCACTACTGCAAATGTTGGATTATACAACCCACTTTCTACAACGCTTATCATAAGCGTTGTAGAAACTAGGGATTCTACAACGCTTAACATAAGCGTTGTAGAAACATAGTGTTTCTACAACGCTTCTGGCTAAGCGTTGTAGAATCTCGGTGTTTCTACAACGCTTATGGCTAAGCGTTGTAGAATCTCGGTGTTTCTACAACGCTTATGGATAAGCGTTGTAGAATCTGGGTGATTCTACAACGCTTTTGTAAAGCGTTGTAGAAGAACTTAAATTTCAGATTTCCCACAACGTTAACACAATCCGTTGTAGAACCGTCGCCGCGGCACCATCTGATTTTCGCCGCGGAGAAAACTTTCTACAACGCAAGTTCAAAGCGTTGTAGAAGGATGGACCTCGCCGCGGCACGATTTAAACCTCGCCGCGGCGAAGAATTCTACAACGCTTTTTATAAGCGTTGTAGAATAGAGTCGCCGCGGCGATGGTCATCTCTCGCCGCGGCGAGATTATGTTGCCGCGGCTGGAAATATACTCCGCCGCGGCGAGAAGGATACCGTGGCCTAGAAGTTTTTTATGAAACTGCCTCGCCGCGGCGATGAAGGACTCCCGCCGCGGCGAGAGGATCCTGCAACAGTTAGAATATCCGTTGTAGGATCTTCTCACCGCGGCGAAGACATATTCTCGCCGCGGCGAGGATTTTAGGTTTTCACTATATAAACCAGTTTTCAGTTTTTTTTCTCATTCTCCTCAAAATACAAACGCGAGACAAACTATTTCGGCCGAGTCTGTCTTCATTTTCTCTTCCAAATTCCCTCGCCACGTCCTCGCCGCCCCGATTTCTCGCCGTCACCTTGTCCTCGCCGCCATTCTCGCTCGCCACATCCTCGCCGCCATTCTCGCTCGCCACGTCCTCGCCGCCCAACTCTCTCGCGCCTCTCTCTCTCTCACCGACTCTCACTCTCTTTTTAAACGTATGATTTTCTAAGTTTTTAAGGTGGTTATTGATTTAATTTCGTGTTGTTGATATGGATTTCGTGTTTTTGAATATGGATTTCATGTTATTTCCCCGAGTTGCATGTTGTGATTATTGATTTAACAAAATTAGGGTTATTGATTTAAGGTGGTTATTGATTTAACAAAATTAGGGTTTTTTATTTTATTATGAATGAATTTGAGTTAGAATTTGTGTTAGAATGAATTTGAGTTAGAATTTGTGTTAGAATGAATTTGAGACGTTAGAATTTGTGTTAGAATTTGTGTTAGAATGAATTAGAGTTAGAATTTGTGTTAGAATGAATTTGAGACGTTAGAATTTGTGTTAGAATTTGTGTTAGAATGAATTAGAGTTAGAATTTGTGTTAGAATGAACTTGAGTTAGAATTTGTGTTAGAATGGAATTGTTTATGAATTTGATATTGTTATGTTTAAATGAAGTTGGAATTGATATAGAATTTGTGATTGTTGTGACATTGTTAGTATTTAAAATGGTTATGTTGATTGTAGATGTCGAGATTGAATTTTTTATGATTATGCTTTGTGAAGGTGAAAAATGGTTCGAACAAAAAATCCGGCGGGCGCCACGGCTCCGAGCACTTCCAAAGGTCCTAGTAAAAGTATAAGTAAGCGAGCTCGTCAATCGTCCCCTGAAGCAGATTATAACACGAGTATCTTCACCAGCAAGGCCGCGGAGGATCGTTACGACAAAATCTCGTCGCGCAGTGTGATCCCTGAGCGGGGATTCAATGTGAGCTCTAACACCGAGATAGGAGTGTCAATCCGCAACAGTATTCTTGGTCATGACTGGGTGAAGTATTGTGCCGTTCCCAAGTTCGAGACGAACTTAAACTTTGTGTACGAATTCTACGCAAACTTACCAGATCACAATGGAGATGTTGTGACGGTCCGAGGTAGATCGGTCGATGTGAGCGTCGAAGCGATCAACGATTTATTTGGGACCCCAGATGTGCCTTTCGAGAATGAAGGCTATCGGGAATGGTTGAGAACTTGCAGCCACGAGGAGATGGCGAGGTTGCTGTGCATTCCAGGAGAGGATTGGGTCCTTGAAAAAGGGAAAAGGGTACTCAAGCGTGACCAACTCACCAGGATTGCTAAAGCTTGGATTTACTTTGTTTGCGCTCGCCTCTATCCGATCAAGCACTTCACCACTCTTGACGAGGGTCGTATCCAGGTGTTGTTCTGCATCATAAAAGGTCATTCTATCAACGTCGGTTGATTCATCTACAATTGGATGAAGAGTCTAGACTATACTAATGAACGACACGGTTTGCCATATCCGTCGATCATTACCGGCCTTTGTACAAATGCGGGGGTAGGACGCTCGAAAAGGGATACGATCAAGGGTCCTATGGGGCCTATTACGAATAACATCATCGATCGCTACAAGATTAGGGAGGAACCACAAGAGGAGGAAGCGGAGGAAGAGGAGGAGGAAGGGGAAGAGGGACCACCAGTCAACGAGCCTCGATTGTTCTTACCAGCACCTCCGGTAGTCGACCCCGCCACCATCGACTACATATCTCAATGCTCCAACTATCTCGTCGGCGGGTTCCAACACACGCAACAGTACATGCTGTTGTCAATGGTGCCCACAAGAAGAGTAGTAGTGTCTATTTATGTACATTTGATGTCATATAGTCTTACGAAGACTCTTGCTTGTAATTGCTTATTCATTAATAAAAGTTGAAACGTTCATTCAATCTTCCTTGTCTGAAGCTTTATGATAAAACCATAGTCTTTTAGTCCATAAACAAACTTAACAACTTACGAAGAGACAAATGTAGATTTGCATGAACAAACTCTTCGTAGTTTGCTTAAAACGATATATTTGCAATCTTAGGGTCAAAGGACTATTGACCTCAGTATGATTGTTAGAAGAATCTATGATGTCTGGTTATGAGGCATTGAGAGTTAGGAACTCTATAGTTCTTCTAGGTATCTTCCGAAGGTACTGAATTGACCAGTGCACTTCTAGAGACAAGATAAGAACAAACCATTTAACCTCTTATGTCTCGAAGTCACTATGTATGAATTGCATCATGCTTACCTTAATCCTGAAATGAGACATGCCATTTCACACCTTAGTATTCTCATTTGAGAAAGTCAAAGTTCGGACTCACTATGTGATTCCGAACAAGGCCTATTGGTGAAGTACTAAGTTGTGAGTCTGTCATGAGTAACTTTGTGAAGTTCTCATAGATATGGAATTCATGTACAAGATTGCTGAAATGCAATGTATGTCACCTCATGCTTTGTTCCTTGGAGTGTGAATAAATGAACTGGCCAGTGTCCAAATTGAGTCTTGACTCTTTTGGATGAAACAATGTGACTTGTTAGCTCCTCGTCAATACATTGTTTCTAACTTATTCACAAGCGACAAAGGAGTTGAGGAAATAACAGCTAGAAGGGTAAAATGGTAATTTAGTAAATCCCGACTAGCTGATGACATTCATGAAGGGTAAACATAGATAATATTCAGTGGATCCGCTCATCATAATTAGGTCGAATTCTTGAGTAGAAAATAAATTCATTTGAACCGAGAGATTTTCAGTGTCAGCTCTTTAGTGGAGTCAGTTGGCATTAAGCTAAACTTGGAAAAGGTTTGTGAACTTTTGAGTCCAAGTGTTTAGCTAAAGCTTTGTTCATTTGGGTCCATGAGGTCACTGTCACGAATCACATCGATAGGAATAGTTAAACTGGAAGCTAAGCCAAAACAAGAACGAAAATAGTTAAAAGGGTATTTTTGTCTTTTGAGACAAAGGATGAAATGAATGTCAATAAATTTTTTTGACAAGGTCATTTTGTGACATGTTTCACTCGGCCATGACTTGATCATTGGGCCTTGTGAATTAATTTCATTTCATAAGAATTTTATTGAAAATTCTTAATGGGCCTTTTTCATGTTCTCATGAATAAATGAAGAAGCTTCTAGAAGCTCCTTCTAGAGACATGTTGGGCGCCCAACATACCTAAGGAAAGAGAGTTTATTTTGTGCATAAATGTATTTAGATACTTGCCAAAAGAAAAAGAGGAAACAAATTTCCCACACAAGCAATGGGAATTTCGCCCAAGAGACTAATAGGCAAGCCAAGGAACAAAAAAGGAAACAAATCCTAGCCTTCTAGAAGGCTGCCTTGGGCGCCTAAGAGGAATGGGAAATAAGGGTTATTTTGCTCATGAATATGTGATATTCTATAGAAGAGGAAACTACCTTATTGAAGGTGAGACCTCTCCTATAAATAGGAGCCTCATTTCCTCACAATTAATTCATCCAAGTTTAAGAGATTTGAGAGACTCTCTCTCTAGAACTTGGCCGAAAATCCTCTCTCTCTCTCTCTAGTTTATTTTCGATTATTTCTTGTCTTGGCACCTAGGTCCTCACTCGACCTAGTCTTTAGCTCTGCGACTTCGAGACTCGTTCTCAAGTCGTAGTGTTTAAAAGTGCCCACTCACTAATTCCTTCTTTTCGAGTGATTTAGTGATAGAAACTATCGTGGTTGCTCGAGTTCCCGAGGAAAGAAAAGAGAGACGTGCTGCGAGGGGAGACGAACGTTGCCAACCTTCCAAAGGCTCATCAACGTTCAAGCATCAAAAGGGTTAGTAACTTTTATAGCTCATATTAGTTTTTATTTACATGCATATGCTCTTGTCTAGGTTAGTAAAAACTAGTTTTACTTAAAAAGAAAATTTTTAAAATTCCGCCGCTTTGCGAAGCGTTTAATCTTTTTCTTAAACCCTAGATCGTTTCCAACACATGCACCAACAAGCGGAGTACGGCGCCTCTCACATCAACCAACTGAATGATCTCTACTCTCGGTGGGACATCAACCAAGAGAACCAGGTGTTATTTCCTCCATATCCTGAATACTCCGATTATCCGTACCCACCACCACAGTGGCCACCGCATATGGCACCTCCTCAATATCCGGCGCACTCACCACCACCACCACCGAATGACGACTAAACCAACAACACCAACTTTAAATTTTAAATTTAAGACTCGTTTGGTTTGTTTAAGCTTCATTTTAAATTTAAATTAAGACTCGCATGGTTTGTTTATGTTTAAGACTCGTGTTTTAGTTAATGTGTGTTTGAGACTTGATTAATATTTAAAAATTGTGAAATCTGAATGTGTGATGGTTTTTTATTTGAATGATAATTTTTCTGTTGAAAACCAGGTTTAAAATGGGAAAGAAAGTAAAAAAATGTGTAGGCTGAGGTGATTCTATTCTAATCTCGCCGCGGCGACGTTGAAATTTCGCCGCGGCGTATAACGTTCGTCGCGGCGTGTTTTCTACCTCGCCGCGGCGAGGCATTCTACAACGCTTTCCAAAGCGTTGTAGAAAGTCTTCACCGCGGCGAAACTTACACATCGCCGCGGCGAGAAACTTACCGAGAGCATGCATTTTTGAAAACATAATATCGCCGCGGCGGCGTATTCTTCTCGCTGCGGCGAATACGTGTCGCCGCGGTGCAAATACAACATAGCCGCGGCGAAAAACTTACCGAGAGCATGCATTTTTGAAAACATAATCTCGCCGCGGCGGCATAGTATTCTCGCTGCGGCAAAAATGTGTCGCCGCGGCGCAAATACAACATAGCCGCGGCGAGAAACTTACCGAGAGCCTTCATATTTGAGAACATATCCTCGCCGTGGCGAGTTGATATTCCCGCCGCGGCGTACTGACCTCGCCGCGGCATGGAATATACGTCGCCGCGGCGAGGTTTCTACAACGCTTGTTTAAGCGTTGTAGAAGGTCCCTCGCCGCGGCAGGATTTGTATGTCGCCGCGGCGAGAGTTTGATTTTTTTATACCGAGAGTCTGTGTTTTTTAAGAACTTGTCTCGCCGCGGCGAGTTGAAATTCCCGCCGCGGCGTACTGACCTCGCCGCGGCATGGACTATACATTGCCGCGTCGAGGTTTCTACAACGCTTGTTTAAGCGTTGTAGAAGGTCCCTCGCCGTGGCAGGATTTGTATTTCGCCGCGGCGAGATTATCCTGCCACAGCGAGAGTTGTACTCAGCCGCGGCGATGTTGGAGAAATGTAAATGACATTGTATAGATAAATTTTGATTGAAAAATAACGTTGTCCACAGGAGAATAACATAAAATCCAAAATGAAAATACATTATCTAAATGTTCAATATCAAACAAAAATATGATCTATATCCTTACGAAGTAGATCTGAAACATCGTCATCATTAAAATCATCCACCTCTTGATCAATTGGCGGTAATCCTGATGTGAACGGAGGAATGCTAGACATGTCTTCGTCTTCTTCTTCGTTACCGTTTCTCGCTTTCATATGAACCACTAACGATAACTCAGGATTTGCTGGATCCGAAACATAAAACACTTGACTTGCTTGCGAAGCCAAAATAAATGAATCATTCTCGTAGCCAATCCGTCTAAAGTCGACAATTGTAACTCCTTCATTATCAACTTTAACGTGATTATTGTCTGCCCATTTGCACTTGAATAATGCAACTCGCAACCCGCAATAATCAAGTTCCCAAATATCTTCAATGTATCCGTAATACTTCATAAAAGCATGTTTTGGATTCTTATCTTTTGCCGACGAAACATGTAAAGCTTCAACAAACAATGTAACACCGCTATTTTGTACGGGATGCTTGTTGTCTTGTTCCCTTGTGTAAAATGTAAAACCATTAACAGACCAAGCAGTGTACCTTGTAACCATTGAGGACGGCCAGCCAGATAGTTTACTCAACGTAGATGAATGTCCTGCCTCTATAAATATGCGTTTTCCAAGCCAGTTTTGAAACAAACGGTTGTGCTCTTCTTGCAACCATTTTTCATTTCTACCCTTCTTTGGATTATTCACTCTCAACTCATTCAAATGAATATCCACAAATGGCTTGACCTCGGAAACGTTGTGTAGCACATGGAGACTTGCTTGCTCCCATTCTTTTCGGTTGACGATCGAATAAGTACCTATAATGAAACAAATACTTAAAAATAATGTTCATATATAATTTAAATAAACAAATAAAGTGTTAAAAAAATACCTTTAGATAGAGCTTTTGAATCAAAATTGGTATTCTTGGGTAACCCAATTTCGTCTGTTTTAGCTAAATACTCAGAACAAAACTCAACCGACTCTTCTGCTATGTAATTTTCAACTATGCTTCCTTCCGGCCTATTGTAGTTCTTCACGTAGCTTTTCAACACTTTCATATAACGTTCGATTGGATACATCCACCGTAAAAACACGGGCCCTCCTAATTTTACTTCACGTACCAAGTGGACGGTTAAGTGGATCATTATGTCGAAAAACGAAGGTGGAAAGATCTTTTCGAGCAAGCACAGAGTTTTCACTAATTCTGACTGCATTAAATCCAATCGAGTTAGATCGATGACCTTCGAGCAAATCGAGTTAAAGAATACACATATCTTTGATATTGCAAACCTCACATCTTTTGGCACAATTCCTCGCAAAGCAAGAGGCAACATTTGTTGTAGCAGCACATGACAGTCGTGCGTCTTCATTCCAGTAAGTCTCAAATCTTTTAAAGACATGAACCTCTTATAGTTTGACGAATGACCTTCGGGGACTTTAATAGAAGCAAACCAGTTACACAATTTCTTTTTCTCCTTTCGATCTAGAGTGTACTTTGCCGGTGGTAATTTTGTTTTTTTCCCACCCCCCTCCTCGGGATGCAAAATGCTTCTTATATTTATCTCTTTGAGATCCAATCGAGATTGTATTCCGTCTTTCGATTTATTTGGATCATCAAGAAGTGTACCAATAAGCGATTCGCAAAAAAATTTCTCGATGTGCATAACATCCAGACAATGCCGGACGTAGTGTGTCTTCCAATAAGGAAGGTCGTAGAAAATCGATTTCTTCTTCCAAGGATTCTCTTTGAACGATTCTTTAGTACTAGCACTCCGCTTTCTTTTCCCAAGCACTTCATTGACGTTTTTAACCATCTCATAGACATCTTCACCAGACAAAGTTCTAGGAGGGGGTCGTTCTTCTGAATTTCCATCAAACGCTTGTTTCAATCTTCTATACGAGTGATCTCTTGGTAAGAATCTTCTATGACCCAGAAAAACAGTTTTCTTACCATGCTTCAAATGGATGGAAGATGTGTCTTTCATGCAAATCGGACAACCAATCGAGCATTTCACATAGTATCCTGACAAGTTTCCATAGGCCGGAAAATCGTTAATAGTCCACATTAACATTGCCCTTAAGTTGAACGAATCTCCACGATAAGCGTCTTTAACTTCCATCCCTTTCTCCCATAACATCTTCAAATCATCGACCAACGGTGCCAAATAGACATCAATATCATTTCCTGGTTGATTCGGTCCTGAAATCAAAAGCGTTAACATCAAGAACTTTCTCTTCATACATAGCTTTGGAGGGAGATTGTAGTTCACAAGTATAACCGGCCAAACACTGTATTTACTGCTCATCATGCTGAACGGGTTCATTCCATCAGAAGCTAGACCAAGGCGCAAATTTCGAGTATCAACACTGAAATCCTTATACTCTAAATCGAATGATTTCCACTGTGCAGCATCAGCAGGATGTCTCAACATACCATCATCGATACGCTTTTCGGAGTGCCAAACCATGTTCTTCGCGTGTTTGACACAATAGAGTAAAACTAGTGTTAGGCCAACCCCCTGACGCCTTCAAATGAAATAATGTAACTAAAAATGACAACTTCGAATAGCTTGTACACCCTTCATATAATGGTGTCTCCGCATCATTCATCATGGACTCAAACAATTCCGGTCGCTCAACAAAATCGTCCTCCAAATCATTCATCATTCCGCACATATCATCAATATCATCTTCAACATCATCCTCATTTGACGTATAACGAAAAACCTCACCATGGTAGAACCATCTTTGATACGAGGTCATTATTCCATATGCAAACAAATGGGTCCGAACGACATCAATCGAAAAATGTCTTTGATTTCCACATTTAATACAAGGACAACGAATAGATTTCAAATCTACCATGTTCTCTCTAGCAAAATCACAAAACTCATCTACACCTTTCCGATATATCTCATTCAATCTATTCTCCCACATCCACTTTCTCATATTCATAGAAAAACCCTAATTATACAAAAAATTGGCAATTCTAATTAGTAAACTATCAAGAGAACAACAATTAGAACAAGTTAAAGAAGAACTTACAAGATTTGAATGTGTAGATGAGACTAGTAAACGAGGACGCTCTAGAATGAGGTTATGAGAATTTTTTCGAGTGAGGTTATGAGAGAGTTCAAAGTGAAAAAGACCAGAAATGAGAATTTATATTACGAGTCTCGTGTCACTCGCCGCGGCGAAATTTCTACTTCGCCGCGGCGAGACATTCTACAACGCTTCCAAAAGTGTTGTAGAATGTCACGCCGCGGCGAGGTACAAATCCCGCCGCGGCAGAAGTCCTGCGCCGCGGCGGGAACACGTCGTCGCCGCGGCGAGAATCTTACCGAGAGCACCATCTTTCAGACATATAGTCTCGCCGCGGCGAGGTACAAATCCCGCCGCGGCAGAAGTCCTGCGCCGCGGCGGGAACACGTCGTCGCCGCGGCGAGAATCTTACCGAGAGCACCATCTTTCAGACATATAGTCTCGCCGCGGCAACATACATTTTACGTCGCGGCGAATGTATTCCTCGCCGCGGCGGGAATTATATTTCGCCGCGGCAAAGCTTCTACAATGCTTAGAGAAGCGTTGTAGGAACGTGTCGCCGCGGCGGAAATTGTCTACTGCCGCGGCGAGGACATATAGGGTTACCTCGCCGTGGCGATGGTAAATTTTCGCCGCGGCGAGACGTTTCTGGGTAACTCTCGCCGCAGCGAGAATTTGGTTTCGCCGCGGCGAGGATCCTACAACGCTTACTCTAAGCGTTGTAGAATCATCCCGCCGCGGCGAGAAATACACTTCGCCGCGGCGAGCTTCTACAACGCTTAGAATAAGCGTTGTAGGAGCGTCTTAAAATCTGAAAATTTCAAATTTTTTTAACTACCCGCCCATTTCATATCTATACTTAGCGTTTTTTTTTTCAAGTTTCCCTCATTTCTCATTCTCATTTCTTCTCATCTCCACTACTCATCTCTCTCGTCCCTCTCTCTCTCTCTCCGCCACTCTCTTGCCGCCCCGCCTCTCTCTCCCCACCACTCTCTCTCTCTCGGCCCCTCTCTCTCTCTCCGTCCCTCACCTCGCTGAGCCCCGCGCGCTCTCTCCCTCTCTCCGACCCTCACCTCCCTCTCCTCGCCGTGCGCCCACGCCGCCCTCTCGCTGAGCCCCCTCCCTCACCTCGCCGTGCGCCCACGCCTCCCTCCGGTCTCACCTCGCTCGTGCCCACCCTCGCCGCTCGCCCTCACCTCGCCGCGCGCGCGCGCCCTCACCTCGCCGTGCAAGTCCATTACCTCTCCGGCCCTCATCTCACCACCTTCTCTTCGCCGCCCTTGTTCTCGTCCAACTTTGGGTAATGTTTTTGAACATTTTTACATGGACTTTATTTAGTGTGAATTCGATATTGAATTGAAATTAGGAGATATTGTATTGGATTTGAGTTTATTGAATTGAAGTTTGATATTGATTTGATTTGAGAAATATATTTGATAGTAGATTGAATTGGGATTGAAATTGTGTTTTTGTTTAGAATCGGATTGGATTTGAGTTTATATTGTGATTGGAGTTGAGTTTATATTTGATTTTTTGTTACATTTGAGTTGAAATTTTGATTACATTTGAGTTGAAAATTGAAATTATGATTTGAATTTTGTTTATTAGATTCAATGTCGTCCACTACTACTACTTCTAGTGGTAGTGGTAAAAGAAAAATTAGAAGACAACTAGCGCTTAACTCCGTTGAACAAGGAAAACGAAGAAACACTCTTATGGGTCGGGTTAATAAGGCTAAAACACTTGGTAAAAAAATCCCGGTACAATTTGATGATAAAGGGCAACCAATCGGTAAAGAGGGTGATGAGTTGTCGAGTTACTTTGGCGTGTTAGCAAGAGAACACGTTCCACTTTCGATGCGTGATTGGAGATGTAAAGACAACGCCCAAATTAAAGAACGGATTTGGAACGAAATGCAAGAAGGATTTACGATTCCTATCGAACAAAAACACGATTGCCTTATGAGAGTCGGAGAAGCCGCAAGGTTATTTCGTCATGAGATATACAACGATGTACTCAAAGACATAATCAACGAACCAATCGCCTTAAAGAGACCGGCTTGTATTTTGAAATACTATACAAGTATCACCGAAGAAGACTGGATAGCATTTGTTGAGCATAGACGAACCGAAATGTTCGAACAAACATCGAAACATGGGAAATCAAATATCGGAAAAAGTGTGTACAAATCTCGAACGGGCCGAAATGGATATCGAAAGCTTGATCAAGAAAAGGTTAGATTCATTTTTTTCTTTTAGTTATTTCAAATGTTGCAATTATTTTTTAATTTATTATATAATTACTTCTTACTAGCATGACGAAACGGGGGAATGGCCTACGAAAGAGGAACTTTGGATTGACTCGCGAATGAAAGACGTAGATAACTACAAGGATGAGAAAGACAAATTGATGGGAGAAAAAATCGTAAGTTCTTTACCTTTGTTATAACAATTAACCTTGTAATTTTATTTTCAAATTATTTTATTTTCAAATAATTTTATGTGTAGAAAACGTTATCACAACAAGCATCGCAAGGGACATGGTTGCCGGAATCGGGAAAGAGTGTTTTGCAAGAAGCTTTGGGAACGTCGCGAGTTTGCGGTCAATCCAAACACACGTCGCGTTTTAAGTACTTTGTTCCTCCAACGCCCAACGAAGAAGTAATGAAGATGCGTCGGGAAATGAGCGAGTTAAAGTCTTTGGTGATGAAGGCATTCGGTGGAAATGGTAGCA
This sequence comes from Urtica dioica subsp. dioica, assembly GCF_054948205.1. Classification (NCBI taxonomy): domain Eukaryota; kingdom Viridiplantae; phylum Streptophyta; class Magnoliopsida; order Rosales; family Urticaceae; genus Urtica; species Urtica dioica. The sequence goes on from NC_142762.1 coordinate 11,605,848, forward strand.
TTAATGTCGAGTCGCCTAGTGTCGAGCAAGTGAAAGAGAATCTCAACGCGAAGGTTGTTGATGATAAAGAGATGGCAAATGTTGAAGAACACGTCAATGAAGCGGTCTCTTTAGGTATGTTTAATTTTTTTTTATCTATTTATTAAAGATAAATGTTTTGGTATTAAGTTATTGATAAAATTCTTGATTCTCTTAGAACACGACGATGTTGAAGATCGTCCGAAGATCGATCCTATCATTGTTGATGATCGTCCGAAGATCGATCCTATTGTTGTGGAAAAACCCAATAATGTTCGTGCTAGTTGCTCTTTGAATCCAACCACGCCGGTGACACCAAGTTCGGATGAAAGCGTCGAGTGTCTTCTTTTCATTGATGACACCGAGTGCGGAGGCACAATTCATGTTACAAATGGGCGAGCGTACATGAATGGAGGCGTAGTTCATTTCTCACCTTTGGAGGAAGGAAATTTACGCGTGGCCGTTTTGGGGGTTTTGATTAAAAAAGCAAAATTGCCAATTCCCACCGAAGAAGCTCAAACCGTTGAAGATGCTATAGGCGGTTTTGTCTCGTGGCCGAAGAGACTCATGGAAATGGACTCGGGAATAGAGAGTCGCGGTCCGGTTGTCAAACAACTCTCAAAGCTCGGTTTTGAGAGTGAAGCTAGCATCGATGATGCTAAGAAGATTCTGTACAAGGTGATTAATCCCAAGTATCGATTGCTCGCTCAACATGCCAACAAAGTAATGTTACCGGAAGGGGATGTGATTATGGTCAATGTTAGTCCAAGTCTCGCGGCTATCCCGATTCCGGTGTCATTTGAAGACATTTCCGATTTTTTGCAATACTTGGAAATTGGCGCGGGGAGCATAACGGTTTATATGGAGTAAGAGTTTTCTTTATATGCGTTTTTTAATATCAATATTCAATATTTAGTGTTTTGATCAACTAAATATTTGTTTGTCATAGCTATCTACGCTCGAGGCTAGAAAAGGCGAAGAAGACTCGAAATTTTTGTTTTATAAATCCGAGCTTAAGTTCGTATATCGAAAATGACGACGAGGAGGCTTATTTGTCAAAACGAGTCAAGGACGTTGGAAACGTGGTACAAGATTGCAAATTTGGTGAATTAGTTTTGATGCCGTATAACAAAGGTGCGCATTGGATGCTCAATGTCCTCGACCTTTGGAGAAATAGCGCTATGTTCTTTGACCCGTTGAGAAATAAAATCCCAACCGATTTAAATCGATTGATAAAAAGGTAATATTTTGATTTCTTAAATAATTTTTATTATAAACCGTTCTAGATGTTTTTTCTCTTATATGTTGGAATCGATCTAGGGTTTGAGAAAAAGTTTAACGCTTCGTTAAGCGGCGGAATTTTAAAAATTTTCTTTTTAAGTAAAACTAGTTTTTACTAACCTAGACAAGAGCATATGCATGTAAATAAAAACTAATATGAGCTATAAAAGTTACTAACCTTTTTGATGCTTGAACATTGATGAGCCTTTGGAAGGTTGGCAACGTTCGTCTCCCCTCGCAGCACGTCTCTCTTTTTCTTTCCTCGGGAACTCGAGCAACCACGATAGTTTCTATCACTAAATCACTCGAAAAGAAGGAATCAGTGAGTGGGCACTTTTAAACACTACGACTTGAGAACGAGTCTCGAAGTCGCAGAGCTAAAGACTAGGTCGAGTGAGGACCTAGGTGCCAAGACAAGAGAAAACCGAAAATAAACTAGAGAGAGAGAAGAGGACTTCGGCCAAGTTCTAGAGAGAGAGTCTCTCAAATCTCTTAAACTTGGATGAATGAATTGTGAGGAAATGAGGCTCCTATTTATAGGAGAGGTCTCACCTTCAATAAGGTAGTTTCCTCTTCTATAGAATATCACATATTCATGAGCAAAATAACCCTTATTTCCCATTCCTCTTAGGCGCCCAAGGCAGCCTTCTAGAAGGCTAGGATTTGTTTCCTTTTTTGTTCCTTGGCTTGCCTATTACTCTCTTGGCCGAAATTCCCCATGCATGTGTGGGAAATTTGTTTCCTCTTTTTCTTTTGGCAAGTATCTAAATACATTTATGCACAAAATAAACTCTCTTTCCTTAGGTATGTTGGGCGCCCAACATGTCTCTAGAAGGAGCTTCTAGAAGCTTCTTCATTTATTCATGAGAACATGAAAAAGGCCCATTAAGAATTTTCAATAAAATTCTTATGAAATGAAATTAATTCACAAGGCCCAATGATCAAGTCATGGCCGAGTGAAACATGTCACAAAATGACCTTGTCAAAAAATTTATTGACATTCATTTCATCCTTTGTCTCAAAAGACAAAAATACCCTTTTAACTATTTTCGTTCTTGTTTTGGCTTAGCTTCCAGTTTAACTATTCCTATCGATGTGATTCGTGACAGTGACCTCATGGACCCAGATGAACAAAGCTTTAGCTAAACACTTGGACTCAAAAGTTCACAAACCTTTTCCAAGTTTAGCTTAATGCCAACTGACTCCACTAAAGAGTTGACACTGAAAATCTCTCGGTTCAAATGAATTTATTTTCTACTCAAGAATTCGACCTAATTATGATGAGCGGATCCACTGAATATTATCTATGTTTACCCTTCATGAATGTCATCAGCTAGTCGGGATTTACTAAATTACCATTTTACCCTTCTAGCTGTTATTTCCTCAACTCCTTTGTCGCTTGTGAATAAGTTAGAAACAATGTATTGACGAGGAGCTAACAAGTCACATTGTTTCATCCAAAAGAGTCAGGACTCAATTTGGACACTGGCCAGTTCATTTATTCACACTCCAAGGAACAAAGCATGAGGTGACATACATTGCATTTCAGCAATCTTGTACATGAATTCCATATCTATGAGAACTTCACAAAGTTACTCATGACAGACTCACAACTTAGTACTTCACCAATAGGCCTTGTTCGGAATCACATAGTGAGTCCGAACTTTGACTTTCTCAAATGAGAATACTAAGGTGTGAAATGGCATGTCTCATTTCAGGATTAAGGTAAGCATGATGCAATTCATACATAGTGACTTCGAGACATAAGAGGTTAAATGGTTTGTTCTTATCTTGTCTCTAGAAGTGCACTGGTCAATTCAGTACCTTCGGAAGATACCTAGAAGAACTATAGAGTTCCTAACTCTCAATGCCTCATAACCAGACATCATAGATTCTTCTAACAATCATACTGAGGTCAATAGTCCTTTGACCCTAAGATTGCGAATATAACGTTTTAAGCAAACTACGAAGAGTTTGTTCATGCAAATCTACATTTGTCTCTTCGTAAGTTGTTAAGTTTGTTTATGGACTAAAAGACTATGGTTTTATCATAAAGCTTCAGACAAGGAAGATTGAATGAACGTTTCAACTTTATTAATGAATGAATAGGCAATTACAAGCAAGAGTCTTCATGAGACTTTATTACATCAAATGTTCAAAATAAAGACTACAACTCTTCTTGTGGGCACCATTGACAACAAACTCCCACTTGACTCAAAGAAGATGTGAGTAGTCCTACATGCCTAATCCCTCTCGAAGTTGGGCGAAGACCATGTTCGCTAGGGCCTTGGTGAATGGATCTTCCAGAGATCTACTTCACCTCCACGTCTCCGCGTTGCGCGATCTCTCGAATCAAATGGTATTTCCTCTCAATATGTTTAGAGTGCTTATGGCTTCTAGGTTCCTTTGAGTTAGCGACAGCCCCACTATTATCACAATAAAGGGTCATGGGCTCGTCGACGTTTGGAACAACTTCCAAATACTTAAGGAACTTTCTAAGCCATACAGCCTCTTTGGATGCTTCACAAGCAGCCACATATTCTGCTTCCATTGTGGAGTCAGCAATGCAAGATTGCTTAATACTTCTCCACACAACAGCTCCACCATTAAGGATGAACACAGATCCCGAAGTGGATTTCCTGGAATCCTTATCCGCTTGAAAATCGGAGTCGGTATATCCCGTCATAGTCAGGTCAGTACCTGAGTATGTAAGCATCAAGTTCCTAGTTCTTCGAAGATACTTAAGAACATGCTTAACAGCAATCCAGTGCTCGGGTCTAGGGTTGGATTGGAAACGGCTAACTACGCCAACGGCGAAACAGATGTTGGGTCTAGTGCAAAGCATAGCATACATAAGGCTTCCTACGGCAGAGGCGTAAGGAATCTTCCTTATGTCTTCAATCTCTTGTGCAGTCTTGGGAGACTGGTCCTTAGAGAGTGAAACTCCATGCCTAAAGGGTGTTTGACCCCTCTTGCAGTCTTGCATCGAGAAGCGATCCATCACCTTATCAATATAAGATGCTTGAGAGAGCGACAGGGTCCGGTTTTTCCTATCTCGAAAGATTTGGATTCCCATAATGTACGCAACTTCTCCTAGATCCTTCATATCCAATTGCTTTGCCAGCCAGACCTTAACCTCAGATAACTTACCCACGTCATAACCAATGAGTAGTATATCATCGACATATAGTACCAGAAACACAACTTTGCCTTCGTGTATTAACTTGTAAACACAAGGCTCATCTATTGACTGTTCAAAGCCGAAGCTCTTTACAGTTTCATCGAATCTAATATTCCATGACCTAGATGCTTGCTTTAGTCCATAAATGGATTTAAGCAACTCACAAACCTTGGTCTCTTGACCTTTATCCACGAAACCGTCTGGTTGAGCCATGTAAATGCGCTCGTCAAGATTGCCATTCAGAAAGGCTGTCTTGACATCCATTTGCCAGATCTCATAGTCGAGAGCTGCAGCTATGGATAGGAGTATGCGGATGGATTTAAGCATCGCGACTGGCGAGAAGGTTTCTTCATAGTCAATCCCTTCTTGTAGGGTATAACCCTTCGCCACAAGTCGTGCTTTGAACGTCTCAACGTTCCCATCAGGACCCCTTTTCTTCTTGTATATCCACTTACACCCTACGGGTTTAATCCCTTCAGGAAGGTCTACAAGTTTCCAGACTTTGTTGACATACATCGAGTGCATCTCAACTTTCATGGAGTCAAGCCAAAGGTTTGATTCAGAACAAGCCATTGCTTGGCTATAGGAAACAGGGTCATCCATGTCGGAGACGGCTACAAGAGAGTCTCCATAAGACATGTACCTGTCAGGCTTTTGAGTAGCCCTCCCACTACGTCGAAGTACTACTTGACGAGATTCTGATGAGTTAGGTTGTGTTTTAGTTGGGGTAAGAACAGTTCTTACAGATGAGGTAGAAGCTTCCTCACCCAACTTTTCTTCAAGCACAATTTTGCTTCTAGGTTTCGCATTCTTCATAAAGTCCTCCTCAAGGAAACGAGCATTCGTGCTAACGAAAGTCTTATCGTCCTCGGGACTATAGAAAGTAAAACCTTTGGTTTCCTTCGGATATCCTACAAACAGGCACAATTCTGACCTACTAGCCAACTTGCTAGTCTTTTGCCTCAGCACGTGTGCAGGGCAACCCCAAATTCGGATGCGGCCAAGATTCACTTTACGGCCAGTCCATCGTTCATAAGGAGTACCAGGAACCGTTTTGGACGGAACTTGGTTCAGAATGTAGGCGGCTGTTTCGAGGGCATATCCCCAAAAGGAAAGCGGGAGTGATGAGTAACTCATCATCGATCTAACCATCTCCATAAGAGTTCGGTTTCTTCTCTCTGACACTCCGTTTTGTTGAGGTGTGCCAGGTGCGGTAAGCTGAGAAGTGATACCTTCTTCTTTAAGAAAGTCATCGAACTCTCCAGACATATACTCACCACCTCGATCAGATCGAAGGGTTTTGATCACTTTGCCAGTTTGCTTTTCCACTAAAGCCCTAAAGACCTTAAATACGTTAAAGGTCTCGGATTTGTGTTTAAGCAAATAGACAAACCCATATCTTGAGTAATCATCAGTGAAGGTAACGAAGTATTCGTATCCTCCACGTGCCTGTTGGTTGAGCGGACCACATACATCAGAATGTATTAGTTCCAGCAACTCAGTGGCTCTTCGACCCTTATCGGAGAAAGGTCGCTTAGTCATTTTTCCTTCTATACAGGATTCACAAGTAGGTAGTGAGCCTATTGCAGAGGCTTGGAGTGGACCATCCCTCACAAGTCTCTTAATCCTATCTAGACTGATATGACCAAGTCTTAAGTGCCAGAGGTATGTTGATTTTGTTAGATCGGAGGATTCAGAAAGTTTGATCCTCTTTGGCTCCCTAATTAGATCGTTATCTATTTCGGTGTCTAAAAGAGAAGGTTGAGTGGGATAGATGTAAAAAAGAGCATTCTTCATACATGCATCAGTGACAAAAGAATTATCAGGAAACGAAATACGAATTCCATTCTTAATGAACTTTAAACAATAATCTTGCTCACGAAGACGAGCAACGGATATTAAGTTCTTCCCAAAGGTAGGAACAAAATAAACATTATTCAAGTTTAAAGTGCGGTCTTCAAAAGACAGCGTCACGGATCCCACAGCCTTTGTAGACACCAGGCTCCCATCACCCCATTTGAAACAGAACTCGCCTTCCTCTAAGCTTTTGGTTTTCTTGAAACCATTCAAGGAACAGCAAATATGGTTAGTAGCAGCGGAGTCAAGAATCCACGTTGATACATTATCAGCTACTAAGCATGCTTCAGTAACTAGTACAATACTATGTTCCTTTGCTTTGAGATAGGCGGGACAGTTCTTTTTATCGGCCTTGTAAGGTCTCTTCACAGTTCCAGAGGCGGAGGCTTTTTGCTCAGTAGCATGTGCCTCTCCTTGATTCCTCTTTCTCTTAGTGAGACCTACAGCAGTGTGAAGTTCCTCCATAAGCTTGGTAACAGTGTACTCTAGCTTGTTAATGGAGTAGTTCATCTTGGAGGTATCAAGAGATGCGGGGAGAGTTTCTAAGATCATATCTATGATATTCTTCCCATCAATCTCAGATCCTAGGATTTCCATCTTATTTAGAAAACTAATGATCAGTATCATAAAGTCTCTAACAGGAGTCCTAGCCTTCATATGACAGTTCATAAACTGTCGGACTGCTTGTTGCCTTGCTTGACGCCTTTGCCCTCCAAACATCTCAAGGAGATTGTAGAGCATGTCAGCGGCAGTCTCAAAGTCACGATGTTGCTTTTTCAGCACATTGTTCATGGATGCCAAGATATAGCACCTCACAATCTCATCGGATCGAAGCCAGGCCGCTAAGGCGTCATTGTCCTCTTGAGTTGAATCATCATTCGTCAGAGGAGGACACGGGGTGGTGAGTACCCATTTGTGCTTGTTAACGGTAGGTATTATGTCGAGGTTACGTTTCGAATCTACGTAGTTTTCGTTTTCGAGTTTGATCGAGGAAAGAAAGATTGAGAGATGGTTGAGAGACATATTGCCTATATAAGTTGAAACAAGTTTATGATTAGTCTTTGGTTTAGGATTTAAGTTTCATTAAGACTTTTGTAAAACCCAAAGGTGTTATAAACCAAACGATAATTTACTCCCTCAAGAGAAGGCCGCAAAAAATCTCCATTTATAAGTAAATGACACATCATTAATGCTAAGCCAAGATGTCAATACATCTATTTTGACTAGCCACCTTGTAAATTGGTTTGATCACTCATATCCTTTCGCAGAGCCTTAAGGAAGGATACTAGGGATTGAGCCTAAGTGTGCAACCAACCACTTAGTCCAAAAGATCAGCTTTGAAAAACAATCCCCCAAGGGGAGGCCTTGCCATCATTGCATCATTCTCGGACGTAGCTCATTGAGCAATGATCGAAGCAATAACGCCTTGGAGTACTCACATTTAAGTGAGGGTCGCAAGAGCGGCTCTTAGTCCCACGTTATTGCATCTTTCACTAGTGTTGGGGATCGCGGGTTACAAACAACGAATATAACCCTCCCACTTAGTTTTTGGAGTTGGTTCATCGACTCTTTTAAGTTCGGAAACAGATTTCCTAGTTAGAGAGCGACATAGCGGACAACTAGAAGAGAATCCTAGATCGACATGTTCAGAGTAGTATTAGTGCATAAAGGCACAAGGGACATACTCGATCTTTTCCTATTTTCTATTTCGGGAAAGTGCGTGAGGGAAGTGTGAACTTCAACTCACTCGAACACTTGAAAGTTTGAGATTACACATCTTTTTATTTTTCGGCTTTGTCTACAAAGAGACCTCCCACTCAAATTTTCAAGAGCATATAGATTTTGAACATATGTGATATAGATATAGTTTTGAAAACATTTTGAAAACTTATTTGATTTGGATGACAAAATATTTTCAAGTTTGAAAGTGAAAACGGTTTTTCAAAATTCAAACTAGTTTTGTAAAAATTCAATTTCAATTAAACTTTTCAAAAATCAAAACATTTTAATCTTACACATCATGTTTATAATCATATGAAAAACATTTTTGCTCAAGAAAGTTTTCTCATTAGAGTTCTATAACTCATGGAAGTGCGGTTTGAAAATCCGGATTTCTAAAAAACTGGAGTTTCAGACAGCCGCGCACCTCGGAGTAAAATCGCCATAACTGGCGGCTCCGATGTCCTTTTGAGCTTTAATTTGATTCAAGAATCATTAAATTTCGATTTCTGAGCAGAGAGTTATGCCTCTTTTAATGCGGGTTTACATTCCAGCTCGAAGAAAAAGAAATAAATTAAAGCTTTGTCCTTTTAGGTGCGAAAAAGAATCGAGTGTAACGGAACGTTTTATGAAGTTTTTTAAAGCTTTTATTTGTGTTTTATTAGCAGGGTAATAACATAGAATAAAAGAAATAACAACATGCATAAAACGATTCAAGTAAATAAACGAAACTAGCAAGAAAATAAAACTAGTCACAAAATTTACTCGAAAAATCTCAAACCTTTAAAACACGTTTTTCAATATAAAAAATTAAAAACTTTTAGAACTGATTCTAATGTGTTTTAACATCATCCCAAACTCATAGAAAATCAACATGGTTTTTAATTTAAAGGCATGAGCAATAAATTAAAAAAAAAAATCTAAGATTACAATTCTAACTTGTCACAAAATTAGTAAACTTTCGAAAACGATTTTCAAGCTCATAATTTAAAAACATGCACATGCATTCCTTTGACCATAGCTCTGATACCATTTGTTGGAATCGATCTAGGGTTTGAGAAAAAGTTTAACGCTTCGTTAAGCGGCGGAATTTTAAAAATTTTCTTTTTAAGTAAAACTAGTTTTTACTAACCTAGACAAGAGCATATGCATGTAAATAAAAACTAATATGAGCTATAAAAGTTACTAACCTTTTTGATGCTTGAACATTGATGAGCCTTTGGAAGGTTGGCAACGTTCGTCTCCCCTCGCAGCACGTCTCTCTTTTTCTTTCCTCGGGAACTCGAGCAACCACGATAGTTTCTATCACTAAATCACTCGAAAAGAAGGAATCAGTGAGTGGGCACTTTTAAACACTACGACTTGAGAACGAGTCTCGAAGTCGCAGAGCTAAAGACTAGGTCGAGTGAGGACCTAGGTGCCAAGACAAGAGAAAACCGAAAATAAACTAGAGAGAGAGAAGAGGACTTCGGCCAAGTTCTAGAGAGAGAGTCTCTCAAATCTCTTAAACTTGGATGAATGAATTGTGAGGAAATGAGGCTCCTATTTATAGGAGAGGTCTCACCTTCAATAAGGTAGTTTCCTCTTCTATAGAATATCACATATTCATGAGCAAAATAACCCTTATTTCCCATTCCTCTTAGGCGCCCAAGGCAGCCTTCTAGAAGGCTAGGATTTGTTTCCTTTTTTGTTCCTTGGCTTGCCTATTACTCTCTTGGCCGAAATTCCCCATGCATGTGTGGGAAATTTGTTTCCTCTTTTTCTTTTGGCAAGTATCTAAATACATTTATGCACAAAATAAACTCTCTTTCCTTAGGTATGTTGGGCGCCCAACATGTCTCTAGAAGGAGCTTCTAGAAGCTTCTTCATTTATTCATGAGAACATGAAAAAGGCCCATTAAGAATTTTCAATAAAATTCTTATGAAATGAAATTAATTCACAAGGCCCAATGATCAAGTCATGGCCGAGTGAAACATGTCACAAAATGACCTTGTCAAAAAATTTATTGACATTCATTTCATCCTTTGTCTCAAAAGACAAAAATACCCTTTTAACTATTTTCGTTCTTGTTTTGGCTTAGCTTCCAGTTTAACTATTCCTATCGATGTGATTCGTGACAGTGACCTCATGGACCCAGATGAACAAAGCTTTAGCTAAACACTTGGACTCAAAAGTTCACAAACCTTTTCCAAGTTTAGCTTAATGCCAACTGACTCCACTAAAGAGCTGACACTGAAAATCTCTCGGTTCAAATGAATTTATTTTCTACTCAAGAATTCGACCTAATTATGATGAGCGGATCCACTGAATATTATCTATGTTTACCCTTCATGAATGTCATCAGCTAGTCGGGATTTACTAAATTACCATTTTACCCTTCTAGCTGTTATTTCCTCAACTCCTTTGTCGCTTGTGAATAAGTTAGAAACAATGTATTGACGAGGAGCTAACAAGTCACATTGTTTCATCCAAAAGAGTCAGGACTCAATTTGGACACTGGCCAGTTCATTTATTCACACTCCAAGGAACAAAGCATGAGGTGACATACATTGCATTTCAGCAATCTTGTACATGAATTCCATATCTATGAGAACTTCACAAAGTTACTCATGACAGACTCACAACTTAGTACTTCACCAATAGGCCTTGTTCGGAATCACATAGTGAGTCCGAACTTTGACTTTCTCAAATGAGAATACTAAGGTGTGAAATGGCATGTCTCATTTCAGGATTAAGGTAAGCATGATGCAATTCATACATAGTGACTTCGAGACATAAGAGGTTAAATGGTTTGTTCTTATCTTGTCTCTAGAAGTGCACTGGTCAATTCAGTACCTTCGGAAGATACCTAGAAGAACTATAGAGTTCCTAACTCTCAATGACTCATAACCAGACATCATAGATTCTTCTAACAATCATACTGAGGTCAATAGTCCTTTGACCCTAAGATTGCGAATATATCGTTTTAAGCAAACTACGAAGAGTTTGTTCATGCAAATCTACATTTGTCTCTTCGTAAGTTGTTAAGTTTGTTTATGGACTAAAAGACTATGGTTTTATCATAAAGCTTCAGACAAGGAAGATCCAAGTTTAGCTTAATGCCAACTGACTCCACTAAAGAGTTGACACTGAAAATCTCTCGGTTCAAATGAATTTATTTTCTACTCAAGAATTCAACCTAATTATGATGAGCGGATCCACTGAATATTATCTATGTTTACCCTTCATGAATGTCATCAGCTAGTCGGGATTTACTAAATTACCATTTTACCCTTCTAGCTGTTATTTCCTCAACTCCTTTGTCGCTTGTGAATAAGTTAGAAACAATGTATTGACGAGGAGCTAACAAGTCACATTGTTTCATCCAAAAGAGTCAGGACTCAATTTGGACACTGGCCAGTTCATTTATTCACACTCCAAGGAACAAAGCATGAGGTGACATACATTGCATTTCAGCAATCTTGTACATGAATTCCATATCTATGAGAACTTCACAAAGTTACTCATGACATACTCACAACTTAGTACTTCACCAATAGGCCCTGTTCGGAATGACATAGTGAGTCCGAACTCTGACTTTCTCAAATGAGAATACTAAGGTGTGAAATGGCATGTCTCATTTCAGGATTAAGGTAAGCATGATGCAATTCATACATAGTGACTTCGAGACATAAGAGGTTAAATGGTTTGTTCTTATATTGTCTCTAGAAGTGCACTGGTCAATTCAGTACCTTCGGAAGATACCTAGAAGAACTATAGAGTCCCCAACTCTCAATTCCTCATAACCAGACATCATAGATTCTTCTAACAATCATACTGAGGTCAATAGTCCTTTGACCCTAAGATTGCGAATATATCGTTTTAAGCAAACTACGAAGAGTTTGTTCATGCAAATCTACATTTGTCTCTTCGTAAGTTGTTAAGTTTGTTACTTTTGAGTCCAAGTGTTTAGCTCAAGCTTTGTTCATTTGGGTCCATGAGGTCACTGTCACGAATCACATCGAGTAGGAATAGTTAAACTGAAAGCTAAGTCAAAACAAGAACGAGACAGTTTTACGAAAATTGTCAAAAGGGTATTTTTGTCTTTTTGGACATAGGACGAAAAGAATGTCAATAAATTTTTTTGACATTGTCATATGATGACAAATGAAATAAATATTACTCAGCCATATTAGTGTAATTGGGCCTTGAGGATTAATTTCATTTCATAGAATTTTACTTGAAAATTCTTAGTGGGCTTTTCTTATGTTGTCATGAACAAATGAAGAAACATCTAGAAGGTCCTTCTGGAAGCCTTATTTTTGTCCAACCCAATGAAAAGAGAGGCTAAATTTCGTGCATACCATGGTATGAAAGAGAGATTATTTTGTGCATTAATGTATGAAGATACTTGCCAAAAGAAAAAGAGGAAACAAATTTGCTTCTAGAAGCAAGTGTATTTTCGGCCAAGAGAGAGCAAATTAAATGAGGAAACAAATCCAAGGCCTTAATTGGCTCATGTTGGACGTCCATATAGGTGAGAAAAGAGAAAAGGAAACTACCTTTTGAAGGTAATCCCTCCCCTATAAATAGAGGCCTCATTCTCATTGTTTCATTCATCTCAAAGTTTTAGAGATTGAGAGCTTCTCTCTCTAGACTTGGCCGATCCTCTCTCTCTCTCTCTCTCTCTCTCTTCAATTTCGTTTTATTGTTTTGGCACCTAGGTCCTCATTTGACCTAGTGTTTAGCTCTGCGACTTCAAGACTCGTTCTTAGGTCGTAGTGTTTAAAAGTGCCCACTCACTAATTCCTTTTCTCTCGAGTGATTTAGTGATAGAAACTTTCGTGGTAGCTCGAGGTGCCGAGGAAAGAAAGAGGGACATGCTGCGAGGGGAGACGAGCGTTGCAACTTTCTAAGAGCTTCTCAAAGATCAAGCTTCAAGAAAGGTTAGTAAGCTTCTTAGCTCATAATAGTTTTTAATTACATGTACTTGCTTCTTTGTCTAGGTTAGTAAAAACTGTTTTTACTTGAAAAGAAATTTTTTAAAATTCCGCCGCTTCCCGAAGCGTTTAAACTTTTTCTTAAACCCTAGATTAATTCCAACAATAGTTAAACTGGAAGCTAAGTCAAAACGAGAACGAAAATAGTCAAAAGGGTATTTTTGTCTTTTGAGACAAAGGATGAAATGAATGTCAATAAATTTTTTGACAAGTTCATTTGATGACTTAATGTCACTCGGCCATGACTTGATCATTGGGCCTCGTGAATTAATTTCATTTCATAAGAGTTTTATTGAAAATTCTTAATGGGCTTTTCTTATGTTGTCATGAAGAAGTGAAGAAAATTCTAGAAGCCTTTCTAGAAGGTCATAGGCGCCCAAATACCCAAGAGAAAGAGAGTTCCTTTTGTGCATTAGTGTATGAAGATACTTGCCAAAAGAAAAAGAGGAAACAAATTTCCTCTAAGAGGCATAAGGGATTTCGGCCAAACAAGCTTAGAGAGAGCAAGGAATAAAAGAGGAAACAAATCCAAGGTGTCATTAAGGCACATGTTGGCCGTGTGACTTGGATGGGAATGGGCAATAAAGATTGCTCATAAAGGCTTGGAAAATAAGAGGAAACTACTTCTTGTTGTCGCACGAAAATGAACAACTATTTAAAACCTCGGGCGGTTCGATCCAAGGCCGGACCAAGTGATCGCACCCGGGCCAAGAGTGTGAACTCGATAGTCTCGAGCTAGGGTTTTCTCCGATCAACTCGCCTCTCGGGAGAGGTAGGGGATGAGGAGGATGAGTGACCGTGCCTTGGTTGTCGGCTGCCTACGTACCCGTGCGTGGGATCAGGTCAGAACGTAGTTCAAGCGTGTGTGACGCAGTATGAGGCGTGGAGCCTTGGTGGAGAGGCGTGCTCGACGAAGGAAACGGGGCGCGAGGAGTCCTCGGCAGCGTCTCAGAACTTCGGAGATCGCGTACGCGTCTAGCGTGTTAGACGCGCAAGGGTAGCTCTAGTTGAGAACCCTAGGGGCGTGCTTGAGCACCGGAGAACGTTCGGTCAAAGGGAGCGACGTCCGGGAAGTTCCCGTGAGTGCTTCGGGACCTTTGAGAACGAGGGAGAGAGAAGAGAACCTGCTTCAGGCCAAATATGGCATCCAGAGAAGCAGAGAAATCGAGCGTGTCGATAAGAGATGAAGAGAATTATTAGATATTCTTGGATATCTTGGGATGGCTTTCCCCTCAATGGGAGAGGGTATTTATAGGTGTTTGGGAGCCTTAGAAGGTCCCTTTTTCGTCCATGTGGGACTAGGAATGCGTGTGGCATCAAGTGGAGGCGCACGGCGCGCGCGGCGCACAAAGGGCGGCGCACAACGCGCGGCGCGCGGCGCGCGGCGCAGGGGGCGCGGCGCGCGGGTCACCGGGCGCGGCGCGGGACGCGCGGCGCAGGACGCGCGGCGAAGGGTTCCTTGACCGGCGCGGCGCGCTGCCTGCTGCCCGGCTGGCCGGTGCAGCGCGTTGCGTGCGCAGTGAGCGGCTCGTCTTGCCGGGCTCTTGCGGGCCTTCGAATGCCATTCTTCTCACGTGAAATATGAAGCTTTCTACTCGATGAGAGTGACTCGATTCGAGGAGCAAGGCTCGGCCCGGCGAGAGCGACTAGTGACTTGATTCGAGGAGTGACTCGAGGATGACTCGAAGCTCGACTCGAAAATGACTCGAGGCTCGACTCGAGGGACAATTAAAGGCTCGACTCGAGGAACCATTCAAGGCTCGACTCAAGGAGCGAAGCTCGACTCGAGGAGATTGACTCAAGGCTCGACTCGAGGAGCGAAGCTCGACTCGAGGAGTCAGGAGTTTGGGCTAGGGCTTGAAGATTTGCCGCTCTTCAGGACCTCCGGCCTGACCATCGGCCCTTTGAGCGACGTGCCTTCTTGGCGTCTCGGGTTTTCCGAAAACGACCGACAACATTAGCCCCCCAAGTTCATCGCTCGGGAGGCCCCGGGCGGTGAACTTTTAGTTGTTTTCGCCGGGTGTTTGAGGAAAATATGCTTCCCAGGGCTTCAGTGTTGCGAAGCCTTTGTGATTATAAAGAATACTCTCACAATTGTAACTGCTCTTTCTCGCTTTTCCGTCTTTGTCGACACGAGTGTGTGATCGACACGTGGAGGAGGATCCAAGCGGATAGGAGACGTAGCTCGACGTGGGCGAGGCAAACGCGTTGGCGTCCGTCGCTCTAGCCCCGGAGCAATGGGGATATGCGTGCACAAGTAGGGCGTGCATTTATGTAGAGGCGTGCCGGCGTGTCGCGGCTTATTGATCTTTGGGTGAGGTCATGCCCAAGTCTATCTTCGATGGCGTTTTGATGATATCATCAACCCGGAGTCCATGGGACTCGACGGTGACTAGCAGGGTGACGATTGTGTAATCGTGACCTATTAGGGGAAGATCATGGCTTCCGTCTCGGCCAGCTTGGAAGGTGACTGCACTTTTGCATTTTGCAAAGGCGTGCTCATTCCGAGGTCTTGAAGGCGGAGGTTGATGCTGCGGGCTGATGCTTCGAGAAGACGGAGCGGCACCTGGCGGAAGGCTCTGCCGCACCGGAGGGCTTCGACTGCTCGGGGATAAACGCTAAAAGTTTGACCACGCATCAAGCATAAGTCGGCCTCACGGGGCATCCGCCATTCCCGCCTTGGTGACGCTTCTTCGTCTGCGTTCGGAAGATCGGCCCTTATTCCCCAGGCGCGAGCGCGGGTCTCTACCTTGGCTGACCTGTTCTTCAGGTCGCTCCAGGCGTTTGTTCGAGGAGTGGGACTCGACTCGAGGAGACTGACTCAAGGCTCCATTCGAGGAGCGAAGCTCGACTCGAGGAGACTGACTCAAGGCTCGACTCGAGGAGCGAAGCTCGACTTGAGGAGACTGAATCAAGTCTCAACTCAAGGAGCGAAGCTCAACTCGGGGAGCCGACTCGAGTCTCAACTCGAGGGGCTAGGCTCGACTCGGGGAGCCGACTCAAGTCTCAACTCGAGGGGCTAGACTCGACTCAAGGAGACTGGCTGGACATTAAGGAATATGACTCTACTCGAGGAGCGATGCTCGACTCGAGGTGTATGACTCAATTCGAGGAGCAAGACTCAACTCGGGGAGAATGACTTGATGAGAGGGGTGATGCTCGACTCGAGGAGAGTGACTCGACTCGAGGAGCATGGCTCGACTCGAGGAGAGCGTGACTCGACTTGAGGAGGATGTCCTGACTCGAGGAGCAAGGCTCGATTCAAGGAGAGCGGCTCGACTTTAAGGAACGATGCTCGACTCAAGGAGAATGGCTCAACTCAAGGAGCGAAGCTCGACTCGAGGAGGATGACTCGTCTCGAGGAGCAGAGCTCGACTCGAGGAGAATGGCTCAACTCGAGGAGCGAAGCTCGACTCGAGGAGGATGACTCGTCTCGAGGAGCAGAGCTCGACTCGAGGAGAATGGCTCAACTCGAGGAGCGAAGCTCGACTCGAGGAGGATGACTCGTCTCGAGGAGCAGAGCTCGACTCGAGGAGAATGGCTCAACTCGAGGAGCGAAGCTCGACTCGAGGAGGATGACTCGTCTCGAGGAGCAGAGCTCGACTCGAGGAGAATGGCTCAACTCGAGGAGCGAAGTTCGACTCGAGGGGAATGGTTCGATTTGAGGAGCAAGGCTCGACTCGAGGAGAGTGACTCGACTCGGGGAGCGAAGCTCGACTCGGGGAGAATGACTTGACTCGAGGAGCGAAGCTCAACTCGAGGAGACTGACTTGATTCGAGGAGGATGTCCTGACTCGAGGAGCAAGGCTCGATTCAAGGAGAGCGGCTCGACTTTAAGGAGCGATGCTCGACTCAAGGAGAATGGCTCAACTCAAGGAGCGAGGCTTGACTCAAAGGGAATTACTTGACTCGGGGAGCGAAGCTCGACTCGAGGAGAGTGACTTGACTCGAGGAGCATGACTCGACTCGAGGAGCGAAGTCTGACTCGAGGGGAATGGTTCGATTTGAGGAGCAAGGCTCGACTCGAGGAGAGTGACTCGACTCGGGGAGCGAAGCTCGACTCGGGGAGAATGACTTGACTCGAGGAGCGAAGCTCAACTCGAGGAGACTGACTTGATTCGAGGAGGATGTCCTGACTCGAGGAGCAAGGCTCGATTCAAGGAGAGCGGCTCGACTTTAAGGAGCGATGCTCGACTCAAGGAGAATGGCTCAACTCAAGGAGCGAGGCTTGACTCAAAGGGAATTACTTGACTCAGGGAGCGAAGCTCGACTCGAGGAGAGTGACTTGACTCGAGGAGCATGACTCGACTCGAGGAGCGAAGTCTTAGCTAGTTCAGGCTGAGCGAGGTTCTTGCTCAGAGGCGGGGCTCGCGAGTTTTTGCGAGCAGCTTCAATTAACTCGCATGGAACGGGGATTCTCCCACGGTGATCGTGTTTAGTTGGCGATGGCGAAGATGGCATGAACTGCGCCTCGTACGGCGGTTCAGGTGCGTTGCGATTTAGTCATCATATGCAACACCTCGTGGCGACTCAGAGTGCGTTGTGAGAGATGGTTTTGTGCGTCGTTTAGGTGTCTTAGGCTGCGCAATGTAGGCGTCTTAAGTGCGCCATGTAGGCGTCTTACGTGCGCCATGTAGGCGTCTTAAGTGCGCCATGTAGGCGTCTTACGTGCGCCATGTAGGCGTCTTACGGGCTGCGCCTTTACGCGTCTTACGTGCACCATGTAGGCGTCTTAGGTTGCGCCATGTAGGCGTCTTAGGTTGTGCCATGTAGGCGTCTTACAGGCTGCGCCTTTACGCGTCTTACGTGCGCCATGTAGGCGTCTTAGGTTGCGCCATGTAGGCGTCTTAGGTTGCGCCATGTAGGCGTCTTACAGGCTGCGCCTTTACGCGTCTTAGGTTGCGCCATGTAGGCGTCTTACAGGCTGCGCCTTTACGCGTCTTACGTGCGCCATGTAGGCGTCTTAGGTTGCGCCATGTAGGCGTCTTACGTGCGTCGCGAGGGACGACTTTAGCCTGCATCTCTGGGATGTCTCGTGGGCGCGCCGCGGGGGCGTCTTTAGCCTGCATCTCGAGGATGTCTCGTGGGCGCGCCGCGGGGGCGTCTTTACCCTGCATCTCGGGGATGTCTCGTGGGCGCGCCGCGGGGGCGTCTTTAGCCTGCATCTCGGGGATGTCTCGTGGGCGCGCCGCGGGGGCGTCTTTAGCCTGCATCTCGGGGATGTCTCGTGGGCGCGCCGCGGGGGCGTCTTTAGCCTGCATCTCGGGGATGTCTCGTGGGCGCGCCGCGGGGGCGTCTTTAGCCTGCATCTCGGGGATGTCTCGTGGGCGCGCCGCGGGGGCGTCTTTAGCCTGCATCTCGGGGATGTCTCGTTGGCGCGCCGCGGGGGCGTCTTTAGCCTGCATCTCGGGGATGTCTCGTGGGCGCGCCGCGGGGGCGTCTTTAGCCTGCATCTCGGGGATGTCTCGTGGGCGCGCCGCGGGGGCGTCTTTAGCCTGCATCTCGGGGATGTCTCGTGGGCGCGCCGCGGGGGCGTCTTTAGCCTGCATCTCGGGGATGTCTCGTGGGCGCGCCGCGGGGGCGTCTTTAGCCTGCATCTCGGGGATGTCTCGTGGGCGCGCCGCGGGGGCGTCTTTAGCCTGCATCTCGGGGATGTCTCGTGGGCGCGCCGCGGGGGCGTCTTTAGCCTGCATCTCGGGGATGTCTCGTGGGCGCGCCGCGGGGGCGTCTTTAGCCTGCATCTCGGGGATGTCTCGTGGGCGCGCCG
Source organism: Urtica dioica subsp. dioica (assembly GCF_054948205.1). Lineage (NCBI taxonomy): Eukaryota > Viridiplantae > Streptophyta > Magnoliopsida > Rosales > Urticaceae > Urtica > Urtica dioica. The sequence continues at coordinate 11,624,651 of NC_142762.1, forward strand.
CGGGGGCGTCTTTAGCCTGCATCTCGGGGATGTCTCGTGGGCGCGCCGTGGGGGCGTCTTTCGTGCACGCTTGTTCCCGTTTTATGTTCGGGTGTTTTGCTTTGATGGAGCGTGCTTTCTTTTTGTGGAGCGTACTTTCTAGAGAATTTTGAGCGTACTTACCATTGCCTATGGCACTAGCCCCCCGAGTTTTGGGTTTACAAGTGTAACCTTTGATGATTAAAAATCTTTGATAAAGTGGATTTTGAAAGAAAAACATCGAACTTTATTAATATTGCAAAAAATTTGAAATCCTAAAACGTTGGCTCGTAGGCCTTATTAAATGTTTAGAAAGCAAAGAAATAAAATGGGGGGATCGCTGGCTAGTGGTAGTACTCTCTTCCAGTGTTCCGCATTCCACAGGCGACAGATCGGTGTCTCGTCCATGTATGACCTGGTAGACCGTGTGGGGTCCCTGATGAGGACGCCGCTACCTTGCACTTGGGTGTCATGCAGGTGTCTTTATGGACTTCGCGGAGGACCTTGGTCGACTCGACGCTATCTCTAAGTTGAGAGATCGTGTTAACCGTCTTTTTAGCGGTCTTTCCATCGATTCCTTGGATGTAACATTTTCTGGCTTGGGATTGATCTCCAGCCATGATGCCGATTCCATCCTTGGTAGGGAACTTCACCAGTAGGTGGTATGTTGAAGTGATTGCCCTTAGCCGGTTCAATGTGGGTCGCCCAACGATTACGTTGTAGGGGGACTCTTGGTCGACCACTAGGAATGGGACCATGTGAACGACTTCAATGCCTCCGGGAGTTCCGAAGGTGACCGGTAGATCGATGATGCCTTCGGTCATGACTCTCTCCCCAGTGAACCCGAATAGAGGCGTTTGGGTCGGAGTTGGGCGTAGCCCCCCGAGCTTCATGCGCTCTAGGGTGGATTTGAAGATTATGTCGGCAGCACTGCCGTTGTCGATGAGAACTCTTTTCACCAAGTTATTAGCTACTTGGGCTTTGAGCACAATTGCGTCATTGTGCGGATGCACAACTCGCTTGGCCTCTTTGTTGGTGAAATGCATCGTCTCGTGAGGCACGGACGGAGGTTCTTCATACGTGAGGTTGACGTGCATAGCAGCGTCTTCTTGAGCCACGGCCTTTAGGAATTTTTTCCGTTGTCGGGCCGAATCTCCATCTTGTGGACCTCCCAATATGGTGGTCACAACGTGGAGTTGAGGATTGGCATTGGCAGTAGCCGTGGTTCGGTCGGCAGAAGCGGCTGTTCCTCCTCCCCTGCCAGACTGTGGTCTGTTCGAGGTGGGGCCCGCAGCGCTAATCATGCGTAACACGAACTCTTTTAGCTCGCCCCGTTGGATCAATGCCTCGATCTGCCTTTTAAGACTATAGCATTCAGAGGTCAAGTGACCGTATTCCTGATGGAACTCGCAATATTTAGATCTATCGCGAGTCGCGGGATCTTTGTTCATTGGAGCCGGGGGAGTGAACTTGTCACGCGCTAAAGCTAGGATTTGCTCCGGCGTTGTGTTCAACGGTGTGAACGACGAGTAGCCCTTAAAGTCTTCCGCAAGTCGCGGCTTCTGGGGCATCGGAGGTCGTCTATTGAAAGTCTGACCTCCTCTGTTTCGCCTTTTACGGGAGTTTACTTGCTCGTTGCTAGGCTCGTCTCGGTGGTGAGGGCTTTGGTCATTGCCCTTGCGACCATCGAGGTAATCTTCGACTCCCATGAAGGTCTTGGCTCGAGTCATTAACTCGGCCATGGTAGAAGGGACACGGCCGACGATGGACTTAAGGAAGTCACTTGTGCGCAAGCCTTCAGTGATGGCGGTGATTGCGTCTTTGTCGTCAAAGCGGTCGACCTTATTCGATTCTTCAGTGAATCGGGCGAGGTATCGTCTAAGAGACTCGCCATCCTCTTGCCTAATTGACCACAGGTACATCTTGGTCTTCTTTTGGACCATAGACGTAGCGAACCGTGCTAGGAACATGTCCTTCAGGTCTTTGAACGAGCGGATGCTTCCCGGCCTTAAGTTCTTGAACCACTCGAAGCCGGGCCGGCGAGGGTAAGACTAAAAGCTTGGCACATAGCGCCGGGAGTGACACCCTGCATCGTCATCCAGGTTTCATAGTGCTGGATGTGGTAAGCAGGATCTGCTTTTCCATTATATGGAGCGAGGTTCGGGAGTTTGAAATTTCCCGCACATACCTCGGCAAATATCTGAGCCGTGAAGGGCGAGGACTTCTCCTCAACGACCCCATAGGCACTTCCGCCTATTCCGTGTTCTCGGAGATCTCGTACTTCATTTCGAAGATTGTGGATCATTGTGATCACATCGAGACCGGTAGTCGGAGTAACTCCCTGTTCGGGAGGAGTCACCGGTCGTCTTTCATTTGACCCTTGACCCGTGCGGCGGTTCCCGTTAGTTGGGGCTGCTACGGCGACGTTTGGCCGAGAGCTTAGTCGCTCTCTTAGGTCATCGCCACGCTCGATGCGTTGGGCGGTGAGGTGATCCCTAAGATCTGGGCTGGTTGTTCGGAGGCGCAGGCTTCGTCTGCGACGGCGCGCTCTCCGCGTGCCCTGACTCTCCTCAACGTTCTCCCTTCGACCTAGTCGGTCGAGGGCCGAGCGTCGGGAGTTTCCCTCTTGAGAAGCAGCCGGCGCGTCGCCTTTCCGGGGTAGGGGATTCGAAGGACCGGCTTCAAACATGGCGGGGAGTCCTCCGTCCTTCGTGAGAGAAGTCTCGATATCCTCCGGATCGCAAGTACCCTCATAGTCAGGGTCACGGTCGTGGCTTTCCTCGTTGAGGTTCTCAGGATCCCCGTTGGGGGTCATTGCGTTATGCGCGGGTTGCTTCGCAGCCAGTCGGCTGTGGTACCTCGCGTTCTTTGCCTTTAGTTGGCGGACGTTCTCCTCCAACTCCATGATGTGGTGGTCCCTGCTATCTGGAGATGGAGATGGTGAGCGGGTCGAGCTCTCTTCATGGAGCGACTCTTCGTCACCATGCGCTCGGGAGCGCAAGAAGTATTTCTTGGTCCCAGTGACGTTTTCGGGGTTGTTCACGCCCTCAGAACGTACGGGTGGTTGAGTACTCATCTTTTCTCAAGTTCGAGAAAGTTGAGTTTGTAGAAGAAAAGAAGAAGATGAACAGAAGGGATTTCGGGCTGAACAGGTCGGGAAGTCCCCTCCTTCTAGCGCCAAAATGTTGTCGCACGAAAATGAACAACTATTTAAAACCTCGGGCGGTTCGATCCAAGGCCGGACCAAGTGATCGCACCCGGGCCAAGAGTGTGAACTCGATAGTCTCGAGCTAGGGTTTTCTCCGATCAACCCGCCTCTCGGGAGAGGTAGGGGATGAGGAGGATGAGTGACCGTGCCTTGGTTGTCGGCTGCCTACGTACCCGTGCGTGGGATCAGGTCAGAACGTAGTTCAAGCGTGTGTGACGCAGTATGAGGCGTGGAGCCTTGGTGGAGAGGCGTGCTCGACGAAGGAAACGGGGCGCGAGGAGTCCTCGGCAGCGTCTCAGAACTTCGGAGATCGCGTACGCGTCTAGCGTGTAAGACGCGCAAGGGTAGCTCTAGTTGAGAACCCTAGGGGCGTGCTTGAGCACCGGAGAACGTTCGGTCAAAGGGAGCGACGTCCGGGAAGTTCCCGTGAGTGCTTCGGGACCTTTGAGAACGAGGGAGAGAGAAGAGAACCTGCTTCAGGCCAAATATGGCATCCAGAGAAGCAGAGAAATCGAGCGTGTCGATAAGAGATGAAGAGAATTATTAGATATTCTTGGATATCTTGGGATGGCTTTCCCCTCAATGGGAGAGGGTATTTATAGGTGTTTGGGAGCCTTAGAAGGTCCCTTTTTCGTCCATGTGGGACTAGGAATGCGTGTGGCATCAAGTGGAGGCGCACGGCGCGCGCGGCGCACAAAGGGCGGCGCACAACGCGCGGCGCGCGGCGCGCGGCGCGCGGGTCACCGGGCGCGGCGCGGGACGCGCGGCGCAGGACGCGCGGCGCAGGGTTCCTTGACCGGCGCGGCGCGCTGCCTGGCCGGCGCGGCGCGCTGCCTGCTGCCCGGCTGGCCGGTGCAGCGCGTTGCGTGCGCAGTGAGCGGCTCGTCTTGCCGGGCTCTTGCGGGCCTTCGAATGCCATTCTTCTCACGTGAAATATGAAGCTTTCTACTCGATGAGAGTGACTCGATTCGAGGAGCAAGGCTCGGCCCGGCGAGAGCGACTAGTGACTTGATTCGAGGAGTGACTCGAGGATGACTCGAAGCTCGACTCGAAAATGACTCGAGGCTCGACTCGAGGGACAATTAAAGGCTCGACTCGAGGAACCATTCAAGGCTCGACTCAAGGAGCGAAGCTCGACTCGAGGAGATTGACTCAAGGCTCGACTCGAGGAGCGAAGCTCGACTCTAGGAGTCAGGAGTTTGGGCTAGGGCTTGAAGATTTGCCGCTCTTCAGGACCTCCGGCCTGACCATCGGCCCTTTGAGCGACGTGCCTTCTTGGCGTCTCGGGTTTTCCGAAAACGACCGACAACACTTCTTTCCAAGGCCAACCCTTCTCCTATAAATAGGACCCTCATTCCTCTCATTCTATTCATTCCACATAAGTTAGAGATTGAGAGCTTCTCTCTCTAGACCTTGTGGTGGCCGAAAATCCTCTCTCTCTCTCTAGTTTATTTTCAATTTTTCTTGTTTTGGCACCTAGGTCCTCACTCGACCTAGTGTTTAGCTCTGCGACTTCGAGACTCGTTCTTAAGTCGTAGTGTTTAAAAGTGCCCACTCACTGATTCCTTCTTTTCGAGTGATTTAGTGATAGAAACTTTCGTGGTTGCTCGAGGTGCCGAGGAAAGAAAGAGAGACGTGCTGCGAGGGGAGACGAGCGTTGCAAACTTTCCATAAGCTTCTTCAAAGTTCAAGCTTCAAGAAAGGTTAGTAAACTTCTAGCTCATATTGGTTTTAATTACATGTACTTGCACTTGTCTAGGTTAGTACAAACTGTTTTACTTGTAAAAGAAAATTTTTAAAATTCCGCCGCTTACCGAAGCGTTAATTATTTTCTCAAACCCTAGATCGATTCCAACAAATGGTATCAGAGCTATGGTCAAAGATTAGCATGTACATGTTTTTAAAATTATGAGCTTGAAAATCGTTTTCGAAAGTTTACTAATTTTGTGACAAGTTAGAATTGTAATCTTAGTTTTTTTTTTAATTTAGTGCTCTTGCCTTTAAATTAAAAAGCATGTTGATTTTCTATGAGTTTGGGATGTTTTTAAAACACATTAGAATCAGTTCTAAAAGTTTTTAATTTTTTATATTGAAAAACGTGTTTTAAAGGTTTGAGAAATTTCGAGTAAAATTTTGTGACTAGTTTTGATATCTTGCTAGTTTCTTATTTTTACTTGAATCGTTTTATGCATGTTGTTATTTTTGTCTTTTGAGACAAAGGATGAAATGAATGTCAATAAATTTTTTGACATGGTCATTTGATGACAAGTAATACTCGGCCATAATATGATTAATTGGGCCTTGTGGATTAATTTCATTTCATAAGAATTTTATTGAAAATTCTAAATGGGCCTTTTCTTATGTTGTCATGAACAAGTGAAGAAAATTCTAGAAGCCTTTTCTAGACATAATGGGCGCCTACCCTATAGAGAAATAGGAGAGATTATTTTGTGCATAAATGTATCAAGATACTAGCCAAAAGAAAAAGAGGAAACAAATTTCCCACACATGCTTGTAGGGAATCGGCCAAGTAGAGTCAAGGCAAGGCAAGGAACAAAAAAGGAAACAAATCCAAGCCTTCTAGAAGGCTGCCTTGGCCGTGTGACTTAAGTGGGAAAGAGGCAATAATTGCTCATGAATATGTGATATTCTATAGAAGAGGAAACTACCTTATTGAAGGTAAAGCCTCTCCTATAAATAGGAGCCTTATTTCCTCACATTTCATTCATCAAAGTTTAAGAGATTTGAGAGACTCTCTCTCTAGAACTTTGGCCGAAACTCCTCTCTCTCTAGTTTATTTTCGATTTTTCTTGTTTTGGCACCTAGGTCCTCACTCGACCTAGTGTTTAGCTCTGCGACTTCAAAACTCGTTCTTAAGTCGTAGTGTTTAAAAGTGCCCACTCACTAATTCCTTTATTTCAAGTGATTTAGTGATAGAAACTTTCGTGGTTGCTCGAGGTGCCGAGGAAAGAAAGAGAGACGTGCTGCGAGGGGAGACGAGCGTTGCAAACTTTCCAAAAGCTTCTTCAAAGTTCAAGATTCAAGAAAGGTTAGTAAACTTCTAGCTCATATTAGTTTTTAATTACATGTACTTGCTCTTTGTCTAGGTTAGTAAAAACTGTTTTTACTTGTAAATAAATTTTTTTTAAATTCCGCCGCTTCCCGAAGCGTTTAATCTTTTTCTTAAACCCTAGATCAATTCCAACATAAGACGCCTACATGGTGCACCTAGGACGCCTACATGGCACAACCAAGCCGTCACTCGCGACGCACGTAAGACGCCTACATGGCGCACGTAAGACGCCTACATGGCGCAACCAAGTCATCCCTCGCGACGCACCTAAGGCGCCTACATGGCGCACTTAAGACGCCCACATGGCGCAACCAAGTCGTCCCTCGTGACGCACCTAAGTAACCTACATGCCGCATCTAGGCTATCCCTCACGACATGCCTACGATGCCTAAAACAACGTACAGAGCCGTCTCTAACGACGCGCTCTAAGTCACCACAAGGCATTGCATATGATGACCAACCGCAACGCACCTGAACCGCCACACTAGGCACAGTTCATGCTATCTCCGCCACCACCGACTGAGCACGATCACACCCGCCTTGGGAAACTCTCCATTCCGTGCGAGCTAATCAAAGCTTCTCGTAAAAACTCGCAAACTCCGCCTCTGAGCGAGAACCTCACTCAGCCTGAACTAGCTGAGACTCCACTCGAGCAAGCTCCTCCTGGAAGAGTCCCAGGCAACAAATGAGGTCGTGTAGAACCTCCTCGAGTCGAGTCATTCTCCTCGAGTCGAATCTCGCTCCTTGAAACGAGTCAATTTCCTCGAGTCGAGACACGCTCCTCGAGTCGAGTCAGTCTCCTCAAGTCGAGCATCGCCCCTTAAGTCGAGTCGCCCTCCTTGGGTCGAGCCTTGCCCCTCGAGTCGAGTCATTCTCCTCAAGTCAAGCATCGCTCCTCAAAGTCGAGTCGGTCTCCTTGAGTCGAGTCTTGCTCCTTGAGTCAAATCATTCTCCCCTAGTCGAGCATCGCTCCTTAAGTCGAGTTGCTCTCCTTGAGTTGAGCCTTGCTCCTCGAGTCAAGTCGTTCTCCCGGAGTCGAGCATCGCTCCTTAAGTCGAGTAGCCCTCCTTGAGTCGAGTCTTGCCCCTCGAGTTGAGTCATTCTCCTTGAGTCGAGCATCGCTCCTTAAAGTCGAGTCGCTCTCCTTAAGTCGAGCCGTGCTCCTCGAGTCAAGACATCCTCCTCAAATCAAGCCATGCTCCCCGAGTCGGGTCACTCTCCTCGAGTCATCCCCCTCGAGTCGAGCATCACTCATCAAGTCATTCTCCCCGAGTTGAGTCTTGCTCCTCGAATCGAGTCATACTCCTCAAGTCGAGCATCGCTCCTCGAGTAGAGTCATATTCCTTAAAGTCCAGCCAATCTCCTTGAGTCGAGCCTAGCCCCTCGAGTTGAGACTTAAGTCGGCTCCCCGAGTCGAGCCTAGCCCCTCGAGTTGAGACTTGAGTCGGCTCCCCGAGTTTAGCTTCGCTCCTCGAGTTGAGACTTGATTCAGTCTCCTCGAGTCGAGCTTCGCTCCTCGAGTCGAGCCTTGAGTCAGTCTCCTCGAGTCGAGCCTTGAGTCATTCTCCTCGAGTCGAGTCCCGCTCCTCGAGCAAACAGCTGGAGCAACCTGAAGAACAGATCAGCCAAAGTAGAGACCCGCGCTCGCGCCTGGGGAATAAGGGCCGATCTTCCGAACGCAGACGAAGAAGCGTCACCAAGGCGGGAATGGCGGATGCCCCGTGAGACTGACTTATGCTTGATGCGTGGTCAAACTTTTAGCGTTTATCCCCAAGCAGTCGAAGCCCTCCGTGTTGGAATCGATCTAGGGTTTGAGAAAAAGTTTAACGCTTCGTTAAGCGGCGGAATTTTAAAAAATTTTCTTTTTAAGTAAAACTAGTTTTTACTAACCTAGACAAGAGCATGTGCATGTAAATAAAAACTAATATGAGCCATTAAAGTTACTAACCTTTCTTGAAGCTTGAACCTTGTAGAAGCTTTTGGAAAGTTGCAACGCTCGTCTCCCCTCGCAGCACGTCTCTCTTCCTTTCCTCGGCACCTCGAGCAACCACGAAAGTTTCTATCACTAAATCACTCGAAAAGAAGGAATCAGTGAGTGGGCACTTTTAAACACTACGACTTGAGAACGAGTCTCGAAGTCGCAGAGCTAAACACTAGGTCGAGTGAGGACCTAGGTGCCAAGACAAGAAATAATCGAAAATAAACTAGAGAGAGAGAGAGGATTTTCGGCCAACAATGTCTAGAGAGAGAGTCTCTCAATCTCTAACTTATGTTGAATGAATAGAATGAGAGGAATGAGGGTCCTATTTATAGGAGAAGGGTTGGCCTTGGAAAGAAGTAGTTTCCTCTTATTTTCCAAGCCTTTATGAGGAAATCTTATTTCCTCTTTTTCCCTTGCTTTGCACGTCCAACATGTGCTTCAATAAGCCTTGGATTTGTTTCCTCATTTAGTTTGTCTCTCTCTTTCCCTTGTGTTGGCCGAACTTATGCTTTCCTCATAGAGGAAATTTGTTTCCTCTTTTTCTTTTGGCAAGTATCTTGATACATTTATGCACAAAATAATTTCTCTTTCCCTTGGGTATTTGGGCGCCCATTTCACATCTAGAAGGAGCTTCTAGAAGCTTCTTCATTTGTTCATGACAACATGTGAAAGGCCCATTAAGAATTTTCAATAAAATTCTTATGAAACGAAATTAATTCACAAGGCCCAATTAATCATATTATGGCCGAGTGACATTAAGTCATCAAATGAACTTGTCAAAATTTATTGACATCCATTTCATCCTTATGTCTGAAAAGACAAAAATACCCTTTCGACAATTTTCGTTCTTGTTTTGACTTAGCTTCCAGTTTAACTATTCCTATCGATGTGATTCGTGACAGTGACCTCATGGACCCAAATGAACAAAGCTTGAGCTAAACACTTGGACTCAAAAGTTCACAAACCTTTTCCAAGTTTAGCTTAATGCCAACTGACTCCACTAAAGAGCTGACACTGAAAATCTCTCGGTTCAAATGAATTTATTTTCTACTCAAGAATTCGACCTAATTATGATGAGCGGATCCACTGAATATTATCTATGCTACCCTTCATGAATGTCATCAGCTAGTCGGGATTTACTAAATTACCATTTTACCCTTCTAGCTGTTATTTCCTCAACTCCTTTGTCGCTTGTGAATAAGTTAGAAACAATGTATTGACGAGGAGCTAACAAGTCACATTGTTTCATCCAAAAGAGTCAGGACTCAATTTGGACACTGGCCAGTTCATTTATTCACACTCCAAGGAACAAAGCATGAGGTGACATACATTGCATTTCAGCAATCTTGTACATGAATTCCATATCTATGAGAACTTCACAAAGTTACTCATGACAGACTCACAACTTAGTACTTCACCAATAGGCCTTGTTCGGAATCACATAGTGAGTCCGAACTTTGACTTTCTCAAATGAGAATACTAAGGTGTGAAATGGCATGTCTCATTTCAGGATTAAGGTAAGCATGATGCAATTCATACATAGTGACTTCGAGACATAAGAGGTTAAATGGTTTGTTCTTATCTTGTCTCTAGAAGTGCACTGGTCAATTCAGTACCTTCGGAAGATACCTAGAAGAACTATAGAGTTCCTAACTCTCAATGCCTCATAACCAGACATCATAGATTCTTCTAACAATCATACTGAGGTCAATAGTCCTTTGACCCTAAGATTGCGAATATATCGTTTTAAGCAAACTACGAAGAGTTTGTTCATGCAAATCTACATTTGTCTCTTCGTAAGTTGTTAAGTTTGTTTATGGACTAAAAGACTATGGTTTTATCATAAAGCTTCAGACAAGGAAGATTGAATGAACGTTTCAACTTTATTAATGAATGAATAGGCAATTACAAGCAAGAGTCTTCATGAGACTTTATTACATCAAATGTTCAAAATAAAGACTACAACTCTTCTTGTGGGCACCATTGACAACAAACTCCCACTTGACTCAAAGAAGGTGTGTGTAGTCCTTCATGCCTAATCCCTCACGATGTTGGTCGAAGACCTTGTTCGCTAGGGCCTTGGTGAATGGATCTGCGAGGTTGTCCACCGTTGAGATCTTCTTCACTTCCACGTCTCCGCGTTGCGCGATCTCTCGAATCAAATGGTATTTCCTCTCAATATGCTTAGAGCGCTTATGGCTTCTAGGTTCCTTTGAGTTAGCGACAGCCCCACTAATATCACAATAAAGGGTCATGGGCTCGTCGACGTTTGGAACAACTTCCAAATACTTAAGGAATTTTCTAAGCCATACAGCCTCTTTGGATGCTTCACAAGCAGCCACATATTCTGCTTCCATTGTGGAGTCAGCAATGCAAGATTGCTTAATACTTCTCCACACAACAGCTCCACCATTAAGGATGAACACAGATCCCGAAGTGGATTTCCTGGAATCCTTATCCGCTTGAAAATCGGAGTCGGTATATCCCGTCATAGTCAGGTCAGTACCTGAGTATGTAAGCATCAAGTTCCTAGTTCTTCGAAGATACTTAAGAACATGCTTAACAGCAATCCAGTGCTCGGGTCCAGGGTTGGATTGGAAACGACTAACTACGCCAACGGCGAAACATATATCAGGTCGGGTGCAAAGCATAGCATACATGAGGCTTCCTACGGCAGAGGCGTAAGGAATCTTCCTCATGTCTTCAATCTCTTGTGCAGTCTTGGGAGACTGGTCCTTAGAGAGTGAAACTCCATGCCTAAAGGGTGTTTGACCCCTCTTGCAGTCTTGCATCGAGAAGCGATCCATCACCTTATCAATATAAGATGCTTGAGAGAGCGACAGGGTCCGGTTTTTCCTATCTCGAAAGATTTGGATTCCCAGAATGTACGCGGCTTCTCCTAGATCCTTCATATCGAATTGCTTTGCTAGCCAGACCTTAACCTCAGATAACTTACCCACGTCATTACCAATGAGTAGTATATCATCGACATATAGTACCAGAAACACAACTTTGCCTTCGTGTATTAACTTGTAAACACAAGGCTCATCTATTGACTGTTCAAAGCGGAAGCTCTTTACAGTTTCATCGAATCTAATATTCCATGACCTAGATGCTTGCTTTAGTCCATAAATGGATTTAAGCAACTCACAAACCTTGGTCTCTTGACCTTTATCCACGAAACCGTCTGGTTGAGCCATGTAAATGCGCTCGTCAAGATTGCCATTCAGAAAGGCTGTCTTGACATCCATTTGCCAGATCTCATAGTCGAGAGCTGCAGCTATGGATAGGAGTATGCGGATGGATTTAAGCATCGCGACTGGCGAGAAGGTTTCTTCATAGTCAATCCCTTCTTGTTGGGTATAACCCTTCGCCACAAGTCGTGCTTTGAACGTCTCAACGTTCCCATCAGGACCCCTTTTCTTCTTGTATATCCACTTACACCCTACGGGTTTAATCCCTTCAGGAAGGTCTACAAGTTTCCAGACATTGTTGACATACATCGAGTGCATTTCAATTTTCATGGCGTCAAGCCAAAGGTTTGATTCAGAACAAGCCATCGCTTGGCTATAGGAAACAGGGTCATCCATGTCGGAGACGGCTACAAGAGAATCTCCATAAGACATGTACCTGTCAGGCTTTTGAGTAGCCCTCCCACTACGTCTAAGTACTACTTGACGAGATTCTGATGAGTTAGGTTGTGTTTCAGTTGGGGTAAGAACAGTTCTTACAGATGAGGTAGAAGCTTCGTCACCCAACTTTTCTTCAAGCACAATTTTGCTTCTAGGTTTCGCATCCTTCATAAAGTCCTCCTCAAGGAAACGAGCATTCGTGCTAACGAAAGTCTTATCGTCCTCGGGACTATAGAAAGTAAAACCTTTGGTTTCCTTCGGATATCCTACAAACAGGCACAATTCTGACCTACTAGCCAACTTGCTAGTCTTTTGCCTCAGCACGTGTGCAGGGCAACCCCAAATTCGGATGCGGCCAAGATTCACTTTACGGCCAGTCCATCGTTCATAAGGAGTACCAGGAACCGTCTTGGACGGAACTTGGTTCAGAATGTAGGCGGCTGTTTCGAGGGCATATCCCCAAAAGGAAAGCGGGAGTGATGAGTAACTCATCATTGATCTAACCATCTCCATAAGAGTTCGGTTTCTTCTCTCTGACACTCCGTTTTGTTGAGGTGTGCCAGGCGCGGTAAGCTGAGAAGCGATACCTTCTTCTTTAAGAAAGTCATCGAACTCTCCAGACATATACTCACCACCTCGATCAGATCGAAGGGTTTTGATCACTTTGCCAGTTTGCTTTTCCACTAAAGCCCTAAAGACCTTAAATACGTTAAAGGTCTCGGATTTGTGTTTAAGCAAATAGACAAACCCATATCTTGAGTAGTCATCAGTGAAGGTAACGAAGTATTCGTATCCTCCACGTGCCTGTTGGTTGAGCGGACCACATACATCAGAATGTATTAGTTCCAGCAACTCAGTGGCTCTTCGACCCTTATCGGAGAAAGGTCGCTTAGTCATTTTTCCTTCTATGCAGGATTCACAAGTAGGCAGTGAACCTATTGCAGAGGCTTGGAGTGGACCATCCCTCACAAGTCTCTTAATCCTATCTAGACTGATATGACCAAGTCTTAAGTGCCAGAGGTATGTTGATTTTGTTAGATCGGAGGATTCAGAAAGTTTGATCCTCTTTGGCTCCCTAATTAGATCGTTATCTATTTCGGTGTCTAATAGAGAAGGTTGAGTGGGATAGATGTAAAAAAGACCATTCTTCATACATGCATCAGTGACGAAAGAATTAGAAAAAGAAATACGAATTCCATTCTTAATGAACTTTAAACAATAATCTTGCTCAAGAAGACGAGCAACGGATATTAAGTTCTTACCAAAGGTAGGAACAAAATAAACATTATTCAAGTTTATAGTACGATCTTCAAAAGACAATGTCACGGATCCCACAGCCTTCGCAGACACCAGGCTCCCATCACCCCATTTGAAACAGAACTCGCCTTCCTCTAAGCTTTTGGTTTTCTTGAAACCATTCAAGGAACAACAAATATGGTTAGTAGCAGCGGAGTCAAGAATCCACGTTGATACATTATCAGCTACTAAGCATGCTTCGGTAACTAGTACAATACTATGTTCCTTTGCTTTGAGATAGGTGGGACAGTTCTCTTTATCGGCCTTGTGAGGTCTCTTCTTAGTTCCAGAGGCGGAGGCCTTTTGCTCAGTAGCATGTGCCTCTCCTTGATTCCTCTTTCTCTTATTGAGACCTACAGCAGTGTGAAGCTCCTTTATAAGCTCGGTAACAGTGTACTTTAGCTTTGTAATGGAGTAGTTCAGCATGAAGGTATCAAGAGACTCGGGGAGAGTTTCTAAGATCATATCTATGATATTCTTCCCATTAATCTCAGATCCTAGGATTTCCATTTCATTTAGGTAACTAATGATCAGCATCATATGGTCCCTAACAGGAGTCCTAGCCTTCATGCGACAGTTCATAAACTTGTCGGACTGCTTGTAGCCTTGTCTGACGCCTTTGCCCTCCAAACATCTCAAGGAGATTGTAGAGCATGTCAGCGGCAGTCTCGAAGTCACGATGTTGCTCTTTCAGCATATTGTTCATAGATGCCAAGATATAGCACCTCACAATCTCATCGGATCGAAGCCAGGCTGCTAAGGCGTCATTGTCCTCTTGAGTTGAATCATCATTCATCAGAGGAGGACACGGGGTGGTGAGTACCCTTTTGTGCTTGTTAACGGTAGGTATTATGTCGAGGTTACGTTTCTAATCTACGTAGTTTTCGTTTTCGAGTTTGATCGAGGAAAGAAAGATTGAGAGATGTTTGCGGGACATAAAGCCTATTGAAGTTGAAACAAGTTTATGATTAGTCTTTGGTTTAGGATTTAAGTTTTATTAAGACTTTTATAAAATCCAAAGGTGTTATAAACCAAACGATAATTTACTCCCTCAAGAGAAGGCCGCAAAAAATCTCCTTTTATAAGTAAATGACACATCATTAATGCTAAGCCAAGATGTCAGTACATCATTTTGACTAGCCACCTTGTAAATTGGTTTGATCACTCATATCCTTTCGCAGAGCCTTAAGGAAGGATACTAGGGATTGAGCCTAAGTGTGCAACCAACCACTTAGTCCAAAAGATCAGCTTTGAAAAACAATCCCCCAAGGGGAGGCCTTGCCATCATTGCATCATTCTCGGACGTAGCTCATTGAGCAATGATCGAAGCAAGAACGCCTTGGAGTACTCACATTTAAGTGAGGGTCGCAAGAGCGGCTCTTAGTCCCACGTTATTGCATCTTTCATTAGTGTTGGGGATCGCGGGTTACAAACAACGAGTATAACCCTCCCACTTAGTTTTTGGAGTTGGTTCATCGACTCTTTTAAGTTCGGAAACAGATTTCCTAGTTAGAGAGCGACAGAGCGGACAACTAGAAGAGAATCCTAGATCGACATGTTCAGAGCAGTATTAGTGCATAAAGGCACAAGGGACATACTCGATCTTTTCCTATTTTCTATTTCGGGAAAGTGCGTGAGGGAAGTGTGAACTTCAACTCACTCGAACACTTGAAAGTTTGAGATTACACATCTTTTTATTTTTCGGCTTTGTCTACAAAGAGACCTCCCACTCAAAATTTCAAGAGCATATAGATTTTGAACATATGTGATATAGATATAGTTTTGAAAACATTTTGAAAACTTATTTGATTTGGATGACAAAATATTTTCAAGTTTGAAAGTGAAAACGGTTTTTCAAAATTCAAACTAGTTTTGTAAAAATTCAATTTCAATTAATCTTTCAAAAATCAAAACTTTTAATCTTTACACATCATGTTTATAATCATATGAAAAACATTTTTGCTCAAGAAAGTTTTCTCATTAGAGTTCTATAACTCATGGTAGTGGGGTTTGAAAATCCGGATTTCTAAAAAAACTGGAGTTTCAGACAGCCGCGCACCTCGGAGTAAAATCGCCATAACTGGCGGCTCCGATGTCCTTTTGAGCCGAAACCGGTGGCATTGGACAGAGGACAGACAGAGCTTTAATTTGATTCAAGAATCATTAAATTTAGATTTCTGAGCAGAGAGTTATGCCGCTTTTAATGCGGGTTTACATTCCAGCTCGTAGAAAAAGAAATAAATTAAAGCTTTGTCCTTTTAGATGCGAAAAAGAATCGAGTGTAACGGAACGTTTTATGAAGTTGTTTAAAGCTTTTATTTGTGTTTTATTAGCAGGGTAATAACATAAAAAATAAAAGAAATAACAACATGCATAAAACGATTCAAGTAAATAAACGAAACTAGCAAGAAAACAAAACTAGTCACAAAATTTACTCGAAAAATCTCAAACCTTTAAAACACGTTTTTCAAAATAAAAAATTAAAAACTTTTAGAACTGATTCTAATGTGTTTTAACATCATCCCAAACTTATAGAAAATCAACATGGTTTTTAATTTAAAGGCATGAGCAATAAATTAAAAAAAATCTAAGATTACAATTCTAACTTGTCACAAAATTAGTAAACTTTCGAAAACGATTTTCAAGCTCATAATTTTAAAACATGCACATGCATTCCTTTGACCATAGCTCTGATACCATTTGTTGGAATCGATCTAGGGTTTGAGAAAAAGTTTAACGCTTCGTTAAGCGGCGGAATTTTAAAAAATTTTCTTTTTAAGTAAAACTAGTTTTTACTAACCTAGACAAGAGCATGTGCATGTAAATAAAAACTAATATGAGCCATTAAAGTTACTAACCTTTCTTGAAGCTTGAACCTTGTAGAAGCTTTTGGAAAGTTGCAACGCTCGTCTCCCCTCGCAGCACGTCTCTCTTCCTTTCCTCGGCACCTCGAGCAACCACGAAAGTTTCTATCACTAAATCACTCGAAAAGAAGGAATCAGTGAGTGGGCACTTTTAAACACTACGACTTGAGAACGAGTCTCGAAGTCGCAGAGCTAAACACTAGGTCGAGTGAGGACCTAGGTGCCAAGACAAGAAATAATCGAAAATAAACTAGAGAGAGAGAGAGAGGATTTTCGGCCAACAATGTCTAGAGAGAGAGTCTCTCAATCTCTAACTTATGTTGAATGAATAGAATGAGAGGAATGAGGGTCCTATTTATAGGAGAAGGGTTGGCCTTGGAAAGAAGTAGTTTCCTCTTATTTTCCAAGCCTTTATGAGGAAATCTTATTTCCTCTTTTTCCCTTGCTTTGCACGTCCAACATGTGCTTCAATAAGCCTTGGATTTGTTTCCTCATTTAGTTTGTCTCTCTCTTTCCCTTGTGTTGGCCGAACTTATGCTTTCCTCATAGAGGAAATTTGTTTCCTCTTTTTCTTTTGGCAAGTATCTTGATACATTTATGCACAAAATAATTTCTCTTTCCCTTGGGTATTTGGGCGCCCATTTCACATCTAGAAGGAGCTTCTAGAAGCATCTTCATTTGTTCATGACAACATGTGAAAGGCCCATTAAGAATTTTCAATAAAATTCTTATGAAACGAAATTAATTCACAAGGCCCAATTAATCATATTATGGCCGAGTGACATTAAGTCATCAAATGAACTTGTCAAAATTTATTGACATCCATTTCATCCTTATGTCTGAAAAGACAAAAATACCCTTTCGACAATTTTCGTTCTTGTTTTGACTTGGCTTCCAGTTTAACTATTCCTATCGATGTGATTCGTGACAGTGACCTCATGGACCCAAATGAACAAAGCTTGAGCTAAACACTTGGACTCAAAAGTTCACAAACCTTTTCCAAGTTTAGCTTAATGCCAACTGACTCCACTAAAGAGCTGACACTGAAAATCTCTCGGTTCAAATGAATTTATTTTCTACTCAAGAATTCGACCTAATTATGATGAGCGGATCCACTGAATATTATCTATGCTACCCTTCATGAATGTCATCAGCTAGTCGGGATTTACTAAATTACCATTTTACCCTTCTAGCTGTTATTTCCTCAACTCCTTTGTCGCTTGTGAATAAGTTAGAAACAATGTATTGACGAGGAGCTAACAAGTCACATTGTTTCATCCAAAAGAGTCAGGACTCAATTTGGACACTGGCCAGTTCATTTATTCACACTCCAAGGAACAAAGCATGAGGTGACATACATTGCATTTCAGCAATCTTGTACATGAATTCCATATCTATGAGAACTTCACAAAGTTACTCATGACAGACTCACAACTTAGTACTTCACCAATAGGCCTTGTTCGGAATCACATAGTGAGTCCGAACTTTGACTTTCTCAAATGAGAATACTAAGGTGTGAAATGGCATGTCTCATTTCAGGATTAAGGTAAGCATGATGCAATTCATACATAGTGACTTCGAGACATAAGAGGTTAAATGGTTTGTTCTTATCTTGTCTCTAGAAGTGCACTGGTCAATTCAGTACCTTCGGAAGATACCTAGAAGAACTATAGAGTTCCTAACTCTCAATGCCTCATAACCAGACATCATAGATTCTTCTAACAATCAACTGAGGTCAATAGTCCTTTGACCCTAAGATTGCGAATATATCGTTTTAAGCAAACTACGAAGAGTTTGTTCATGCAAATCTACATTTGTCTCTTCGTAAGTTGTTAAGTTTGTTTATGGACTAAAAGACTATGGTTTTATCATAAAGCTTCAGACAAGGAAGATTGAATGAACGTTTCAACTTTATTAATGAATGAATAGGCAATTACAAGCAAGAGTCTTCATGAGACTTTATTACATCAAATGTTCAAAATAAAGACTACAACTCTTCTTGTGGGCACCATTGACAACACTCCGGTGCGGCAGAGCCTTCCGCCAGGTGCCACTCCGTCTTCTCGAAGCATCAGCCCGCAGCATCAACCTCCGTCTTCGAGACCTCGGAATGAGCACGCCTTTGCATAATGCAAAAGTGCAGTCGCCTTCCAAGCTGGCCGAGACGGAAGCCATGATCTTCCCCTAATAGGTCACGATTACACAATCGTCACCCTGCTAGTCACCGTGGAGTCCCATGGATTCCGGATTGATGATATTATCAAGCAAAATGCCATCGAAGAAAGACTTGGGCATGACTTCGCCACAAGATCAACGAGCTGCGACACGCCGGTACGCCTCTACACAAATGCGTGTCTCGCTTGCCCACACACGTCCCCTTTGCTCCGGGGCTAGAGCGACGGACGCAAACGCGTCTGCCTCGCTCACGTCAAGCTACGTCTCCTATCCGCTTGGATCCTCCTCCACGTGTCGATCACACACGCGTGTCGAGAGAGACGGAAAAGCGAGAGAGAGCACTAGAAATTGTGAGAATATCCTTCATAACCACAAAAGCTTCGTGATAGTGAAGCTCTATGAAGTCTATTTTCCTCAAACACCCGGCGGAAACAACTAAAAGTTCACCGCCCGGGGCCTCCCGAGCAATGAACTTGGGGGGCTAATGTTGCCTGTCGTTTTCGGAAAACCCGAGACGCCAAGAAGGCACGTCGCTCAAAGGGCCGATGGTCAGGCCGGAGGTCCTGAAGAGCGGCAAGTCTTCAAGCCCTCGCCCAAACTCTTGACTTCTTGAGTCGAGCTTAGCCCCTCGAGTTGAGACTTGAGTCGGTTCCTCGAATCGAGCCTCGCTCTTCGAGTTGAGCCTTGAGTCGGTTTCCTCGGGTCGAGCTTCGCTCCTTGAAGTTGAGCTTCGAGTCGGTCTCCTCGATTCGAGCATCGCTCCTTGAGTTGAGCCTCGAGTCGAGCACCAACTCGAGTCCTATCCGTCAAACAAACATTTGTGTCATAACCCAAAATACCATGCCCACAATAGTGTTGACAATGGTGCCCACAAGAAGAGTTGTAGTCTTTATTTTGAACATTTGATGTAATAAAGTCTCATGAAGACTCTTGCTTGTAATTGCCTATTCATTCATTAATAAAGTTGAAACGTTCATTCAATCTTCCTTGTCTGAAGCTTTATGATAAAACCATAGTCTTTTAGTCCATAAACAAACTTAACAACTTACGAAGAGACAAATGTAGATTTGCATGAACAAACTCTTCGTAGTTTGCTTAAAACGATATATTCGCAATCTTAGGGTTAAAGGACTATTGACCTCAGTATGATTGTTAGAAGAATCTATGATGTCTGGTTATGAGGCATTGAGAGTTAGGAACTCTATAGTTCTTCTAGGTATCTTCCGAAGGTACTGAATTGACCAGTGCACTTCTAGAGACAAGATAAGAACAAACCATTTAACCTCTTATGTCTCGAAGTCACTATGTATGAATTGCATCATGCTTACCTTAATCCTGAAATGAGACATGCCATTTCACACCTTAGTATTCTCATTTGAGAAAGTCAAAGTTCGGACTCACTATGTGATTCCGAACAAGGCCTATTGGTGAAGTACTAAGTTGTGAGTCTGTCATGAGTAACTTTGTGAAGTTCTCATAGATATGGAATTCATGTACAAGATTGCTGAAATGCAATGTATGTCACCTCATGCTTTGTTCCTTGGAGTGTGAATAAATGAACTGGCCAGTGTCCAAATTGAGTCTTGACTCTTTTGGATGAAACAATGTGACTTGTTAGCTCCTCGTCAATACATTGTTTCTAACTTATTCACAAGCGACAAAGGAGTTGAGGAAATAACAGCTAGAAGGGTAAAATGGTAATTTAGTAAATCCCGACTAGCTGATGACATTCATGAAGGGTAAACATAGATAATATTCAGTGGATCCGCTCATCATAATTAGGTCGAATTCTTGAGTAGAAAATAAATTCATTTGAACCGAGAGATTTTCAGTGTCAGCTCTTTAGTGGAGTCAGTTGGCATTAAGCTAAACTTGGAAAAGGTTTGTGAACTTTTGAGTCCAAGTGTTTAGCTAAAGCTTTGTTCATTTGGGTCCATGAGGTCACTGTCACGAATCACATCGATAGGAATAGTTAAACTGGAAGCTAAGCCAAAACAAGAACGAAAATAGTTAAAAGGGTATTTTTGTCTTTTGAGACATAAGGATGAAATGGATGTCAATAAATTTTGACAAGTTCATTTGATGACTTAATGTCACTCGGCCATAATATGATTAATTGGGCCTTGTGAATTAATTTCATTTCATAAGAATTTTATTGAAAACTCTTAATGGGCCTTTTTCATGTTCTCATGAATAAATGAAGAAGCTTCTAGAAGCTCCTTCTAGAAGTGAAATGGGCGCCCATAATACCCAAGGAAAGAGAGTTTATTTTGTGCATAAATGTATTTAGATACTTGCCAAAAGAAAAAGAGGAAACAAATTTCCCACACATGCTTGTAGGAAATTCGGCCAAGTGAGAAAAGGGAAAGCCAAGGAACAAAAAAGGAAACAAATCCTAGCCTCTAGGAGGCAGCCTTGGGCGCCCAACATGAAATGGGAAATGAAGGATTTTTGCTCATGAATATGTGATATTCTATAGAAGAGGAAACTACCTTATTGAAGGTGAGACCTCTCCTATAAATAGGAGCCTCATTTCCTCACAATTCATTCATCCAAGTTTAAGAGATTTGAGAGACTCTCTCTCTAGAACTTGGCCGAAGTCCTCTTCTCTCTCTCTCTAGTTTATTTTCGGTTTTCTCTTGTCTTGGCACCTAGGTCCTCACTCGACCTAGTCTTTAGCTCTGCGACTTCGAGACTCGTTCTCAAGTCGTAGTGTTTAAAAGTGCCCACTCACTAATTCCTTCTTTTCGAGTGATTTAGTGATAGAAACTTTCGTGGTTGCTCGAGTTCCCGAGGAAAGAAAAGAGAGACGTGCTGCGAGGGGAGACGAACGTTGCCAACCTTCCAAAGGCTCATCAACGTTCAAGCATCAAAAGGTTAGTAACTTTTATAGCTCATATTAGTTTTTATTTACATGCATATGCTCTTGTCTAGGTTAGTAAAAACTAGTTTTACTTAAAAAGAAAATTTTTAAAATTCCGCCGCTTAACGAAGCGTTAAACTTTTTCTCAAACCCTAGATCGATTCCAACAAATAGTTCAACGGGCCCGGAAGCGAGACGGTCGCAAAAAGCCCACAGAAACGAAGCCTAGCGCGCGCCGCGGGTTCTGCACCGCGCGCCAAGGCTCGCGCGCCGCGCAGGTCGTGCGCCGCAGGTTGTGCGCCGCGGGTTTTGGCACCGCGCGCCGCGCGACAAGGCTCGCGCGCCGCGCAGGTCGTGCGCCGCAGGTTGTGCGCCACGGGTTTTGGCACCGCGCGCCGCGGGTTGTGCGCCTCTTCTTGAAAAGAGACGCGTTCCTAGTCCCACATGGACGCCGAATGACCCCCTTAGGGTCCTCAAACACCTATATAAACCCCCTCCCATTGAGGGGAAAATCATCCCTTCATCTTCTATCGACACGCTCGATTTCTTACTCTTCTCTGCTTCTCTGGATGCCAAATTTGGCCTGAAGCAGTCTCTCTTCTCTCTCCCCCGTTCTCAGAGGTTCCGAAGCACTCACGGGGACTTCCCGGATGTCGCTCCCTCTGACCGAACGTTCTCCAGTGCTCAAGCACGCCCCTAGGGTTCTCGACTAGAGTTCCCCTCGCGCGTCTAACACGCTAGACGCGTACGCGATCTCCGAGGTTTTGAGACGCTGCCGAGGACTCCTCGCGCCCCGTCTCCTTCGTCGAGCACGCTTCTCCGCCGAGGTTCTACGCCTCATACTGCGTCTTTCACGCTTGAACTACGTTCTGACCTTATCCCACACACAGGTACGTAGGTAGCCGACACCCAAGGCACGGTCACTCCTCCTCCTCACCCCTTTCCTCTCCCGAGAGGCGGGTTGATCGGAGAAACCCTAGCTCGAGACAATCGAGTTCACACTCTTGGCCCGGGTGCGATCACTTGGTCCCGCCTTGGATCGAACCGCCCGAGGTTTTGAATAGTTGTTCATTTTCGTGCGACAACAACATCCAAGAGATGCAGGCTAAAGACGCCTCCGTGGTGCGCCGTAAGACATCCATGAGCTGCAAGTTTAAGACGCCTCCGCGGCATGCCATAAGACATCCAAGAGATGTAGGCTAAAAATGCCTTCACGGCGCGCCGTAAGACATCCATGAGATGCAGGCTTAAGACGCCTCCGCGGCGCGTCGTAAGACATCCATGAGATGCAGGCTTAAGCCGCCTCCGCGACGCGCCATAAGACATCCAAGAGATGCAGGCAAAAGACGCCTCCGCGGCGCGCCATAAGACATCCAATAGATGCAGGCTTAAGACGCCTCCGCGGCGTGCCATAGGTCATCCAAGAGATGCAGGCTGAAGCCGCCTACATGGCGCACCTAAGACGCCTATATGGCGCACCAAAGCCATCCCTCGCGACGCACCAAAGATGTCTCCACGGCGCGCCATAAGACATCCTAGAGATGCAGGCTAAAGACGCCTATACGGCGCGCCACAGGACATCCAAGAGATGCAGACTAAAGACGCCTCTGCGGCGCACCATAAGACATCCAAGAGATGCAGGCCTAAGACGCCTACATGGCGCAACCAAGTCGTCCCTCGCGACGCACCTAAGACGCCTACATGGCGCACGTAAGACACCTACACGGCGCAACCAAGTCGTCCCTCGTGATGCATCTAAAACACCTATATGGCACACCTAAGAAGCCTACATGGCACATCTAGGCCATCCCTCATGACGTGCCTAAGACGCCTAAACAACGCACATAACCGTCTCTCACAGCACGCTCTGAGTCGCCACAAGACGTTGCATATGATGAATAATCGCAACGCCCTCGAAGCCACCACAAGGCGCACCTGAACCGCCATACTAGGCGCAGTTCATACCATCTTCGCCACCGCCAGCTGAGCACAATCACACTCGCCTTGGGAGACTCCCCACTCCATGCGAGCTAACTGAAGCTGCTCGTAAAGACTCGCGAACTCCGCCTCTGAGCAAGAACCTCGCTCGGCCTAAGCTAGCTGAGACTTCGCTCGAGCAAGCTCATCCTGGAAGAGTCCCAGGCGACGAGTGAGGTCGTGTAGAATCTTCTCGAGCCGAGCCTTGCTCCTCGAATCAAGTCACTCTCCTCGAGTCGAGCCTTGCTCCTCAAGTCGAGTCATTCTCCTCGAGTCGAGCCTCGCTCCTCGAGTCAAGTCACTCTCCTTGAGTCGAGTCTTGCTCCTCGAGTCGAGTCATTTTCCTTGAGTCGAGCCTTGCTCCTCGAGTCGAGTCATTCTCCTTGAGTCGAGCCTTGCTCCTCGAGTCAAGTCACTCTCCTCGAGTCGAGCCTCGCTCCTTGAGTCGAGTCATTCTCCTTGAGTCGAGCCTTGCTCCTCAAGTCGAGTCACTCTCCTCGAGTCGAGCCTTGCTCCTCGAGTCAAGTCACTCTCCTCGAGTCGAGCCTTGCTCGTCGAGTCGAGTCATTCTCCTCGAGTCGAGCCTCGCTCCTCGAGTCGAGTCATTCTCCTCGAGTCGAGCCTCGCTCCTCGAGTCGAGTCACTCTCCTCGAATCGAGTCTTGCTCCTCGAGTCGAGTCATTCTCTTCAAGTCGAGCCTTGCTCCTCGAGTCGAGTCACTCTCCTCGTGTCGAGCCTTGCTCCTCGAGTAAAGCCTTGCTCCTTGAGTCGAGTCATTCTCCTCTAGTCGAGCCTCGCTCCTCGAGTCGAGTCATTCTCCTTGAGTCGAGCCTCGCTCCTCGAGTCGGGTCATTCTCCTCGAGTCGAGCCTTGCTCCTCGAGTCGAGTCACTCACCTCGGGTTGAGTCTTGCTCCTTGGGTCGAGTCATTCTCCCCAAGTCGAGCGTTGCTCCTCGAGTCGCGTCACTCTCTTCGAGTAAAGCCTCGCTCCTCGAGTCGAGTCATTCTCCTTGAGTCGAGCCTTGCTCCTCGAATCGAGTCATTCTCCCCGAGTCGAGCCTTGCCCCTCTAGTCGAGTCACTCTCCTCGGGTTGAGTCTTGCTCCTCGAGTCGAGTCATTCTCCCAAAGTCGAGCCTTGCTCCTCGAGTCGAGTCACTCTCTTCGAGTCAAGCCTTGCTCCCCGAGTCGAGCCTTGCTCCTCGAGTCGAGTCACTCTCTTTGAGTCAAGCCTTGCTCCTCGAGTCGAGTCATTCTCCTCGAGTCGAGTCCCGCTCCTCGAGCAAGCACCTGAAACGATTTGAAGAGCAGGTTAGCCAAAGCAAGACTATTGCAAAACAAAGCGAGAAGACAAATAGAGGAAAACTTGCCCTCTGGGCGTCAAAAATGCCATGACAGAAGAAGTCTACATCGCTACTCATTACGATATCCCTTCACGTCTTCAGCGAAGATTATCTGCGCCGGCATCGACAGAAAATTCAGCCCGAATCGGAGTAACACTGCTCTAAAGGCCTCAATAGAGACTCGCACTCACGGCTGGGGAATAAGGGTCGATCTTCCGAATACAGACGGAGAAGCGTTACCAATGCTGGAATGGCGGATGCCCCGTGAGACCGACTTATAATAGATGCGTGATCGAACTTTGAGCATTGATCCCCGAGCAGTCGAAGCCCTCCGGTGCGGCAGAGCCTTACACCAGGTACCACTCTGCCTTCTCGAAGCATCGGCCCGCAGCATCAACCTCCATCTCCGAGACCTCGGAATGAGCACGCCTTTGCAAAATGTAAAAGTGCAGTCGCCTTCCAAGCTGGCCAAGATGGAAGCCATGATCTTCCCCTAATAGGTCACGATTACACAATCGTCACCCTGCTAGTCACCGTCGAGTCCCATGGACTCCGGGTTGATGATATCATCAAACAAAATGCCATCGAATAAAGACTAGGGCAGAACTTCGCCAAAAGATCAACAAGCCGCGACACGCCGGTCCGCCTCTGCACACACGCACGCCCTACTTGCGCGCGCATGTCCCCGTTGCTCCGGGGCTAGAGCGATGGATGCGATCGCGTCCGCCTCGCCCACGTTGAGCTACGCCTCCTATCCGCTTGTATCCTCCTCCACGTGTTGATCACACAATCGTGTTAGGAGAGACGAAAAAGCGAGAGAAAGCACATGCAATTGTGAGAACATTCTCTATAATCACAAAGGCTTTGCGACGGCGAAGCCCTGGGAAATAAATTTTCCTCAAACACCCGGCGGAAACAACTAAAAGTTCACCTCCCGGGGCCCCCCGAGCACTGAAGTTGGGGGGCTAATGTTGTCGGTGGTTTTCGGAAAACCCAGAACGCCGAGAAGACACGCCGCTCTAAGGGCCGATGGTCAGGCCGGAGGTCCTGAAGTGTGGCAAGCCTTGCATCATGAGTCGACTGGCAAGTCCTCGTGCCAAACTCTCGGCTCCTCAAGTCGAGCCTCGCTCCTTGAGTTGAGTCATTCTCCTCGAGTCGAGCCTAGAGTCGTTCTCCTCGAGTCGAGCCTCGCTCCTCGAGTCGAGCCTCGAGTCACTCCTCGAGTCGAGCCTTGAGTCGTTCTTCGAGTCAAGCCTCGAGTAGTTCTCCTCGAGTCGAGCCTCGAATCGTCTTCCTCGAGTCGAGCCTCGAATCGTCCTCCTCGAGTCGAGCCTCGAATCATCCTCCTCGAACCGGCCAGCCACGCACAGCAAGCCACGCGCCGCGCCAGGCAGGCCGCGCAACGCGCCAAGACACGCCCGCGCCGCACCAAGACACGCCCACGCCGCGCGCTCCATGCGCCATGCATCCCGCGCCGCGCCCGGTGTCCTGCGCGCCTCCTTTTGATGATGCGCGCGCCCCTAGTCCATCCCTTTCATTCCTATCGATACACTCGAATTCCCGCTCTCCTCTGCTTCTTTTGATGCCAACTTTGGCCTGAAGCACTCCCACAAGTCTCTCTCGTTCTCAGAGGTTCTGAAGCACTCTCGGGGACTCCCAGGCGTGGCTCCCTCTGATCGAACGCCCTCCAGTGCCTAGGCACGGTCCTAGGGTTCTCGACTAGAGTCCCTTAACGCGACTAACACGCTAGGCGCGTATGCGATCTCTGAAGTTCTGAGACGTCGCCGAGGACTCCACCGCGCACCGTCTCCTTCGTCGAGCACGATCCTCCATCAAGGCTCCGTGCCTCACGCTGCGTCACACACGCCCTGAACTACGTTCTGACATGATCCCACACACGGGTACGTAGGCAGCCTACACCACAAAGGCACGGTCACTCCTCCTCCTCACCCCTTCCCTCTTCCGAGAGGCGGGTTGATTGGAGAAAACCTAGCTCGAGACTTTCGAGTTCACACTTTTGGCCCGGGTGCGATCACTTGGTCCGGCCTTGGATCGAACCGCCCGAGGTATTCAATCGTTGTTCATTTTTGTGCGACAATAGGTATTATTGTAATTACCTAGAAATTACCATTAAACGAAATATAAAGACATAATCAATGATCGAAAAGATGGGTTGCAATCCTCTATAAGCAACAACATTCAACTTTACCATAGCTCTCTACATTTGATGTGAGAAATATAAGTCTCAGGTGGAGCGCTTAAACTAGTCAATGATTAGTCTATGTCTTGGTAGCTAGACAAGAAATCACATATTTATGCAACTCATTGTAGACTAGTTCTGACAAGTGGTAGAATTCTATATTCGGTACCATATATGATCTGGACCGGTTGCAATTAAGTACATCGTTTAAGCAATCGTGACGATGAGACGTATCGCAATCACAAATATTGGTCAAAGTATGCATCAACCTAAATCCCGAGGTGCTCTAATAAATCAGGGTTATATACTCAGTTCTTTGATTCATTCAGTCACAGCTATAAAAGATGCTTATACACTTATGTTTTGGGAGACCGAGGTATAATCACTGATGGGAGGGAAGCATCAAAAGCGGATAACATCTCTTAATAAAGAGAATTAATGTTTGCTCACCAGATAGCTGAATCCAAAATCGATTGATTGTCTACACATTTGTGTTATGAGCAGCAAATGAATCTTTAGCTAGGGAATCAGTGGAACTCAGGGGTCATAAGTGAATTGAAGGTATAATAGTATATTTGACCCGTCGTGTCATGAGTTGAACCTGAAGGGTAGCTACTTACTTACTAGTTATATCAATGGAGACTTATCTATAAGAATAAAATATATATATAATTATGATAATTTTGAGAAATTTGGTGATTTTATTGAAATATCACCAAAATTTATTTAAACGAAATAAGATAGGTAACGGTGTCTACGCTCTCGCTCGCGTTTCTCTAACTTTGAGTTATTAGCTCCATAGTCCCCGAGTCGACTTTGGTAAAATGAGTTAGAATACTCTTGTAGTAAATATTTCAATTTGACTACAACATCACTACTGCAACTTGGTTGCAATATCTTTCGCATTCTTAAAAATTACTTTACGAATAAGTTATGAACTGTTAAGTAGGTTCAGAATGTCCCTATATTCAAATGGGCATGTAAAGAGAAATTTAAATCAGCTCACAATACCAAATTGGACATGTGGTAGGCATGTATAATGAAGTACACAGACATTGGATTTGTTTGATTAAATCCCTATATCCAGTTTTTTATAATATTCTATTTATAGAATAGTATATCTTATTTTGATAAACAAAAAATAGATTAATTATATTATTTAATGAGAATATATTGGAGATATTCTATATTATTCAATTACCTGAATAATATATTCTAATGTGATAAGTAAGTTGTTATAGGGTCAAAATCAACCCTCAAAAAAGGACAAAGCGCGACGGAATACGAGGAATGAAATCATTCCTCATCGCCGAAGTACCACTCTCCGCTGAGTTCGGGCATGGCCTAGAGAGGCCTCGCCGACAAAAGAGCGGGGCCCAGTTGACCAAGACAAGCTCCACGAGCCACAAAAGGGACCCAACCCAAAAGACAGGCCCCGTGAGCTCCAAGCGAGACCCAACCTACCAACGCAAGTCTCATGAAACACATGCGGGACCAGCCCAAATGGAAAGCCCTGTAACCTCCATACGAGGCCCAGCCTAACGAAGCAGGCCTTGCGAGCCACATGCGAGGCCCATCCCAAGGGGTAGGCCATGCGAGCTCTAAGCGAGGCCCAGCCTATCAAGGAAGGCTTCGCGGGCTGCAATAAGACCACGGCAACATGGGCCCGCCTAGCAGCCCAAGCCCCAACAATCCAACATAAGGGCCACGCCCACAGATGGGCGGCCCACCCCTCTCCTTTGTCTCGCCATCCACGGCCAGGCTTAAAGGCCCAGCGCGAACCCTCCCCGTGAAGCCCCTACTGAGTACCTTGGAAATGGGCCACGCACCCTCAGCGTATATGCATATAAACTTGGGTTCACTCTCCTCATTCTGTAAGTTATTCCTTACCCGAGAAAGCCCATATTCTCTCTCTCTCTCTCTCTCTCTCTCTAAAACTACAGTTACACTTCCGAGCTAAGAGGACGTTCGCTCCATAATACATACATTACACTAATACTAATTGAAATTTTGTTTAGTCAGAGAAAATATGCGCACACAATGTAGAGTCGATGTATGCCACAATTTGTTCTCAGGCATTAGATGGATAAAATAAACGACAGTGCATAACTATAAATGATATAAAGAATAACTTCACCTACTTTGAAGGGCATGTCTTGTGGAAAGGAAATTTACTATACTCATAAGTAGTCAATAGTACCACAATAGACTTATATGAACAAACCATGTCTCAATGCCATTTTCCTATTATTACTCGTGAATTCCAAATCAAGCTCCCCTAAATCTGAGATCCCCTCAATTCTACTCTCAAATACTCTCCCAGTGTTTTATATTCTTCTATGTCAACGCTTGTGTAACCTTCAATCACGAAATCACAATACCCAACAACTCTTTAACACTTAGATGTCTGGAAGCGTGTTTAGAGAACTACACCACACACATCAAACAATTAATTTCTCAATCCGCTGATCATGCATGTCTAAGAACTCTAAAAGTATGATGAATGCATCAAGACTACTAAGAGTGAAGTGCTTGGCTTTTATAGTAATCAGCACCTCTGGAAGTCAATCTAGGGTTTCCTTACCGATACATGCAAAAAGAACTAATGTAGAAAGTCTTCCGCGAATCATTATGGAAATGTTGGAATAGATCTAGGATTAAGAAAAGATTTATCGCTTCTAGCAAGCGGCGGAATATAAAAAAATTATTTAAAAACTCGTAAAACGTTTTTACAACCTAGACAAAGTGCATTAACATATAATTTAAAATTCTAAAACTACTTTGAGTTTTCACTCGGTACCAACCTTGAATGGAGCTTGAACATTGAGAAGCCTTAGGATGGTTGAAATGCTCATCTCCCCACTCCTCGCCTCTCCCACTAGTCTTCTCGAACCTGTGAGCAACCATGAAAGTTTCTACCACTAGAGTCTTTAGAGTTTAGGTTGGATTTAGTGTGTGGGCACTTTTAAACACTACGACTCAAGAACAAGTCTTTGAGTCAAAGAGCTAAAACAAAACGCTAGGTCTAATGAGGACCTAGGTGCCAAAACAAAAGAACAAGAAGAGATTCTAGAGAGAGAGGGGGTGGCCAACAACTTAGAGAGAGAAGCTCACAATTTCAAAATTGTGTGTTGTGAATTGTGAATGAGGTGGGGGTATTTATAGGAGGAAGATTACCTTGAAAATGTAATTTCCTCTTCTCTATTGAATATCACATATTCATGAGCAAACCGTTGTTTCCTCTTTTCTTCCCTTGCACGTCCAACACATGCCATCATGGCACTTGGATTTGTTTTCTCATTTGTTTTGCTTCTCTCTTGGCCGCCCACTTCCTTTCCTCTTAGAGGAGATTTGTTTACTCTTTTTCTTTTGGCTAGTATCTTCATACATCAATGCACAAAATAATCTCTCTTTCTCTCTTGGGTTGGACGGTTTTAAGGGCTTCTAGAATATGCTTCTAGATGTTTCTTTATTTGTTCATGACAACATAAGAAAAGTCCATTTAGAATTTCCACATAAAATTCCATGAAATGAAATTCAATCCTTAAGGCCCAATATTTCAATATGGCCGTGTGACTAGAATTTATTCTCACCATATGACAATGTCAAAAAAACTTATTTATTGACATTCATACCATCCAATGTCCAAAAGGACAAAATTACCCTTTAGACAATTTTCGTAAAACTTGTCTAGTTCTTGTTTTGACTTAGCTTTCTTGTTTAACTAATCCTACTCTAATGACTTGTGGTAGTGACCTCATGGACCCAAATGAACAAAGCTTGAGCTAGCATACTTGGACTCAATGTTGTCAATGGTGCCCACAAGAAGAGTTGTAATCTTTATTTTGTACATTTGATGTAATAAAGTCTCATGAAGACTCTTGCTTGTAATTGCCTATTCATTCATTAATAAAGTTGAAACGTTCATTCATTCTTTCTTTGTTTGAAGCTTTATGATAAAACCTTAGTCTTTTAGTCCATAAACAAACTTAACAACTTACGAAGAGACAAATGTAGATTTGCATGAACAAACTCTTTGTAGTTTTCTTAAAACGATATATTCACAATCTAAGGGTCAAAGGACTATTGACCTCAATACGACGGTTAGGAGAATTTATGATGTCTGGTTATGGGACATTGAGAGGTGGAGACTCTATAGTTCTTCTAGGTATCTTCTGAAGGTACTGAATTGACCAGTGCACTTCTAGAGACAAAATAAGAACAAACCATTTAATTTCTTATGTCTCGAAGTCACTACGTATGAATTGCATCATGCTTACCTTAATCCTGTAATGAGACATGGCATTTCACAGCTTACGTATTCTCATTTGAGAAAGTCAAAGTTTGGACTCATTGTGTGATTCCGAACATGACCTATTGGTGATGTACTAAGTTGTGAGTATGTCATGAGTAACTTTGTGAAGTTCTCATAGATATGGAATTCATGTACAAGATTGCTGAAATGCAACGTATGTCACCTCATGCTTTGTTCTTTGGAGTGTGAATAAATGAACTGGCCAGTGTCCAAATTGAGTCCTGACTCTTTTGGATGAAACAATGTGACTTGTTAGCTCCTCGTCAATAGATTGTTTCTAACTTATTCACAAGCGACAAAAGAGTTTAGGAAATAACAGGTAGAAGGGTAAAATGGTAATTTAGTAAATCCCGACTAGCTGATGACATTCATGAAGGGTAGCATAGATAATATTCAGTGGATCCGCTCATTATAATTAGGTCGAATTCTTGAGTAGAAAACAAATTCATTTGAACCGAGAGATTTTCAGTGTCAACTCTTTAGTGGAGTCAGTTGGCATTAAGCTAAACTTGGAAAAGGTTTGTGAACTTTTGAGTCCAAGTGTTTAGCTCAAGCTTTGTTCATTTGGGTCCATGAGGTCACTGTCACGAATCACATCGATAGGAATAGTTAAACTGGAAGCTAAGTCAAAACAAGAACGAAAATTGTCAAAAGGGTATTTTTGCCTTTTGAGACATATGATGAAATGAATGTCAATAAATTTTTTGACAAGTTCATTTGATGACTTAATGTCACTCGTCCATAACTTGATTATTGGGCCTCGTGAATTAATTTCATTTCATAAGAATTTTATTGAAAAATTCTTAATGGGCTTTTCTCATGTTGTCATGAACAAATGAAGAAGCTTCTAGAAGCTCCTTCTAGATGAGGATAGGCGCCCAAATACCCAAGGAAAAGGAGAAATTATTTTGTGCATAAATGTATCAAGATACTTGCCAAAAGAAAAAGAGGAAACAAATTTCCTCTAGAAGGGAAGCATAACTTCGGCCAAGAGAGAGTCAAAGCAAGGCTTGGAACGAAATAGGAAACAAATCCAAGGCTTATTGAAGCCTTTGTTGGCCGAGCATCTCAAGTGGGAAAAGAGGTAATTGGCTCATGAATATGTGATATTCTATAGAAGAGGAAACTACCTTATAGAAGGTGAGACCTCTCCTATAAATAGGAGCCTCATTTCCTCACAATTGAATCATCCAAGTTTAAGAGATTTGAGAGACTCTCTCTCTAGAACTTGTGGCCGAAAATCCTCTCTCTCTCTCTCTAGTTTATTTTCGATTTTTCTTGTCTTGGCACCTAGGTCCTCACTCGACCTAGTGTTTAGCTCTGCGACTTCAAGACTTGTTCTTAAGTTGTAGTGTTTAAAAGTGCCCACTCACTGATTCCTTTTATTTCGAGTGATTTAGTGTAGAAACTATCGTGGTTGCTCGAGGTGCCGAGGAAAGAAAGAGAGACGTGCTGCGAGGGGAGACGAGCGTTGCAAACTTTCCAAAAGCGTCTTCAAGGTTCAAGCTTCAAGAAAGGTTAGTAAACTCTTAGCTCATATTAGTTTTTAATTACATGTACTTGCTTCTTTGTCTAGGTTAGTAAAAACTGTTTTTACTTGAAAAGAAATTTTTTAAAATTCCGCCGCTTCCCGAAGCGTTTAATCTTTTTCTTAAACCCTAGATCAATTCCAACAAATGGTATCAGAGCTATGGTCAAAGATTAGCATGTACATGTTTTAAAATTATGAGCTTGAAAATCGTTTTCGAAAGTTTACTAATTTTGTGACAAGTTAGAATTGTAATCTTAGATTTTTTTAATTTATTGCTCTTGCCTTTAAATTAAAAAGCATGTTGATTTTATATGAGTTTGGGATGTTTTTAAAACACATTAGAATCAGTTCTAAAAGTTTTTAATTTTTTACATTGAAAAACGTGTTTTAAAGGTTTGAGAAATTTCGAGTAAATTTTTGTGACTAGTTTTGTTATCTTGATAGTTTCTTATTTTTACATGAATCGTTTTATGCTTGTTGTTATTTCTTTTATGCCTTGTTATTACCTTGCTAATAAAACACAAATAAAAGCTTTAACAACCTTCATAAAACGTTCCGTTACACTCGATTCTTTTTCGCACATAAAAAGGACCAAGCTTTAATTATTTCTTTTTCTTCGAGCTGGAGTAAACCCGCATTAAAAGTGGCATAACTCTCTGCTCAGAAATCGAAATTTAATGATTATCGAATCAAATTAAAGCTCTGTCTATCCTCTGTCCAATTCCACCGGTTTCAGCTCAAAAGGACATCGGAGCCGCCAGATATGGCGATTTTACTCCGAGGTGCGCGGCTGTCTGAAACTCCAGTTTTTTAGAAATCCGGATTTTCAAACCCCACTACCATGAGTTATAGAACTCTAATGAGAAAATTTTCTTGAGAAAAAATGTTTTTCATATGATTATAAACATGATGTGTAAGATTAAAATGTTTTGATTTTTTAAAGTTTAATTGAAATTGAATTTTTACAAAACTAGTTTGAATTTTGAAAAACCGTTTTCACTTTCAAACTTGAAAATATTTTGTCATCCAAATCAAATAAGTTTTCAAAATGTTTTCAAAACTATATCTATATCACATATGTTCAAAATCTATATGCTCTTGAAAATTTGAGTGGGAGGTCTCTTTGTAGACAAGCCGAAAAATAAAAGATGTGTAATCTCAAACTTTCAAGTGTTCGAGTGAGTTGAAGTTCACACTTCCCTCATGCACTTTCCCGAAATAGAAAATAGGAAAAGATCGAGTATGTACCTTGTGCCTTTATGCACTAATACTGCTCTGAACATGTCGATCTAGGATTCTCTTCTAGTTGTCCGCTCTGTCGCTCTCTAAGAGTCGATGAACCAACTCCAAAAACTAAGTGGGAGGGTTATGCTTGTTGTTTGTAACCCACGATCCCTAACACTAATGAAAAGTGCAAGTGTCGCCGGACTAAGAGTCACCCTCGTGGCCCTCTCTTAAATGAGAGTACTCAAGGGCGCTTTGCTCTGATCATTGCTCAATGAGCTACGTCCGAGAGTGAGACGATGATGGCAAGGCCTCCCCTTGGGGGATTGTTTTTCAAAGTTGACCTTTTGGACTAAGTGGTTGGTTGCACACTTAGGCTCAATGCCTAGTAATCCTCCCTCGAGGCCCTGCGAAAGGATGTGAGTGATCAAACCAATTTACAAGGTGGGTAGTCGAAATTGATGTATTGACATCTTGGCTTAGCATTAATGATGTGTCATTTACTTATAAAAGGAGATTTTTTGCGACCTTCTCTTGAGGGAGTAAATTATCGTTTGGTTTATAACACCTTTGGATTTTATAAAAGTCTTAATTAAACTTAAATCCTAAACCAAAGACTAATCATAAACTTGTTTCAACTTATATAGGCAATATGTCTCTCAACCATCTCTCAATCTTTCTTTCCTCGATCAAACTCGAAAACGAAAACTACGTAGATTCGAAACGTAACCTTGACATAATACCTACCGTTAACAAGCACAGATGGGTACTCACCACCCCGTGTCCTCCTCTGACGAATGATGATTCAACTCAAGAGGACAATGACGCCTTAACGGCCTGGCTTCGATCCGATGAGATTGTGAGGTGCTATATCTTGGCATCTATGAACAATATGCTGAAAGAGCAACATCGTGACATCGAGACTACCGCTGACATGCTCTACAATCTCCTTGAGATGTTTGGAGGGCAAAGGCATCAAACAAGGCTACAAGCAGTCCGACAGTTTATGAACTGTCATATGCAGGCTAGGACTCCTGTTGGAGACTTCATGATACTGATCATTAGTTTTCTGAATAAAATGGAAATCCTAGGATCTGAGATTGATGGGAAGAATATCATAGATATGATCTTAGAAACTCTCCCCGCATCTCTTGATACCTCCAAGATGAACTACTCCATAAACAAGCTAGAGTACACTGTTACCAAGCTTATGAAGGAACTTCACACTGATGTAGGTCTCACTAAGAGAAAGAGGAATCAAGGAGAGGCACATGCTACTGAGCAAAAAGCCTCCGCCTCTAGAACTAAGAAGAGACCTCACAAAGCCGATAAAAAGAACTGTCCTGCCTATCTCAAAGCAAAGGAACATAGTATTGTACTAGTTACCGAAGCATGCTTAGTAGCTGATAATGTATCAACGTGGATTCTTGACTCCGCTGCTACTAACCATATTTGTTGTTCCTTGAATGGTTTCAAGAAAACCAAAAGCTTAGAGGAAGGCGAGTTCTGTTTCAAATGGGGTGATGGGAGACTGGTGTCCGCGAAGGCTGTGGGATCCGTGACGCTGTCTTTTGAAGACCGCACTTTAATCTTGAATAATGTTTATTTTGTTCCTACCTTTGGGAAGAACTTAATATCTGTTGCTCGTCTTCGTGAGCAAGAATATTGTTTAAAGTTCATTAAGAATGGAATTCGTATTTCGTTTCCTGATAATTCTTTTGTCACCGATGCATGTATGAAGAATGCTCTTTTCTACATCTATCCCACTAAACCTTCTCTTTTAGACACCGAAATAGATAATGATCTAATTAGGGAGCCAAAGAGGATCAAACTTTCTGAATCCTCCGATCTAACAAAATCAACACACCTATTGCACTTAAGACTTGGTCAGATCAGTCTAGAAAGGATTAAGAGACTTGTGAGGGTTGGTCCACTCCAAGCCTCTGCAATAGGATCACTACCTACTTGTGAATCCTGCATAGAAGGAAAAATGACTAAGCGACCTTTCTCTGATAAGGGTCGAAGAGCCACTGAGTTGCTGGAACTAATACATTCTGATGTATGTGGTCCGCTCAGCCAACAGGCACGTGGAGGATACGAATACTTCGTTACCTTCACCGATGATTACTCATGATATGGGTTTGTCTATTTGCTCAAACACAAATCCGAGACCTTTAACGTATTTAAGGTCTTTAGGGCTTTAGTGGAAAAGCAAACTGGCAAAGTGATCAAAACCCTTCGATCCGATCGAGGTGGTGAGTATATGTCTAGAGAGTTCGATGACTTTCTTAAAGAAGAAGGTATCGCTTCTCAGCTTACCGCACCTGGCACACCTCAACAAAATGGAGTGTCAGAGAGAAGGAACCGAACTCTAATGGAGATGGTTAGATCAATGATGAGTTACTCATCACTCTCTCTTTCCTTTTGGGGATATGCCCTCGAAACAGCCGCTTATATTATGAACCAAGTTCCGTCCAAAACGGTTCCTGGTACTCCTTATGAACGATGGACTGGCCGTAAAGTTAGTTTTGGCCACATCCGAATTTGGGGTTGCCCTGCACATGTGCTAAGGCAAAAGACTAGCAAGTTGGCTAGTAGGTCAAAATTATGCCTGTTTGTGGGATATCCAAAGGAAACTAAAGGTTTCATTTTCAATAGTCCCGAGGACGATAAAACTTTCGTTAGCACGAATGCTCGTTTCCTCGAGGAGGACTTCATGAAGAATGCGAAACCTAGAAGCAAAATTGTGCTTGAAGAAAAGTTGGGTGAGGAAGCTTCTACCTCATCTGTAAGAACTGTTCTTACCCCAACTGAAACACAACCTAACTCATCAGAATCTCGTCAAGTAGTACTTCGACGCAGTGGGAGGGCTACTCAAAAGCCTGACAGGTACATGTCTTATGGAGACTCTCTTGTAGCCGTCTCTGACATGGATGATTCTATTTCCTATAGCCAAGCGATGGCTTGTTCTGAATCAAACCTTTGGCTTGACGCCATGAAAGTTGAAATGCACTCAATGTATGTCAACAATGTCTGGAAACTTGTAGACCTTCCTGAAGGGATTAAACCCGTTGGGTCTAAGTGGATATACAAGAAGAAAATGGGTCCTGATGGGAACGTCGAGACGTTCAAAGCACGACTTGTGGCGAAGGGTTATACCCAACAAGAAGGGATTGACTATGAAGAAACCTTCTCGCCAGTCGCGATGCTTAAATCCATCCGCATACTCCTATCCATAGCTGCAGCTCTCGACTATGAGATCTGGCAAATGGATGTCAAGACAGCCTTCCTGAATGGCAATCTTGACGAGCGCATTTATATGGCTCAACCAGACGGTTTCGTGGAAAAAGGTAAAGAGACCAAGGTTTGTGAGTTACTTAAGTCCATTTATGGACTAAAGCAAGCATCTAGGTCATGGAATATTAGATTCGATGAAACTGTGAAAAGCTTTGGCTTTGAACGCAGAATAGATGAGCCTTGTGTTTACAAGTTAATACACGAAGGTAAAGTTGTGTTTCTGGTACTATATGTTGATGATATACTACTCATTGGTAATGACGTGCGTAAGTTATCTAAGGTTAAGGTCTGGCTGGCAAAGCAATTCGATATGATGGATCTAGGAGAAGTCGCGTACATTCTAGGGATCCAAATCTTTCGAGATAGGAAAAACCGGACCCTGTCGCTCTCTCAAGCATCTTATATTAATAAGGTGATGGATCGCTTCTTGATGCAAGACTCCAAGAAGGGTCAAACACCCTTTAGGCATGGAGTTTCACCCTCTGAGGACCAGTCTCCCAAGACTGCACAAGAGATTGAAGACATGAGGAAAATTCCTTACGCCTCTTCCGTAGGAAGCCTCATGTATGCTATGCTTTGCACTAGACCTGATATATGTTTCGCCGTTGGCGTAGTTAGCCGTTTCCAATCCAACCCTGGACCCGAGCACTGGATTGCTGTTAAGCATGTTCTTAAGTATCTTCGAAGAACTAGGAACTTGATGCTTACATACTCAGGTACTGACCTGACTATGACGGGATATACCGACTCCGATTTTCAAGCGGATAAGGATTCCAGGAAATCCACTTCGGGAAATGTGTTCATCCTTAATGGTGGAGCTGTTGTGTGGAGAAGTATTAAGCAATCTTGCATTGCTGACTCCACAATGGAAGCAGAATATGTGGCTGCTTGTGAAGCATCCAAAGAGGCTGTATGGCTTAGAAAATTCCTTAAGTATTTGGAAGTTGTTCCAAACGTCGACGAGCCCATGACCCTTTATTGTGATAATAGTGGGGCTGTCGCTAACTCAATGGAACCTAGAAGCCATAAGCGCTCTAAGCATATTGAGAGGAAATACCATTTGATTCGAGAGATCGTGCAACGCGGAGACGTGGAGGTGAAGTAGATCTCTGGCAGATCCATCCACCAAGGCCCTAGCGAACAAGGTCTTCGACCAACATCGTGAGGGATTAGGCATGAAAGATTACACACATCTTCTTTGAGTCAAGTGGGAGTTTGTTGTCAATGGTGCCCACAAGAAGAGTTGTAATCTTTATTTTGTACATTTGATGTAATAAAGTCTCATGAAGACTCTTGCTTGTAATTGCCTATTCATTCATTAATAAAGTTGAAACGTTCATTCATTCTTTCTTTGTTTGAAGCTTTATGATAAAACCTTAGTCTTTTAGTCCATAAACAAACTTAACAACTTACGAAGAGACAAATGTAGATTTGCATGAACAAACTCTTCGTAGTTTGCTTAAAACGATATATTCGCAATCTTAGGGTCAAAGGACTATTGACCTCAGTACGATTGTTAGAAGAATCTATGATGTCTGGTTATGAGGCATTGAGAGTTGGAGACTCTATAGTTCTTCTAGGTATCTTCCGAAGGTACTGAATTGACCAGTGCACTTCTAGAGACAAGATAAGAACAAACCATTTAACCTCTTATGTCTCGAAGTCACTATGTATGAATTGCATCATGCTTACCTTAATCCTGAAATGAGACATGCCATTTCACACCTTAGTATTCTCAATTGAGAAAGTCAGAGTTCAGACTCACTATGTGATTCCGAACATGGCCTATTGGTGAAGTACTAAGTTGTGAGTATGTCATGAGTAACTTTGTGAAGTTCTCATAGATATGGAATTCATGTACAAGATTGTTGAAATGCAATGTATGTCACCTCATGCTTTGTTCCTTGGAGTGTGAATAAATGAACTGGCCAGTGTCCAAATTGAGTCCTGACTCTTTTGGATGAAACAATGTGACTTGTTAGCTCCTCGTCAATACATTGTTTCTAACTTATTCACAAGCGACAAAGGAGTTGAGGAAATAACAGGTAGAAGGGTAAAATGGTAATTTAGTAAATCCCGACTAGCTGATGACATTCATGAAGGGTAGCATAGATAATATTCAGTGGATCCGCTCATTATAATTAGGTCGAATTCTTGAGTAGAAAACAAATTCATTTGAACCGAGAGATTTTCAGTGTCAACTCTTTAGTGGAGTCAGTTGGCATTAAGCTAAACTTGGAAAAGGTTTGTGAACTTTTGAGTCCAAGTGTTTAGCTCAAGCTTTGTTCATTTGGGTCCATGAGGTCACTGTCACGAATCACATCGATAGGAATAGTTAAACTGGAAGCTAAGTCAAAACAAGAACGAAAATTGTCAAAAGGGTATTTTTGCCTTTTGAGACATATGATGAAATGAATGTCAATAAATTTTTTGACAAGTTCATTTGATGACTTAATGTCACTCGGCCATAACTTGATTATTGGGCCTCGTGAATTAATTTCATTTCATAAGAATTTTATTGAAAAATTCTTAATGGGCTTTTCTCATGTTGTCATGAACAAATGAAGAAGCTTCTAGAAGCTCCTTCTAGATGAGGATAGGCGCCCAAATACCCAAGGAAAAGGAGAAATTATTTTGTGCATAAATGTATCAAGATACTTGCCAAAAGAAAAAGAGGAAACAAATTTCCTCTAGAAGGGAAGCATAACTTCGGCCAAGAGAGAGTCAAAGCAAAGCTTGGAACAAAATAGGAAACAAATCCAAGGCTTATTGAAGCCTATGTTGGCCGAGCATCTCAAGTGGGAAAAGAGGTAATTGGCTCATGAATATGTGATATTCTATAGAAGAGGAAACTACCTTATACAAGGTGAGACCTCTCCTATAAATAGGAGCCTCATTTCCTCACAATTGAATCATCCAAGTTTAAGAGATTTGAGAGACTCTCTCTCTAGAACTTGTGGCCGAAAATCCTCTCTCTCTCTCTAGTTTATTTTCGATTTTTCTTGTCTTGGCACCTAGGTCCTCACTCGACCTAGTGTTTAGCTCTGCGACTTCAAGACTTGTTCTTAAGTCGTAGTATTTAAAAGTGCCCACTCACTGATTCCTTTTATTTCGAGTGATTTAGTGATAGAAACTATCGTGGTTGCTCGAGGTGCCGAGGAAAGAAAGAGAGACGTGCTGCGAGGGGAGACGAGCGTTGCAAACTTTCCAAAAGCTTCTTCAAGGTTCAAGCTTCAAGAAAGGTTAGTAAACTCTTAGCTCATATTAGTTTTTAATTACATGTACTTGCTTCTTTTTCTAGGTTAGTAAAAACTGTTTTTACTTGAAAATAAATTTTTTAAAATTCCGCCGCTTCCCGAAGCGTTTAATCTTTTTCTTAAACCCTAGATCAATTCCAACACTCAAAAGTTCACAAACCTTTTCCAAGTTCTAGCTTAATATCAAATGACTCCACTAAAGGGTTGACACTGAAATCTCTGGGTTCAAATGAATATATTTTATACTTGTTATCGGCCCGACCCCGATCGCGCCCGAACGAAGGCGAAACGACGTCAAACGCGCCCCGGCGGCTTGCCCCGGCCATTGGCCGGCCCTAGGGCCAACCTCGGCCAATGGTCGGCCCAAATATCCTCGGCCATTGGCCGGCCCAAGCGCCAGCCTCGGCCAATGGCCGAGCCAAGCTATCCTCGGCCATTGGCCGGCCCTAGGGCCAGCCTCGGCCAATGGCCGGCCCAAATATCCTCGGCCATTGGCCGGCCCAAGTGCCAG
Organism: Urtica dioica subsp. dioica; assembly: GCF_054948205.1. Taxonomy (NCBI): domain Eukaryota; kingdom Viridiplantae; phylum Streptophyta; class Magnoliopsida; order Rosales; family Urticaceae; genus Urtica; species Urtica dioica. Next base: position 11,665,414 of record NC_142762.1, read on the forward strand.
CCTCGGCGAATGGCCGAGCCAAGCTATCCCCGGCCATTGGCCGGCCCTAAGGCCAGCATCGGCCAATGGCCGGCCCAAATATCCTCGACCATTGGCCGGCCCAAGCGCTAGCCTCGGCCAATGGCCGAGCCAAGCTATACCTGGCCATTGTCGGCCCTAGGGCCAGCCTCGGCCAATGGCCGGCCCAAATATCCTCGACCATTGGCCGGCCCAAGCGCCAGCCTCGGCCAATGGCCAAGCCAAGCTATCCCCAGCCATTGGCCGACCCTAGGGCCAGCCTCGGCCAATGGCCGGCCCAAGGGCCAGCCTCGGCCAATGGCCGAGCCAAGCTAACCTCGGCCAATGGGTTACTCAAAACGCCCCTTGGTCGCCTATAAATACCGGGGGTCCCTCCCCTGGTCCAGGTAATCCGAACTTGAGTACTGAAATGTTGTCGAACTCGTAACTCGCTCGTTTCTCTAAAGTCTCGGCCTCTAAACACCCAAACCCTCAATATCCACCTCAATCCTACTAATGTTGAGCGTCGGAGAAGTAAACAGAGGCAACCCCTCTGTTTCCCTTTTGTAGTTCATCGTTACCTTCTCTTGCAGGACCAACGACAGACGAGGAAAACACCATTCACAACTAAGGGAAGGCTCGGGACACCGAGTCCGACACGCTCGAGCCCGAACGCGACCATTTGGTCCGGCCTTAGGTCGAACCGTTCGAGGCTCCTAAATAGTTGTCCGAAAATGAGCGACAACAATACTCAAGAATTTTATTTGATTATAATGAGTGGATCCATTGAATATTATCTATGTTTGCCCTTATGAATATCATCAACTAGATGGGATTTACAAAATTACCATTTTCCCTTCTAATTGTTATTTCCTCAACTCCTTTGTCGCTTGTGAATAAGTTGTTGTCAATGGTGCCCACAAGAAGAGTTGTAGTCTTTATTTTGTACATTTGATGTAATAAAGTCTCACGAAGACTCTTGCTTGTAATTGCTTATTCATTTAATAAAAAGTTGAAACGTTCATTCATTCCTCCTTGTCCGTTTGAAGTTTTTTGATAAAACATTAGTCTTTAGTCCATAAACAAACTTAACAACTTACGAAGAGACAAATGTAGATTTGCATGAACAAACTCTTTGTAGTTTTCTTAAAACGATATATTCGCAATCTAAGGGTCAAAGGACTATTGACCTCAGTACGACTGTTAGGAGAATTTATGATGTCTGGTTATGGGACATTGAGAGGTGGAGACTCTATAGTTCTTCTAGGTATCTTCTGAAGGTACTGAATTGACCAGTGCACTTCTAGAGACAAAATAAGAACAAACCATTTAATTTCTTATGTCTCGAAGTCACTACGTATGAATTGCATCATGCTTACCTTAATCCTGTAATGAGACATGGCATTTCACAGCTTACGTATTCTCATTTGAGAAAGTCAAAGTTTGGACTCATTGTGTGATTCCGAACATGACCTATTGGTGAAGTACTAAGTTGTGAAGATGTGATGAGTAACTTTGTGAAGTTCTCATAGATATGGAATTCATGTATAAGACTGCTGAAATGCAATGTATATCACCTCATGCTTTGTTCCTTGGAATGTGAATAAATGAACTGGCCAGTGCCCAAATTGAGTCTTGACTCTTTTGGATGAAACAATGTGACTTGTTAGCTCCTCGTCAATACATTGTTTCTAACTTATTCACAAGCGACAAAAGTGTTGAGGAAATAACAGCTACAAGGGTAAAATGGTAATTTTGTAAATCCCGAATAGCTGATGATATTCATGAAGGGTAAACATAGATCATATTCAGTGGATCCACTCATTACAATTAGGTTGGATTCTTGAGTAGAAAATAAATTCATTTGAACCAAGAGATTTTCAGTGTCAACTCTTTAGTGGAGTCAGTCTGCATTAAGCTAAACTTGGAAAATGTTTGAGAACTTTTGAGTCCAAGTATCTAGCTCGAGCTTTGTTAATTTGGATCCATGAGGTCACTATCACAAATCATATCGAGTAGGAATAGTTAAACTAGAAGCTAAGTCAAAACAAGAACGAGACAAGTTTTACGAAAATTGTCAAAAGGGTAATTTTGTCTTTTTGGACATAGGATGAAATGAATGTCAATAAATTTTTTGACATGGTCATTTGATGACTTACATCCACTCGGCCAAAATTAATTTGTTTGGGCCTTGTGGATTAATTTCATTTCATAAGAGTTTTATTGAAAATTCTTAATGGGTCTTTCTCATGTTGTCATGAACAAATGAAGAAGCTTCTAGAAGCTCCTTCTAGAGAGCCTTGGCCGCCCATCACCTAGAGAAAAAAGGGAGATTATTTTGTGCATCAATGTATGAATATACTTGCGAAAAGAAAAAGAGGAAACAAATTTCCTCCAAGAGGAAAGTGAATTTCGGCCAACTAGAGTCAAGGGAGAAGCAAATAAAAATGGAAACAAATCCAAGGACTTGCTTGGATCCTCTTGGCCGTGTGGAATCAAAGGAAGAAGAGCAAATTTGGCTCATGAATATGTGATATTCTATAGAAGAGGAAACTACCTTGTTGAAGGTGAAACCTCCCCTATAAATAGAGCCCTCATTCTTCACATTTCATTCATCCCAAGTTTTAGAGATTGAGAGCTTCTCTCTCTACCTTGGCCGAACTCCTTTCTCTTTCTCTAGTTTTCTTTCGTTTTTGTTTTGGCCCCTAAGTCCTCATTTGACCTAGCGTTTTTAGCTCTTCGACTTTGAGACTTGTTCTCGAGTCGTCGTGTTTAAAAGTGCCCACTCACTAATTCCTTTTCTCTTGAGTGATTATTGTGATAGAAACTGTCGTGGTTGCTCGAGTTGCCAAGGAAAGAAGAGAGATGTGCTGCGAGGTGAGACAAACGTTTTCAACCTTCCGAAAGCTCATCAACGTTCAAGCTTCTAAAAAGGTTAGTAAATTTTAAATGCTCATAATAGTTTTTATTTACATGTACTTGCTCTTTATCTAGGTTAGTAAAATCGTTTTACTCGTTTAAAAGAAAATTTTTAAATTCCGCCGCTTGCTCGATGCGTTAAACTTTTTCTTAACCCTAGATCAATTCCAACATAAGTTAGAAACAATGTATCGACGAGGAGCTAACAAGTCACATTGATTCATCCAAGGCATGAGGTGATATACATTGCATTTCAGCAATCTTGTACATGAATTCCATATCTATGAGATTTTCACAAAGTTGTTCACAACATCTTCATAACTTAGTACTTCACTAATAGGTCTTGTCTATATCATATAGTGAATCTAGATCTATGAATTTCTCAAATGAGAATACGTAAGCTATGAACAAGCATGATGCAATTCATACATAGTGACTCCGAGACATAAGAGGTTAAATGGATTGTTCTTATTCTGTCTCTAGAAGTGCACTGGTTCAGTACCTTCAGAAGATACCTAGGAAGAACTATAGAGTCTCCAACTCTCAATGCCTCATAACCAGACATCATAGATTCTCCTAACAATCATACTGAGATCAATAGCCCTTTGATCCTTAGATTGTGAATATACTGTTTTAAGCAAGCCATGAAGATTTTTTTTCATGAAAATCTATATTTGACTCTTCATTTGTTGTTAGGTTTGTTTAAGGACTAAAGACTATTGTTTATCACAAAGCTTCAAACAGACAAGAAAAAATGAATGAACGTTTCAACTTTTATTAACTATTCAGCAGTTACAAGCAAGAGTCTTCGCGAGACTTTATTACATTAAATGTACATAAGTAAAAAATACTACTCTTCTTCTGGGCACCATTGACAACAGAAAATACAGAAAACTTGCCAAAAATACGGAATTGCACACAGCGGTCAAGATGTTTCAACATATCATGGAGCATGTTATCCGACATCTTACCAAACTAACTTGAAGCCCACAACACAAGTGTTGTCGCACGAAAATGAACAACTATTATATACCTCGGGTGGTTCGATCCAAGGCCGGACCAAGTGATCGCACCCGGGCCAAAAGTATGAACTCGAAAGTCTCGAGCTAGGTTCTCTCCGATCAACCCGCCTCTCGGGAAAGGTAGGGGGTGAGGAGGAGGAGTGACCGTGCCTTGTGTGTCGGCTGCCTACGTACCCGTGTGTGGGATCAGGTCAGACGTAGTTCAGGCGTGAAAGACGCAGTATGAGGTGTAGAACCCTGGTGGAGAAGCGTGCTCGATGAAGGAGACGGGGCACGAGGGGTCCTCGGCGGCGTCTCAGAACTTCGGAGATCGCGTGCGCGTCTAGCGTGTTAGACGCGCAGGGGGACTCTAGTCGAGAACCCTAGGGGCGTGCTTGAGCACGGGGGGGTGTTCGGTCAGAGGGAGCAACGTCCGGGAAGTCCCCGTGAGTGCTTCGAAAACTCTGAGAACGGGAAATCGAGGAGAATTCGCTTCAGGCCAAGGATGGCATCTAGAGAAGCAGAGAGAAGTCTCAAGTTCCTTGAGAATGAATGGGATGGCTTTCCCCTCAATGAGAAGGGTATTTATAGGTGTTTGATGGCCTTAGAAGGTCCTTTTTTCGTCCATGTGGGACTAGGAGCGAGCGCGCCGTCAAGTGGAGGCGCACGGCGCGCGGGTCATCTGGCGCGGCGCGGGATGTGCAGCGCGGGATGCGCGGCGCGGGCGTGTATTCGCGCGGCGCACGGTTTGCCTGGCGCGGCGCGCGGCTTGCTGTGTGGCCGGCCGGCGCGGCGTGCTGTGCGCGCGGTGCACGGCCCGTCTCGTCGGGCTCTTGTGGGCCTTTAGGGGTCTTCGGATACCACTCTTGTCACGCAAAATATGAAGGCTTCTACTTGACGAGAGTGACTAGTGTCTTGGCTCGAGGCTCGACTCGAGGAACGACTCGAGGCTCGACTCGAGGAACGGCTCGAGGCTCGACTTAAGGAACGACTCGAGGCTCGACCCGAGGAGAACGACTCGAGGCTCGACTCGAGGAACGACTCGAGGCTCAACTCGAGGAGAACGACTCAAGGCTCGACTCGAGGGGCGTGATGATTTGGCACGAGGACTTGCCAGTCGACTCGTGACAGAAGGCTTTCGGCTCTTCCGGACCTCTGGACTGACCATCGGCCCTTTGAACGGCATGTCTTCTTGGCGTCTCGGGTTTTCCGAAAACGACCGACAACATTAGCCCCCCAAGTTTATCGCTCGGGAGGCCCCGGGCGGTGAACTTTTAATTGTTTCCGCCGGGTGTTTGAGGAAAAATTTATCTCCCAGGGCTTTGCCGTCGCGAAGCTTTTGTGATTATAGAGAATATTCTTGCAATTGCAAGTGCTCTCTCTCGCTTTTTCGTCTCTCTCAACACGATTGTGTGATCAACACGTGGAGGAGGGTCCAAGCGGATACGAGGCGTAGCTCAATGTGGGCGAGGTGGACGCGATTGCATCCATCGCTCTAGCCCCGGAGCAACGGGGACATGCGCATGCATGTAGGGCATGCACTTGTGCAGAGGCGTACCGGCGTGTCGCGGCTTGTTGATCTTTTGGTGCGATTACGCCCAAGTCTTTCTTCAATGGTGTTTTGTTTGATGATATCATCAACCCGGAGTCCATGGGAGTCGACGGTGACTAGCAGGGTGACGATTGTGTTATCGTCACCTGTTAGGGGAAGATCATGGCATCCATCTCGGCCAGCTTGGAAGGCGACTGCACTTTTGCGTTTCGCAAAGGCGTGCTCATTCCGAGGTCTCGAAGATGGAGGTTGATGTTACGGGCTGATGCTTCGAGAAGACGGAGTGGCACCTGGTGAAGGGCTCTGCCGCACTGGAGGGCTTCGACTGCTCGGGGATCAATGCCAAAAGTTTGACCACGCATCAAGCATAAGTCGGTCTCACGGGGCATCCGCTATTCCCGCCTTGGTGACGCTTTTTCATCTGCGTTCGGAAGATCGGCCCTTATTCCCCAGACGCGAGCGCGGGTCTCTGCTTTGGCTGACCTGTTCTTTAGGTCGCTCCAGGTGTTTGCTCGAGGAGCGGGACTTGACTCGAGGAGAATGGCTCGTCTCGAGGAGCAAGGCTCGACTCTAGGACAGTGATTTGACTCGAGGAGCGAAGCTCGACTTGAGGAGAATGACTCGACTCGAGGAGCGAGGCTCGACTTCGAGGAGAATGACTCGACTCAATGAGCGAAGCTCGACTTCGAGGAGAATGACTCGACTCAAGGAGTGAAGCTCGACTCGAGGAGAATGACTCATCTCGAGGAGCAAGACTCGACTCGAGGACAGTGATTTGACTCGAGGAGCGAAGCTCGACTTGAGGAGAATGACTCGACTCGAGGAGCGAGGCTCAACTTCGAGGAGAATGACTCGTCTCGAGGAGCAAGGCTCGACTCGAGGACAGTGATTCGACTCGAGGAGCGAAGCTCGACTCAAGGAGAATGACTCAACTCGAGGAGCGAGGCTCGACTTCGAGGAGAATATCTCGACTCAAGGTGCGAAGCTCGACTTTGAGGAGAATGACTCGACTCAAGGAGTGAAGCTCGACTCGAGGAGAATGACTCATCTCGATGAGCAAGGCTCGACTCGAGGACAGTGATTTGACTCGAGGAGCGAAGCTCGACTTCGAGGAGAATGACTCGACTCAAGGAGTGAAGCTCGACTCAAGGAGAATGATTCGACTCGAGGAGCAAAGCTCGACTTGAGGAGATTCTACACGACCTCATTCGTTGTCTGGGACTCTTCCAGGTGGTGCTTGCTCGAGCAAAGTCTCAGCTAGCTCGGGCCGAGCGAGGTTCTTGCTCAGAGGCGGAGTTTGTGAGTCTTTGCGAGCACCTTCAATTAGTTCGCATGGAATGGGGAGTCTCCCAAGGCGAGCGTGATCGTGCCCGGTTGGCGGTGGCGAAGATGGCATGACATATGCCTTGTATGGCGGTTTAGGTGCGCGTTGTGGCGACCCAGAGGGAGTCGTGAGAGACGGTTCTGTGCGTCGTTTAGGCGTCATAGGCACGTTGCGAGGGATGGCCTAGATGCGCCACATAGGTTATTTAGGCGCGTCGCGAGGGACGACGTGGTTGCGCCATGTAGGCGTCTTACGTGTGCCACGTAGGCGTCTCAGGTGCGCCATGTAGGCGGCTTTAGTGCGCCATGTAGGCGTCTTTGGTGCATCGCGAGGGACGGCTTTAGTGCGCCATGTAGGAGTCTTAGGTGCGCCATGTAGCCGTCTTTGGTGCGACGCGAGAGACGGCTTTGGTGCGCCATGTAGGCGTCTTAGGTGCATCGCGAGGGACGACTTCATCCTGCATCTCTGGGATGTCTTATGGCACGCCGCGGAGGCGTCTTAGGTGCGTCACGAGGGACGACGTGGTAGCGCCATGTAGGCGTCTTACGTGCGCCATGTAGGCGTCTTAGGTGCGCCACGTAGGCGTCTTAAGTGCGTCGCGAGGGACGGCTTTGGTGCGCCATGTAGGCGTCTTAGGTGCGCCATGTAGGCGTCTTTGGTGCATCGCGAGGGACGACTTTAGCCTGCATCTCTGGGATGTCTTATGGCGCGCCGCAGAGGCGTCTTAGCCTGCATCTCAGGGATGTCTTATGGCGCGTCGGGGAGGCGTCTTAGCCTGCATCTCTGGGATGTCTTATGGCGCGCCGCGGAGGCGTCTTAGCCTGCATCTCGGGGATGTCTTATGGCGCGCCGCAGAGGCGTCTTAGCCTGCATCTCTGGGATGTCTTATGGCGCGCCGCGGAGGCGTCTTAGCCTGCATCTCGGGGATGTCTTACGGCACGCCGCGGAGGTGTCTTAGCCTGCATCTCTGGGATGTCTTATGGCGCGCCGCAGAGGCGTCTTAGCCTGCATCTCTGGGATGTCTTACGGCGCGCCGCGAAGGCGTCTTAGCCTGCATCTCTGGGATGTCTTACGGTGCGCCGCGGAGGCGTCTTAGTTGAACGCTCGTTCCCGTTTATGTTCGGGTGTTTTGTTTTGGGTGGAGCGTGCTTTCTTTGGGTGGAGCGTACTTTCTTGAGGATTTTGAGTGTACTTGTCGTTGCCTATGTCACTAGCCCCCCTAGTTTTTGGGTTTACAATCGTTTTTTGATGACTGAAAATCTTTGATAAAGTTGATTTTGAAAGAAAAAACCTCAAACTTTATTAATATCGCAAAAATTTGAAATCCTAAAACATTGGCTCGTAGGCCTTATTGAATGTTGGAAAGCAAAGAAATAAAATGGGGGGAAGCGCTGGCTACTGGTAGTACTGCCTCAAGTGTTCCGCATTCCACAGGCGACGGATCGGTGTCTCGTCCGTGTAGTATGTCCCGCCATGTATGACTTGGCAGATGTTGTGGGGTCCCTCCATGTTTGGGATGAGGACGTCAGCACCTTGCACTTGGGTGTCATGCAGATGTCTTCATGGATTTTGCGGAAGACCTTGGTCGACTCGACGCTATCTCTGAATTGGGAGATCGTGTTAACCGTCTTTCTAGCGGTCTTTCCATCGATTCCTTGGATGTAGCATACTCTGGGTTGGGATTGGTCTCCAGCCATGATGCCTAGGTGGTATGTTGAAGTAATGGCCCTTAGTCGGTTCAGCGTGGGTCGCCCAATGATTACATTATAGGGCGACTCTTGATCGACCACTAGGAATGGGACCATGTGAACGACTTCAATGCCTCCGGGAGTTCCGAAGGTGACCGGCAAATCGATGATGCCTTCGGTCATGACTTTCTCCCCAGTGAACCCGAATAGAGGCGTTTGGGTCGGAGTTGGATGTAGCCCCCCGAGCTTCATGCGCTCTAGGGTGGACTTGAAAACTATGCCAGCAACACTGCCGTTGTCGATGAGAACTCTTTTCACCAAGTTATTAGCAACTTGGGCTTTGAGCACAATTGCGTCATTATGCGGATGCACAACTCGCTTGGCCTCTTCGTTGGTGAAGTACATCGTCTCGTGATGCACGGACAGAGGTCTTCATAGGTGAGGTTGACGTGCATAGCAGCGTCTTCTTGAGCTACGGCCCTTAGGAATTTTTTCCGTTGTCGGGCCGAATCTCCATCTTGTGGACCTCCCAATATGGTGGTCACAACGTGGAGTTGTGGATTGGCATTGGCAGTAGCCGCGGTTCGGTCGGCAGAAGCGGCTGTTCCTCCTCCCTTTCCAGACTGTTGTCTGTTCGTGGTGGGGCCCGCAACGCTAATCATGCGTAACACGAACTCTTTTAACTCACCCCGTTGGATCAGTGACTCGATCTGCCTTTTAAGACTATAGCATTCGGAAGTCAAGTGACCGTATTCTTGATGGAACTTGCAATATTTAGATCGATCGCGAGTCGCGGGATCTTTGCTCATTGGAGCCGGGGGAGTGAATTTGTCACGTGCCAAAGCTAGGATTTGCTCCGGCGTCGTGTTAAATGGCGTGAACGACGAGTAGCCCTTAAAGTTTTCTGCAAGTCGCGGCTTTTGGGGCATCGGAGGTCGACTATTAGACGTCTGACCTCCTTTGTTTCGTCTTTTACGGGAGTTGCCTTGCTCGTCGCTAGGCTCGTCCCGGCGGTGAGGGCTTTAATTATTGCCCTTGCGGCCATGGAGGTAATCTTCGACTCCCATGAAGGTCTTGGCACGAGTCATTAACTCGGCCATGGTAGAAGGGACACGGCCGACGATGGACTTAAGGAAGTCACTTGTGCGCAAGCCTTCGATGATGGGAGTGATTGCGTCTTTGTCGTCAAAGCGGTCGACCTTATTCGATTCTTCAGTGAATCGGGCGAGGTATCATCTAAGAGACTCGCCATTCTCTTGCCTGATTGACCACAGGTACATCTTGGTCTTCTTTTGGACCATAGATGTAGCAAACCGTGGTAGGAACATGTCCTTCAGGTCTTTGAACGAGTAGATGCTTCCTGGTCTTAAGTTCTTGAACCACTCAAAGCCGGGCCCGGCGAGGGTAAGACTAAAAGCTTGGCACATAGAACCAGGAGAGACACCCTGCATTGTCATCCAGGTTTCATAGTGCTGGATATGGTAAGTGTTGGAATCGATCTAGGGTTTAGGAAAATAATTAACGCTTCGGGAAGCGGCGGAATTATAAAAATTTTCTTTTACAAGTAAAAACGGTTTTTACTAACCTAGACAAGTGCAAGTACATGTAATTAAAAACTAATATGAGCTAAGAAGTTTACTAACCTTTCTTGAAGCTTGATCTTTGAGAAGCTCTTAGAAAGTTGCAACGCTCGTCTCCCCTCGCAGCACGTCTCTCTTCCTTTCCTCGGCACCTCGAGCAACCACGAAAGTTTCTATCACTAAATCACTCGAAATAAAGGAATTAGTGAGTGGGCACTTTTAAACACTACGACTTAAGAACGAGTCTTGAAGTCGCAGAGCTAAACACTAGGTCGAGTGAGGACCTAGGTGCCAAAACAAGAAAAATCGAAAATAAACTAGAACGAGAGAGAGAGAGGAGTTCGGCCAAGTTCTAGAGAGAGAGTCTCTCAAATCTCTTAAACTTGGATGAATGAATTGTGAAGAAATGAGGCTCCTATTTATAGGAGAGGTCTCACCTCCAATAAGGTAGTTTCCTCTTCTATAGAATATCACATATTCATGAGCCAATTTCCTCTTTTTCCCTTTGAGATACTCGGCCAACACAAGGACTTCTAGAGGCCTTGATTTGTTTCCTATTTTGTTCATGGCTTGCCTTTTTCTCAACTTGGCCGATTCCCTTATGCATCCTTATGCAAATTTGTTTCCTCTTTTTCTTTTGGCAAGTATCTAAATACATTTATGCACAAAATAAACTCTCCTATTTCTCTATAGGGTAGGCGCCCAACATGTCTCTAGAAGAAGCTTCTAGAAGCTTCTTCATTTATTCATGAGAACATGAAAAAGGCCCATTAAGAATTTTCAATGAAACTCTTATGAAATGAAATTAATTCACGAGGCCCAATGATCAAGTCATGGCCGAGTGACATTAAGTCATCAAATGAACTTGTCAAAAAATTTATTGACATTCATTTCATCCTTTGTCTCATAAGACAAAAATACCATTTTGACTATTTTCGTTCTTATTTTGACTTAGCTTCCAGTTTAACTATTCCTATCGATGTGATTCGTGACAGTGACCTCATGGACCCAAATGAACAAAGCTTGAGCTAAACACTTGGACTCAAAAGTTCACAAACCTTTTCCAAGTTTAGCTTAATGCCAACTGACTCCACTAAAGAGTTGACACTGAAAATCTCTCGGTTCAAATGAATTTATTTTCTACTCAAGAATTCAACCTAATTATGATGAGCGGATCCACTAAATATTATCTATGTTTACCCTTCATGAATGTCATCAGCTAGTCGGGATTTACTAAATTACCATTTTCATTTTACCCTTCTAGCTGTTATTTCCTCAACTCCTTTGTCGCTTGTGAATAAGTTAGAAACAATGTATTGACGACGAGTTAACAAGTCACATTGTTTCATCCAAAAGAGTCAGGACTCAATTTGGACACTGGCCAGTTCATTTATTCACACTCCAAGGAACAAAGCATGAGGTGACATACATTGCATTTCAACAATCTTGTACATGAATTCCATATCTATGAGAACTTCACAAAGTTACTCATGACATTCTCACAACTTAGTACTTCACCAATAGGCCCTGTTCGGAATCACATAGTGAGTCCGAACTCTGACTTTCTCAAATGAGAATACTAAGGTGTGAAATGACATGTCTCATTTCAGGATTAAGGTAAGCATGATGCAATTCATACATAGTGACTTCGAGACATAAGAGGTTAAATGGTTTGTTCTTATCTTGTCTCTAGAAGTGCACTGGTCAATTCAGTACCTTCGGAAGATACCTAGAAGAACTATAGAGTCTCCAACTCTCAATGCCTCATAACCAGACATCATAGATTCTTCTAACAATCGTACTGAGGTCAATAGTCCTTTGACCCTAAGATTGCGAATATATCGTTTTAAGCAAACTACGAAGAGTTTGTTCATGCAAATCTACATTTGTCTCTTCGTAAGTTGTTAAGTTTGTTTATGGACTAAAAGACTAAGGTTTTATCATAAAGCTTCAAACAAAGAAAGAATGAATGAACGTTTCAACTTTTTATTAATGAATAAGCAATTACAAGCAAGAGTCTTCATAAGACTATATGACATCGTATGTACATAAATAGACACTACTACTCTTTTTGTGGGCACCATTGACAACAAACTCCCACTTGACTCAAAGAAGATGTGAGTAGTCCTACATGCCTAATCCCTCTCGAAATTGGTCGAAGACCATGTTCGCTAGGGCCTTGGTGAATAGATCTGCCAGAGATCTACTTCACCTCCACGTCTCCGCGTTGCGCGATCTCTCGAATCAAATGGTATTTCCTCTCAATATGTATAGAGCGCTTATGGCTTCGAGGTTCCTTCGAGTTAGCGACAACCCCACTATTATCACAATAAAGGGTCATGGGCTCGTCGACGTTTGGAACAACTTCCAAATACTTAAGGAAATTTCTAAGCCATACAGCCTCTTTGGATGCTTCACAAGCAGCCACATATTCTGCTTCCATTGTGGAGTCAGCAATGCAAGATTGCTTAATACTCCTCCACACAACAGCTCCACCATTAAGGATGAACACAGATCCCGAAGTGGATTTCCTGGAATCCTTATCCGCTTGAAAATCGGAGTCGGTATATCCCGTCATAGTCAGGTCAGTACCTGAGTATGTAAGCATCAAGTTCCTAGTTCTTCGAAGATACTTAAGAACATGCTTAACATCAATCCAGTGCTCGGGTCCAGGGTTGGATTGGAAACGGCTAACTACGCCAACGGCGAAACAAATGTCAGGTCTAGTGCAAAGCATAGCATACATGAGGCTTCCTACGGCAGAGGCGTAAGGAATTTTCCTCATGTCTTCAATCTCTTGTGCAGTCTTGGGAGACTGGTCCTTATAGAGTGAAACTCCATGCCTAAAGGGTGTTTGGCCCTTCTTGGAGTCTTGCATCGAGAAGCGATCGATTACCTTATCAATATAAGATGCTTGAGAGAGCGACAGGGTCCGGTTTTTCCTATCTCGAAAGATTTGGATCCCCAGAATGTACGCGGCTTCTCCTAGATCCTTCATATCGAATTGCTTTGCCAGCCAGAGCTTAACCTCAGATAACTTACCCTCGTCATTACCAATGAGTAGTATATCATCGACATATAGTACCAGAAACACAACTTTGCCTTCGTGTATTAACTTGTAAACACAAGGCTCATCTATTGAGTGTTCAAAGCCGAAGCTTTTCACAGTTTCATCGAATCTGATATTCCATGACCTAGATGCTTGCCTTAATCCATAAATGGACTTAAGCAACTCACAAACCTTGGTCTCTTGACCTTCTTCCATGAAACCGTCTGGTTGAGCCATGTAAATGCGCTCGTCAAGATTGCCATTCCGAAAGGCTGTCTTGACATCCATTTGCTAGATCTCATAGTCGAGAGCTGCAGCTATGGATAGGAGTATGCGGATGGATTTAAGCATCGCGACTGGCGAGAAGGTTTCTTCATAGTCAATCCCTTCTTGTTGGGTATAACCCTTCGCCACAAGTCGTGCTTTGAACGTCTCGACGTTCCCATCAGGACCCATTTTCTTCTTGTATATCCACTTACACCCTACGGGTTTAATCCCTTCAGGAAGGTCTACAAGTTTCCAGACATTGTTGACATACATCGAGTGCATTTCAACTTTCATGGCGTCAAGCCAAAGGTTTGATTCAGAACAGGCCATCGCTTGGCTATAGGAAACAGGATCATCCATGTCAGAGACGGCTACAAGAGAGTCTCCATAAGACATGTACCTGTCAGGCTTTTGAGTAGCCCTCCCACTACGTCGAAGTACTACTTGACGAGATTCTGATGAGCTAGGTTGTGTTTCAGTTGGGGTAAGAACATTTCTTACAAATGAGGTAGAAGCTTCCTCACCCAACTTTTCTTCAAGCACAATTTTGCTTCTAGGTTTTGCATCCTTCATAAAGTCCTCCTCAAGGAAACGAGCATTCGTGCTAACGAAAGTCTTATCGTCCTCGGGACTATAGAAAATGAAACCTTTGGTTTCCTTTGGATATCCCACAAACAGGCACAATTCTGACCTACTAGCCAACTTGCTAGTCTTTTGCCTCAGCACGTGTGCAGGGCAACCCCAAATTCGGATGCGGCCAAGATTCACTTTACGGCCAGTCCATCGTTCATAAGAAGTACCAGGAAACGTTTTGGATGGAACTTGGTTCAGAGTATAGGCGGCTGTTTCAAGGGCATATCCCCAAAAGGAAAGAGGGAGTGATGAGTAACTCATCATTGATCTAACCATCTCCATTAGAGTTCGGTTCCTTCTCTCTGACACTCCGTTTTGTTGAGGTATGCCAGGTGCGGTAAGCTGAGAAGCGATACCTTCTTCTTTAAGAAAGTCGTCGAACTCTCCAGACATATACTCACCACCTCGATCAGATCGAAGGGTTTTGATCACTTTGCCAGTTTTCTTTTCCACTAAAGCCCTAAAGACCTTAAATACGTTAAAGGTCTCGGATTTGTGTTTGAGCAAATAGACAAACCCATATCGCGAGTAATCATCGGTTAAGGTAACGAAGTATTCGTATCCTCCACGTGCCTGTTGGTTGAGCGGACCACATACATCAGAATGTACTAGTTCCAGCAACTCAGTGGCTCTTCGACCCTTATCGGAGAAAGGTCGCTTAGTCATTTTTCCTTCTATGCAGGATTCACAAGTAGGTAGTGAACCTATTGCAGAGTCTTGGAGTGGACCATCCCTCACAAGTCTCTTAATCCTATCTAGACTGATATGACCAAGTCTCAAGTGCCATAGGTATGTTGATTTTGTTAGATCGGAGGATTCAGAAAGTTTGATCCTCTTTGGCTCCCTAATTAGATCATTATCTATTTCAGTGTCTAAAAGAGAAGGTTGAGTGGGATAGATGTAGAAAAGAGCATTCTTCATACATGCATCAGTGACAAAAGAATTATCAGGAAACGAAATACGAATTCCATTCTTAATGAACTTTAAACAATAATCTTGCTCACGAAGACGAGCAACAGATATTAAGTGTTGTTGGCCCGTCTAGGGCCAACGGGAACAAGGTCATCTCTTCGACCCACATGGCTGGTACGAGATCTTGGGCGGCGAAACCCTGACTCAACCAGGAGCCGGCCCAAACCAATGGCCAAGTCAAAACCCAGCCACGGGCCGAGTCAATGGCTCACCCGGCCATCGGCTGGGTCAAATGGCTCACTCGGCCATTGGACAGTTCACTCGGCCAATGGCCGAGTGAACCCCTCAGCCACCAAGGCAGTTCACTTGGCCATTGGCCGAGTGAACCTTCCAGCAGTTCACTCGGCCAATGGCCGAGTGAACCCCTCAGCCACCAAGGCAGTTCACTTGGCCATTGGCCGAGTGAACCTTCCAGCAGTTCACTCGGCCAATGGCCGAGTGAACCCCTCAGCCACCAAGGCAGTTCACTCGGCCATTGGCCGAGTGAACCTTCCAGTAGTTCACTTGGCCAATGGCCGAGTGAACCCTTCAGCCGCCAAGACAGTTCACTCGGCCATTGGCCGAGTGAACCTTCCAGCAGTTCACTCGGCCAATGGCCGAGTGAACCTCCCTGCTGCCTCAGCAGTTCACTCGGCCATTGGCCGAGTGAACCTCAGCCGGCCCAAGACCTTCACTCGGCCAATGGCCGAGTGAACCTCACCACCATGTTCACTCGGCCATTGGCCGACCCAGCCTCCTCCAAGGCCGACCCAAGCATTCTCACTCGGCCAAGGGGTCTTCAAACCACCCCTTGGCTGCCTATAAATACCAAGGCACCCCCCTTGGTCCAGGTAACCCATGCTTGAGCACTGAAACGCTGCCGAACTCGTACCTCGCTCGTTTCTCTCAAGCTTTGGCCTCTAAACACCCCTAAAACCTCTATACTCCACCTCAATCACACTAATGTTGAGCGTCGGAGAGGTAAACAGGGGCACCCCCCCTGTTTCCCCTTTGTAGTTCACGTGTTCTCTACTCCTTTTCAGGTACTCTGACGAACTCAAGGGACATCCACAGCTAAGGGACGACTCGGGATACCGGGTCCGACACGCTCGAGTCAAGACGAGACCACTTGGTCCGGCCTTGGGTCTAACCGTCTTTGGCTCCTAAATAGTTGTCCGAAAAACAGCGACAACATTTTGGCGCTAGAAGGAGGGGATCTCTCGACCTTGACGACGCATTCCCTCTACCAGTTTTCTCCCTTTGTTCTCACGACTCTCGAGAGATGAGTCACATTCCCACTACCTCCGCGGGTACCCGAGCGACGAGCTCGAGGTACGGTCTCCGACTCCTCGCGCACCGTCTTGAAGGGCAACCTCGCGATAGCGAGAGCCAGCCCCAAGACCCGGTGAACGACCTCGAGGCCGAGCTCCGAGAGGACACGGCCCGGCGGCTCGCGGAGCTCCTTGACCGTCCCGGCGTTAACAGCTCCCTCATCGCCGGTCTCCTTGGCTACGACGTCGAGGATCGATCTGCTCAAGATTACTCCGACCCCGAATACGTGGAGGAGTCGAGGACCGACGAGGCCACCCCTAGCCTCGCTCAAGCGCGACCCGAGAGGGCCAACGGTGCGTTGGCCGATCCTTTGTACCCGGCACGACAACAGGCACGGTCACAGTCCCGGGGACTCGCCCCTTCGGTTTCAAGAGGTGGCCGGACACGGCCCCTCGCCGAGGAGAGAGCGACTCTGGTCGACGATGGAGCCGATAGCCGAAGCGCTCGCCGGACGACCCGACCAAGGGCGACCTCGCCTCGTCGTGCGCCAAGCGTGGACCTTAGAGAGCGCTTGACGGCGCAGAGAAACTCCCGAGGGGAGGATCTCCGCCAAAGGCTAAATTCTCGGAGGGACGCGCTCCCCGCCGCAACTCTTGGCCGACCTCAGGCCAATGTCATGGACCAAGCATCCAACGAACGCCAACCGGTGACTCCCGTGGCCCCGACGGTCGGCCCTGCTAACGGGCTTGACGTGGTCACGATGATTCAGAGCCTCCAGAATCAAATCATCGAGATGAGGGAGTCTGGGAGGCGAAGGCCGTATGGAGGGATCGAGGAATCATACTCTCCCTTCGCCGCACAGGTCCTCGCGCAGCCGTGCGTGGGAAACTTTAAGTTACCGTCCATTCCCCCCTATGATGGGCGTACGGACCCCCACTTCCACGTCCAACACTATGAGACGTGGATGACGATGCAAGGGCAGACGGACGCCACCCTCTGCCAAGCCTTCAGCCTGACGCTCACAGGGTCGGGCTTTGAGTGGTTCCAAAGTTTGAGGCCTGGAAGCACCCCGTCCTTCAGAGCCTTGCGAGAGGCTTTCCTCGCTCGCTTTGCCACGCTCGTGGCACAAAAGAAATCGAAGACCCACCTCCTCTCCATTCGACAAGGGAGAGATGAGACATTGAGACAATACCTCGCTCGCTTCACCGAGGAGTCTCACAAAGTCGAGGGCTTCGACGACAAGGACGCCATCACGGCGATCACCGAGGGAGTTCGCACGGGCGACTTCCTCAAGTCCATTGTAGGGCAAGTCCCGCGAGACATGGCGGAGCTGATGACGAGAGCCCGCACACATATGGGAATCGAGGACTATCTCGATGGCCGCGATGGCCGAAAGCCAGGAGGACAAGGTAGTCGCCACCGCGAAGAACGGGACGAAGATCGCCCCGACCCTCAAAGCAAGAGGAGCAAGGGAGGCCGGGCCCCTAACGGTCGCCCCCTCTCCGGTCCAAGATCGTCGCACGTTGATAGCTTCCGAGCGTCATCAACATACACCCCTCTGAACACTCCGCAAGAGCGGATCCTAGCTCTGCACCGCGACGAGCTAGGAAGTCCGGCTCCTCTAGCGAAGGATCCCGCGAAGAGGGATCGGAACAAGTTCTGTGAGTACCACCAGGATCACGGGCATCTGACGTCCGAGTGCTATCATCTTAGGCGTCAGATTGAGGCCCTGATTCAAGTCGGGAAATTAAAAGAGTATGTCCTGAGAACGGTCGGGGCGGCCACGGTGCACGAAGGCCGTCCACGGCGGGGAAGGAAGGGTCCGGCGACGGTGACTGTCATGAACCAGGCAGCGATTGAAGAACCGGAGAGCTCACAGCTGCATGTCGTGGGCTAAACCCGTCCCCTTTTCTCATTATGTCATTTTATTTTAAGACAATCTCGAATTTCAATAAGGCCAATGGCCCAAGGATGTAATTTTTGACTATTTGTGCATGATAATTGTATCACATTTCACCTCGAAGTCTTTATCTTGCTGCATTATAATTTCTAGTCTCCTCTACGAGTACACGAGAAACTCGGGGGGCTAATGGGAAACAATGCTCAACGAAGAACAATGCTCGACGAAACTAGAGTTCGCTCGCTCAACAAAAAAAAAAAAAAACAAAAACAAAAAAAGAAACAAAACAAAGACGCGCATAATCGATTATGCCTTCGTTCGCGAGTCGAGAAAAGTAAGACGCGCACAACAAAACAAAGACGTGCAAATCGATTATGCCTTCGTTGGCAGGTCGAGAAAACAAGACGCGCACAAGACAACAAAGACGTGCAAATCGATTATGCCTTCGTTGGCAAATCGAGAACATAAGACGCGCACAACAAAACAAAGACGTGCAAATCGATTATGCCTTCGTTGGCAAATCGAGAACATAAGACGCGTACAACAAAACAAAGACGTGCAAATCGATTATGCCTTCGTTGGCGAGTCGAGAAAAGTAAGACGCGCACTACACAAAAAAGACGTGCAAATCGATTATGCTTTCATTGGCAAGTCGAGAAAAGTAAGACGCGCACTATACAACAAAGACGTGCAAATCGATTATGCCTTCGTTGGCAGGTCGAGAACATAAGACGCGCACCAAACGACAAAGACGTGCAAATCGATTATGCCTTCGTTGGCAAGTCGAGAAAAGTAAGACGCGCACGATACAACAAAGACGTGCAAATCGATTATGCCTTCGTTGGCAAGTCGAGAAAAGTAAGACGCGCACTACACAAAAAAGACGTGCAAATCGATTATGCCTTCGTTGGCGAGTCGAGAAAAGTAAGATGCGCACTACACAAAAAAGACGTGCAAATCGATTATGCCTTCGTTGGCGAGTCGAGAAAAGTAAGACGCGCACCACACAAAGAAGACGCGCAAATCGATTATGCCTTCGTTGGCAAATCGAGAAAACAAGACGCGCACAAAACAAAGAAGACGCGCAAATCGATTATGCCTTCGTTGGCAAGTCGAGATAAGTAAGACGCGCACAATACAACAAAGACGTGCAGATCGATTATGCCCTCATTGGCAAGTCGAGAAAACAAGACGCGCACAACACAATAAAGTCGTGCTAACCGATCACGCCCTCATTGGTAGATCGAGAAAATGAGCCACGCACGATCAACCCGAAACAAAAAGTCGTCCCTCGCGACGCACAAAGGCCGTCCCTCGCGACGCGCGAAGGCCATTCCTCATGGCACGGACCCGAGAGCGTTCATCCCGCATCCGTATAAAGGCGTAGATTTTGAGTTTCCACTCGATCTACGCTCGACCGGAAACTCGGGGGGCTAATGTTGTTGGCCTGTCTAGGGCCAACGGGAACAAGGTCATCTCTTCGACCCACATGGCTGGTACGAGATCTTGGGCGGCGAAACCCTGACTCAACCAGGAGCCGGCCCAAACCAATGGCCAAGTCAAAACCCAGCCACGGGCCGAGTCAATGGCTCACCCGGCCATTGGCTGGGTCAAATGGCTCACTCGGCCATTGGACAGTTCACTCGGCCAATGGCCGAGTGAACCCCTCAGCCACCAAGGCAGTTCACTCGGCCATTGGCCGAGTGAACCTTCCAGCAGTTCACTCGGCCAATGGCCGAGTGAACCCCTCAGCCACCAAGGCAGTTCACTCGGCCATTGGCCGAGTGAACCTTCAAGCAGTTCACTCGGCCAATGGCCGAGTGAACCCTTCAGCCGCCAAGACAGTTCACTCGGCCATTGGCCGAGTGAACCTTCCAGCAGTTCACTCGGCCAATGGCCGAGTGAACCTCCCTGCTGCCTCAGCAGTTCACTCGGCCATTGGCCGAGTGAACCTCAGCCGGCCCAAGACCTTCACTCGGCCAATGGCCGAGTGAACCTCACCACCATGTTCACTCGGCCATTGGCCGACCCAGCCTCCTCCAAGGCCGACCCAAGCATTCTCACTCGGCCAAGGGGTCTTCAAACCACCCCTTGGCTGCCTATAAATACCAAGGCACCCCCCTTGGTCCAGGTAACCCATGCTTGAGCACTGAAACGCTGCCGAACTCGTACCTCGCTCGTTTCTCTCAAGCTTTGGCCTCTAAACACCCCTAAAACCTCTATACTCCACCTCAATCACACTAATGTTGATTGTCGGAGAGGTAAACAGGGGCACCCCCCTGTTTCCCCTTTGTAGTTCACGTGTTCTCTACTCCTTTTCAGGTACTCTGACGAACTCAAGGGACATCCACAACTAAGGGACGACTTGGGATACCGGGTCCGACACGCTCGGGTCAAGACGAGACCACTTGGTCCGGCCTTGGGTCTAACCGTCTTTGGCTCCTAAATAGTTGTCCGAAAAACAGCGACAACATTAAGTTCTTTCCAAAGGAAGGAACGAAATAAACATTATTCAAGTTTAAAGTACGGTCTTCAAAAGACAGCGTCACGGATCTCACAGCCTTCGCAGACACCAGGCTCCCATCACCCTATTTGAAACAGAACTCGCCTTCCTCTAAGCTTTTGGTTTTCTTGAAACCATTCAAGGAACAACAAATATGGTTAGTAGCAGCGGAGTCAAGAATCCACGTTGATACATTTTCAGCTACTAAACATGCTTCGGTAACTAGTACAATACTATGTTCCTTTGCTTTGAGATAGGCAGGACAGTTCTTTTTATTGGCTTTGTAAGGTCTGTTCTTAGTTCCAGAGGCGGAGGCTTTTTGCTCAGTAGCATGTGCCTCTCCTTGATTCCTCTTTCTCTTAGTGAGACCTACAGCAGTTTGAAGCTCCATCATAAGCTTGGTAACAGTGTACTCTAGCTTGTTTATGGAGTAGTTCATCTTGGAGGTATCAAAAGATGCGGGGAGAGTTTCTAAGATCATATCTATGACATTCTTCCCATCAATCTCAGATCCTAGGATTTCCATTTTATTTAGAAAACTAATGATCAGCATCATAAAGTCTCCAACAGGAGTCCTAGCCTTCATGCGATAGTTCATAAACTGTCAGACTGCATGGTGCCTTGTTTGACGCCCTTGCCCTCCAAACATTTGTTGAGCATGTCGGCGGCAGCCTCGATGTCACGATGTTGTTGTTGCAACATATTGTTCATTGATGCTAAGATATAGCACCTCACAATCTCATCGGAGCAGAGTCAGGCCGCCAAGGCGTCTTTGTCCTCTTTAGTCGAATCATCATTCGTCAGAGGAGGACACGGGGTGGTGAGTACCCATTTGTGCTTGTCAATGATAAGGATTATGTCGAGGTTATGTTTCATAGTTTTTGTTTTCGAGTTTATTCGAGGAAAGAATGATTGTGAGATGTTTGCGAGACATGTTGCTTATAAAAGTTGAAACAAGTTTATGATTAGTCTTTGGTTTAGCATTTAAGTTTTATTAAGACTTTTATAAAATCCAAAGGTGTTATAAACCAAATGATAATTTACTCCCTCAAGAGAAGGCCGCAAAAAATATCCATTTCTAAGTAAATGACACATCATTAATGCTTAGCCGAGATGTCAATACACCAGTTTTGACTAGCCACCTCGTAAATTGGTTTGATCACTCACATCCTTTCGCAGGGCCTCGAGGGAGGATTACTAGGGATTGAGTCTAAGTGTGCAACCAACCACTTAGTCCAAAAGGTCAACTTTGAAAAACAATCTCCCAAGGGGAGGCCTTGTCATCATCGTCTCACTTTCGGATTTAGCTCATTGAGCAATGATCAGTGCAAAGCGCCCTTGAGTACTCTCATTTAAGAGAGGGCCACGAGGGTGACTCTTAGTCTTGCGACAATTGCACCTTTCATTAGTGTTGGGGATCGTGGGTTAAAAACAACAAGTATAACCCTCCCACTTAGTTTTTGGAGTTGGTTCATCGACTCTTATAAGTTCGGAAACAGATTTCCTAGTTAGAGAGCGACAGAGCGGACAACTAGAAGAGAATCCTAGATCGACATGCTCAGAGCAGTATTAGTGCATAAAGGCACAAGGTACATACTCGATCTTTTCCTATTTTCTATTTCGGGAAAGTGCATGAGGGAAGTGTGAACTTCAACTCACTCGAACACCTGAAAGTTTGAGATTACACATCTTTTTATTTTTCGGCTTGTCTACAAGGAGACCTCCCACTCAAATTTTCAAGAGCATATAGATTTTGAACATATGTGATATAGATATAGTTTTGCAAACATTTTGAAAACTTATTTGATTTGGATGACAAAATATTTTCAAGTTTGAAAGTGAAAACGGTTTTTCAAAATTCAAACTAGTTTTGTAAAAACTCAATTTCAATTAAACTTTAAAAAATCAAAACATTTTAATCTTACACATCATGTTTATAATCATATGAAAAACATTTTTGCTCAAGAAAATTTTCTCATTAGAGTTCTATGTTGTCGGCCCGTCTGAGGCCGACGAGGACAAAGGCAGCTCTTCAACCCACGTGGCTGGTGCGAGGTCTTGGGCGGCGAAACCCTGACTCAACCAGGGGTCGGCCAAACCGATGGCCAAGTCAAAGGCCTTACCCGGCCATGGGCCGAGTCAAATGCTTCACTCGGCCATTGGCCGAGCCAAGTGCCAATGGCCGAGGCTAATGCCTCACTCGGCCATTGGCCGAGGCTAATGTCTCACTCGGCCATTGGCCGAGGCTAGTGCCTCACTTGGCCGGGCCAAGTGCCAATGGCCGAGGCTAACGCCTCACTCGGCCATTGGCCGAGGCTAATGCCTCACTCGGCCATTGGCCGAGGCTAGTGCCTCGCTTGGCCGAGCCGAGTGCCAATGGCCGAGGCTAATGCCTCACTCGGCCATTGGCCGAGGCTAATGCCTCACCCGGCCATTGGCCGAGGCTAATGCCTCACCCGGCCATTGGCCGAGGCTAATGCCTCACCCGGCCATTGGCCGAGGCTGGTGCCTCACTTGGCCGAGCCAAGTGCCAATGGCCGAGGCTAATGCCTCACTCGGCCATTGGCCGAGGCTAATGCCTCACCCGGCCATTGGCCGAGGCTAATGCCTCACTCGGCCATTGGCCGAGTCAAGTGCCAATGGCCGAGGCAAAATTTCAGTCGGCCAATGGCCAACCCAAGGGTCTCACTCGGCCATTGGCCGAGGCAAGGCTTCAGACGGCCCAGTTCACTCGGCCATTGGCCGAGGCAAAGCTTCAGTCGGCCAATGGCCGACCCAAACTTGTTCACTCGGCCAAGGGGTCTTCAAACCACCCCTTGGCTGCCTATAAATACAGGGGCCGCTCCCCCAGTCCAGGGAATCGATTCTTGAGTACTGAAATGCTGCCGAACTCGTACCTCGCTCGTTTCTCTCAAGCTTTGGCCTCTAAACACCCCTAAAACCTCTATACTCCACCTCAATCACACTAATGTTGAGCGTCGGAGAGGTAAACAGGGGCACCCCCCTGTTTCCCCTTTGTAGTTCACGTGTCCTCTACTCCTTTTTAGGTACTCTGACGAACTCAAGGGACATCCACAGCTAAGGGACGACTTGGGATACCAAGTCCGACACGCTCGAGTCAAGATGAGACCACTTGGTCCGGCCTTGGGTCTAACCGTCTTTGGCTCCTAAATAGTTGTCCGAAAAACAACGACAACATTTTGGCGCTAGAAGGAGGGGATCTCCCGACCTTGGCAACACGTCCCCTCTACCAGTCTTCTTCTCACTTCTACGACTCTCGAGAGATGAGTCGTAGCCCCGCCACCTCCGCGGGCGCCCGAGCGACTAGCTCGGGGCGCGACCTCCAAAGCTCCGCGCACAGTCTCGAAGGGCAACCTCATGATAATGAGAGCCAGCCCCGAGACCCGACGAATGACCCCGAGGCCGCAGTCTGAGAGGACACGGCTCGAAGGCTCGCCGAACTCCTAGACCGCCCCGGCGTCACCGGCACGCTCATCGCCGACCTCCTCGACTCCAACAACGTCGGCGACATCAACCACGAGACCAACCTCGACCACGCTGTTCACGAAAGTGGACGCGCGCGCGCGCTTCCAAGGAGACACCCTCGGGCGACCGCGTCAAGACGCCAACTTTCCGATGAGCACGCGCACGCGCCCTCGAGGGGACACCCTCGGGCAACCACGTCAAGGCGTTGAAGCTCGCACAGTACCTGAGGACGCTCGATCTCGAGGTCCCCAAAGGGACGCTCCAAGCTCACCGTCCGCGTCCAAAACCCCTGTGAAGGTGACAACGTCGATGGTCTCGGCCCCCGCCAAAGGCGTCGCCTGAATGACGCGCCCTTAACAAGGGTGATAGGGACGGCCTCCGGAGACCTGAGAGACCGCCTCAACTCTCAAAGAGAGAATCACGAGTTCGACTTGAGAGAAAAACTCGACGCTCAACGTGAGGCCGCGATCGTCTTGGGGCAGCAACCACCCAACACTGATCAAGCACCCAACCAAAAGCGCGCAGTCACGCTTGTGATGCCGGCCGTTGGTCCCGAGTCACGAAGGAAAAGGCGCCGGAAGGGACAAGTCCCTAACGACCACCCTTCTCCAGCCCCGAAGCGATCCTTCGTCCCGCTCAACACAACGCCCGACCGGATCCTGCGCTTACGCCGCGATGAGCTGGGAAGCCCCGCTCCACTCACAAAGGACCCCGCGAAGCGAGATCGAAGTCGGTTCTGCGAATACCACAAAGATCACGGGCACGTGACGATTGAATGCAAGCAGCTTAAGAAGCGAATTGATTCCCTAATTCGAGGTGGGGATTTCAAGGAATTCGTCGCGTCTGCTAGCAAGCCATGAGTATCGTTACTTCGACCCTTAAATTCACGCCCGAACTCGATCGGCTTCGTGGTCACTTTCATTTCGAAAATGTAATTTCCTTTTTTCAAAGAAGGCCAAGTGCCATGACAAACTGTAACGACCCCCTTATTGCAATAAAGAGTTATTTCACACATGAAAAAATGTAGCGCATACTTTTGTATACCTCTAACGCAAGAGTTTCTTGGCCTTCGTCTCACAAACGCAAGAAACTCGGGGGGCTAACAGGGATCAATGATCAACAAAAATAACTCAACAAAAAAAAAGAAAATATATATATGATAATAAAGTCTCGAGGGGCCGATGGTTAGGCCGGAGGTCCCAAAGAAAGACTTCTCACGTAACTCCTCGAGATGAATTCATTACTCGAGTCAAGCTACGAGCCCGCGAGTCGACCGATGCTCCTCGCGCTGACTCTTCACGAAACTCCTCGTGCAGGCTCTACGAGAGTCCTCGAGTCGAGTTCGAGTCCACGAGTCGACTGATACTCCTCGTGCCAACTCTTCACATGACTCCTCGAGATGAGTTCATTCCTCGAGTCGAGCTTCGAGTCCGCGAGTCAATTGATACTCCTCGCGACGACTCTTTACGAAACTCCTCGTGCAGGCTCTACGTGAGTCCTCGAGTCGAGTTCGAGTCCACGAGTCGATTGACACTCCTCGTGCAGGCTCCACATGTCTCCTCGAGATGCGTTCATTCCTCGAGTCAAGTTCGAGTCCACGAGTCGACTAATGCTCCTCATGCCGACTCCTCACGCAACTCCTCGTGCAGGCTCTACGTGAGCCCTCGAGTCGAGTTCGAGTCCACGAGTCGACCAATACTCCTCGTGCCGACTCGTCACATGTCTCCTCGGGATGAATTCATTCCTCGAGTCGAGCTTCGAGTCCGCGTGTCGATCGATACTCCTCGCGACGACTCTTTACGAAACTCCTCGTGCAGGCTCTACGTGAGTCCTCGAGTCGAGCTTCGAGTCCGCGAGTCGATCGATACTCCTCGCGACGACTCTTCACGAAACTCCTCGTGCAGGCTCTACGTGAGTCCTCGAGTCGAGTTCGAGTCCGCGAGTCGACCAATGCTCCTCGTGCCGATCCTTACGAATTTTCGGGATTTCGAGCTCGTCAGCGCGCCTCGCCTGGCCTAGCT
Source organism: Urtica dioica subsp. dioica (assembly GCF_054948205.1). Classification (NCBI taxonomy): domain Eukaryota; kingdom Viridiplantae; phylum Streptophyta; class Magnoliopsida; order Rosales; family Urticaceae; genus Urtica; species Urtica dioica. The sequence continues at coordinate 11,691,557 of NC_142762.1, forward strand.
CATCAGCTCGCCTCGCCTGGCCGAGCTCAGCAACTCGCCTCGCCTGGCCGAGCTCATCAGCTCGCCTCGCCCTGGCCGAGCTCATCAGCTCACCTCGCCTGGCCGAGCTCGCCAGCTCGTCGCCTTGCCTTGGCCGAGCTCGCCAGCTCGTCGCCTTGCCTTGGCCGAGCTCGTCAGCTCGCCCCACCTGGCCGAGCTCATCAGCTCGCCTCGCCCTGGCCGAGCTCATCAGCTCGCCTCGCCCGGCCGAGCTCATCAGCTCGCCTCGTCCGGCCGAGCTCATCTGTTCGCCTCGACTGGCCGAGCTCATCAGCTCACCTCGACCTGGCCGAGCTCATCAGCTCGCCTCGCCCTGGCCGAGCTCATCAGCTCGCCTCGCCCGGCCGAGCTCATCAGCTCGCCTCATCCGGCCGAGCTCATCTGTTCGCCTCGACTGGCCGAGCTCATCAGCTCACCTCGACCTGGCCGAGCTCATCAGCTCGCCTCGCCCTGGCCGAGCTCATCAGCTCGCCTCGCCCGGCCGAGCTCATCAGCTCGCCTCGTCCGGCCGAGCTCATCTGTTCGCCTCGACTGGCCGAGCTCATCAGCTCACCTCGACCTGGCCGAGCTCATCAGCTCGCCTCGCCCTGGCCGAGCTCATTAGCTCGCCTCGCCCGGCCGAGCTCATCAGCTCGCCTCGTCCGGCCGAGCTCATCTGTTCGCCTCGACTGGCCGAGCTCATCAGCTCACCTCGCCCTGGCCGAGCTCGTCAGCTCGCCTCGCCTGGCCGAGCTCGTCAATTCGCCTGGTTGATTTCGCCTGGCCAAGCTCGTCTGGTCGAGCTCGTCACCTCGTCTGGTTGAGTTCGTTGCCTCGCCTGGTCGAGCTCGGCACTTCGTCTAGACGAGCTGGAGCGACTTCGTCGTTTCGTCCAAACGTCTTTGGATTCGGTTCATCAGTTCGCCCAACCGTGTTGGGCTAACTCTCTCAAAAACAAAAAATAGATAAAAGCATAATAAAGTCCCAAGGGGCCTGTGGTTAGGCCGGAGGTCCCAAAGAGAGACAACCGTGACGTATTTCCTCGAGACGAGCTTGTTCTTCGAGTTGGGTTTGAGTCCACGAGTCGACTAATACTCCTCGTGCCGACTCATCACAGATCTCCTCGAGACGAGTTCATTCCTCGAGTCGAGTTTGAGTCCACGAGTCGACTAATACTCCTCGTGCCGGCTCATCACAGATCTCCTCGAGACGAGTTCATTCCTTGAGTCGAGTTTGAGTCCACGAGTCGACTAATACTCCTCGTGCCGACTCTTCACATATCTCCTCGAGACGAGTTCATTCCTCGAGTCGAGTTTGAGTCCACGAGTCGACTAATACACCTCGTGCCGACTCTTCACATATTTCCTCGAGACGAGCTTGTTCTTCGAGTTGGGTTTGAGTCCACGAGTCGACTAATACTCCTCGTGCCGACTCATCACGGATCTCCTCAAGACGAGTTCACTCCTCGAGTTGAGCTTGAGTCCACGAGTCGACTAATACTCCTCGTGCCGACTCTTCACATATCTCCTCGAGACGAGTTCATTCCTCGAGTCGAGTTTGAGTCCACGAGTCGACTAATACTCCTCGTGCCGACTCTTCACATATCTCCTCGAGACGAGTTCATTCCTCGAGTCGAGTTTGAGTCCACGAGTCGACTAATACTCCTCGTGCCGACTCTTCACATGTCTCCTCGAGATGGATTCATTCCTCGAGTCAAGACTCCGAGTCCGCGAGTCGACCAATGCTCCTCGCGCCGATTCTTCACGAAACTCCTCGTGCAGGCTCTGCGAGAGTCCTCGAGTTGAGCCCAAGTCCACAAGCCAACTAACCACTCCTCGTGCAGGCTCAACAAGAGCCCTCGAGTTGAGTCCCATGTCCACAAGTCAACTAACTATTCCTCGTGCAGGCTCTACATGAGCCCTCGAGTTGAGTCTTGAGTCCGCGCTCGCCGCCCAGCTCGTGGGCCGAAAGGCAACGAGTTACAAATGGGTTCAAGGTCTGCGTCCGCTAGGCGTATCTGGTCTAGCCAACGTCCACGGGAAACCTCACCACACAAATGTGGCATCGCGCTCGCCGCCCAGCTCGTCGGCCGATAGGCAACGAGTTACAAATGGGTTCAAGGCTTGCGTCCGCCAGGGCGTATCTGGTCAAGCCAGCGTCCACGGGAAACCTCGCCACACAAATGTGGCATCGCGCTCGCCGCCCAGCTCGTCGGCCGATATGCAACGAGTTACAAATGGGTTCAAGGCTTGCGTCCGCCAGGGCGTATCTGGTCAAGCCAGCGTCCACGGGAAACCTCGCCACACAAATGTGGCATCGCGCTCGCCGCCCAGCTCGTCGGCCGATAGGCAACGAGTTACAAATGGGTTCAAGGCTTGCGTCCGCCAGGGCGTATCTGGTCAAGCCAGCGTCCACGGGAAACCTCGCCACGCAAATGTGGCATCGCGCTCGCCGCCCAGCTCGTCGGCCGATAGGCAACGAGTTACAAATGGGTTCAAGGCTTGCGTCCGCCAGGGCGTATCTGGTCAAGCCAGCGTCCACGGGAAACCTCGCCACACAAATGTGGCATCGCGCTCGCCACCCAGCTCGTCGGCCGATAGGCAACGAGTTACAAATGGGTTCAAGGCTTGCGTCCGCAGGGCGTATCTGGTCTAGCCAGCGCCCACGGGAAACCTCGCCACACAAATGTGGCATCGCGCTCGCCGCCCAGCTCGTCGGCCGATAGGCAACGAGTTACAAATGGGTTCAAGGCTTGCGTCCGTAGGGCGTATCTGGTCTAGCCAGCGTCCACGGGAAACCTCGCCACACAAATGTGGCATCGCGCTCACCGCCCAGCTCGTTGGCCGATAGGCAACGAGTTACAAATGGGTTCAAGGTCTGCGTCCACACAACAAAGACGCGCAAATCGATCATGCCTTCGTTGGCAAATCGAGAAAACAAGACGCGCATAACAAAACAAAGACGTGCAAATCGATCACGCCTTCGTTGGCAAGTCGAGAAAATAAGCCGCGCACGATCAACCCGAAACTATGGGCCGTCCATCGCGACGCGCGAAGGCCATTCTGTTGGAATCGATCTAGGGTTTGAGAAAAAGTTTAACGCTTCGTTAAGCGGCGGAATTTTAAAAATTTTCTTTTTAAGTAAAACTAGTTTTTACTAACCTAGACAAGAGCATGTGCATGTAAATAAAAACTAATATGAGCTATTAAAGTTACTAACCTTTCTTGAAGCTTGAACCTTGTAGAAGCTTTTGGAAAGTTGCAACGCTCGTCTCCCCTCGCAGCACGTCTCTCTTTCTTTCCTCGGCACCTCGAGCAACCACGAAAGTTTCTATCACTAAATCACTCGAAAAGAAGGAATCAGTGAGTGGGCACTTTTAAACACTACGACTTAAGAACGAGTCTCGAAGTCGCAGAGCTAAACGCTAGGTCGAGTGAGGACCTAGGTGCCAAGACAAGAAAAATCGAAAATATAAACTAGAGAGAGAGAGGGGAAGGGGCGGCCAAGTCTAGAGAGAGAAGCTCTCAATCTCTAAAACTTTGCATGAATGAAAAGTGTGGAATGAGGCTCCTATTTATAGGAGAGGTCTCACCTTCAATAAGGTAGTTTCCTCTTCTATAGAATATCACATATTCATGAGCCAATTTCCCTTTTCCTTCAAAGAGTCACACGGCCAAGACTAAGCAAGTAAGTCCTTGGATTTGTTTCCTCTTTTATTTGCTTCTCTCTTGATCCTTTTGGGCGCCTACCATGCTTTCCCCTTAGGGGAAATTTGTTTCCTCTTTTTCTTTTGGCAAGTATCTTAATACATTTATGCACAAAATAAACTCTCTTTCCTCTTGGGTAATATGGGCGCCTACACCATCTAGAAAGGGCTTCTAGAAGCTTTTCCATTTTGTTCATGACAACATGAAAAAGGCCCATTAAGAATTTTCAATAAAATTCTTATGAAATGAAATTAATTCACAAGGCCCAATTAATCATATTATGGCCGAGTGACATTAAGTCATCAAATGAACTTGTCAAAAAAATTATTGACATTCATTTCATCCTTTGTCTCAAAAGACAAAAATACCCTTTTGACTATTTTCGTTCTTGTTTTGACTTAGCTTCCAGTTTAACTATTCCTATCGATGTGATTCGTGACAGTCACCTCATGGACCCAAATGAACAAAGCTTTAGCTAAACACTTGGACCCAAAAGTTCACAAACCTTTTCCAAGTTTAGCTTAATGCCAACTGACTCCACTAAAGAGCTGACACTGAAAATCTCTCGGTTCAAATGAATTTATTTTCTACTCAAGAATTCGACCTAATTATGATGAGCGGATCCACTGAATATTATCTATGCTACCCTTCATGAATGTCATCAGCTAGTCGGGATTTACTAAATTACCATTTTACCCTTCTAGCTGTTATTTCCTCAACTCCTTTGTCGCTTGTGAATAAGTTAGAAACAATGTATTGACGAGGAGCTAACAAGTCACATTGTTTCATCCAAAAGAGTCAGGACTCAATTTGGACACTGGCCAGTTCATTTATTCACACTCCAAGGAACAAAGCATGAGGTGACATACATTGCATTTCAGCAATCTTGTACATGAATTCCATATCTATGAGAACTTCACAAAGTTACTCATGACATACTCACAACTTAGTATTTCACCAATAGGCCCTGTTCGGAATGACATAGTGAGTCCGAACTCTGACTTTCTCAAATGAGAATACTAAGGTGTGAAATGGCATGTCTCATTTCAGGATTAAGGTAAGCATGATGCAATTCATACATAGTGACTTCGAGACATAAGAGGTTAAATGGTTTGTTCTTATATTGTCTCTAGAAGTGCACTGGTCAATTCAGTACCTTCGGAAGATACCTAGAAGAACTATAGAGTCCCCAACTCTCAATGCCTCATAACCAGACATCATAGATTCTTCTAACAATCATACTGAGGTCAATAGTCCTTTGACCCTAAGATTGCGAATATATCGTTTTAAGCAAACTACGAAGAGTTTGTTCATGCAAATCTACATTTGTCTCTTCGTAAGTTGTTAAGTTTGTTTATGGACTAAAAGACTAGGGTTTTATCATAAAGCTTCAAACAAAGAAAGATTGAATGAACGTTTCAACTTTTTATTAATGAATAAGCAATTACAAGCAAGAGTCTTCGTAAGACTATATGACATCAAATGTACATAAATAGACACTACTACTCTTCTTGTGGGCACCATTGACAACAAACTCCCACTTGACTCAAAGAAGATGTGAGTAGTCCTACATGCCTAATCCCTCACGATGTTGGTCGAAGACCTTGTTCGCTAGGGCCTTGGTGAATGGATCTTCCAGAGGTCTACTTCACCTCCACGTCTCCGCGCTGCACGATCTCTCGAATCAAATGGTATTTCCTCTCAATATGCTTAGAGCGCTTATGGCTTCTAGGTTCCTTTGAGTTAGCGACAGCCCCACTATTATCACAATAAAGGGTCATGGGCTCGTCGACGTTTGGAACAACTTCCAAATACTTAAGGAACTTTCTAAGCCATACAGCCTCTTTGGATGCTTCACAAGCAGCCACATATTCTGCTTCCATTGTGGAGTCAGCAATGCAAGATTGCTTAATACTTCTCCACACAAAAGCTCCACCATTAAGGATGAACACAGATCCCGAAGTGGATTTCCTGGAATCCTTATCCGCTTGAAAATCGGAGTCGGTATATCCCGTCATAGTCAGGTCAGTACCTGAGTATGTAAGCATCAAGTTCCTAGTTCTTCGAAGATACTTAAGAACATGCTTAACAGCAATCCAGTGCTCGGGTCCAGGGTTGGATTGGAAACGACTAACTACGCCAACGGCGAAACATATATCAGGTCGGGTGCAAAGCATAGCATACATGAGGCTTCCTACGGCAGAGGCGTAAGGAATTTTCCTCATGTCTTCAATCTCTTGTGTAGTCTTGGGAGACTAGTCCTTAGAGAGTGAAACTCCATGCCTAAAGGGTGTTTGACCCCTCTTGCAGTCTTGCATCGAGAAGCGATCCATCACCTTATCAATATAAGATGATTGAGAGAGCGACAGGGTCCGGTTTTTCCTATCTCGAAAGATTTGGATTCCCAGAATGTACGCGGCTTCTCCTAGATCCTTCATATCGAATTGCTTTGCTAGCCAGACCTTAACCTCAGATAACTTACCCACGTCATTACCAATGAGTAGTATATCATCGACATATAGTACCAGAAACACAACTTTGCCTTCGTGTATTAACTTGTAAACACAAGGCTCATCTATTGACTGTTCAAAGCCGAAGCTCTTTACAGTTTCATCGAATCTAATATTCCATGACCTAGATGCTTGCTTTAGTCCATAAATGGATTTAAGCAACTCACAAACCTTGGTCTCTTGACCTTTATCCACGAAACCGTCTGGTTGAGCCATGTAAATGCGCTCGTCAAGATTGCCATTCAGAAAAGCTGTCTTGACATCCATTTGCCAGATCTCATAGTCGAGAGCTGCAGCTATGGATAGGAGTATGCGGATGGATTTAAGCATCGCGACTGGCGAGAAGGTTTCTTCATAGTCAATCCCTTCTTGTTGGGTATAACCCTTCGCCACAAGTCGTGCTTTGAACGTCTCAACGTTCCCATCAGGACCCCTTTTCTTCTTGTATATCCACTTACACCCTACGGGTTTAATCCCTTCAGGAAGGTCTACAAGTTTCCAGACTTTGTTTACATACATCGAGTGCATTTCAACTTTCATGGCATCAAGCCAAAGGTTTGATTCAGAACAAGCCATCGCTTGGCTATAGGAAACAGGGTCATCCATGTCGGAGACGGCTACAAGAGAGTCTCCATAAGACATGTGCCTGTCAGGCTTTTGAGTAGCCCTCCCACTACATCTAAGTACTACTTGACGAGATTCTGATGAGTTAGGTTGTGTTTCAGTTGGGGTAAGAACAGTTCTTACAGATGAGGTAGAAGCTTCCTCACCCAACTTTTCTTCAAGCACAATTTTGCTTCTAGGTTTCGCATCTTTCATAAAGTCCTCCTCGAGGAAACGAGCATTCGTGCTAACGAAAGTCTTATCGTCCTCGGGACTATAGAAAGTAAAACCTTTGGTTTCCTTCGGATATCCTACAAACAGGCACAATTCTGACCTACTAGCCAACTTGCTAGTCTTTTGCCTCAGCACGTGTGCAGGGCAACCCCAAATTCGGATGCGGCCCAAACTAACTTTACGGCCAGTCCATCTTTCATAAGGAGTACCAGGAACCGTTTTGGACGGAACTTGGTTCAGAATGTAGGCGGCTGTTTCGAGGGTATATCCCCAAAAGGAAAGCGGGAGTGATGAGTAACTCATCATCGATCTAACCATCTCCATAAGAGTTCGGTTTCTTCTCTCTGACACTCCGTTTTGTTGAGGTGTGCCAGGTGCGGTAAGCTGAGAAGCGATACCTTCTTCTTTAAGAAAGTCATCGAACTCTCCAGACATATACTCACCACCTCGATCAGATCGAAGGGTTTTGATCACTTTGCCAGTTTGCTTTTCCACTAAAGCCCTAAAGACCTTAAATACGTTAAAGGTCTCGGATTTGTGTTTGAGCAAATAGACAAACCCATATCGTGAGTAATCATCAGTGAAGGTAACGACGTATTCGTATCCTCCACGTGCCTGTTGGCTGAGCGGACCACATACATCAGAATGTATTAGTTCCAGCAACTCAGTGGCTCTTCGACCCTTATCGGAGAAAGGTCGCTTAGTCATTTTTTCTTCTATACAGGATTCACAAGTAGGTAGTGAACCTATTGCAGAGGCTTGGAGTGGACCATCCCTCACAAGTCTCTTAATCCTATCTAGACTGATATGACCAAGTCTCAAGTGCCAGAGGTATGTTGATTTTGTTAGATCGGAGGATTCAGAAAGTTTGATCCTCTTTGGCTCCCTAATTAGATCGTTATCTATTTCGGTGTCTAAAAGAGAAGGTTGAGTGGGATAGATGTAGAAAAGAGCATTCTTCATACATGCATCAGTGACAAAAGAATTATCAGGAAACGAAATACGAATTCCATTCTTAATGAACTTTAAACAATAATCTTGCTCTAGAAGACGAGCAACGGATATTAAGTTCTTCCCAAAGGTAGGAACAAAATAAACATTATTCAAGTTTAAAGTGCGGTCTTCAAAAGACAGCGTCACGGATCCCACAACCTTCGCAGACACCAGGCTCCCATCACCCCATTTGAAACAGAACTCGCCTTCCTCTAAGCTTTTGGTTTTCTTGAAACCATTCAAGGAACAACAAATATGGTTAGTAGCAGCGGAGTCAAGAATCCACGTTGATACATTATCAGCTACTAAGCATGCTTCGGTAACTAGTACAATACTATGTTCCTTTGCTTTGAGATAGGCGGGACAGTTCTCTTTATCGGCTTTGTGAGGTCTCCTCTTAGTTCCAGAGGCGGAGGCTTTTTGCTCAGTAGCATGTGCCTCTCCTTGATTCCTCTTTCTCTTAGTGAGACCTACAGCAGTGTGAACTTCCTTCATAAGCTTGGTAACAGTGTACTCTAGCTTGTTTATGGAGTAGTTCATCTTTGAGGTATCAAGAGATGCGGGGAGAGTTTCTAAGATCATATCTATGACATTCTTCCCATCAATCTCAGATCCTAGGATTTCCATTTTACTCAGATGACTAATGATCAATATCATAAAGTCTCCAATAGGAGTCCTAGCCTGCATATGACAGTTCATAAACTGTCGGACTGCTTGTAGCCTTGTTTTACGCCTTTGCCCTCCAAACATCTCAAGGAGATTGTAGAGCATCTCAGCGGCAGTCTCGAAGTCACGATGTTCCTCTTTCAGCATATTGTTCATAGATGCCAAGATATAGCACCTTACAATCTCATCGGATCGAAGCCAGGCCGCTAAGGCGTCATTGTCCTCTTGAGTTGAATCATCATTCGTCAGAGGAGGACACGGGGTGGTGAGTACCCATTTGTGCTTGTTAATGGTAGGTATTATGTCGAGGTTACGTTTCGAATCTATGTAGTTTTCGTTTTCGAGTTGGATCGAGGAAAGAAAGATCGAGAGATGGTTGAGAGACATATTGCCTATATAAGTTGAAACAAGTTTATGATTAGTCTTTGGTTTAGGATTTAAGTTTTATTAAGACTTTTATAAAATCCAAAGGTGTTATAAACCAAACGATAATTTACTCCCTCAAGAGAAGGCCGCAAAAAATCTCCTTTTATAAGTAAATGACACATCATTAATGCTTAGCCAAGATGTCAATACATCAGCTTTGACTAGCCACCTTGTAAATTGGTTTGATCACTCACATCCTTTCGCAGAGCCTCAAGGGAGGATACTAGGGATTGAGCCTAAGCGTGCAACCAACCACTTAGTCCAAAAGATCAGCTTTGAAAAACAATCCCCCAAGGGGAGGCCTTGCCATCATTGCATCACTCTCGGACGTAGCTCATTGAGCAATGATCGAAGCAATAACGGCTTGGAGTACTCACATTTAAGTGAGGGTCGCAAGAGCGGCTCTTAGTCCCACGTTATTGCATCTTTCACTAGTGTTGGGGATCGCGGGTTACAAACAACGAATATAACCCTCCCACTTAGTTTTTGGAGTTGGTTCATCGACTCTTATAAGTTCGGAAACAAATTTCCTAGTTAGAGAGCGACAGAGCGGACAACTAGAAGAGAATCCTAGATCGACATGTTCAGAGCAGTATTAGTGCATAAAGGCACAAGGTACATACTCGATCTTTTCCTATTTTCTATTTCGGGAAAGTGCGTGAGGGAAGTGTGAACTTCAACTCACTCGAACACTTGAAAGTTTGAGATTACACATCTTTTTATTTTTCGGTTTTGTCTACAAAGAGACCTCCCACTCAAAATTTCAAGAGCATATAGATTTTGAACATATGTGATATAGATATAGTTTTGAAAACATTTTGAAAACTTATTTGATTTGGATGACAAAATATTTTCAAGTTTGAAAGTGAAAACGGTTTTTCAAAATTCAAACTAGTTTTGTAAAAATTCAATTTCAATTAAACTTTCAAAAATCAAAACATTTTAATCTTACACATCATATTTATAATCATATGAAAAACATTTTTGCTCAAGAAAGTTTTCTCATTAGAGTTCTATAACTCATGGTAGTGGGGTTTGAAAATCCGGATTTCTAAAAAACTGGAGTTTCAGACAGCCACGCACCTCGGAGTAAAATCGCCATATCTCGCGGCTCCGATGTCCTTTTCAGCCGAAACCGGTGGCATTGGACAGAGGACAGACAGATCTTTAATTTGATTCAAGAATCATTAAATTTCGATTTCTGAGTAGAGAGTTATGCCGCTTTTAATGCGGGTTTACATTCCAGCTCGAAGAAAAATAAATAAATTAAAGCTTCGTCCTTTTAGGTGCGAAAAAGAATCGAGTGTAACGGAACGTTTTAAGATATTGTTTAAAGCTTTTATTTGTGTTTTATTAGCAGGGTAATAACATAGAATAAAAGAAATAACAACATGCATAAAACGATTCAAGTAAATAAACGAAACTAGCAAGAAAATAAAACTAGTCACAAAATTTACTCGAAAATTCTCAAACCTTTAAAACACGTTTTTCAATATAAAAATTAAAAACTTTTAGAACTGATTCTAATGTGTTTTAACATCATCCCAAACTCATAGAAAATCAACATGGTTTTTAATTTAGAGACAAGAGCAATAAATTAAAAAAAAATCTAAGATTACAATTCTAACTTGTCACAAAATTAGTAAACTTTCGAAAACGATTTTCAAGCTCATAATTTAAAAACATGCACATGCATTCCTTTGACCATAGCTCTGATACCATTTGTTGGAATCGATCTAGGGTTTGAGAAAAAGTTTAACGCTTCGTTAAGCGGCGGAATTTTAAAAATTTTCTTTTTAAGTAAAACTAGTTTTTACTAACCTAGACAAGAGCATGTGCATGTAAATAAAAACTAATATGAGCTATTAAAGTTACTAACCTTTCTTGAAGCTTGAACCTTGTAGAAGCTTTTGGAAAGTTGCAACGCTCGTCTCCCCTCGCAGCACGTCTCTCTTTCTTTCCTCGGCACCTCGAGCAACCACGAAAGTTTCTATCACTAAATCACTCGAAAAGAAGGAATCAGTGAGTGGGCACTTTTAAACACTACGACTTAAGAACGAGTCTCGAAGTCGCAGAGCTAAACGCTAGGTCGAGTGAGGACCTAGGTGCCAAGACAAGAAAAATCGAAAATATAAACTAGAGAGAGAGAGGGGAAGGGGCGGCCAAGTCTAGAGAGAGAAGCTCTCAATCTCTAAAACTTTGCATGAATGAAAAGTGTGGAATGAGGCTCCTATTTATAGGAGAGGTCTCACCTTCAATAAGGTAGTTTCCTCTTCTATAGAATATCACATATTCATGAGCCAATTTCCCTTTTCCTTCAAAGAGTCACACGGCCAAGACTAAGCAAGTAAGTCCTTGGATTTGTTTCCTCTTTTATTTGCTTCTCTCTTGATCCTTTTGGGCGCCTACCATGCTTTCCCCTTAGGGGAAATTTGTTTCCTCTTTTTCTTTTGGCAAGTATCTTAATACATTTATGCACAAAATAAACTCTCTTTCCTCTTGGGTAATATGGGCGCCTACACCATCTAGAAAGGGCTTCTAGAAGCTTTTCCATTTTGTTCATGACAACATGAAAAAGGCCCATTAAGAATTTTCAATAAAATTCTTATGAAATGAAATTAATTCACAAGGCCCAATTAATCATATTATGGCCGAGTGACATTAAGTCATCAAATGAACTTGTCAAAAAAATTATTGACATTCATTTCATCCTTTGTCTCAAAAGACAAAAATACCCTTTTGACTATTTTCGTTCTTGTTTTGACTTAGCTTCCAGTTTAACTATTCCTATCGATGTGATTCGTGACAGTCACCTCATGGACCCAAATGAACAAAGCTTTAGCTAAACACTTGGACCCAAAAGTTCACAAACCTTTTCCAAGTTTAGCTTAATGCCAACTGACTCCACTAAAGAGCTGACACTGAAAATCTCTCGGTTCAAATGAATTTATTTTCTACTCAAGAATTCGACCTAATTATGATGAGCGGATCCACTGAATATTATCTATGCTACCCTTCATGAATGTCATCAGCTAGTCGGGATTTACTAAATTACCATTTTACCCTTCTAGCTGTTATTTCCTCAACTCCTTTGTCGCTTGTGAATAAGTTAGAAACAATGTATTGACGAGGAGCTAACAAGTCACATTGTTTCATCCAAAAGAGTCAGGACTCAATTTGGACACTGGCCAGTTCATTTATTCACACTCCAAGGAACAAAGCATGAGGTGACATACATTGCATTTCAGCAATCTTGTACATGAATTCCATATCTATGAGAACTTCACAAAGTTACTCATGACATACTCACAACTTAGTATTTCACCAATAGGCCCTGTTCGGAATGACATAGTGAGTCCGAACTCTGACTTTCTCAAATGAGAATACTAAGGTGTGAAATGGCATGTCTCATTTCAGGATTAAGGTAAGCATGATGCAATTCATACATATTGACTTCGAGACATAAGAGGTTAAATGGTTTGTTCTTATATTGTCTCTAGAAGTGCACTGGTCAATTCAGTACCTTCGGAAGATACCTAGAAGAACTATAGAGTCCCCAACTCTCAATGCCTCATAACCAGACATCATAGATTCTTCTAACAATCATACTGAGGTCAATAGTCCTTTGACCCTAAGATTGCGAATATATCGTTTTAAGCAAACTACGAAGAGTTTGTTCATGCAAATCTACATTTGTCTCTTCGTAAGTTGTTAAGTTTGTTTATGGACTAAAAGACTATGGTTTTATCATAAAGCTTCAAACAAAGAAAGATTGAATGAACGTTTCAACTTTTTATTAATGAATAAGCAATTACAAGCAAGAGTCTTCGTAAGACTATATGACATCAAATGTACATAAATAGACACTACTACTCTTCTTGTGGGCACCATTGACAACAAACTCCCACTTGACTCAAAGAAGATGTGAGTAGTCCTACATGCCTAATCCCTCACGATGTTGGTCGAAGACCTTGTTCGCTAGGGCCTTGGTGAATGGATCTTCCAGAGGTCTACTTCACCTCCACGTCTCCGCGCTGCACGATCTCTCGAATCAAATGGTATTTCCTCTCAATATGCTTAGAGCGCTTATGGCTTCTAGGTTCCTTTGAGTTAGCGACAGCCCCACTATTATCACAATAAAGGGTCATGGGCTCGTCGACGTTTGGAACAACTTCCAAATACTTAAGGAACTTTCTAAGCCATACAGCCTCTTTGGATGCTTCACAAGCAGCCACATATTCTGCTTCCATTGTGGAGTCAGCAATGCAAGATTGCTTAATACTTCTCCACACAAAAGCTCCACCATTAAGGATGAACACAGATCCCGAAGTGGATTTCCTGGAATCCTTATCCGCTTGAAAATCGGAGTCGGTATATCCCGTACATAAATAGACACTACTACTCTTCTTGTGGGCACCATTGACAACACATTCCTCATGACGCAGACCCAAGAGCATTCATCCCGCATCCGTATAAAAGCGTAGATATTGAGTTTCCACTCGATCTACGCTCGACCGGAAACTCGGGGGGCTAATGTTGTCGGCCCGTCTGAGGCCGACGAGGACAAAGGCAGCTCTTCAACCCACGTGGCTGGTGCGAGGTCTTGGGCGGCGAAACCCTGACTCAACCAGGGGTCGGCCAAACCGATGGCCAAGTCAAAGGCCTTACCCAGCCATGGGCCGAGTCAAATGCTTCACTCGGCCATTGGCCGAGCCAAGTGCCAATGGCCGAGGCTAATGCCTCACTCGGCCATTGGCCGAGGCTAATGTCTCACTCGGCCATTGGCCGAGGCTAGTGCCTCACTTGGCCGGGCCAAGTGCCAATGGCCGAGGCTAACGCCTCACTCGGCCATTGGCCGAGGCTAATGCCTCACTCGGCCATTGGCCGAGGCTAGTGCCTCGCTTGGCCGAGCCGAGTGCCAATGGCCGAGGCTAATGCCTCACTCGGCCATTGGCCGAGGCTAATGCCTCACCCGGCCATTGGCCGAGGCTAATGCCTCACCCGGCCATTGGCCGAGGCTGGTGCCTCACTTGGCTGAGCCAAGTGCCAATGGCCGAGGCTAATGCCTCACTCGGCCATTGGCCGAGACTAATGCCTCACTCGGCCATTGGCCGAGGCTAATGCCTCACCCGGCCATTGGCCGAGGCTAATGCCTCACTCGGCCATTGGCCGAGTCAAGTGCCAATGGCCGAGGCAAAATTTCAGTCGGCCAATGGCCGACCCAAGGGTCTCACTCGGCCATTGGCCGAGGCAAGGCTTCAGACGGCCCAGTTCACTCGGCCATTGGCCGAGGCAAAGCTTCAGTCGGCCAATGGCCGACCCAAACTTGTTCACTCGGCCAAGGGGTCTTCAAACCACCCCTTGGCTGCCTATAAATACAGGGGCCGCTCCCCCAGTCCAGGGAATCGATTCTTGAGTACTGAAATGCTGCCGAATTCGTACCTCGCTCGTTTCTCTCAAGCTTTGGCCTCTAAACACCCCTAAAACCTCTATACTCCACCTCAATCACACTAATGTTGAGCGTCGGAGAGGTAAACAGGGGCACCCCCCTGTTTCCCCTTTGTAGTTCACGTGTCCTCTACTCCTTTTTAGGTACTCTGACGAACTCAAGGGACATCCACAGCTAAGGGACGACTTGGGATACCAAGTCCGACACGCTCGAGTCAAGATGAGACCACTTGGTCCGGCCTTGGGTCTAACCGTCTTTGGCTCCTAAATAGTTGTCCGAAAAACAGCGACAACATTCTATAACTCATGGTAGTGGGGTTTGAAAATTCGGATTTCTAAAAACTGGAGTTTCAGCACAGCCGCGCACCTCGGAGTACAATCGCCATATCTGGCGGCTCCGATGTCCTTTTGAGCCAAAACCGGTGGCATTAGACAGAGGACAGACAGAGCTTTAATTTGATTCAAGAATAATTAAATTTTGATTTCTGAGCAGAGAGTTATGCCACTTTTAATGCGGGTTTACTCCAACTCAAAGAAAAAGAAATAATTAAAGCTTGGTCCTTTTTAGGTGCGAAAAAAAATCGAGTGTAACGGAACGTTTTATGAAGGTTGTTAAAGCTTTTATTTGTGTTTTATTAGCAAGGTAATAACAGGGCATAATAGAAATAACAACATGCATAAAACGATTCAAGTAAATAAAAGAAACTAGTAAGACAATATAACTAGTCACAAAATTTTACTCGAAATTTCTCAAACCTTTAAAACACGTTTTTCAATATAAAAAATTAAAAACTTTTAGAACTGATTCTAATGTGTTTTAAAAACATCCCAAACTCATAGAAAATCAACATGATTTTTAATTTAAAGGCAAGAGCAATAAATTAAAAAAAAATCTAAGATAACAATTCTAACTTGTCACAAAATTAGTAAACTTTCGAAAACGATTTTCAAGCTCATATTTTTAAATACATGTACATGCTAATCTTTGACCATAGCTCTGATACCATTTGTTGGAATCAATCTACGGTTTAAGAAAATAATTAACGCTTCGGGAAGCGGCGGAATTTTAAAAATTTTCTTTTACAAGTAAAAACGGTTTCTACTAACCTAGACAAGTGCAAGTACATGTAATTAAAAACTAATATGAGCTAAGAAGTTTACTAACCTTTCTTGAAGCTTGATCTTTGAGAAGCTCTTAGAAAGTTGCAACGCTCGTCTCCCTTCGCAGCACATCTCTCTTCCTTTCCTCGGCACCTCGAGCAACCACGAAAGTTTCTATCACTAAATCACTCGAAATAAAGGAATTAGTGAGTGGGCACTTTTAAACACTACGACTTAAGAACGAGTCTTGAAGTCGCAGAGCTAAACACTAGGTCGAGTGAGGACCTAGGTGCCAAAACAAGAAAAATCGAAAATAAACTAGAAAGAGAGAGAGAGAGGAGTTCGGTCAAGTTCTAGAGAGAGAGTATCTCAAATCTCTTAAACGTGGATGAATGAATTGTGAAGAAATGAGGCTCCTATTTATAGGAGAGGTCTCACCTTCAATAAGCTAGTTTCCTCTTCTATAGAATATCACATATTCATGAGCCAATTTCCTCTTTTTCCCTTTGAGATACTCGGCCAACACAAGGGCTTCTAGAGGCCTTGATTTGTTTCCTATTTTGTTCATGGCTTGCCTTTTTCTCAACTTGGCCGATTCCCTTATGCATCCTTATGCAAATTTGTTTCCTCTTTTTCTTTTGGCAAGTATCTAAATACATTTATGCACAAAATAAACTCTCCTATTTCTCTATAGGGTAGGCGCCCAACATGTCTCTAGAAGGAGCTTCTAGAAGCTTCTTCATTTATTCATGAGAACATGAAAAAGGTCCATTAAGAATTTTCAATAAAACTCTTATGAAATGAAATTAATTCACGAGGCCCAATGATCAAGTCATGGCCGAGTGACATTAAGTCATCAAATGAACTTGTCAAAAAATTTATTGACATTCATTTCATCCTTTGTCTCATAAGACAAAAATACCCTTTTGACTATTTTCGTTCTTGTTTTGACTTAGCTTCCAGTTTAACTATTCCTATCGATGTGATTCGTGACAGTCACCTCATGGACCCAAATGAACAAAGCTTTAGCTAAACACTTGGACTCAAAAGTTCACAAACGTTTTCCAAGTTTAGCTTAATGCCAACTGACTCCACTAAAGAGTTGACACTGAAAATCTCTCGGTTCAAATGAATTTATTTTCTACTCAAGAATTCAACCTAATTATGATGAGCGGATACACTGAATATTATCTATGTTTACCCTTCATGAATGTCATCAGCTAGACAGGATTTACTAAATTACCATTTTACCCTTCTAGCTGTTATTTCCTCAACTCCTTTGTCGCTTGTGAATAAGTTAGAAACAATGTATTGACGAGGAGCTAACAAGTCACATTGTTTCATCCAAAAGAGTCAGGACTCAATTTGGACACTGGCCAGTTCATTTATTCACACTCCAAGGAACAAAGCATGAGGTGACATACATTGCATTTCAGCAATCTTGTACATGAATTCCATATCTATGAGAACTTCACAAAGTTACTCATGACATTCTCACAACTTAGTACTTCACCAATAGGCCCTGTTCGGAATCACATAGTGAGTCCGAACTCTGACTTTCTCAAATGAGAATACTAAGGTGTGAAATGACATGTCTCATTTCAGGATTAAGGTAAGCATGATGCAATTCATACATAGTGACTTCGAGACATAAGAGGTTAAATGGTTTGTTCTTATCTTGTCTCTAGAAGTGCACTGGTAAATTCAGTACCTTCGGAAGATACCTAGAAGAACTATAGAGTCTCCAACTCTCAATGCCTCATAACCAGACATCATAGATTCTTCTAACAATCGTACTGAGGTCAATAGTCCTTTGACCCTAAGATTGCGAATATATCGTTTTAAGCAAACTACGAAGAGTTTGTTCATGCAAATCTACATTTGTCTCTTCGTAAGTTGTTAAGTTTGTTTATGGACTAAAAGACTAAGGTTTTATCATAAAGCTTCAAACAAAGAAAGAATGAATGAACGTTTCAACTTTTTATTAATGAATAAGCAATTACAAGCAAGAGTCTTCATAAGACTATATGACATCATATGTACATAAATAGACACTACTACTCTTCTTGTGGGCACCATTGACAACAGTAAGCAGGATCTGCTTTTCCATTATAGGGAGCGAGGTTCGGGAGTTTGAAATTTCCCGTGCATACCTCGGCCAATATCTGAGCCGTGAAAGGCGATGAATTCTCCTCGACGACCCCATAGGCACTTCCGCCTATTCCGTGTTCTCGGAGATCTCGTACTTCATTTCGAAGAATGTGGATCATTGTGATCACATCGAGACTGGTAGTCGGAGTAACTCCCTGTTCGGGAGGAGTCACCTGTCGCCTTTCATTTGACCCTTGACCCGTACGGCAGTTCCCGTTAGTTGGGGCTGCTATGGGGATGTTTGGCCGAGAGCTTAGTCGCTCTCTTAGGTCATCGCCACGCTCGATGCGTCGAGCAGTGAGATGGTCCCTAAGATCAGGGCTTGTCGTACGGAGGCGCAGGCTTCGTCTGCGACCGCGCGCTCTCCGCGTGCCCTGACTCTCCGTAACATTCTTCCTTTGACCTAGCCGGTCGAGGGCCGAACGTCGGGAATTTCCCTCTTGAGAAGCAGCCGGCGCGTCGCCTGTCCGGGGTAGGGGATTCGAAGGACCGGCTTCAAACACGGCGGGGTGTTCCCCGTCCTTCGTAAGAGAAGTCTCGATATCCTCCGAATTGCCAGTACCCTCATAATCAGGGTCGCGGTCGTGGCTTTCCTCGTTGAGGTTCTCAGGATCCCCGTTGGGGGTCATTGTGTTATGCGCGGGTTGCTTCGCAGCCAGTCGGCTGTGGTACCTCGCGTTCTTCGCCTTTAGTTGGCGGATATTCTCCTCTAGCTCCATGATGCGGTCGTCCCTGCTATCTGGAGATGGAGATGGTGAGCGGGTCGAGGTCTCTTCGTGGAGCGACTCTTCGTCACCATGCGCGTGAGAGCGCAAGAAATATTTTTTGGTCCCAGTGACGTTATCGGGGTTGTTAACGCCCTCAGAACGTATGGGTGGTTGACTACTCATCTTTTCTCAAGTTCGAGAAGGTTGAGTTCGTAGAAGAAAAGAAGAAGATGAACAGAAGGGATTTCGGGCTGAACAGGTCGGGAAGTCCCCTCCTTCTAGCGCCAAAATGTTGTCACACGAAAATGAACAACTATTATACACCTCGGGCGGTTCGATCCAAGGCCGGACCAAGTGATCGCACCCGGGCCAAAAGTGTGAACTCGAAAGTCTCGAGCTAGGTTCTCTCCGATCAACCCGCCTCTCGGGAGAGGTAGGGGGTGAGGAGGAGGAGTGACCGTGCCTTGTGTGTCGGCTGCCTACGTACCCGTGTGTGGGATCAGGTCAGAACGTAGTTAAGGCGTGAAAGACGCAGTATGAGGTGTAGAACCTTGGTGGAGAAGCGTGCTCGACGAAGGAGACGGGGCACGAGGGGTCCTCGGCGGCGTCTCAGAACTTCGGAGATCGCGTGCGCGTCTAGCGTGTTAGACGCGCAGGGGGACTCTAGTCGAGAACCCTAGGGGCGTGCTTGAGCACGGGGGGGCGTTCGGTCAGAGGGAGCAACGTCCGGGAAGTCCCCGTGAGTGCTTCGAAACCTCTGAGAACGGGAAATCGAGGAGAATCCGCTTCAGGCCAAGGATGGCATCTAGAGAAGCAGAGAGAAGTCTCAAGTTCCTTGTGAATGAATGGGATGGCTTTACCCTCAATGAGAGGGGTATTTATAGGTGTTTGAGGGCCTTAGAAGGTCCCTTTTTTGTCCATGTGGGACTAGGAGCGAGCGCGCCGTCAAGTGGAGGCGCACGGCGCGCACGGCGCGCGGGTCATCTGGCGCGGCGCGGGATGTGCAGCGCGGGATGCGCAGCGCGTGGGCGCGCGGCACGGGCGTGTCTTCGCGCGGCGCACGGTCTGCCTGGCGCGGCGCGCGGCCTGCCCGGCGTGGCGCGCGGTTTGCTGTGTGGCCGGCCGGCGCGGCGTGCTGTGCGCGCGGTGCACGGCCCATCTCGTCGGGCTCTTGTGGGCCTTTAGGGGTTTTCGGATACCACTCTTGTCACGCAAAATATGAAGGCTTCTACTTGACGAGAGTGACTAGTGGCTTGGCTCGAGGCTCGACTTAAGGAACGACTCGAGGCTCGACCCGAGGAACGACTCGAGGCTCGACTCGAGTAGAACGACTCGAGGCTCGACTCGAGGAACGACTCAAGGCTCGACTCAAGGAACGACTCGAGGCTCGACTCAAGGAACGATTCGAGGCTCGACTCGAGGAACGGCTTGAGGCTCGACTTAAGGAACGATTCGAGGCTCGACCCGAGGAACGACTCGAGGCTCGAGTCGAGGAGAACGACTCGAGGCTCGACTCGAGGAACGACTCGAGGCTCGACTCGAGGAACGACTCGAGGCTCGACTCGAGGAACGACTCGAGGCTCGACTCGAGGAGAACGACTCGAGGCTCGACTCGAGGAACGTGAGGATTTGGCACGAGTACTTGTCCGTCGACTCGTGACAGAAGGCTTGCCGCTTTTCCGGACCTACGGACTGACCATCGGCCCTTTGAACGGCATGTCTTCTTGGCATCTCGGGTTTTCCGAAAACGACCGACAACAACAAGTAACAATAGACTCACCATTTGGCTATTTTTAAGCCAAGCACTTCCATAGCAGTAAAAAACTAAATTGACACGTAGAGACTAGCGATTAACAAGTCAAAATTAATGACATATTAACTACCGCTCCCCATGATTACCTCAAAAATAGACCAAATGCAAGGATAAACCAAAACAGAGAGATGCACAAATCTAATAAACACACAACACAACAGCAGAATCAACCAATATCAAAACGAAAAGAGTTCTTAGTACACATATGAAAAGAGAGGTGTTGGATAAACAACCACAAACAAAGTCTTAAACAAAAACAGATAAAGGTCGGTCTGTCCTCTTTCCAATGCCACCAGTTTTAGGTCAAAAGGACATCGGAGCCGCTAGTTATGGCGATTTTACTCCGAGGTGCGCGGCTGTTCCGAAAGTCCAGTTTTTTAGAAATCCGGATTTTCAGCCCCACTACCATGAGTTATAGAACTCTAATGAGAAAATTTTCTTGAGAAAAAATGTTTTTCATAAGATTATAAACATGATGTGAAAGATTAAAATGTTTTGATTTTTGAAAGTTTAAATTGAAATTGAATTTTTAGAAAACTAGTTTGAATTTTGAAAAACCGTTTTCGTTTTCAAACTTGAAAATATTTTGTCATCCAAATCAAATAAGTTTTCAAAATGTTTTCAAAACTATATCTATATCACACAAAATCTATAGAGGAATTGCCATAACTACCACCAACTCAATAACTATTTCCAATAATCCACCAAACAATAATTTTGGCCAAATATACCACTTGCCTCTATGTGTAAAACCCTAAATACCCTTAAAAAAATTATTCTTTAGATTTTATCATTTAATTCTTTCTCCCTCTCTCCCTAACGTGTGATACATCTCCAAAATCTCGTCACTCAAACTCACCCAAAATCAAAACCCTTCTTCTTCTTTGAACAACGATCGAAATCCTTGCCCAAACATTTCAGCGAACGAAACCCTTTTTCTTCTCCACGAATCCCTTCTCCTTCTCCACGAATCTCCTCTCCTTGCCCGGATTCTACTTGGTTAGTTTCAGCGAATCTCTTTGCCAAAGACTCTACTTGGTTAGTTTTAATGTTTTTTCTTACCATTTATTTCGTTTTTTGTGTATGTTTATTCTGGGTATGTTTAAATTTGGGGCAAAAATAAGGTTTTCGTGATTCTGGGTAATCTTTGGAGTTGTTCAGCAATTGACGTCAACAGTTGACATCAGTTGTTGACATCTTATGTCAACAGTTGATGTCATCTGTTGACATATATTCTTGATGTATAGTGTCTACAGTTGACATCAACTGTTGACGTCAAATGTTGACATCTGATGTCAACAATTATTAACTTTGGATTTCTTCTTGATTTGTACGTAGTGATGGCGGAAATTTATTAAGGACGTCACTGTAATGGAGAGGTGGCTGAAGTTTGGATTGTTGAAGAAGAAAGATGAGGAAAGACGTTGGTACAAGCTACTAGAAGATAAATTGTCATAGGGATAGAATTTTACAAAAGTTGAAATCAAATTGAAGACAATTTACTATGAACTCTGGACCGAAGAAGAATTGCTTGGCGAGCAGGTACGACAGTCAATTCTACTGTTGTTTTTAATGGTTTTGACGTCAATTGATTACATTGATGTCAACAGTTGACGTCAATTGTTGACATTGATGTCAACAGTTGACGTCAATTGTTGACATTGATGTCAACAGTTGACGTCAATTGTTGACATTGACGTCAACAGTTGACGTCAATTGTTGACATTGACGTCAATTGTTGACATTGACGTCAATTGTTGACATTGACGTAAATTGTTGACATTGATGTCAATAGTTGACATCAATTGTAGACATCGATTGTTGACATCGATGTCAACAGTTGACATCAATGTCAACAGTTGACGTCTGTGATTTTTGAGCTCTCTATTTGTTGATATTAATCCCTCATTTTTTTTGGCAGCATGTCAATTGTTGACATCGGTGTCAATAGTTGACGTCTGTGATTTTTAAGCTCTCTGTTTGTTGATATTAATCCCTCATTTTTTTTTGCAGCATGTTGATATCATTTCTTACTACCTCCGGAAGAAGAGAATGACTGGAAAATTATAAAAATCGTTCACAATTCACTTATTGCCTTTTAGGGTATCAAGTTTGGCTGAATTGCAATGACAAGGACAAGTTTGATTGGACAAAGCAGTCTCGGATCTACGATTACATCACCGGGACAACCAAGTCCCTGACCCACTGGTCCTCTGCTCTATTCATGCGTTTGATAGTTTGGGTATTGAAGACACCCGTTCAGCCCGGTTCACAATTTCCACTTCGCTGACCATGACACAACAGAGCAATGGGTACGTATATAGCTATTATTTAATATTACCGTATTTATATACTAAAGAAGATGTCTAATCCCAATTTTAAAAAAATAGTGGTGATTGTGGCATGTTTGTCATTAAAGACCATGGAATTTATGTCTCATGGCTTAGATCTGCAAGCATGTCAAACAAGAGGAGATGTACATGCACCAGCAAAAGTTCACGATCGACTTATACCGGCACGGGGCAGTGAAGTTAGTGACCCATGTTTGATCGGACATGGAGATTTATGACAATTAGGAAACAATGTAAATAATAGATAGCAATGTGTTTCACGTACTAATTTTATCTTAATCTTTTGGTATGTTTTTTATAGCAATGTTGTTCACGTACTACTCATATCTTAATCTTTTGGTATGCTTTTGATAGCATGTTGAATGAATATCAACAATATATCAATTATCAATCTGTAGTTGTTTTTTAATGGTTTTGACGTCAATTATTGACATCAATCTCAACAGTTGACGTTAATTGTTGACAGCTGTGATTTATGAGCTCTCTGTTTATTAACATTGATGTCAACAATTGACGTCAACTGTTGACATTGATATCAATAGTTGACGTCAATTGTTGACGTTGATGATGTTGACATTGATGTCAACAATTGATGTCAATTGTTGACATTGATGCTGTCAACAATTGATGTCAACAGTTGACGTCAATTGTTGACATCAAGAGTTGTGGTCAACAAATAGTGTGTACAAAAGAGATTATCTTTAACAAAAATAGTTTGAACAAAAAGCATAATGAATTATATAAATAAACTCTTAAACAAAAGTAGTATGAACAAAGCATAATAAATTAAAAAAAAGTAGTCTGAACAAAGTATAAAAAAGTAGTCATCCAATCCTAATGTAGAACGAATTGCCGATTCATGAGTTGGGACCGAATCACACCCCTCCTCGAGTATTGATGGCATAAGGGGATTCGATGGCGTAAGGTTATTGAACAAATCTAGCGAAGTTCACTTCAGACGACACCATAATTCCGAAAGATCATTTCTCATGATACCGACCAGATTCAACCCAAGTACCACTTTGCTTGAATAATAAATAAATTTATGCCATCACTATACAAATCAAGAAGAAATCCAAAGTTAGTAATTGTTGACATTAGATGTCAACAGTTGATGTCAACTGTTGACATTATACATCAACAATATATGTCAACAGATGAAATCAACTGTTGACATAAGATGTCAACAATTGATGTCAACTGTTGACGTCAGCTGTTGACGTTAACTGTTGACATCTGACGAAACTTACGAACTTCGCTGAAAAACTTCAAAAATTACCCAGAATCAGGAAAACCTTATTTTTGCCCCAAATTTAAACATACCCAGAATAAACATACACAAAAAACGAAATAAATGGTAAGAAAAAACATTAAAACTAACCAAGTAGAGTCTTTGGCAAAGAGATTCGCTGAAACTAACCAAGTAGAATCCGGGCAAGGAGAGGAGATTCGTGGAGAAGGAGAAGGGATTCATGGAGAAGAAAAAGGGTTTCGTTCACTGAAATGTTTGGGCAAGGATTTCGATCGTGGTTCAAAGAAGTAGAAGGGTTTTGATTTTGGGTGAGTTTGAGTGACGAGATTTTGGAGATGTATCACACGTTAGGGAGAGAGGGAGAAAGAATTAAATGATAAAATGTAAAGAATAATTTTTTTAAGGATATTTAGGGTTTTACACATAGAGGCAAGTGGTATATTTGGCCAAAATTATTATTTGGTGGATTATTGGAAATAGTTATTGAGTTGGTGGTAGTCGTGACAATTCCTCAAATCTATATGCTCTTGAAAATTTGAGTGGGAGGTCTCCTCGTAGACGAGCCGAAAAATAAAAAGATGTGTAATCTCAAACTTTCAAGTGTTCGAGTGAGTTGAAGTTCACACTTCCCTCATGGACTTTCCCGAATAGAAAATAGGAAAAGATCCAAGTATATACCTTGTTCCTTTATGCACTAACACTGCTCTGAACATGAAAATCTAGGATTCTTTTCTAGTTGTCCACTCTATCCCTCTATAACTAGGAAATCCGTTTCCGAACTTATAAGAGTCGATGTACCAACTCCAAAAAATAAGTGGGAGGGTTATACTCGTTATTTGTAACCAACGATCCTCAACACTAATGAAAGAAGTAATTAACGTGAGACTAAGAGTAACTCTTGTGGCCCTCTCTTAAATGAGAGTACTCTATGGCGTTTTTACTTCGATCATTGCTCAATGAGCTATGTCCGAGAGTGAGATGATGAAGACAAGGCCTCATCTTTAGGGATTGTTTTTTTCAAAGTTGATCTTTTGGACTAAGTGGTTGGTTGCAACTTAGGCTCAATCCCTAGTAATCCTCCCATGAGGTTCTGCGAAAGGATGTGAGTGATCAAACCAATTTAAAAGGTGGTTAGTCAAAATTGGTGTATTGACATCTTGGCTAAGCATTAATGATGTGTCATTTACTTATAAATGGAGATTTTTGCGGCCTTCTCTTGAGGGTGTAAATTATCGTTTGGTTTATAACACCTTTGGATTTTATCAAATGTTAAAAACTTAAATCCTAAACCAAAGACTAATCATAAACTTGTTTCAACTTAATTAAGCAACATGTGTCTCAACCCTCTCTCGATCACCCTTTCCTCAAATAAACTCGAAAACAAGAACTACTTAGATTGGAAAGATAACCTCCACATAATACCTACCGTTAACAAGCACAAATGGGTACTCACCACCCCGTGTCCTCGTCAAACGAATGATGATTCGAATCAAGAGGACAAAGACGCCCTGGAAGCCTGGCTCCGCTCCGATGAGATTGTGAGGTGCTATATCTTAGAATCTATGAACAATGTGCTGAACTAGCAATGTCGTGACATTGAAACAGCCGCTGACATGCTCTACAATCCCCATGAAATGTTTGGAGGGAAGGGCGCCAGGACAGACAGCAAGCAGTCCGACAATTTATGAACTGTCGCATGAAGGCTGGGACTCCTGTTAGGAACCATATGGATCTGATCATTAGTTACCTGAATGAGATGGAAATCCTAGGATCTAAGATTGAGAAGGAGACCAAACTAGATATGATCTTGGAAACTCTCCTCAAATATTTCGATACCTTCAAGCTGAACTACTCCATGAACAAGCTAGAGTACACTGTTATCGAGCTTATGAAGGAGCTTCACACTGGTGAAGGTCTCACTAAGAGAAAGAGGAATCAAAGAGAGGCACATGCTACTGAGCACAAAGCCTCCACCTCTGGATCTAAGAAGAGACCTCATAAGGCCGAGAATAAGAACTGTCTTGCCTATCTCAAAGCAAAGGAACATAGTATTGTACTAATTACCGAAGCATGCTTAGTAGCTGATAATATATCAACGTGGATTCTTGACTCCGCTGCTACTAACCATATTTGTTGTTCCTTGACTTGGTTTCAAGAAAACCAAAAGCTTAGAGGAAGGCGACTTCTGTTTCAAATGGGGTGATGGGAGCTTGGTGTCGCGAAGGCTGTGGGATCCGTGACGCTGTCTTTTGAAGACCGCTGTTTAAACATGAATAATGTTTATTTTGTTCCTACCGTTGGGAAGAACTTAATATCCGTTGCTCGTCCTCTTGAGCAAGATTATTGTTTAAAGTTCATAAGGAATGAAATTCGTATTTCGTTTCTTGATAATTCTTTTGTCACGGATGCATGTATGAAGAATGCTCTTTTCTACATCTATCTCACTCAACCTTTCCTTTTAGACACCGAAATAGATAATGATCTAGTTAGGGAGCCCAAAAGGATCAAACTATCTGAATTCTCCGATCTAATAAAATCAACATATCTCTGGCACTTAAGACTTGGTCATATCAGTCTAGACATGATTAAGAGACTTGTGAGAGACGGTCCACTACAAGCCTCTGCAATAGGTTCACTACCTACTTGTGAATCTTGCATAGAAGGAAATGTGACTAAGCGACCTTTCTCCGATAAGGGTTGAAGAGCCACTGAGTTACTGGAACTAGTACATTATGATGTATGTGGTCCGCTCAATCAACAGGCACGTGGTGGATACGAATACTTCGTTACCTTCACTAATGATTACTCAAGATATGGCTTTGTCTATTTGCTCAAACACAAATCCGAGACCTTTAACGTATTTAAGGACTTTAGGGCTTTAGTGGACAAGCAAACTGGCAAACTGATCAAAACCCTTCGATCCGATCGAGGTGGTGAGTATCTGTCTAGAGAGTTTGATGACTTTCTTAAAGAAGAAGGTATCGCTTCTCAGCTTACTGCACCTGGCACACCTCAACAAAACGGAGTGTCAGAGAGAAGAAATCGAATTCTTATGGAGATGGTTAGATCAATGATGAGTTACTCATCACTCCCTCTTTCTTTTTGGGAATATGCCCTCGAAACAGCCGCTTACATTCTGAACCAAGTTCCGTCCAAAACGGTTCCTGGTAATCCTTATGAACTATGGACTAGCCGTAAAGTAAATCTTGGCCGCATCAAAATTTGGGGTTGCCCTGCACACGTGCTGAGGCAAAAGACTAGCAAGTTGGCTAGTAGGTCAAAATTATGTCTGTTTGTTGGATATCCAAAGGAAACCAAAGGTTTTACTTTCTATAGTCCCGAGGACGATAAGACTTTCGTTAGAACGAATGCTCGTTTCCTTAAGGAGGACTTTATGAAAGATGTAAAACCATTGTGCTAGAGGAAAAGTTGGGTGAGGAAACTTTTACCTCATCTGTAAGAACTATTCTTACCCCAACTGAAACACAACCTAACTCATCAGAATCCCGTCAAGTAGTATATCGACATAGTGGGAGGGCTACTCAAAAGCGTGACAGGTACATGTCATATGGAGACACTCTCGTAGCCGTCTCCGACATGGATGACCCTGTTTCCTATAGCCAAGCGATGGCTTGTTCTGAATCAAACATTTGGCTTGACACCATGAAAGTTGAAATGCACTCGATGTATGTCAACAAAGTCTGGAAACTTGTAGACCTTCCTAAAGGGATTAAACTCGTAGGGTGTAAGTGGATATAGAAGAAGAAAAGGGGTCCGGATGGGAACGTCGAGACGTTCAAAGCACGACTTGTGGCTAAGGGTTATACCCAACAAGAAGGGATTGACATTGACGAAACCTTCTCGCCAGTCACGATGCTTAAATCCATCCGCATACTTCTATCCATAGCCGCAGCTCTCGACAATGAGATCTGGCAAATGGATGTCAAGACTGCCTTCCTGAATGGCAATCTTGACGAGCGTATTTATATGGCTCAACCAGATGGTTTCGTGGAAGAAGGTCAAGAGACCAAGGTTTGTGAGTTGCTTAAGTCCATTTATGGATTAAAGCAAGCATCTAGGTCATGGAATATTATATTAAATGAAACCATATAGAGCTTCGGCTTTGAGCAGTCAACAGATGAACCGTGTGTTTACAAGTTAATGCACGTAGGTAAAGTTATGTTTCTGGTACTGTATGTCGATGATATAATACTCATAGGTAATGATGTGGGTAATCAGTTCTAAAATTTTTTAATTTTTTATATTGAAAAACGTGTTTTAAAGGTTTGAGAAATTTCGAGTAAATTTTGTGACTAGTTTTGATATCTTGCTAGTTTCTTTTTTTTACTTGAATCGTTTTATGCTTGTTGTTATTTCTTTTATTCTATGTTATTACCCTGCTAATAAAACACAAATAAAAGCTTTAAACAACATCTTAAAACGTTCCGTTACACTTGATTCTTTTTCGCACCTAAATAGGACCAAGCTTTAATTTATTTCTTTTTCTTCGAGCTAGAGTAAACCCGCATTAAAAGTGGCATAACTCTCTGCTCAGAAATCGAAATTTAATGATTCTTGAATCAAATTAAAGCTCTGTCTGTCCTCTGTCCAATGCCACCGGTTTCGGCTGAAAAGGACATCGGAGCCGCTAGATATGGTGATTTTACTCCGAGGTGCACGGCTGTCTGAAACTCCAGTTTTTTAGAAATCCGGATTTTCAAACCCCACTACCATGAGTTATAGAACTCTAATGAGAAAATTTTCTTGAGCAAAAATGTTTTTCATATATAAACATGATGTGTAAGATTAAAATATTTTGATTTTTGAAAGTTTAATTGAAATTGAATTTTTACAAAACTAGTTTGAATTTTGAAAAACCGTTTTCACTTTCAAACTTGAAAATATTTTGTCATCCAAATCAAATAAATTTTCAAAATGTTTTCAAAACTATATCTATATCACATATGTTCAAAATCTATATGCTCTTGAAAATTTGAGTGGGAGGTCTCCTTGTAGACAAGCCGAAAAATAAAAAGATGTGTAATCTCAAACTTTCAAGTGTTCGAGTGAGTTGAAGTTCACACTTCCCTCACGCACTTTCCCGAAATAGAAAAGAGGAAAAGATCGAGTATGTACCTTGTGCCTTTATGCACTAATACTGCTCTGAACATGTCGATCTAGGATTCTCTTCTAGTTGTCCGCTCTGTCGCTCTCTAACTAGGAAATTTGTTTCCGAAATTAAAAGAGTCGATGAACCAACTCCAAAAACTAAGTGGGAGGGTTATACTTGTTGTTTGTAACCCACGATCCCCAACACTAATGAAAAGTGCAAGTGTCGCCGGACTAAGAGTCACCCTCGTGGCCCTCTCTTAAATTAGAGTACTCAAGGGCGCTTTGCTCTGATCATTGCTCAATGAGCTACGTCCGAGAGTGAGACGATGATGGCAAGGCCTCCCCTCGGTGGATTGTTTTTCAAAGTCGATCTCTTGGACTAAGTGGTTGGTTACACACTTAGACTCAATCCCTAGTAATCCTCCCTCGAGGCCCTGCGAAAGGATGTGAGTGATCAAACCAATTTACAAGGTGGCTAGTCAATGTTGATGTATTGACATCTTGGCTAAGCATTAATGATGTGTCATTTACTTATAAATGGAGATTTTTTGCGGCCTTCCCTCAAAGGAGTAAATTATCGTTTGGTTTATAACACCTTTGGATTTTATAAAGTCTTAAACAAACTTAAATCCTAAACCAAAGACTAATCATAAACTTGTTTCAACTTTTATAGGCAATATGTCTCCCAACTCTCTCTCTTTCATTCTTTCCTCGAACAAACTCGAAAACGAAAACTACATAGACTCGAAACGTAACCTCGACATAATACCTACCGTTAACAAGCACAAATGGGTACTCACCACCCCGTGTCCTCCTCTGACGAATGATGATTCAACTCAAGAGGACAATGACGCCTTAGCGGCCTGGCTTCGATCCGATGAGATTGTGAGGTGCTATATCTTGGCATCTATGAACAATGTGCTGAAAGAGCAACATCGTGACATCGAGACTGCCGCTGGCATGCTCTACAATCTCCTTAAGATGTTTGGAGGGCAAAGGCGTCAAACAAGGCAACAAGCAGTCCGACAGTTTATGAACTGTCATATGCAGGCTAGGACTCCTATTGGAGACTTTATGATATTAATCATTAGTCATCTGAGTAAAATGGAAATCCTAGGATCTGAGATTGATGGGAAGAATGTCATAGATATGATCTTAGAAACTCTCCCCGCATCTCTTGATACCTTCAAGATGAACTACTCCATTAACAAGCTAGAGTACACTGTTACCAAGCTTATGGAGGAACTTCACACTGCTGTAGGTTTCACTAAGAAAAAGAGGAATCAAGGAGAGGCACATGCTACTGAGCAAAAAGCCTCCGCCTCTGGAACTGTGAAGAGACCTTACAAGGCCGATAAAAAGAACTTTCCCGCCTATCTCAAAGCAAAGGAACATAGTATTGTACTAGTTACCGAAGCATGCTTAGTAGCTGATAATGTATCAACGTGGATTCTTGACTCCGCTGCTACTAACCATATTTGCTGTTCCTTGAATGGTTTCAAGAAAACCAAAAGCTTAGAGGAAGGCGAGTTCTGTTTCAAATGGGGTGATGGGTGCCTGGTGTCTGCAAAGGCTGTGGGATCCGTGACGCTGTCTTTTGAAGACCGCACTTTAAACTTGAATAATGTTTATTTTGTTCCTACCTTTGGGAAGAACTTAATATCCGTTGCTCGTATTCGTGAGCAAGATTATTGTTTAAAGTTCATTAAGAATGGAATTCGTATTTCGTTTCCTGATAATTCTTTTGTCACTGATGCATGTATGAAGAATGCTCTTTTCTACATCTATCCCACTCAACCTTCTCTTTTAGACACCGAAATAGATAATGATCTAATTAGGGAGCCAAAGAGGATCAAACTTTCTGAATCCTCCGATCTAACAAAATCAACACATCTATGGCACTTAAGACTTGGTCATATCAGTCTAGAAAGGATTAAGAGACTTGTGAGGGATGGTCCACGCCAAGCCTCTGCAATAGGTTCACTACCTACTTGTGAATCCTGCATAGAAGGAAATATGACTAAGCGACCTTTCTCTGATAAAGGTCGAAGAGCCACTGAGTTGCTGGAACTAATACATTCTGATGTATGTGGTCCGCTCAGCCAACAGGCACGTGGAGGATACGAATACTTCGTTACCTTCACTGATGATTACTCACGATATGGGTTTGTCTATTTGCTCAAACACAAATCCGAGACCTTTAACGTATTTAAGGTCTTTAAGGCTTTAGTGGAAAAGCAAACTGGCAAAGTGATCAAAACCCTTCGATCTGATCGAGGTGGTGAGTATATGTCTGGAGTGTTCGATGACTTTCTTAAAGAAGAAGGTATCGCTTCTCAGCTTACCGCACCTGGCACACCTCAACAAAACGGAGTGTCAGAGAGAAGAAACCGAACTCTTATGGAGATGGTTAGATCGATGATGAGTTACTCATCACTCCCGCTTTCCTTTTGGGGATATGCCCTCGAAACAGCCGCTTACATTCTGAACCAAGTTCCGTCTAAAACGGTTCCTGGTACTCCTTATGAAAGATGGACTGGCCGTAAAGTAAGTTTGGGCCACATCCGAATTTGGGGTTGCCCTGCACATGTGCTAAGGCAAAAGACTAGCAAGGTGGCTAGTAGGTCAGAATTGTGCCTGTTTGTGGGATATCCAAAGGAAACCAAAGGTTTCATTTTCTATAGTCCCGAGGACGATAAGACTTTCGTTAGCACGAATGCTCGTTTCCTTGAGGAGGACTTTATGAAGGATGCGAAACCTAGAAGCAAAATTGTGCTTGAAGAAAAGTTGGGTGAGGAAGCTTCTACCTCATCTGTAAGAACTGTTCTTACCCCAACTGAAACACAACCTAACTCATCAGAATCTCGTCAAGTAGTACTTCGACGTAGTGGGAGGGCTACTCAAAAGCCTGACAGGTACATGTCTTATGGAGACTCTCTTGTAGCCGTCTCCGACATGGATGACCCTGTTTCCTATAGCCAAGCGATGGCTTGTTCTGAATCAAACCTTTGGCTTGACGCCATGAAAGTTGAAATGCACTCGATGTATGTCAACAAAGTCTGGAAACTTGTAGACCTTCCTGAAGGGATTAAACCCGTAGGGTGTAAGTGGATATACAAGAAGAAAAGGGGTCCTGATGGGAACGTCGAGACGTTCAAAGCACGACTTGTGGCAAAGGGTTATACCCAACAAGAAGGGATTGACTATGAAGAAACCTTCTCGCCAGTCGCAATGCTTAAATCCATCCGCATACTCCTATCCATAGCTGCAGCTCTCGACTATGAGATCTGGCAAATGGATGTCAAGACAGCCTTTCGGAATGGCAATCTTGATGAGCGCATTTACATGGCTCAACCAGACGGTTTCGTGGATAAAGGTCAAGAGACCAAGGTTTGTGAGTTGCTTAAATCCATTTATGGACTAAAGCAAGCATCTAGGTCATGGAATATTAGATTCGATGAAACTGTAAAGAGCTTCGGCTTTGAACAGTCAATAGATGAGCCTTGTGTTTACAAGTTAATACACGAAGGCAAAATTGTGTTTTTGGTACTATATGTCGATGATATACTACTCATTGGTAATGACGTGGGTAAGTTATCTGAGGTTAAGGTCTAGCTAGCAAAGCAATTCGATATGAAGGATCTAGGAGAAGCCGCGTACATTCTGGGAATCCAAATCTTTCGAGATAGGAAAAACCGGACCCTGTCGCTCTCTCAAGCATCTTATATTGATAAGGTGATGGATCGCTTCTCGATGCAAGACTGCAAGAAGGGCCAAACACCCTTTAGGCATGGAGTTTCACTCTCTAAGGACCAGTCTCCCAAGACTGCACAAGAGATTGAAGACATGAGGATAATTCCTTACGCCTCTACCGTAGGAAGCCTCATGTATGTTATGCTTTACGCTAGACCTGACATCTGTTTCGCCGTTGGCGTAGTTAGCCGTTTCCAATCCAACCCTGGACCCGAGCACTGGATTGCTGTTAAGCATGTTCTTAAGTATCTTCGAAGAACTAGGAACTTGATGCTTACATACTCAGGTACTGACCTGACTATGACGGGATATACCGACTCCGATTTTCAAGCGGATAAGGATTCCAGGAAATCCACTTCGGGATCTGTGTTCATCCTTAATGGTGGAGCTGTTGTGTGGAGAAGTATTAAGCAATCTTGCATTGCTGACTCCACAATGGAAGCAGAATATGTGGCTGCTTGTGAAGCATCCAAAGAGGCTGTATGGCTTAGAAAATTCCTTAAGTATTTGGAAGTTGTTCCAAACATCGACGAGCCCATAACCCTTTATTGTGATAATAGTGGGGCTGTCGCTAACTCAAAGGAACCTAGAAGCCATAAGCGCTCTAAACATATTGAGAGGAAATACCATTTGATTCTAGAGATCGCGCAACGCGGAGACGTGGAGGTGAAGTAGATCTCTGGAAGATCCATTCACCAAGGCCCTAGCGAACATGGTCTTCGACCAACTTCGAGAGGGATTAGGCATGTAGGACTACTCACATCTTCTTTGAGTCAAGTGGGAGTTTGTTGTCAATGGTGCCCACAAGAAGAGTAGTAGTATCTATTTATGTACATTTGATGTCATATAGTCTTACGAAGACGCTTGCTTGTAATTGCTTATTCATTATTAATAAAAAGTTGAAACGTTCATTCATTCTTTCTTTGTTTGAAGCTTTATGATAAAACCTTAGTCTTTTAGTCCATAAACAAACTAAACAACTTACGAAGAGACAAATGTAGATTTGCATGAACAAACTCTTCGTAGTTTGCTTAAAACGATATATTCGCAATCTTAGGGTCAAAGGACTATTGACCTCAGTATGATTGTTAGAAGAATCTATGATGTCTGGTTATGAGGCATTGAGAGTTTGGGACTCTATAGTTCTTCTAGGTATCTTCCGAAGGTACTGAATTGACCAGTGCACTTCTAGAGACAATATAAGAACAAACCATTTAACCTCTTATGTCTCGAAGTCACTATGTATGAATTGCATCATGCTTACCTTAATCCTGAAATGAGACATGCCATTTCACACCTTAGTATTCTCATTTGAGAAAGTCAAAGTTCGGACTCACTATGTGATTCCGAACAAGGCCTATTGGTGAAGTACTAAGTTGTGAGTCTGTCATGAGTAACTTTGTGAAGTTCTCATAGATATGGAATTCATGTACAAGATTGCTGAAATGCAATGTATGTCACCTCATGCTTTGTTCCTTGGAGTGTGAATAAATGAACTGGCCAGTGTCCAAATTGAGTCCTGACTCTTTTGGATGAAACAATGTGACTTGTTAGCTCCTCGTCAATACATTGTTTCTAACTTATTCACAAGCGACAAAGGAGTTAAGGAAATAACAGCTAGAAGGGTAAAATGGTAATTTAGTAAATCCCGACTAGCTGATGACATTCATGAAGGGTAAACATAGATAATATTCAGTGGATCCGCTCATCATAATTAGGTTGAATTCTTGAGTAGAAAATAAATTCATTTGAATTGAGAGATTTTCAGTGTCAACTCTTTAGTGGAGTCAATTGGCATTAAGCTAAACTTGGAAAAGGTTTGTGAACTTTTGAGTCCAAGTGTTTAGCTCAAGCTTTGTTCATTTGGGTCCATGAGGTCACTGTCACGAATCACATCGAATAGGAATAGTTAAACTGAAAGCTAAGTCAAAACAAGAACGAGACAGTTTTACGAAAATTGTCAAAAGGGTATTTTTGTCCTTTTGGACATAGGACGAAATGAATGTCAATAAATTTTTTTGACAAGGTCATTTGATGACAAATGAAACTTAAAACACTCAGCCATTAATAGTTTATTGGGCCTTGAGGATTAATTTCATTTCATAGAATTTTACTTGAAAATTCTTAATGGGCTTTTCTTATGTTGTCATGAACAAATGAAGAAACATCTAGAAGCTCCTTCTAGAAGCTCAAATTTCGTCCAACCCAAGGAAAATAAGGCTGAATTTCGTTCATGCCATAGTGGGAAAGAGAGTTTATTTTGTGCATTGATGTATGAAGATACTTGCCAAAAGAAAAAGAGGAAACAAATTTCCTTAAGAAGGAAAGTGCATTTTCGGCCAACTAAGAGGAAATCAAATGAGGAAACAAATCCTAAGCCTTCATGAGGCATGTTCGACGTGCAAGGCAATAGGAAAAGAGGAAACTACCTTTTGAAGGTAATCCTCCTCCTATAAATAGGAGCCTCATTCCTCACATTTCATTCATCCAAGTTTAAGAGATTTGAGAGACTCTCTCTCTAGAACTTTGGCCGAACTCCTCTCTCTCTCTCTCTCTAGTTTATTTTCGATTTAGTTTTGGCACCTAGGTCCTCATTTGACCTAGAGTTTAGCTCTGCGACTTCAAGACTCGTTCTTAAGTCGTAGTGTTTAAAAGTGCCCACTCACTAATTCCTTTTCTCTCGAGTGATTTAGTGATAGAAACTTTCGTGGTTGCTCGAGGTGCCGAGGAAAGAAAGAGGGACGTGCTGCGAGGGGAGACGAGCGTTGCAACTTTCTAAGAGCTTCTCAAAGATCAAGCTTCAAGAAAGGTTGGTAAACTTCTAGCTCATATTGGTTTTTAATTACATGTACTTGCACTTGTCTAGGTTAGTAAAAACTGTTTTACTTGTAAAAGAAAATTTTTAAAATTCCGCCGCTTACCGAAGCGTTAATTATTTTCTCAAACCCTAGATCGATTCCAACATGCCTCAGCACGTGTGCAGGGCAACCCCAAATTCGGATGCGGCCAATATTCACTTTACGGCCAGTCCATCGTTCATAAGGAGTACCAGGAACCGTTTTGGACGGAACTTGGTTCAGAATGTAGGCGGCTGTTTCGAGGGCATATCCCCAAAAGGAAAGAGGGAGTGATGAGTAACTCATCATTGATCTAACCATCTCCATTAGAGTTCGGTTCCTTCTCTCTGACACTCCGTTTTGTTGAGGTGTGCCAGGTGCGGTAAGCTGAGAAGCAATACCTTCTTCTTTAAGAAAGTCATCGAACTCTCCAGACATATACTCACCACCTCGATCGGATCGAAGGGTTTTGATCACTTTGCCAGTTTGCTTTTCCACTAAAGCCCTAAAGACCTTAAATACGTTAAAGGTCTCGGATTTGTGTTTGAGCAAATTATCAAACCCATATCTTGAGTAATCATCAGTGAAGGTAACGAAGTATTCGTATCCTCCACGTGCCTGTTGGTTGAGCGGACCACATACATCAGAATGTATTAGTTCCAGCAACTCAGTGGCTCTTCGACCCTTATCAGAGAAAGGTCGCTTAGTCATTTTTCCTTCTATACAGGATTCACAAGTAGGTAGTGAACCTATTGCAGAGGCTTGGAGTGGACCATCCCTCACAAGTCTCTTAATCCTATCTAGACTGATATGACCAAGTCTTAAGTGCCAGAGGTATGTTGATTTTGTTAGATCGGAGGATTCAGAAAGTTTGATCCTCTATGGCTCCCTAATTAGATCGTTATCTATTTCGGTGTCTAAAAGAGAAGGTTGAGTGGGATAGATGTAAAAAAGACCATTCTTCATACATGCATCAGTGACAAAAGAATTATCAGGAAACGAAATACGAATTCCATTCTTAATGAACTTTAAACAATAATCTTGATCACAAAGACGAGCAACGGATATTAAGTTCTTTCCAAAGGTAGGAACAAAATAAACATTTTTCAAGTTTAAAGTGCGGTCTTCAAAAGACAGCGTCACGGATCCCACAGCCTTCGCAGACACCAGGCTCCCATCACCCCATTTGAAACAGAACTCGCCTTCCTCTAAGCTTTTGGTTTTCTTGAAACCATTCAAGGAACAACAAATATGGTTAGTAGCAGCGGAGTCAAGAATCCACGTTGATACATTATCAGCTACTAAGCATGCTTCAGTAACTAGTACAATACTATGTTCCTTTGCTTTGAGATAGGCAGGACAGTTCGTTTTATCGGCCTTGTGAGGTCTCTTCTTAGTTCCAGAGGCGGAGGCTTTTTGCTCAGTAGCATGTGCCTCTCCTTGATTCCTCTTTCTCTTAGTGAGACCTACAGCAGTGTGAAGTTCCTCCATAAGCTTGGTAACAGTGTACTTTAGCTTGTTAATGGAGTAGTTCATCTTGGAGGTATCAAGAGATGCGGGGAGAGTTTCTAAGATCATATCTATGACATTCTTCCCATCAATCTCAGATCTTAGGATTTCCATTCTATTCAGAAAACTAATGATCAGTATCATAAAGTCTCTAACAGGAGTCCTAGCCTTCATATGACAGTTCATAAACTGTCGGACTGCTTGTTGCCTTGTTTGATGCCTTTGCCCTCCAAACATCTCAAGGAGATTGTAGAGCATGTCAACGGCAGTCTTGATGTCACGATGTTGCTCTTTCAGCACATTGTTCATAGATGCCAAGATATAGCACCTCACAATCTCATCGGATCGAAGCCAGGCCGCTAAGGCGTCATTGTCCTCTTGAGTTGAATCATCATTCCTCAGAGGAGGACACGGGGTGGTGAGTACCCATTTGTGCTTGTTAACGGTAGGTTTTATGTCGAGGTTACGTTTCGAATCTACGTAGTTATCGTTTTCGAGTTTGATCGAGGAAAGAAAGATAGAGAGATGGTTGAGAGACATATTGCCTATATGAGTTGAAACAAGTTTATGATTAGTCTTTGGTTTAGGATTTAAGTTTTATTAAGACTTTTATAAAATCCAAAGGTGTTATAAACCAAACGATAATTTACTCCCTCAAGAGAAGGCCGCAAAAAATCTCCTTTTATAAGTAAATGACACATCATTAATGCTTAGCCAAGATGTCAATACATCAGCTTTGACTAGCCACCTTGTAAATTGGTTTGATCACTCATATCCTTTCGCAGAGCCTCAAGGGAGGATTACTAGGGATTGAGCCTAAGTGTGTAACCAACCACTTAGTCCAAAAGATCAGCTTTGAAAAACATTCCCCCAAGGGGAGGCCTTGTCATCATTGCATCACTCTCGGACGTAGCTCATTGAGCAATGATCGAGGCAATAACGCCTTGGAGTACTCACATTTAAGTGAGGGTCGCAAGAGCGGCTCTTAGTCCCACGTTATTGCATCTTTCATTAGTGTTGGGGATCGTGGGTTACAAACAACGAATATAACCCTCCCACTTAGTTTTTGGGGTTGGTTCATCGACTCTTATAATTTCGGAAACAGATTTCCTAGTTAGAGAGCGACAGAGCGGACAACTAGAAGAGAATCCTAGATCGACATGTTCAGAGCAGTATTAGTGCATAAAGGCACAAGGTACATACTCGATCTTTTCCTATTTTCTATTTCGGGAAAGTGCGTGAGGGAAGTGTGAACTTCAACTCACTCGAACACTTGAAAGTTTGAGATTACACATCTTTTTATTTTTCGGCTTGTCTACAAGGAGATCTCCCACTCAAATTTTCAAGGGCATATAGATTTTGAACATATGTGATATAGATATAGTTTTGAAAACATTTTGAAAATTTATTTGATTTGGATGACAAAAAATTTTCAAGTTTGAAAGTGAAAACGGTTTTTCAAAATTCAAACTAGTTTTGTATAAACTCAATTTCAATTAATCTTTCAAAAAACAAAACTTTTAATCTTACACATCATGTTTATAATCATATGAAAAACATTTTTGCTCAAGAAAATTTTCTCATTAGAGTTCTATAACTCATGGTAGTGAGGTTTGAAAATCCGGATTTCTAAAAAACTGGAGTTTCAGACAGCCGCGCACCTCGGAGTAAAATCGCCATATCTGGCGGCTCCGATGTCCTTTTGAGCCAAAACCGGTTTCATTGGACAGAGGACAGACAGAGATTTAATTTGATTCAAGAATCATTAAATTTCGATATCTGAGCAGAGAGTTATGCCACTTTTAATACGGGTTTACTCCAGCTCAAAGAAAAAGAAATAATTAAAGCTTGGTCCTTTTTAGGTGCGAAAAAGAATCGAGTGTAACGGAACGTTTTATGAAGGTTGTTAAATCTTTTATTTGTGTTTTATTAGCAAGGTAATAACATGATATAAAAGAAATAACAACAAGCATAAAAAAATACGGTAAATAAAAGAAACTAGAAAGACAAGGTAACTAGTCACAAAATTTACCGAAATTTCTCAAACCTTTAAAACACGTTTTTCAATATAAAAAATTAAAAAATTTTAGAACTGATTCTAATGTGTTTTAAAAACATCCCAAAATCATAGAAAAACAACATGGTTTTTAATTTAAAGGCAAGAGCAATAAATTAAAAAAAATCTAAGATTACAATTCTAACTTGTCACAAAATTAGTAAACTTTCGAAAACGATTTTCAAGCTCATAATTTTAAAAACATGTACATGCTAATCTTTGACCATAGCTCTGATACCATTTGTTGGAATTGATCTAGGGTTTAAGAAAAAGATTAAACGCTTCGGGAAGCGGCGGAATTTTAAAAAATTTCTTTTCAAGTAAAAACAGTTTTTACTAACCTAGACAAAGAAGCAAGTACATGTAATTAAAAATCAATATGAGCTAAGAGTTTACTAACCTTTCTTGAAGCTTGAACTTTGAAGAAGCTTTTGGAACGTTCGCAACGCTCGTCTCCCCTCGTAGCACGTCTCTCTTTCTTTCCTCGGCACCTCGAGCAACCACGAAAGTTTCTATCACTAAATCACTCGAAAAGAAGGAATCAGTGAGTGGGCACTTTTAAACACTACGACTTAAGAACAAGTCTTGAAGTCGCAGAGCTAAACACTAGGTCGAGTGAGGATCTAGGTGCCAAGACAAGAAAAAATCGAAAATAAACTAGAGAGAGAGAGAGAGGATTTTCGGCCAACAATGTCTAGAGAGAGAGTCTCTCAATCTCTAACTTATGTTGAATGAATAGAATGAGAGGAATGAGGGTCCTATTTATAGGAGAAGGGTTGGCCTTGGAAAGAAGTAGTTTCCTCTTATTTTCCAAGCCTTTATGAGCAATCTTTTATTACCCATTCCTATCAACATAGGCGCCCACCTCATGCACATCCACAAGGGATTAGTTTCCTCTTTTATTTCATGCCTTTGACTTTCTCTTGGCTTGTTTGGCCGAATTTCCTTATGGCAAGCATAGGAAATTTGTTTCCTCTTTTTCTTTTGGCAAGTATCTTGATACATTTATGCACAAAATATTTTGTCTTTCCTTGGGTATTATGGGCGCCTATTCTCATCTAGAAGGAGCTTCTAGAAGCTTCTTCATTTGTCCATGACAACATGAGAAAAGCCCATTAAGAATTTTCAATAAAATTCTTATGAAATGAAATTAATTCACAAGGCCCAATAATCAAGTTATGGCCGAGTGACATTACGTCATCAAATGAACTTGTCAAAAAATTTATTGACATTCATTTCATCATATGTCTCAAAAGACAAAAATACCCTTTTGACTATTTTCGTTCTTGTTTTGACTTAGCTTCCAGTTTAACTATTCCTATCGATGTGATTCGTGACAGTGACCTCATGGACCCAAATGAACAAAGCTTGAGCTAAACACTTGGACTCAAAAGTTCACAAACCTTTTACAAGTTTAGCTTAATGCCAACTGACTCCACTAAAGAGCTGACACTGAAAATCTCTCGGTTCAAATGAATTTGTTTTCTACTCAAGAATTCGACCTAATTATGATGAGCGGATCCACTGAATATTATCTATGTTTACCCTTCATGAATGTCATCAGCTAGTCGGGATTTACTAAATTACCATTTTACCCTTCTACCTGTTATTTCCTCAACTCCTTTGTCGCTTGTGAATAAGTTAGAAACAATGTATTGACGAGGAGCTAACAAGTCACATTGTTTCATCTAAAAGAGTCAGGACTCAATTTGGACACTGGCCAGTTCATTTATTCACACTCCAAGGAACAAAGCATGAGGTGACATACATTGCATTTCAGCAATCTTGTACATGAATTCCATATCTATGAGAACTTCACAAAGTTACTCATGACAGACTCACAACTTAGTACTTCACCAATAGGCCTTGTTCGGAATCACATAGTGAGTCCGAACTTTGACTTTCTCAAATGAGAATACTAAGGTGAGAAATGGCATGTCTCATTTCAGGATTAAGGTAAGCATGATGCAATTCATACATAGTGACTTCGAGACATAAGAGGTTAAATGGTTTGTTCTTATATTGTCTCTAGAAGTGCACTGGTCAATTCAGTACCTTCGGAAGATACCTAGAAGAACTATAGAGTCTCCAACTCTCAATGCCTCATAACCAGACATCATAGATTCTTCTAACAATCATACTGAGGTAAATAGTCCTTTGACCCTAAGATTGCGAATATATCGTTTTAAGCAAACTACGAAGAGTTTGTTCATGCAAATCTACATTTGTCTCTTCGTAAGTTGTTAAGTTTGTTTATGGACTAAAAGACTAAGGTTTTATCATAAAGCTTCAAACAAAGAAGATTGAATGAACATTTCAACTTTTTATTAATGAATAAGCAATTACAAGCAAGAGTCTTCGTAAGACTATATGACATCAAATGTACATAAATAGACACTACTACTCTTCTTGTGGGCACCATTGACAACACTATTTTCTTCGAGCTGGAGTAAAACCCGCAGTAAAAGTGGCATAACTCTCTGCTCAGAATTCTAAATTTAATTCTTCTTAAATCAAATTAAAGGTCTGTCTGTCCTCTTTCCAATGCCACCGGTTTTGGGTCAAAAGAACATCGGAGCCGCCAGTTATGGAGATTTTACTCCGAGGTGCGCGGCTGGTCCGAAAGTCTAGTTTTTTAAAAATCCGGATTTTCAGCCCCACTACTATGGGTTATAAAACTCTAATGAGAAAATTTTCTTGAGCAAAAATGTTTTTTATAAGATTATAAATATAATGTGAAAGATTAAAATGTTTTGATTTTTGAAAGTTTAATTGAAATTGAATTTTTACAAAACTAGTTTGAATTTTTAAAAACCGTTTTCATTTTCAAACTTGAAAATATTTTGTCATCCAAATCAAATAAGTTTTCAAAACTATATCTATATCACATATGTTCAAAATCTATATGCTCTTGAAAATTTGAGTGGGAGATCTCTTCGTAGACAAGACGAAAAATAAAAGATGTGTAATCTCAAACTTTCAAGTGTTCGAGTGAGTTGAAGTTCACACTTCACTCATGCACTTTCCCGAATAGAAAATAGGAAAAGATCCGAGTATGTACATTGTGCCTTTATGCACTAACACTGCTCTGAACATGAACTTCTAGGATTCTCTTCTAGTTGTCTGCTCTATCGCTCTATAACTAGGAAAACCGTTTCCGAACTTATAAGAGTCGATGTACCAACTCCAAAAACTAAGTGGGAGGGTTATACTTGTTGTTTGTAACCCACGATCCCCAACACTAATAAAAGAAGAAATTAACGTGAGACTAAGAGCCGCTCTTGTGGCCCTCTCTTAAATGGGAGTACTCTAAGGCGTTTTTGCTTCGATCATTGCTCAATGAGCTACGTCCGAGAGTGAGACGATGAAGGAAAGGCCTCCCATTGGGGGGTTGCACACTTAGGCTCAATCCCTAGTAATCCTCCCTTGAGGCTCTGCGAAAGGATGTGAGTGATCAAACCAATTTAAAAGGTGGCCAGTCAAAATTGGTGAATTGACATCTTGGCTAAGCATTAATGATGTATCATTTACTTATAAATGGAGATTTTTTGCGGCCTTCTCTTGAGGGAGTAAATTATCGTTTGGTTTATAACACCTTTTGATTTTATCTAGTCTTAAACAAACTTAAATCCTAAATCAAAAGACTAATCATAAACTTGTTTCAACTTAATTAGGCAATATGTCTCTCAACCTTCTCTCGATCATCCTTTCCTCAAACAAACCAGAAAACAAAAACTACGAAGATTCGAAATATAACCTCGATATCATCCTTACCGTTAACAAGCCCAAATGGGTACTCACCACCCCGTGTCCTCCTCTGACGAATGATGATTCGACTCAAGAGGACAAAGACGCCTTAGCGGCCTGGCTTCGATCCGATGAGATTGTGAGGTGCTATATCTTTGCATCTATGAACAATATGCTGAAACAGCAACATCGTGACATCGAGACTACCGCTAACATGCTCTACAATCTCCAAGAGATGTTTGGAGGGCAAATGCGTCAAACAAGGCAACAAGCAGTCCGACAATTTATGAATTGTCGCATGAAGGCTAAGACTCCTGTCAGGGATCATATGATGCTGATCATTAGTTACCTGAATAAGATGGAAATCCTAGGATCTAAGATTAATGAGGAGACCGAAATAGATATGATTTTGGAAACTCTCCCCGAATCTTTTGATACCTTCAAGTGGAACTACTCCATGAACAAGCTAGAGTACACTATTACCAAGCTTATGAAGAAGCTTCACACTACTGAAGGTCTCACTAAGAGAAAGAGGAATCAAGGAGAGACACATGCTACTAAGCACAAAGCCTCCGCCTCTGGAACTAAGAAGAGACCTCACAAGGCCGATAAGAAGAACTGTCCTGCCTATCTCAAAGCAAAGGAACATAGTATTGTACTAATTACCGAAGCATGCATAGTAGCTGATAATGTATCAACGTGGATTCTTGACTCCGCTGCTAGTAACCATATTTTTTGTACCTTTACTTGTTTCAAGAAAACCAAAAGCTTAGAGGAAGGCGAATTCTGTTTCAAATGGGGTGATGGGAGCCTGGTGTCTGCAAAGGCTGAGGGATCAGTGACGCTGTCCTTTGAAGACCGCACTTTAAACTTGAATAATATTTATTTTGTTCCTACCTTTGGGAAGAACTTAATATATGTTGCCCGTCTTCTTGGGCAAGATTATTGTTTAAAGTTCATTAAGAATGGAATTCGTATTTCGTTTCCTGATAATTCTTTTGTCACTGATGCAAGTATGAAGAATGCTCTTTTCTACATTTATCCCACTCAACCTTCTCTTTTAGACACTGAAATAGATAACGATTTAATTAGGGAGCCAAAGAGGATCAAACTTTCTGAATCCTCCGATCTAACAAAATAAACATACCTATGGCACTTAAGACTTGGTCATATCAGTCTAGATAGGATTAAGAGACTTGTGAGGGAAGGTCCACTCCAAGCCTCTGCAATAGGTTCACTACCTACTTGTGAATCCAGCATAGAAGGAAAGATGACTAAGCGGCCTTTCTCCGATAAGGGTCGAAGAGCCACTGAGTTGCTGGAACTATTACATTCTGATGTATGTGGTCCGATCAGTCAACAGGCACGTGGAGGATACGAATACTTCGTTACCTTCACCGATGATTACTCACGATATGGTTTTGTCTATTTGCTCAAACACAAATCCGAGACCTTTAACGTATTTAAGGTCTTTAGGGCTTTCGTGGAAAACCAAACTGGCAAAGTGTTCAAAACCCTTCGTTCTGATCGAGGTGGTGAGTATATGTCTGGAGAGTTCGATGACTTTCTTAAAGAAGAAGGTATCACTTCTCAGCTTCCCGCACCTGGCACATCTCAACAAAACGGAGTGTTAGAGAGAAGAAACCGAACTCTTATGGAGATGGTTAGATCAATGATGAGTTACTCATCACTCCCTATTTCCTTTTGGGGATATGCCCTCGAAACAACCGCTTACATTCTGAACCAAGTTCCGTCCAAAATGGTTCCTGGTACTCCTTATGAACGATAGACTGGCCGTAAAGTAAATCTTGGCCGCATCAATATTTGGGGTTGCTCTGCACACGTGTTGAGGTAACAGACTAGCAAGTTGGCTAGTAGGTCAGAATTGTGTCTGTTCGTTGGATATCC
This sequence comes from Urtica dioica subsp. dioica, assembly GCF_054948205.1. Taxonomy (NCBI): domain Eukaryota; kingdom Viridiplantae; phylum Streptophyta; class Magnoliopsida; order Rosales; family Urticaceae; genus Urtica; species Urtica dioica. The sequence continues at coordinate 11,736,459 of NC_142762.1, forward strand.
AAAGGAAACCAAAAGTTTTACTTTCTATAGTCCCGAGGACGATAAGACTTTCGTTAGCACGAATGCTCATTTCCTTGAAGAGTACTTTATGAAGGATGCAAAACCTAGAAGAAAAATTGTAAGAACTGTTCTTACCCCAACTGAAACACAACCTAACTCTTCAGAATCTCATCAAGTAGTACTTCGACGTAGTGGGAGGGCTACTCAAAAGCCTGACAGGTACATGTCTTATGGAGACACTCTTGTAGCCGTCTCCGACATGGATGACCCTGTTTCCTATAGCCAAGCGATGGCTTGTTCTGAATCAAACCTTTGGCATGAAGCCACGAAAGTTAAAATGCACTCGATGTATGTGAACAAAATACAAAAACTTGTAGACCTTCCCGAAGGGATTAAACCCGTAGGGTGTAAGTGGATATACAAGAAGAAAAAGGGTCCGGATGGGAACGTCGAGACGTTCAAAGCATGACTTGTGGCTATGGGTTATACCCAACAAGAAGGGATTGACTATGAAGAAACCTTCTCGCCAGTCGCGATGCTTGAATCCATCTGCTTACTCATATCCATAGCTGCAGCTCTCGACTATGAGATCTGGCAAATGGATGTCAAGACAGCCTTCCTGAATGGCAATCTTGATGAGCGCATTTACATGGCTCAACCAGACGGTTTCGTGGAAAAAGGTCAAGAGACCAAGGTTTGTGAGTTACTTAAGTCCATTTATGGACTTAAGCAAGCATCTAGGTTATGGAATATTAGATTCGATGAAACTGTGAAAAGCTTCGGCTTTGAACAGTCAATAGATGTGCCTTGTGTTTACAAGCTAATACACGAAGGCAAAGTTGTGTTTATGGTACTATATGTCGATGATATATTACTCATAGGTAACGATGTGGGTAAATTATCTGAGGTTAAGGTCTGGTTAGCAAAGCAATTCGATATGAAGGATCTACGAGAAGCCGCGTACATTCTGGGGATCCAAATCTTTCGAGATCGGAAAAACTGGACCCTGTCGCTCTCTCAAGCATCTTATATTGATAAGATGATGGATCGCTTCTCGATGTAAGACTCCAAAATGGCCAAACACCCTTTAGGAATGGAATCTCACTCTCTAAGGACCAGCCTCCCAAGACTGCACAAGAGGTTGAAGACATGAGGAAAATTTCGTACGCCTCTGCCGTAGGAAGCCTCATGTATGCTATGCTTTGCACTAGACCTGATATATGGTTCGCCGTTGGCGTAGTTAGCCGTTTCCAATCCAACCCTGGACCCGAGCACTGGATTGCTGTTAAGCATGTTCTCAAGTATCTTCGAAGAACTAGGAAGTTGATGCTTACATACTCAGGTACTGACCTGACTATGACGGGATATACCGACTCCGATTTTCAAGCGGATAAGGATTCCAGGAAATCCACTTCGGGATCTGTGTTCATCCTTAATGGTGGAGCTGTTGTGTGGAGGAGTATTAAGCAATCTTGCATTGCTGACTCTACAATGGAAGCAGAATATGTGGCTGCTTGTGAAGCATCCAAAGAGGGTGTATAGCTTAGAAAATTCCTTAAGTATTTGGAAGTTGTTCCAAACGTCGACGAGCCCATGACCCTTTATTGTGATAATAGTGGGGCTGTCGCTAACTCAAAGGAACCTCGAAGCCATAAGCGCTCTAAACATATTGAGAGGAAATACCATTTGATTCGAGAGAACGTGCAGCGCGGAGACGTGGAAGTGAAGAAGATCTCAACGGTGGACAACCTAGCAGATCCATTCACCAAGGCCCTAGCGAACAAGGTCTTCGACCAACATCGAGAGGGATTAGGCATGAAGGAGTACACACATCTTCTTTGAGTCAAGTGGGAGTTTGTTGTCAATGGTGTCCACAAGAAGAGTTGTAGTCTTTATTTTGTACATTTGATGTAATAAAGTCTCACGAAGACTCTTGCTTGTAATTGCTTATTCTTTAATAAAAAGTTGAAATGTTCATTCATTCTTCCTTGTCTGTTTGAAGCTTTATGATAAAACCTTAGTCTTTATTCCATAAACAAACTTAACAACTTACGATGAGACAAATGTAGATTTGCATGAACAAACTCTTCGTAGTTTGCTTAAAACGATATATTCGCAATCTAAGGGTCAAAGGACTATTGACCTCAGTACGATTATTAGGAGAATCTATGATGTCTGGTTATGGGGCATTGTGAGTTGGAGACCCTATAGTTCTTCTAGGTATCTTCCAAAGGTACTGAATTGACCAGTGCACTTCTAGAGACAAAATAAGAACAAACCATTTAACCTCTTATGTCTCGAAGTCACTATGTATGAATTGCATCGTGCTTACCTCAATCCTGAAATGAGACATGTCATTTCACAGCTTACATATTCTCATTTGAGAAAGTCAGAGTTCGGACTCACTATGTGTCTGAACAGGACCTATTGGTGAAGTACTAAGTTGTGAAGGTGTCATGAGTAACTTTGTGAAGTTCTCATAGATATGGAATTCATGTACAAGATTGCTGAAATGCAATGTATATCACCTCCTGCTTTGTTCCTTGGATTGTGAATAAATGAACTGGCCAGTGTCCAAATTGAGTCATGACTCTTTTGGATGAAACAATGTGACTTGTTAGCTCCTCGTCAATACATTATTTCTTACTTATTCACAAGCGACAAATGAGTTGAGGAAATAACAACTAGAAGGGTAAATGGTAATTTTGTAAATCCCGACTAGCTGATGATATTCATGAAGGGTAAACACTGATAATATTCTTTGGATCCACTCATTACAATTAGGTTGAATTCTTGAGTAGAAAATAAATTCATTTGAACCGAGAGATTTTCAGTGTCAACTCTTTAGTGGAGTAAGTTGACATTAAGCTAAACTTGGAAAAGGTTTGTGAATTTTTGAGTTCAAGTGTTTAGCTCAAGCTTTGTTCATTTGGATCCATGAGGTCACTGTCACAAATCACATCGAGTAGGAATAGTTAAACTAGAAGCTAAGTCAAAACAAGAACGAGACAAGTTTTATGAAAATTGTCAAAAGGGTATTTTTGCCCTTTTGGACATAGGATGAAATGAATGTCAATAAATTTTTTGACAAGGTCATTTGATGACTTAAGACCACTCGGCAATATTGATTTAATTGGGCCTTATGGATTAATTTCATTTCATAAGAATTTTATTGAAAATTCTTAATGTGCCTTTCTCATGTTGTCATGAACAAATGAAGAAGCTTCTAGAAGCTCCTTCTAGAGAAGCCTTTGGCGCCCATCACCCAAAAGAAAGAGAGAATATTTTGTGCATAAATGTATCAAGATACTTGCGAAAAGAAAATGAGGAAACAAATTTCCTATGCATGGCATAAGGGAATTCGGCCAAGCAAGGCAATGGAGCAAAAGATGAAACAAATCCAAGCCTTCTAGAAGCCCCCTTGGCCGCCCAAATGAAAGAGGAAATAAGGCTATATTTGCTCATGAATATGTGATATTCTATAGAAGAGGAAATTACCTTATTGAAGGTAAAGCCTCTCCTATAAATAGGAGCCTCATTCTTCACATTTCATTCATCCCAAGTTTTAGAGATTTGAGAGCTTCTCTCTCTAGCTTGGCCGCCCCTCTCTCCTTCTCTCTCTAAGTTCTTTTCGTTTTTGTTTTGGCACCTAGGTCCTCATTTGACCTAGCGAGTTTAGCTCTTCGACTTTTAGACTTGTTCTTGAGTCGTAGTGTTTAAAAGTGCCCACACACTAATTCCTATTTTTCTCCAGTGATTATAGTGATAGAAACTTTCGTGGTTGCTCGAGTTGGAGAGGAAAGAAGAGAGACGTGTTGCGAGGGAGACGAACGTTTTCAACCTTTCGAAGGCTCATCAACGTTCAAGCTTCTAAAAAGGTTAGTAAATTATTTATGCTCATAATAGTTTTCATTTACATGTGCTTGCTCTTTGTCTAGTTTAGTAAAATCGTTTTACTTGTCAAAAGAAAATTTTTAAAATTTCGCCGCTTACCGAAGCGTTAAACTTTTTCCTAAACCCTAGATCAATTCCAACATTAGCGATCCTGGTGAGTTGGTCACGCTTGAGTACCCTTTTTTCCTTTTTCAGTGACCCAATCCTCTCCCGAAATGCACAACACCCGCGACATCTCCTCATGGCTTCCACTTCTTAGCCATTCTCGATAGCCCTCGTTCTCGAAAGGCACGTCTGGGGTCCCAAGAAAATCGTTGATAGCTTCGACACTCATATCGACCGGTTTCCCACGGACCGTCACAACATCACGTTTGGAGTCCGGCAAGTTTGCGTAGAATTCGTACACCAAGTTGACGTTCGCATCGAACTCGGGTACAACACAGTACCTCCCCTAATCATTGAATCCTCTCTCAAAGATTTTTTCGTATCGTTCCTCCGCGACCTTGCTTGTAAAGATACTCGAGTTGTATTCCTCTTCGGGAGACTGACGAGGTCGCTTACTTTTTTTCTTTACTCTGACCTTTGGGAGAGCTCGGAGCCGTGGAGCCCGCCGTATTTTTAGTTCAACGCATTTTCAAGCTCCTACAAAACATAATCATAAACAATTCTACAATTAACATAACAATTTTAAATACTAACTATGTCACACATATAACAAATTATATATCAATTCCAACTATATATATTTAAACATGACAAATTCATAAAACAATTCCAACAATCACAAATTCATAAACAATTCGACCAATCACAAATTCATAAACAATTCGACCAATCACAAATTCATAAACAATTCAATCTCAACATTTATCAACATAACCATTTTAACCACTAACCTATGTCACAATATTCAAACACAATCCGGATATTTCAATCTAACTCAAATTCTCATTCAAATTCATTCTAACATAAATTCATTCATAATATGTCAAACAAAATTCTAATTTCGTGTTCTAAACAGAGAAAATCAAACAAAACCCTAAATTTGTGAATTAAAAAAAATCAAACAATATGCAATTCGGATAAACAATAAAAAATCCATATCAACAACACGAAATTAAATCAATGACCACCTTAAAAAACTTTGAAAATCATACCTTACAATGTTTAAAAGAGAGAGAGAGGCGGCAAGAGAGAGAGAGGCGCGAGAGAGACGGTCGGCGAGGACTTGGCGAGAGAGAGAGATGGCCGCGAGGACAAGGCGACGACGAGATTTGGGGCGGCGAGGACGTGGCGAGGGATTTTGTAAGAAAAAAACTGGATAGATGCGTCCGAAAATGGTTGTCTCGCGTGGGGATATTGGAAAAAATGAGAAAAAAAACTGAAAACGGCATTTTATAGTGAAAACCTAAAACGCCTCGCCGCGCTGAAAATATGTCTTCGCCGCGGCGAGATGCTCCTACAACGGATATTTTAACCGTTGTAGGAGTTTCTCGCCGCGCTGAGACAATTCTTAAAAAACTGCTTGGCCACGGTATCCTCCTCGCCGCGGCAGAGAATATTTCTAGCCGCGGCGAGATTTATACCTCGCCACGGCGACTGGTTTCTACAACGCTTTTATTAAGCGTTGTAGAAACCAGTCACCGCGGCGAGGTATAAATATCGCCGCGGCGTATTACATCCTTCTACAACGCTTTCACTATGCGTCGTAGAAAGTTCTCGCCGCGGCGAGGATTCTAGAACAGATTGTCTAAGCGTTGTGGGAAATCTGAAATATATTTAATTCTACAACGCTTAGCCAGAAGCGTTGTAGAAACACCCAGTTTCTACAACGCTTATCCATAAGCGTTGTAGAAACACCAAGTTTCTACAACGCTTGTGATAAGCGTTGTAGAATCCCTAGTTTCTACAACACTTATTTTAAGCATTGTAGAAAGTGGTTTGTATAATCCTACATCTGTAGTAGTGACGTTCAAGTACTGCTTCGCTCACCAAAATGTTCACTATACTAAAGCATTAAGTATTTTTAATCAAAACAAAAGCAACACGTATAAACAGTTTAGAATCCATAAATTCAAAATTTAATAGCAAAACGATGTTAAATAAACTTACAGTTTTGGAGTGACGACCTAATGAGCGGAAGCGAAAATACGGATCATCAATGATTTTCCTCAGACGTAATGATGGAGACCTTCGGCTTTTTTTCTTTAACTTCACTTATTAATTTATCGACAAGTTTTATTGTCTAAAAATGGGATATGTCCAAATAAGAGAAGAGGTCCATTTATAATATTTTGAGGCAACCATTGGGATCACTATATTTAACGAATAGCAATCTGAATTTTTCTATCAATAATTATTTGTACCTTTTCATTAGTCATATCATTTCATTAGTGTCATTTCATGACAATAACTAGGCCACATGAATAAATAAAGAGTAATGTTATTTGGCACGAGCCACGATTTTAAACTATTCACTCAGCATTTAATGCTTTTTGGTAGGGAGGGAACTCCTGAGTCAGTCGTTAAAATTCGTGATCCGTGCCATAAATCATTACTGATGAACAAAACTAACGGATTGGACATATATCATAGAGTTTGAATCGGAAAACTTTTCTCTGTTTTTTTTTTTTTTTGCCTAATTTGGAATTTTGTGGGAAAAAAAAGGAAAGTAACGCTGTTAAAGAACTTAACAGATATAAGAATGACATAATTAAGAAGAGATGACGTGTTGTTACTCTATTGGTGGACAAAGTGGGTGACATATTTTGAGGACAGAGAATCCGGATTCTTATTGAGGAGCCTAATTGCTCCTTTAATTTAATTTAATCTTCCTCTAAATATTTGTTTTTCCTAACGATGATTGAATCTCTTTTTTTATTTTCCGGATGTGATTATATTTCTCATCCCTCTTTTTATTTTCCGGGTATGATTATATTTTGTAACAATAATCTCATCTCTCTTCACGAATTTCGTGCATAAATTCCTGTATGTATATAAATATGGTTGAAAAAGGATTCCAGCTGGTCAATTTCTCTCAAAATGGAATAACGTTAGCAACACTAATATATATATATATATATATATATATATATGAAGAAAAAAAAAGTAAGCCGTATCCAATTAATTAGCATCGAAAAAAATATTGAAGGCAGTAAAATGAGAATCAGTACATTATCCCAGAAAACGCATGTTAATCCAAAAACAAATAAAAAGAAGAAGAAATAATAATAATAATCAAACACCGCCTGGGGTTATGAAACTGTATCTATATATATTCCAAACATATATAGCACAATAGTTATTAAGAATAATGCAAACGATGAAGTCAAGTCTTGGTCAATAGAGGGCTGTTTCATCGGAGGATTTCTTAGCCCTAACAATGTTCTTCCAGTGAGCCGCGACGCTCCTCTCCTCGATCTCCTCATACTTCGAATTAACGGAGTTTTTTGGGGGAAGCTTGTCGAGCTCCTGGAGGACTTTGGTGACGTCGATGACGAGGCGCTCGGCGAGGGTGCGCGAAAAGTCCTCCCTGATGACGACGCGGAGGAGGGTGACGTGGCGGGCATCGGCGGGCATGGAGTAGGCGGGGACTATCCACCCGAAGCGGCGCAAGAGCTCCGAAACCTCGAACTCATCATGGCGGGACCGGTCTTTAAGAGAGAACGCCACCACCGGAACTCCCTCGTCCTTTGACAGAATCTCGAACCGGCCCGTCTTTTCAAGCCCTTCTTTCAGGACCATCGCGTTTTTGTGGCAATTCTCCATCACGTTCCGGTAGCCCTAGAAAATTACAGTATATAAAGGAGAAAACAGAAATTGTTACAATGAAAATCAGAGATAACTTCGAGTATTCAAAGATTTGGAGCTCTAGAACAGAACATATATGTCTACTCCAGTTTTTTATGGAGATTATTTTCATGACAACGTGACTGGCTTTACATATATACATCGCTAAGGTTTCAGATAATTAAAAATTAGAGAGCTATTTTAACGATTAGAGTTCCAATCGGGTTAGTGATGTTGAGATGGCGTAATTACCTCGAAACCCAATCGGATGAGTTGATAATATTGAGCAATAATCTGACTGGAACCTGTCAAACAATGAGAAGATATTAGAAACATAGTTAAGATTTAGAGATGGTCAACAGAATCAAAAGTTTGGGAAAAGAAAAGTCAACCTTTTGAGAAATTGAGAGTGAAGGTAGGTTGGTCTGCGCCAAGGTAGTTGATATGAAAAATGAGGTCCTCAGGCAAGTCATCTTTGGTCCTCCAAACAACCCAACCAACTCCGGCGTAGACAAGCCCATATTTGTGGCCACTAACGTTGATGCTCTTCACTAAAGGAAGCCTGAAATCCCATTCCAGTTCCGGGTACAAGAATGGCGCTATAAACCCGCCACTCGCTGCGTCAACATGGATCGGAGTGTCCCATCTGAAACCACAAATTAAACAATACTAAGGATATGATGGTATGTATATTGAAGGAACCATATTGTATATATACTCTCCAAGTTGTTCTGGAGTATAGTCATATTTATACAGAAAAATTAAATTAAATTAATTTGAGGGGGACTTAAAACAATAAAATTAATTTTTTTTTTATATTTAATAACAATTCCCTAGTTTCTTCATTTAAATTAAAACTCTCTGGTAAGCTTAATATTTTGTTGTACCCGGTTTGGTTGTTCTTCTGGAGGAGGAGGTCGTTCAAAAGCTTGACATCTTCGAACTCGCCGTTATAAGTGGAGCCCAATATTGCGGCAATGCAAATGGTGTTCTCGTCGACCATCTCGACAGCCTTCTCGGGGTCCATCACATAATACCCTTCCCTCACTTTTACTTCCTTCAGCTCCACCTCAAAGTACCTTGCAAACTTCTCCCAGCACACCTATATTAAAATGAAACTCGGAATTAGTAATATGCTCAATACGATCACAAGTAAGAAAGGGAAGGGATCTATATATATCCATGCTTGGTCAATTTTTATTAGTATGAAATTAATAATCATAGCTCATGAGAAAAATTATTTATTTGTATAAATTAAATTTCCTCTTCTTAGATAAAAATGTAAACTGTAAAGGATCGAATTTTTGTTATATATTCCAACTCAATCAATTTTAAATATATATATATATATATATATATATATATATATATATATATATATATATATATATATATACCTGGACATTGGCTCCGGTGACAATGTTGGGGTTGTGACAGGATTTACCCTCGGCCTTGCGCTTGTTTTGCCATTTCCTCTTGAAGGCAAGGCCCGCCAGCATTATTGCTTCCGACGATCCCACTGTCCCCACTCCCACCGCCGCCTCTGAATCTCCAATCGGGGCATTGAACAGATTCGCTATCATATTCACGCAACGGTTCTGTCCACATGTTATAAATTTATTAGGGTTCATACAAAATTCCATATACATGTATTTTATTTAGGATCATATAAACAGTACTTTAACATTTCAAAAAATTTGAAAATCTATTCTCTACCCATATTATTTTAACTGAAATGACCATTATCACCAATTGTCATAGAAAAGAAAAACAAAATATAATAATTTTTTTGTATTAGAATAAATTCAACAAAATGGAATATCATACATAATATTCAAGTTTAAAAAAGCTCTTGTATAGGTTTGAGAGATCCGCTATTAAAATACGCCAAGAAAGAACACAAGGCCTCTTTTATGACATTTTGTTTTCTCTCTAGTAAACAAGGTTGACTATAGTGCAAGATTTCTTAATTAATTAATATACGCGGAAATGCAAATAATATATTTCACTCTGATGAGCATGGAATTTGAGCTCGTGTGTGAAATTAATATACTTTTACATAAACTGTACATATATTATATATCTGTGTGTGTATATATAATATATACGCGGACACGGTACACGTACCTGAAGTTCAGTGGTGACTGGATATTCGTCCATGTCGACGTAGTTCTTGTTGATGGAGTCAAGAACGAGCTTGTCACATTCTGGCTCCATCCATGTCGTCACAAACGATGCCAAGTTCAGCCTCGGTTTTCCGTCCAGCATCAGCTCGTCGTTTATCATCTGATACGCCACATCCTTTGGGGTTGAGTTCTCCGGCATCTTGAACCTTCACAAATTTATATTAATAATTAATTACTGCTTAACTTATTTTATGTCAACTGCCTAAATGAAATGAGAAAAAAAAAAAATCAAATTATTGTTCGAAAAATAAACAAATATAAATAAGGAAATAAAAACAAGGACTTAATTACTTCACAGCTGAGTCTCGGACATAGCGAGAGGCAAAGGTGGAGTGAATTGACTCGTCGGATTCGGAGAAGGTTTTTGAGAGCCCCATTATGATGATAAATAGGGTGACTTGTGCTTGATTAGCAAATGAAAAGGAGAAAGATAGAGGGTGCTACTAAATTAATGATTTGATGGTATTGAATAGAATGGATCGAATTTGCATTGAGATGGGTTGATAGAAGGATCATCTGCATAGTATTTATAGGGGTTCAAGTATATGGCTGCTTTTGTACAAGTACAATATAAAATTATAAATACAAATGCATTAGAAGACTTTTGGAAAGAAAAAAAAAATAAATAAGAGGATTTTGCATGCACAAATTGACCACGTAATTTATTGTTTGCATTTATGGTAGCAATGACGAAAACAATGGCTATAGTTAGAACATAGAGAATATGTCAGAGCACTTGGAAAATTACACCAAGGGTGTAAACGATATTGGATATATTCTTGTGTTAGTCATTGTGGACCGTTGAAGGAAATGTCAAGAACGGGTCGGGTTCAACCGATATATAATATCATATAAAGTTAATAGTATCATATTCTTATGAAGCTTTGTTTTCATACACTAATTTTTTAGGCGTTGTGGTTTGCGCTTTTTCTGGTCAGACTTTGGCACGGAATAAAGAAATTGACGACGGTAAAGTCCACCATGGGTTTGGGCTTTTGGTTAGAAAACTGCGTAAAGGGTATTTTGTGGAATAAAGCAAATCTGTGTTGATGATCAAGTTATAACGCATTTATTCGCTATTTTTGTGGATTTAGATTTCAACTTCTTTCATGAGAAACTAATAGGAAAATGTTACTTGCGCAAAATCAGCAATAAATAGGGATGACAATTTGACCCGTTACCCGCGTTCTGACCCGTTATCCGATTTATTCGGGTCGGGTAATACCCGTTCTTTTTGGGTAAACGGGTAATACCCGTTAGGGTTTTAACGGGTCCGGGTACGGGTAACGGAATAGTCATCCCGTACCCGGTTACCCGAGACCCGACCCGTTAACTTTTAAATATTTAAAAAGATAACAAATTTTAATATGTTGCAATGAAGATGACCAAATTTACAATGAAAATGATCAATTTGCAATGAAGACTTCTTTTGTATTTTTATTTATTTATTTTGAATTTTAATGTTCTTTATATTGTAGTAGCATTTTGATATTTTTCACCTAAATTTTATTATTTTTAAACTTTATATTGTTCATGGATTTTTATTTTATAATCGGGTAAACGGGTAAGCGGGTCTACCCGACCCGTTACCCTTTTTTTAAACCGGGTAAACGGGTAACGGATCCAATATTTTTAACCCGCTTACCCGGCGGGTATCCCCGTTACCCGGACCGTCTCAAAATCCGGGTAAACGGGTCCGGATAACGGGTAAAAAATTATAACGGGTACGGGTAACGGAATAGGTGTACCCAGCTTTACCCGTACCCGTTGCCATCCCTAACAATAAATACAGGAGAAATACTTAATTTGCCCATTTACAAGATATTTATAAAATACCGTCAATTCACTCAAAAATTCTAAGGATATTGACACCAATATTATCCCCGTGCAGTTATTAATTTTCAACAAAAACTAAAAAAATATGAGCGAAAGAACTATTTTCTTATCCAAATATACTTAACCCAAATTCTACGTAACTTTAGCTCTATCTATCACCGTCCTTCACCTGTGTCACACCCAATTTTCTCGAACTTCAAAGAAACGCCAAAATCTGTGTCCAGAGATCTAACCCCAACTTGCAACCTCACCCCCAAAATCCCGCAGCCATCATCCCTCTTCATTCAAATGCAAACCAACCTCTCCTCTGGCGCCGGACTGGCTTCCCTTCATCCAGGGATCCTCGTACTGGGCCCCACTGTCGAGATCCCGCAACTACGGCATCAATTAGCTCCCGTGACGAATTCATGTCCACCATCACTGCCTGTGGCTGTCCTTCATCGGAGTACTTCGTTCAAGGTTTGTGGCTCTCTCTCTCTCTCTCTCATATTTGGTTTCCTGAGAAAAATCGTTGATTTGGTGAAAGAAAAGAACTTATTGATTGATATGAATTTGCTTCTCCTAAAGTTAATTGAAACTGCTTTGGCATTGTTAGATAATATCTAATATGAATTTGAAGCGTATATGGTTATGGTCAAAATAAGCTTGGAAATGTGGGGCGTTCCTATTCAATATGTGGAAATAGATGCCTCGTCATCTTCCACGTGGCAATGACATAAGATAGGATATTCTAAGTGTGTGTGTAAGCCTATCTTGTGTGAGTATATAAACCAGGATTTGGCCTTAGGCTTAGTTATTCAATTCATCCTGTACCAAACTGATATTGTAGTGAGAGAAAGTTAGAGAGCGTGAGAGATCAAGAGATATTTCGAGAGAGCTCGATGAGATCATGAAGATCAAGTATCCGTGAAGACGAAGCTACGTCTGCGAGTTGGTTTGATTATCTGTAATCACAGACTTTGGTACATTGTTTGAAGATAGTAGATCGATAAAAGGATTCTCTCGAGCTCTGACTGGATTAGGATTCAAGTTGAATCCGAACCAATATAAATTGCGTGTTCTTATTCTTACTTCTTCTATTTATCTGTTCCTAGCGCATTAATTCAGAATATAACTTCCAGCGCAAGTTTTGTTCAAGATCCAGTTTGATCTTGTGAATTGTTCTTATCTGCGTGGTTTTTGTGGTTTTTCGCATGCAAAACTTAACAAATTGGTATCAGAGCCCTCTTTCTTGTAGTCGACAGGTAGATATGAAGTAGCCAAACTACCTTAGCAACATCGATTTGAAGAATTCCAAATCTACGATTCCCTGATCAAGAATCCACGACGGCAAACTTCAAATCTGATATAGAGAAGTTTGATGGCAAGAACGACTTTGATCAATGGAAAATCAAGATGGAAGCACATCTAGGAAACCTAGGGCTTGATGAAGCACTAAAGGGAGAGTCCAAGATGTCTGCGACTCTATCGACAAAAAAGAAACAAGAAAGCAACGAACACAATCATACTCAGCCTCATCAATCAAATCCTGAGGAAAGTAGTGAAAGAAGACTCAGCATCAGAAATGTGGCTTAAGATTGAGTCATTGTACATGACCAAGTCACACCTACGCAAGTCTACTTGAAGTAAAGGTTCTATAGTTTAAAGATAAATGATCAGCAAAGCATCGACGATTTCACCAAGCTCATCTATGATCAAGAGAGTCTTGATGTAGAAAATGATGATGAGGATCATGCAATATTTATTCTAAACTCTCTTCCAAAACCTTATGAGCAACTGTGTGATACTTTAAAATATGGATGAGAATCTCTTACTCTTGATGAAGTGATTTCTACAGCCTATTCCTGTTAGGAATATTGCCCACTAGATGATGATGATTACTAAATAAGATAAGAAGTTACTTTATTAGCATCATATGATTAGTGGGTTGAGGTCTGATAACATTCAGAATCAATAACAACTACCATCTATAGTCTCCGTATCAAACTGAATCGCATGCTGGGAATCCGAGATCGGGCGGTGAACTAAAACTTAGTCGATGACTGATATGTGCTTGGAAAGCCTGATCTCATATATGTGGAACACAAGTGATGGTTGATGAAATACTAAGCTATGAAGATGTCATGAGTAACTTTGTGAATATCTCATAGATATGGAATTCATGTATAAGATTGCTGAAATGCAATGTATATCACCTCATGCTTTGTTCCTTGGAATGTGAATAAATGAACTGGCTAGTGTCCAAATTGAGTCATGACTCTTTTGGATGAATCAATGTGACTTGTTAGCTCCTCGTCAATACATTGTTTCTAACTTATTCACAAGCGACAAAGGAGTTGATGAAATAACAGTTAGAAGGGTAAAATGGTAATTTTGTAAATCTCGTCTAACTGATGATATTCATGAAGGGTAAACATAGATAATATTCAATAGATCCAGTCATCACAATTAAGTTGAATTCTTGAGTAGAAAATAAATTCATTTGAACCGAGAGATTCTCAGTGTCAACTCTTTAGTGGAGTCAGTTGACATTAAGCTAACTTGGAAAAGGTTTGTGAACTTTTGAGTCCAAGTATGTTAGCTCAAGCTTTGTTCATTTGGATTCATGAGGTCACTGTCACAAGTCATATAGAGTAGGAATAGTTAAACTAGAAGCTAAGTCAAAACAAGAACTAGACAAGTTTTTGTCTTTTTGGGCATGTGATGTTCTCATTGTTTCTCATCCCACAATTTTAGAGATTGAGAGCTTCTCTCTCTAGCTTGTGGCCGCCCAACTCCCTCCCTCTCTCTAGCTCCTTTCGTTTTTGTTTTGGCACCTAGGTCCACATTTGACCTAGTGGTTTAGCTCTTCGACTCTAAGACTTGTTCTTGAGTCGTTGTGTTTAAAATTTCCCACACATTTATTCCTTTTTACCTCGAGTGATTTGTGTGATAGAAACTTTCATGGTTACTAGAGTTCCCGAAGAACGAAGAAAGTGTTGAAATTGATCTAGGGTTAAGAAAAAGTTTAACGCTTCGAGCAAGAGGCGAAATTTAAAAATTTTCTTTTTGACAAGTAAAACGATTTTACTAACCTAGACAAAGAGCAAGTACGTGTAAAAGGCTTGGGAAGGTTGAAAATGTTTGTCTCCCCTCGCAGCACGTCTCTCTTCTTTCCTCGCCAACTCGAACAACCACGAAAGTTTCTATCACTATAATCACTGGAGAGAAAAGGAATTAGTGAGTGGGCACTTTTAAACGCGACGACTCGAGAACAAGTCTCAAAGTCGAAGAGCAAAAATTACTAGGTCAAATGAGGACCTAGGTGCCAAAACAAAAACGAAAGAAAACTTAGAGAGAGAGGGAAGAGGCGGCCAAGCTAGAGAGAGAAGCTCTCAATCTCTAAAACATGAGATGAATGAAATGTGAAGAATGAGGGCTCTATTTATAGGAGAGGTTTCACCTTCAATAAGGTGGTTTCCTCTTCTATAGAATATCACATATTCATGAGAAAATATTCCCTTTTTCCCTCTTTCATTTGGGCGGCCAAACAAGGCTTCTAGAAGCCTTGGATTTGTTTCCTCTTTTGCTTCCCTTAAGCCTTGGCCGAAATCCCTCATTCCTCTTAGAGGAAATTTGTTTCCTCTTTTTCTTTTGGCAAGTATCTTCATACATTAATGCACAAAATAATCTCTCTTTCACACTAGGGCTGCACAAAATTTTATCTCCCATTCCCTCGGGTTGGACGGCCAAAAGGCTTCTAGAAAGGCTTTCTAGATTTTTCTTTACTTGTTCATGACAACATAAGAAATTAATTCACAAGGCCCAATGAACACATCATGGCCGAGTGATTTAAGTCATCATATGACCATGTCAAAAAATTTATTGACATTCATTTCATGCCATGTCCAAAAATACAAAATTACCCTTTCGACAATTGACTTGTCTCGTTCTTGTTTTGACTTAGGTTCTAGTTTAACTATTCATACTCGATATGATTTGTGACAGTGACCTCATGGATCCAAATGAACAAAACTTGAGCTAAATACTTGGACTCAAAAGTTCACAAACCTTTTCCAAGTTTAGGTTAATGTCAACTGACTCCACTAAAGAGTTGACACTTAAAATCTCTCTGTTCAAATGAATTTATTTTCTACTCAAGAATTCAACCTAATTGTAATGAGTGGATCCACTGAATATTATCTATGTTTACCCTTCATGAATATCATCAGCTAGTCGGGATTTACAAAATTTCCATTTTACCCTTCTAGCTGTTATTTCCTCAACTCATTTGTCGCTTGTGAATAAGTTAGAAACAATGTATTGACGAGGAGCTAACAAGTCATATTGTTTCATCCAAAAGAGTCAAGACTCAATTTGGACACTGGCCAGTTCATTTATTCACATTCCAAGGAACAAAGCATGATGTGATATACATTGCATTTCAGCAATCTTGTACATGAATTCCCTATCTATGAGAACTTCACAAAGTTACTCATTACATCTTCACAACTTAGTTCTTCACCAATAGTTCCTGTTCAGAATCACATAGTGAGTCCGAACTCTGACTTTCTCAAATGAGAATACGTAAGCTGTGAAATGGCATGTCTCATTTCAGGATTGAGGTAAGCACGATGCAATTCATACGTAGTGACTTCGAGACATAAGATGTTAAATGGTTTGTTCTTATCTTGTCTCTAGAAGTGCACTGATCAATTCAGTACCTTCGGAAGATACCTAGAAGAACTATAGAGTCTCCAACTCTCAATGTCCCATAACCAGACATCATAGATTCTCCTAGCAATCGTACTGAGGTCAATATTCCTTTGACACTTAGATTGCGAATATATCGTTTTAAGCAAACTACGAAGAGTTTGTTCGTGCAAATCTACATTTGTCTCTTGTAAGTTGTTAAGTTTGTTTATGGACTAAAGACTAATGTTTTATCATAAAGCTTCAAACAGACAAGGAAGAATGAATGAACGTTTCAACTTTTTATTAAATGAATAAGCAATTACAAGCAAGAGTCTTCGTGAGACTTTATTACATCAAATGTACAAAATAAAGACTACAACTCTTCTTGTGGGCACCATTGACAACAAACTCTCACTTTACTCAAAGAAGATGTGTGTAGTCCTTCATGCCTAATCCCTCTCGATGTTGGTCGAAGACCTTGTTCGCTAGTACCTTGGTGAATGGATCTGCTAGGTTGTCCACCGTTGAGATCTTCTTCACTTTCACGTCTCCGCGATGCACGATCTCTCGAATCAAATGGTATTTCCTCTCAATATGTTTAGAGCGCTTATGGCTTTGAGGTTCCTTTGAGTTAGCGACAGCCCCACTATTATCACAATAAAGGGTCATTGGTTCGTCAACGTTTGGAACAACTTCCAAATACTTAAGGAATTTTCTAAGCCATACAGCCTCTTTGGATGCTTCACAAGCAGCCACATATTCTGCTTCCATTGTGGAGTCATTAATTCAAGATTGCTTAATACTCCTCCACACAACAGCTCTACCATTAAGGATGAACACAGATCCTGAAGTGGATTTCCTAGAATCCTTATCCGCTTGAAAATCGGAGTCGGTATATCCCGTCATAGTCAGGTCAGTACCTGAATATGTAAGCATAAGTTCCTAGTTCTCCGAAGATACTTAAGAACATGCTTAACAGCAATCCAGTGCTCGGGTTCAGGGTTGGATTGAAAACGGCTAACTACGCCAATTGCGAAGCAGATATCGGGTCTAGTGCAAAGCGTAGCATACATGAGGCTTCCTACGGCTGAGGCATACAGAATTTTTCTCATGTCTTCAATCTCTTGTGCAGTCTTGGGACACTGGTCCTTAGAGAGTGAGACTCTATGCCTAAAGGATGTTTGGCCCTTCCTAGAGTCTTGCATCGAGAAGCGATCCATCACCTTATCAATATAAGATGCTTGAGAGAGCGACAGAGTCAGGTTCTTCCTATCTCAAAAGATTTGGATCCCCAAAATGTATGCAGCTTCTCCTAGATCCTTCATGTCGAATTGCTTTGCTAGCCAGACCTTAACCTCATATAACTTACCCACATCATTACCTATGAGTAATATATCATCGACATATAGTACCTGAAACACAGCTTTGCCTTCGTGTATTAACTTGTAAACACAAGGCTCATCTATTGAATGTTCAAAGCCGAAGCTTTACACAGTTTTATCGAATCTAATATTCCATGACCTAGATGCTTGCTTTAGTCCATAAATGGACTTAAGTAACTCACAAACTTTGGTCTCTTGACCTTTTTCCACGAAACTGTCTGGTTGAGCCATATAAATGCGCTCGTCAAGATTACCATTCAGGAAGGCAGTCTTGACATCCATTTGCCAGATCTCATAGTCGAGAGTTGCAGCTATGGATAGAAGTGTGCGGATGGATTTAAGCATCGCGAGAGGGGAGAAGGTTTCTTCATAGTCAATCCCTTCTTGTTGGGTATAACCCTTAGCCACAAGTCGTGCTTTGAACGTCTCGACGTTCCCATCCGGACCCCTTTTCTTCTTGTATATCCGTTTACACCCTACGGGTTTAACCCCTTCAGCCAGGTCTACAAGTTTCCAGACTTTATTGACATACATCGAGGGCATTTTAACTTTCATGGCATCTAGCCAAAGGTTTGATTCAGAACAAGCCATTGCTTGGCTATAGGAAACAGGGTCATCCATGTCAAAGATGACTACGAGAGTGTCTCCATAGGACATGTACCTGTCAGGCTTTTGAGTAGCCCTCCCACTGCGTCGAAGTACTACTTGACGAGATTCTGATGAGTTAGGTTGTGTTTCAGTTGGGGTAAGAACAATTCTTACAGATGAGGTAGAAGCTTCGTCACCCAACTTTTCTTCAAGCACAATTTTGCTTCTAGGTTTTGCATCCTTCATAAAGTCCTCCTTAAGGAAACGAGCATTCGTGCTAACGAAAGTCTTATCGTCCTCGGGATTATAAAATTTGAAACCTTTGGTTTCCTTTGGATATCCAACGAACATACATAATTCTGACCTACTAGCCAACTTGCTAGTCTTTTGCCTCAGCACGTGTGCAGGGCAACCCCAAATTTTGATGCGGCCAAGATTTACTTTACGGCCAGTCCATCGTTCATAAGGAGTACCAGGAACCGTTTTGGACAGAACTTGGTTCAGAATGTAAGCGGCTGTTTCGAGGGCATATCCCCAAAAGGAAAGACGAAGTGATGAGTAACTCATCATTGATCTAACCATCTCCATAAGAGTTCGGTTTCTTCTCTCTGACACTCCATTTTGTTGAGGTGTGCTAGGTGCGGTAAGCTGAGAAGCGATACCTTCTTCTTTAAGAAAGTCATCGTACTCTCCAGATATATACTCACCACATCGATCGGATCGAAGGGTTTTGATCACTTTGCCAGTTTGCTTTTCCACTAAAGCCCTAAAGACCTTAAATACGTTAAAGGTGTCGGATTTGTGTTTGAGCAAATAGAAAAAACCATATCTTGAGTAATCATCAGTGAAGGTAACGAAGTATTCGTATCCACCACGTGCCTATTGATTGAGCGGACCACATACATCAGAATGTACTAGTTCCAGCAACTCAGTGGCTCTTCGACCCTTATCGGAGAAAGGTCGCTTGGTCATTTTTCCTTCCATGCAAGATTCACAAGTACGTAGTGAACCTATTGCAGAGGCTTGGAGTGGACCATCCCTCACAAGTCTCTTAATCCTGTCTAGACTGATATGACCAAGTCTTAAGTTCCAGAGATATGTTGATTTTATTAGATCGGATGATTCAGATAGTTTGATCCTCTTTGGCTCCCTAACTAGATCATTATCTATTTCGGTATCCAAAAGAGAAGGTTGAGTGGGATAGATGTAGAAAAGAGCATTCTTCATACATGCATCAGTGACAAAAGAATTATCAGGAAACGAAATACGAATTTCATTCTTAATGAACTTTAAACAATAATCGTGCTCAAGAAGACGAGCAATAGATATTAAGTTCTCTCCGAAGGTAGGAACAAAATAAACATTATTCAAGTTTAAAGTGCGGTCTTCAAAAGACAGCGTCACAGATCCCACAGCCTTCGCGGACACCAGGCTTCCATCACCTTACACTAGTACAAAATATAGCATCAGGTGCGACTTTATTTCGCACCTGAAAGTGCAAAAGTCGCATCTGATGACACTTTCCGGTACGACTTTAGATGCGACTTCGTCGCATTTGAAAGTCCGCATTTGATGATTTTAGGTGCGACTATCCGCACCTGAAATTCATCACTATCAGGTGCGATATTTTAGGTGCAACTTTTCGCACCAAAGGTCGCACCTACATTTACTCCAAAATAATATATTAAGGCGGGATATATAGTATCAGATGCGACTAGTCGCATCTGAAACTTTCGCGCGAAAAGGATCAGATGCGAGTAGTCTCATCTGATACTCATTCCCGCCTAATATTTTGGTGGGATGCAATACAATCAGATTCGACTAGTCGCATATGAAATCTTTGGCGCGAATGAATCAGACGACTAGTCACATCTGATTATCTTTAGCTTTTTTTTTAAATGCTGATTCTAATAGAATCAGCATATAAAAAGATTCTATTATAATCAATATTATTTTGTTAAATTAATTAAATAATTTCATTCATAATAATTATATAATATTAATTAGAATAATAATTATATATATGTTGATTCATATAATAATTATATAAATCATTTAATAGAAATTTTAATATTAACAACATAAAATTTGATAATTTACGTTCAATAAATTAAAAAAATTACAACCTATTCCTTTTATTTCCCTTTTTCACTCGGAGGGTTCCAATTCTTCAATGCACGACCTCCTCTTCCGCCAGATCTTCGTCGTGCGCCTTGGCGTCCTGGTGCGCTGCGCTCGGACGATGCCGCTGAATTTCTATCGAATCTGGCGTCTGAGCATTCGGCATTGAAGCTGGTGTCGGCGTCTGAGCATTTGGCATTGAAGCGGATGGCGGCGTCTGAACATTCGGCATTTAAGCTGATGGCGACGTCGTCCCAGGGTGCAGCATCGGGGGGGGGGGGGATGTCTGCATGGGAGACATATGCTGCTGTGTGTAGGCAAAGAACTGCCGCTGAAAGGCCTCCATCTGAGCTCGTTGCTCACGCCTCATCTCTTCCATTACGACATGTTGTGCGGCCAACGCTGCTTGTAGCTCGCTAACCACTGGATCTGGAACGCGTCTCGATGATGAACCTGATGACGAGCTCTCGTCTTGAGCCTGAGCCAAGAGATACGAGGATCTCGGGATCGAGGGACCTATCCCGACATACCAATCTTGACGTTGCCCAAGAACAGTATCCATCGCGTACTGCTCCGCCTGGTCTATGTCAAACGTTTGGCCTGACGCTGCTGCTTCTCGCCGAATATCCTCGACTTGAGTCCTAATTCGCGCCTTCAAACATATCTTAAAAAAATTATTAAGATTGTCGAATATTGATTATTAAGTAATTTACACAAGTAACTTACAAATGCTTGTTTCGCCCAATCTGTCGTCCAGTTGTCTTGATCATCTTGATGTTTTTTCTCCCACGTGTCTAACGCCGAGGCCAAAGTCCCATCTTCCCTACTCTGCAGTTTTTATCAAAATATGAGTAATGTATTTATTGCAAAATAAATATTACAAAATTAGAATAAACTTACGTTCAAATGTCGATGAGCCAAGAAAGAAATCGACCCTTGTGTGGACTTCGTTTTCTTGTTCTTTGAATTGTCCCTGTTGCGATCAGACTTTTTCTGCAAATATTAAATTGCGTTATAATTCGATTTGATAGAAGATAACATAATTTTTTTGAATTATACATTACCTTTCAATCGTCAGTTTCGAACTCCTCTATCACCTTCTCCCAATCGTCTTTTTGATATCCTTTTGGGATTTCTTTCTTGGCGACATTTATTTGCCCGCAACATTTGCCTAAGAAAGTCCCTGATAATATAGACTTTTGGTTGCGCCTCATTCGCTTTGCATCACAAATGATAGTCTGGTCAATCTGATGACGAAAGCAATCCGCCGGAAGTAGCTCATCGGTCTCATCATCATTGTACACGAAAGTGTACTCGGAATGAAGTGCGCTTAGAATATTGCCCAACATCTGGGGCGTCACTTCATTCCAATCATGAACTGTGACCGGGATATGGACTTTCGCCAAAGCGCCGACACGGTTGTTGAATACTCCTACCTTTTTTTTTTTTATTGTTTTCCTTACATCCTGGTAGAAGGTTTAGTTGATTGGGTCCCACCTAACAACTTTCGCATCGGGTACCCCATGCGCTGCTTTTGCCGAAGTAGAGCCGGTCGTTGGTCCCCTTGTTTTCTTAGAACCTTGGGAACCCGGTGTCTCTAGCGGAGACTCATCTCAACCTGCTCCTGAACGGTGTAGTGGAGACTCATCTCCACCTGCTCCACCTGCATCTGACATCCTGTAAGATGTGAACAATATTAGTAAATAAATAGTAGTTTTCTGTTTAAAAAAAACGTGGACGGCACCACGGATTTTATTATTAACAAACCTCACATATGGCGGAGGAAAACCGTGGTTACATACTAGTAAATAAACATACTAAAAAGATATTACTCATTCATCATCATCTATGCCTATAATGTTAATATAATCTTCTATATCGACATCAACATCTTCTCCCTCAAAAATGACCCGTCTCTCATTTTCCTCATCATCTTCTTCATCATCGTCAACGACTGTCACTAACTCAGCTTCATCGGTTTCGTGTCGATGATTCAAACGCTCGATGTTTGACAACTCTATAGTCAATGGGATCGAGGCTGAGTTGGAGGGGTCAACTTCAGGAATGTCCCAAATCCCTCGATGATTGCATTCCTGGACGATTTCCCAGTCGCCGCCTTTACCAAGATCTTCGATGTAAAAAACTTGTTTCACTTGAGTCGCGAGTACGTACGGCTCCTCTTTAAACTACTGTTTCGTAGTATAAGCATCCGTTTCTTCAGTAGTCTTATCGGTGTGCACTAGTCGGTTTGCATGATACTTCTCACCGTACCAAATGCATTTGAACAATACAACACTACAGTTATGTCTATAGTTCACGACGATGACGTCTTCCATTCGACCATAGTAAGTGAAATCATCCACAAGCACACATACACCGCTATTTTGAGTGACTCGTTGATTATCGTGACGACGAGTGTTGAACTTCACGCCGTTGATTATCGTGACGACGAGTGTTGAACTTCACGCCGGATATTGATAGGCGACTTGAAGGGAACCGATAGAAAGTGAATAGAGCTCGTCAGACACGTCAGAACCACTAGCTTTCATATCAAAAATCTGGTTACGAAAAAAAGCATTGATTAGCACTTGTGCGTTTATCAAAAAATTGCATTTATATTGAGTTATTACCTTCTTCTCAAACAAAATTGTGAACCTCTTTCTATGCTCCGCTTCAATATCGCGAACTCCAGATTCGCTCAAGAGATCCAAATGCTCACTGTTGTTAAAAACATTACTCAAATAGCAATATATACAAGAATGAATTGAAACACATTCTCAACGATAACTTACGTCAAATATGGATCCACTTCAGGACAGTTGGTATAGATGTACCACTCCGCATTCTCTTTTTGTTCATCGTCTAATACTATCGGCTTCATCATCCCATAAGGCACACACATCTCAGATCGAAAAACAGAGAGCTCTCGCACTTCAACTTCATCGACACTTTTTTTGTCTTCAAGATACCTTGCAACGAACGTTAGAGCTTCTTCTACAACATAAGCTTCTGCAATAGAGCCTTCTGGTCTAGCTCTATTTTTGACAAAATGTTTTAACATCCCAAGGTATCTCTCAAATGGGTACATCCACCGCATATGTACCAGGCCGCCATACAATGCTTCCTCTGGTAGATGAATTGCCATGTGAACCATGATCTTGAAAAAAGCTGGTGGAAATATCATCTCAAGCTTACACAAGATCTCAATGATGGACTCTTGCGCATTTTCAAGATCTTCTACTCTCAAGGTTCTCGAACTTATCAACTTGAAAAAGTTGCAAAGCTCGGAGATCGTCTGCTGTATTTCTTTTGGCATAAAAGGAGGAATACCAACAGCCAACAACCTCTGCAAGATCACGTGGCAATCGTACGACTTCAAACCTGTGAGTTTTCCGTCAGCAGTCACATTTTTCTTCAAATTCCCAGCGAGCCCATCTGGGAATTTGACAGATTGTAGGAACTCGGTAAATCGCTGCCTCTGATCAAGGGTTAGGGTGTACAATGCTCGCGGTTTGTACCAAGAATCCCCTTGTTTTTTCAAGTGGAGAGCGGTCTTGATGTCCAAGTCTATCAAATCAAACCTCGCCTTATCGGTGTCGTAGTTCTTCTTTTCTAAGCTGAGCATGGTTCCGAGAAGATTCTCGCATACATTCTTCTCTATGTGCATGAACTCCATGTTATGCTTCAACTCCAAATCTGACCAGTACGGCAACTCGTAAAAGATGCTTTTCTTGGCCCAATTTAGTTCGCACTCGGCTCGCTTTCATTTTCTGCCCCCGGAGCCAGCGTGTTTTCCAGTTGTCGTACAAGCCAACTGAGCGATTATGTCTTGCGGAGTCAACTTCTCGGGTTTATTGCATTTCTCGTGGCGATCGTTGTAGTGATCGGTGTTTTTCCTCAATCGGTGATGCATACGCAAGAATCGACGATGGTCGTAGTACACGATCCTGTTTCTGACTTTCAAAGACGGCGTGTCAAGGTTGCACGTAGGGCAAGCAAGATACCCTTGGCCACAACATCCCGATAAATTGTTGTCAATGGTGCCCACAAGAAGAGTTGTAGTCTTTATTTTGAACATTTGATGTAATAAAGTCTCATGAAGACTCTTGCTTGTAATTGCCTATTCATTCATTAATAAAGTTGAAACGTTCATTCAATCTTCCTTGTCTGAAGCTTTATGATAAAACCATAGTCTTTTAGTCCATAAACAAACTTAACAACTTACGAAGAGACAAATGTAGATTTGCATGAACAAACTCTTCGTAGTTTGCTTAAAACGATATATTCGCAATCTTAGGGTCAAAGGACTATTGACCTCAGTATGATTGTTAGAAGAATCTATGATGTCTGGTTATGAGGCATTGAGAGTTAGGAACTCTATAGTTCTTCTAGGTATCTTCCGAAGGTACTGAATTGACCAGTGCACTTCTAGAGACAATATAAGAACAAACCATTTAACCTCTTATGTCTCGAAGTCACTATGTATGAATTGCATCATGCTTACCTTAATCCTGAAATGAGACATGCCATTTCACACCTTAGTATTCTCATTTGAGAAAGTCAAAGTTCGGACTCACTATGTGATTCCGAACAAGGCCTATTGGTGAAGTACTAAGTTGTGAGTCTGTCATGAGTAACTTTGTGAAGTTCTCATAGATATGGAATTCATGTACAAGATTGCATAAATGCAATGTATGTCACCTCATGCTTTGTTCCTTGGAGTGTGAATAAATGAACTGGCCAGTGTCCAAATTGAGTCTTGACTCTTTTGGATGAAACAATGTGACTTGTTAGCTCCTCGTCAATACATTGTTTCTAACTTATTCACAAGCGACAAAGGAGTTGAGGAAATAACAGCTAGAAGGGTAAAATGGTAATCTAGTAAATCCCGACAAGCTGATGACATTCATGAAGGGTAAACATAGATAATATTCAGTGGATCCGCTCATCATAATTAGGTCGAATTCTTGAGTAGAAAATAAATTCATTTGAACCGAGAGATTTTCAGTGTCAGCTCTTTAGTGGAGTCAGTTGGCATTAAGCTAAACTTGGAAAAGGTTTGTGAACTTTTGAGTCTAAGTGTTTAGCTAAAGCTTTGTTCATTTGGGTCCATGAGGTCACTGTCACGAATCACATCGATAGGAATAGTTAAACTGGAAGCTAAGCCAAAACAAGAACGAAAATAGTTAAAAGGGTATTTTTGTCTTTTGAGACAAATGATGAAATGAATGTCAATAAATTTTTTGACAAGGTCATTTTATGACATGTTTCACTCGGCCATGACTTGATCATTGGGCCTTGTGAATTAATTTCATTTCATAAGAATTTCATTGAAAATTCTTAATGGGCCTTTTTCATGTTCTCATGAATAAATGAAGAAGCTTCTAGAAGCTCCTTCTAGAGACATGTTGGGCGCCCAACATACCTAAGGAAAGAGAGTTTATTTTGTGCATAAATGTATTTAGATACTTGCCAAAAGAAAAAGAGGAAACAAATTTCCCACACAAGCATGGGGAATTTCGGCCAAGAGAGCAATAGGCAAGCCAAGGAACAAAAAAGGAAACAAATCCTAGCCTTCTAGAAGGCTGCCTTGGGCGCCTAAGAGGAATGGGAAATAAGGGTTATTTTGCTCATGAATATGTGATATTCTATAGAAGAGGAAACTACCTTATTGAAGGTGAGACCTCTCCTATAAATAGGAGCCTCATTTCCTCACAATTCATTCATCCAAGTTTAAGAGATT
This sequence comes from Urtica dioica subsp. dioica, assembly GCF_054948205.1. NCBI lineage: Eukaryota > Viridiplantae > Streptophyta > Magnoliopsida > Rosales > Urticaceae > Urtica > Urtica dioica. Next base: position 11,762,672 of record NC_142762.1, read on the forward strand.
TGAGAGACTCTCTCTCTAGAACTTGGCCGAAGTCCTCTTCTCTCTCTCTCTAGTTTATTTTCGGTTTTCTCTTGTCTTGGCACCTAGGTCCTCACTCGACCTAGTCTTTAGCTCTGCGACTTCGAGACTCGTTCTCAAGTCGTAGTGTTTAAAAGTGCCCACTCACTGATTCCTTCTTTTCGAGTGATTTAGTGATAGAAACTATCGTGGTTGCTCGAGTTCCCGAGGAAAGAAAAGAGAGACGTGCTGCGAGGGGAGACGAACGTTGCCAACCTTCCAAAGGCTCATCAACGTTCAAGCATCAAAAAGGTTAGTAACTTTTATAGCTCATATTAGTTTTTATTTACATGCATATGCTCTTGTCTAGGTTAGTAAAAACTGTTTTTACTTGTAAAAGAAAATTTTTAAAATTCCGCCGCTTCCCGAAGCGTTAATTATTTTCTTAAACCCTAGATCGATTCCAACAAATGGTATCAGAGCTATGGTCAAAGGAATGCATGTGCATGTTTTTAAATTATGAGCTTGAAAATCGTTTTCGAAAGTTTACTAATTTTGTGACAAGTTAGAATTGTAATCTTAGTTTTTTTTTAATTTATTGCTCTTGCCTTTAAATTAAAAACCATGTTGATTTTCTATGAGTTTGGGATGATGTTAAAACACATTAGAATCAGTTCTAAAAGTTTTTAATTTTTTATATTGAAAAACGTGTTTTAAAGGTTTGAGAATTTTCGAGTAAATTTTGTGACTAGTTTTATTTTCTTGCTAGTTTCGTTTACTTACTTGAATCGTTTTATGCATGTTGCTATTTCTTTTATTCTATGTTATTACCCTGCTAATAAAACACAAATAAAAGCTTTAAACAATATCTTAAAACGTTCCGTTACACTCGATTATTTTTCGCACCTAAAAGGACGAAGCTTTAATTTATTTCTTTTTCTTCGAGCTGGAATGTAAACCCGCATTAAAAGCGGCATAACTCTCTGCTCAGAAATCGAAATTTAATGATTCTTGAATCAAATTAAAGCTCTGTCTGTCCTCTGTCCAATACCACCGGTTTCGGCTGAAAAGGACATCGGAGCCGCCAGATATGGCGATTTTACTCCGAGGTGCGCGGCTGTCTGAAACTCCAGTTTTTTAGAAATCCGGATTTTCAAACCCCACTACCATGAGTTATAGAACTCTAATGAGAAAATTTTCTTGAGCAAAAATGTTTTTCATATGATTATAAACATGATGTGTAAAGATTAAAAGTTTTGATTTTTGAAAGATTAATTGAAATTGAATTTTTACAAAACTAGTTTGAATTTTGAAAAACCGTTTTCACTTTCAAACTTGAAAATATTTTGTCATCCAAATCAAATAAGTTTTCAAAATGTTTTCAAAACTATATCTATATCACATATGTTCAAAATCTATATGCTCTTGAAAATTTGAGTGGGAGGTCTCCTTGTAGACAAGCCGAAAAATAAAAAGATGTGTAATCTCAAACTTTCAAGTGTTCGAGTGAGTTGAAGTTCACACTTCCCTCACGCACTTTCCCGAAATAGAAAATAGGAAAAGATCGAGTATGTCCCTTGTGCCTTTATGCACTAATACTGCTCTGAACATGTCGATCTAGGATTCTCTTCTAGTTGTCCGCTCTGTCGCTCTCTAACTAGGAAATCTGTTTCCGAACTTAAAAGAGTCGATGAACCAACTCCAAAAACTAAGTGGGAGGGTTATATTCGTTGTTTGTAACCCGCGATCCCCAACACTAGTGAAAGATGCAATAACGTGGGACTAAGAGCCGCTCTTGCGACCCTCACTTAAATGTGAGTACTCCAAGGCGTTATTGCTTCGATCATTGCTCAATGAGCTACGTCCGAGAGTGATGCAATGATGGCAAGGCCTCCCCTTGGGGGATTGTTTTTCAAAGCTGATCTTTTGGACTAAGTGGTTGGTTGCACACTTAGGCTCAATCCCTAGTATCCTTCCTTAAGGCTCTGCGAAAGGATATGAGTGATCAAACCAATTTACAAGGTGGCTAGTCAAAATGATGTACTGACATCTTGGCTTAGCATTAATGATGTGTCATTTACTTATAAATGGAGATTTTTTGCGGCCTTCTCTTGAGGGAGTAAATTATCGTTTGGTTTATAACACCTTTGGGTTTTACAAAAGTCTTAATGAAACTTAAATCCTAAACCAACGACTAATCATAAACTTGTTTCAACTTCAATAGGCTTTATGTCCCGCAAAATCTTTCTTTCCTCGATCAAACTCGAAAACGAAAACTACGTAGATTAGAAACGTAACCTCGACATAATACCTACCGTTAACAAGCACAAATGGGTACTCACCACCCCGTGTCCTCCTCTGTCGAATGATGATTCAACTCAAGAGGACAATGACGCCTTAGCGGCCTGGCTTCGATCCGATGAGATTGTGAGGTGCTATATCTTGGCATCTATGAACAATATGCTGAAAGAGCAACATCGTGACTTTGAGACTGCCGCTGACATGCTCTACAATCTCCTTGAGATGTTTGAAGGGCAAAGGCGTCAAGCAAGGCAACAAGCAGTCCGACAGTTTATGAACTGTCATATGACGGCTAGGACTCCTGTTAGAGACTTTATGATACCGATCATTAGTTTTCTAAATAAGATGGAAATCCTAGGATCTGAGAATGATGGGAAGAATGTCATAGATATGATCTTAGAAACTCTCCCCGCATCTCTTGATACCTCCAAGATGAACTACTCAACTAACAAGCTAGAGTACACTGTTACCAAGCTTATGGAGGAACTTCACACTGCTGTTGGTCTCACTTAGAGAAACAGGAATCAAGGAGAGGCACATGCTACTGAGCACAAAGCCTCCGCCTCTGGAACTGAGAAGAGACCTCACAAAGCCGATAAAAAGAACTATCTTGCCTACCTCAAAGCAAAGGAACATAGTATTGTACTAGTTGCCGAAGCATGCTTAGTAGCTGATAATGTATCAACGTGGATTCTTGACTCCGCTGCTACTAACCATATTTGTTGTTCCTTGAATGGTTTCAAGAAAACGAAAAGCTTAGAGGAAGGCGAGTTCTGTTTCAAATGGGGTGATGGGAGCTTGGTGTCTGCGAAGGCTGTGGGATCCGTGACGCTGTCTTTTGAAGACCGCACTTTAAACTTGAATAATGTTTATTTTGTTCCTACCTTTGGGAAGAACTTAATATCCGTTGCTCGTCTTCTTGAGCAAGATTATTGTTTAAAGTTCATTAAGAATGGAATTCGTATTTCGTTTCCTGATAATTCTTTTGTCACTGATGCATGTATAAAGAATGCTCTTTTCTACATCTATCCCACTCAACCTTCTCTTTTAGACACCGAAATAGATAATGATCAAATTACGGAGCCAAAGAGGATCAAACTTTCTGAATCCTCCGATCTAACAAAATCAACATACCTCTGGCGCTTGAGACTTGGTCATATCAGTCTAGATAGGATTAAGAGACTTGTGAGGGACGGTCCACTCCAAGACTCTGCAATAGGTTCACTACCTACTTGTGAATCCTGCATAGAAGGAAAAATGACTAAGCGACCTTTCTCCGATAAGGGTCGAAGAGCCACTGAGTTGCTGGAACTAATACATTCTGATGTATGTGGTCCGCTCAACCAACAGGCACGTGGAGGATACGAATACTTCGTTACCTTCACTGATGATTACTCAAGATATGGGTTTGTCTATTTGCTTAAACACAAATCCGAGACCTTTAACGTATTTAAGGTCTTTAGGGCTTTAGTGGAAAAGCAAACTGGCAAAGTGATCAAAACCCTTCGATCTGATCGAGGTGGTGAGTATATGTCTGGAGAGTTCGATGACTTTCTTAAAGAAGAAGGTATCGCTTCTCAGCTTACCGCGCCTGGCACACCTCAACAAAACGGAGTGTCAGAGAGAAGAAACCGAACTCTTATGGAGATGGTTAGATCAATGATGAGTTACTCATCACTCCCGCTTTCCTTTTGGGGATATGCCCTCGAAACAGCCGCCTACATTCTGAACCAAGTTCCGTCCAAAACGGTTCCTGGTACTCCTTATGAACGATGGACTGGTCGTAAAGTGAATCTTGGCCGCATCCGAATTTGGGGTTGCCCTGCACACGTGCTGAGGCAAAAGACTAGCAAGTTGGCTAGTAGGTCAGAATTGTGTCTGTTTGTAGGATATCCGAAGGAAACCAAAGGTTTTACTTTCTATAGTCCCGAGGACGATAAGACTTTCGTTAGCACGAATGCTCGTTTCCTTGAGGAGGACTTTATGAAGGATGCAAAAACTAGAAGCAAAATTGTGCTTGAAGAAAAGTTGGGTGAGGAAGCTTCTACCTCATCTGTAAGAACTGTTCTTACCCCAACTGAAACACAACCTAACTCATCAGAATCTCGTCAAGTAGTACTTCGACGTAGTGGGAGGGCTACTCAAAAGCCTGACAGGTACATGTCTTATGGAGACTCTCTTGTAGCCGTCTCCGACATGGATGATCCTGTTTCCTATAGCCAAGCAATGGCTTGTTCTGAATCAAACCTTTGGCTTGACGCCATGAAAGTTGAGATGCACTCGATGTATGTCAACAAAGTCTGGAAACTTGTAGACCTTCCTGAAGGGATTAAACCCGTAGGGTGTAAGTGGATATACAAGAAGAAAAGGGGTCCTGATGGGAACGTTGAGACGTTCAAAGCACGACTTGTGGCGAAGGGTTATACCCAACAAGAAGGGATTGACTATGAAGAAACCTTCTCGCCAGTCGCGATGCTTAAATCCATCCGCATACTCCTATCCATAGCTGCAGCTCTCGACTATGAGATCTGGCAAATGGATGTCAAGACAGCCTTTCTGAATGGCAATCTTGACGAGCGCATTTACATGGCTCAACCAGACGGTTTCGTGGATAAAGGTCAAGAGACCAAGGTTTGTGAGTTGCTTAAATCCATTTATGGACTAAAGCAAGCATCTAGGTCATGGAATATTAGATTCGATGAAACTGTAAAGAGCTTCGGCTTTGAACAGTCAATAGATGAGCCTTGTGTTTACAAGTTAATACACGAAGGAAAAGTTGTGTTTCTGGTACTATATGTCGATGATATACTACTCATTGGTAATGACGTGGGTAAGTTATCTGAGGTTAAGGTCTGGCTGGCAAAGCAATTCGATATGAAGGATCTAGGAGAAGCCGCACACATTCTGGGAATCCAAATCTTTCGAGATAGGAAAAACCGGACCCTGTCGCTCTCTCAAGCATCTTATATTGATAAGGTGATGGATCGCTTCTCGATGCAAGACTGTAAGAGGGGTCAAACACCCTTTAGGCATGGAGTTTCACTCTCTAAGGACCAGTCTCCCAAGACTGCACAAGAGATTGAAGACATGAGGAAAATTCCTTACGCCTCTGCCGTAGGAAGCCTCATGTATGCTATGCTTTGCACCCGACCTGATATATGTTTCGCCGTTGGCGTAGTTAGTCGTTTCCAATCCAACCCTGGACCCGAGCACTGGATTGCTGTTAAGCATGTTCTTAAGTATCTTCGAAGAACTAGGAACTTGATGCTTACATACTCAGGTACTGACCTGACTATGACGGGATATACCGACTCCGATTTTCAAGCGGATAAGGATTCCAGGAAATCCACTTCGGGATCTGTGTTCATCCTTAATGGTGGAGCTGTTGTGTGGAGAAGTATTAAGCAATCTTGCATTGCTGACTCCACAATGGAAGCAGAATATGTGGCTGCTTGTGAAGCATCCAAAGAGGCTGTATGGCTTAGAAAGTTCCTTAAGTATTTGGAAGTTGTTCCAAACGTAGACGAGTCCATGACCCTTTATTGTGATAATAGTGGGGCTGTCGCTAACTCAAAGGAACCTAGAAGCCATAAGCGCTCTAAGCATATTGAGAGGAAATACCATTTGATTCGAGAGATCGTGCAGCGCGGAGACGTGGAAGTGAAGAAGATCTCAACGGTGGACAACCTCGCAGATCCATTCACCAAGGCCCTAGCGAACAAGGTCTTCGACCAACATCGTGAGGGATTAGGCATGAAGGACTACACACACCTTCTTTGAGTCAAGTGGGAGTTTGTTGTCAATGGTGCCCACAAGAAGAGTTGTAGTCTTTATTTTGAACATTTGATGTAATAAAGTCTCATGAAGACTCTTGCTTGTAATTGCCTATTCATTCATTAATAAAGTTGAAACGTTCATTCAATCTTCCTTGTCTGAAGCTTTATGATAAAACCATAGTCTTTTAGTCCATAAACAAACTTAACAACTTACGAAGAGACAAATGTAGATTTGCATGAACAAACTCTTCGTAGTTTGCTTAAAACGATATATTCGCAATCTTAGGGTCAAAGGACTATTGACCTCAGTATGATTGTTAGAAGAATCTATGATGTCTGGTTATGAGGCATTGAGAGTTAGGAACTCTATAGTTCTTCTAGGTATCTTCCGAAGGTACTGAATTGACCAGTGCACTTCTAGAGACAAGATAAGAACAAACCATTTAACCTCTTATGTCTCGAAGTCACTATGTATGAATTGCATCATGCTTACCTTAATCCTGAAATGAGACATGCCATTTCACACCTTAGTATTCTCATTTGAGAAAGTCAAAGTTCGGACTCACTATGTGATTCCGAACAAGGCCTATTGGTGAAGTACTAAGTTGTGAGTCTGTCATGAGTAACTTTGTGAAGTTCTCATAGATATGGAATTCATGTACAAGATTGCTGAAATGCAATGTATGTCACCTCATGCTTTGTTCCTTGGAGTGTGAATAAATGAACTGGCCAGTGTCCAAATTGAGTCTTGACTCTTTTGGATGAAACAATGTGACTTGTTAGCTCCTCGTCAATACATTGTTTCTAACTTATTCACTAGCGACAAAGGAGTTGAGGAAATAACAGCTAGAAGGGTAAAATGGTAATTTAGTAAATCCCGACTAGCTGATGACATTCATGAAGGGTAGCATAGATAATATTCAGTGGATCCGCTCATTATAATTAGGTCGAATTCTTGAGTAGAAAACAAATTCATTTGAACCGAGAGATTTTCAGTGTCAGCTCTTTAGTGGAGTCAGCTGGCATTAAGCTAAACTTGGAAAAGGTTTGTGAACTTTTGAGTCCAAGTGTTTAGCTCAAGCTTTGTTCATTTGGGTCCATGAGGTCACTGTCACGAATCACATCGATAGGAATAGTTAAACTGGAAGCTAAGCCAAAACAAGAACGAAAATAGTTAAAAGGGTATTTTTGTCTTTTGAGACAAAGGATGAAATGAATGTCAATAAATTTTTTGACAAGGTCATTTTATGACATGTTTCACTCGGCCATGACTTGATCATTGGGCCTTGTGAATTAATTTCATTTCATAAGAATTTCATTGAAAATTCTTAATGGGCCTTTTTCATGTTCTCATGAATAAATGAAGAAGCTTCTAGAAGCTCCTTCTAGAGACATGTTGGGCGCCCAACATACCTAAGGAAAGAGAGTTTATTTTGTGCATAAATGTATTTAGATACTTGCCAAAAGAAAAAGAGGAAACAAATTTCCCACACAAGCATGGGGAATTTCGGCCAAGAGAGCAATAGGCAAGCCAAGGAACAAAAAAGGAAACAAATCCTAGCCTTCTAGAAGGCTGCCTTGGGCGCCTAAGAGGAATGGGAAATAAGGGTTATTTTGCTCATGAATATGTGATATTCTATAGAAGAGGAAACTACCTTATTGAAGGTGAGACCTCTCCTATAAATAGGAGCCTCATTTCCTCACAATTCATTCATCCAAGTTTAAGAGATTTGAGAGACTCTCTCTCTAGAACTTGGCCGAAGTCCTCTTCTCTCTCTCTCTAGTTTATTTTCGGTTTTCTCTTGTCTTGGCACCTAGGTCCTCACTCGACCTAGTCTTTAGCTCTGCGACTTCGAGACTCGTTCTCAAGTCGTAGTGTTTAAAAGTGCCCACTCACTGATTCCTTCTTTTCGAGTGATTTAGTGATAGAAACTATCGTGGTTGCTCGAGTTCCCGAGGAAAGAAAAGAGAGACGTGCTGCGAGGGGAGACGAACGTTGCCAACCTTCCAAAGGCTCATCAACGTTCAAGCATCAAAAAGGTTAGTAACTTTTATAGCTCATATTAGTTTTTATTTACATGCATATGCTCTTGTCTAGGTTAGTAAAAACTGTTTTTACTTGTAAAAGAAAAATTTTAAAATTCCGCCGCTTCCCGAAGCGTTAATTATTTTCTTAAACCCTAGATCGATTCCAACATAAATCTGATCGAGCCGGAATATTGTTTATCGTCCAGAGTAGCGCGGTACGCAATCGAAACACTTCATCGTTGGCACCATCTCGAACGCGGAATCCGGTCTCCCACAGTTCTTTCAGCTCTTCAACAACTGGCTGCAAGAACACGTCCATGTCCTTTCCTAATGAGTGAGGCCCCGGGATCAAAAGCGTCAGCATCAGGTACTCTTTCTTCATGCACAACCAAGGCAGCAAGTTGTACACAGTTAGTACCATAGGTCACATGATGTACGATAGACTCATTTCTCCGAACGGATTGAATCCATCCACAACTAGTCCAAGCCGCACGTTTCAAGGCTCTGCAGCAAAGCCTGGGTATCTCTCGTCCAGGTTTTTCCACGTCGTACCATCCGCAGGATGTCGCAGAACACCAACTTCCCTGACGTGATCTCTTTCGTGCCACTGCATCAGAAGCGACGTGTGTCGAGATGCGTACAACCGCTTCAAACGATCTTTCAGGGGAAAATATCGCAAAATCTTTTACGGTATCATTTTCACATTTGGCTTCCATCTGCTCTCGTTGCATATTGGGCACACGTCAGCTTCCGCGAGATCTTTTCGAAATAGGACACAGTCGTTAATGCACGCATCGATCATCTCGTATCTCATGCCAAAACGCGTTAGTTCGCCTTTGCCTCGTAATGCTTCTCCAGAATTCGATTACCAGCTGGATGAGATTTCCTCAAGATCTGCAAGAGTTCTGTGAACGACTTGTTCGTCCAATGGTTCGTGACTTTGAGGTGCATCAACGAAACCAAGAAGGACAAAGAAGAAAACTCTTTGCATACAGGGTACAATTCCGCTTCCAACTCGGCGAAGAGGTCTTCCACTTGCTCATCTGCACGCACCTCGCTCTGAGTCGGCTCCGTAGCATCATCAAAATCCTTGTGATCCCTGATATCCTCCACAACACTGTGCAATCCTCCTATTCCTCTCTGATCCGATCCTCCGATGGAATCTTCTTCATGAGGAAGGACGACACGCTTGAGCTCGCCGTGATGATACCATTTTGTGTAGCCTGGGGTAAACCCCTTGTTCAGTAGATGATTCCTGATAACCCCAATGTCGTGCCATCCCACGCTGTTGCAAGGCTTGCAAGGACACCAATATTTTTCATTTTCGTTAGGGAATCTTCTTGCAGCGCGAATAAACTCGTTAACCCCGATTTTGTACTGCAATGTCACCCGATTATTCTCCATGATCTAATCTCTACTTGGATTGGACATTTCGTTGAATTAGAGCGAAAAATGAAAGTTGTGAAGAGTTATTGATAAAGGACGGAGAAAAAAATGAAAGAGAGATTATGAATTGTATGTTATTTTGAAGTTGGATTGAATAAGTTGGGATTTTTTAGACTAATTGATTCGAAACTCTACCGAAATTTCGGCAGAGTTTCCCCTATTATACTGACAAACCAAAAACCTGCAAAATTATTTGAAAACATATACAAACCATCCAGAACTATCTTACAAATTAGCTCAGCCTTAAACCGAACCTCCGTGGTTTGGTCACAACATTTATAAATGAAAAACCGAAATAAACAAAATATCACAAACTATCAAAACATGTCACAAAACTATTTTTCTTATTTAAATTACAATTTCATTACATGTCAAATCAACTAAACAAACTTATCACAAATTAATTAACTAATTATAAACTAAGCAACATAAATGTAATTATTAAACTAATTATAATTTCTAGGTAATAATTTACTTACAATTAATCTAAATTAATTAAAAGAAAAAAACTTAAAAATGTCACAAACTATATCAAAACATGTAAAAACACAATTAAAACTTAATTTTAACCTAATATAAACTAATCACATTATTAAACATGTGAAATTATCATATTAATACTAACTAATTTACAATCAATTTAAACTTTTAACCTAAACTAATAGAATTACTAAACTTAACCAAATTACTAAACATGTGAAATTATTAAATTAATACTAATTAAGTTACACATTAAAACTAATCCAATTAAAATTACTTAACACAATATACAAGTTAATTAGTAACACATATAAACTAAACATATATGCAATATACAAACACACACACACATATATATATATATATATATATATATATATATATATATATACACATATATTATTACACATATATACATATATTAGTAACATATATACATATACTATACTGAAACAGGAAAATAAAAATAAAAAGACTAACCTTGCGTTGGAGATTCAGCATGGACAGCGGAGACGGTGAGGTCCAGTGGCTGAGGCGCTGTCAAAGATGGATCAGGGACGGCGGAGATGGTGAGGTCCGATGGCGGAGCTGGATGAAACAGAGAAAATAGTGAGAGAAAGAGAGAGCCAAAGATAGAGTGAGAGAGAAAGAGATAACCTGGTGGAGCAGGGACGGTGGCTGTGGTGACTGAGGATGTCGGACCTGAGGCGAGGTTCGGTGGCCGGATGAGGCGGAGGTCCGGTGGCCGGGTGCGGCGGAGGAGCTGAGACGGTATCTTGTGGTGGTCGGCGAAGTGTTCTCAGGCGAAGGAAGAGGCCGAGAAGAGAGGGACGGAGGAGATGGTGGTCGGAGTCGGCTTTGAGACCGGAAAAGGAAAGTTAGCAGAGAGGGAGAGAGAAAAAACTGTTTTGAGCGGCTGCTGAGAAGAAAGGGTCGACCTGGGTTTTTAAACAAACCCTAATAATCAGGTGCGACTTTATCGCACCTGATAAACCTCTTCCGATGCGACTAGTCGCAACGGATCATAATTAAAAAAACTAAAAATTTCATTCGCCACGTTAGATTAATGAAATAAAAGAGGGGGAGATAAGGCCCGCCTAAAAATTTTAAACTATCCGATGCGACAAAGTCGCACCTGAAAGTTTCAACATATTTTCAGGTTAGACTAATCGCATCGGATAGCCAAAATCAAAAGACAATTTGAGCGAATTTTTTCGGACTTTTGATTGACTATCCGATATGACTAATCACATCTAAAAGTCATTTAGATGCGACTAGTCGCATCTGATACTCTTGCGCATCAGAAAACCAATTTTGTGGTAGTGCCATTTGAAACAGAAGTCGCCTTCCTTTAAGCTTTTGGTTTTCTTTAAACCAGTCAAGGAACAAATATGGTTAGTAGCAGCGGAATCAAGAATCCACGTTGATACATTATTAGCTACTTAGCATGCTTCGGTAATTAGTACAATACTATGTTCCTTTGCTTTGAGATAGGCAGGACAGTTCTTCTTCTCGGCCTTGTGAGGTATCTTCTTAGATCCAGAGGCGGAGGCTTTGTGCTCAGTAGCATATGCCTCTCCTTGGTTCCTCTTTCTCTTAGTGAGACCTTCAGTAGTGTGAAGCTCCTTCATTAGCTCGGTAACAGTGTACTCTATCCTGTTCATGGAGTAGTTCAGCTTGAAGGTATCAAGAGATTCGGGGAGAGTTTTCAAGATCATATCTATGATATTCTTCCCTTTAATCTCAGATCCTATGATTTCCAATTCTTAGATAACTAATGATCAGTATCATAAGGTCTCTGATAGGAGTCCCAGCCTTCATGCTGTTGGAATTGATCTAGGGTTTAAGAAAAAGTTTAACGCTTCGGTAAGCGGCGGAATTTTAAAAAGTTTTCTTTTACAAGTAAAGCAGTTTTTACTAACTAGACAAAGAGCAAGCACATGTAAATAAAAACTAATATGAGCATAAAAGATTACTAACCTTTTGGAAGCTTGAATGTTGAGAAGATTTTGGAAAAGGTCGCACATCTCTCTTCCTTCCTCGACAACTCGAGCAACCACGAAAGTTTCTATCACTAAATCACTCGAGAGAAAAGGAATTAGTGTGTGGGCACTTTTAAACACTACGACTTAAGAACGAGTCTTGAAGTCGAAGAGCTAAACTCTAGGTCAAATGATGACCTAGGTGCCAAAACAAAAATGAAATTGAATAGAGAGAGAGAGAGAGAGAGAGAGAGAGAGAGAGAGAGAGGAGTCGGCCAAGTCTAGAGAGAGAAGCTCTCAATCTCTAAAACTTTGGATGAATGAAATGTGAAGAATGAGGCTCCTACTTATAGGAGAGGTCATACCTTCAATAAGGTAGTTTCCTCTTCTATAGAATATCACATATTCATGAGCAAATATTGCCTCCTTCCCACTTAAGTCACACGGCCAAGGCAACCTTCTAGAAGGCATGGATTTGTTTCATTTTTTGTTCCTTGCCTTGCCTTTCTCTTTGAGGAAATTTGTTTCCTCTTTTTCTTTTGGCAAGTATCTTGATACATTTATGCAGAAAATATTCTCTCTTTCTCTTGGGTAGTAGGCGCCCAACACCATCTAGAAAGGCTTCTAGAAGCTTTTCCATTTGTTCATGACAACATGAAAGAGACCCATTAAGAATTTTCAATAAAATTCTTATGAAATGAAATTAATCCACAAGGATCAATAAAACTAATATTGGCCGAGTGATGTATGTCATCAAATGACCATGTCAAAAAATTTATTGACATTCATTTCATCCTATGTCTCAAAAGACAAAAATACCCTTTTGACAATTTTCACAAAACTTGTCTCGTTCTTGTTTTGACTTAGCTTCTAGTTTAACTATTCCTACTCGATGTGATTCGTGACAGTGACCTCATGGATCCAAATGAACAAAGCTTGAGCGAAACATTTGGACTCAAAAGTTCACAAACCTTTTCCAAGTTTAGCTTAATGTCAACTGACTCCACTAAAGAGTTGACACTGAAAATATCTCGGTTCATATGAATTTATTTTTCTACTCAAGAATTCAACCTAATTGTAATGACCGGATCCAAAGAATATTATCAGTGTTTACCCTTCATGAATATCATCAGCTAGTCGGGATTTACAAAATTACCATTTTACCCTTCTAACTGTTATTTCCTCAACTCCTTTGTAGCTTGTGAATAAGTAGAAACAATGTATTGACGAGGAGCTAACAAGTCATATTGTTTCATCCAAAAGAGTCAAGACTCAATTTTGACATTGGCCAGTTCATTTATTCACATTCCAAGGAACAAAGCATGAGGTGATATACATTGCATTTCAGCAATCTTGTACATGAATTCCATATCTATGAGAACTTCACAAAGTTACTCATGACATTCTCACAACTTAGTATTTCACCAATACGCCTTTTTCGAAATCACATACTGAGTCCGAACTCTGACTTTCTCAAATGAGAATACGTAAGGTGTGAAATGGCATGTCTCATTTCAAGATTAAGGTAAGCACGATGCAATTCATACGTAGTGACTTCGAGACATAAGAGGTTAAATGGTTTGTACTTATCTTGTCTCTAGAAGTGCACTGGTCAATTTTGTACATTCGGAATATACCTAGAAGAACTATAGAGTCTCCAACTATCAATGCCTCATAACTAGACATTATAGATTCTTCTAACAATCATACTAAGGTCAATAGTCCTTTCACCCTCAGATTGCGAATGTATCGTTTTAAGCAAACTACGAAGAGTTTGTTCATGCAAATCTACATTTGTCTCTTCGTAAGTTGTTAAGTTTGTTTATGGACTAAAGACTAGTGTTTTATCATAAAGCTTCAAACAGACAAGGAAGAATGAATGAACGTTTCAACTTTTTATTAATGAATAAGCAATTACAAGCAAGAGTCTTCGTGAGACTTTATTACATCAAATGTACAAAATAAAGACTACAACTCTTCTTGTGGGCACCATTGACAACAAACTCCCACTTGACTCAAAGAAGATGTGTGTAGTCCTTCATGCCTAATCCCTCTCGATGTTGGTCGAAGACCTTGTTCGCTAGGGCCTAAGTGAATGGATCTGCCAGAGATCTACTTCACCTCTACGTTTCTGCGCTGCACGATCTCTCGAATCAAATGGTATTTCCTCTCAATATGCTTAGAGCGTTTATGGCTTCGAGGTTCCTTTGAGTTAGCGACAACCCCACTATTATCACAAGAAAGGGTCATGGGCTCGTCGACGTTTAAAACAACTTCCAAACACTTAAGGAATTTTCTAAGCCATACAGCTTCTTTGGATGCTTCACAAGCAGCCACATATTATTCTTCCATTGTGGAGTCAGCAATGCAAGATTGCTTAATACTTATCCACACAACAGCTCCACCATTAAGGATGAACACAGATGCCGAAGTGGATTTCCTGGAATCCTTATCCTCTTGAAAATCAGAGTCGGTATATCCTGTCATAGTCAGGTCAGTACATGAGTATGTAAGCATCAAGTTCCTAGTTCTTCGAAGATACTTAAGAACATGCTTAACAGCAATCCAGTGCTCGGGTCTAGGGTTGGATTGGAAACGGCTAACTACGCAAACGGCGAAACAGATGTCAGGTCTAGTGCAAAGCATAGCATACATGAGGCTTCATACGGCAGAGGCGTAAGGAATTTTCCTCATATCTTGGAGTGTGAGACTCCATGCCTAAAGGGTGATTGGCCCTTCTTGGAGTCCTGCATCGAGAAGCGATCCATCACCTTATCAGTATAAGATGCTTGAGAGAGCGACAGGGTCCGGTTTTTACGATCTCGAAAGATTTGGACCCCAGAATGTACGCGGATTATCCTAGATCCTTCATGTAGAATTGCTTTGCTAGCCAGACCTTAACCTCAGATAACTTACCCACGTCATTACCTATGAGTAATATATCATCGACATACAGTACCAGAAACACAACATTACCTTTGTGCATTAACTTGTAAACGCACGGCTCATCTATTGACTGCTCAAAGCCAAAGCTCTTCACAGTTTCATCGAATCTAATATTCCATGACCTAGATGCTTGATTTAGTCCATAAATGGATTTATGCAACTCACAAACCTTGGTCTCTTGACCTTCTTCCACGAAACCGTCTGGTTGAGCCATGTAAATGCGCTCGTCAACATTGCCATTCAGGAAGGCTGTCTTGACATCCATATGCCAGATCTCATAGTCGAGAGCTGCAGCTATGGATAGGAGTATGCAGATGGATTTAAGCATCGCGACTGGCGAGAAGGTTTCTTCATAGTCAATCCCTTCTTGTTGGGTATAACCCTTAGCCAGAAGTCGTGCTTTGAACGTCTCGACGTTCCCATCCGGACCCCTTTTCTTCTTGTATATCCACTTACACTCTACGAGTTTAATCCCTTCAGGAAGGTCTACAAGTTTCCAGACTTTGTTGACATACATCGAGTGCATTTCAACTTTCATGACGTCAGGCCAAAGGTTTGATTAAGAACAAGCCATCGCTTGGCTATAGGAAACATGATCATTCATGTCAGAGACGGCTACGAGAGAGTCTCCATAAGACATGTACCTGTCAGGCTTTTGAGTAGCCCTCCCACTACGTCGAAGTACTACTTGAGGAGATTCTGATGATTCAGGTTGTGTTTCAGTTGGGGTAAGAACAGTTCTTACAGATGAGGTAGAAGCTTCCTCACCCAACTTTTCTTCAAGCACAATTTTGCTTCTAGGTTTCGCATCCTTCATAAAGTCCTCCTCGAGGAAACGAGCACTCGTGTTACTGGTCATTTTCGGGACAACGGAAATTCAAAAACGATTCAAGGCCGGCCGGAAGCCCAACAGGCCCTGGCCCACCAGGCCCGAGCGCCCTGACGCACCCGCGCCCCGGCCTCCCGGTCCGCGCGCGCACTCCTACGCGCCCTGGCCTCCCGTCCTGCGCACACCTCGGCCGAGTGTCTTTGCCACCTCGGCTGAGCGTCCTTGCCACCTCGGCCACCTCGGCTGAGCGTCCTTGCCACCTCGGCCACCTTGGCCGAGCGTCTTTGCCACCTCGGCCACCTCAGCCGAGCGTCTTTGCCACCTCGACCACCTCGGCCGAGCGTCTTTGCCACCTCGGCCACCTCGGCCGAGCGTCTTCGCCACCTCGGCCACTTCGGCCGAGCGTCTTTGCCACCTCGGCCGAGCGTCCTTGCCACCTCGGCCACCTCGGCCGAGCGTCTTTGCTACCTCGGCCACCTCGGTCGAGTGTCTTTGCCACCTCGGCCGAGCTTTCGTGCCACCTCGGCCAGGCACGCCCGCTGCCGGGCACGCCGTGCCATGCCAAGTCCCGCGCCCGGCACGCCCCGCGCCCGTCCAGGCGGCATGTCCCGCGCGCCCTGCGCCCTCTTGGGCGTACGGCCCCGTGCGCCCTGCCCCCTCTTGGGCGTAGAGCCTCGCGCGCCCCGCTCCCGGCCACCCGGTGGGCCTCAAGGGGCCGGCCCAAGGTCTCTCTCCACAACTATAAATACCCCCCCCCCTAGGGGAGGAAAAAGGGACCCCGGTTCTTGTCGCAACTTACATCTTGGTTGACGCCAACAACACTTCTCTTCTCTCGAGAACTCTCTCTCGCCCTCTTGTGACATTTCCAAGAGCGTGCACTCCTCCTCCCTCGGCTCAGAAACACAAGGACCCCCCTCCACGAGAGGGAGCGCGCTCCTCTTCTGTGACCCGAGCTTCTGCGGTACACACCGCTCTCCCGCTTCTCGGCCCTTGAGCTAGAACTCCGAGCTACGAGCACGCGACCCCTCTAAAGCCTTCACTAGAAACTACGAGCCGGGTCCTACTCTAAAGCCTTGGATTCCCAAAGCCACCGAGCCCAAGATAGCCCCCAATACACAAATTGAACTACGTTCTGACCTGATCACGACTAAAGGGTACGTAGGCAGCCAACCCTTGGCACGGTACGTAAGCTGTGAAATGGCATGTCTCATTTCAGGATTAAGGTAAGCACGATGCAATTCATACGTAGTGACTTCGAGACATAAGAGGTTAATTGGTTTGTTCTTATATTGTCTCTAGAAGTGCACTGGTCTATTCAGTACCTTCGGTAAATACCTAGAAGAACTATAGAGTCTCCAACTCTCAATGTCTCATAACTAGACATCATAGATTCTCCTAACAATCGTACTGAGGTCAATAGTCCTTTAACCCTTAGATTGCGAATATATCGTTTTAAGCAAACTACGAAGAGTTTGTTCATGCAAATCTACATTTGTCTCTTCGTAAGTTGTTAAGTTTGTTTATGGACTAAAGACGAAGGTTTTATCATAAAGCTTTAAACAGACAAGGAAGAATGAATGAACGTTTCAACTTTTTATTAATGAATAAGCAATTACAAGCAAGAGTCTTCGTGAGACTTTATTACATCAAATGTACAAAATAAAGACTACAACTCTTCTTGTGGGCACCATTGACAACAAACTCCCACTTGACTCAAAGAAGATGTGTGTAGTCCTTCATGCCTAATCCCTCTCGATGTTTGTCGAAGACCATGTTCGCTAGAGCCTTGGTGAATGGATCTGCTAGGTTGTCCACCGTTGAGATCTTCTTCACTTCCACGTCTCTGCGCTGCACGATCTCTCGAATCAAATGGTATTTCCTCTCAATATGTTTAGACCGTTTACGGGTTCGAGGTTCCTTTGAGTTAATGACTGCTCCACTATTATCACAATGAAGGGTCATGGGCTCATCGACGTTTTGGAACAAATTCCAAATACTTAAAGGAATTTTCTAAGCCATACAGCCTCTTTGGATGCTTCACAGCAGCCACATATTCTGCTTCCATTGTGGAGTCAACAATGCAAGATTGCTTAATACTCCTCCACACAACAGCTCCACCATTAAGGATGAACACAGATCCCGAAGTGGATTTCTTGGAATCCTTATCCGCTTGAAAATCGGAGTCGGTATATCCCGTCTTAGTTAGGTCAGTACCTGAGTATGTAAGCATCAAGTTCCTAGTTCTTCGAAGATACTTAAGAACATGCTTAACAGCAATCTAGTGGTCGGGTCCATGGTTGGATTGGAAACGGCTAACTACGCCAACGGCGAAACATATATCAGGTCTTGTGCAAAGCATAGCATACATGAGGCTTCCTACGGTAGAGGCGTAAGGAATTTTCCTCATGTCTTCAATCTCTTGTGCAGTCTTGGGAGACTGGTCCTTAGAGAGTGAGACTCCATGCCTAAAGGGTGTTTTGCCCTTTTTGAAGTCTTGCATCGAGAAGCAATCCATCACCTTATCAATATAAGATGCTTGAGAGAGCGACAGAGTTCGGTTCTTCCTATCTCGAAATATTTGGATCCCTAGAATGTACGCGGCTTCTCCTAGATCCTTCATATCAAATTGCTTTGCCAGCCAGACCTTAACCTCAGATAACTTACCCACGTCATTACCTATGAGTAATATATCATCGACATACAGTACGAGAAACACAACTTTGCCTTCGTGTATTAACTTGTAAACACAAGGCTCATCTATTGACTGTTCAAAGCCGAAGCTTTTCACAGTTTCATCGAATCTAATATTCCATGACCTAGACGCTTGCTTTAGTCCATAAATGGACTTGAGTAACTCACAAACCTTGGTCTCTTGACCTTTTTCCACGAAACCGTCTGGTTGAGCCATATAAATGCGCTCCACAAGATTGCCATTCAGGAAGGCAGTCTTGACATCCATTTTCCAGATCTCATAAGCGAGAGCTGCAGCTATGGATAGAAGTATGCGGATGGATTTAAGCATCGCGACTGGCGAGAAGGTTTCTTCATAGTCAATGCCTTCTTGTTGGGTATAACCCTTAGCCACAAGTCGTGCTTTGAACGTCTCGACGTTTCCATCCGGACCCCTTTTCTTCTTGTATATCCCTTACCTTACTGGTTTAATCCCTTCAGGAAGGTCTACAAGTTTCAAGACTTTGTTGACATACATCGAGTAAATTTCAACTTTCATGGCACCAAGCCAAAGGTTTGATTCAGAACAAGCCATCTCTTGGCTATAGGAAACAGGATCATCCATGTCAGAGGCGGCTACTAGAGAGTCTCCATAGGACTGTTGTCAATGGTGCCCACAAGAAGAGTTGTAGTCTCTATTTTGTACATTTGATGTAATAAAGTCTCATGAAGACTCTTGCTTGTAATTGCCTATCTATTCATTAATAAAGTTGAAACGTTCATTCATTCTTTCTTTGTTTGAAGCTTTATGATAAAACCTTAGTCTTTTAGTCCATAAACAAACTTAACAACTTACGAAGAGACAAATGTAGATTTGCATGAACAAACTCTTCGTAGTTTGCTTAAAACGATACATTCGCAATCTTAGGGTCAAAGGACTATTGACCTCAGTATGATTGTTAGAAGAATCTATGATGTCTGGTTATGAGGCATTGAGAGTTGGAGACTCTATAGTTCTTCTACGTATCTTCCGAAGGTACTGAATTGACCAGTGCACTTCTAGAGACAAGATAAGAACAAACCATTTAACCTCTTATGTCTCGAAGTCACTATGTATGAATTGCATCATGCTTACCTTAATCCTGAAATGAGACATGCCATTTCACACCTTAGTATTCTCATTTGAGAAAGTCAAAGTTCGTACTCACTATGTGATTCCGAACAAGGCCTATTGGTGAAGTACTAAGTTGTGAGTCTGGCATGAGTAACTTTGTGAAGTTCTCATAGATATGGAATTCATGTACAAGATTGCTGAAATGCAATGTATGTCACCTCATGCTTTGTTCCTTGGAGTGTGAATAAATGAACTGGCCAGTGTCCAAATTGAGTCCTGACTCTTTTGGATGAAACAATGTGACTTGTTAGCTCCTCGTCAATACATTGTTTCTAACTTATTCACAAGCGAAAAAGGAGTTGAGGAAATAACAGCTAGAAGGGTAAAATGGTAATTTAGTAAATCCCGACTAGCTGATGACATTCATGAAGGGTAAACATAGATAATATTCAGTGGATCCGCTCATCATAATTAGGTCGAATTTTTGAGTAGAAAATAAATTCATTTGAACCGAGAGATTTTCAGTGTCAGCTCTTTAGTGGAGTCAGTTGGCATTAAGCTAAACTTGGAAAAGGTTTGTGAACTTTTGAGTCCAAGTGTTTAGCTCAAGCTTTGTTCATTTGGGTCCATGAGGTCACTGTCACGAATCACATCGATAGGAATAGTTAAACTGGAAGCTAAGTCAAAACAAGAACGAAAATAGTCAAAAGGGTATTTTTGTCTTTTGAGACATAGGATGAAATGAATGTCAATAAATTTTTTGACATGGTCATTTGATGACAAATTTCACTCGGCCAAAATAAGATTTATTGGGCCTTGTGGATTAATTTCATTTCATAAGAATTTTATTGAAAATTCTTAATGGGCATTTCTCATGTTGTTATGAACAAATGAAGAAGCTTCTAGAAGCTCCTTCTAGAGACATGTTGGGCGCCCATAATACCCAAAGAAAGAGAGTTTATTTTGTGCATAAATGTATATAGATACTTGCCAAAAGAAAAAGAGGAAACAAATTTGCATAAGGATGCTTAAGAATTTCGGCCAAGTAAGAAAAAGGCAAGGCAAGGCAAATAAAAGGAAACAAATCCAAGCCTTCTAGAAGGCTGCCTTGGCCGTGTGGAATAAGAGGGAAATGGGCAATATTTGCTCATGAATATGTGATATTCTATAGAAGAGGAAACTACCTTATTGAAGGTGAGACCTCTCCTATAAATAGGAGCCTCATTCCACACATTTCATTCATCCAAAGTTTTAGAGATTGAGAGCTTCTCTCTCTAGACTTGGCCGCCCCTTCTTCTCTCTCTCTCTAGTTTATTTTCGATTTTTTCTTGTCTTGGCACCTAGGTCCTCACTCGACCTAGTGTTTAGCTCTGCGACTTCGAGACTCGTTCTTAAGCCGTAGCGTTTAAAAGTGCCCACTCACTGATTCCTTCTTTTAGAGTGATTTAGTGATAGAAACTTTCGTGGTTGCTCGAGGTGCCGAGGAAAGAAAGAGAGACGTGCTGCGAAGGGAGACGAGCGTTGCAAACTTTCCACAAGCTTCTTCAAATTTCAAGCTTCAAGAAAGGTTAGTAAACTTCTAGCTCATATTGGTTTTTAATTACATGTACTTGCACTTGTCTAGGTTAGTAAAAACTGTTTTACTTGTAAAAGAAAATTTTTAAAATTCCGCCGCTTATCGAAGCGTTAATTATTTTCTGAAACCCTAGATCGATTCCAACAATGACATGTACCTGTCAGGCTTTTGAGTAGCCCTCCCACTACGTCGAAGTACTACTTGACGAGATTCTGATGAGTTAGGTTGTGTTTCAGTTAGGGTAAGAACAGTTCTTACAGATGAGGTAGAAGCTTACTCATCCAACTTTTCTTCAAGCAAAATTTTGCCTCTAGGTTTCACGTCTTTCATAAAGTCCTCCTCAAGGATACGAGCATTCGTGCTAACGAAAGTCTTATCATCCTCGGGACTATAGAACATGAAACCTTTGGTTTCCTTTGGATATCCCACAAACAGGCATAATTCTGACCTACTAGCCAACTTGCTAGTCTTTTGCCTCAACACGTGTGCAGGGCAACCCCAAATTCGGATGCGGCCAAGATTCACTTTACGGCCAGTCCATCGTTCATAAGGAGTACCAGGAACCGTTTTGGATGGAACTTGGTTCAGAGTATAGGCGGCTGTTTCAAGGGCATATCCCCAAAAGGAAAGAGGGAGTGATGAGTAACTCATCATTGATCTAACCATCTCCATTAGAGTTCGGTTCCTTCTCTCTGACACTCCGTTTTGTTGAGGTGTGCCAGGTGCTGTAAGCTGAGAAGCGATACCTTCTTCTTTAAGAAAGTCATCGAACTCTCCGGACATATACTCACCACCTCGATCGGATCGAAGTGTTTTGATCTGTTTGCACGTTTGCTTTTCCACTAAAGCCCTAAAGACCTTAAATACGTTACAGGTCTCGGATTTGTGTTTGAGGAAATAGATCAAACGTATCTTGAGTAATCGTCGGTGAATGTGATGAAGTATTCGTATCCACCACGTTTTTGTTGATTGAGCGGACCACATACATCAAAATGTACTAGTTCTAGCAGCTTAGTGGTTCTTTGACCTTTATTGGAGAAAGGTCGCTTAGTCATTTTTCCTTCTATGCAGGATTCACAAGTAGGTAGTGAACCTATTGCAGAGGCTTGGAGTGGATCGTCCCTCACAAGTCTCTTAATCCTATCTAGACTGATATGACCACTAAAGTGTTGACACTGAAAATCTCTCGGTTCAAATGAATTTATTTTATACTCAAGAATTCAACCAAATTATGACGATCGGATCCACTTAATATTATATATGTTTACCCTTCATTAATATCATCAGCTAGTCGTGATTTACAAAATTACCATTTTACCCTTCTAGATGTTATTTCCTCAACTCCTTTGTCGCTTGTGAATAAGTTAGAAACAATGTATTGACGAGGAGCTAACAAGTCACATTGTTTCATCCAAAAGAGTCAGGACTCAATTTGGACACTGGCCAGTTCATTTATTCACATTCCAAGGAACAAAGCATGAGGTGATATACATTGCATTTCAGCAATCTTGTACATGAAATCCATATCTATGAGAACTTCACAAAGTTACTCATGACATTCTCACAACTTAGCACTTCACCAATAGGTCCTGTTCAGAATCACATAATGAGTCCAAAATCTGACTTTCTCAAATGAGAATACGTAAGCTGTGAAATTGCATGTCTCATTTCAGGATTAAGGTAAGCACGATGCAATTCATACATAGTGACATCGAGACATAAGAATTTAAATGGTTTGTTCTTATTTTGTCTCTAGAAGTGCATTGGTCAATTCAGTACCTTCGGAAGATACCTAGAAGAACTATAGAGTCTCCAACTCTCCATGCCCCATAACCAAACATCATAGATTCTCCTAACAATCGTACTAAGGTCAATTGTCCTTTGACCCTTAGATTGCGAATATATCGTTTTAAGCAAACTACGAAGAGTTTGTTCATACAAATCTACATTTGTCTCTTCGTAAGTTGTTAAGTTTGTTTATGGACTAAAGTTTTATCATAAAGCTTCAAACAAACAAGGAAGAATGAATGAACGTTTCAACTTTTTATTAGTGAATAAGCAATTACATGCAAGAGTATTCGTGAGACTTTATTACATCAATTGTACAAAAGAAAGACTACAACTCTTCTTGTGGGCACCATTGACAACATGCTTTGCACTAGACCTGACATCTGTTTCGTCGTTGGCGTAGTTAGCCGTTTCCAATCCAACCCTGGACCCGAGCACTGGATTGCTGTTAAATATGTTCTTAAGTATCTTCAAAGAACTAGGAACTTGATGCTTACATACTCAGTTACTGACCTGACTATGACGGGATATACCGACTCCGATTTTCAAGCGGATAAGGATTCCAGGAAATCCACTTTGGGATCTGTGTTCATCCTTAATGGTGGAGCTGTTGTGTAGAGGAGTATTAAGCAATCTTGCATTGCTGACTCCACAATGGAAGCAGAATATGTGGCTGCTTGTGAAGCATCCAAAGAAGCTGTATGGCTTAGAAAATTCTTTAAGTATTTGGAAGTTGTTCCAAACGTCGACGAGCCCATCACCCTTTATTGTGATAATAGTGGGGCTGTCGCTAACTCAAAGGAACCTAGAAGCCATAAGCACTCTAAACATATTGAGAGGAAATACCATTTGATTCGAGAGATCGCGCAACGCGGAGACGTGGAGGTGAAGTAGATCTCTGGAAGATCCATTCACCAAGGCCCTAGCGAACATGGTCTTCGACCAACATCGAGAGGGATTAAGCATGAAGGACTACACACATCTTCTTTGAGTCAAGTGGGAGTTTGTTGTCAATGGTGGCCACAAGAAGAGTTGTAGTCTTTATTTTGTACATCTAATGTAATAAAGTCTCACGAAGACTCTTGCTTGTAATTGCTTATTCATTTAATATAAAGTTGAAACGTTCATTCAATATTCTTCCTTGTCTGTTTGAAGCTTTATTATAAAACATTAGTCTTTAGTCGTAAACAAACTTAACAACTTACGAGGAGACAAATGTAGATTTGCATGAACAAACTCTTTGTAGTTTGCTTAAAACGATAT
Source organism: Urtica dioica subsp. dioica (assembly GCF_054948205.1). NCBI lineage: Eukaryota > Viridiplantae > Streptophyta > Magnoliopsida > Rosales > Urticaceae > Urtica > Urtica dioica. The sequence continues at coordinate 11,786,868 of NC_142762.1, forward strand.
ATTCGCAATCTAAGGGTCAAAGGACTATTGATCTCAGTACGATTGTTAGGAGAATCTATGATGTCTAGTTATGAGACATTGAGAGTTGGAGACTCTATAGTTCTTCTAGGTATTTGCCGAAGGTACTGAATAGACCAGTGCACTTCTAGAGACAAAATAAGAACAAACCATTTAACCTCTTATGTCTCGAAGTCACTACGTATGAATTGCATCGTGCTTACCTTAATCCTGAAATGAGACATGCCATTTTCACAGCTTACGTATTCTCATTTGAGAAAGTCAGAGTTTGGACTCACTATGTGATTCTGAACAGGACTTATTGGTAAAGTACTAAGTTGTGAAGATGTCATGAGTAACTTTGTGAAGTTTTCATAGATATGGAATTCATGTACAAGATTGCTGAAATGCAATGTATATCACATCATGCTTTGTTCCTTGGAATGTGAATAAATGAACTGGCCAGTGTCCAAATTGAGTCTTGACTCTTTTGGATGAAACAATGTGACTTGTTAGCTCCTCGTCAATACATTATTTCTAACTTATTCACAAGCGACAAAGGAGTTGAGGAAATAACAGCTAGAAGGGTAAAATGGTAATTTTGTAAATCCCGACTAGCTGATGATATTCATGAAGGGTAAACATAGATAATATTCAGTGGATCCACTCGTTACAATTAGGTTGAATTCTTGAGTAGAAAATAAATTCATTTGAACCGAGAGATTTTCAGTGTCAACTCTTTAGTGGAGTCAGTTGGCATTAAGCTAAACTTGGAAAAGGTTTGAGAACTTTTGAGTCCAAGTATCTAGCTCGAGCTTTGTTCATTTGGATCCATGAGGTCACTATCACAAATCATATCGAGTAGGAATAGTTAAACTAGAAGCTAAGTCAAAACAAGAACGAGCACTACTACAAAAATAGGATTGTACAACGCTTAAAAACAGTTGTAGAATGATTCTACAACGCTTCTTAAGCGTTGTAGAATCCTGCGTTGTAGAAGCTTCTACAACGCTTAAACATCCGTTGTAGAATCCAACAGCTTTCTACAACGCTTAATTATCCGTTGTAGAAACTAAGCTTCTACAACGGATTATTAAGCGTTGTAGAAGCTTCTACAACGGTTTGAATCCATTGTGTAATTTTTAAACATTTTCAAACATCTCACCGCGGCGAAGTATATTTCGCGCCGCGGCGACATATTCTACAACGGATATTCAATCCGTTGTAGAAGCACGGCGCCGCGGCGAGAAATATACGTCGCCGCGGCGAGTTATTTGCCGCGGCGAGGTACGTTCCACGCCGCGGCGAGAACATTCTACAACGCATAATAATCCGTTGTAGAATCAACTCGCCGCGGCGAATAATACACTTCGCCGCGGCGACGTCAAATCTTAGCCGCGGCGAGATTATTCTACAATGGATATTATGCGTTGTAGGAAGGTGATGAATTTTTTTTTAAAAACTCGCCGCGGCGAAGAAAAAATCTCGCCGCGGCGAGACTAAGATTTCTAATTTGCCTGCTCTCGGTATCTTGTCTCGCCGCGGCGAATAATATTTCCCGCCGCGGCTCGAATTACTTGCCGCGGCAAGAAAAAAAGTTCGCCGCGGCGAGAATTATTTATTTTCAATCCAGAGTCTGTTTTTTACACGATACTAGCACCTGAAAATAATCTTCAATACAAAAAATATCTAATATATACATTCATCTTCAAATATCCTCATATTCAAAACATTCAAAATCTAATATATACATCTTCAAAAAAACTAGCTAATCATCACAGTTAATAAATGTTTGTACATAAGTTACCCATTCTTCTCTAACTCTCTCTAAATCCTCTTTCGTATAGGATTTCTTATTTTCTAATTTTCCTACACCTCCTACGACTATATATCGCATATAAGAAATGACAAAATACCCGCATTCCATGTTTCCCGTTTGTCTCGGAGCGTCCCAAGCCTTGATGTACGTTGATTGCCCGTTACTATTGGCGTTTTGATGCTCGAGCTTGAAATCAACAAGAACCCTATATAACACGGAGATTATAATGTTGTCAATGGTGCCCACAAGAAGAGTTGTAGTCTTTATTTTGAACATTTGATGTAATAAAGTCTCATGAAGACTCTTGCTTGTAATTGCCTATTCATTCATTAATAAAGTTGAAACGTTCATTTACTAAAAGACTATGGTTTTATCATAAAGCTTCAGACAAGGAAGATTGAATGAACGTTTCAACTTTATTAATGAATAGATAGGCAATTACAAGCAAGAGTCTTCGTAAGACTATATGACATCAAATGTACATAAATAGACACTACTACTCTTCTTGTGGGCACCATTGACAACAAACTCCCACTTGACTCAAAGAAGATGTGAGTAGTCCTACATGCCTAATCCCTCTCGAAGTTGGTCGAAGACCATGTTCGCTAGGGCCTTGGTGAATAAATCTACCAGAGATTTACTTCACCTCCACGTCTCCGCGTTGCGCGATCTCTCGAATCAAATGGTATTTCCTCTCAATATGCTTAGAGCGCTTATGGCTTCTAGGTTCCTTTGAGTTAGCGACAGCCCCACTATTATCACAATAAAGGGTCATGGGCTCGTCGACGTTTGGAACAACTTCCAAATACTTAAGGAATTTCTTAAGCCATACAGCCTCTTTGGATGCTTCACAAGCAGCCACATATTCTGCCTCCATTGTGGAGTCAGCAATGCAAGATTGCTTAATACTCCTCCACACAACAGCTCCACCATTAAGGATGAACACAGATCCCGAAGTGGATTTCCTGGAATCCTTATCCGCTTGAAAATCGGAGTCGGTATATCCCGTCATAGTCAGGTCAGTACCTGAGTATGTAAGCATCAAGTTTCTAGTTCTTCGAAGATACTTAAGAACATGCTTAGCAGCAATCCAGTGCTCGGGTCTAGGGTTGGATTGGAAACGGCTAACTACGCCAACGGCGAAACATATATCAGGTCTAGCGCAAAGCATAGCATACATGAGGCTTCCTACGGCAGAGGCGCAAGGAATCTTCCTCATGTCTTCAATCTCTTGTGCAGTCTTGGGAGACTGGTCCTTAGAGAGTGAAACTCCATGCCTAAAGGGTGTTTGACCCCTCTTGCAGTCTTGCATCGAGAAGCGATCCATCACCTTATCAATATAAGATTCTTGAGAGAGCGACAGGGTCCGGTTTTTCCTATCTCGAAAGATTTGGATCCCCAAAATGTACGCGGCTTCTCCTAGATCCTTCATATCGAATTGCTTTGCCAGCCAGACCTTAACCTCAGATAACTTACCCACGTCATTACCAATGAGTAGTATATCATCGACATATAGTACCAGAAACACAACTTTACCTTCGTGTATTAACTTGTAAACACAAGGCTCATCTATTGACTGTTCAAAGCCGAAGCTTTTTACAGTTTCATCGAATCTAATATTCCATGACCTAGATGCTTGCTTTAGTCCATAAATGGATTTAAGCAACTCACAAACCTTGGTCTCTTGATCTTTATCCACGAAACCGTCTGGTTGAGCCATGTAAATGCGCTCGTCAAGATTGCCATTCAGAAAGGCTGTCTTGACATCCATTTGCCAGATCTCATAGTCGAGAGCTGCAGCTATGGATAGGAGTATGCGGATGGATTTAAGCATCGCGACTGGCGAGAAGGTTTCTTCATAGTCAATCCCTTCTTGTTGGGTATAACCCTTTGCCACAAGTCGTGCTTTGAACGTCTCGACGTTCCCATCAGGACCCCTTTTCTTCTTGTATATCCACTTACACCCTACGGGTTTAATCCCTTCAGGAAGGTCTACAAGTTTCCAGACTTTGTTGACATACATCGAGTGCATTTCAACTTTCATGGCGTCAAGCCAAAGGTTTGATTCAGAACAAGCCATCGCTTGGCTATAGGAAACAGGGTCATCCATGTCGGAGACGGCTACAAGAGAGTCTCCATAAGACATGTACCTGTCAGGCTTTTGAGTAGCCCTCCCACTACGTCTAAGTACTACTTGACAAGATTCTGATAAGTTAGGTTGTGTTTCAGTTGGGGTAAGAACAGTTCTTACAGATGAGGTAGAAGCTTACTCACCCAACTTTTCTTCAAGCACAATTTTGCTTCTAGGTTTTGCATCCTTCATAAAGTCCTCCTCGAGGAAACGAGCATTCGTGCTAACGAACGTCTTATCGTCCTCGGGACTATAGAAAGTGAAACCTTTGGTTTCCTTCGGATATCCTACAAACAGGCACAATTCTGACCTACTAGCCAACTTGCTAGTCTTTTGCCTCAGCACGTGTGCAGGGCAACCCCAAATTCGGATGCGGCCAAGATTCACTTTACGGCCAGTCCATCGTTCATAAGGAGTACCAGGAACCGTTTTGGACGGAACTTGGTTCAGAATGTAGGCGGCTGTTTCGAGGGCATATCCCCAAAAGGAAAGCGGGAGTGATGAGTAACTCATCATCGATCTAACCATCTCCATAAGAGTTCGGTTTCTTCTCTCTGACACTCCGTTTTGTTGAGGTGTGCCAGGTGCGGTAAGCTGAGAAGCGATACCTTCTTCTTTAAGAAAATCATCGAACTCTCCAGACATATACTCACCACCTCGATCAGATCGAAGGGTTTTGATCACTTTGCCAGTTTGCTTTTCCACTAAAGCCCTAAAGACCTTAAATACGTTAAAGGTCTCGGATTTGTGTTTAAGCAAATAGACAACCCATATCTTGAGTAGTCATCAGTGAAGGTAACGAAGTATTCGTATCCTCCACGTGCCTGTTGGTTGAGCGGACCACATACATCAGAATGTATTAGTTCCACCAACTCAGTGGCTCTTCGACCCTTATCGGAGAAAGGGCGCTTAGTCATTTTTCCTTCTATGCAGGATTCACAAGTAGGTAGTGAACCTATTGCAGAGGCTTGGAGTGGACCATCCCTCACAAGTCTCTTAATCCTATCTAGACTGATATGACCAAGTCTTAAGTGCCAGAGGTATGTTGATTTTGTTAGATCGGAGGATTCAGAAAGTTTGATCCTCTTTGGCTCCCTAATTAGATCGTTATCTATTTCGGTGTCTAAAAGAGAAGGTTGAGTGGGATAGATGTAAAAAAGAGCATTCTTCATACATGCATCAGTGACAAAAGAATTATCAGGAAACGAAATACGAATTCCATTCTTAATGAACTTTAAACAATAATCTTGCTCACGAAGACGAGCAACGGATATTAAGTTCTTCCCAAAGGTAGGAACAAAATAAACATTTTTCAAGTTTAAAGTGCGGTCTTCAAAAGACAGCGTCACAGATCCCACAGCCTTTGCAGACACCAGGCTCCCATCACCCCATTTGAAACAGAACTCGCCTTCCTCTAAGCTTTTGGTTTTCTTGAAACCATTCAAGGAACAGCAAATATGGTTAGTAGCAGTAGAGTCAAGAATCCACGTTGATACATTATCAGCTACTAAGCATGCTTCGGTAACTAGTACAATACTATGTTCCTTTGCTTTGAGATAGGCGGGACAGTTCTTTTTATCGGCCTTGTAAGGTCTCTTCACAGTTCCAGAGGCGGAGGCTTTTTGCTCAGTAGCATGTGCCTCTCCTTGATTCCTCTTTCTCTTAGTGAGACCTACAGCAGTGTGAAGTTCCTCCATAAGCTTGGTAACAGTGTACTCTAGCTTGTTAATGGAGTAGTTCATCTTGGAGGTATCAAGAGATGCGGAGAGAGTTTCTAAGATCACATCTATGACATTCTTCCCATCAATCTCAGATCCTAGGATTTCCATTTTATTTAGATAACTAATGATCAATATCATAAAGTCTCTAACAGGAGTCATATCCTTCATTCGACAGTTCATAAATTGTCGGACTGCTTTTTGCCTTGCTTGACGCATTTGCCCTCCAAACATCTCATGGAGATTGTTGAGCATGTCGGCGGCAGTCTCGATGTCACGATGTTGCTCTTTCAGCATATTGTTCATAGATGCCAAGATATAGCACCTCACAATCTCATCGGATCGAAGCCAGGCCGCCAAGGCGTCATTGTCCTCTTGAGTTGAATCATCATTCGTCAGAGGAGGACACGGGGTGGTGAGTACCCATTTGTGCTTGTTAACGGTAGGTATAATGTCGAGGTTACGTTTCGAATCTACGTAGTTTTCGTTTTCGAGTTTGTTCGAGGAAAGAAAGATTGAGAGATGTTTCAGAGACATATTGCCTATATAAGTTGAAACAAGTTTATGATTAGTCTTTGGTTTAGGATTTAAGTTTTATTAAGACTTTTTATAAAATCCAAAGGTGTTATAAACTAAACGATAATTTACTCCCTCAAGAGAAGGCCGCAAAAAATCTCCATTTATAAGTAAATGACACATCATTAATGCTAAGCCAAGATGTCAGTACATCATTTTGACTAGCCACCTTGTAAATTAGTTTGATCACTCATATCCTTTCGCAGAGCCTTAAGGAAGGATACTAGGGATTGAGCCTAAGTGTGCAACCAACCACTTAGTCCAAAAGATCAGCTTTGAAAAACAATCCCCCAAGGGGAGGCCTTGCCATCATTGCATCACTCTCGGACGTAGCTCATTGAGCAATGATCGAAGCAATAACGCCTTGGAGTACTCACATTTAAGTGAGGGTCGCAAGAGCGGCTCTTAGTCCCACGTTATTGCATCTTTCATTAGTGTTGGGGATCGTGGGTTACAAACAACAAGTATAACCCTCCCACTTAGTTTTTGGAGTTGGTTCATCGACTCTTATAAGTTCGGAAACAAATTTCCTAGTTAGAGAGCGACAGAGCGGACAACTAGAAGAGAATCCAAGATCGACATGTTCAGAGCAGTATTAGTGCATAAAGGCACAAGGTACATACTCGATCTTTTCCTATTTTCTATTTTGGGAAAGTGCGTGAGGGAAGTGTGAACTTCAACTCACTCGAACACTTGAAAGTTTGAGATTACACATCTTTTTATTTTTCGGCTTGTCTACAAGGAGACCTCCCACTCAAATTTTCAAGAGCATATAGATTTTGAACATATGTGATATAGATATAGTTTTGAAAACATTTTGAAAACTTATTTGATTTGGATGACAAAATATTTTCAAGTTTGAAAGTGAAAACGGTTTTTCAAAATTCAAACTAGTTTTGTAAAAATTCAATTTCAATTAATCTTTCAAAAATCAAAACATTTTAATCTTACACATCATGTTTATAATCATATGAAAAACATTTTTGCTCAAGAAAGTTTTCTCATTAGAGTTCTATAACTCATGGTAGTGGGGTTTGAAAATCCGGATTTCTAAAAAACTGGAGTTTCAGACAGCCGCGCACCTCGGAGTAAAATCGCCATATCTGGCGGCTCCGATGTCCTTTTCAGCCGAAACCGGTGGCATTGGACAGAGGACAGACAGAGCTTTAATTTGATTTAAGAATCATTAAATTTAGATTTCTGAGCAGAGAGTTATGCCACTTTTAATGCGGGTTTACTCCAGCTCGAAGAAAAAGAAATAAATTAAAGCTTCGTCCTTTTAGGTGCGAAAAAGAATCGAGTGTAACGGAACGTTTTAAGACATTGTTTAAAGCTTTTATTTGTGTTTTATTAGCAGGGTAATAACATAGAATAAAAGAAATAACAACATGCATAAAACGATTCAAGTAAATAAACGAAACTAGCAAGAAAATAAAACTAGTCACAAAATTTACTCGAAAATTCTCAAACCTTTAAAACACGTTTTTCAATATAAAAAATTAAAAACTTTTAGAACTGATTCTAATGTGTTTTAACATCATCCCAAAATCATAGAAAATCAACATGGTTTTTAATTTAAAGACAAGAGCAATAAATTAAAAAAAATCTAAAATAACAATTCTAACTTGTCACAAAATTAGTAAACTTTCGAAAACGATTTTCAAGCCATTAATTTTAAAAACATGTACATGCTAATCTTTGACCATAGCTCTGATACCATTTGTTGGAATTGATCTAGGGTTTAAGAAAAAGTTTAAACGCTTCGGGAAGCGGCGGAATTTTAAAAAATTTCTTTTCAAGTAAAAACAGTTTTTACTAACCTAGACAAAGAAGCAAGTACATGTAATTAAAAACTATTATGAGCTAAGAAGCTTACTAACCTTTCTTGAAGCTTGATCTTTGAGAAGCTCTTAGAAAGTTGCAACGCTCATCTCCCCTCGCAGCATGTCCCTCTTTCTTTCCTCGGCACCTCGAGCAACCACGAAAGTTTCTATCACTAAATCACTCGAGAGAAAAGGAATTAGTGAGTGGGCACTTTTAAACACTACGACCTAAGAACGAGTCTTGAAGTCGCAGAGCTAAACACTAGGTCAAATGAGGACCTAGGTGCCAAAACAATAAAACGAAATTGAAGAGAGAGAGAGAGAGAGAGAGAGAGAGGATCGGCCAAGTCTAGAGAGAGAAGCTCTCAATCTCTAAAACTTTGAGATGAATGAAACAATGAGAATGAGGCCTCTATTTATAGGGGAGGGATTACCTTCAAAAGGTAGTTTCCTTTTCTCTTTTCTCACCTATATGGACGTCCAACATGAGCCAATTAAGGCCTTGGATTTGTTTCCTCATTTAATTTGCTCTCTCTTGGCCGAAAATACACTTGCTTCTAGAAGCAAATTTGTTTCCTCTTTTTCTTTTGGCAAGTATCTTCATACATTAATGCACAAAATAATCTCTCTTTCATACCATGGTATGCACGAAATTTAGCCTCTCTTTTCATTGGGTTGGACGAAAATAAGGCTTCTAGAAGGACCTTCTAGATGTTTCTTCATTTGTTCATGACAACATAAGAAAAGCCCACTAAGAATTTTCAAGTAAAATTCTATGAAATGAAATTAATCCTCAAGGCCCAATTACACTAATATGGCTGAGTAATATTTATTTCATTTGTCATCATATGACAATGTCAAAAAAATTTATTGACATTCTTTTCGTCCTCTGTCCAAAAAGACAAAAATACCCTTTTGACAATTTTCGTAAAACTGTCTCGTTCTTGTTTTGACTTAGCTTTCAGTTTAACTATTCCTACTCGATGTGATTCGTGACAGTGACCTCATGGACCCAAATGAACAAAGCTTGAGCTAAACACTTGGACTCAAAAGTTCACAAACCTTTTCCAAGTTTAGCTTAATGCCAACTGACTCCACTAAAGAGTTGACACTGAAAATCTCTCGGTTCAAATGAATTTATTTTCTACTCAAGAATTCAACCTAATTATGATGAGCGGATCCACTGAATATTATCTATGTTTACCCTTCATGAATGTCATCAGCTAGTCGGGATTTACTAAATTACCATTTTACCCTTCTAGCTGTTATTTCCTCAACTCCTTTGTCGCTTGTGAATAAGTTAGAAACAATGTATTGACGAGGAGCTAACAAGTCACATTGTTTCATCCAAAAGAGTCAGGACTCAATTTGGACACTGGCCAATTCATTTATTCACACTCCAAGGAACAAAGCATGAGGTGACATACATTGCATTTCAGCAATCTTGTACATGAATTCCATATCTATGAGAACTTCACAAAGTTACTCATGACATACTCACAACTTAGTACTTCACCAATAGGCCCTGTTCGGAATGACATAGTGAGTCCGAACTCTGACTTTCTCAAATAAGAATACTAAGGTGTGAAATGGCATGTCTCATTTCAGGATTAAGGTAAGCATGATGCAATTCATACATAGTGACTTCGAGACATAAGAGGTTAAATGGTTTGTTCTTATATTGTCTCTAGAAGTGCACTGGTCAATTCAGTACCTTCGGAAGATACCTAGAAGAACTATAGAGTCCCCAACTCTCAATGCCTCATAACCAGACATCATAGATTCTTCTAACAATCATACTGAGGTCAATAGTCCTTTGACCCTAAGATTGCGAATATATCGTTTTAAGCAAACTACGAAGAGTTTGTTCATGCAAATCTACATTTGTCTCTTCGTAAGTTGTTAAGTTTGTTTATGGACTAAAAGACTATGGTTTTATCATAAAGCTTCAGACAAGGAAGATTGAATGAACGTTTCAACTTTATTAATGAATAGATAGGCAATTACAAGCAAGAGTCTTCGTAAGACTATATGACATCAAATGTACATAAATAGACACTACTACTCTTCTTGTGGGCACCATTGACAACAACTATTCCTATCGATGTGATTCGTGACAGTGACCTCATGGACCCAAATGAACAAAGCTTGAGCTAAACACTTGGACTCAAAAGTTCACAAACCTTTTCCAAGTTTAGCTTAATGCCAACTGACTCCACTAAAGAGTTGACACTGAAAATCTCTCGGTTCAAATGAATTTATTTTCTACTCAAGAATTCACCTAATTATAATGAGCGGATCCACTGAATATTATCTATGCTACCCTTCATGAATGTCATCAGCTAGTTGGGATTTACTAAATTACCATTTTACCCTTCTAGCTGTTATTTCCTCAACTCCTTTGTCGCTTGTGAATAAGTTAGAAACAATGTATTGACGAGGAGCTAACAAGTCACATTGTTTCATCCAAAAGAGTCAGGACTCAATTTGGACACTGGCCAGTTCATTTATTCACACTCCAATGAACAAAGCATGAGGTGACATACATTGCATTTCAGCAATCTTGTACATGAATTCCATATCTATGAGAACTTCACAAAGTTACTCATGACAGACTCACAACTTAGTACTTCACCAATAGGCCTTGTTCGGAATCACATAGTGAGTCCGAACTTTGACTTTCTCAAATGAGAATACTAAGGTGTGAAATGGCATGTCTCATTTCAGGATTAAGGTAAGCATGATGCAATTCATACATAGTGACTTCGAGACATAAGAGGTTAAATGGTTTGTTCTTATATTGTCTCTAGAAGTGCACTGGTCAATTCAGTACCTTCGGAAGATACCTAGAAGAACTATAGAGTCTCCAACTCTCAATGCCTCATAACCAGACATCATAGATTCTTCTAACAATCATACTGAGGTCAATAGTCCTTTGACCCTAAGATTGCGAATATATCGTTTTAAGCAAACTACGAAGAGTTTGTTCATGCAAATCTACATTTGTCTCTTCGTAAGTTGTTAAGTTTGTTTATGGACTAAAAGACTAAGGTTTTATCATAAAGCTTCAAACAAAGAAAGAATGAATGAACGTTTCAACTTTATTAATGAATAGATAGGCAATTACAAGCAAGAGTCTTCGTAAGACTATATGACATCAAATGTACATAAATAGACACTACTACTCTTCTTGTGGGCACCATTGACAACAATAGGTTGCTTCGCAGCCAGTCGGCTGTGGTACCTTGCGTTCCTCACCTTCAGTCGGCGGATACTCTCCTCTAACTCCATGATGCGGTTGTCCCTGCTATCAGGAGATGGAGATGGTGAGCGGGTCGAGCTCTCTTCGTGGAGCGACTCTTCGTCACCATGCGCTCGGGAGCGCAAGAAGTATTTCTTGGTCCCAGTGACGTTTTTGGGGTTGTTCACGCCCTCAGAACGTACGGGTGGTTGGCTACTCATCGTTTCTCAAGTTCGAGAAAGTTGAGTTTGTAGAAGAAAAGAAGAAGATGAACAGAAGGGATTTCGGGCTGAATAGGTCGGGAAGTGCCCTCCTTCTAGCGCCAAAATGTTGTCGCACGAAAATGAACAACTATTGAAAACCTCGGGCGGTTCGATCCAAGGCCGGACCAAGTGATCGCACCCGGGCCAAGAGTGTGAACTCGATAGTCTCGAGCTAGGGTTTCTCCGATCAACCCGCCTCTCGGGAGAGGAAAGGGGTGAGGAGGAGGAGTGACTGTGCCTTGGGTGTCGGCTGCCTACGTACCCATGTGTGGGATCAGGTCAGAACGTAGTTCAAGCGTGAAAGACGTAGTATGAGGCGTAGAACCTCGGCGGAGAAGCGTGCTCGACGAAGGAGACGGGGCGCGAGGAGTCCTCGGCAGCGTCTCAGAACCTCGGAGATCGCGTGTTAGACGCGCGAGGGGAACTCTAGTCGAGAACCCTAGGGGCGTGCTTGAGCACCGGAGAACGTTCGGTCAGAGGGAGCGACGACCGGGAAGTCCCCGTGAGTGCTTCGGAACCATCTGAGAATGGGGGAGAGAGAAGAGAGACTGCTTCAGGCCAAATATGGCATCCAGAGAAGCAGAGGAGAGTAAGAAATCGAGCGTGTCGATAGGAGATGAAGGGATGATTTTCCCCTCAATGGGAGGGGGTTTATATAGGTGTTTGAGGACCCTAAGGGGGTCATTCGGCATCCATGTGGGACTAGGAATGCGTCTCTTTTCAAGAAGAGGCGCACAACCCGCGGCGCACACCGCGCGGCGCGCGGTGCCAAAACCTGCGGCGCACAACCTGCGGCGCACGACCTACGCGGCGCGCGACTCTTGGCGCGCGGCGCGCGGTGCCAAAACCCGCGGCGCACAACCTGTGGCGCACGACCTGCACGGCGCGCGAGCCTTGGCGCGCGGCGCGCGGTGCACAACCCGCGGCGCGCGCTGGGCTTCGTTTCTGTGGGCTTTTTGCGACCGTCTCGCTTCCGGGCCCGTTGAACTATTGTGGGCATGGTATTTTGGGTTATGACACAAATGTTTGTTTGATGGATAGGACTCGAGTTGGTGCTCGACTCGAGGAGCGAAGCTTGACTCGAGGAGACCGACTCGAGGCTCAACTCAAGGAGCGATGCTCGACTCGAGGAGACCGACTCGAAGCTCAACTTCAAGGAGCGAAGCTCGACCCGAGGAAACCGACTCAAGGCTCAACTCGAAGAGCGAGGCTCGATTCGAGGAACCGACTCAAGTCTCAACTCGAGGGGCTAAGCTCGACTCAAGAAGTCAAGAGTTTGGGCGAGGGCTTGAAGACTTGCCGCTCTTCAGGACCTCCGGCCTGACCATCGGCCCTTTGAGCGACGTGCCTTCTTGGCATCTCGGGTTTTCCGAAAACGACCGGCAACAGATGTCTTATGGCACGCTGCGGAGGCGTCTTTAGCCTGCATCTCTTGGATGTCTTATGGCGCGCCGCGGAGGCGTCTTAGGTGAACGCTCGTTCCCATTTATGTTCGGGTATTTTGTTTTGGTGGAGCGTACTTTCTTTGGGTGGAGCGTACTTTCTTGAGGATTTTGAGTGTACTTACCGTTGCCTATGTCACTAGCCCCCCTTGTTTTTGGGTTTACAATCGTATTTTGATGACCGAAAAACTTTGAAAAAGTAGATTTTGAAAGAAAAACCTCGAACTTTATTAATATTGCAAAAAATTGAAATCCTAAAACATTGGCTTGTAGGCCTTATTGAATGTTGGAAAGCAAAGAAATAAAATTGAGGGGAAGCGTTGGCTACTGGTAGTATTGTCTTAAGTGTTCCGCATTCCACAGGCGACAGATCGGTATCTCATCCGTGTATTCGATGTAGCAGGTCCCGTCATGTATGACTTGGTAGACTTTGTGGGGTCCCTCCCTGTTTGGGATGAGGATGCCATCACCTTGCACTTGGGTGTCATGCAGATGTCTTCGTGGACTTTGCGGAGGACCTTGGTCAACTCGACGCTATCTCTTAGCCGGGAGATCGTGTTAACCGTCTTTCTAGCGGTTTTTCCATCGATTCCTTGGATGTAGCATATTCTGGCTTGGGATTGATCTCTAGCCATGATGCCGATTCCATCCTTGGTAGGAAATTTCACCAGTAGGTGGTATGTAGAAGTAATGGTCCTTAGTCGATTCAGCGTGGGTCGCCCAATGATTACATTGTAGGGCGACTTCTGATCAACCACTAGGAATGGGACCATGTGAATGACTTCAATGCCTCCGAGAGTTCCGAAGGTGACAGGCAAATCGATGACGCCTTCGGTCATGACTCTCTCCCTAGTGAACCCGAATAGAGGCGTTTGGGTCGGAGTTGGGCGTAGCCCCCCGAGCTTCATGCGCTCTAAGGTGGACTTGAAAATTATGTCGGCAGCACTGCCGTTGTCGATGAGAACTCTTTTCACCAAGTTATTAGCCACTTGGGCTTTGAGCACAATCGCGTCATTGTGTGGATGCACAACTTGCTTGGCCTCTTCGTTGGTGAAATACATCGTCTCGTGAGGCACGTGTGGAGGCTCTTCGTACATAAAGTTAATGTGCATAACAGCGTCTTCCTGAGCCACGGCCCTAAGGAATTTCTTCCGTTGTCGGGCCAAATCTCCATCTTGCGGACCTCCCAATATGGTGGTCACAATGTGGAGTTGCGGATTGGCGTCGGCAGTAGCCGTGGTTCGGTCGGCAGAAGCGGCTATTCCTCCTTCCTTGCCAGACTGTGGTCTGTTTGTGGTGGGGCCCGCAGCGCTGATCATGCGCAACACAAACTCTTTCACCTCACCCCGTTGGATCAAAGCCTCGATTTGCCTTTTGAGATTGTGGCACTCGGAGGTCAAGTGACCGTATTCCTAATGGAACTCGCAATATCTAGACCGGTCGCGAGTCGCGAGGTCTTTTTTCATTGGAGCCGGGGCGATGAACTTGTCACGCGCTAAAGCCAAGATCCGCTCTTGCGGCGTGTTCAGCGGTACGAGTACCCTTTAAAGTCTTCCGCAAGTCGCGGTTTTGGGGCATCGGAGGTTGGCTATTAGAAATCTGACCTCCTCTGTTTCGCCTTTTACGGGAGTTACCTTGCTCGTTGCTAGGTTCGTCTCGGTGGTGAGAGCTTTGGTTATTGCCCTTGCGGCCATCGAGGTAATCTTCGACTCCCATGAAGGTCTTGGCTCGAGTCATTAACTCGGCCATGGTAGAAGGGACACGGCCGAAGATGGACTTAAGGAAGTCACTTGTGCGCAAGCCTTCAATGATGGCAGTGATTGCGTTTTTGTCGTCAAAGCGGTCGACCTTATTCGATTCTTCAGTGAATCGGGCGAGGTATCGTCTAAGAGACTCGCCATTCTCTTGCCTGATTGACCACATGTACATCTTGGTCTTCTTTTGGACCATAGATGTAGCGAAGTGTGCTAGGAACATGTCCTTCAGGTCTTTGAACGATCGGATGCTTCCTGGCCTTAAGTTCTTGAACCACTCGAACACAGGTCCGGCAAGGGTAAGACTAAAAGCTTGGCACATGGCGCCGGGAGCGACACCCTGCATCGTCATCCAGGTTTCATAATGCTGGATATGGTAAGCGGAATCCGTTTTCCCATCATATGGAGCAAGATTTGGGAGTTTGAAATTTCCCGTGCATACCTCGACCAATATCTGAGTCGTGAAAGGCGATGAATTCTTCTCGACGACCCCATAGGCACTTCCGCCTATTCCGTATTCTCGGAGATCTCGTACTTCATTTCGAAGATTGTGGATCATAGTGATCACATCGAGACCGTTAGTTGGAGTAACTCCCTGTTCGGGAGGAGTTACCTGCCGTCTTTCATTAGACCCTTGACCCGTGCGGCGGTTCCCGTTAGTTGGGGCTGCTACGGGGATGTTTGGCCGAGAGCTTAGTCGCTCTCTTAGGTCATCGCCTCGCTTGTTGCGTTGGGCAGTAAGATGATCCCTAAGGTCCGGGCTTGCTGCACGGAGGCGTAGGCTTCGTCTAAGACGGCGTGCTCTTCGCGTGCCCTGACTTTCCGCAACATTCTCCCTTTCACCAAGTCGGTCATGGGCTGAACGTCGGGAGCTCCCTGCTTGGGAGGTTGCAGGTGCATTCCCCGTCTTGGATGAAGGATCCGAAGGACCGGCTTTATTCACAACGGAGAGTTCCCCGTCCTTTGTGAGAGAAGTCTCGATATCCTCTGAATCATCAGCACCCTCGTAATCTGGGTCGCAGTCGCGACTTTCCTCGTTGAGGTTCTCGGGATCCCCGTTGGGGATCACCGCATCCTGCGTAGGTCGCTCTGCAGCCAGTCGGTCGTGGTACCTCGCGTTCTTCGCCTTCAGTTGGCGGATATTCTCCTCCAACTCCATGATGCGGTCGTCCCTGCTATCTGGAGATGGAGATGGTGAGCGGGTCGAACTCTCTTCATAAAGTGACTCTTCGTCACCATGCGCGTGAGAGCGCAAGAAATATTTTTTGGTCCCAGTGACGTTATCGGGGTTGTCAACGCCCTCAGAACGTATGGGTGGTTGACTACTCATCTTTTCTCGAGTCCGAGAAAGTCGAGTCTTCAAGAGAAAAGAAGAAGATCGACAGAAGGGATTTCGGGCTGAACAGGTCGGGAAGTCCCCTCTTTCTAGCGCCAAAATGTTGTTGCACGAAAATGAACAACGATTGAATACCTCGGGCGGTTCGATCCAAGGCCGAACCAAGTGATCGCACCCGTGCCAAAAGTGTGAACTCGAAAGTCTCGAGCTAGGTTTTCTCCAATCAACCCGCCTCTCGAAAGAGGGAATGGGTGAGGAGGAGGAGTGACTGTGCCTTTGTGGTGTAGGCTGCCTACGAACCCGTGTGTGAGATCAGGTCAGAACGTAGTTCAGGGCGTGTGTGACGCAGCGTGTGGCGCGGAGCCTTGATGGAGGAGCGTGCTCGACGAAGGAGACGGTGCGTGGAGGAGTCCTCGGCGACGTCTCAGAACTTCAGAGATCGCGTACGCGTCTAGCGTGTTAGACGCGTTAAGGGACTCTAGTCGAGAACCCTAGGAGCGTGCCTAGGCACTGGAGGGCGTTCGATCAGAGGGAACGACGTCTGGGAGTCCCCGAGAGTGCTTCAGAACCTCTGAGAACGAGAGAGACTTGTGGGAGTGCTTCAGGCCAAAGTTGGCATCAAAAGAAGCAGAGGAGAGCGGGAATTCGAGCGTATCGATAAGAATGAATGGGATGGCTTCCCCTTCAGTGAGAGGGGGTTTTTATAGTTGTTTGAGGGCCTTAGGAGGGTCCTCTTTCGTCCATGTGGGACTAGGGGGGCGCGCATCATCAAAAGGAGGCGCGCAGGACACCGGGCGCGGCGCGGGTGTGTCTTGGTGTGGCGCGCGGCCTGCCTGGCGCGGCGCGTGGCTTGCTGTGCGTGGCTGGCCGGTTCGAGGAGGACGATTCGAGGCTCGACTTGAGGAGGACGATTCGAGGCTCGACTCGAGGAGGACGATTCGAGGCTCGACTCGAGGAGAACTACTCGAGGCTCGACTCGAGGAGCGACTCAAGGCTTGACTCGAGGAGCGAGGCTCGACTCGAGGATAACGACTCGAGACTCGACTCGAGGAGAATGACTCAACTCAAGGAGCGAGGCTCGACTTGAGGAGCCGAGAGTTTGGCACGAGGATTTGCCAGTCGACTCGTGACGGAAGGCTTGCCACACTTCAGGACCTCCGGCCTGACCATCGGCCCTTAGAGCGGCGTGTCTTCTCGGCGTTCCGGGTTTTCCGATTAATTGACTGTAGACTTGTGAATTTTTTCGTATCCTTCGTTCACTTGGTCTCGAGTATGTCTTATCGTTTTCATTTCAAGAGCTCGGCTCGAGGTTAGTATCCTATTTGTAAGTTTGGGTCTCGTGCATAAACTTGTCGTGTCGCTTTTGTTATCGGGATGATGACTATAAACCGATTCATTTCATCAATGAGATATTCATTTACTAATATAGTTTAATCTGGTCTTGTATATATTACAAATATTTAGGCGAGTGGCGTCCCACATTACTAAAAAACAAAAGGCTCTGGATATTAGTTCAGCAACGAAAAGGAAAACTTGTCTTACAAGGGCCTTTAATATTGGGCCTATCACCGCAAACGACACAAACTTCCAAACATCAAATCTGATGAACCGCTAATCTCAGGCTCTCATTCAATTTAGAACTCCATCCGATGTTAGATGCCTTATCCATTTCAATTTTCACGATGTTGATCTCTTCGTCATTCATATCCCCAAATCACATTAAATCAAGACAAATTTCACAATATAAAAAAATGAAAACTAAATAAATCCCGGCACATTTGGAACTGTCGAAATTGGCTCCTATGGATTCTTATTAAACTTGTAGATCTTTTCCACACGTAAACAGTAACATTCGAATGAAATATATATTTAATTAAAGGGAAAATGGTAGTAATGATTTGATCAAAATATTATTTATACTTAAAGATTTTATAGTACATCTGTTCCTGCTCGAATCGTTAAGTTCAAATAGAAATGTTAACGACAAAGTATTTACGTGTAATTAAATTTGAAACTTCGAATATTTTTGTCCAAAAAAAAGAAAGAATGAATATATAAATATTGTTTTGTCTAAACATCGAGTAGTTTTGTTATCATTTTCTCTTAATTAAATAAAATTAATTAAATAAAAGGACACGTGTACGACTATCATCCACTAACAAAGCTTTTATTATAGAAAGAAAGAGCAAAGCCATCGGCGTACACACTTCGATGCTCATTTTGTAAGTCTCAGAATTACAAGTTTCGAAATTCCCAAATTCCACCGACCGACCAAGCTAATCCAAACCCCTCTCTTTATCCAAAAGAGCCCAAAAGAACCAAAAAGAAGAAGGAAAAAAATGGCTTCCATTTCGGCTACTTTCTCAACGCCTTTGGGCGGTGGTTTTCAGCCAAAGACGAGCCAAAGCTGTTATTCCTCGTCCATGGCTTTTTCGGTCCCTTCTATTAAATCCTCATTCCGGTCATCTGAGTCAGCTTTTCTAACAAGTGGTCTCTCTATGAAACCGTCTTGTTTTCCCGGGGTTTCAATAAAGTCTCGATTTTCGGGTGTTTTTGCCAGAGCCGCTACAGAGAAGAGCATCCACGACTTCACTGTGAAGGTATTTCGTTTTACTTCTGATTCTTTTATTTATTTATTTAATATAAGTATTACTGTTCAGATTACTTTGTTTAGGTTTTCTTAAAGGGTTGATTTTGTAAACAGGATATTGACTCAAAGGATGTGCCTCTTAGCAAGTTCAAGGGAAAGGTTCTTTTGATTGTCAATGTTGCTTCAAGATGGTACTCACTCACTCTATATTCCTCATATCCATTTATTGTGTTAGTGATTTGGTTATGTAAATGAATTATGTGAACCGAGAATCTCAAACCTTATATCAATACTAGATACAATATACAAGGAATTAGTCTTATTCTTAATAAGAACAATGAACTAAAATGAATCGAGACAGCGAAACAAACACGGCGAATATGGTCTTGAACGTGAATTGAGTATATGAGCTGATGATTTAAAAACTTGTGTCAATGCTATAAGAACGTGGGATCTAATAAACTTTATCATGTACTTTTTTTTATCTTTGTAATGTGAGATCTATAATCATACTCTTTTAGCTCGCTGGTCTTAGATCAGATTGGATCCCACATTATACAATACCAGTGTGGCAGTGTTCGTTTGAGTTTTGTGGACTGTGAACGAAATCAAGTGTAACAGGTTCCATCTCAAATTCAGTCATGAAAGCATGACATTATAAACTTTGTTTCCGATGTGGGATCCTAAAAAAAGTAATGAATTAGCCTTATTTTTTTAATTATTAAGGAGACATTTTTTGTTTATATATCCTAATGTCTCTGTTTTTCTGATATGGTGTCACTAAGATACACCTTTAGAAATTTGGTACGTTAAGAACAATTTTTTTTTTTTTCGAGGTAGTTGTGAACTAATTAGACTTTTTTTTTCATCTTTAAAATGTCAGTGGTTTGACAGCTTCAAATTATTCTGAGCTATCACACCTATACGACAAGTATAAAACTCAAGGTATGGTGATATTAGTTCCATCTATGAACTTAAAAAAAATATATATTGCCGCTCTAAATAATTCGTGTAATTCACCAGTTACTTGACGAATGTCAGTTTTGTGGATCCTCTTGAACTGTGGTAGCATTTGTCCTATTAGTTTCATAAGTAGTCATGCAGATTTTATATCTCAAATGTGTGTATATATATAGAATGTTCGAACTAAAATAAAGTGCTGTGTGAACTCTATCTCCGTACAAGATCATATATACACTTTCCAACTGTCCTCTCGGGGCATTGGTGCAGAGGCTACAAGTTTAAAATCTGGTTTTTTAGCTGAAAAGCGCGGGATTATTATCTAGAACGAATTTGTGGCATATTGATCCCTAAACTAATTTTATCAAGAATTTGTAGTGCTTTTGTCTTCTTAAAAATATTAAACCAGTATGATGAAATCCAACTCATAAACAACTTAATACATGCTTACAAACTCTATTGAAATGCTTTTAATTTAAAAATCTTTTATTAATATGCAACTTTACTATTAACAATCCAAAATTGTTCAACTTTGAATTAGTGTTTTTATGGTAGGATTATATTTTAGTTAGCTTGTTATTTTTTAAAAATTAACAAGTTATTTAAGTTGAGAAATTGGTATCAAGTTTCTTACATGATATATTCAATAATTTTTTTTTTAAAGAGAGGAAATGACATATGACCAATATAGTTTCAAGGGCGACCAAAATCTCACTTACATGATAGCTCGGAAACTATTAAAAAAGTCGTGTCTATTCGGGTTAATTCGATATTTCAGTTTATTTTCCTTGCAAGACACGTCTAAATGCCTTTATCATTGTAGGCTTTGATATACTAGCTTTCCCTTGCAATCAGTTTGGGGGTCAAGAACCCGGGTCGAATCCCGAAATAAAGCAGTTTGCTTGTACAAGGTTCAAGGCCGAGTTCCCAATCTTCGACAAGGTTTCTTAGATATTCTATGATTCATGCCACCACTCAAAGAAATGGTTTGATTTCGATGACTAGAGCCAAATTGTTTCGTTATTTGTGAACAGCTTGATGTCAATGGTCCAAAAACAGCTCCGGTTTATAAGTTTCTGAAATCAAGCGCCGGGGGTTTCTTAGGCGACGTTATCAAGTGGAACTTTGAGAAGTTTTTGGTGGACAAAAATGGAAAAGTTGTCGAGAGATATCCACCAACAACGAGTCCTTTTCAAATCGAGGTACGGTTTTCTATCTTCCAAACCTTGTCTTAATATTTGATTGACAGAGATGTAATCAACTTGTTTAATATTTTTTTTTCCTATTGCAGAAGGACATACAGAAGCTACTTGCTGCATGAACAGTGTGTAAGTAAAGAGAAGTTACGTTTTTGTGTGTATAAATTCTTAATTCTACAATGTTCCTTCTTCATAAATGGCAAATCGATATATTGTGTTCGACATAATTGTAAGATGCCTGCTAAGTTAATATTCTTTGCCTCATAGCTGTCGTAAAGAGAGTTATTTTTTGCGAGATCAGGAAAGCGGAATTTTAGTATTTGCACTTTAATGACGTCGAAAGTGGGCTTTTTATTTTTAATACTTGAAAAAGAAAAAATTAATGGAAACGTGGCTAACTGGTAAGTGGGTAATTCCACAAACGGAAATGAAATTGGTTGTTTTTAAAAAGAAGTAATATGGTATATTATAGGATCCTCGGAGAACAATAACATAGGTTTATTTTTCCCCCCAAAAAAAAAAAAAAAGGAACATAGAGGTATTTTGATATTTCAATTGTAAATCCAAGAGTTTAAGACTTTTAAGGAAGAATTTCATGATTTACACAAGATGGGAAGAAGCTTAAAACCCGGCTTGGGCTGATTTTACTCCCATGGAATTACAACGGTTTAGAATTAGAAACATCAACCGAAGAGGCTATTTTGAAACAACAACAAAAAAATGTTTTGGTATGATCAAAATACAAATGGACATGGGGGCCGAAACCTAAACGGTGGAATTATAGCTTTAATAATATTGTAATGACTTTTCTTTAGTGAGATGAAGCAAATGTTTTTAAATGAGGCAACAAAGCTTATGAGGAAATTGAATCAAATTGAAGAAATTTGACAACCATAAAAACAAACAAAGGGTTAGAGTTGTTTAATAAAAAATAAAAAAAAGGGATATTCTGATGGAAAACATTAACAACATGTTCAAACATCTGGCCTACGAGTAAAAGAAGAAGTAACATGTTACATGTTAAAGTTATCGAAGAAGAGGAAAAGCGGTGACTATTGACGTGGATATCGCCGAAATTAACAATGATAAATATTGCGTAGATAATATTTGATTTATATAATGAAATGGGCTAAATTCTTGTCTTGAGATTCCAAATTCTGATCGAAGGATGATGATGAACTAGAACATACAAAAACTGCCAGAAAATAATATGGTATTTTTATAATTATGTATCAAGACACAGTATAGAAGATGAACCGGAACCGATCTATGATTTTTTTTTATTATTATTAATTTGTTTTCCCTGAACATCTCATATTTTTTGTGTGCATGACATATATATATATATATATATATATGGAAGAAGGAGAAGAGGCGATGATCCAGAATATGGCAATAGAGACAGCCCCGATAAGAGAGAGAGAGAGAGAGAGAGAGGTTCTTTTTTGTTACCGTAAGTGTTATATAAGTTATCTGAAACGTCTATTGAGTTTATTTAGAAACACTAACCTTGATTCTGTTCTTCAGGTTCTTGGAAATATTCTGAGACTGATTAAGAGAATAGTCGTGCGTTGGATAGGTTTGATTTTGTAAATGTAACCTCTTGTATTTTCTGAAGTCGCAATACGAGAGATGTCGAGATTTCTGTTGAGATTACTGAATTCAAATTATTTATTCACTTAATTTGTTGAGATTTCTGTTGAGAAATTTTGGGATATCTGTTTACGTTTTCTTCTTTGTGACTGGGTTTCTCTGTGTCCGGTAGGTTAGAGAAATTTTAGGATCTGTTTACGTTTTGAGGATATATGAGGATAATAATGTAATTGTGTATCAGGAGGGTTAAACGATTTTAGAAAAAGCTAGGATTCCTAGCTTTTAAGAGTTACGTACAATTTTAGAAAACGCTTTTAAAATTTTTTCTACAAACTATTTAACCAAACACTAAAGAACGGTTTAGTTTTTTGTAAAAACAAAAACAGCATAAAATAAGCTGTGCCAAACACACCCAATATCAGTTGAATATTTAACAAATTCAGCTTAAAAGTTAAACTAGCAAATCAGAATAATTAACAAGATAAAAAATGAGAGAGAGAGAAAACGAAAACAAAAACAAAAACTTGGTTGAATAAATATCTCAAAGTGTGAAACTTGCAACTTCAAAATTTTCTACAGGATTTTTAAATGGAAAAATAACGAAGGCGAGAACGCGCGTGAAGTCTGGAATTGAAGATCCAATTAAAATCTGGACAAGAAGAGGAAAAGGGGATGAGCTCTTCATCGGAGACCCGAAACCTGATAAACGGTCACGAGGAAGAGGAAGAAGGAGAAGGAGAGGGAGCGCCGATGAGGGCGAGGAAGAGGAATCGGGTGGGGTCGTGGGTGACGGAGCCGTTGGAGTGGGTCCGGATGCTATCCTCGCGGCTGAGCGCGTCGTTCGTGGCGGGAGTCATACTGGTGTACGGACTCAACCACGGGTTCTCGGGCTCCTTCTTCAGAGTCGTCTCCGACTATTACTGGAAAGACGTCCAGCGATCCAGCCCCTCCGCCGTGCAGCTCTACGCCGGCCTCTACGCCCTCCCATGGGTCATGAAGCCCCTCTGGGGCCTCCTCACCGACCTCTGTCCCCTCGCCGGCTTCCGCCGCCGCCCTTACTTCGCCGCCGCCGGGGCCCTCGGAGCGGTTTCCGCGCTCGCCGTCGCGCTCGGGGGGGACCTCCCGGTCGCCGCCGCCGTGGCTTGCCTCGTCAGCCTCTCGGCGGCGATGGCCGTGGCTGACGTCACCATCGATGCATGTATCGCTCGTAGTAGTATTGAGGCGCGTTCGCTCGCTGCTGATCTGCAGAGCCTCTGTGGCTTTTGCTCCTCTGCTGGGGCTCTTCTCGGCTACGCTACCACCGGCTTCTTTCTCCACCGTCTCGGTCCTCAGGTCATTCATTCATTCTCTCAGATTTTCATTTGTTTTTTTCTTATTAAAATTTATTATCAAGCCAATAGTCTAGTAGCTTTTTAATATTACTGTGTTTGTTTGAATTAAAAAAAAAAAAAAAAACAACAACAGCATTACCTAATCTGATAAATTGTAATATAAGATGAGAAAAGAAAAAGTACTAGCCAGTCTCCTATTTTTATTTAATTTTTTTTCTTCTTGAATTATGGAATTGTGCTAAAAAAAATGTCACAAAATTTATAACGAAAGTAACTTACAGTAATGTAATTTTTCATATGGTAAAAATCCAAATTATAATTAATAATATATTTTTCATTTCTGATAAAAGTGAATACTAAGTTAGAAGTACAAGATGAAAATAATATTCACTTTCATATATTAATATGGAATTAATATTAGCAGTTTTTTTTTTTAATTTATTTATATAAGGAGTGGTTATTTTCATTAAATATGGTAGCAAAAATTAGATAATAATGTCAGAAGTAAAGTTGAGTAATATCCTAAGCGACGCAAAAAAATCGGTAAAATCGTAAATCGGACCGATCGTTGGTTTTTAGACCGTTGGTCCAATTTAAAATTTCACCGATCCGGTCCGATTTGAACTTTTAAACGGTCCGGTCCTATCTAAAAATTTTAAACCGCGGTTTAGACCGGATCAGACCAGTTAGTATTTAAATAAAAAATTAATAAAAAAATATGTCTAAAACAGTTCGATCAAAGACGGCCCGGTCTAAAAGAGAACTAGATCGGTTATTATTTAAGAAAAATATAAATAAAAAATAGGTTAAAATAAAACGTTTTTGTTTTAAAAACGGTCTAACGATCCAAAATAGTCCGATCTGAAACGGTTTAAATCGTAGCGGACCGTTTTAACCGGTATGGTCCGGTCCGGTTTTTTTTTTCTTTGTTTGGTGTGGTCCGGTTTAATTTTTTTAAAACCATTTAAACCAGTTCGATTTGATTTTTTTTGACAAGTTTTAGATCGGATCGGACCGCGCACACTCCTAATATCACTAAAATTACATTTTCATATTTACAAAGGAATTAATTCAATGATTGTTGATTTAATTCCTTCATTAGGAGATGTTAAAAAAAATTATTTCATTTTGACGGTGTCTCAGGGTTCTTTAGGGCTCTTGGCAGTGCCACCGGCATTGTTGGTTGTTCTGGGATGGTTCATGCATGAGCAAAGGACTACCACTTCTGAATCTGAAAAGGTTTGTGATCCCCCTTTTTTTCAAAAGACAATTAAATTAATTTGTATACAAAGAAAATAGAATTTGTTAAGATTACCGTATAAATGAATGTACCGTCCCTGGTTGGTGCTCTTCTCTTATCAACTAGACACGTTAGATTGCAAAACCATAGGCGTACTTTATCTTTCTTTAAATGGTTATTTAGTCAATGTGTCTATTGTCCGGCATTGAAGTTTGGTTCAACGAAAGCGGATCACGTGTCCAGCCACGTGCGATGTCTAACGATTCGCGTGAAATGTCCGCTATAGCCTTCATGCTTATTACAGTACACGAAGCCTTTGAATGTTTATTACAGAAATGCTGCGAGTGACTAATTAATATTTTATGAAAGCTGGAAAATATCGTAGATTCATATACCGATGGATGTTAAGGTGTAATATTCCAAGAGATTAGGTAATCCATTGTTTATAAATTATATCAATCACGCTTTTGCATCCTAATAATTAATAGTTGTTATTTTGTTTGTGTGTGTGTATGACGTAGACAATGGAGAAACTAGGTGTGGCAATTAGAGGGATGTACAAGACAATAAAATTCCCATACGTGTGGAAGCCATCGCTGTACATGTATCTGTCGATTGCTCTGAGTATAAGCACTCACGAAGGGACTTTCTATTGGTACACTGACCCTAAAGCTGGTCCAGCATTTTCTCAGGTCTCTCCTCCAACTTTGTCCAACAAACGTACATATTTTGAACTTGTATTGCTACAAGACATTAAAATTACTTTACCGAGTTTCTAGCAAAAAAAAAAAAAAAAAACCTTTACTGAGTTGGTTGTAAATCTTTAACCCTCCTTAATTCCATTGGCGGATATAAATTATTCACATTAAAGATACTTACCGAATTAAACTTTTTAACTTGTTTAATCGACCAAGTCAATTCGATTTTTTCTCGATGTGAATTTCGGAAGCACGTCATTTATAAAAAAAAAAAAAAAAAAAGCGAGAGTTCTGAAACTCGTGTTATAAGTTGTTGCCCCATACATTTTCAAGCACTGAATCCAAATATCCAGTTCTAAATAGCTTCTGGTCCCCACCCCAACAATTGAACACGCAACCACCCCATAAATAAAGAGATGAGTTTCAGTTAGCGTAAAAATACAAGTAATGATAAAACCAACATAAACCTAAAGTAAGGTAAATGTTGATGTAAATGACTAGACATAAATAATATGATGGGTAAAACAAAATAGGTAGTGATGATGATAGTAAGACCATATGGCAGGAGTTTGTAGGGATGATATACGCAATAGGGGCGATGGGTTCGATGGTGGGAGTGGTGATATACCACAAGACGCTGAAGGAGTACCCGCTGAGGAGGGTGCTGTTCCTGGCGCAGGTGCTGTACGCGGTGTCGGGGATGATCGACCTCGCGTTCGTCCTGCGCTGGAACCTGGCGCTGGGCATCCCCGACTTTCTGTTTGTGATCGGCGAGGAGTGCGTGCACCGCATCGTGGCCCGCATCCGGTGGATCCCCATGATCGTGCTCAGCACGCGCCTGTGCCCCCTCGGCATCGAGGGCACCTTCTTCGCGCTGCTCATGTGCATCGATAGCCTCGCAGGCCTCTCCTCCAAGTGGGCCGGGGGCCTCTTCCTCCACGCCTTCCGCATCACCCGCACCGACTTCTCCAACCTCTGGCTCCTCCTCCTCCTCCGCGCCGCCCTCAGGTTCCTCACCCTCTCTTTCATCTTCCTGCTCCCCGACGTCGACAACTTTCAGGTTCTGGTCCCCTCCGATCTCTTGGCCAACGACTCTGAAGATGTGAGCACCCAACTTGTTCCTCTAAAAAATCTGGCTGAAATTTAACACTCTTCTTCTCAATCCAAATTATTATTAATTTTTGTTTTCTTTCTTTTTTGTGCGAGAAAATCATGACACTGTATAGTTGCTGAGTATTGACAGGACTTCTAATTGTCTTCATTGCATTTATAGAATCATCGTTGCTGACTAGACATACATTTTATAGGAGAATTTCATAAAGTGGACCTAAATGTGTACAAAATATCATTATTAGACCACATTTTTTAAAAATATCTAAAACTGAACCTTTGGCTCCAAAATGAACGAAAATACCCCTCTAACCTTATAAACCCTCATTCTCTCACATATTCTCACTCAAATCATCTCTCAAGCTCTCAAATCCTCTCAAATCTATTTTGGAGTAATCATGGGTAAGTTAACTAATTTTATCATTTTGATTATATTTTTGTCTAATATTTAAGGGTTTATGGTAACTAAGGGTTTAGAAAACTTTTAGATCTAGGATTTTTCGGCTAAAATCTGGAAAATTAAGTTAATTTGCGACCATTTGCGATGAAATTCAAGTTACTTTGCGATGAAATTAAAAAAACACAAAAATACCATTTGCGACCAAATGCGACCTGTTGCGACCATTTGCTACCAAATGTGATGAAATACGACCGGTTGTGACCATTTGCGACCAAATGCGACAATTTGTGACCTGTTGCGACCATTTGTGATCTGTTGCGACTAATTGCGATCCTGTTGACTGTGTGTTGACTTTTTTTATGTATAACTGATTTTGTTGACTTTTTGATGCTGTTTTTGTAGTTTTCCTCCACATTAATGGCACTTAGGAGAGAAATGCGCATTTATGGTGTTCAATGATATGCTAGAACTGAGTCATTCGATGTTTCGAAAGATCTGATGTACACGGAATTAGTGGATAAAGTGTATGAGATGATCAACGTGTTGTCAATGGTGCCCACAAGAAGAGTAGTAGTGTCTATTTATGTACATTTGATGTCATATAGTCTTACGAAGACTATTGCTTGTAATTGCTAATTCATTAATAAAAAATTGAAACGTTCATTCAATCTTCTTTCTTTGTTTGAAGCTTTATGATAAAACCTTAGTCTTTTAGTCCATAAACAAACTTAACAACTTACGAAGAGACAAATGTAGATTTGCATGAACAAACTCTTCCTAGTTTGCTTAAAACGATATATTCTCAATCTTAGGGTCAAAGGACTATTGACCTCAGTACGATTGTTAGAAGAATCTATGATGTCTGGTTATGAGGCATTGAGAGTTGAAGACTCTATAGTTCTTCTAGGTATCTTCCGAAGGTACTGAATTGACCAGTGCACTTCTAGAGACAAGATAAGAACAAACCATTTAACCTCTTATGTCTCGAAGTCACTATGTATGAATTGCATCATGCTTACCTTAATCCTGAAATGAGACATGCCATTTCACAGCTTACGTATTCTCATTTGAGAAAGTCAGAGTTCGGACTCACTATGTGATTCCGAACAGGGCCTATTGGTGGAGTACTAAGTTGTGAGAATGTCATGAGTAACTTTGTGAAGTTCTCATAGATATGGAATTCATGTACAAGATTGCTGAAATACAATGTATGTCACCTCATGCTTTGTTCCTTGGAGTGTGAATAAATGAACTGTCCAGTGTCCAAATTGAGTCCTGACTTTTTTGGATGAAACAATGTGACTTGTTAGCTCCTCGTCAATACATTGTTTCTAACTTATTCACAAGCGACAAATGAGTTGAGAAAATAACAGCTAGAAGGGTAAAATGGTAATTTAGTAAATCCCGACTAGTTGATGACATTCATGAAGGGTAAACATAGATAATATTCAGTGGATCCGCTCATCATAATTAGGTTGAATTCTTGAGTAGAAAATAAATTCATTTGAACCGAGAGATTTTCAATGTCAACTCTTTAGTGGAGTCAGTTGGCATTAAGCTAAACTTGGAAAAGGTTTGTGAACTTTTGAGTCCAAGTGTTTAGCTCAAGCTTTGTTCATTTGGGTCCATCAGGTCACTGTCACGAATCACATCGAGTAGGAATAGTTAAACTGGAAGCTAAGTCAAAACAAGAACGAAAATTGTCAAAAGGGTATTTTTGTCTTTTGAGACATAGGATGTAATGAATGTCAATAAATTTTTTGACATGGTCATTTGATGACAAGTAACACTCGGCCATAATATGATTAATTGGGCCTTGTGAATTAATTTCATTTCATAAGAATTTTATTGAAAATTCTTAATGGGCCTTTTTCATGTTGTCGTGAACAAATGAAGAAGCTTTTAGAAGCCCCTTCTAGAAGGTGATAAGCGCCCATAATACACATAGGAAGAGAGAATATTTTGTGCATAAATGTATCAAGATACTTGCCAAAAGAAAAAGAGGAAACAAATTTCCTATACTTGTATAGGGAATTTCGGCCAAGGCAACCAAGAGAGAACAAAAGAGGAAACTAATCCCTTGGGGATATGCTTGAGGTGGGCGCCTATCTTGGATAGGAATGGGCAATAAAAGATTGCTCATTAAGGCTTGGAAAATAAGAGGAAACTACTTCTTTCCAAGGCCAACCCTTCTCCTATAAATAGGACCCTCATTCCTCTCATTCTATTCATTCCACATAAGTTAGAGATTGAGAGTCTCTCTCTCTAGAACTTGTGGCCGCCCCTTCCTCTCTCTCTAGTTTATTTTGGATTTTTTGTTTTGACACCTAGGTCCGCATTTGACCTAGTGTTTAGCTCTGCGACTTCAAGACTCGTTCTTAAGTCATAGTGTTTAAAAGTGCCCACTCACTAATTCCTTTATTTCGAGTGATTTAGTGATAGAAACTATCGTGGTTGCTCGAGGTGCCGAGGAAAGAAAGAGAGACGTGCTGCGAGGGGAGACGAGCGTTGCAAACTTTCCAAAAGCTTCTCAAAGTTCAAACTTCAAGAAAGGTTAGTAAACTTCTTAGCTCATAATAGTTATTAATTACACGTACTTGCTCTTTGTCTAGGTTAGTAAAAACTGTTTTTACTTGAAAAGAAAATTTTTAAATTTCCGTCGCTTTGCGAAGCGTTAAACTTTTTCTTAAACCCTAGATCCATTCCAACAAATGGTATCAGAGCTATGGTCAAAGATATGCATGTACATGTTTTTAAAATTATGAGCTTGAAAATCGTTTTCGAAAGTTTACTAATTTTGTGACAAGTTAGAATTGTTATCTTAGATTTTTTTTAATTTATTGCTCATGCCTTTAAATTAAAAATCATGTTGATTTTCTATGAGTTTGGGATGTTATTAAAACACATTAGAATCAGTTCTAAAAGTTTTTAATTTTTTATATTGAAAAACGTGTTTTAAAGGTTTGAGAAATTTCGAGTAAAATTTTGTGACTAGTTTTCTTGTCTTACTAGTTTCTTTTATTTACTTGAATCGTTTTATGCATGTTGTTATTTCTTTTATGCCTTGTTATTACCTTGCTAATAAAACACAAATAAAAGCTTTAACAACCTTCATAAAACGTTCCGTTACACTCGATTCTTTTTCGCACCTAAAAAGGACCAAGCTTTAATTATTTCTTTTTCTTCGAGCTGTAGTAAAAGCCGCAGTAAAAGTGGCATAACTCTCTGCTCAGAAATCGAAATATAATGATTCTTAAATAAAATTAAATCTCTGTCTATCCTCTGTCCAATGCCACCGGTTTCAGGTCAAACGGACATCGGAGCCGCCAGTTATGGTGATTTTACTCCGAGGTGCGCAGCTGTTCCGAAACTCCAGTTTTTTAGAATTCCGGATTTTCAGCCCCACTACCATGAGTTATAGAACTCTAATGAGAAAAATTTCTTGAGCAAAAATGTTTTTCATAAGATTATAAACATGATGTGTAAGATTAAAATGTTTTGATTTTGAAAGTTTAATTGAAATTGAATTTTTACAAAACTAGTTTGAATTTTGAAAAACCGTTTTCACTTTCAAACTTGAAAAATATTTTGTCATCCAAATCAAATAAATTTTCAAAATATTTTCAAAACTATATCTATATCACATATGTTCAAAATATATATGCTCTTGAAGATTTGAGTGGGAGGTCTCCTTGTAGACAAGCCGAAAAATAAAAGGATGTGTAATCTCAAACTTTCAAGTGTTCGAGTGAGTTGAAGTTCACACTTCCCTCACGCACTTTCCCGAAATAGAAAATAGGAAAAGATCGAGTATGTACCTTGTGCCTAAATGCACTAATACTGCTCTGAACATGTCGATCTAGGATTCTCTTCTAGTTGTCCGCTCTGTCACTCTCTAACTAGGAAATCTGTTTCCGAACTTACAAGAGTCGATGAACCAACTCCAAAAACTAAGTGGGAGGGTTATACTTGTTGTTTGTAACCCACGATCCCCAACACTAATGAAAGTGCAAGTGTCGCCAGACTAAGAGTCACCCTCGTGGCCCTCTCTTAAATGAGAGTACTCAATGGCGCTTTGCTCTGATCATTGCTCAATGAGCTACGTCCGAGAGTGAGACGATGATGACAAGGCCTCCCCTTGGGGGATTGTTTTTCAAAGTTGATCTTTTGGACTAAGTGGTTGGTTGCACACTTAGGCTCAATCCCTAGTAATCCTCCCTCGAGGCCCTGCGAAAGGATGTGAGTGATCAAACCAATTTACAAGGTGGCTAGTCAAAATTGGTGTATTGACATCTTGGCTAAGCATTAATGATGTGTCATTTACTTATAAATGGAGATTTTTTGCGGCCTTCCCTCGAAGGAGTAAATTATCGTTTGGTTTATAACACCTTGGGATTTTATCAAAGTCTTAATAAAACTTAAATCCTAAACCAAAGACTAATCATAAACTTGTTTCAACTTAAATAAGCAACATGTCTCTCAACACTCTCTCGATCATCCATTCCTCGAACAAACTCGAAACCTAGAACTACGTAGATTCGAAACATAACCTCAACATAATAGTTACCGTTAACAAGCACAAATGGGTACTCACCACCCCTTGTCCTCCTCTAACGAATAATGATTCAACTCAAGAGGACAAAGACGCCTTGGCGGCCTGGCTCTGCTCTGATGAGATTGTGAGGTGCTATATCATGGCATCTATGAACAATATGCTGAAAGAGCAACATCGTGACATCGAGACTGCTGCCGAAATGCTCTACAATCCCCTTGAGATGTTCGGAGGGCAAGGGCGTCAAACAAGGCAACAAGCAGTCCGACAGTTTATGAACTGTCATATGAAGGCTAGGACTCCTGTTGGAGACTTTATGATACTGATCATTAGTTTTCTGAATAAAATGGAAATCCTAGGATCTGAGATTGACGAGAAGAATGTCATAGATATGATCTTAGAAACTCTCCCCGCATCTCTTGATACCTCCAAGATGAACTACTCCATAAACAAGCTAGAGTACACTGTTACCAAGCTTATGAAGGAACTTCACACTGCTGTAGGTCTCACTAAGAGAAAGAGGAATCAAGGAGAGGCACATGCTATTGAGCAAAAGGCCTCCGCCTCTGGAACTGAGAAGAGACCTCACAAGGCCGATAAAAAGAACTGTCCTGCCAATCTCAAAGCAAAGGAACATAGTATTGTACTAGTTACCGAAGCATGCTTAGTAGCTGATAATGTATCAACATGGATTCTTGACTCCGCTGCTACTAACCATATTTGTTGTTCCTTGAATGGTTTCAAGAAAACCAAAAGCTTAGAGGAAGGCGAGTTCTGTTTCAAATGGGGTGATGGGAGCCTGGTGTCTGCAAAGGCTGTGGGATCCGTGACGCTGTCTTTTGAAGACCGCACTTTAAACTTGAATAATGTTTATTTTGTTCCTACCTTTGGGAAGAACTTAATATCCGTTGCTCGTCTTCGTGAGCAAGATTATTGTTTAAAGTTCATTAAGAATGGAATTCGTATTTCGTTTCCTGATAATTCTTTTGTCACTGATCCATGTATGAAGAATGCTCTTTTCTACATCTATCCCACTCAACCTTCTCTTTTAGACACCGAAATAGATAATGATCTAATTAGGGAGCCAAAGAGGATCAAACTTTCTGAATCCTCCGATCTAACAAAATCAACACACCTATGGCACTTAAGACTTGGTCATATCAGTCTAGAAAGGATTAAGAGACTTGTGAGGGATGGTCCACTCCAAGCCTCTGCAATAGGTTCACTACCTACTTATGAATCCTGCATAGAAGGAAAAATGACTAAGCGACCTTTCTCCGATAAGGGTCGAAGAGCCACTGAGTTGCTGGAACTAATACATTCTGATGTATGTGGTCCGCTCAGCCAATAGGCACGTGGAGGATACGAATACTTCGTTACCTTCACCGATGATTACTCGCGATATGGTTTTGTCTATTTGCTCAAACACAAATCCGAGACCTTTAACGTATTTAAGGTCTTTAGGGCTTTAGTGGCAAAGTGATCAAAACCCTTCGATCTGATCGAGGTGGTGAGTATATGTCTGGAGAGTTCGATGACTTTCTTAAAGAAGAAGGTATCGCTTCTCAGCTTACCGCACCTGGCACACCTCAACAAAACGGAGTGTCAGAGAGAAGGAACCGAACTCTAATGGAGATGGTTAGATCAATGATGAGTTACTCATCACTCCCTCCTTCCTTTTGGGGATATGCCCTCGAAACAGCCGCTTACATTCTGAACCAAGTTCCGTCTAAAACGGTTCCTGGTACTCCTTATGAAAGATGGACTGGCCGTAAAGTAAGTTTGGGCCACATCCGAATTTGGGGTTGCCCTGCACATGTGCTAAGGCAAAAGACTAGCAAGTTGGCTAGTAGGTCAGAATTGTGCCTGTTTGTGAGATATCCAAAGGAAACCAAAGGTTTCATTTTCTATAGTCCCGAGGACGATAAGACTTTCGTTAGCACGAATGCTCGTTTCTTTGGGGAGGACTTTATGAAGGATGCAAAACCTAGAAGCAAAATTGTGCTTGAAGAAAAGTTGGGTGAGGAAGCTTCTACCTCGTCTGTAAGAACTGTTCTTACCCCAACTGAAACACAACCTAACTCATCAGAATCTCGGCAAGTAGTACTTCGATGTAGTGGGAGGGCTACTCAAAAGCCCGACAGGTACATGTCTTATGGAGACTCTCTCGTAGCCGTCTCTGACATGGATGATCCTGTTTCCTATAGCCAAGCGATGGCTTGTTCTGAATCAAACCTTTGGCTTGACGCCATGAAAGTTGAAATGCACTCGATGTATGTCAACAAAGTCTGGAAACTTGTAGACCTTCCTGAAGGGATTAAACCGTAGGGTGTAAGTGGATATACAAGAAGAAAAGGGGTCCTGATGGGAACGTCGAGACGTTCAAAGCACGACTTGTGGCGAAGGGTTATACCCAACAAGAAGGGATTGACTATGAAGAAACCTTCTCGCCAGTCGCGATGCTTAAATCCATCCGCATACTCCTATCCATAGCTGCAGCTCTCGACTATGAGATCTGGCAAATGGATGTCAAGACAACCTTCCTAATGGCAATCTTGACGAGCGCATTTACATGGCTCAACCAGACTGTTTCGTGGAAGAAGGTCAAGAGACCAAGGCTTGTGAGTTACTTAAGTCCATTTATGGACTAAAACAAGCATCTAGGTCATGGAATATTAGATTCGATGAAACTGTAAAGAGCTTCTGCTTTGAACAACAATAGATGAGTCTTGTGTTTACAAGTTAATACACGAAGGCAAAGTTGTGTTTCTGGTGCTATATGTCAATGATATACTACTCATTGGTAATGACGTGGGTAAGTTATCTGAGGTTAAGGTCTGGCTGGCAAAGCAATTCGATATGAAGGATCTAGGAAAAGCCGCGTACATTCTGGGGATCCACATCTTTCGAGATAGGGAAAACCGGACCCTGTCGCTCTCTCAAGCATCTTATATTGATACGGTGATGGATCGCTTCTCGATGCAAGACTCCAAGAAGGGTCAAACACCCTTTAGGCATGGAGTTTAACTCTTTAAGGACCAGTCTCCCAAGACTGCACAAGAGATTGAAGACATGAGGAAGATTCCTTACGCTTCTGCCGTAGGAAGCCTCATGTATGCTACGCTTTGCACTAGACCTGATATATGTTTCGCCGTTGGCGTAGTTAGCCGTTTCCAATCCAACCCTGGACCCGAGCACTGGATTGCTGTTAAGCATGTTCTTAAGTATCTTCGAAGAACTAGGAACTTGATGATTACATACTCAGGTACTGACCTGACTATGACGGGATATACCGACTCCGATTTTCAAGCGGATAAGGATTCCAGGAAATCCACTTCGGGATCTGTGTTCATCCTTAATGGTGGAGCTGTTGTGTGGAGAAGTATTAAGCAATCTTGCATTGCTGACTCCACAATGGAAGCAGAATATGTAACTGCTTGTGAAGCATCCAAAGAGGCTGTATGGCTTAGAAAATTCCTTAAGTATTTGGAAGTTGTTCCGAACGTCGACTAGCCCATGACCCTTTATTGTGATAATAGTGGGGCTGTCGCTAACTCAAAGGAACCTCGAAGCCATAAGCGCTCTACACATATTGAGAGGAAATACCATTTGATTCGAGAGATCGCGCAACGCGGAGACGTGGAGGTGAAGTAGATCTCTGGCAGATCTATTCACCAAGGCCCTAGCGAACATGGTCTTCGACCAACTTCGAGAGGGATTAGGCATGTAGGACTACTCACATCTTCTTTGAGTCAAGTGGGAGTTTGTTGTCAATGGTGCCCACAAGAAGAGTAGTAGTGTCTATTTATGTACATTTGATGTCATATAGTCTTACGAAGACTCTTGCTTGTAATTGCTAATTCATTAATAAAAAGTTGAAACGTTCATTCAATCTTCTTTCTTTGTTTGAAGCTTTATGATAAAACCTTAGTCTTTTAGTCCATAAACAAACTTAACAACTTACGAAGAGACAAATGTAGATTTGCATGAACAAAGTCTTCCTAGTTTGCTTAAAACGATATATTCGCAATCTTAGGGTCAAAGGACTATTGACCTCAGTACGATTGTTAGAAGAATCTATGATGTCTGGTTATGAGGCATTGAGAGTTGAAGACTCTATAGTTCTTCTAGGTATCTTCCGAAGGTACTGAATTGACCAGTGCACTTCTAGAGACAAGATAAGAACAAACCATTTAACCTCTTATGTCTCGAAGTCACTATGTATGAATTGCATCATGCTTACCTTAATCCTGAAATGAGACATGCCATTTCACAGCTTACGTATTCTCATTTGAGAAAGTCAGAGTTCGGACTCACTATGTGATTCCGAACAGGGCCTATTGGTGGAGTACTAAGTTGTGAGAATGTCATGAGTAACTTTGTGAAGTTCTCATAGATATGGAATTCATGTACAAGATTGCTGAAATACAATGTATGTCACCTCATGCTTTGTTCCTTAGAGTGTGAATAAATGAACTGTCCAGTGTCCAAATTGAGTCCTGACTTTTTTGGATGAAACAATGTGACTTGTTAGCTCCTCGTCAATACATTGTTTCTAACTTATTCACAAGCGACAAATGAGTTGAGGAAATAACAGCTAGAAGGGTAAAATGGTAATTTAGTAAATCCCGACTAGTTGATGACATTCATGAAGGGTAAACATAGATAATATTCAGTGGATCCGCTCATCATAATTAGGTTGAATTCTTGAGTAGAAAATAAATTCATTTGAACCGAGAGATTTTCAGTGTCAACTCTTTAGTGGAGTCAGTTGGCATTAAGCTAAACTTGGAAAAGGTTTGTGAACTTTTGAGTCCAAGTGTTTAGCTCAAGCTTTGTTCATTTGGGTCCATCAGGTCACTGTCACGAATCACATCGAGTAGGAATAGTTAAACTGGAAGCTAAGTCAAAACAAGAACGAAAATTGTCAAAAGGGTATTTTTGTCTTTTGAGACATAGGATGTAATGAATGTCAATAAATTTTTTGACATGGTCATTTGATGACAAGTAACACTCGGCCATAATATGATTAATTGGGCCTTGTGAATTAATTTCATTTCATAAGAATTTTATTGAAAATTCTAAATGGGCCTTTTTCATGTTGTCGTGAACAAATGAAGAAGCTTTTAGAAGCCCCTTCTAGAAGGTGATAAGCGCCCATAATACCCATAGGAAGAGAGAATATTTTGTGCATAAATGTATCAAGATACTTGCCAAAAGAAAAAGAGGAAACAAATTTCCTATACTTGTATAGGGAATTTCGGCCAAGGCAACCAAGAGAGAACAAAAGAGGAAACTAATCCCTTGGGGATATGCTTGAGGTGGGCGCCTATCTTGGATAGGAATGGGCAATAAAAGATTGCTCATTAAGGCTTGGAAAATAAGAGGAAACTACTTCTTTCCAAGGCCAACCCTTCTCCTATAAATAGGACCCTCATTCCTCTCATTCTATTCATTCCACATAAGTTAGAGATTGAGAGTCTCTCTCTCTAGAACTTGTGGCCGCCCCTTCCTCTCTCTCTAGTTTATTTTGGATTTTTTGTTTTGACACCTAGGTCCGCATTTGACCTAGTGTTTAGCTCTGCGACTTCAAGACTCGTTCTTAAGTCATAGTGTTTAAAAGTGCCCACTCACTAATTCCTTTATTTCGAGTGATTTAGTGATAGAAACTATCGTGGTTGCTCGAGGTGCCGAGGAAAGAAAGAGAGACGTGCTGCGAGGGGAGACGAGCGTTGCAAACTTTCCAAAAGCTTCTCAAAGTTCAAACTTCAAGAAAGGTTAGTAAACTTCTTAGCTCATAATAGTTATTAATTACACGTACTTGCTCTTTGTCTAGGTTAGTAAAAACTGTTTTTACTTGAAAAGAAAATTTTTAAATTTCCGTCGCTTTGCGAAGCGTTAAACTTTTTCTTAAACCCTAGATCCATTCCAACAAATGGTATCAGAGCTATGGTCAAAGATATGCATGTACATGTTTTTAAAATTATGAGCTTGAAAATCGTTTTCGAAAGTTTACTAATTTTGTGACAAGTTAGAATTGTTATCTTAGATTTTTTTTAATTTATTGCTCATGCCTTTAAATTAAAAATCATGTTGATTTTCTATGAGTTTGGGATGTTATTAAAACACATTAGAATCAGTTCTAAAAGTTTTTAATTTTTTATATTGAAAAACGTGTTTTAAAGGTTTGAGAAATTTCGAGTAAAATTTTGTGACTAGTTTTCTTGTCTTACTAGTTTCTTTTATTTACTTGAATCGTTTTATGCATGTTGTTATTTCTTTTATGCCTTGTTATTACCTTGCTAATAAAACACAAATAAAAGCTTTAAAAACCTTCATAAAACGTTCCGTTACACTCGATTCTTTTTCGCACCTAAAAAGGACCAAGCTTTAATTATTTCTTTTTCTTCGAGCTGTAGTAAAAGCCGCAGTAAAAGTGGCATAACTCTCTGCTCAGAAATCTAAATTTAATGATTCTTAAATAAAATCAAATCTCTGTCTATCCTCTGTCCAATGCCACCGGTTTCAGGTCAAACGGACATCGGAGCCGCCAGTTATGGTGATTTTACTCCGAGGTGCGCAGCTGTTCCGAAACTCCAGTTTTTTAGAATTCCGGAATTTCAGCCCCACTACCATGAGTTATAGAACTCTAATGAGAAAAATTTCTTGAGCAAAAATGTTTTTCATAAGATTATAAACATGATGTGTAAGATTAAAATGTTTTGATTTTGAAAGTTTAATTGAAATTGAATTTTTACAAAACTAGTTTGAATTTTGAAAAACCGTTTTCACTTTCAAACTTGAAAAATATTTTGTCATCCAAATCAAATAAATTTTCAAAATATTTTCAAAACTATATCTATATCACATATGTTCAAAATATATATGCTCTTGAAGATTTGAGTGGGAGGTCTCCTTGTAGACAAGCCGAAAAATAAAAGGATGTGTAATCTCAAACTTTCAAGTGTTCGAGTGAGTTGAAGTTCACACTTCCCTCACGCACTTTCCCGAAATAGAAAATAGGAAAAGATCGAGTATGTACCTTGTGCCTAAATGCACTAATACTGCTCTGAACATGTCGATCTAGGATTCTCTTCTAGTTGTCCGCTCTGTCACTCTCTAACTAGGAAATCTGTTTCCGAACTTACAAGAGTCGATGAACCAACTCCAAAAACTAAGTGGGAGGGTTATACTTGTTGTTTGTAACCCACGATCCCCAACACTAATGAAAGTGCAAGTGTCGCCAGACTAAGAGTCACCCTCGTGGCCCTCTCTTAAATGAGAGTACTCAAGGGCGCTTTGCTCTGATCATTGCTCAATGAGCTACGCCCGAGAGTGAGACGATGATGACAAGGCCTCCCCTTGGGGGATTGTTTTTCAAAGTTGATCTTTTGGACTAAGTGGTTGGTTGCACACTTAGGCTCAATCCCTAGTAATCCTCCCTCGAGGCCCTGCGAAAGGATGTGAGTGATCAAACCAATTTACAAGGTGGCTAGTCAAAATTGGTGTATTGACATCTTGGCTAAGCATTAATGATGTGTCATTTACTTATAAATGGAGATTTTTTTGCGGCCTTCCCTCGAAGGAGTAAATTATCATTTGGTTTATAACACCTTTGGATTTTATCAAAGTCTTAATAAAACTTAAATCCTAAACCAAAGACTAATCATAAACTTGTTTCAACTTAAATAAGCAACATGTCTCTCAACACTCTCTCGATCATCCTTTCCTCGAACAAACTCGAAACCTAGAACTACGTAGATTCGAAACATAACCTCAACATAATAATTACCGTTAACAAGCACAAATGGGTACTCACCACCCCTTGTCCTCCTCTAACGAGTAATGATTCAACTCAAGAGGACAAAGACGCCTTGGCGGCCTGGCTCTGCTCTGATGAGATTGTGAGGTGCTATATCTTGGCATCTATGAACAATATGCTGAAAGAGCAACATCGTGACATCGAGACTGCTGCCGAAATGCTCTACAATCCCCTTGAGATGTTCGGAGGGCAAGGGCGTCAAACAAGGCAACAAGCAGTCCGACAGTTTATGAACTGTCATATGAAGGCTAGGACTCCTGTTGGAGACTTTATGATACTGATCATTAGTTTTCTTAATAAAATGGAAATCCTAGGATCTGAGATTGATGGGAAGAATGTAATAGATATGATCTTAGAAACTCTCCCCGCATCTCTTGATACCTCCAAGATGAACTACTCCATAAACAAGCTAGAGTACACTGTTACCAAGCTTATGAAGGAACTTCACACTGCTGTAGGTCTCACTAAGAGAAAGAGGAATCAAGGAGAGGCACATGCTATTGAGCAAAAGGCCTCCCCCTCTGGAACTGAGAAGAGACCTCACAAGGCCGATAAAAAGAACTGTCCTGCCAATCTCAAAGCAAAGGAACATAGTATTGTACTAGTTACCGAAGCATGCTTAGTAGCTGATAATGTATCAACATGGATTCTTGACTCCGCTGCTACTAACCATATTTGTTGTTCCTTGAATGGTTTCAAGAAAACCAAAAGCTTAGAGGAAGGCGAGTTCTGTTTCAAATTGGGTGATGGGAGCCTGGTGTCTGCAAAGGCTGTGGGATCCGTGACGCTGTCTTTTGAAGACCGCACTTTAAACTTGAATAATGTTTATTTTGTTCCTACCTTTGGGAAGAACTTAATATCCGTTGCTCGTCTTCGTGAGCAAGATTATTGTTTAAAGTTCATTAAGAATGGAATTCGTATTTCGTTTCCTGATAATTCTTTTGTCACTGATGCATGTATGAAGAATGCTCTTTTCTACATCTATCCCACTCAACCTTCTCTTTTAGACACCGAAATAGATAATGATCTAATTAGGGAGCCAAAGAGGATCAAACTTTCTGAATCCTCCGATCTAACAAAATCAACACACCTATGGCACTTAAGACTTGGTCATATCAGTCTAGAAAGGATTAAGAGACTTGTGAGGGATGGTCCACTCCAAGCCTCTGCAATAGGTTCACTACCTACTTATGAATCCTGCATAGAAGGAAAAATGACTAAGCGACATTTCTCCGATAAGGGTCGAAGAGCCACTGAGTTGCTGGAACTAATACATTCTGATGTATGTGGTCCGGTCAGCCAATAGGCACGTGGAGGATACGAATACTTCGTTTCCTTCACCGATGATTACTCGCGATATGGTTTTGTCTATTTGCTCAAACACAAATCCGAGACCTTTAACGTATTTAAGGTCTTTAGGGCTTTAGTGGAAAAGCAAACTGGCAAAGTGATCAAAACCCTTCGATCTGATTGAGGTGGTGAGTATATGTCTGGAGAGTTCGATGACTTTCTTAAAGAAGAAGGTATCGCTTCTCAGCTTACCGCACCTGGCACACCTCAACAAAACGGAGTGTCAGAGAGAAGGAACCGAACTCTAATGGAGATGGTTAGATCAATGATGAGTTACTCATCACTCCCTCCTTCCTTTTGGGGATATGCCCTCGAAACAGCCGCTTACATTCTGAACCAAGTTCCGTCTAAAACGGTTCCTGGTACTCCTTATGAAAGATGGACTGGCCGTAAAGTAAGTTTGGGCCACATCCGAATTTGGGGTTGCCCTGCACATGTGCTAAGGCAAAAGACTAGCAAGTTGGCTAGTAGGTCAGAATTGTGCCTGTTTGTGAGATATCCAAAGGAAACCAAAGGTTTCATTTTCTATAGTCCCGAGGACGATAAGACTTTCGTTAGCACGAATGCTCGTTTCTTTGGGGAGGACTTTATGAAGGATGCAAAACCTAGAAGCAAAATTGTGCTTGAAGAAAAGTTGGGTGAGGAAGCTTCTACCTCGTCTGTAAGAACTGTTCTTACCCCAACTGAAACACAACCTAACTCATCAGAATCTCGGCAAGTAGTACTTCGATGTAGTGGGAGGGCTACTCAAAAGCCCGACAGGTACATGTCTTATGGAGACTCTCTCGTAGCCGTCTCTGACATGGATGATCCTGTTTCCTATAGCCAAGCGATGGCTTGTTCTGAATCAAACCTTTGGCTTGACGCCATGAAAGTTGAAATGCACTCGATGTATGTCAACAAAGTCTGGAAACTTGTAGACCTTCCTGAAGGGATTAAACCCGTAGGGTGTAAGTGGATATACAAGAAGAAAAGGGGTCCTGATGGGAACGTCGAGACGTTTAAAGCACGACTTGTGGCGAAGGGTTATACCCAACAAGAAGGGATTGACTATGAAGAAACCTTCTCGCCAGTCGCGATGCTTAAATCCATCCGCATACTCCTATCCATAGCTGCAGCTCTCGACTATGAGATCTGACAAATGGATGTCAAGACAACCTTCCTAATGGCAATCTTGACGAGCGCATTTACATGGCTCAACCAGACTGTTTCGTGGAAGAAGGTCAAGAGACCAAGGCTTGTGAGTTACTTAAGTCCATTTATGGACTAAAACAAGCATCTAGGTCATGGAATATTAGATTCGATGAAACTGTAAAGAGCTTCTGCTTTGAACAACAATAGATGAGTCTTGTGTTTACAAGTTAATACACGAAGGCAAAGTTGTGTTTCTGGTGCTATATGTCAATGATATACTACTCATTGGTAATGACGTGGGTAAGTTATCTGAGGTTAAGGTCTGGCTGGCAAAGCAATTCGATATGAAGGATCTAGGAAAAGCCGCGTACATTCTGGGGATCCACATCTTCCGAGATAGGGAAAACCGGACCCTGTCGCTCTCTCAAGCATCTTATATTGATACGGTGATGGATCGCTTCTCGATGCAAGACTCCAAGAAGGGTCAAACACCCTTTAGGCATGGAGTTTAACTCTTTAAGGACCAGTCTCCCAAGACTGCACAAGAGATTGAAGACATGAGGAAGATTCCTTACGCTTCTGCCGTAGGAAGCCTCATGTATGCTACGCTTTGCACTAGACCTGATATATGTTTCGCCGTTGGCGTAGTTAGCCGTTTCCAATCCAACCCTGGACCCGAGCACTGGATTGCTGTTAAGCATGTTCTTAAGTATCTTCGAAGAACTAGGAACTTGATGATTACATACTCAGGTACTGACCTGACTATGACGGGATATACCGACTCCGATTTTCAAGCGGATAAGGATTCCAGGAAATCCACTTCGGGATCTGTGTTCGTCCTTAATGGTGGAGCTGTTGTGTGGAGAAGTATTAAGCAATCTTGCATTGCTGACTCCACAATGGAAGCAGAATATGTAACTGCTTGTGAAGCATCCAAAGAGGCTGTATGGCTTAGAAAATTCCTTAAGTATTTGGAAGTTGTTCCGAACGTCGACTAGCCCATGACCCTTTATTGTGATAATAGTGGGGCTGTCGCTAACTCAAAGGAACCTCGAAGCCATAAGCGCTCTACACATATTGAGAGGAAATACCATTTGATTCGAGAGATCGCGCAACGCGGAGACGTGGAGGTGAAGTAGATCTCTGGCAGATCTATTCACCAAGGCCCTAGCGAACATGGTCTTCGACCAACTTCGAGAGGGATTAGGCATGTAGGACTACTCACATCTTCTTTGAGTCAAGTGGGAGTTTGTTGTCAATGGTGCCCACAAGAAGAGTAGTAGTGTCTATTTATGTACATTTGATGTTATATAGTCTTACGAAGACTCTTGCTTGTAATTGCTTATTCATTAATAAAAAGTTGAAACGTTCATTCAATCTTCTTTCTTTGTCTGAAGCTTTATGATAAAACCTTAGTCTTTTAGTCCATAAACAAACTTAACAACTTACGAAGAGACAAATGTAGATTTGCATGAACAAACTGTTCCTAGTTTGCTTAAAACGATATATTCGCAATCTTAGGGTCAAAGGACTATTGACCTCAGTACGATTGTTAGAAGAATCTATGATGTCTGGTTATGAGGCATTGAGAGTTGAAGACTCTATAGTTCTTCTAGGTATCTTCCGAATGTACTGAATTGACCAGTGCACTTCTAGAGACAAGATAAGAACAAACCATTTAACCTCTTATGTCTCGAAGTCACTATGTATGAATTGCATCATGCTTACCTTAATCCTGAAATGAGACATGCCATTTCACAGCTTACGTATTCTCATTTGAGAAAGTCAGAGTTTGGACTCACTATGTGATTCCGAACAGGGCCTATTGGTGGAGTACTAAGTTGTGAGAATGTCATGAGTAACTTTGTGAAGTTCTCATAGATATGGAATTCATGTACAAGATTGCTGAAATGCAATG
Organism: Urtica dioica subsp. dioica; assembly: GCF_054948205.1. NCBI lineage: Eukaryota > Viridiplantae > Streptophyta > Magnoliopsida > Rosales > Urticaceae > Urtica > Urtica dioica. Next base: position 11,830,865 of record NC_142762.1, read on the forward strand.
TATGTCACATCATGCTTTGTTCCTTGGAGTATGAATAAATGAACTGGCCAGTGTCCAAATTGAGTCCTGACTTTTTTGGATGAAACAATGTGACTTGTTAGCTCCTCGTCAATACATTGTTTCTAACTTATTCACAAGCGACAAAGGAGTTGAGGAAATAACAGCTAGAAGGGTAAAATGGTAATTTAGTAAATCCCGACTAGTTGATGACATTCATGAAGGGTAAACATAGATAATATTCAGTGGATCCGCTCATCATAATTAGGTTGAATTCTTGAGTAGAAAATAAATTCATTTGAACCGAGAGATTTTCAGTGTCAACTCTTTAGTGGAGTCAGTTGGCATTAAGCTAAACTTGGAAAAGGTTTGTGAACTTTTGAGTCCAAGTGTTTGGCTCAAGCTTTGTTCATTTGGGTCCATCAGGTCACTGTCACGAATCACATCGAGTAGGAATAGTTAAACTGGAAGCTAAGTCAAAACAAGAACGAAAATTGTCAAAAGGGTATTTTTGTCTTTTGAGACATAGGATGAAATGAATATCAATAAATTTTTTGACATGGTCATTTGATGACAAGTAACACTCGGCCATAATATGATTAATTGGGCCTTGTGAATTAATTTCATTTCATAAGAATTTTATTGAAAATTCTTAATGGGCCTTTTTCATGTTATCGTGAACAAATGAAGAAGCTTTTAGAAGCCCCTTCTAGAAGGTGGTAAGCGCCCATAATACCCATAGGAAGAGAGAATATTTTGTGCATAAATGTATCAAGATACTTGCCAAAAGAAAAAGAGGAAACAAATTTTCTATACTTGTATAGGGAATTTCGGCCAAGGCAACCAAGAGAGAACAAAAGAGGAAACTAATCCCTTGGGGATATGCTTGAGGTGGGCGCCTATCTTGGATAGGAATGGGCAATAAAAGATTGCTCATTAAGGCTTGGAAAATAAGAGGAAACTACTTCTTTCCAAGGCCAACCCTTCTCCTATAAATAGGACCCTCATTCCTCTCATTCTATTCATTCCACATAAGTTAGAGATTGAGAGTCTCTCTCTCTAGAACTTGTGGCCGCCCCTTCCTCTCTCTCTAGTTTATTTTGGATTTTTTGTTTTGACACCTAGGTCCGCATTTGACCTAGTGTTTAGCTCTGCGACTTCAAGACTCGTTCTTAAGTCGTAGTGTTTAAAAGTGCCCACTCACTAATTCCTTTATTTCGAGTGATTTAGTGATAGAAACTTTCGTGGGTGCTCGAGGTGCCGAGAAAAGAAAGAGAGACGTGCTGCGAGGGGAGACGAGCGTTGCAAACTTTCCAAAAGCTTCTCAAAGTTCAAACTTCAAGAAAGGTTAGTAAACTTCTTAGCTCATAATAGTTATTAATTACATGTACTTGCTCTTTGTCTAAGTTAGTAAAAACTGTTTTTACTTGAAAAGAAAATTTTTAAATTTTCGTCGCTTTGCGAAGCGTTAAACTTTTTCTTAAACCCTAGATCCATTCCAACAAATGGTATCAAAGCTATGGTCAAAGATATGCATGTACATGTTTTTAAAATTATGAGCTTGAAAATCGTTTTCGAAAGTTTACTAATTTTGTGACAAGTTAGAATTGTTATGTTAGATTTTTTTTAATTTATTGCTCATGCCTTTAAATTAAAAATCATGTTGATTTTCTATGAGTTTGGGATGTTATTAAAACACATTAGAATCAGTTCTAAAAGTTTTTAATTTTTTATATTGAAAAACGTGTTTTAAAGGTTTGAGAAATTTCGAGTAAAAGTTTGTGACTAAGTTTCTTGTCTTATTAGTTTCTTTTATTTACTTGAATCGTTTTATGCATGTTGTTATTTCTTTTATGCCTTGTTATTACCTTGCTAATAAAACACAAATAAAAGCTTTAACAACCTTCATAAAACGTTCCGTTACACTCGATTCTTTTTCGCACCTAAAAAGGACCAAGCTTTAATTATTTCTTTTTCTTCGAGCTGGAGTAAAAGCCGCAGTAAAAGTGGCATAACTCTCTGCTCAGAAATCGAAATTTAATTATTCTTAAATAAAATTAAATCTCTGTCTATCCTCTGTCCAATGCCACCGGTTTCAGGTCAAACGGACATCGGAGCCGCCAGTTATGGTGATTTTACTCCGAGGTGCGCGGCTGTTCCGAAACTCCAGTTTTTTAGAATTCCGGATTTTCAGCCCCACTACCATGAGTTATAGAACTCTAATGAGAAAAATTTCTTGAGAAAAAATGTTTTTCATAAGATTATAAACATGATGTGTAAGATTAAAATGTTTTGATTTTGAAAGTTTAATTGAAATTGAATTTTTACAAAACTAGTTTGAATTTTGAAAAACCGTTTTCACTTTCAAACTTGAAAAATATTTTGTCATCTAAATCAAATAAATTTTCAAAATGTTTTCAAAATTATATCTATATCACATATGTTCAAAATCTATATGCTCTTGAAGATTTGAGTGGGAGGTCTCCTTGTAGACAAGCCGAAAAATAAAAGGATGTGTAATCTCAAACTTTCAAGTGTTCGAGTGAGTTGAAGTTCACACTTCCCTCACGCAATTTCCCGAAATAGAAAATAGGAAAAGATCGAGTATGTACCTTGTGTCTTTATGCACTAATACTGCTCTGAACATGTCGATCTAGGATTCTCTTCTAGTTGTCCGCTCTGTCACTCTCTAACTAGGAAATCTGTTTCCGAACTTACAAGAGTCGATGAACCAACTCCAAAAACTAAGTGGGAGGGTTATACTTGTTGTTTGTAACCCACGATCCCCAACACTAATGAAAGTGCAAGTGTCGCCAGACTAAGAGTCACCCTCGTGGCCCTCTCTTAAATGAGAGTACTCAAGGGCGCTTTGCTCTGATCATTGCTCAATGAGCTACGTCCGAGAGTGAGACGATGATGACAAGGCCTCCCCTTGGGGGATTGTTTTTCAAAGTTGATCTTTTGGACTAAGTGGTTGGTTGCACACTTAGGCTCAATCTCTAGTAATCCTCCCTCGAGGCCCTGCGAAAGGATGTGAGTGATCAAACCAATTTACAAGGTGGCTAGTCAAAATTGGTGTATTGACATCTTGACTAAGCATTAATGATGTGTCATTTACTTATAAATGGAGATTTTTTGCGGCCTTCCCTCGAAGGAGTAAATTATCGTTTGATTTATAATACCTTTGGATTTTATCAAAGTCTTAATAAAACTTAAATCCTAAACCAAAGACTAATCATAAACTTGTTTCAACTTAAATAAGCAACATGTCTCTCAACACTCTCTCGATCATCCTTTCCTCGAACAAACTCGAAACCTAGAACTACGTAGATTCGAAACATAACCTCAACATAATAGTTACCGTTAACAAGCACAAATGTGTACTCACCACCCCTTGTCCTCCTCTAACGAATAATGATTCAACTCAAGAGGACAAAGACGCCTTGGCGGCCTGGCTCTGCTCTGATGAGATTGTGAGGTGCTATATCTTGGCATCTATGAACAATATGCTGAAAGAGCAACATCGTGACATCGAGACTGCTGCCGAAATGCTCTACAATCCCCTTGAGATGTTCGGAGGGCAAGGGCGTCAAACAAGGCAACAAGCAGTCCGACAGTTTATGAACTGTCATATGAAGGCTAGGACTCCTGTTGGAGACTTTATGATACTGATCATTAGTTTTCTGAATAAAATGGAAATCCTAGGATCTGAGATTGATGAGAAGAATGTCATAGATATGATCTTAGAAACTCTCCCCGCATCTCTTGATACCTCCAAGATGAACTACTCCATAAACAAGCTAGAGTACACTGTTACCAAGCTTATGAAGGAACTTCACACTGCTGTAGGTCTCACTAAGAGAAAGAGGAATCAAGGAGAGGCACATGCTATTGAGCAAAAGGCCTCCGCCTCTGGAACTGAGAAGAGACCTCACAAGGCCGATAAAAAGAACTGTCCTGCCAATCTCAAAGCAAAGGAACATAGTATTGTACTAGTTACCGAAGCATGCTTAGTAGCTGATAATGTATCAACATGGATTCTTGACTCCGCTGCTACTAACCATATTTGTTGTTCCTTGAATGGTTTCAAGAAAACCAAAAGCTTAGAGGAAGGCGAGTTCTGTTTCAAATGGGGTGATGGGAGCCTGGTGTCTGCAAAGGCTGTGGGATCCGTGACGCTGTCTTTTGAAGACCGCACTTTAAACTTGAATAATGTTTATTTTGTTCCTACCTTTGGGAAGAACTTAATATCCGTTGCTCGTCTTCGTGAGCAAGATTATTGTTTAAAGTTCATTAAGAATGGAATTCGTATTTCGTTTCCTGATAATTCTTTTGTCACTGATCCATGTATGAAGAATGCTCTTTTCTACATCTATCCCACTCAACCTTCTCTTTTAGACACCGAAATAGATAATGATCTAATTAGGGAGCCAAAGAGGATCAAACTTTCTGAATCCTCCGATCTAACAAAATCAACACACCTATGGCACTTAAGACTTGGTCATATCAGTCTAGAAAGGATTAAGAGACTTGTGAGGGATGGTCCACTCCAAGCCTCTGCAATAGGTTCACTACCTACTTATGAATCCTGCATAGAAGGAAAAATGACTAAGCGACCTTTCTCCGATAAGGGTCGAAGAGCCACTGAGTTTCTGGAACTAATACATTCTGATGTATGTGGTCCGCTCAGCCAATAGGCACGTGGAGGATACGAATACTTCGTTACCTTCACCGATGATTACTCGCGATATGGTTTTGTCTATTTGCTCAAACACAAATCCGAGACCTTTAACGTATTTAAGGTCTTTAGGGCTTTAGTGGAAAAGCAAACTGGCAAAGTAATCAAAACCCTTCGATCTGATCGAGGTGGTGAGTATATGTCTGGAGAGTTCGATGACTTTCTTAAAGAAGAAGGTATTGCTTCTCAGCTTACCGCACCTGGCACACCTCAACAAAACGGAGTGTCAGAGAGAAGGAACCGAACTCTAATGGAGATGGTTAGATCAATGATGAGTTACTCATCACTCCCTCCTTCCTTTTGGGGATATGCCCTCGAAACAGCCGCTTACATTCTGAACCATGTTCCGTCTAAAACGGTTCCTGGTACTCCTTATGAAAGATGGACTGGCCGTAAAGTAAGTTTGGGCCACATCCGAATTTGGGGTTGCCCTGCACATGTGCTAAGGCAAAAGACTAGCAAGTTGGCTAGTAGGTCAGAATTGTGCCTGTTTGTGGGATATCCAAAGGAAACCAAAGGTTTCATTTTCTATAGTCCCGAGGACGATAAGACTTTCGTTAGCACGAATGCTCGTTTCCTTGAGGAGGACTTTATGAAGGATGCAAAACCTAGAAGCAAAATTGTGCTTGAAGAAAAGTTGGGTGAGGAAGCTCCTACCTCATCTGTAAGAACTGTTCTTACCCCAACTGAAACACAACCTAACTCATCAGAATCTCGTCAAGTAGTACTTCGACGTAGTGGGAGGGTTACTCAAAAGCCTGACAGGTACATGTCTTATGGAGACTCTCTTGTAGCCGTCTCTGACATGGATGATCCTGTTTCCTATAGCCAAGCGATGGCTTGTTCTGAATCAAACCTTTGGCTTGACGCCATGAAAGTTGAAATGCACTCGATGTATGTCAACAAAGTCTGGAAACTTGTAGACTTTCCTGAAGGGATTAAACCCGTAGGGTGTAAGTGGATATACAAGAAGAAAAGGAGTCCTGATGGGAACGTCGATACGTTCAAAGCACGACTTGTGGCGAAGGGTTATACCCAACAAGAAGGGACTGACTATGAAGAAACCTTCTCGCCAGTCGCGATGCTTAAATCCATCCGCATACTCTTATCCATAGCTGCAGCTCTCGACTATGAGATCTGGCAAATGGATGTCAAGACAACCTTCCTAATTTCAATCTTGACGAGCGCATTTACATGGCTCAACCAGACTGTTTCGTGGAAGAAGGTCAAGAGACCAAGGTTTGTGAGTTACTTAAGTCCATTTATGGACTAAAACAAGCATCTAGGTCATGGAATATTAGATTCGATGAAACTGTAAAGAGCTTCGGCTTTGAACAGTCAATAGATGAGTCTTGTGTTTACAAGTTAATACACGAAGGCAAAGTTGTGTTTCTGGTGCTATATGTTGATGATATACTACTCATTGGTAATGACGTGGGTAAGTTATCTGAGGTTAAGGTCTGGCTGGCAAAGCAATTCGAGATGAAGGATCTAGGAGAAGCCGCGTACATTCTGGGGATCCACATCTTTCGAGATAGGGAAAACCGGACCCTGTCGCTCTCTCAAGCATCTTATATTGATAAGGTGATGGATCGCTTCTCGATGCAAGACTCCAAGAAGGGTCAAACACCCTTTAGGCATGGAGTTTCACTCTCTAAGGACCAGTCTCCCAAGACTGCACAAGAGATTGAAGACATGAGGAAGTTTCCTTACGCTTCTGCCGTAGGAAGCCTCATGTATGCTATGCTTTGTACTAGACCTGATATATGTTTCGCCGTTGGCGTAGTTAGCCGTTTCCAATCCAACCCTGGACCCGAGCACTGGATTGCTGTTAAGCATGTTCTTAAGTATCTTCGAAGAACTAGGAACTTGATGCTTACATACTCAGGTACTGACCTGACTATGACGGGATATACCGACTCTGATTTTCAAGCGGATAAGGATTCCAGGAAATCCACTTCGGGATCTGTGTTCATCCTTAATGGTGGAGCTGTTGTGTGGAGAAGTATTAAGCAATCTTGCATTGCTGACTCCACAATGGAAGCAGAATATGTAACTGCTTGTGAAGCATCCAAAGAGGCTGTATGGCTTAGAAAATTCCTTAAGTATTTGGAAGTTGTTCCGAACGTCGACTAGCCCATGACCCTTTATTGTGATAATAGTGGGGCTGTCGCTAACCTAAAGGAATCTCGAAGCCATAAGCGCTCTACACATATTGAGAGGAAATACCATTTGATTCGAGAGATCGCGCAACGCGGAGACGTGGAGGTGAAGTAGATCTCTGGCAGATCTATTCACCAAGGCCCTAGCGAACATGGTCTTCGACCAACTTCGAGAGGGATTAGGCATGTAGGACTACTCACATCTTCTTTGAGTCAAGTGGGAGTTTGTTGTCAATGGTGCCCACAAGATGAGTAGTAGTGTCTATTTATGTACATTTGATGTTATATAGTCTTACGAAGACTCTTGCTTGTAATTGCTTATTCATTAATAAAAAGTTGAAACGTTCATTCAATCTTCTTTCTTTGTCTGAAGCTTTATGATAAAACCTTAGTCTTTTAGTCCATAAACAAACTTAACAACTTACGAAGAGACAAATGTAGATTTGCATGAACAAACTGTTCCTAGTTTGCTTAAAACGATATATTCGCAATCTTACGGTCAAAGGACTATTGACCTCAGTACGATTGTTAGAAGAATCTATGATGTCTGGTTATGAGGCATTGAGAGTTGAAGACTCTATAGTTCTTCTAGGTATCTTCCGAATGTACTGAATTGACCAGTGCACTTCTAGAGACAAGATAAGAATAAACCATTTAACCTCTTATGTCTCGAAGTCACTATGTATGAATTGCATCATGCGTACCTTAATCCTGAAATGAGACATGCCATTTCACAGCTTACGTATTCTCATTTGAGAAAGTCAGAGTTCGGACTCACTATGTGATTCCGAACAGGGCCTATTGGTGGAGTACTAAGTTGTGAGAATGTCATGAGTAACTTTGTGAAGTTCTCATAGATATGGAATTCATGTACAAGATTGCTGAAATGCAATGTATGTCACATCATGCTTTGTTCCTTGGAGTGTGAATAAATGAACTGGCCAGTGTCCAAATTGAGTCCTGACTTTTTTGGATGAAACAATGTGACTTGTTAGCTCCTCGTCAATACATTGTTTCTAACTTATTCACAAGCGACAAAGGAGTTGAGGAAATAACAGCTAGAAGGGTAAAATGGTAATTTAGTAAATCCCGACTAGTTGATGACATTCATGAAGGGTAAACATGGATAATATTCAGTGGATCCACTCATCATAATTAGGTTGAATTCTTGTGTAGAAAATAAATTCATTTGAACCGAGAGATTTTCAGTGTCAACTCTTTAGTGGAGTCAGTTGGCATTAAGCTAAACTTGGAAAAGGTTTGTGAACTTTTGAGTCCAAGTGTTTAGCTCAAGCTTTGTTCATTTGGGTCCATCAGGTCACTGTCACGAATCACATCGAGTAGGAATAGTTAAACTGGAAGCTAAGTCAAAACAAGAACGAAAAATGTCAAAAGGGTATTTTTGTCTTTTGAGACATAGGATGTAATGAATGTCAATAAATTTTTTGACATGGTCATTTGATGACAAGTAACACTCGGCCATAATATGATTAATTGGGCCTTGTGAATTAATTTCATTTCATAAGAATTTTATTGAAAATTCTTAATGGGCCTTTTTCATGTTGTCGTGAACAAATGAAGAAGCTTTTAGAAGCCCCTTCTAGAAGGTGATAAGCGCCCATAATACCCATAGGAAGAGAGAATATTTTGTGCATAAATGTATCAAGATACTTGCCAAAAGAAAAAGAGGAAACAAATTTCCTATACTTGTATAGGGAATTTCGGCCAAGGCAACCAAGAGAGAACAAAAGAGGAAACTAATCCCTTGGGGATATGCTTGAGGTGGGCGCCTATCTTGGATAGGAATGGGCAATAAAAGATTGCTCATTAAGGCTTGGAAAATAAGAGGAAACTACTTCTTTCCAAGGCCAACCCTTCTCCTATAAATAGGACCCTCATTCCTCTCATTCTATTCATTCCACATAAGTTAGAGATTGAGAGTCTCTCTCTCTAGAACTTGTGGCCGCCCCTTCCTCTCTCTCTCTAGTTTATTTTGGATTTTTTGTTTTGACACCTAGGTCCGCATTTGACCTAGTGTTTAGCTCTGCGACTTCAAGACTCATTCTTAAGTCGTAGTGTTTAAAAGTGCCCACTCACTAATTCCTTTATTTCGAGTGATTTAGTGATAGAAAGTTTCGTGGTTGCTCGAGGTGCCAAGGAAAGAAAGAGAGACGTGCTGCGAGGGGAGACGAGCATTGCAAACTTTCCAAAAGCTTCTCAAAGTTCAAGCTTCAAGAAAGGTTAGTAAACTTCTTAGCTCATAATAGTTATTAATTACATGTACTTGCTCTTTGTCTAGGTTAGTAAAAACTGTTTTTACTTGAAAATAAATTTTTTAAATTTCCGCCGCTTTGCGAAGCGTTAAACTTTTTCTTAAACCCTAGATCCATTCCAACACAACGTGGACAGATTCTCGTACGACTTAAAACTTGAAGTTCCATACACAATGGGTGTACTTCCAATAGCACCGCAAGTTTTGACGAACGATGCGAATGTTTCGTATTACTTGAAGCATAAACACCGAAAGAGATTTCCGATTTGTGTAAGTTTGATAGCCAAACATATCATCACGCCACCGAATGTCATCGCGCCAACAAGTGTATGTCGAGAAGTATACAAAGGAAAAGGAAAATAGATTATGGTTGAAGAATTGTCTCGAAACGAACCGAAAAAGAGACGGAACCACAACGATGACGAACACACTACACTTGCAATTGTGGTGTATGATCGAGTTGAAGACGAAGACGAAGTGTATAGACGTGATAGAGATGATTACCACAGTGATGACTACCATAGAGATGATAGAGATGGCGAAGAATGTTTCCATGGCGAAGACAATGACGGTGTCGATGAACACAACAACGAAGGAGAGAGAGGTGAAGAGTTTGAAGAATTTGTGAATCGTGATGAATATGATGAGTTTGTAAATAATTTCACAGTCCCATCAGGCCATTGTCAACCATGCGAGCCTACTAACATAAGATTATCTTCGGAGTGCGTCGTGCCACGAACGAAGTGTGGTCCATCCACCTGGAAAGCTCCCGAGTTCACACGCGAGGATGTAGTGAATGACTTTCCAACTCAAAACCGAAGTCAATCTTCTACAGGTAACGTAGATTTCGTGTAAAAAAATATAAGATATGGTAAATTAGAATTAGCAATATCTAACTATTATTATCTAATCCTTGACTGTAACAGCTAGCTCAGAAGAAGTATATGTTGGACTGGTGTTTGACAACAAAGATGAATTGAAGAAACATATGTACTTGTTTGCTCTAAAGAATAATTTTGAGTTTAGAGTTAAATCTTCTTCGAAGAGCAGATGGTATCTTCTATGCAAAGATGAGACATGCACTTGGAGGATGAGGAGTATCGTCGTCGTACTCTACGTCTACGTCACGCCCTAGCACATTCGGAGCGATCGACGCTACTAAATCAATCTCATCATCGAGATTTTCTGGCTCCTTCGTGGCTTTTCCCTCAACGTCTACCGGATATAGACATTTCTTTGTCTGCATCTCTAGATTCTTGAAAAATTCTTTCTCTCCGACTCGTGGTCTCAACATCGGTAAAACTCCCATCTACAAAAACAAAACATGTTTTTAAGCTTTACCATTTTTAAAAGTTAAGTAATAGAAATTACCGTTTTTTTCCTGAGAATCGGTAACAATTCCTTCGCTGTAATGATTAGGCTGCTGGTCCAAGAATGCATCCTCGGCATTGCTCTGTCGTGGTTTGTAGCAAATTTAATTCCAACATCCGGAATTGCCTCGTATGCCCAATATTGAACCATTTGCATATTGCCGCGCAATGTGTACTTTGCTTCCTTATGATCCACATCCGGCTTCTTCTTCAACTTTAAATTCAACTTCTCGTGAATATGCCCCAAGTCCACCGAGAGTTCAGTACAAAGTACGGACCACGTGATATTTCCCCATGACAATGTGTAGTGGAACGGCAAGTCTTCAATAATACGCAAAAACTTCCTAAATCTTTCATCGATTGCGACGTTGGTCACTTGCCCAAGCAAGTACCCGTAGACGAAGACTAAGAGGCCAAGTTTAAAAGCATCGTCCACATTCGCACAAGCATTGAACGCGTCTATTAACGCACTCAACTTGCAATTGTCTCTGCCGTTTAGGTACCCTGTGATCAATCTGTCGCTCTTGCGCTCTTGTTGTTCTGTCAAACTCAGACCATCTTCATACGTGAAACCGCTTACTAAAGCGTATTCAAGGCGTCCAAATCTCACTCTTTGAGAACCTATACCGAAGTGTATCTCTCCTCGTGCAGCGGGCTCGATCCTCCTCTGAAGCAAATTATGTATAAGCACGCCCGAGTATTGTAACTCGACTTGATCCTTCGTAAAAAATTGCTCAAATGGAGTCCCGATACCTCTATCCAAAATCTCCAACTTGAAAAATCTCTCATACACTTTCTTCAATGATGTGGACCCAAGATACGAGACCCGAGCCAGGAAATCCACTTCATAAAGGTATCTCAAATGATCCTACAAAAGACAAAAAAAAACAAAAAATTAGTCGAAAAATCATTTTCAGTCGCAAATGGTCGCAACACATCGTATTTGGTCGTAAACTGTCGCAGTTGGTCGCAAATCGTCGCAAAATATAATTTTTTTAAAAAAATTAAAAATATAGCAACCAATGGCAATTGGTCGCAACCGGACGCAATTTGGTATGCATTTCATCGCAACCGGTTGCAATTTGGTATGCATTTCATCGCAACCGGTCGCAATTGGTCGCAGCTGGTTGCAATTGCTTGAAGTTCGTCGCAAAATATAATTTTTTTAAAAAAATTAAAAATATAGCAACCAATGGCAATTGGTCGCAACCGGACGCAATTTGGTATGCATTTCATCGCAACCGGTTGCAATTTGGTATGCATTTCATCGCAACCGGTCGCAATTGGTCGCAGCTGGTTGCAATTGCTTGAAGTTCATCGCAAATTCCGGGAAAATTTTAAAACCCTAACTTTACAAAATCGATTCAAATCTATCCAAATGGCCCTAAATCTTTAATATATCTATCCTAAACACATTTCTAACTATTAAATACTAGATTTAACAAGAGAATCGAAGAAAAAACTTACCTTTTTCTTGGATTGAGACCCTCGAGCTCTTGGACCACCACCGCCGTCGGAGTTCAAGCATTGTCCACCGGTTTCCATCGCAAGAGGACGCAATACGTCGTACTTGGTCGCAACCGGTCGTACGACGTCGCAATCGGTCGGAATAGTGGAGAAGGGAATATCAGGTTTGAGAGAGGGAGAGAATGTGGGGAGTGAGCGACTGTTTTTAATTTTTTTGTTTTTTTTTTGCTGATTTTTGTGTTTTTATTGTTTTAAGGGTATTTTTGTCCATTTTGGGACCAACGGTTTAGTTTTAGATATTTTTAAAAAATGTGGTCTAATAATGATATTTTGTATACAATTAGGTCCACTTTATGAAATTTCTCTTTTATAGTGATCAAGAACTTGTTTCTTGACTCACAAGCAACAGAGCAAAGGAATAAGAAAACGAGGAAGTAGATGAAAGACACAAAATTTTTATCCTGGTTCGACAAATCAAGGTGTACTTCCAGTCATCTCTGACCAATTTCTGGTCTTTTCCACTATCAATCGATCAAAATGATCTTCAGGGTACAAACGCTCATGCAAATCCTCACTTCCCGACTTCCCAATCACAATTCCTCGAGTGTTTACCTTTGTCTCTCGTTTGTTTTCTTTTCAAGTTTCATTTCTCATCCATAACCCCGACAACCACAATGGCTATTTATAATACCACTACTACAAAAACAACTTTTAGAAGGGACGTAATTTCTTAAAAGCGACTTGTCGCTTCTAATTAGAAGTGATATTTATCAATTAGAAGTGATATTTATCAATTCACAGAAGAAAAAATGGCGGCATAAAGACCCAATATTTTCAGGTTCTCCCACTTAAGTACCCAATGTCTAAAAGTGGCGGCTAAAGTTCCCAATGTCACTAAACTCTCCCTCCGTTGCAACCCAGGGCGTTAAAATGGATGGCCAAGATCTATTACAGTATAATATAATAGAAGAAATAACCCAAATTCGGAGCTCCGATGACTCTGGAGCCGGAGAGCTTCGTCCGCCATAGCTTCGCCACGTCATCGACGAGGACGAGGTCGGAGTCGAGGTAGATCACGCGTCCGACGCAGGGACCGAGGATATCGCCGAGGTAATTCCGAGCGTAGTTCAGAGGATTCTCCAGAGCCTCTCGAATCGAGGAAGAGATTAGGTTGATCACAACGTCTTCTCTGAAAATGTAGATTTTGAATCGGAGCGAAGGGAACGTTGACCACTCGCGCGAGGTCTCTCGGACTCGCGCGGTCGAACTCCGCCGCGATGAAGTGGAGGAACACGCTGTTCGGACACGTGGCGTGCTTGAGGACCGAGTGGACGGCTGCGATTGAGCCGTGGAGGTACTCTCGGTCGAGAGTCATCGCCACGTGGATGAGCGAGGGATCGCAGATTGACGACGGCGACGAGTCTTCCGTGAAACGCGGAAGAATCGGTCGATTTTTGGATTCCCTTCTTTACTGTCTCAACGTCTCGTCGAATCGGCCGTTCTGGAAGTACGCGGAAGCCATGTCTCTCTCTTCCTCCATGGCGTCGAACATCAATCTCGCCTCGTCAACTCGGCCGCTCAAAGCATACCCAGTCATCATCGCCGTGAAACAGACCTTGTTTCTAATAGGACTTTCATCGAACACTTTCCGCGCACAACCCAGCTCGCCGCTCTGCGCGTACATGACCTTGTTTCTTAAATCCATTGGCCGGTACAACACGACGGAGCCGGAGCCTGAGCCGGAGGCGAAAGACGACATCGACGCCGACGAGGAAGCCGACGGAGCCGGAGCCTGAGCCGGAGGCGAAAGACGACATCGACGCCGACGAGGAAGCCGACGAGCTACACAGCATCGACGAGATCTACAGCCAGCTGAAGTCCGGCGGTGGCGGCCACGTCATCCGGAGCAATTCTGACACCGTGCCGGTGAAGCTCGCGAAGAAGATGAAGAAACCGGCGGGTATAATATTATTTTTGTATCAGTTGCACAAGATTTAGCCACATGTATTTGACATCCATTTTAACGCCCTAGGTTGCAACGGAGGGAGAGTTTAGTGACATTGGGAACTTTAGCCGCCACTTTTAGACATTGGGTACTTAAGTGGGAGAACCCGAAAACATTGGATCTTTATGCCGCCATTTTTTCTTCACAGAAATAAAAACATTATACTTTTGAGATTACGACATGTGTCGCTTCTATATTTTTCCCGCCACTTAGAGGTGATTTTTTGGTTTTTAGAAGTGACTTTTAGCTTCTTCTTTTTTTTTTAGTAGTGTACATAGCTCATTGGTTACAAGTTGCTTCACTCACCAGTAACCAGTAACCAGTAACCGTTGGATATGATTTTTACACGGTCGATGATTACATAGCCAAATGAAGAATTCAAGAATTTTGTAGTCTTTAATTCTTTCCAGCTCACTGCTACTTCACTACTACGTACTTTAAGGCTTGTGATGTCCTCAGAATTAAGATGAACTCCAACATATATTTAATATTTTTTTTTTAAGTTCCTTCAAAATATCAAAAAAATCGGTAACTATTCAACTAAAACGATTGAGATTGCTATATAACCAACGTTTTGTAAATTTTAGGTAAACAACCACAAACATGACTTGGCATTCTTGATTTTCCCTTTCATTGAATAAAATGATGGGGTATTTACGTCGATTTTTACGCATGTAAATACATGGATGTGGTTATTTACCTAAAATTTATGAAACACTAGTTATATAGCAATGTGAAACTGTAAATATGATTATATACCTAATGAACTCTATAGATATTGGTTTCCTCTATGTAGAGAATTAGAATTTTTTTTTATATGATGGTCTAGTTATATATTATATGAAATATAGAGAAAACAGAAATAAGAGATTCGTAGTGCCCACAAGTAGATGTAATTAATGTTTTTCACTTATGTGTAATAACTCTTAGAATGACAACATGATGTAAAGCTGAACTTAAATCAATAAAATGAAACATTCATTATTCATTATGTGATATGATTTAATAAGTCTAATTCCGAAAACAACTCTCAACATGTGAAAAATCAAATACAAATTTGCATCATATCTCTTCTAATGGTTGTTTAAAAGTAATATTAACAATCTTATGAAAAAAATGGACAACTGATTCTGATAAATGTTGGTTACGAGAACTCATGATGTTTGGCTATAGTTCTTCGTAGATATCTTCTGAAGATATTGAAAATGACAAGTACAATTTCTAAGACTTAAATCCAAAAATCATTTAACTCTTAAAATTATTAAATCATAGTATATAAATACACTCAATCTTACCTAAATCTTGAGATGAGACATAATCACTTATGGATAGTCATCTTCATTTGAAGAGTTAATGATTAAGAATCTTGTCACGACCCGCGAGCATTAGCTCGCACATGGACCACGGCATTTATCTTTGTTTCATGCTAAAAACATACTTTGAAAAAATGCATCGCGATGCTTTTACAAAGAGAAACTTTTGAAAATATATCTTTAATGCGAAAACCATTTGAGACGTTTACCTAGTGGAACGCCTCTGAAAAATACGGGCAAATTTTTATTTTTATTTTCTTTACAAAAGCATATTCGAAACAACCTTAAGGATTTGACAACTGTAACGCCCCCGCTTCAAGCCTCTATTGGGTCTTGCCCACGGACTTGTGGCTCTTATACACGGTTTCTTACAACGTTCTGCTTCAAGCCTCTATTCAACAGAGCCTTCATCTTTTGAACTCCCATCTTGTCTTTACAAGCCACCAACGTATCAATTACATATATCAAGAGATACATGAATGAACCACTCTTCAGTTTTTCCAGATAGACACAACTGTCATAATTGCTTCTTTTAAATCCTTGTTTGATGATAAACTCATCAAACCTTGGATACCATTGTAAATGTGATTGTTTAAGGCCATACAAGGATTTCTTGAGAAGACACACTTTGCCAGTTCTATCATCTTCAAACCCTTCTGACTGCTGCATATAGACTTCTTCTTCAAGATTCCCATGTAAAAAATCTGTTTTGACATCAAGCTGTTCAAGCTCAAGATCAAACATAGCTACTGCACTTAGAATCACTCTTATAGATGTATGATTGACTACATGTGAGAACACCTCATGATAGTCAATGCCCTTTATTTGTGAGAAACCTTTAGCCACTAGTCTGGCCTTGAATCTTGGTTTCTCGATATCAGGAATGTCTTGTTTGTATTTGAACACTCATTTGTAGCCTACCACTCGCTTGCATGTAGGACACTCCATTAGTATACAGGTATTGTTCTTCTTGAGAGAATCCATCTCTTTACACATCGCTTGATGCCATGAATTCTAGGGATCACTCTTCTGAGCCTCCTTTTAGTGCTTTGGCTCATTGTCTACCAACTCTGAGGAATTCATAGCAAAAGCTATGAAATCAGCTTGTGTATATCTAGCTGGTTGAGTAGTCACTCTTCTGGTTCTGTCTCTATTAAGTAAGTAATCTCTGAGATCATCATCAGCATTGTCTTCGGGTTCTTCCTGTTGAGGATGAATTCTTTGGTCATTATGATCACATGCTTCTTCAGTAGATTGACTACCTCCACCTTGATCATGATCTAGCGCTCCACCTTGATCTGAATCTTTGAGATATTTTGAAGCTCAACCTATTGATTCTCTGCATGTCTACATGTCTGATCAAGTCCTTGACTTGTCTGATCCACACAATTATTCTTATAAAAACATGCTCATTAAAAACAATATCTCTGCTAATCACTACTCTTTTGTCATCTATCAACTAGATCATATACCCTTTAACTCCCTCAGGATATAAAAAAAAACACATTTTTTAGCCGTAGGATTCAGCTTACCATGACTAGAATAAACATAACTATACAACCAAAAAGTTTCACTGTAAAGAGGTTTATGATTAGAACATACATGTTTAGGAACTTTGAACTCTAGACTTGAATTGGTGATTTGTTGATCAGGTAGCAAGTTGTTGCTGCTGCTTCAGCCTAAAAGTTTGGCTTAATCCAGAGTCAGCTAGCATAGACCTTACACTTTCCATAATAGTTCCGTTGGACATCAATGCTACTCCATTTTGCTGTGGAGTGTAAGCACATGTGTGCTTTCTTGAGATGCCATGTTCCTCAAAGAATTTATCAAATTCAGTGTTGCAGAACTATAAGCCATTGTCAATTCTGAGTCTCTTCCCTTTCTATTTGTCTGGTTTTCAACTAGTGTTTTCCAAGCCACAAACTTGCCAAAAGACTCATCTTTTTTTTTTTTCCTAAAAATAATCCATGTCTTCCTAGACTTGTTTTTCTTACCATTTTCCTTCTTTTCTGGTCTTCTTCTCACAGTGAGGCCTTTAGATCTTGAGCCCTTTGATTGTGCCTTCAGATCTTGTTCTTTGGAATTGTTGGTGATTAATGCACATTAAATAACCAATTAAATGCGGAAATGAATAATTACGCTAACAAGAGCTAATTATTAACATGGTTATTAAACAAGATCTAGATTACTTAATTAATTAATCATAAGAAACTTCATCAAGCAACCATATCAGATAAAAGACGAGTTTAAGAAAACTTACAATTTTTGGCTCACAAACCGAAAGCTTTCACAATCCGTCTTCGTCTTGAACGTACAAGCCTCCACACGATCAGATATGGAACTCCTCCTTCAAGGACTCGATGTGATGACACCAAAGTCTTCCGAAACGTAATCTTCGAGGAAGATAAGACAAAAGAGATGAGCTTCGTTATATCTCACTAGATTTGGAAAAACGAGGTGTTTCCGATCTTTCTCTCTTATTTCTAAGAATAGAATTGAAGCAATTCCGAGGGGAGGAAGATGAGGAAGAGTCAACCAACTCAAGGAGAGAGAGAGAGGCCACGAAATTCTTTGGCTAATTTAGTTAAATTTTGCTTTACATCATCCCTCTATTTATAGCAGTTTAAAAGGTATCTTTATATAATATTCTAGAATATTCTAAAAGATATTATTTCCTTTTATTGTGTTCACACTAGTGGATTAAATCTCAGCCCTTGAATCTCAACAAGTGAATCCTATTTTTTCTCTCATTCGTCAGATCAGTATCTAGGATTTTATTTCATACAATAGTATAAAATATTTTGCTGTCGAGAAAATCTAGGAATAAATATTCTCCTAGTTTTTCTCCTAAATATCCTCCTAATATTTAGCCTAAATATTAGGAGAGAATATAGCAAGTGAGATTATAATAATAATACATACTATTATATTAACGTTCTTATCCGCCTTTATCGAAGCCGAATCTGGGACGATGGACCAAGTAGTTGAAGCTTAACAAATCCGATCAAAAAGATGAAAAAAGTCCTTTTTATTTTTTGATCGATTAGTCTAATCTTAGTCAATACTCCACCGTGTAAGCTAAGACTGAACTCTCCTTTAATACTAGAATTATATTTACTCATCGTAACGAGTGTCAACTGATTTAGTCAATACGTGATCATGACCCTCTAGGTTCTGCCCATATCGAGATAGGTCAATTTGTTCCGTTATACCTTTCTTGTTACATATAAGCCCTAAGCATCGTTGCTTCCCCAACGAAAGATTCAACCGAACGTAAGCCAACTTCGGAAGTGTGCACAATCAATCGATTCTGGAATCAACACTTAGGTGAGAGAACATTAACCTTCTTTCAGGAGGGATGGATTCCGTATGTGTAAACCACTTTCTTCTACAATCATGTTCCGAGTTCCCAAAACATCCATTTATTCAACCTTCATTGGCCTTTAACGTGATGAATCGAAGAACCCGGTAACACGACCTAGAAGTCCATGATCACTTCATGATTAAGATCAAGCGTCACTGTGACCATCATTTGTGACCCTGGCTAGTGTGTCGTAACGGTCCTTAAACGACGCATCTACATGCAAGGTTTGTCCGGGTCGTACACTTACCACAAGTGCATAATGCTCCCACTAAGTGATCAACCTTTACTTGTGTTCCACATATATGAGATAAGGCTTTCCAGGCACATATCAGTCATCGAATAAGTTTTAGTTCACCGCCCGATCTCGGATGCCCAACATGCGATTCAGTTCGATACGGAGACTATGAATGATAGCTGTTATTGATTCTGAATGTTAGACCTCAACCCACTAATCATATGATGCTAATAAAGTAACTTCTTATCTTATTTAGTAATCATCATCTTCTAGTGGGCAATATTCCTAATAATCTCCCACTTTGACCAGAGAAGATAAGTTACCATGAGCAAATTTAATTCGTAGCTATCGTAAAGATAGTTTCAGAAGTTTTGACCCAGGATTGAGATTCCCATGGGTTCTCAATTTTATCATACTCCACAAGTTATTTCGATTCGACTTATATCCCAAATATATATCCACAATCCATGCTAACATGCAAGTATTCTTGACTTACCTCTTAAGGTCAAGTCATTTTGTTCTTAGTAAATCAATTTACTTTAGAACATTCTAAGACTTTGCATATTTTAGACTATACACCAGACTTCATATCTAAAGATACGAAGTTACCCTATTCGTTTGTGTGCATCTATTGGTGTCTTCAACAATTTGCACAGTTGCATGCTCAGATCTCATCACCACTAACCATAGTGTGATTAAATATGTTTCAATAAGAACTTTATTATTTTTTTCCATTACTTAGTTATTTATTGTGCATCATTGTTGGTCAAGTCATATTCAATATACATGACTTTAAGGATTTACTAAATAACGGTTTATTGACTTAAAACAAGTTAGCTTGATCTTCATTATTAAAGATCAATACTTTCATATAATGAAAGATTCTGTTGATGATTAAAGACAAGGATCCATTAATGGATGCTTTCTATTTAATGGCAAGTAATGCATACTTCCATTTATTGTACGATTTAATAGCTTATTAGATCCATTTAAGAATCTCATCATAAATGATGCATTAAATCCCGTGAAGGATTAAGCTATTTTAAATTCGTTCAATAGCGGCAAGATTCTAATTAAAGATGCTCCCACTTATTAATTGATTACTTATGGCAAGTCAATAATTAATTACACTTCCATTCATATTATTGTCATGATAGCATTATTAATCCATATCAAAAGATTCCATCATAAATGATGGTAACAGTCATGTGAAGGACAATGCTTTCCCTATATTGTTCAATAATGGCGAGATTCTTATAAAGATGCTCCCATTAAATTCAATGAAGAGTCGTGGCTAGAATCCTTTAAAGGATGCTCCCACTTAATAATATGATTCTAGTGACTAGGATCCAATAAAGGATGCTCCCACTTAATCAATTCTAGTGACTAGGTTCCATTCAAGGAAGCTCCCAGTTAGTTATTGAACTAGAGTGTCTAGGTTCTTATAAAGATACTCTCACTCAATCAATGTATCATCAACACTAACTTTAAAGTTGTGTTATCTTATTATCTCTAAATCACACAAATCATTTGTCGAAATGAGATAATTATTTAGACACTACCAGAGTTCTAAATAGTTCTTATTATTTCATAAAACATATTTATAATAGCAATTTTAATAAAGCAATAAAAGCTAATTAAAATTATAACAGAGATTATTAACTCAGATAATATAATATTGTGCACCTATATAGTTACTGAACAGAAACACGGTCCTTCATATTCTATATTTAATTAAGGCTTAAGCATTTATGCATATTCAAATATTCGCAAAACTAGTTTAGCTCTTGTTTTGACTTAACTTCTATTTAACTAATCCTACTCGATATGACTTGTGACAGTGACCTCATGGATCCAAATGAACAAAGCTTGAGCTAACATACTTGGACTCAAAAGTTCACAAACCTTTTCCAAGTTTAGCTTAATGTCAATTGACTCCACTAAAGAGTTGACACTGAGAATCTCTCGGTTCAAATGAATTTGTTTTCTACTCAAGAATTCAAATTAATTGTGATGAGTGGATCCACTGAATATTATCTATGTTTACCCTTTCTGAATATCATCAGCTAGACGGGATTTACAAAATTACCATCTTACCTTTCTAGCTGTTATTTCCTCAACTCCTTTGTCGCTTGTGAATAAGTTAGAAACAATGTATTGACGAGGAGCTAACAAGTCACATTGATCCATCCAAAAGAGTCATGATTCAATTTGGACACTGACTAGTTCATTTATGCACATTCTAAGGAACAAAGCATGAGGTGATACACATTGCATTTCAGCAATCTTGTACATGAATTCCATATCTATGAGATCTTCAGAAAGTTACTCATGACATCTTCATAGCTTAGTACTTCACAATTAGGTCTTGTTCAGAATCACAGTGAATCCGAACTCTGTCTTTCTCAAATGAGAATACGTAAGCTATGAAATGACATGTCTCATTTCTGGATTTAGGTAAGCATGATGCAATTCATACGTAGTGTCTTCGAGACATAAGAGGTTAAATGGTTTGTTCTTATCTTGTCTCTAGAAGTGCACTGGTCAATTCAGTACCTTCAAAAGATACCTAGAAGAACTATAGAGTCTCCAGAAGTCAATGTCCCATAACCAGACATCATAGATTCTCCTAGCAATCGTACTGAGGTCAATAGTCCTTTGACCCTTAGGTTGCAAATATATTGTTTTAAGCAAACTACGAAGAGTTTGTTCATGCAAATCTACATTTGTCTCTTCGTAAGTTGTTAAGTTTGTTTATGGACTAAAGACTAATGTTTTATCATAAAGCTTCAAATAGAAAAGGAAGAATGAATGAACGTTTCAACTTTCTATTAAATGAATAAGCAGTTAAAAGCAAGAGTCTTCATGAGACTATATTACATCAAATGTACATAAATAGACACTACAACTCTTCTTGTGGGCACCATTGACAACAAACTCCCACTTGAATCAAAGAAGATGTGGGTAGTCCTTCCTGCCTAATCCCTCTCGATGTTGGTCGAAGACCTTGTTCGCTAGGGCCTTGGTGAATGGATCTGCCAGGTTGTCCACCGTTGAGATATTCTTCACTTCCACGTCTCCGCGCTGCACGATATATCGAATCAAATGGTATTTCCTCTCAATATGTTTAGAGCGCTTATGGCTTTGAGGTTCCTTTGAGTTAGTGATAGCCCCACTATTATCACAATAAAGGATCATGGGCTCGTCGACGTTTGGAACAACTTCCAAATAGTTAAGGAATTTTCTAAGCCATACAGCCTCTTTGGATGCTTCACAAGCAGCCACATATTCTGCTTCCATTGTGGAGTTAGCAATGCAAGATTGCTTAATACTCCTCCATACAATAGCTCCACCATTAAGGATGAACACAGATCCCGAAGTGGATTTCCTGGAATCCTTATCCGCTTGAAAATCAGAGTCGGTATATCCCGATTCTTTAATGATTCTAAATTTAATGATTCTACATTGGAAATGGCATAATTCTCTGCTCAGAACTCTAAATTTAATGATTCTTTAATCAAATTAAAGGTCTGTTTGTCTTCTTTCTAATGAAATTACTTTAGATCAAAAGGACGTCGGAGCCCTCAGTTATAGTGATTTTACTCCGAGGTGCGCGGCTGTTCTGAAAGTCCAGTTTTTTAGAATTTTTGAATTCCGGATTTTGGACTCCACTCATGAGTTATAGAACTCTAATGAGAAAATTTCCTTGAGCAAAATTGTTTTTCATAAGATAATAAACGTAATGTGATAGATTAAAATTTTTGATTTTTGAAAATTTAATTGAAATTAATTCTTTACAAAACTAGTTTGAATTTTGAAAAACCGTTTTCGCTTTCAAACTTGAAAATATTTTGACATCCAAATCAAATAAGTTTTCAAAATGTTTTCAAAACTATATCTATATCACATATGTTCAAAATCTATATGCTATTGAAAATTTGAGTGGGTGGTCTCCTCGAAGACGAACCGAAAAAATAAAGATGTGTAATCTCAAACTTTCAAGTGTTCGAGTGAGTTAAAGTTCACACTTCCCTCATGCACTTTCCCGAATAGAAAATAGGAAAATGTCCGAGTATGTACCTTGTGCCTTTCTGCACTAACACTGCTCTTCCTTGAACATGAAGATCTAGGATTCCTTTGTAGAAGTCCACTCTATCTCTCTAAACACTAGGAAAACATGTTTCCGAAATGTATTAAAAATGATGTGCCTTTTCTAAAAACTAAGTTGGAGGGTTATACTTGTTGTTTAAAACCCACGATCCCCAACACTAATGAAAATTGTAATTGTCGCCAGACTAAGAGTCATCCTCGTGGCCCTCTCTTAAATGAGAGTACTCAACGGCGCTTTGCTCTGATCATTGCTCAATGAGCTAAGTCTGAGAGTGAGACAATGAGGCAAGACCTCCCCTCAGTGGATTGTTTTTCAAAGTCGATCTTTTGGACTTAGTGTTTGGTTACATACTTAGACTCCATCCCTACTAATCCTCCCTCGAGGCCCTGCGAAAGGATGTGAGTGATCAAACTTTTTTATAAGGTTGCTAGTCAAATATGATGTATTGAAATCTTGGCTATGCATTAATGATGAGTCATTTACTTATGAAAGGAGACTCGTTGCGGCCTTCCCTCGAAGGAGTAAAGTGTCATTTCGTTCATAACACCTTTGGATGTTTCTTGTCTTGTTCATCCTAAGAACTTGTTTCAACTTGTTTCAACTTTTTAGCATAATATCTCTCAACCCTCTCTCAACCATCCTTTCCTCAAACAAACTCAAAGGGGTAAATTACGTCGACTGGAAACGTAACCTCGACACCGTCCTTACCATGGACAAGCACAAATGGGTACTCACCACCCCCTGTCCTCAAACGAACGATGATTCGACACATGAGGAAAAAAATGTTGGAATCGATCTAGGGTTTAAGAAAAAGTTTAACGCTTCGGTAAGCGGCGGAATTTTAAAAATTTTCTTTTTCAAGTAAAACGTTTTTACTAACCTAGACAAAGAGTAAGCACATGTAAATAAAAACAATATGAGCATAATAAATTTACTAACCTCTTTAGAAGCTTGAACGTTGATGAGCCTTCGGAAGGTTGAAAACGTTCGTCTCCCTCGTTGCACGTCTCTCTTCCTTTCCTCGCTAACTCGAGCAACCACGAAAGTTTCTATCACTAAATCACTAAAGATAAAAAGGAATTAGTGTGTGGGCATTTTTAAACACTACGACTTAAGAACGAGTCTTGAAATCGAAGCGCTAAACTCTAGGTCAAATGAGGACCTAGGTGCCAAAACAAAAAACAAAATTGAATAGAGAGAGAGAGAGGAGAGGGGCGGCCAAGTCTAGAGAGAGAAGCTCTCAATCTCTAAAACTTTGGATGAATGAAATGTGAAGAATAAGGCTCCTATTTATAGGAGAGGTCTCACATTCAATAAGGTAGTTTCCTCTTCTATAGAATATCACATATTCATGAGCAAATATTGCCTTATTCTCTCACAAGCCACACGGCCAAGGGAGCCTTCTAGAAGGCTTGGATGTGTTTCCTTTTTTGTTCCCTTGCATTGGTTGACTTGTCTTTGCCGATTCCCTTCATGCATGTGTGGGAAATTTGTTTCCTCTTTTTCTTTAGGCAAGTATCATGATACATGTCATGTCAATTCTGACCTACTAGCCAACTTGCTAGTCTTTTGCCTTAGCACGTGTGCAGGGCAACCCCAAATTTTGATGCGGCCAAGATTCACTTTACGGCCAATCCATCGTTCATAAGGAGTACCAGGAATCGTTTTGGACGGAACTTGGTTCAGAATATAGGCGGCTGTTTCGAGGGCATATCCCCAAAAGGAAAGAGGGAGTGATGAGTAACTCATCATTGATCTAACCATCTCCATAAGAGTTTGGTTCCTTCTCTCTAACACTCCGTTTTGTTGAGGTGTGCCAGGTGCAGTAAGCTGAGAAGCGATACCTTCTTCTTTAAGAAAGTCATCGAACTCTCTAGACATATACTCACCACCTCGATCAGATCGAAGTGTTTTGATCACTTTGCCAGTTTGATTTTCCACTAAAGCCCTAAGGACCTTAAATACCTTAAAGGTCTCGGATTTGTGTTTGAGCAAATAGACAAAACCATATCGCGAGTAATCATCAGTGAAGGTAACAAAGTATTCGTATCCTCCACGTGCCTGTTGGCTGAGCGGACCACATACATCATAATGTACTAGTTCCAGCAACTCAGTGGCTCTTCGACCCTTATCGGAGAAAGGTCGCTTGGTCATTTTTCCTTCTATGCAGGATTCACAAGTAGGCAGTGAACCTATTGCATAGGCTTGGAGTGGACCGTCCCTCACAAGTCTCTTAATCCTATCTAAACTGATATGACCAAGTCTTAAGTGCCATAGATGTTGATTTTGTTAGATCGGAGGATTCAGAATGTTTGATCCTCTTCGGCTCCCTAATTAGATGATTATCTATTTCGGTGTCTAAAACTGAAGGTTGAGTGGGATAAATGTAAAAAAGACCATTCTTCATACATGCATCAGTGACAAAAGAATTAGAAAAAAGAAATACGAATTCCATTCTTTATAAACTTTAAACAATAATCTTGCTCTAAAAGTTGAGCAACAGATATTAAGTTTTTCCCAAAGGAAGGAACATAATAAACATTATTCAAATTTAAAGTACGATCTTCAAAAGATAGCGTCACGGATCCTACAGCCTTCGCAGACACCACGCTCATATCACCCCACTTGAAGCAGAAGTCGCCATCCTCTAAGCTTTTGCTTTACCTAAAACCAGTTAAGGAGCAGCAAATATGGTTAGTAGCAGCAGAGCCAATAATCCACGATTATACATTATTAGCTACTAAACAAGCTTCAGTAATAAGTACAATACCTTTTATTTTTGTTTTGAGGTAGGCAGGACAGTTCCTACGCCAGTGACCAGGCTCATTGCAGTGGTGGCACTTGTCGTTAGACTTGTCCACCTTCGGAGCCTTTGGCGCCTTCTTCTTCATTTGAACCTTAGGTTGGTTCTTCTTCTCGGCCTTGCGAGGTCTCTTCTTAGATCCAGAGGTGGAGGCAGTAGCATGTACCTCTCCTTGAGCCCTCTTTTTCACAGTGAGTCCCTCAGCGGTTTGAAGTTCCTTCATGAGCTCGGTAACAGTGTACTCTAGCTTGTTCATGGAGTAATTCAGTTTGAAGGTATAAAAGGTTTCGGGGAGAGTTTCCAAGATCATTTCTATTTTAGTCTCCCCATCAATCTCCAATCGAAGGATCTCCATTTCGTTTAGATAGCTAATGATCAGCATCATATGATCTCTAACGGGAGTCCCAGCCTTCATGCGACAGTTCATAAACTATCGGACCGCTTGTTGCCTAGCTTGACGTCCTTGCCCTGCAAACATCTCATGGAGATTGTAGAGCATATCGGTGGCAGTTTCGTAATCACGATGTTGTTGTTGTAACACATTGTTCATAGATGCCAAAATATAGCACCTCGCAATCTCATCGGATCGAAGCCAGGCCGCCAGGGCGTCTTTTTCCTCTTGTGTCGAATCTTCATTCGTTTGAGGACAGGGGGTGGTGAGAACCCATTTATGCTTGTCGACAGTAAGGACTATGTCGAGGTTATGTTTCCAGTCGACGTAATTGTCGCCTTCGAGTTTATTCGAGGAAAGAATGGTTGAGAGAGGGTTGAGAGACATATTGCCTATAAAAGTTGAACCAAGTTTATGATTAGTCTTTGTTTTAGGATTTAAGTTTTATTTAAGACTTTGATAAAATCCAAAGGTGTTATAAACCAAACGATAATTTACTCCCTCAAGAGAAGGCCGCAAAAAATCTCCATTTATAAGTAAATGACACATCATTAATGCTTAGCCAAGATGTCAATACACCAATTTTGACTAGCCACCTTTTAAATTGGTTTGATCACTCACATCCTTTCGCAGAGCGTCAAGGGAGAATTACTAGGGATTGAGCCTAAGTGTGCAACCAACAACTTAGTCCAAAAGGTCAACTTTGAAAAACAATCCCCCAAGGGGAGGCCTTGTCATCATTGTTTCACTCTCGGACGTAGCTCATTGAGCAATGATCGAAGCAAAAACGCCGTAGAGTACTCCCATTTAAGAGAGGGTCGCAAGAGCGGCTCTTAGTCTCACGTTAATTGCTTCTTTCATTAGTGTTGGGGATCGTGGGTTACAAACAACAAGTATAACCCCCCACATAGTTTTTGGAGTTGGTACAACGACTCTTATAAGTTCGGAAACGGTTTTCCTAGTTACAGAGCGATAGAGCGGACAACTAGAAGAGAATCCTAGATCTTCATGTTCAGAGCTGTGTTAGTGCATAAAGGCACAAGGGACATACTCGGATCTTTTCCTATTTTCTATTTCGGGAAAGTGCATGAGGGAAGTGTGACCTTCAACTCACTCGAACACTTGAAAGTTTGAGATTACACATCTTTTTATTTTTCGGCTTGTCTACAAGGAGACCTCCCACTCAAATTTTTCAAGAACATATAGATTTTGAACATATGTGATATAGATATAGTTTTGAAAACATTTTGAAAACTTATTTGATTTGGATGACAAAAGATTATCAAGTTTGAAATGAAAACGGTTTTTCAAAATTCAAACTAGTTTTGTAAAAACTCAATTTCAAGTTAAAGTTTCAAAAATCAAAACCTTTTAATTTTATACATCATGTTTATAATCTTATGAAAAACATTTTTGCTCAAGAAAATTTTCTCATTAGAGTTCTATAACTCATGGTAGTGGGGCTGAAAATCCGGATTTCTAAAAAACTGGACTCTCGGAACAGCCGCGCACCTTGGAGTAAAATCGTCATAACTGGCGGCTCCAATGTCCTTTTGACCCAAAAACGGTGGCATTAGAAACATGAAAGACAGACCTTTACTTTGATTCAATAATCATTAAATTTCGATTTCTGAGTAGAGAGTTATGCCACTTTTACTACAGGTTTTACTCTAGCTCGAAGAAAAAGAAATAATTAAAGTTCGGTCTTTTTAGGTGCGAAAAAGAATCGAGTGTAACGGAACGTTTTAGGAAGTTGTTAAAGCTTTTATTTGTGTTTTATTAGCAAGGTAATAACATGATATAAAAGAAATAAAAACATGCATAAAACGATTCAAGTAAATAAAAGAAACTAGTAAGACAAGAAAACTAGTCACAAAATTTACTCGAAAATTTCTCAAACTTTAAAACACGTTTTTTTAATATAAAAAATTAAAAACTTTTATAACTGATTCTAATGTGTTTTAATAACATCCCAAACTCATACAAAATCAACATGATTTTTAATTTAAAGGCAAGAGCAATAAATTAAAAAAAAAACTCTAAGATAACAATTCTAACTTGTCACAAAATTAGTAAACTTTCGAAAACGATTTTCAAGCTCATAATTTTAAATACATGTACATGCATATCTTTGACCATAGCTCTGATACCATTTGTTGGAATCGATCTATGGTTTAAGAAAAAGTTTAATGCTTCGTCGGTAAGCGGCGGAATTTTAAAAATTTTCTTTTTCAAGTAAAACGTTTTTACTAACCTAGACAAAGAGCAAGTACATGTAAATAAAAACAATATGAGCATAATAAATTTACTAACCTCTTTAGAAGCTTGAACATTGATGAGCCTTCGGAAGGTTGAAAACGTTCGTCTCCCTCGTTGCACATCTCTCTTCCTTTCCTCGCTAACTCGAGCAACCACGAAAGTTTCTATTACTAAATCACTCAGGATAAAAAGGAATTAGTATGTGGGAACTTTTAAACACTACGACTTAAGAACGAGTCTTGAAGTCGAAGAGCTAAACTCTAGGTCAAATGAGGACCTAGGTGCAAAAACAAAAAAAATGAAATTGAATAGAGAGAGAGAGGAGAGAGGCGGCCAAGTCTAGAGAGAGAAGCTCTCAATCTCTAAAACTTTGGATGAATGAAATGTGAAGAATAAGGCTCCTATTTATAGGAGAGGTCTCACCTTCAATAAGGTAGTTTCCTCTTCTATAGAATATCACATATTCATGAGCAAATATTGCCTTATTCTCTCACAAGTCACACGGCCAAGGGAGCCTTCTAGAAGGCTTGGATGTGTTTCCTTTTTTGTTCCCTTGCAT
The DNA here is from genome assembly GCF_054948205.1 of Urtica dioica subsp. dioica. Lineage (NCBI taxonomy): Eukaryota > Viridiplantae > Streptophyta > Magnoliopsida > Rosales > Urticaceae > Urtica > Urtica dioica. Next base: position 11,859,911 of record NC_142762.1, read on the forward strand.
TGGTTGACTTGTCTTGGCCGATTCCCTTCATGCATATGTGGGAAATTTTTTTTCTCTTTTTCTTTTGGCAAGTATCATGATACATTTATGCACAAAATATTCTCTCTTTCTTTGGGTATGTTGGGCGCCCAAGGTCATCTTTGTTCATGACAACATGAAAAAGGCCCATTAAGAATTTTCAATAAAATTCTTATTAAATGAAATTAATCCACAAGGCCCAATAAATCTAATTTTGGCCGAGTGATACATGTCATTAAATGACCTTGTCAAAAAATTTATTGACATTCATTTCATGCCATGTCTCAAAAGACAAAAATACCCTTTTGACAATTTTCGAAAAACTTGTCTCGTTTTTGTTTTGACTTAGCTTCTAGTTTAACTATTCCTACTCGATGTGATTCGTGACAGTGACCTCATGGATCCAAATGAACAAAGCTTGAGCTAAACACTTGGACTCAAAAGTTCATAAACCTTTTCCAAGTTTAGCTTAATGTCAACTTACTCCACTAAAGAGTTGACACTGAAAATCTCTCGGTTCAAATGAATTTATTTTCTACTCAAGAATTCAACCTAATTGTAATGAGTGGATCCACATAATATTATCAGTGTTTACCCTTCATGAATATCATCAGCTAGTCGGGATTTATAAAATTACCATTTTACCCTTCTAGCTGTTCTGTTATTTCCTCAACTCCTTTGTCACTTGTGAATAAGTTAGAAACAATGTATTGACGAGGAGCTAACAAGTCACGTTGTTTCATCCAAAAGAGTCAAGACTCAATTTGGACACTGGCCAGTTCATTTATTCACATTCCAAGGAACAAAGCATGATGTGATATACATTGTATTTCAGCAATCTTGTACATGAATTCCATATCTATGAGAACTTCACAAAGTTACTCATGACATTCTCACAACTTAGTATTCCACCAATAGGCCTTGTTCAGAATCACATAGTGAGTCCAAACTCTGACTTTCTCAAATGAGAATACGTAAGGTGTGAAATGGCATGTCTCATTTCAGGATTAAGGTAAGCACGATGCAATTCATACGTAGTGACTTCGAGACATAAGAGGTTAAATTGTTTGTTCTTATCTTGTCTCTAGAAGTGCACTGGTCAATTCAGTACCTTCGGAAGATACCTAGAAGAACTATTGAGTCTCCAACTCTCAATGCCATAAAACTAGACATCATAGATTCTCCTAACAATCGTACTGAGGTCAATAGTCCCTTGACCCTTAGATTGCGAATATATCGTTTTAAGTAAACTACGAAGAGTTTGTTCATGCAAATCTACATTTGTCTCTTCGTAAGTTGTTAGGTTTGTTTATGGACTAAAGACTAATGTTTTATCATAAAACTTCAAACAGACAAGGAGGAATGAATGAACGTTTCAACTTTTTATTAATGAATAAGCAATTACAAGCAAGAGTCTTCATGAGACTTTATTACATCAAATGTACAAAATAAAGACTATAACTCTTCTTGTGGGCACCATTGACAACAAAAGACGCCCTTGCGGCCTGGCTCCGATCCGATGAGATTGCGAGGTACTATATCTTAGCATCAATGAACATTGTGTTGCAACAACAACATCGTGACATCGAGACTGCCGCCGACATGCTCTATAATCTCCATGAGATGTTTGGAGGGCAAGGACGTCAAGCAAGGCAACAAGCGGTCCGACAGTTTATGAACTGTCGCATGAAGGCTGGAACTCCCGTTAGAGATCATATGATGCTGATCATTAGCTGTCTAAACGAAATGGAGATCCTTGGATTTGAGATTGATGGGGAGACTAAAATATATATGATCTTGGAAACTCTCCCCGAGTCTTTGGATACATTCAACCTGAACTACTCCATGAACAAGCTAGAGTACATTGTTACCGAGCTTATCAAGGAGCTTCACACCGCTGAGGGACTCACCAAGAAAAAGAGGACTCAAGGAGAGGTACATGCTACTGCCTCCACCTCTGGATCTAAGAAGAGACCTCGCAAGGCCTAGAAGAAGATCCAACATAAGGTTCAAAAGAAGAAGAAGACGCCAAAGGTTCCTAAGGTGGACAAGTCTAACGACAAGTGCCACCACTGCAATGAGCCTGGTCACTGGAGTAGGAACTGTCCTGCCTACCTCAAATCTTAGGAAAAAGGTATTGTAATTGTTACTGAAGCTTGCTTAGTAGTTGATAATGTATCATCGTGGATTCTTGACTCCACTGCTACTAACCATATTTGTTGCTCCTTGACTGGTTTTAGGAAAAGCAAAAGCTTAGGGGAAGGCGACTTCTGCTTCTAGTGGGGTGATGGGAGCTTAGTGTCTGCGAAGGCTTTGGGATCCGTGACGCTGTCTTTTGAAGACCGCACATTAAATTTGAATAATGTTTATTATGTTCCTTCCTTTGGGAAAAACTTAATGTTTGTTGCTCGTCTTTTTGAGCAAGATTATTGTTTAAAGTTTATAAAGAATGGAATTCGTATTTCTTTTTCAAATTCTTTTGTCACTGACGCATGTATGAAGAATGCTCTTTTTTACATTTATCCCACGTAACCTTCTCTTTTAGACACAGAAATAGATAAAGATCTAGTTAGGGAGCCAAAGAGGATCAAACTTTCTTAATCCCCCGATCTAATAAAATCAACATATCTCTGGCACTTAAGACTTGGTCATATCAATCTAGACATGATTAAGAGACTTGTGAGGGACAGTCCACTCTAAGCCTCTGCAATAGGTTCACTACCTACCTGTGAATATTGTATAGAAGGAAAAATTACTAAGCGACCTTTCTCAGCTAAAGGTCGAAGAGCCACTGAGTTGCTGTAACTTGTACATTCTGATGTATGTGGTCCGCTCAGTACACATCCGCAGGGAGGATACGAATACTTCGTTACCTTCACCGATGATTACTCAAGATACAGTTTTGTCTATTTTCTCAAACACAAATCCGAGACCTTTAATGTATTTAAGGGGGCTTTAGTGGAAAAGCAAACTGGCAAACAGATCAAAACCCTTCGATCCGATCGAGGTGGTGAGTATATGTCTGGAGAGTTCGATGACTTTCTTAAATAAGAAGGTATCGCTTCTGAGCTTACAGCACCTGGCACACCTCAACAAAATGGAGTGTTAGAGAGAAGGAACCGAACTCTGATACAGATGATTAGATCAATGATGAGTTACTCATCACTCCCTCTATCTTTTTGGGGATATGCCCTCGAAATAGCCGCTTACATTTTGAACCAAGTTCCGTCTAAAACGGTTCCTGCATGTTGGAATTGATCTAGGGTTTAAGAAAAAGTTTAACGCTTCGGGTAAGCGGCAGAATTTTGAAAATTTTCTTTTGACAAGTAAAACAATTTTACTAACCTAGACAAAGAGCAAGTACACGTAAATAAAAACTATTATGAGCATTATAAATTTACTAACCTTTTAGAAGCTTGAACGTTGATGAGCCTTCGAAAGGTTGAAAACGTTCGTCTCCCCTCGCAGCACGTCTCTCTTCTTTCCTCGGACACTCGAGCAACCACGAAAGTTTCTATCACAAGAATCACTCGAGAAATAAATGAATTAGTGAGTGGGTACTTTTAAACACGACGACTCGAGAACAAGTCTCAAAGTCGAAGAGCTAAAACACTACGTCAAATGTGGACCTAGGTGCCAAAACAAAAACGAAAAGAACTTAGAGAGAGAGAGAGAGAGGATGGGCGGCCAAGCTAGAGATAGAAGCTCTCAATCTCTAAAACTTGGGATGGATGAAATGGGAAGAATAAGGTCCCTATTTATAGGAGCGGCTTTACCTTCAATAAGGTAGTTTCCTCTTCTATAAAATATCACATATTCATGAGCAAAATTGCCTTATTTCCCTTCTTCATTTGGGCGGCCAAGGGGGCTTCTAGAAGGCTTGGATTTGTTTCCTCTTTTGCTCCCTTGCCTTGCTTGGCCGATTCCCCTTCTTCCTCATAGAGGAAATTTGTTTGCTCTTTTTCTTTTGGCAAGTATCTTTATACATTAATGCACAAAATAAACTCTCTTTCAGACTAGGGCTGCACGAAATTTTATCTCCCATTCCCTTGGGTTGGACGGCCAAAAGGGCTTCTAGAAAGGCTTTCTAGATTTTTCTTTAATTGTTCATGACAACATACGAAAAGCCCATCAAGAATTTTTAAGTAAAATTCTATGAAATGAAATTAATTCACAAGGCCCAATGAAAACATCATGGCCGAGTGATTTAAGTCATCATATGACCATGTCAAAAAATTTATTGACATTCATTTTATGCCATGTCAAAAAAGACAAAATTACCCTTTCGACAATTTTCATAAAACTTGTCTCGTTCTTGTTTTGACTTAGCTTCTAGTTTAACTATTCCTACTCGATGTGATTTGTGACAGTGACCTCATGGATCCAAATGAACAAAGCTTGAGCTAAATACATAGACTCAAAAGTTCACAAACCTTTTCCAAGTTTAGCTTAATGTCAACTGACTCCACTAAAGAGTTGACACTGAAAATCTCTCGTTCAAATGAATTTATTTTCTACTCAAGAATTCAACCTAATTGTAATGAGTGGATCCACTGAATATTATCTATGTTTACCCTTCATGAATATCATCAGCTAGTCGGGATTTACAATATTACCATTTTACCCTTCTAGCTGTTATTTCCTCAACTCCTTTATCGCTTGTGAATAAGTTAGAAACAATGTATTGACGAGGAGCTAACAAGTCACATTGTTTCATCCAAAAGAGTCAAGACTCAATTTGGACAATGGCCAGTTCATTTATTCACATTCCAAGGAACAAAGCATGAGGTGATATACATTGCATTTTAGCAATATTGTACATGAATTCCATATCTATGAGAACTTCACAAAGTTACTCATGACATTCTCACAACTTAGTATTCCACCAATAGGCCTTGTTCGGAATCACATAGTGAGTCCGAACTCTGACTTTCTCAAATGAGAATACGTAAGGTGTGAAATGGCATGTCTCATTTCAGGATTAAGGTAAGCACGATGCAATTCATACGTAGTGACTTCGAGACATAAGAGGTTAAATGGTTTGTTCTTATTTTGTCTCTAGAAGTGCATTGGTGAATTCAGTACCTTCGGAAGATACCTAGAAGAACTACAGAGTCTCCAAAATTTTTTTTGACATTCATTTCATGCCATGTCTCAAAAGACAAAAATACCCTTTTGACAATTTTCAAAAAACTTGTCTCGTTTTTTTTTACTTAGCTTCTAGTTTAACTATTCCTACTCGATGTGATTCGTGACAGTGACCTCATGGATCCAAATGAACAAAGCTTGAGCTAAACACGTCAACAAAACGGAGTGTCAGAGAGAAGGAACCGAACTCTAATGGAGATGGTTAGATCAATGATGAGTTACTCATCACTCTCTCTTTCATTTTGGGGATATGCCCTCGAATCAGCCGCTTACATTCTAAACCAAGTTCCATCTAAAACGGTTCCTGGTACTCCTTATGAAAGATGGACTGGCCGTAACGTAAATCTGGGCCACATCCGAATTTGGGGTTGCCTTGCACATGTGCTAAGTCAAAAGACTAGCAAGTTGGCTAGTAGGTCAGAATTATGCATGTTTGAGGGATATCCAAAGGAAACCAAAGGTTTCATTTTCTATAGTCCCGAGGACGATAAGACTTTCGTTAGCACGAATTGTTGTCGCACGAAAATGAACAACGATTAAATACCTCGGGCAGTTCGATCCAAGGCCGGACCAAGTGATCGCGCCCGGGCCAAAAATGGGAGCTTGTAGACCGAGCTGCACCCTCCAGACCCTGAGGTATGTTTTGGGGGGTGTGACTGTGCCAAGGGTTGGCTGCCTACGTACCCTTTAGTCGGGATCAGGTCAGAACATAGTTCAATTTGTGTATTGGGGGCCATCTTGGGCTCGGTGGCTTTGGGAATCCAAGGCTTTAGAGTAGGACCCGGCTCGTAGCTTCTAGTGAAGGCTTTAGAGGGGTCGCGTGCTCGTAGCTCGGAGTTCTAGCTCAAGGGCCGAGAAGCGGGAGAGCGGTATGTACCGCAGAAGCTCGGGTCACAGAAGAGGAGCGCGCTCCCTCTCATGGAGGGGGATCCTTGTGTTTCTGAGCTGAGGGAGGAGGAGTGCACGCTCTTGGAAATGTCACAAGAGGGCGAGAGAGAGTTCTCGAGAGAAGAGAAGTGTTGTTGGCGTCAACCAGGATGTAAGTTGCGTCAAAGAACCGGGGTCCCTTTTCCTCCCCTAGGGGGGGGGGGGTATTTATAGTTGTGGAGAGAGGCCTTGGGCCGGCCCCTTGAGGCCCACCGGGTGGCCGGGAGCGGGGCGCGCGAGGCTCTACGCCCAAGAGGGCGCAAGGCGCGCGGGGCCTCACGCCCAAGAGGGCGCACGGCGCGCGGGGCCTCACGCCCAAGAGGGTGCAGGGCGCGCGGGACATGCCGCCTGGACGGGCGCGGGGCGTGCCGGGCGCGGGACTTGGCCATGCGCGGCGTGCCCGGTAGCGGGCGTGACTGGCCGAGGTGGCACGAATGCTCGGCCGAGGTGGCAAAGACACTCGGCCGAGGTGGCCGAGGTAGCAAAGACGCTCGGCCAAGGTGGCAAAGACACTCGGCCGAGGTGGCCGAGGTAGCAAAGACGCTCGGCCGAGGTGGCCGAGGTGGCAAGGACGCTCGGCCGAGGTGGCAAAGACGCTCGGCCGAAGTGGCCGAGGTGGCGAAGACGCTCGGCCGAGGTGGCCGAGGTGGCAAAGACGCTCGGCCGAGGTGGCCGAGGTGGCAATGACGCTCAGCCGAGGTGGCCGAGGTGGCAAAGACACTCGGCCGAGGTGGCCGAGGTGGCAAGGACGCTCAGCCGAGGTGGCCGAGGTGGCAAAGACACTCGGCCGAGGTGTGCGCAGGACGGGAGGCCAGGGCGCGCAGGAGTGCGCACGCGGATCGGGAGGCCGGGGCGCGGGTGCGTCAGGGCGCTTGGGCCTGGTGGGCCAGGGCCTGTTGGGCTTCCGGCCGGCAAATCCCGGCCGGCCTTGAATCGTTTTTGAATTTCCGGTGTCCCGAAAACGACCGGTAACATTAGCCTCCCAAGTTTACGGCGTATGGGACGTAAGTCGTGAACTTTAGAAAAGAAAAGGGCGTTGAGGTAATTTCACGTTCGATCACGCGTGACCGTACGCACGCATATCTTTCTCTTCTTCTTTCTTCTTTTTTTTGTGACGGTCGGACCCTTGGGGGCCGGACGGGCAGCAGCCTGCGGTTTGCTCTTTCCTCTCATATAAGTAGGAGAGCCCCCGCCCTTTCTGTTCACACTGGCAGCCTGCGGGTAATCGGAAAATTCCTTTGAGTTTGAAATTTCCCCTGGGCAGCCGACTTTTTTTCCTTTTTTAATGGGGGGTGAGCTTGTTTCCCATGTTGATGATCCCGAGGTTGACCCTACTTGCCCTCTCCCAAATTTGGGGGGGGGGGGGGGCGACCAAGGGTCCCTTTGAGGAACTCGACGGGATTCCCATCCTTGTCGAGGAAGACTCTAGCGCGGCCGACAAGTGGCTCACGAAATTGGACCGACGCCGCGGCGATAGCCGAGCTGGCGGGGCCCGGGAGCGGCCCACCCACTAGGTGTGGCCCCGAAGGGGAGGACGAAGGGTCCAAGGACCCGCGTTCGTCACGGTTGGTGATCAACCTGGTCTCCCGCGAGGCGTCCTTTGACGCCCTCCTGCTCGAGCAGCGGGGTGAAGCGGCGGTGAGTGCCGAGCTCCCCCGGGCGTCTAACTTGGATGCCTCGGGTGTTGAGCTTGCGATAGCGCCGTCCGAATCTTTCTTGGACGAGATTTATTCCGACGACCCCCTAGGGTCGGGCTCGGAGGGCCTTGAAGAGGACTTGGAGGCTCCTCCTGCAAGGGGAAGGAGAAATGCAACGGGAAGGCGTTGGCGACGGCCTGGCCGGCCTTCGAGTCGGCGGAGGCTTTGGGCTACACTTATGCCCGGTCACTGGAGAGGACCCGTATGTACGGAGTAGGCGACTATGTCGCCCCCGTCGGCTTGGACTGCTGGGGGATTGATGCTGCGAGCACGCTCACTTCCCGAGTCTTTAGCACACTTCGGGAGACGAATAGCATTCCTCCCTTGGTGGGATTTCTTAGACCTGCCCCCGAGGACAGGCCCTCTCATCCCAGGGACGGGTATGTGGCCGTGACGATCGGGAGTCTTGTCTGCGGGTTGCGTCTCCCGCTTCCCACGATCGTCCAGCAAATCTTGACCCGACTAGGGGTCCACGCATGTCAGATGAGCCCGGCGTTCTACCGCCTGTTGGCTACATGCTTCATGGAGTGGCACTGCCAGACGCAGCGTGCCATGACCGTGGACGACTTCCGCAATCTGGTTGCCGTCTTCCCGGCGCCGGGGCAGCCGGGATTTCATATGGCCCGCGCTTGGGGCAACGTGAGGCTGGTCGAAGATTGTGACCCGCCTAGCCGCCGGGCGTGGGTGTGGGTCGCCTCGGACGCCTTTGGCGAGGCGCCCATTCGCTTCGGCCGTCTGGCCGACTTTTCAGCGGACGAGGGGCAGCGGAGCTCCCCTTTGTGAGAGAAATATCGGGGATGTCGGAAGCTCGCAAGGCTGGCGAGCGATTCCGTTCCCCCGAGCCGATGGCGCTCACCGGGTGGTTCCCGCCCTTTGCTCCGGGCACCGAGGAGGCGCTCTGGGCGAGCAGGCCCCCGAGTCCCGAGGCTCAACCAGTCGCTCCTGCTTCCCGAGGTATTTTTACGGTTTTGTACAACTTTTCGTTTTGACAGGAACCTGACCTTCGTTACTTTGTTTTGTGTAGCTGCAAAGAGGCGAGCTAGGAGGCTGGCCCTCGCTTCTCGGGAACCTGAGTCAATGGCGGAGATTCGCTCTAGGGTTGCTGACCGCAAGGCGAAGGGAGAGCGCGTTGAGACTGCCGGTCTAGTCGAACCGGAGTCTCGGGCTTCTTTGAAGAGGGCTTCGACATCGGCACCTCCCGATGAGCGTTCCGAACCCAAGAGGGCGAACTCGGCGGTGGAGCTGGAGGCGATAGAGGCTCGAGGGGATTGTTTTCGCCACCTCGAGGGATCCCCACTATCTTGGTGGAAGGGCGTGGTGTCGAATGGGACATTGCTTTCTTCCATGCGGGGGTTACTGACGCTCAGAGGGTTAGTATTTCTGTTTATCTTGTTGTAAGCGTAGGTTTTAGTTTTAACCTCTGCTTCTTTGTCGTCACAGGCGTATGCGAGGGCCGTGCGTAGCGACAGGATTTTGCATGACTTCATCCGGCGCTTAGGGGCATCTCAGGAGGAGCTCGCTCGGACGAAGGCTAGGTTGGCTCAGGTCGAGCGAGGTTCGCACCCGGGGGCGGAGACCGAGACGCTTCGAGACCAGCTTCGTGAGGCCAGGGTGGAACTCCAAATCGCACAAGATCAGCGTGTCGTAGCCCAACTGTCGGTTGCCAAGATGGCGGGGGAGCTCACCGAAGAATGGCGAGCTTGCGAGGTGGCGACCCGATCAGCGGAGATTTTTCGCACTGAGGTTACTGACCTTCGGAGGCAAGTGGATGCTCGATCCGATGCCTTGGAGACGTCGCACCGCCAGCTTACTTCGAGCGAAGCGGCGCGTGTTCGGGCGGAGCGCGAGCACGACTCTCTGGCGGAGGAAAATGCTCGCCTTTCGTCCCAGCTTGCTGAAGCGGAGCGAAGAGCGTCCGACTTGCAGGATGACTACGACATAGGGACCGAGGAAGCCCGTCGTGCCGGAGCGGTGGAATGTCGAGACGCGACCGCGACCGAGAACGAGGCCCGGGGGGTCACTTTTGACTTCTTCGACACCTTGTTCCCCTTGCTGGATGAGGGTGCTCCTTGAGCCGAGTGGCTTTCTTTTTCAGCGCGTATGTTTAGCGCTTTGCTTCCTTTTCCTTTTTCTATGATTTTATTTATTTTTCACGCACTTTTTGTTAAGCACGTGTTTATCAGAGCCGTGACTCTTTTTTATTTATGAGATATTTTTGTCGCTTTCATGTTGAATGCCTATCTCATTTTTCGAGTAATTTTCACTCGTATATGGCTTCTTTGCGGGCTGACATGGCCCGAAGGGCTTGTTCCCCTACCAATAGTTTTGGCGGGTTTTGTGCCTCTAGCTGGGATTTGTCCTCCGCCCATTTCGTCGTTACGACTCGTCGTCGTTTAAACGTTCGATGCGAGGGGGTGTTTGTGCCCAGTTAGGCGATTGGCCGACCCGTGTTTGAACGGTCGCATCGGCCCGTCGGGTTAGGCCGACGATTCAGCGTGCCTAATGTGGCCGTGGCCCAGTGACTTCGCTTCATGCTTTTCGGCGATCGAAGAGGTCGTACCGGGTAGTTCCCGGGGGCTCTGCGTCCGTGCCTTTGGCGACCGGACGTGTATGCGCCGGGTTGGGCCGGCATCTTTTTGGACCCCGTGCTTTTGAGCGACGAGCTCGCCGGGTTAGGCCGGCGACTTCGAGCTCGCGCTGTTCGAGCGACCGAGCTCGTCGGGTTAGGCCGGCGTCTTTGAGCTCGCACTGTTTGAGCGACCGAGCTATCTGGGTTAGGCCGGCGTCTTCGAGCTCGCGCTGTTCGAGCGACCGAGCTCGCCGGGAGCGATCGAGCTCGCCGGGTTGGGCCGGCGTCTTTGAGCTTGCGCTGTTTGAGCGACCGAGCTCGCCGAGTTAGGCCGGCGTCTTCGAGCTCGCGCTGTTTGAGCGACCGAGCTCGCCGGGTTAGGATGGCGTCTTCGAGCTCGCGCTGTTTGAGCGACCGAGCTCGCCGGGTTAGGCCGGCGTCTTTGAGCTCGCGCTGTTTGAGTGACCGAGCTCGCCGGGTTAGGCCGGCGTCTTCGAGCTCGCGCTGTTTTAGCGACCGAGCGTTTATGATGCGCCGGCTGAGCCTGACGTCTTTAGTGTTCGCGCCCTTGAGCGTCGGAACGTAGGTGCGCCGGGTTAGGCCGGCGTCTTTTTAGCGTTCGCGCCCTGGAGCGTCGGAACGTAGGTGCGCCGGGTTACGCCGGCGTCTTTTGGGCCCGCTTTCCCTGGAGCAAGCGAACGTGGATGCGTCGGGTTAGGCCGACGTCTTTTGGGCCCGCTCACCCTGGAGTGAGCGAATGCGATTGCGCCGGGTTAGGCTGGCGTATTTTGGGCCCGCTTGCCCTGGAGTGAGCGAATGCGATTGCCCCGGGTTAGGCCGGCGTCTTCGAGCTCGCGCTGTTTGAGCGACCGAGCGTTTATGGTGCGCCGGCTGAGCCTGAAGTCTTGTGGGTTCGTGCCCTGAAGCAAGCGAACGCGCTTTGCGTCGGGTTAGGCCGACGTCTTTTTAGTGTTCGCGCCCTTGAGCGTCGGAACGTAGGTGCGCCGGGTTAGGCCGGCGTCTTTTTAGTGTTCGTGCCCTTGAGCGTTAGAACGTAGGTGCGCCGGGTTAGGCCGGCGTCTTTTTGGGCCCGCTTGCCCTGGAGCAAGCGAACGCGGGTGCGTCGGGTTAGGCCGACGTCTTTTAGGCTCGCTGACCCTGGAGTGAGCGAACGCGATTGCGCCGGGTTAGGCCGGCGTCTTTTGGGCTCGCTTGCCCTGGAGCAAGCGAACGCGGGTGCGTCGGGGTAGGCCGACATCTTTTGGGCCCGCTCACCCTGGAGTGAGCGAATGCGATTGCGCCGGGTTAGGCCGGCGTCTTCGAGCTCGCGCTGTTTGAGTGACCGAGTGTTTATGGTGCGTCGGCTGAGCCTGACGTCTTTTGGGTTCGTGCCCTGAAGCAAGCGAACGCGCTTTGCGTCGGGTTAGGCCGACGTCTTTTTAGTGTTCGCGCCCTTGAGTGTCGGAACGTAGGTGCGCTGGGTTAGGCCGGCATCTTTTTAGTGTTCGCGCCCTTGAGCGTCAGAACGTAGGTGCGCCGGGTTAGGCCGGCGTCTTTTTGGTGTTCACGCCCTTGAGCGTCGGAACGTAGGTGCGCCGGGTTAGGCCGGCATCTTTTTGGTGTTCGCGCCCTTGAGCGTCGGAACGTAGGTGCGCCGGGTTAGGCCGGCGTCTTTTTGGTGTTCGCGCCCTTGAGCGTCGGAACGTAGGTGCGCCGGGTTAGGCTGGCGTCTTTTTAGCGTTCGCGCCCTGGAGCGTCGGAACGTAGGTGCGCCGGGTTAGGCCGGCGTCTTTTAGGCCCGCTCACCCTGGAGTGAGCGAACGCGATTGCGCCGGGTTAGGCCGGCGTCTTTTGGGCCCGCTTGCCCTGGAGCAAGCGAACGCGGGTGCGTCGGGTTAGGCCGACGTCTTTTGGGCCCGCTCACCCTGGAGTGAGCGAATGCGATTGCGCCGGGTTAGGCCGGCGTCTTTTGGGCCCGCTTGCCCTGGAGCAAGCGAACGCGGGTGCATCGGGTTAGGCCGACGTCTTTTGGGCCCGCTTGCCCTGGAGCAAGCGAACGCGGGTGCGTCGGGTTAGGCCGACGTCTTTTGAGCCCGCTGACCCTGGAGTGAGCGAACGCGGGTGCGTCGGGTTAGGCCGACGTCTTTTGGGCCCGCTCACCCTGGAGTGAGCGAACGCGATTGCGCCGGGTTAGGCCAGCGTCTTTTACTCAAACCATATCGCGCCGGGTTAGGCCGGCGTCTTTTGGTGTTCGTGCCCTTAGGCTAGCGAACCTTTGTTTGGCTCAAATTTGGCCTTTTTTGGGTTTGAGGCAGCGCCTTTACGCGACTTACATGCGTCTCGGAAGACGTCTTTCACCTGCGCCTTTACGCGTCTTACGGCACGCCGGGAAGGCCGACGTTTTACTCGAACCCGTATGCACGAAGGGCCGTCGGGGTCCGAGCTTCCTAAGTCTATATCCCCGTGGGGGACTTAGGCCTTTTGCGTCGGGTTAGGCCGACGTCTTTTCTCGGACCCGTATGCCTGATGAGCCGTCGGGGCCCAAGCTTCTTAAGCCTTTGTATCCCGTGAGTGGGGGGCTTAAGGTTTTTTTCTATATACCGTAATTTCTTGAGTGTACGTCTCAGGACCCGTAGCCCCCCTAGTTTTTAGTTTACAGGTCGTGCCATGATGACTAAAAACTGTGATAAAGTGGGTGAAAAGACCGCAAACTTTATTTTTATTACGTTTAGCTAACAGAGAACATCCTTGAACAGTGGCGCGTAGGCCTTATTGAATAAGGGAAATCGGAGCAATAAATGGGGAGACTTGGTCACTGGTGGTACTGCCTCAAGTGCTCGGCGTTCCACGGGTGCCGGATTGGAGTTCCGTCCGTGTGTTCGATGTAGTAGGTTCCGTCGTGTATGACTTGTCGAACTCTATATGGTCCTTCCCGATTTGGGCCCAGGACCCCGGCTCCTTGTACTTGGGTGTTTTGGAACACGCGTATGAGTACAAGGCTGCCGACGGCGAAGATCCGCCTTTTGACTTTGGCGTTGTAGTATCTCTCAACCTTTCGCTTTTGTGCAGCGAGTCTGGTGAGGGCCTCGGATCTTTTCTCGTCGATTAGATCCAATTCGAGGCGCACGGCCTCATCATTTTCTTTTTCGTCGAAAGTGTCGACCCGGTAGGTGGGGACTTCCGTTTCCACGGGGACTACTGCTTCAATCCCAAAGGCTAGGGAGAAGGGGGTCTCTCCGGTGGCGTTTCAAACGGTCGTTCGATAGGCCCATAGGATGAAAGGCAATTCCTCAGCCCAGGCACCTTTTTTTGGCTTCGAGCTTTTTCTTGAGGTTGCTTTTAATCGTCTTGTTGACGGCTTCGACTTGGCCATTAGCCTGTGGATGTCGCGGGGATGAGAATGTCTTGCTTATCCCTAACTGGACGCAGATATCTCTAACCCTCGCGTTGTCGAACTGCGCGCCGTTATCGGTCACGATCGACGCGGGGATGCCGCGGTGGCATATTATGGACTTCCAGATGAAGTTTGTAGTGTTGGCCTCGGTGATCCTGGCCAGAGGCTCGGCTTCGACCCACTTAGTGAAGTAGTCGATAGCGACGATGGCGTATTCGTATTCCCTCGGGGCATTGGGAAGCTTGCCGATAATGTCTACGCCCCATTTTGCGAAGGGGCGTGGAACAACGATGCTACTCAGGGGAGATGGCGGCTGACGTGGAACGTTGGAGAAACGTTGACACTTGTCGCACTTTCTTGCCCAGTCGTAGGCATCTTTTTTCATCGTTGGCCAGAAATAGCCTTGTCGAAGCGCCTTGGGCGCGAGGGACCTCCCAGCGGCATGGTTTACGCAGAGGCCTTCGTGGAACTCGCGGAGGACCTTAGTCGACTCGACGCTGTTGAGACATCGGAGCAGCGGGGTTGAATACCCGCGCTTGTATAAGGCTTCGCCCATCAACACGTATTTGGATGCGAGGGCTTTCAGCCTTTCGGCTTCTCTGCGGTCTTCGGGAAGTACCCTTCTTCGCAAGAAGTCCGTAAGCGGGGTCATCCAAGTTGGATGAACGGCGCTCTCAATCGTTCCAACCTCGTCACGTGAGACGGATGGTCGCGAGAGAGACTCGATTGGGATAGTTCCCAACCTGTCTTCGGTGATACCGGATCCGAGGCGAGCTAAGGCGTCAGCCTCGGAGTTCTCTTCTCGTGGGATCTGGATGATCTCGAACCAGGAGAAGGCATCCAGCTTGGAATTTGTCTTTGCCAAGTAGGCGATCATGTTAGGCTCTTTGGCAATGTTGTCGCCTTTAACCTGATTTACGATCAACTGTGAGTCACAATGTATTCGTAAATTCTGTACGATGAGCTTTTGAGCGAGCTCTAGCCCTACGATGAGGGCTTCGTACTCGGCCTCATTGTTGGAGGCCTGGAATCCGTAGTGGAGGGCGTAGCGTAACTTTTCTCGGTCGGGATTTGTCAGAATTACGCCGGCGCCTGCTCCTTGGGCATTAGATGCCCCGTCTACGTGTAGTTCCCAGATGGGACCCGTAGGGTCGACCTTTCTCTTTCGAGACGACAAGTCGTCGGTCGAGTCGTCTTCTGCTCTTCCCATGTCGGGAGTGTAGGAGAATTCTGCTACGAAATCAGCTAAAGCTTGAGCCTTTATTGCCGGCCTCGGATGAAACTCAATCCCGTACTCGCTCAATTCTTGGGACCAGATCGCCATGCGAGTCGATGTTCCCTTTTGAAGAGCTTTACCGATGGGGTGTCCTGTTCAGACAACAACCGGGTGAGCCTGGAAGTAGGGGCGTAGCTTTTTGGCGGCTATGATGAGAGCGAGAGAGAGCTTCTCTATCTCTGTATAACGCGTTTTGGCATCAAGTAGGGCTTTGCTTACGTAGAAGATGGGCCATTGAGCCCTATCTTCTTCATGGATCAGCACAACGCTTACGGCTCGTTCGGAGACCGCGAGGTAGACGTAGAGCGTCTCGCCTTCCTTTGGCTTGGAGAGGAACGGAGGTGTCCCGAAGTAGGCCTTCATTTCTTGAAAGGCCTTCTCGCACTCGTCCGTCCATTCAAAGCCATCCGTCTTCTTTATTGCTCTGAAGAACGGTTGACACCTGTCGGTTACTTTGGCCACAAAACGTGAGAGGGCGGCAATCCGACCGGTCAGACTTTGGACTTCCTTGACACGTCGCGGAGACTTCATGTCAAGGAGTGCCTTGATTTTCTCGGGGTTCGCTTCGATACCTCGACGGCTAACTATGTAGCCTAGGAACTTCCCGGACTCGACCCCGAACACGCATTTGTTGGGGTTGAGCTTCATTTTGTACCGGCGGAGGATTAAGAACATCTCCCTCAGGTTGTCTACGTGATCGGTGGCCAGTAGGCTTTTAACGAGCATGTCGTCCACGTATACTTCCATGGTCTTGCCGATTAGGTCGGCGAAGATCCGGTTTACCAATCGTTAGTAAGTAGCTCCTGCATTCTTAAGGCCGAAAGGCATGACCCTGTAGCAGTAGAGACAGCGATCAGTGACAAAGGTTGTCTTGATCTGATCGGGCTCGTGCATTCGTATCTGGTTATAGCCCGAGTAGGCGTCCATGAAACTTAGGAGTTCATGTCCTACCGTGGCGTCGACCAGTTGTTCGATGCGTGGGAGTGGAAAGCAATCTTTCGGGCAGGCTTTGTTAAGATCTTTGTGATCTATGCAAATGCGCCACTTCCCGTTAGGCTTTTTGACCATGACCACATTGGCCACCCACTTTGGGTACTTGGCTTCTCGTATGAAACCAGCGTAGAGAAGTTTTTCGACTTCCTCGTTTATCGCTAGGTATCGTTCGGGGTTGAACGCACGTCTAGCTTGTACCTTTTCAGTGATAGTTTTATCGTCATTCAATCGGTGCACAATCGCATCGGGGTCTATGCCGGGCATGTCTGCATGTGTCCATGCAAAGACATCCTTAAACTCCCGAAGGAAGGACGCGAGTTGAGTTTTGATGGCGAGAGGGAGCTGTGCACCGATCTTCACCACCTGGTCAGGTTTAGCTTCGTCGAGAACGATCGAAGTGAGATCATCGGGGGTGTCAACTTTCAACCTCTCGATATCGTCGCGGGGGTCTAATTCCCCGAGTTGCCGTGCGTTTTTCTGATCACACGGGTAGTCGTCTTCCAGTTGGTAGATCGTGTTAACCCTTTTTTCAGCGGGCTTGCCGTCTACGCCTTGGACGTAGCATATCCTCGCTTGGGTTTGATCACCGGCCATGACGCCAATTCCCTCTTCGGTGGGGAATTTCACTAGCAGGTGATAAGTGGACGTGATAGCCCTTAGTCTGTTCAACGTGGGTCGCCCAATGATAACATTGTAGGGCGACTCCTGGTCGACCACAAGAAAGGGGACCATGTGAACGACCTCGATGCCTCCGGTAGTTCCGAAGGTGACTGGTAAATCAATGATTCCTGCAGTCATGACCTTTTCTCCCGTCCTCTCTGGCTATGACAAACTCCAAACTCAATGCCTTCTCTTGGATGGACCCGATTGTCGAGTTTCTGCGAAGAGGGGAACTTCCCGATGACCGCAAAGAAGCCGATAAGCTGAGAGTCTTAGCATCCAAGTACACGCTTCGAGATGACATACTCTATAAGCGCGGTTACTCAGTGCCGCTGCTCCGATGCCTCAATAGCGTCGAGTCGACCAAGGTCCTCTGTGAAATACACGAGGGCATCTATGGGAACCACGCCGCTGGAACTTCCATCGCGCTCAAAGCACTTAAGCAAGGCTATTTCTGGCCTACCATGAAGAGAGATGCTTGTGATTGGGAAAGGCGCTGCGACAAGTGCCAACGCTTCTCAGAAATCCCGCGACAGCCGCCAACCCCGTTAAGCAGCATCGTCGTCCCGCGTCCCTTCACTAAGTGGGGCGTGGACATTATCGGCAAGCTCCCTAGAGCGCCAAGACAATATGAGTACGCCATAATTGCCATAAACTACTTCACTAAGTGGGTAGATGTTGTCAATGGTGCCCACAAGAAGAGTTGTAGTCTTTATTTTGTACATTTGATGTAATAAAGTCTCACGAAGACTCTTGCTTGTAATTGCTTATTCATTAATAAAAATTTGAAACGTTCATTCATTCTTCCTTGTATGTTTGAAGCTTTATGATAAAACATTAGTCTTTAGTCCATTAAACAAACTTAACAACTTACAAAGAGACAAATGTAGATTTTCATGAACAAACTCTTCGTAGTTTGCTTAAAACGATATATTCGCAATCTAAGGGTCAAAGGACTTTTGACCTCAGTACGATTGTTGGGAGAATCTATGATGCCTGGTTATGGGGCATTGAAAGTTGGAGACTCTATAGTTCTTCTAGGTATCTTCCGAAGGTACTGAATTGACCAGTGTACTTCTAGAGACAAAATAAGAACAAACCATTTAACCTATTATGTCTCGAAGTCACTACGTATGAATTGCATCATGCTTACCTTAATCCTGAAATGAGACATGTCATTTCATAGCTTACGTATTCTCATTTGAGAAAGTTAGAGTTCGGACTCACTATGTGATTCCGAACAGGACCTATTGGTGAAGTACTAGGTTATGAAGATGTCATGAGTAACTTTGTGAAGTTCTCATAGATATCGAATTCATGTACAAGATTGCTGAAATGCAATGTATATCACCTCATGCTTTGTTCCTTGGAATGTGAATAAGTGAACTGGCCAGTTTCCAAATTGATTCTTGACTCTTTTGGATTAAACAATGTGACTTGTTAGCTCCTCGTCAATACATTGTTTCTAACTTATTCACAAGCGACAAAGGAGTTGAGGAAATAACAGCTAGAAGGGTAAAATGGTAATTTTGTAAATCCCGACTAGTTGATGATATTCATGAAGGGTAAACATAGATGATATTCAGTGGATCCGCTCATCATAATTTGGTTGAATTCTTGAGTAGAAAATAAATTCATTTGAACCGAGAGATTTTCAGTGTCAACTCTTTAGTGGAGTCAGTTGACATTAAGCTAAACTTGGAAAAGGATTGTGAAATTTTGAGTCCAAGTGTTTAGCTCAAGCTTTGTTCATTTGGATCCATGAGGTCACAGTCCCAAATTACATCGAGTAGGAATAGTTAAACTAGAAGCTAAGTCAAAACAAGAACGAGACAAGTTTTATGAAAATTGTCAAAAGGGTATTTTTGTCCTTTTGGACATAGGATGAAATGAATGTCAATAAATTTTTTGACAAGGTCATTTTATGACTTAAGACCACTCGACCAAAATTTATTTAATTTGGCCTTGTGGATTAATTTCATTTCATAAGAATTTTATTGAAAATTCTTAATGGGCATTTCTCATGTTGTCATGAACAAATGAAGAAGCTTCTAGAAGCTCCTTCTAGAGAGCATTGGCCGCCCAACACAAAGAAAGAAATGGAGATTATTTTGTGCATAAATGTATTTAGATACTTGCCAAAAGAAAAAGAGGAAACAAATTTCCTATACAAGGCATAGGGAATTTCGGCCAAGTAAGTCAAGGGAGAAGCAAATAAAAGAGGAAACAAATCCAAGGATATGCATGGATCCTCTTGGCCGTGTGAAATAACACTACTACAAATTAACATATTGGGTGCGGAAGGGTATTAGGTGCGACATGTCGCACCTAAATGTCGCACCTAAGAACATATTAGGTGCGACATGTCGCACCCGATAGTCTTCCATGCGCCTAAAAATGTCGCTGATGATTATGGCTATCCGGTGCGACTTTGTCGCACCTGATATGCAATTGTCGCACCGGATACTATTGGGTGCGACAGATGTCGCACCTAATACCATTGGGTGCGACTTGTGTCGCACCTAATGGGTTTTAAAATTTAAAACGGTCAGAAATTCCCCCCGAATATTTTGGGTTCTGGAATTTCACATTGGGTGCGACAGTGTCGCACCTAATAGTCATATTAGGTGCGACACTTATGACTATTAGGTGCGACTGTGTCGCACCTAATAGGTTTAGGGTATTTAAAAACCCGAGCTTCTTCTTCTTCGCCCAAACCAACTCTCTCACTCTCTAACTCTCTCTTCTCTCTCTAACTCTCTCTCTCTCTCTCTCTCCGACGCTCGTCCCCGGCGTCAACAGCCCCGCCTCCAGCCCGACGCTCGTCCCCGGCGCGACCATCCCCGCCTCTAGCGCCCGACGCTCGTCCCCGGCGCGACCAGCCCCGCCTCCAGCCCGACGCTCGTCCCCGGGCGACTAGCCCCGCCTCCAGGCCGACGCTCGTCTCCGGCGGACCAGCCCCGCCTCCATTCCCCGGCGCCGTCCTCCAGGTAAGCCTCACACTCTCTCTCTCTCTCTCTCTGTCTCACTCTCTCTCCGTCAATCTCACTCTGTCTCTCTCCGACCAGGCCTGACCCACCCGAACATCCTCCGGCGACCAGGCCCGACCCACCCTCTCACCGCTCCGGCCTTGCTCCCCGGTACTTCACCACCTCGCTCCCTCCTCGAACACCACCGAGAACGAAAACCGAGAGGCCCGACTCCGTTGCACACCTGTTCGTTCCATTCTCTCTCTCGCTCGCCTTTTGGATTCAGACAAGAATATCTCGGTATGACGAATCCAAATTCCGTGGCTTTTTTTTTTTGCAATGTGTGTCTGTGTGTGATTAGATCCCGGTATTTTACTCGCAGCCCCGTCGTCTCAGTGCCTCGTCGTCGCCTCGGAAAAACGTTAGGTATTTGTAATTATTAATATTTATAGATTATTTAATATTTTTAGATTATTTCATATAGATTAATTAGTAATATATATGAAAATAGTAACATGTTAGATTAAATGATAATATAACTTTGATGAAAATAGTAGCATATAGTAATAGTCAATTTTTTTTAATAATGTGTAATATGATAGATTAGATTAATTAAGTTAAAAGTAATATATTAAATTAATTAGTAACGTGTTTAGTGTAATTTAATGTAATTGTAACATGATTTGTTTAAGTTGATTGCAATTTGTTGAAAATTTGGTTAATTAATTAATTTAATACTTTTTTAGTTAGATTAATTAATAATATATATGAATATATTTTAAAATGAATTAGTAACATATTTAATTTAATTTAAACTTATTGATAAGATAATAAATGGAGCTACATAGGTTCAATTTAGTATTTAGTATGTTAATAAGATAGTCTTGGTTGGTTATATATGTGTTTTTTTTTTAATTGCAGATTTTGGTTAGTCAATATTTTAGGGGAAACTCTGCCGAATTTTCGGTAGAATAAAACGTATTTCTCAAGAAAATTAACTCTTTTGATAATATATTTTAACGAATTAACTAATTTGTCGAAATTGGTTAACTCGTTAATGAAATCAGTAGTGAATTTGTATATATTAACGAATTCTAACCACTTTTCAAAATTAATACATGTCAATCACAATTTCTCTTTCATTCTTACAAATTCGCTCTCGAATCTTTCAAATATTAACGATCCACTATCAATTTCCTAACAATTCATCACTCTCAATTTCATAATAATTCACTCTAAATTTCAAATATTAACGATTCACTCTCAATTTTACGTCTCAATTTCCTAATAATTCAATCCTACAAAATCAATTCTAACGATTCAGTTTTATCCCCCAATTTCCCGTCTCATTCAGAAGAATGTCAAATCCAAGTAGGGACTGGATTACCGAGAACAATCGGTTGAGTTTGCAATATAAAACAGGGGTTAACGAGTTTATCCGCGTTGCAAGCAGACTCCCGAACGAAAACGGTCATTATCGTTGTCCTTGTAAGTCTTGCAATAACGTGAGATGTCTGGACATCGGGGTCGTAAAGAATCACCTGTTGAACAAGGGGTTTACTCCGGGATACACCGAATGGTATCATCACGGCGAACGTCGAATGGTAGAAGCTGCCAACGAGACTAACCAAAGAGGAGTCGGTGGATTGCACGATGCTCTCCATGATATAATGGATCACGAGGACTTCGACGATTTTACGGATCCGACTCCGAGTGAAGTGCGTGCAGATGAGCAAGTGGAAGATTTGTTCGCTGAGTTGGAAGTAGAATTGTACCCTGGGTGCAAAGAGTTTTCGTCTTTGTCGTTCTTGGTTTCGTTGATGCACATCAAAGTCACGAACCATTGGACGAACAAGTCGTTTACAGAATTGTTGCAGCTCTTGAGGAAGTCTCACCCAATTGGTAATCGAATTCCGGAAAAACACTACGAGGCAAAGGCGAAGCTGAAGCGTTTCAGCATGGGATATGATATGATTGACGCGTGCATCAACAATTGTGTGTTATTTCGGAAAGATCTCGAGAAAGCTGAAGTGTGCCCAATTTGCAATGAGAGCAGATGGAAGCCAACGGGGAAGAATGTATCACAAAAGATATTACGATACTTTCCCTTGAAAGATCGATTGAAGTGATTGTACGCTTCTCGACACACGTCGCTTGAGATGCAGTGGCATGAACGAGATCGCGTCAAAGAAGAAGGCGTTTTGCGACATCCAACAGATGGTTCGACGTGGAAGAATCTAGATGAGAGACACCCAAATTTCGCTGCAGAGCCTCGTAACGTACGTCTGGGACTAGCTTCTGATGGGTTCAACCCGTTTGGGGAAATGAGTCTAGCGTATAGTATGTGGCCCGTGGTACTAACTGCGTACAACTTGCCACCTTGGTTGTGCATGAAAAAAGAGTACTTGATGCTAACGCTTTTGATACCTGGACCGAGCTCACCTGGAAAAGACATGGACGTATTTTTAGAACCACTAGTTGAAGAGCTGAAAGAATTGTGGGATAATGGATTCCAAGTGCGAGACGGGGCGAACGATGAAGTGTTTCGGTTGCGTGCCGCGCTTCTATGGACGATAAACGACTTTCCGGCTCGATCGTATTTGTCAGGATGGAGTGGCCAAGGGTATCTTGCTTGCCCCACGTGCAACATTGAGACGCCATCTATGAAAATTAGAAACAGGATTGTCTACTATGACCATCGTCGATTCTTGCCTACGCCTCACCGATTGAGGAAAAGCACTGATCACTACGTAAATCGTCACGAGAAGCGCCTGAAACCTGTCAAGTTGACTGCGCAAGACATACTCGATCAGTTGACTAGTGTGTCTTCCACGAAAACCGGCAAGAATATCGGTAAACGAAAACGTGCTGAGTGCGAATTGAATTGGACCAAAAAGAGCATCTTTTATAAGTTGTCTTACTGGTCAGAATTGGAGTTGAAGCACAACATGGACGTCATGCATATAGAGAAGAACGTGTGCGAGAATCTTCTCGGGACGATGCTCAGCTTGGAAAAGAAGAACTACGATACGGAGAAGTCGAGATTTGACTTGATGGACTTGAAAATCAAGTCTTCTCTGCACTTGAGACAACAAAGGAATGGGTGGTACAAACCGCCAGCAGCGTACACGTTAACGCTTGAGCAGAGACACCGGTTTACCGAGTTCCTTCAATCTGTTAAATTCCCAGACGGGCTCGCTGGAAATTTGAAGAAAAATGTAACTGCTGACGGGAAACTCACAGGTTTGAAGTCGCACGATTGTCACGTGATCATGCAGAGGCTGTTGGCTGATGGTATTCGCCCTTTTGTGCCAAAACCGATACAAGAGACGATCTCAGAGCTCTGCAACTTTTTCAAGTTGATCAGTTCTAGAACCCTGAGAGTGGACGATCTCGAAAAAGCGCAAGATTCAATCATTGAGATATTGTGTAAGCTTGAGATGATATTTCCGCCAGCTTTTTTCACGATCATGGTTCACGTGACAATTCATCTACCAGATGAAGCGTTGTGTGGCGGTCCAGTGCATATGCGATGGATGTACCCAATTGAGAGACACCTTGGAACGTTAAAACAATTTGTCAGAAATAGAGCTAGACCCGAAGGCTCCATTGCGGAAGCGTACGTTGTAGAAGAGGCATTGACATTTGTTGCAAGGTATCTCGAAGATAAGAAAACTGTCGATGAAGTTCAAGTGCGGGAACTTAGTGTTTTTCGATCTAAAAACTGTGTGCCTTACGGGATGATGAAGCCGATAGTTTTAGACGACGACCAAAAAGAGAAGGCGGAGTGGTACATTTTTACCAATTGTCCAGAAATCGATCCGTATTTGATGTAAGGGATTCTTTCATTTAAATATGTACATAATCTAGCTCATTGATTTACATCTAATTACGTAATGTTAACAGTGAGCATTTGGAACTTATACAAAATAACTCTGAAGCGTGAACTGCAGATTCTGATCTCGAAGCAATGCACAGAAAAGAATTCAAAATTTGGTTTGCTAAAAAGGTAAACCGAAAGGATTCATTTGCAAAAA
The DNA here is from genome assembly GCF_054948205.1 of Urtica dioica subsp. dioica. Lineage (NCBI taxonomy): Eukaryota > Viridiplantae > Streptophyta > Magnoliopsida > Rosales > Urticaceae > Urtica > Urtica dioica. The sequence goes on from NC_142762.1 coordinate 11,883,599, forward strand.
ATTGCTACTAAAATTGCTAATGACATCATCTTAATTTGTATATTCCAGATTTATGACATGAAAGTTAGTGGTTTCGACGTGTCTGAAGAACTTTACGCGTTGTCTACGGGATCTATGCAAATTGCTCATCAGTATCCGAGTTGCTTTGTGAATGGCGTGAAGTTCATCACTCGTCGTCGTGATAACCAACGAATCACCCAGAATAGCGGTGTTTGTGTGCCCTTGAACGACTTCAACTTTTACGGTCGAATGGAAGACGTAATCGTGCTGAACTATACACATAACTGTCGTGTCGTACTGTTCAAATGCATATGGTATGGTGACAAGTACAATGCAGGACGTGTAGTGCACGTTGATAAGACCACCGGAGCAACGATTTCGTATACCGCCAAAGAGTGGTTTACAGAAGAGCCGTTTATACTCGCGACTCAAGCGAAACAAGTGTTTTACATCCAAGATCTCGTTAAGGGTCGCGAATGGGAAATCGTTCAGGAATGCAATCAACGTGGGATATGGGACATTCCTGAAGTTGATCCGACCACTTCAGCATCGATTCCATTGACAATAGAATTGTCAAATATCGACCGTCTTAATCATCGACACGAAACTGCTACGGCCGAGCTTGTTAATGTCGTTGAAGATGATGAAGAAGTGGATGAAGAAGATGAGGCGCTTGCCGTTTTTGAGGGAGACGATGTTGATGTCGATACTAACATTACATTGAGTGACAACGATGAATGACTAACACCATGTAATAACCGTAGTCGTCGAATAGTAATTACATAGTAATTAAAAATACTAACTACAATTCATTTTGCAGGATGTCTACTTCAGGTCAGGACCCATCAGGAGGAGAGCGTGACCCCCCGCAGATGCCGAGGAAGAAGCGGGGACCAACGACTGGCGTCGTTTCTGCGAGAGCTCGTGTTGGGACCCCTGGAGCGAACACAGTTCGCTACGATCAGAATGCGCAGGCGTTCTACCAAGACGTCAGGGAGCAAAATCCGTTGATCGGGACGTTCCAAAACCGATTAGGAAACCTGATCAAGAGTACCATTCCAGTCGACCTCCCAGACTGGAATCATGTGCCTGCGCAGAGTGTGGCGGCTCTTATGAACTCGATTCATAACAAGTATAACTTCGTTTATGCACATCCCGAGAGTGGCGAGCTTGTGCCTGCAGATCCTATTCGCAACGAGATTGATATGGCTATCATTCGCGATGCGAAGAGGATGCGTCGTGGCCAGAAGTCGAGGTTGTCGCAGCTCTTCTTCAAGACATTTTGCGGGAGTAAGGATCTCGCTAAAAATGAAACTCCCGATGGCTACAACCAGGAAGCCTGGTTGAAAGCAATAGAGGTGTTCGACTCGCCAGAGCATAAGGTATGAGTTGAACTTCCGATGATTATTCGAATTTCTTAAAATTAAACTTCACGTATTTATGTCTTGCAGGCGAAATCTCTCCGCAACCGGGAAAATTCGAAGATGAAGAAGACGAAGGCGAGGCAAGGCTCGCTTAGTTTTTTTGGTCATCGCTCGAGGAACGTAAGTCTCTTAAAATTAATATGTAATATATATGTGATTCATATTTTAATGTTGAAAAATTACAGCGAAGAGAAGATGGGAGTATAGGCTCGGCTTTAGCGATATGGTTAGAAAAACACCAGGACGCTAAGGGATCGTGGACGACGGACTTCGCAAAGACGCAATACGTAAGTTAATTTTTTTTATTTACTATATTTAATTACTTTATTTCTTCTTATCTGATAAGTTTTTTGTGGTTTTATTTTGAAGGATCAAGTCGCTGCCCAGACGATAGATATTTTGCGGCAAGCGGAGGAGCAAAACATCGTGATCTCCCAAGAAGATGCGGAGATGTACGCGATGCGCGATGTTTTGGGAGTGCGCAGAGACTGGGAAGTCGGTTTAGGGCCTTCGATCCCAAGGTCATCGTTGGGTGTTGCCCAAACGCTAGATGGAGGCTCGTCAAGTTCGTCATCTCAGACCGATCCATTGGTTGCCGAGATGCGAGCTCAGATGGATGCCCAACAAGCCGAGCTGCAACTGATGCGGCAACAGATCGCCTTCCTCAGCCAGCAGCACAACCAGCCTCCCACGACTCCTCAACCTCCGCCTGCATCGCAACCAGGTGGGACGGATCAGCAGACGCCAGGTTCGACGCCAGGTTCCACGCCAGGTTCTATGGATTACTTGCGAGACCGTCCTTACGGAAGCGGCGGAACGAGCGGCAGCGCGTCAGGCAGCGGTGGACGAGGACGCGGAAGCGGTTCTCGAAGTTCCGGCAGAGGAAATTCTACTATCGATAAGTTTTATAAGAAAAAAAATAGGAATTCATTTTTTTCGTTTTTTGGAAAGAATTTGTATTTTTAATTAAGAATTCTATTTTCAGAATATTATTTCTAATTCATTTAGAATTTTGTTTAATTAATATTATTTGAATTTTTATTTTTAATTCATTTAGAATTATGTAATTCATTTTTATTTTGTTAATTTACTTTTTTTAATTTTGTATTTTTTTTAATTAAACAAACATATTGGGTGCGACATTGTCGCACCGAATACCATGGCGCGAAAACTTTCAGGTGCGACATGTCGCACCCGATATGCCATTACCCGCCAATTCTATAAAATTTGGCAGGAAAATAACTTGGGCATTAGGTGCGATAAGTCACACCTGAAAGTGTCGTACCTAATGGGGTACCTATTAGGTGCGACATGTCGCACCCAATACCTTCTGCGACGGGTTATCAGGTGCGACAGTGTCGCACCTAATAAACCTTTAGGTGCGACATTTGAGGCATTAGGTGCGACATTCGTCGCACCGGATAACGTCTTTTGTCCTAGTGTAAGTGGGAAAGGAGGGAATATTTGCTCATGAATATGTGATATTCTATAGAAGAGGAAACTACCTTATTGAAAGTAAAACCTCTCCTATAACTAGAGCCCTCATTCTTCACATTTCATTCATTCCAAAGTTTTAGAGATTGAGAGCTTCTCTCTCTAGAACCTCTTGGCCGCCCTTCTCTCCTTCTCTTTAAGTTCTTTTCGTTTTTGTTTTGGCACCTAGGTCCTCATTTGACCTAGCGTTTTTAGCTCTTCGACTTTCAGACTTGTTCTTGAGTCATAGTGTTTAAAAGTGCCCACACACTAATTCCTATTTTTCTCGAGTGATTATAGTGATAGAAATTTTCGTGGTTGCTCGAGCTGGCGAGGAAAGAAGAGAGATGTGTTGCGAGGGAGACGAACGTTTTCAACCTTCCGAAGGCTCATCAACGTTCAAGCTTCTAAAAAAGGTTAGTAAATTATTATGGTCATAATAGTTTTTATTTATGTGTACTTGCTCTTTGTCTAGGTTAGTAAAATCGTTTTACTTGTCAAAATAAAATTTTTAAAATTCCGCCGCTTACCCGAAGCGTTAAACTTTTACTTAAACCCTAGATCAATTCCAACAAATGGTATTAGAGCTATGGTCAAAGATATGCATGTACATGTAATTAAAATTATGAGCTTGAAAATCGTTTTCGAAAGTTTACTAATTTTGTGACAAGTTAGAATTGTTTTCTTAGATTTTTTTTTAATTTATTGCTCTTGCCTTTAAATTAAAAATCATGTTGATTTTCTATGAGTTTGGGATGTTAATAAAACACATTAGAATCAGTTCTAAAAGTTTTTAATTTTTTATATTAAAAAACGTGTTTTTAAGTTTGAGAAAATTTCGAGTAAATTTTATGACTAGTTATATTGTCTTGCTAGTTTCTTTTATTTACTTGAATCGTTTTATGCTTGTTGTTATTTCTTTTATATCATGTTATTACCATGTTAATAAAACACAAATAAAAGCCTTAACGACTTCCTAAAACGTTCCGTTACACTCGATTCTTTTTACGCACTAAAAGACCGAACTTTAATTATTTATGTTTTCTTCGAGCTGGAGTAAAACCCACAGTAAAAGTCGCATAACTCTCTGATCAAAATTTGAAATTTAATGATTCTTGAATCAAATTAAATTTCTGTCTGTCTTCTTTCCAATGCCACTGGTTTTGGGTCAAAAGGACATCGGAGCTGCCAGTTATGGCGATTTTACTCCGAAGTGCGCGGCTGTTCCGAAAATCCAGTTTTTTAGAAATCCGGATTTTCAGCCCCACTAACATGAGTTATAGAACTCTAATGAGAAAATTTTCTTGAGAAAAAAATGTTTTTTTATAAGATTATAAACATAATGTGAAAGATTAAAATGTTTTGATTTTTGAAAGTTTAATTGAAATTGAATTTTTACCAAACTAGTTTGAATTTTGAAAAACCGTTTTCGTTTTCAAACTTAAAAATATTTTGTCATCCAAATCAAATAAGTTTTCAAAATGTTTTCAAAACTATATCTATATCACATATGTTCAAAATCTATATGCTCTTGAAAATTTAAGTGGGAGGTCTCTTCGTGGACAAGCCGAAAATAAAAAGATGTGTAATCTCAAACTTTCAATTGTTCGAGTGAGTTGAAGTTCACATTTCTCTCATGCACTTTCCCTGAATAGAAAATAGGAAAAGATCCGAGTATGTACCTTGTGCCTTTATGCACTAACACTGCTCTGAACATGAACTTTTAGGATTCTTTTCTAGTTGTCCGCTCTATCGCTCTATAACTAGGAAAACCATTTCCAAACTTATAAGAGTCGATGTACCAACTCCAAAAACTAAGTGGGAGGGTTATACTCGTTGTTTGTAACCCACGATCCCCAACACAAGTGAAAGAAGTAATTAACGTGAGACTAAGAGTCACTCTTGTGGCCCTCTCTTAAATGGGAGTACTCTAAGGCGTTTTTGCTTCGATCATTGCTCAATGAGCTACGTCCGAGAGTGAGACGATGAATGCAAGGCCTCCCCTTGGGGGATTTTTTTCAAAGTTGATCTTTTGGACTAAGTGGTTGGTTGCACACTTAGGCTTAATCCCTAGTTGTAAGATACCAACTTTTTGAAAAGAAAAAAAAATTACAAAGGACGAAATTGAAATAAAAATGAGACAACTGGGTGAATTTGTGAATAAGTGAATAAGCCTTATCCTTGCCACGTCATAAGGGTTTGGAATATCCCTTGATGTTTATCACTTAACCGAATGAGGGAATCGGCAATCAGGAAAAAAAAAAGAGAAAGAAGAAAGAAGAAGAAGAAGAAGAAGAAGAGAGGGGCTGAGCGGCCAAGAGAGAGAAAGAGAGAGATCGAGCGAGAGAGAGGAGAAGAGAGCGAGAGAGCGAGACTGAGAAGGAGAGAGAGGGAGAAGACGCGAGACCACCAGCACCAGCCCGCGACCCCAGCCCCGTGCGCGCGCCATCCAGCCGACCACCAAGCCTCGCCGCGCGCGTGACCGCCGTGAGGGTTGAGCCGCCGCGAGCTAGAGAGGACGCCGGAGGGTTCAATTCCTCCAGAAACAAGGTGAAACTCTTTTACTCGAATTGAGATTCAAGAGATTAGGGTTTTTGAATTCTGATTTTGGGGGTTTTGTTTTTTAAGCCGATTTAATAGTTTAAGAGCTGATTCAATGATGATTCTTAGGGATTGAGATGGATTGTTCTTGATTTTGAGCGAGCTTGAGTTTGATTTTGTCTTGGCCGTGTGAAATGGTTCTGGCCGTGCATGGTTTGGATGTGTTTAAGTTGATATGGATTTGAGCTTGGTTGTTTTGACGTGACTTTGAGGTTGTTCACTTGTCACTGAGTCTGTGTTTTGAATATTGAGCTTATCCGTTTGAACTCTTGGTCGTGTGTATTGTTTGGCTTGATGAGATTGTGTGGTTCATTTTGGTCTGTTTTGGCTGGATAGTGTAAGGCTGTTTTGATGTCATGGCCGTGAGGATTAAACCAAAAAATCTGAGAATTTAGTATTAATTTTTATGGTTTTGTAGTGGTTTTTGCTGATTTCTTGGTGTGGATTTGGCTGAAATCTGTGTGGTGTGTCGTTAAAAGTAATGGTTTTGTTTTGTTGCGAGTGTGATGTCGAGTGAGGCTCGGTTTTAGGTAGGCTGAACAGGGCTCGGGGCAGCGGCTCGGGACGGCAAGGAGGCTGTCCGAAGTTTAGCAGAGGTGTTGCGCGAGCGACGACAAGACGGAGCCGGACAGCGAGGTTGTCGACTCGGTGATGTGAGACGTCTCCGAGTGGTTAGGGCGAGTCGGGGTTTGTCCCGAGTCTCGACTCGTGCTAGTGCGAACCTATAATTATTTTTGTTGGGTCGTTCTAGATTATGAGAGTTGCGATATAATATCAATATGTATGTTTTATAATCAAGCTCGTTTAATAAAAGTTGTTAAGAAAAATAAATTAATATGTATTGTTATTAAACTCGTTGATTATTCAATTAATTATTTAGTATACTTATCTTAAGTATGTATTAAAAATCGAGTTCGACTATAAGCTCGACTATTTTAATTTGGAAAAAGAATATCAACGAGAAATATTTTATTTACGTTCTCAAATGTTTATAACTTGTCAATATAAAGAGACAAGTCAAAAGAATAGGTGGTCGAATAGTATGTGATGTTTCTTAGCTTAAGTCAGAGAAGTTATGTCAAGATCTTATTATCTTTAGGTATCGATTCTTTCTGTATCTCTGTTATGATCTCATGTGTTCTTGATTGCTCGTGTTTGAGACGCTCTGAGTAGCGTGACTAGGAGGATGTTTGAATACGTTCCTTATGAGCTTTCTTTCCAGTAGAAGTATGTACGTTAGTATGCCGAGGGATGAGATACTGAGTACGCTTCATGTTCGATCTTCCTCTTCTATAGAGAAGTCCAGATTGCTACAAGGATAGCAGCGAGCGTAAAGATATTACGTGGATGAAGCTACGTGAAGTAAAGAAATGACTCTTTCTGTTAGAAAAGGATTCGAGATTCGAAAGAATCGTATCCAGGTAAGTAGAAACTTTTCAACTGTATCACAAAAACTATGTGTTGTGTGTGCTGCTTATGTGCTTGCATTTACATGATATGATATGTGATGGTTGCATTTATTGCATTTGCATTCATGTGCATCTCATCTAAAAAATGGAAAAGAGTTTTACGAGAAACGAGGTTTTTCGAAAGAAGGATGTGTGTTGTGGATCGTCCATGAATGGTTGGCTAACTCCTAGGATCGGGGAGTTAGCTACAACTTCGCGAGATAGGATCGGTCTCACGAAGGATCGAGTCATTTGAATAGTTCTGGGAACCTTATGACTTCGAAGAGCGGACCGTATGTAGTACTGGGTACCTTATGGTCACGTCGGACCATTTGAATAGTGATGGGCACCTTATGGTTGCGACCTCCGGGCTGTATGTCATAGTGTTGGGCCCCTTACAGCTGCGGCGTTAGTCATACATGTATGTGAGAGGACCCTGAGTGAACTGTTTACAACACACACCTTGCGCGCAATTAAGAAGAGATTTGAAGAGAGAAGAAAAAATGAAAAAAGCTTGATTGGGTTTTAAAGTGAAAATCATATCATATGCATCGTTTCAGCTTACTGGACGTTAGCTAATTCGTTTTTGTAATACAGGTGAAGGATGTGAATAAAAGAGTGTATATACGGTAGCGGGTTGGCTGGTGAGCGCTTCCACGTAGACGAGACTTCGTATATGGGCTATTTTGACCTGATGGGCCTTCTAATAGGAAATCGTTTTGAATAATGTTTTTGTAATAATGGTTATGTTTTGTGAAGTCTGTCTAAGACCTAGAGGTCAAGTAGATTGTTTCTTTCACTATGTCGTTTATGCATGTAGACTTTAAGTCAATATGATGGTGTTGTGTGTAGATACGAAAGGTTTGTCATGACGTCGTGTCGTTTATGTTTTAAAAAAAATTCCACGTGTTTTCATTTAAAATAAACGACTCGTCGGGGCGTGACACTAGTAATCCTCCCTTGAGGCTCTGCGAAAGGATGTGAGTGATCAAATCAATTTAAAAGGTGGCTAGTCAAAATTGGTGTATTGACAACTTGGCTAAGCATTAATGATGTGTCATTTACTTATAAATGGAGATTTTTTGCGGCCTTCTCTTGAGGGAGAAAATTATCGTTTGGTTTATAACACCTTTGGATTTTATCAAGTCTTAAAGAAACTTAAACCCTAAACCAAAGACTAAATCATAAACTTGTATCAACTTAATTAAGCAACATGTCTCTCAACCATCTCTCAATCATCCTTTCCTCGAACAAACTCGAAACAAAAACTAGGTAGATTCGAAACGTAACCTTGACATCGTCCTTACCATTAAACAAGCACAAATAGGTACTCATCACTCCGTGTCGTCCTCAAACGAATGATATGATTCGACAGAAGAGGAAAAAGACGCATGGGCGGCCTGGCTCCGATTAGATGAGATTGTGAGGTGCTATATCTTAGCATCAATGAACAATGTATTGCAACAACAACATCGTGACATCGAGTCTGCCGCCAACATGCTCTACAATCTCCTTGAGATGTTTGGAGGGCAAAGGTGTCAAGCAAGGCAAAAAGCAGTCCGACAGTTTATGAACTGTCGCATGAAGGCTGGGACTCCTGTCAGGGACCATATGATGCTGATCATTAGTTACCTGAATAAGATGGAAATCCTAGGATCTAAAATTAACGAGGAGACCAAAATAGATATGATCTTGGAAACTCTCCCCGAATCCTTTGATACCTTCACGTGGAACTACTCCATGAACAAGCTAGAGTACATTGTTACCGAGCTAATAAAGGAACTTCACACTGCTGAAGGTCTCACTAAGAGAAAGAGGAATCAAGGAGAGGCACATGCTACTGAACACAAAGCCTCTGCCTGTGGATCTAAGAAGAGACCTCACACAGCCGAAAAGAAGAACTGTCATGCCTATCTCAAAGCAAAGGAACATATTATTGTATTAATTACTGAAGCATGCTTAGTAGCTGATAATGTATCAACGTGGATTCTTGACTCCGCTGCTACTAACCATATTTGTTGTTACTTGAATGGTTTCAAGAAAACCAAAAGCTTAGAGGAAGGCGACTTTTGTTTCAAATGGGGTGTTGGGAGCCTGGTGACTGCAAAGGCTGTGGGATCTATGACGCTATCTTTTGAAGATCGCACTTTAAATTTGAATAATGTTTATTATGCTACATCCTTTGGGATAAACTTAATATTTGTTGCTCAACTTTTCGAGCAAGATTATTATTTAAAGTTTATAAAGAATGGAATTCGTATTTCTTTTTCAAATTCTTTTGTCTCTGATGCATGTATGAAGAATGGTCTTTTTTACATCTATCCCACTCAACCTTCTCTTTTAGACACCGAAATAGATAACGATCTAATTAGGGAGCCAAAGAGGATTAAACTTTCTGAATCCTCCGATCGAACAAAATCAACATACCTCTGGCACCTAAGACATGGTCATATCAGTCTAGATAGGATTAAGAGACTTGTGAGGGACGGTCCACTCCAAGCCTCTGCAATAGCTTCACTACCTACCTGTGAATCCTGCATAGAAGGAAAAATGACTAAGCGACCTTTCTCCGATAAAGGACGAAGAGCCACAGAGTTGCTGGAACTAGTACATTCTGATGTATGTGGTCCGCTCAGCCAACATGCACGTGGAGGATACGAATACTTCGTTACCTTCACCGATGATTACTCGCGATATGGTTTTTTCTATTTGCTCAAACACAAATCCGAGACATTTAACGTATTTAAGGTCTTTAGGACTTTAGTGGAAAAGCAAACTGGCAAAGTGATCAAAACCCTTCGATCTGATCGAGGTGGTGAGTATATGTCTGGAGAGTTCGATGACTTTCTTAAAGAAGAAGGTATCGCTTCTCAGCTTACCGCACCTGGCAGACCCCAACAAAACGGAGTGTCAGAGAGAAGAAATCGAACTCTTATGGAGATGGTTAGATCAATGATGAGTTACTCATCACTCCCTCTTTCCTTTTGGGGATATGCCCTCGAAACAACCGCTTACATTCTGAACCAAGTTCCGTCCAAAACGGTTCCTGGTACTCCTTATGAACGATGGACTGGCCGTAAAGTAAATCTTGGCCGCATCAAAATTTGGAGTTGCCCTGCACACGTGCTGAGGCAAAATAATAGCAAGTTGGTTAGTAGGTCAGAATTGTGTCTGTTTGTTGGATATCCAATGGAAACCAAAGGTTTCACATTCTATAGTCCTGAGGACGATAAGACTTTCATTAGCACGAATGCTCGTTTCCTTGAGGAGGACTTTATGAAGGATGCAAAACATAGAAGCAAAATTGTGCTTGAAGAAAAGTTGGGTGAGGAAGCTTCTACCTCATCTGTAAGAAATGTTCTTACCCCAAATGAAACACAACCTAACTCATCAAAATCTCGTCAAGTAGTACTTCGACGTAGTGGGAGGGCTACTCAAAAGCCTGACAGGTACATGTCCTATGGAGACTCTTTCGTAGCCGTCTCCGACATGGATGACCCTGTTTCCTATAGCCAAGCGATGGCTTCTTCTGAATCAAACCTTTGGCTTGACGCCATGAAAGTTGAAATGCACTCGATGTATGTCAACAAAGTCTGGAAACTTGTAGACCTTCCTGAAGGGATTAAACTCGTAGGGTGTAAGTGGATATACAAGAAGAAAAGGGGTCCGTATGGGAACGTCGAGACATTCAAAGCACGACTTGTGGCTAAGGGTTATACCCAACAAGAAGGGATTGACTATGAAGAAACCTTCTCGCCAGTCGCGATGCTTAAATCCATCCGCATACTCCTATCCATAGCTGCAATTCTCGACTATGAGATCTGGCAAATGGATGTTAAGACAGCCTTCCTGAATGGCAATCTTGACAAGCGCATTTATATAGCTCAACCAGACGGCTTCGTGGAAGAAGGTCAAGAGACCAAGGTTTGTGAGTTACTTAAGTCCATTTATGGACTAAAGCAAGCATCTAGGTCATGGAATATTAGATTCGATGAAACTGTAAAGAGCTTTGGCTTTGAACAGTAAATAGATGAGCCTTGTGTTTACAAGTTAATACACGAAGGTAAAGTTGTGTTTCTAGTACTATATGTCGATTATATATTACTCATGTCGGGGATGATTCCCCCATATAACCATATAAATGCGGAAAAGTAATTAATTACGCGAATCATGAGCTAATTAATTCATTGATTATATGACAAGATCTAGATTTACGTTAATTAAATTTTATACGAGAGCATATATGTCAAGCAACCGATTTAAAGTAAACTAGTACTTCCATTGGTTTTTGGTTCACGAACTGAAAGCTTTTATAATCCGTGTTCGTCTTGAACGTACAAGCCTCCACACGATCAAATAAGGAACTCCTCCTTCAAGGACTCGATGTGATGACACCTTAGTCTTCCGAAACGTAATCTCCGAGACGAATAAGAAAGATGAGTGGGCACAATCTTTATCTCACTAGATCACGAAATTAGGTGTTTCGATATCTCTCTTTTATTTTACTAAGAATGGAAACGAATTTCTGAGGGGAGGGAGAGGCAGATGCACGGCCAAGGAAGGCTAGTGATGCACAAAATTTTCACAAAAAATTGTTTATTTTTGCCTTCTCATGAACCCCTATTTATAGTAGTAAAAATGAGATATTCATGGAATCTTCCAGAATATTTTATTTCCTTTTATTGTGTTCACACTAGTGGATTAAATCTAGGCCATTGGATCTCATCAAGTGAATCCTACTTTTTCTCTCATCCATCAATATATATGGGATATTATTCTCTATTTAAATAGAGAATATTTTATTTAGTGAGATAATAAAGGAGAATATATTATTTCCCTTTAAATATATTCTCATATATTCTCCTAAATATTTTCCTTTAAATAAGGAGAAAATATAGGACAATATCTTATATTATTCTTTCTATTTCATGTGTGCAAGGCCCAATTGCTTAAAACCCAATTAATCATTTATTTACTTGGTCAAACAATAAACAAATAATTAATAATTGTTTATTTACTTGATCAAACAATAAATAAACAATTCTACCATAAATATTTATTTAATTCTGCGAATACCCGTTTTCCAGAATTAATGCTGTCAATCACAATTACAACAAGTGAGATTAATAATGATAAACATTATTCCCGAATCGGGGACTATGGACTTAGTAATAGAATCTTAACAAATCCGATGAAACAGACGAAATAGTCCTTTCTCTTTTTCCATCGATTCGTTTAATCTTGGTCAAATACTCCACCTTGTAAGCCAAGGCTGAACTCTCCTTAATACTAGAATTATATTTACTCATCGTGACGAGTGTCCACTGATATAGTCAGTTTGTGATCAAGATCCTCCAGGTTCAACCCGTATCGAGAGAAGTCAATTTATTCTGTTATACTTCCCTTGATACATATAAGCCCTAAGCATTGTTGCTTCCCTAGCGATAGATTCTTTCGAACGTTACTTACTTCGAAAGTGCGCGCAATCTATCGGTTCTGGAATCAACCCTCAGGTGAGAGAACATTAACCTTCTTTCAGGAAGGCTGGATTCCGTATCTGTAAATCATTTCCCACTCGAGTTATGCTCTGAGAAAACTCCCAAGACATAAGCTGTGATTAGCATGAATAGCCTTTTAGCGAATGGGTCAAAGAGCTCAGTAACATAACCTAGTGTCCATGATCACTTCAGGATTTAGATCAAGTCTCACTGTGACCATCATAGTGGCCTCGGTTAGTGTGTTGTAACGGTCCTTAAACGACACATCTACACCAAGACATGTCCGGGTCGTACACTTACCACAAGTGTAGAATGCTCCCACATAGTGATCAACCTTCACCCATGTGTTCCACGTATATGACTTTAGATATAGTTTTCCAGGCATATATCAGTCATCGACCATGTTTTAGCACACCGCCCGAACCCAGGTGCCCAGCACGTGACTCAGTTAGATATGGAGGATATGGAATAATGAATGTTTAATAAATCTCATTAAATAAGAAATAACGCTTTCAATTCAAATAGATAATAAATGACAAACTTTATTTTATTAATAATTTCAACGAGAATTTACATAGGTATCTTCTCGTGGGCAGGAATTCCTAACAATCTCCCACTTTGACCTAGAGAAGATATGGCATGTATCTAAGGCCCATTCCTCCCACGTGTTTCACGAACACATGTTCAGCCCTTTGTCATTGGATCTGCAATGTTGTCCAACGTCGAGATCTTCATGACTGACACGTCTCCTCTTCGAACTATTTCTCTTGTAAGGTGGTATTTTCACTCTATATGCTTTCCTCTCTTATGGCTGCGAGGTTCCTTCGAGTTTGCGATGGCTCTAGTGTTATCATAGTGGAGTTGCACAGGCTCGTTCATGTTAGGAACTACCTCCAGTTCGGCTAAGAAATTCTTAAGCCAAACAGCCTCTTTGGTTGCCTCGGAAGCTGCAATATATTCAGCTTCCATAGTAGAGTCTGCGATACTAGATTGCTTAACGCTACTCCAGACAATCGCTCCTCCATTGAGAGTGAACACTGATCCAGACGTAGACTTCAACATGTCACGGTCTGCCTGAAAATCAGAGTCAGAGTACCCTTGTATCACCAAGTCATTACTTGTGTATACAAGCATCATGTCTCTAGTTCTCTTAAGATATTTTAGGATATGCTTAACAGCTACCCAATGTTCTTGACCTGTATCTACTAACAACTCCCACTGCATAGCATATGTCGGGTCTAGTACACAACATGGCATACATCAGACTCCCAATTGCTGAGGCATATGGAACTCGACTCATATCCTCCACTTCTTGCGGTGTCTTAGGACACTGCTCTTTCGACAGGAACTTTCCTGAACGAATTGGCAATAACACCCCATGGGCATTTTGCATCGAGAAGCGAGAAAGTACCGTATCTATATAAGTACCTTGAGACAGAGCTAGTAGTTTGTTCTTCCTATCACGAATGATTTGGATTCCTAGAACAAAAGCAGCATTCCCCAAATCCTTCATTTGGAATTGCTTTGCCAGCCACTCCTTTATGTCAGACATTACTTTAATATCGCTTCCTATAAGGAGGATATCGTCTACATAAAGGACTAAGAAAACAACTACTTTCTTCGAGTACTTGTAAACACAAGGCTCATAAAGGTTTTGTTCAAAACCATAGGTCTTGATCACCTCATCAAACCTTTGGTTTCAGGATCTAGACGCTTGCTTAAGTCCATAAATGGACTTCAATAATTTGCAAACCTTATGCTCTTGACCATTTTCTATGAATCCGTCTGGTTGAGCCATATAGATATATTCTTCCAGATAGCCATTCAGGAATGCCGTCTTTACGTCCATTTACCAAATCTCATAATCGTAATGAGCGGCAATGGCCAGAAGAATTCTGATGGATTTAAACATGGCTACAGGAGAGAAGGTTTTGTCGTAGTCGATTCCTTCTCTTTGGGTATAACCCTTAGCCACAAGTCTAGCCTTAAAGGTTTTGACTTGTCCATCAGCTCATATCTTCCTCTTATAGATCCACTTCCACCCAATCGGTCTAATTTGTTCGGGTGCATCTACAAGAGTCCAGACTGAGTTCGAGTGCATAGACTCTATCTCTAGATTCATGGCTTCTAGCCATTTTTCCTTGTCCAAGTCGACCAGGGTGTCATTAAATGACACGGGATCGTCGTCGTTCGCATCCAAGGCAACGACGTTTGCTTCAAAACCAAGATATCGGTCGGGCTCTCTAGAGACCCTCCCACTACGACGAGGCAGTGTAGCACTTGGACCAACGTTTGTGTTTTCTTCTTCATCTCCCACTCTCACAACAATTGTAGGTGGAGATGGATTCCCTTGGACGTTAGTCTTCGAGGTTGGTCTAATAGTTTCCTCGAGTATAATTGTACTTCGAGGTTTATGACTTTTAACATAATCATCTTCAAGAAAAGTAGCATGAGTTGAAACGAATGTTTTCCTATCAATAGGATCATAAAATATAACTCCTTTTGTCCCTTCTGAATAACCAACAAAGAAACAAACGTTTGTTCTTGGTTCCAGCTTGCTCGATTTCTTTTACAAGACATGAGCGGGACAACCCCAAATACGGAAGTGACACAATCCTTCAAGTGCTCCATTCCATAGTACTTTGGGTGTTTCGGATACAGATTTTGAAGGAACTTGATTTAAGATATACATGGCAGTCTTTAATGCATAACCCCAGAGAGATGTTGAAAGTGAAGAGTAGCTAATCATGGATCTTACCATGTCTAATAAAGTTTTATTTCTCCTTTCAGCAACCCCATTTTGTTGAGGGTTACCAGGAGCCGATAATTGCGACTCAATCCCATGCTCAAGCAAGTAATTGGTGAACTCAGTGTCTAAGAACTTGCCTCCCCGATTCGATCGAAAGGTCTTAATAGTCTTACCCAATTGGTTTTCAACACAAGCACGAAATTCTTTGAACTTACTAAAAGTTTCAGATTTTCGTTGCATTAGTGTTGATGTCGATTTCAACAATCTCAAATTATAATATAGTATTTATATTTGATTTATTATAAATAGGGGTTTCAGAAGACGTCGTATAAGAAGCAAAAGAAATCTTGAAGAAAATGGACCGAAATGAATATGAATGCTCGAAGCTTTTATTAACAACAGAACGAATTACAAACCGGAGGGAGGCGAAGTGCCGAACTTGATAAGGACAAACTCAAAGAATAAAGTAATGAATAATCGAAAGTAATCAATAGCTTGCGTGTGTGAATTTTAACATATCAGCTTCCATTTGTAGTCGAGGTTGGCCTGTAGAAGCGGACACGTGTTCGTCAGCTCGGCTTCGTCGCGTTGCCTGTCAAAGCTATCCCAGATCCGATCTTCACGGCGAGGTCTTCCATCTGATCAAGACCTCTTCTTCGTGCTGAGTCAACGTGGGCAGCTCTTCCTGTGGCGAACCAGGTTCTTTAACGGGCATGGACCAAGCTCCGTGAGTCGAGCTGGGTCTAGACATATCCCTGGGAGCCGGACTGGGTCTGTTGTTGGCCTTTGGTCAGTCCTAAGCCCAAATTAAATGGTTTTGTTATCTTTATTTTTAGGAAATTGATTTTTGACCCCCACAATCAGCCCCCGAGTATTTTGAAAAATATTTTAAATATTTTTTTTTAAAATACTTGAGCGAATTTTTCTAAATCCCGAAATAAACTGGGGGGAAAAGATTCGAATTTTCGATTCTGGGCGCGCGGTGCGTATTTCCGGGATACTTCGACACGTGGCGTGATTTTAACCGCTCTTCGTTAACCGAACTTGAAAAGTCGCTCTGGAACTTCTCTCTTTTGGCGCGTGGTGCGCACACCAAAGGCTTCTGTAATGCGTGGCGCGACCTTAATTGCGTTACGTCAGTCGAAACCGAAGAGTCGGATATTATCCTACCTCAGAATATTTGATTTGATTCGTAATCATTAGATATTCTCGGAATTCGGTTAAAATAAATGGTTATAAATAAGAGTGATTTGATGGGACGTCTCATCTCATTTATATTCCAAGCGGCTTCGGTGAAAAGGTAACTCCTCATTCTCTCCACTTTTCGAAATACTTTTCTCTCTTTTCTCTCAAGCGCTTTTCGTTTTCTGTGACTTCGACTTTAAATTTCTTTAGTTCGCCTATCGAACTTAGGCTGAAGTTTACTTTCTGCGTACTTCGTCTTTAGTTTTTGTCAGCGAACCCGGACGAAGTTCCCATCTTCAAACACTTCGCCCTTACCTTCCTAGCTTAAATTTTCATAAACTACGATGTCTGGGACTGAAATTCCGCAGCCGGGACCCAACCCTTTGGGTAATGAGGACATCCTCATGCCTTCGGCTGTCAGAAGCTCGGATCTTCTGAGCATTCATAACAAATATCAAATAGCCCCCGAGATCGGGCTTCTTTTGCCTTCCCCTCTAGCTACAGCGGATACCGTGGTCGAAGGGTACTGTTGTATGTACGAAGTCTGGTTGGAATCGTGTGGACTTCGGTTCCCGATCCATCCCCTTCTTTTCGACTTTGTTGAGGCCCTGGGGTTAACTGTACCCCAGATGTGCCCCAACTTTGTCCGAATGGTCATGGGCCTCTTGGTCGTGGCCTATGAGCAGAAAGTTGACCTTGTTTTGACGGACCTGGTCCGTCTTTGCGTGGTCAAGGCAAACTCGAAGCACGACCCCAAGTGTTTCTATCTTTCGAAGGCTGCGGGCCGGGGAGTGGTTTCTGGCCTCCCTTCGAAAGACAAAAACTGGGGACGGCGCTATTTTTACTTCACCGTCAATGAGCAATCCCTCGGGAGCCGAGCTCGTAACTTCTCGGTGAAGTGGGCGAGCTCTCCGTGTATGCGAACTTGTTAAAAATTTGTATTATTATATATATATTTTTTATTTTTTATAGGTGTCTTAATCGTGTATTATTATATCTGTTATTTGTAGAAAAGATCAAGGCTCCTTCGGTCGCGGAGTTCGCACTCAAGCTTGACTTGCTCCGGGAAGGTTTTAACGACTGGCCGAGCTTTACTCCGGAACGGTTTACCTCAGTCGGATTTTGGCCTCCCCCTCCTAGAGACGGTGAGCTCGACGTCCTTATATGATTTAGTTTGACGGGTTTCTCATTATTACTCTTTTCATTTTCTTCATCATCATTTTTTTATAGTCACCGAGGAAGCGATGAACGTGCCATTCAGCGCCCGAGACGCGAGGCGAAGTAAGAAGACCGCGGCAGCATCCTCTTCGGCTGCTGCACCCTCGGATCCTCCTCGGGATCCCGAGGTCGAGGTCGTTGGGGAGCGCTCTCAGGCCGACATCCCTGTCGTGGACGTCGAGGCTGAGGTCGTCCCTGTGGGGGCCGGAGAGGCTCAGGGCGATCAAGCCCCCGGGTCTGCTTCTGCTGCGCTTGCAGGGCAAGCGGATGGCTCTGGCGGGGCCACCGTGGAGCCAGGAAGAGGAAAACTTCAGCCGGCCGGAACGAGAGTCGAGATGAAGAAGAGGAGGTCCCTCTTCAGAGGAAGAAGAAGAAGAAGAACAAGGGTACCGGGAACAGGGACCCGGAACCCGTAGTCGCCCCGGGCGAACCAGAGATAGCTCCCGAAGGCGGAGCGGCCCAAGGGGAGAGCACGCCGGCCGGTGAGAGCGATACGGCGAGGGCCAGGGGCGGCCTTGCGAGGGCACGAGGAGGTGATCCTGGTGCTTCTTCTTCAAGACTGAAGAAGAAGCACTGTGTCAGTTTTCACTACAAGCAGGATCACCTTCTCTGCGACGATTTTTATTCGTCCGCAGGGCTTGTCAGGAAGATGACCATAGATGGTCACGAGCTGCCTAAGGTCCCCGAGCTGGTGGAGTCGGTCTGGTACCGATGCATGGCGTCGACCATCACCGGGGTGAGTATACTTGTAGTTTTTAGTCAGTTTTTTTTAAGGGGTCGAACTGAAGTACTTACACTTTTTCTCCCATTTTTTGTTTTTTTTAGTTGTGTACCTAGTTCAACCGGGGGGTCTACCGGTACGAAAGGCGTGTTCGAAAGGCGAAAGCCTCTCTCGAAGAGCTTGACGCGGTGAAGAAGGAGACGGAGTCCCTTCAGGCCGAGATCAAGGAAGTTGGAGGGAAGGTGGCTTCCCTGGAAGAGGACGTCGCCGCCAAGGATGCGCTCTTGGCGAAGTACAAGGCTGCCCAGGCCGACCTGGTGGCGAAGGCTAAAGGATTAGAGGCCGAGGTCGGGAAGAATGAGGCCATTTTTGAGAAATGGGGCGTCCACTCGGCCGAGCTGAAGAAGAAGCTGGACGTGTCCGAGGCCAAGGTGAGGAATAGGGATCGGGATCTGGCCGCCGCTTTGAGCGAGCTGGGGAAGATCAAAAGGGCGGCGAACGTCGAGAAGGCTCGGGCGGTCCTGTATCGTGACCTCGATGCGTTACCGGGAGCAGATATTAAAGTATCGTGCTCAGAAGGAGAAAATGGACGAGGCCATCATCGTCCTTAGGAAGCTCGAGCAGTGTCGAGGCAACAGAGAGTTGATCTCGGAGGCTCTAAATGGGTATATCTCCGACTGGTCGGGCGAGCTTAAAGAAACGGAGGACGACATCGCCCAGTACGAGGCAGATTTCGCCGCCGTCGTCGTTCCCGAGGTCGAGGACATCCCCCTCACTCCTTATTCCGACCACTCTCCTCCGGAGGTCCAGCCCAACTCCGCCCCCGATGCTTCCACCGAGGTCCCCGAGCCGGCGGTTCCTCCCTTTGATGAGCACGGGTCAATGATGGGGGTGGCGGATGAAGTTCTGAACCCGATTCCCGAGGTCGAGGAAGAGGTGCAGCGACTCACCCTGTTCTCCGAGCATCCCGAGACTTAAGTTCAGAGCCGTGTTCGTCGTAGTCCCGCCAGCATTATTTTTTTGTTTTATTGCTATTATTTTTATTATTTTCTTGCTTTGGGCCCGGTTGTTTTGGGCGAAACTTTTATTTATTTTGAGACAATTATAGGGGGCTTCGGCACCCCTATCTATTTTGGAATGCTTATTATTATTTTATTTACTTTATTTTAATGCAGCTTTCATTTTGTCAATATTTGCCAAGTCTTTTAGCTCGCTCAATTATTCTAAGAAGTGTATGAATGTGTATGTGTTGTCCAAGTCATTCAGGTCGCCCTTTCTTTCTGCGGGTCCCCATAGAATGTTACCTGGCCGAAGTCTCGATCGCTTCGGGCTTTATAAAATCTGTTAAGTCTTTTAGATCGTCGGGGTCTAAAATGTTTCCCTTAAGATTTTAGGGCGAGGTCATATGGCGATATTTTATAAGCAGCTAAGTCTTTTAGACCATTGCAGTGTCTAAAATGTTTCCCTTAGGCCAGAGTCGCGGTTCCATACGTTCTATTAGTTTCTAAGTCTTTTAGATAACCATGATCTAAAATGTTTCCCTTAGGCTGGAGTGAACAAATGAATCTTGCCCGGGCGTTGTTTAGTCCTTTTAGATCGTCGAGACCTGAAAGTCTTCACTATGTCTTTCCCGGGCGAGGTCCTCTTTGGCAAGGTGCATCCTCTGATTCAGATTTCACGTGAGATGACGAGGTGAGACTTCGGATCGCGCCCCTGTTGTGAGGTATTTAAACCGTGGTCCTAGGACGAGGTGTGGGCTTTGGACCCTTTTGTTACACTTTTTTGGTTGTTACCCGACGGGCGAGTAAGGTTGTGTTATTTTTGGGACTGTGCCTTTGCAAAGAAAGGCTGCCTACGTACCCTTATGCAGGGATCAAGTCAGTCGTAGTTCGATTTTTGCACTTAGCAGTAATATTTTTTTAGGTTGATCATATTCCATGATCGCAAAACGGGAACACCACTGAGTGTTTGGAGTTCGTAGAGCCCGGGATGTGCTATTTTCGTGACCCTGTAAGGGCCTTCCCAATTTGCACCAAGTTTTCCCGCGTTTGCTTCGGTAGTGTTTTGGAATACTTTTCGGAGAACCAGGTCTCCTATGTCGAATCTTCTTGCGTTGACTCCCTTATTGTAGAATCTGGCAATGGATTGCCTATAGAGGGACATTCGTGCTAAGGCCGCATCCCGCCTTTCTTCCACAAAATCCAAGGAGTCGCACAGCGATTTGTTGTTTTTCGACTCGTCTTCAGGTGCGTGTGTCACCCTAAGGGTTTGCACCTGGTGCTCAATCGGGATGACCGACTCGACCCCGTGAAACTAAGGAGAACGGGGTTTCTCCTGTTGGTCACCGGGGACTGGTTCGGTATGCCCAGAGCACGCCGGGCAGCTCTTCTACCCATCGCCCTTTCTTGGCGTCGAGCCTCTTTCGTATTGAATCTACTATAGTTTTGTTTGTTGCTTCTGCATGTCCATTTCCTTGGGGATACCGTGGTGTCGACATCCTCAATTCTATGTTATTGCGGAAGCAGAAAGTTTTAAATTTTTTTTATATGAATTGTGACCCGTTGTCCGTTACGATTTCGTGGGGGGTTCTGTGCCGACAGATTATATTCTTCCATATGAATGTGGTTACGTCGACGTCCTTTACCAGGACGAAGGCGCCTGCTTCAACCCATTTTGAGAAGTAATCTGTTAAGATCAACAAAAATCTTAATCCGCCGAGAGCGGACGGCATTGGTCCCACGATGTCCATCGACCATTTCATGAATGGGTATGGAGACGAGATGGAGGACAACTCTTCAGCGGGTCTTTTTATGTTGGGAGCGTGGCGTTGGCATTGGTCGCAGCGGCGCGAATGTGCCTCGCAATTTGCCAGCATGGTCGGCCAAAAGTAGCCTTGCCTTTTTATTTTGACGGCAAGTGCTCTGCCCCCTGTGTGGCTTCCGCACTCTCCCTCGTGTACGCACTTAAGGTATGGTTCTGCGAAGCTTTTTTTATATAGATTTCCGTCTATTACACAGAATCTCGCGCTCCTTAGTATCAGCTTTCGTTTTGCCATCTTGTCGGACGGGACCGTACCAGTCGTGATGTAATGTATGATTTCATCTCTCCAATCCCCCCTTCTATAGCTATTACTGCCGTGACAGAGATGGCTATGGAAGGTTGTTTGATTGTCTCGACTGGTATTACCATTTTGAGGTCCGGGTCCGAAGTGGATGCCAATGTAGCTAGTGCATCTGCAGAGGTGTTTTCACCTCTGGGAATTCGCGTTAGGGAAAATTGCTTGAATTGCGCCGCAAGGTATTTCACGACCTTCGAATAGGCTTCCATCCGCTCATCCATTGTTTCGTATTGACCGGAATATTGGTTCGCTACAAGCTGTGAATCGCAGTAAGCTTGCACTTGCTTTGCTCCCACGGCTGTGACCAATCTTAGTCCGGCTATCAGCGCCTCATATTCGGCTTCGTTGTTGGATGCAACGAATTCGAGTCTGAATGATTGTTTGATGACCTCGTTGTGGGGCGATGTCAGGTATATTCCTACCCCTGCCCCTTGCTTTGATGATGCGCCATCCACTTTCAATGTCCAAGTGCCATCATCTTTGGTCATGGCTGGGTCCTCTCTCGGAAGTTCGATGAGGAAATCCGCTAAAACTTGAGATTTAGCGCAAGTCCTGATTCAATACTCAATGTCGTACTCGCTTAGTTCTACTGCCCATTTGGTCAGTCTCCCTGACTGGTTGGGGCTGTGTAGAAGACTTCTTAGCGGTTGGGTCGTCATCACTATTATGGAATGGGATTGGAAATACAGCCGAAGTTTTTGCGCTGCAGAAACTACGGCTAATGCCAATTTTTCCATGATAGGATATCGAGTTTCGGCGTCGACTAACGACTTGCTTACATAGAATATGGGTCGTTTGTCTCCTTGCTCTTCCCTAACGAGCACTCCACTGACCGCTGCCTGGGAGACGGCAACGTATAGGTAGAGAGGTTCCCTTGTCACAGGTTTTGCTAAAATCCGGGGTGTTGCCAGGTAGGCTTTAAGTTCTTTGAATGCCTCCTCGCATTTTTCGTTCCATTCGAGTTTCTTGTTCCCTTTTAGGAGTCGATAGAACGGGAGGCATTTATCAGTGGATCGAGAGATAAAGCGATTGAGGGCGGCGATGCGGCCTGTCAGTCGCTGCACTTCTCGTCTATTACGAGGTGAGGGCATTTCCCTTAGGGCATTTAGTTGGTCTGGGTTTGCTTCAATTCCACGTTGGGTGACCAGATATCCGAGGAATTTCCCAGATGATACCCCGAAGGAACATTTAGCGGGGTTCAACTTCATTTGGTATTCATTCAATACATCGAAGCATTCCTGCAAGTGCCCTACGTGGTCACAATCTCTTAGGGACTTGACGAGCATGTCATCAATGTACATCTCCATTGTTTTACCTATTATTTCTTTGAACATTTCGTTGACTAGCCTTTGATAGGTTGCGCCAGCGTTTTTTAGTCCAAATGGCATGACCTTGTAGCAATAAGTGCCTCGGTCAGTTATAAAAGCCATTTTTTCTTGATCGTCCAGATGCATTAGGATCTGGTTGTATCCAGAGAATGCATCCATGAACAAAAGCATCTTATGTCCCGCGGTTGCCTCTACCAGCTGGTCGATGTGTGGCAAGGGGAAGCTGTCTTTGGAGCATGCTTTATTCAAATCAGTGAAGTCGATACACACCCTCCATTTTCCATTTTTCTTTTTCACGACGACGGTATTTTCCAACCAGTCCGGATATTTGACTTCGCGGATTGAGTTAGCCTTTAGGAGTCTTTCGACTTCGTCGTTAACTATTGATGCTCTGTCGGGACCAAGTTTACGCCTTTTCTGCTTTACTGGCTTGAAGCTTGGGTCTACGTTAAGTTGATGGGACGTAACGTCGATACTAATCCCTGTCATATCTTCTGTGGTGTAAGCAAAGGTAGATTTGTTTCGTTTCAGGAAACAAATCAGTTCTCGTCGTATCCCCCCCCCCTTTAGCTCGGCTCCAATTCCCACGCATTTGGAGGGGTCGAGGCCATCGAGCTGTATTTGTACTGTCGTTTCAGTACTCGAGGAATCCTGTTCTTCTAGTTTAGAGCCTTCATTTTTTGTTGGCTCTAAGTTTGTTAATTGTTATTGCTTTTCACTATTTTCTTTAATGTTTTACTTGTGGCTAGTGAGGTAGCAGCTACGGGAGGTCGCCTGGTTACCTCTTATCTCACCTATCCCTTCAGGCGTGGGGAACCGGATACACTGATGAAAGGTAGAGGGGACGGCCCTCATCCGATGTATCCATGGTCGCCCCAAGATTATATTGTAAGGGGAAAGGCATTCCAGGACCTGGAATTCAACTACCTTATTTATACCATTGGTTTTAACGGGCAGCTTGATGGTTCCTATTGAGGGAGTGGTTGACCCGTTAAAGCCTATTAATTGGGTCTGCTCCTTCTCAATCTCAGATTCTTCGATCCCCATCCTCTTAAGGGTATCTTTGAAAATTAGATCTACGGAGCTTCCTCCATCGATTAGGACTCGGGCAACCTCACAGTTGGACACGTCGATTGTTATTACGAGCGCGATGTCATGCTGGTCCGCTGCCCCGGCGGCTTCTCTCTCGGAGAATGAGATTTGAACATCTTGGTCCTATCCGATCTTGATGGTCTTGTTCACCAGCTGACGCTGATGAGCCTTTATTGAGTTGACCGAGCTTTTGCAAAACTTCGATCCGCCCATTATGAAGTCGACCCGGTGTTTTGCTATGGTCGGTGGGGACTCCGGCTCCCCTTCTTCGATGGGCCTAGACCTTTTTGGCGAGGGATTGCCTCTGTCGCGGTTATTTAAAACCTTTTTTTGGGCGGGGGACCCAGGTCGACGTTTTTCAGTTCCCCCTTTGCATATTTTTCGGCCAGTACTTTGCGCATAGTTTCGCAATTTATTGTGGCATGGCCGGTGGCTTGATGGAATTCGCAGAACGCGTTAGGATCCCTAGTCCATTTTTTTGTCTGGGGACCTCCCTCCTTGCTCTCTTCCCCCATGTTGAAAGCGAAACCTGGAGGGGCGTGCTGCTTCCTGGCCTGTAACCCGACCTCTTGAATGGCAAGACGGCCTTCTTGAATGGCAATCTTGACGAGCGCATTTATATGGCTCAACCAGACGGTTTCGTGGATAAAGGACAAGAGACCAAGCTTTGTGAGTTACTAAAGTCCATTTATGGACTCAAGCAAGCATCTAGGTCATGGAATATTAGATTCGATGAAACTGTGAAAAGCTTCGGCTTTGAACAGTCAATAGATGAGCCTTGTGTTTACAAGTTAATACACGAAGGCAAAGTTGTGTTTCTAGTACTATATGTCGATGATATATTACTCATAGGTAACGATGTGGGTAAATTATCTGAGGTTAAGGTCTGGCTAGTAAAGCAATTCGACATGAAGGATCTAGGAGAAGCCGCGTACATTCTGGGGATCCAAATCTTTCGAGATCGGAAAAACTGAACCCTGTCGCTCTCTCAAGCATCTTATATTGATAAGGTGATGAATCGCTTCTCAATGCAAGACTCCAAGAAGGGCCAAACACCGTTTAGGCATGGAGTCTCGCTCTCTAAGGAATAGTCTCCCAAGACTGCACAAGAGATTGAAGACATGAGGAAAATTCCTTACGCCTCTGCCGTAGGAAGCCTCATGTATGTTATGCTTTGCACTAGACCTGATATATGTTTCGCCGTTGGCGTAGTTAACCGTTTCCAATCCAACCCTGGACCCGAGAACTGGATTGCTGTTAAGCATGTTCTCAAGTATCTTCGAAGAACTAGGAACTTGATGCTTACATACTCAGGTACTGACCTGACTATGACGGGATATACCGACTCCGATTTTCAAGCGGATAAGGATTCCAGGAAATCCACTTCGGGATCTATGTTCATCCTTAATGGTGGAGCTGTTGTGTGGAGGAGTATTAAGCAATCTTGCATTGTTGACTTCACACTGGAAGCAGAATATGTGGCTGCTTGTGAAGCATCCAAAGAGGCTGTATGGCTTAGAAAATTCCTTAAGTATTTGGAAGTTGTTCCAAACGTCGACGAGCCCATGACCCTTTATTGTGATAATAGTGGGGCTGTCGCTAACTCAAAGGAACCTCGAAGCCATAAGCGCTCTAAACATATTGAGAGGAAATACTATTTGATTCGAGAGATGGTGCAGCGTGGAGACGTGGAAGTGAAGAAGATCTCAACGGTGGATAACCTAGCAGATCCATTCACCAAGGCCCTAGCGAACAAGGTCTTCGACCAACATCGAGAAGGATTAGGCATGAAGGACTACACACATCTTCTTTGAGTCAAGTGGGAGTTTATTGTCAATGGTGCCCACAAGAAGAGTTGTAGTCTTTATTTTGTACATTTGATGTAATAAAGTCTCACGAAGACTATTGCTTGTAATTGTTTATTCATTAATAAAAAGTTGAAACGCTCATTCATTCTTCCTTGTCTGTTTGAAGCTTTATGATATAACCTTAGTCTTTAGTCCATAAACAAACTTAACAAATTACGAAGAGACAAATGTAGATTTGCATGAACAAACTCTTCGTAGTTTGCTTAAAACGATATATTCGCAATCTAAAGGTCAAAGGACTATTGACCTCAGTACGATTGTTAGGAGAATCTATGATGCCTGGTTATGGGGCATTGAGAGTTGGAGACGCTATAGTTCTTCTAGGTATCTTCCGAAGGTACTGAATTGACCAGTGCACTTCTAGAGACAAAATAAGAACAAACCATTTAACCTCTTACCTTAATCCTGAAATGAGACATGTCATATCATAGCTTACGTATTCTCATTTGAGAAAGTCAGAGTTCGAACTCACTATGTGATTCCGAACAGGACCTATTGGTGAAGTACTAAGTTATGAGAATGTCATGAGTAACTTTGTGAAGTTCTCATAGATATGGAATTCATGTACAAGATTGCTGAAATGCAATGTATATCACCTCATGCTTTGTTCCTTGGAATGTGAATAAATTAACTGGCCAGTTTCCAAATTGAGTCTTGACTCTTTTGGATGAAACAATGTGACTTGTTAGCTCCTCGTCAATACATTATTTTTAACTTATTCACAAGCGACAAAGGTGTTGAGGAAATAACAGCTAGAAGGGTAAAATGGTAATTTTGTAAATCTCGACTAGCTGATGATATTCATGAAGGGTAAACACTGATAATATTCTGTGGATCCACTCATTACAATTAGGTTGAATTCTTGAGTAGAAAATAAATTCATTTGAACCGAGAGATTTTCAGTGTCAACTCTTTAGTGGAGTCAGTTGACATTAAGCTAAACTTGGAAAAGGTTTGTGAACTTTTGAGTCCAAGTATTTAGCTCAAGCTTTGTTCATTTGGATCCATGACGTCACTATCACAAATCATGTCGAGTAGGAATAATTAAACTAGAAGCCAAGTCAAAACAAAAACGAGACAAGTTTTACGAAAATTGTCAAAAAGGGTATTTTTCTTTTTGGACATAGGATGAAATGAATGTAAATAAATTTTTTGACAAGGTCATTTGATGACTTAAGACCACTCGGCCAAAATTGATTTAATTGGGCCTTGTGGATTAATTTCATTTCATGAGAATTTTATTGAAAATTCTTAATGGGCTTTTCTCATGTTGTCATGAACAAATGAAGAAGCTTCTTGAAGACCCTTCTAGAGAGTATTTGGCCACCCAACACAAAGAAAGAAATGGAGATTATTTTGTGCATAAATGTATGAAGATACTTGCCAAAAGAAAAAGAGGAAACAAATCTCCTCTAAGGGGAATAAGGGAATTCGGCCAAGTATAGTCAAGAGAGAAGCAAAAACAAAAGAGGAAACAAATCCAAGGCTTCTAGAAGCCCTATTTGGCCGTGTGACTCTAAGGAGAAGGAGGGAATATTTGTTCATGAATATGTGATATTCTATAGAAGAGGAAACTACCTTATTGAAGGTGAAACCTCTCCTATAAATAGAGCCCTCATTCTTCACATTTAATTCATCCCAAGTTTTAGAGATTTGAGAGCTTCTCTCTCTAGCTTGGCCGCCCCTCTCTCCTTCTCCTCCTCATTTGACCTAGCGTTTTTAGCCCTTCGACTTTGAGACTTGTTCTTGAGTCGTAGTGTTTAAAAGTGCCCACACACTAATTCCTATTTTTCTCGAGTGATTATAGTGATAGAAACTTTCGTGGTTGCTCGAGTTGGCGAGAAAAGAAGAGAGACGTACTGCGAGGGAGACAAACGTTTTCAAACTTCCGAAGGCTCATCAACGTTCAAGCTTCTAAAAAGGTTAGTAAATTTATTATGCTCATAATAGTTTTATTTATGTGTACTTGATCTTTGTCTAGGTTAGTAAAATCGTTTTACTTGTCAGAAGAAAATTTTTAAAATTCCGCCGCTTACTCGAAGCGTTAAACTTTTTCTTAAACCCTAGATCAATTCCAACAGTTTGACCCAAGGTCGGACCAAGTGGCCGCACCCGAGCCAAAGGTGTGAACTCAAAAGTCTTGATTTGGGTTTTCTCCAGTCGGAGGGTTTCTCTGAGGAGAGAAGAGGTGAATAGGGGGAGTAACCGTGCCTTTTGTGTAGGCTGCCTACGTACCCTTGTGAATAGGGATCAGGTCAGAACGTAGTTCAAGGCATTTGTAACGTTGTATGAGACACGGAGTCTGGAGGGTGTGCTCGACATAGGAGGCGAAGCACGGAGGAGTCCTCGGCAACGTCTCAGAACTCTGGGATTGAGTGGCCCAAAAGAGAATATGTGTTTTCTCTCCTTTGGAGATGTGGGAGACTCTAAGTCGAGAGTTCCTTGTCGTGGCGGGCATGCAGGACGCGTAGGCGATTTTCTGTCAAAAATCGTGGACGCGTCTAGTGTATTAAACGCATAGGGGATTTTCAGTGAAAAATCCCAGGAGTGCGTTTGGGCTCTAGATTTAGCGCTCGATCAGAAGAAGCGACGCTCGGAGTTCCCAGGAGCATTTCAAAATCTCTGAGAGCGAGAAATCTGTTGTCAATGGTGCCCACAAGAAGAGTAGTAGTATCTATTTATGTACATTTGATGTCATATAGTCTTACGAAGACTCTTGCTTGTAATTGCTTATTCATTATTAATAAAGTTGAAACGTTCATTCATTCTTCTTTGTTTGAAGCTTTATGATAAAACCTTAGTCTTTTAGTCCATAAACAAACTTAACAACTTACGAAGAGACAAATGTAGATTTGCATGAACAAACTCTTCGTAGTTTGCTTAAAACGATATATTCGCAATCTTAGGGTCAAAGGACTATTGACCTCAGTATGATTGTTAGAAGAATCTATGATGTCTGGTTATGAGGCATTGAGAGTTGGGGACTCTATAGTTCTTCTAGGTATCTTCCGAAGGTACTGAATTGACCAGTGCACTTCTAGAGACAATATAAGAACAAACCATTTAACCTCTTATGTCTCGAAGTCACTATGTATGAATTGCATCATGCTTACCTTAATCCTGAAATGAGACATGCCATTTCACACCTTAGTATTCTCATTTGAGAAAGTCAAAGTTCGGACTCACTATGTGATTCCGAACAAGGCCTATTGGTGAAGTACTAAGTTGTGAGTCTGTCATGAGTAACTTTGTGAAGTTCTCATAGATATGGAATTCATGTACAAGATTGCTGAAATGCAATGTATGTCACATCATGCTTTGTTCCTTGGAGTGTGAATAAATGAACTGGCCAGTGTCCAAATTGAGTCCTGACTCTTTTGGATGAAACAATGTGACTTGTTAGCTCCTCGTCAATACATTGTTTCTAACTTATTCACAAGCGACAAAGGAGTTGAGGAAATAACAGCTAGAAGGGTAAAATGGTAATTTAGTAAATCCCGACTAGCTGATAACATTCATGAAGGGTAAACATAGATAATATTCAGTGGATCCGCTCATCATAATTAGGTCGAATTCTTGAGTAGAAAACAAATTCATTTGAACCGAGAGATTTTCAGTGTCAGCTCTTTAGTGGAGTCAGTTGGCATTAAGCTAAACTTGGAAAAGGTTTGTGAACTTTTGAGTCCAAGTGTTTAGCTCAAGCTTTGTTCATTTGGGTCCATGAGGTCACTGTCACGAATCACATCGATAGGAATAGTTAAACTGGAAGCTAAGTCAAAACAAGAACGAGACAGTTTTACGAAAATTGTCAAAAGGGTATTTTTGTCTTTTTGGACATAGGACGAAAAGAATGTCAATAAATTTTTTTGACATTGTCATATGATGACAAATGAAATAAATATTACTCAGCCATATTAGTGTAATTGGGCCTTGAGGATTAATTTCATTTCATAGAATTTTACTTGAAAATTCTTAATGGGCTTTTCTTATGTTGTCATGAACAAATGAAGAAACATCTAGAAGCTCCTTCTAGAAGCTCAAATTTCGTCCAACCCAAGGAAAATAAGGCTGAATTTCGTTCATGCCATTTGTTGGAATTGATCTAGGGTTTAAGAAAAAGATTAAACGCTTCGGGAAGCGGCGGAATTTTAAAAAAAATTCTTTTCGCGTTGCAAACTTTCCAAAAGCTTCTACAAAGTTCAAGCTTCAAGAAAGGTTAGTAAACTTCTATACTCATAATAGGTTTTAATTACATGTACTTGCTCTTTGTCTAGGTTAGTAAAAACTGTTTTTACTTGAAAAGAATTTTTTTTAAAATTCCGCCGCTTCCCGAAGCGTTTAATCTTTTTCTTAAACCCTAGATCAATTCCAACAAATGGTATCAGAGCCAAGTTAAAGAGATGCATGTACATGTTTTTAAAATTATGAGCTTGAAAATCGTTTTCGAAAGTTTACTAATTTTGTGACAAGTTAGAATTGTAATCTTAGATTTTTTTTTTAATTTAATGCTTTTGTCTTTAAATTAAAAAGCATGTTGATTTTCTATGAGTTTGGGATGTTTTTAAAACACATTAGAATCAGTTCTAAAAGTTTTTAATTTTTTATATTGAAAAACGTGTTTTAAAGGTTTGAGAATTTTCGAGTAAAATTTTGTGACTAGTTTTGTTATCTTACTAGTTTCTCTTTTTTGCTTGAATCGTTTTATGCTTGTTGTTATTTCTTTTATGCCTTGTTATTACCTTGCTAATAAAACACAAATAAAAGCTTTAAACAACATCTTAAAACGTTCCGTTACACTCGATTCTTTTTCGCACCTAAAAAGGACCAAGCTTTAATTTATTTCTTTTTCTTCGAGCTGGAGTAAACCCGCATTAAAAGTGGCATAACTCTCTGCTCAGAAATCTAAATTTAATGATTCTTGAATCAAGTTAAATCTCTGTCTGTCCTCTGTCCAATGCCACCGGTTTCGGCTC
This sequence comes from Urtica dioica subsp. dioica, assembly GCF_054948205.1. Classification (NCBI taxonomy): domain Eukaryota; kingdom Viridiplantae; phylum Streptophyta; class Magnoliopsida; order Rosales; family Urticaceae; genus Urtica; species Urtica dioica. The sequence continues at coordinate 11,914,295 of NC_142762.1, forward strand.
AAAAGGACATCGGAGCCGCCAGATAAGGCGATTTTACTCCGAGGTGCGCGGCTGTCTGAAACTCCAGTTTTTTAGAAATCCGGATTTTCAAACCCCACTACCATGAGTTATAGAACTCTAATAAGAAAATTTTCTTGAGCAAAAATGTTTTTCATATGATTATAAACATGATGTGTAAAGATTAAAAGTTTTGATTTTTGAAAGATTAATTGAAATTGGGTTTTTACAAAACTAGTTTGAATTTTGAAAAACCGTTTTCACTTTCAAACTTGAAAAATATTTTGTCACCCATATCAAATAAGTTTTCAAAATGTTTTCAAAACTATATCTATATCACATATGTTCAAAATCTATATGCTCTTGAAAATTTGAGTGGGAGGTCTCTTTGTAGACAAGCCGAAAAATAAAAAGATATGTAATCTCAAACTTTCAAGTGTTCGAGTGAGTTGAAGTTCACACTTCCCTCACGCACTTTCCCGAAATAGAAAATAGGAAAAGATCGAGTATGTACCTTGTGCCTTTATGCACTAATACTACTCTGAACATGTCGATCTAGGATTCTCTTCTAGTTGTCCGCTCTGTCGCTCTCTAACTAGGAAATTTGTTTCCGAACTTATAAGAGTCGATGAACCAACTCCAAAAACTAAGTGGGAGGGTTATATTCGTTGTTTGTAACCCACGATCCCCAAAACTAATGAAAAGTGCAAGTGTCGCCGGACTAAGAGTCACCCTCGTGGCCCTCTCTTAAATGAGAGTACTCAAGGGCGCTTTGCTCTGATCATTGCTCAATGAGCTACGTCCGAGAGTGAGACGATGATGACAAGACCTCCCCTCGGCGGATTGTTTTTCAAAGTCAATCTCTTGGACTAAGTGGTTGGTTACACACTTAGACTCAATCCCTAGTATTCCTCCCTCTAGGCCCTGCGAAAGGATGTGAGTGATCAAACCAATTTACAAGGTGGCTAGTCAATGTTGATGTATTGACATCCTGGCTAAGCATTAATGATGTGTCATTTACTTATAAATGGAGATTTTTTGCGGCCTTCCCTCGAAGGAGTAAATTATCGTTTGGTTTATAACACCTTTGGATTTTATAAAGTCTTAAACAAACTTAAATCCTAAACCAAAGACTAATCATAAACTTGTTTCAACTTTTATAGGCAATATGTCTCCCAACTCTCTCTCTTTCATTCTTTCCTCGAACAAACTCGAAAACGAAAACTACATAGACTCGAAACGTAACCTCGACATAATACCTACCGTTAACAAGCACAAATGGGTACTCACCACCCCATGTCCTCCTCTGACGAATAATGATTCAACTCAAGAGGACAATGACGCCTTAGCGGCCTGGCTTCGATCCGATGAGATTGTGAGGTGCTATATCTTGGCATCTATGAACAATATGCTGAAAGAGCAACATCATGACTTCGAGACTGCCGCTGACATGCTCTACAATCTCCTTGAGATGTTTGGAGGGCAAAGGCGTCAAACAAGGCTACAAGCAGTCCGACAGTTTATGAACTGTCATATGCAGGCTAGGACTCCTATTGGAGACTTTATGATATTGATCATTAGTCATCTGAGTAAAATGGAAATCCTAGGATCTGAGATTGATGGGAAGAATGTCATAGATGTGATCTTAGAAACTCTCCCCGCATCTCTTGATACCTTCAAGATAAACTACTCCATTAACAAGCTAGAGTACACTGTTACCAAGCTTATGGAGGAACTTCACACTGCTGTAGGTTTCACTAAGAGAAAGAGGAATCAAGGAGAGGCACATACTACTGAGCAAAAAGCCTCCGCCTCTGGAACTGTGAAGAGACCTTACAAGGCCGATAAAAAGAACTGTCCTGCCAATCTCAAAGCAAAGGAACATAGTATTGTACTAGTTACCGAAGCATGCTTAGTAGCTGATAATGTATCAACGTGGATTCTTGACTCCGCTGCTACTAACCATATTTGTTGTTCCTTGAATGGTTTCAAGAAAACCAAAAGCTTAGAGGAAGGCGAGTTCTGTTTCAAATGGGGTGATGGGAGCCAGGTGTCGGCAAAGGCTATGGGATCCGTGACGCTGTCTTTTGAAGACCGCACTTTAAACTTGAATAATGTTTATTTTGTTCCTACCTTTGGGAAGAACTTAATATCCGTTGCTCGTCTTCGTGAGCAAGATTATTGTTTAAAGTTCATTAAGAATGGAATTCGTATTTCGTTTCCTGATAATTATTTTGTCACTGATGCATGTATGAAGAATGCTCTTTTCTACATCTATCCCACTCAACCTTCTCTTTTAGACACTGAAATAGATAATGATCTAATTAGGGAGCCAAAGAGGATCAAACTTTCTAAAACCTCCGATCTAACAAAATCAACATACCTCTGGCACTTGAGACTTGGTCATATCAGTCTAGATAGGATTAAGAGACTTGTGAGGGACGGTCCACTCCAAGCCTCTGCAATAGGTTCACTACCTACTTGTGAATCCTGCATAGAAGGAAAAATGACTAAGCGACCTTTCTCCGATAAGGGTCGAAGAGCCATTGAGTTGCTGGAACTAGTACATTCTGATGTATGTGGTCCGCTCAACCAACAGGCACGTGGAGGATACGAATACTTCGTTACCTTCACCGATGATTACTCGCGATATTGGTTTGTCTATTTGCTCAAACACAAATCCGAGACCTTTAACGTATTTAAGGTCTTTAGGGCTTTAGTGGAAAAGCAAACTGGCAAAGTGATCAAAACCCTTCGATCTGATCGAGGTGGTGAGTATATGTCTGGAGAGTTCGATGACTTTCTTAAAGAAGAAGGTATCGCTTCTCAGCTTACCGCACCTGGCACACCTCAACAAAACGGAGTGTCAGAGAGAAGGAACCGAACTCTTATGGAGATGGTTAGATCAATGATGGGTTACTCATCACTCCCTCCTTCCTTTTGGGGATATGCCCTCGAAACAGCCACTTACATTCTGAACCAAGTTCCGTCCAAAACGGTTCCTGGTACTCCTTATGAACGATGGACTGGCCGTAAAGTAAATCTTGGCCGCATCCGAATTTGGGGTTGCCCTGCACACGTGCTGAGGCAAAAGACTAGCAAGTTGGCTAGTAGGTCAGAATTGTCCCTGTTTGTGGGATATCCAAAGGAAACCAAAGGTTTTACTTTCTATAGTCCCGAAGACGATAAGACTTTCGTTAGCACGAATGCTCGTTTCCTTGAGGAGGACTTTATGAAGGATGCAAAACCTAGAAGCAAAATTGTGCTTGAAGAAAAGTTGGGTGAGGAAGCTTCTACCTCATCTGTAAGAACTGTTCTTACCCCAACTGAAACACAACCTAACTCATCAGAATCTCGTCAAGTAGTACTTCGACGTAGTGGGAGGGCTACTCAAAAGCCTGACAGGTACATGTCTTATGGAGACTCTCTTGTAGCCGTCTCCGACATGGATGACCCTGTTTCCTATAGCCAAGCGATGGCTTGTTCTGAATCAAACCTTTGGCTTGACGCCATGAAAGTTGAAATGCACTCGATGTATGTCAACAAAGTCTGGAAACTTGTAGACCTTCCTGAAGGGATTAAACCCGTAGGGTGTAAGTGGATATACAAGAAGAAAAGGGGTCCTGATGGGAACGTCGAGACGTTCAAAGCACGACTTGTGGCGAAGGGTTATACCCAACAAGAAGGTATTGACTATGAAGAAACCTTCTCGCCAGTCGCGATGCTTAAATCCATCTACATACTCCTATCCATAGCTGCGGCTCTCGACTATGAGATCTGGCAAATGGATGTCAAGACAGCCTTTCTGAATGGCAATCTTGACGAGCGCATTTACATGGCTCAACCAGACGGTTTCGTGGATAAAGGTCAAGAGACCAAGGTTTGTGAGTTGCTTAAATCCATTTATGGACTAAAGCAAGCATCTAGGTCATGGAATATTAGATTCGATGAAACTGTAAAGAGCTTTGGCTTTGAACAGTCAATAGATGAGCCTTGTGTTTACAAGTTAATACACGAAGGCAAAGTTGTGTTTCTGGTATTATATGTCGATGATATACTACTCATTGGTAATGACGTGGGTAAGTTATCTGAGGTTAAGGTCTGGCTAGCAAAGCAATTCGATATGAAGGATCTAGGAGAAGCCGCGTACATTCTGGGGATCCAAATCTTTCGAGATAGGAAAAACCGGACCCTGTCGCTCTCTCAAGCATCTTATATTGATAAGGTGATGTATCGCTTCTCGATGCAAGACTGCAAGAGGGGTCAAACACCCTTTAGGCATGGAGTTTCACTCTCTAAGGACCAGTCTCCCAAGACTGCACAAGAGATTGAAGACATGAGGAAGATTCCTTACGCCTCTGCCGTAGGAAGCCTCATGTATGCTATGCTTTGCACTAGACCTGATATATGTTTTGCCGTTGGCGTAGTTAGCCGTTTCCAATCCAACCCTGGACCCGAGCACTGGATTGCTGTTAAGCATGTTCTTAAGTATCTTCGAAGAACTAGGAACTTGATGCTTACATACTCAGGTACTGACCTGACTATGACGAGATATACCGACTCCAATTTTCAAGCGGATAAGGATTCCAGGAAATCCACTTCGGGATCTGTGTTCATCCTTAATGGTGGAGCTGTTGTGTGGAGAAGTATTAAGCAATCTTGCATTGCTGACTCCACAATGGAAGCAGAATATGTGGCTGCTTGTGGAGCATCCAAAGAGGCTGTATGGCTTAGAAAATTCCTTAAGTATTTGGAAGTTGTTCCAAACGTCGACGAGCCCATGACCCTTTATTGTGATAATAGTGGGGTTGTCGCTAACTCAAAGGAACCTCGAAGCCATAAGCGCTCTAAGCATATAGAGAGGAAATACCATTTGATTTGAGAGATCGCGCAGCCCGGAGACGTGGAGGTGAAGTAGATCTCTGGCAGATCCATTCACCAAGGCCCTAGCGAACAAGGTCTTCGACCAACATCGTGAGGGATTAGGCATGTAGGACTACTCACATCTTCTTTGAGTCAAGTGGGAGTTTGTTGTCAATGGTGCCCACAAGAAGAGTAGTAGTATCTATTTATGTACATTTGATGTCATATAGTCTTACGAAGACTCTTGCTTGTAATTACTTATTCATTATTAATAAAGTTGAAACGTTCATTCATTCTTCTTTGTTTGAAGCTTTATGATAAAACCTTAGTCTTTTAGTCCATAAACAAACTTAACAACTTACGAAGAGAAAAATGTAGATTTGCATGAACAAACTCTTTGTAGTTTGCTTAAAACGATATATTCGCAATCTTAGGGTCAAAGGACTATTGACCTCAGTATGATTGTTAGAAGAATCTATGATGTCTGGTTATGAGGCATTGAGAGTTGGGGACTCTATAGTTCTTCTAGGTATCTTCCGAAGGTACTGAATTGACCAGTGCACTTCTAGAGACAATATAAGAACAAACCATTTAACCTCTTATGTCTCGAAGTCACTATGTATGAATTGCATCATGCTTACCTTAATCCTGAAATGAGACATGCCATTTCACACCTTAGTATTCTCATTTGAGAAAGTCAAAGTTCGGACTCACTATGTGATTCCGAACAAGGCCTATTGGTGAAGTACTAAGTTGTGAGTCTGTCATGAGTAACTTTGTGAAGTTCTCATAGATATGGAATTCATGTACAAGATTGCTGAAATGCAATGTATGTCACCTCATGCTTTGTTCCTTGGAGTGTGAATAAATGAACTGGCCAGTGTCCAAATTGAGTCCTGACTCTTTTGGATGAAACAATGTGACTTGTTAGCTCCTCGTCAATACATTGTTTCTAACTTATTCACAAGCGACAAAGGAGTTGAGGAAATAACAGCTAGAAGGGTAAAATGGTAATTTAGTAAATCCCGACTAGCTGATGACATTCATGAAGGGTAAACATAGATAATATTCAGTGGATCCGCTCATCATAATTAGGTCGAATTCTTGAGTAGAAAACAAATTCATTTGAACCGAGAGATTTTCAGTGTCAGCTCTTTAGTGGAGTCAGTTGGCATTAACCTAAACTTGGAAAAGGTTTGTGAACTTTTGAGTCCAAGTGTTTAGCTCAAGCTTTGTTCATTTGGGTCCATGAGGTCACTGTCACGAATCACATCGATAGGAATAGTTAAACTGGAAGCTAAGTCAAAACAAGAACGAGACAGTTTTACGAAAATTGTCAAAAGGGTATTTTTGTCTTTTTGGACATAGGACGAAAAGAATGTCAATAAATTTTTTTGACATTGTCATATGATGACAAATGAAATAAATATTACTCAGCCATATTAGTGTAATTGGGCCTTGAGGATTAATTTCATTTCATAGAATTTTACTTGAAAATTCTTAATGGGCTTTTCTTATGTTGTCATGAACAAATGAAGAAACATCTAGAAGCTCCTTCTAGAAGCTCAAATTTCGTCCAACCCAAGGAAAATAAGGCTGAATTTCGTTCATGCCATAGTGGGAAAGAGAGTTTATTTTGTGCATTGATGTATGAAGATACTTGCCAAAAGAAAAAGGGGAAACAAATTTCCTTAAGAAGGAAAGTGCATTTTCGGCCAACTAAGAGGAAATCAAATGAGGAAACAAATCCTAAGCCTTCATGAGGCATGTTGGACGTGCAAGGCAATAGGAAAAGAGGAAACTACTTTTTGAAGGTAATCCTCCTCCTATAAATAGGAGCCTCATTCCTCACATTTCATTCATCCAAGTTTAAGAGATTTGAGAGACTCTCTCTCTCTAGAACTTTGGCCGAACTCCTCTCTCTCTCTCTAGTTTATTTTCGATTTTGTTTTGGCACCTAGGTCCTCATTTGACCTAGAGTTTAGCTCTGCGACTTCAAGACTCGTTCTTAAGTCGTAGTGTTTAAAAGTGCCCACTCACTGAGTCCTTTTATTTCGAGTGATTTAGTGATAGAAACTATCGTGGTTGCTCGAGGTGCCGAGGAAAGAAAGAGAGACGTGCTGCGAGGAGACGAGCGTTGCAAACTTTCCAAAAGCTTCTACAAAGTTCAAGCTTCAAGAAAGGTTAGTAAACTTCTATACTCATAATAGGTTTTAATTACATGTACTTGCTCTTTGTCTAGGTTAGTAAAAACTGTTTTTACTTGAAAATAATTTTTTTTAAAATTCCGCCGCTTCCCGAAGCGTTTAATCTTTTTCTTAAACCCTAGATCAATTCCAACAAAATCTTGCAGAAGGTGCTTCAGACCAAAGATGGTATCCAAAGAAGCAGAGAGAAGAGTGAGCTTTCAAGAGAATGAATGGGATCGTTTCTCCTCAATGAGAGGGAGTATTTATAGTAGTTGGAGAGCCTTAAGAGGCTTGTATTTCGTCCATGTGGGACTGGAGAGCGCGTGCGCGACGCGCAGGGTGCTTTGCGCGGGGCACTCTTTCGAAACGGTGTGCGTGCTTACCCCAGGGGGTGAGCGGCGCACGACCCTCCTGGCGTGGCGCGCAGCCCCCTGGCGCGGCGTGCGCCTTCTTGTTGCGACGTGTGGTTTGCTTGCCCGCATCTTTTTTTAAGGAGCGCACACATGCCTTTCTTGAGGGGCATGTGGCCCATCTCGTCGGTCGCTTGTGGGCCTTAGAGACCTTCGATAACCCAGTGCGTTGGGCCTTCGAGACTCGGGATTTCACGCAAGTCGCGTGAAATATAAAAAGTCTCTACTCGAGGAATCAAGGTCGACACGAGGATCCGTCAATCGACTCATGGAAACGTGATTCTATTCGAGGAGTTATCTTGATTCGAGGAGCAAGGCTCGACTCGAGGAGGATGACTCGACTCGAGAAGCAAGGCTCGACTCGAGGAGAGCGACTCGACTCGAGGAGCTGAAAGTTTGGCACGAGAACTTGCCAGTCGATTCGTGTCGGAAGGTTTGCTGCTCTTCAGGACCTCCGGCCTCACCATTGGCCCTTTGAACAGCGTGTCTTCTCGGTGTTCCAGGTTTTTCGAAAACGACTGAAAACACAAACCAACCCGATGGTGTTAATCGTTTAATTTGTTTTAAGATTGCAAATATTTTATTTGTACTATTGTTAAAAAAAATATTATCTTTTAGTAATATAATTTAATTAAATAAAAATACTCAGTATTATACTATATTATTTACGAATACATGAAGATTTGGTAATTAAAAATATGCGTAATTTTTATTTCATATGTAACATTTCTATAGAAAATAAAATTTTGATTTTTTTGACATAACATATTAGATATAATATACATATACGATTTTCATATGAGTTATAAAGTCACTTGTCGAGAATTATAATCCAAAAAAACCAACCCGATTTTTTTTTTGGTTGGTTTGGTTTGGTTTTACCTATCAATCGAGTTGGTTTGGGTTTAAAAACTAGTTGTAGCGATTCGGGTTAATAGCACATGAAAAAACTGACTAACCCAACCCGATAAAACCCATAATAAAAAAATTCATTCATTCATCTTAGTCAATCGAGAAAGCATCGATTCCTTCGCTAAGATGAGCTTATAAGCCCAAGTAGTCAATCGAGAATGCATCAATTCCAAGGACAAACGTCGTTTATAAAACCATCGTTGTAGTATCTTCATAAAAGCCAAGACCATAAAAGCTATTGGCCAACCTGTTGTCAATGGTGCCCACAAGAAGAGTTGTAGTCTTTATTTTGAACATTTGATGTAATAAAGTCTCATGAAGACTCTTGCTTGTAATTGCCTATTCATTCATTAATAAAGTTGAAACGTTCATTCAATCTTCCTTGTCTGAAGCTTTATGATAAAACCATAGTCTTTTAGTCCATAAACAAACTTAACAACTTACGAAGAGACAAATGTAGATTTGCATGAACAAACTCTTCGTAGTTTGCTTAAAACGATATATTCGCAATCTTAGGCTCAAAGGACTATTGACCTCAGTATGATTGTTAGAAGAATCTATGATGTCTGGTTATGAGGCATTGAGAGTTAGGAACTCTATAGTTCTTCTAGGTATCTTCCGAAGGTACTGAATTGACCAGTGCACTTCTAGAGACAAGATAAGAACAAACCATTTAACCTCTTATGTCTCGAAGTCACTATGTATGAATTGCATCATGCTTACCTTAATCCTGAAATGAGACATGCCATTTCACACCTTAGTATTCTCATTTGAGAAAGTCAAAGTTCGGACTCACTATGTGATTCCGAACAAGGCCTATTGGTGAAGTACTAAGTTGTGAGTCTGTCATGAGTAACTTTGTGAAGTTCTCATAGATATGGAATTCATGTACAAGATTGCTGAAATGCAATGTATGTCACCTCATGCTTTGTTCCTTGGAGTGTGAATAAATGAACTGGCCAGTGTCCAAATTGAGTCTTGACTCTTTTGGATGAAACAATGTGACTTGTTAGCTCCTCGTCAATACATTGTTTCTAACTTATTCACAAGCGACAAAGGAGTTGAGGAAATAACAGCTAGAAGGGTAAAATGGTAATTTAGTAAATCCCGACTAGCTGATGACATTCATGAAGGGTAGCATAGATAATATTCAGTGGATCCGCTCATTATAATTAGGTCGAATTCTTGAGTAGAAAACAAATTCATTTGAACCGAGAGATTTTCAGTGTCAGCTCTTTAGTGGAGTCAGCTGGCATTAAGCTAAACTTGGAAAAGGTTTGTGAACTTTTGAGTCCAAGTGTTTAGCTAAAGCTTTGTTCATTTGGGTCCATGAGGTCACTGTCACGAATCACATCGATAGGAATAGTTAAACTGGAAGCTAAGCCAAAACAAGAACGAAAATAGTTAAAAGGGTATTTTTGTCTTTTGAGACAAAGGATGAAATGAATGTCAATAAATTTTTTGACAATGTCATTTTATGACATGTTTCACTCGGCCATGACTTGATCATTGGGCCTTGTGAATTAATTTCATTTCATAAGAATTTTATTGAAAACTCTTAATGGGCCTTTTTCATGTTCTCATGAATAAATGAAGAAGCTTCTAGAAGCTCCTTCTAGAAGTGAAATGGGCGCCCATAATACCCAAGGAAAGAGAGTTTATTTTGTGCATAAATGTATTTAGATACTTGCCAAAAGAAAAAGAGGAAACAAATTTCCCACACATGCAATGGGAAATTCGGCCAAGTGAGAAAAGGGAAAGCCAAGGAACAAAAAAGGAAACAAATCCTAGCCTCTAGGAGGCAGCCTTGGGCGCCCAACAAGGAATGGGAAATGAAGGATTTTTGCTCATGAATATGTGATATTCTATAGAAGAGGAAACTACCTTATTGAAGGTGAGACCTCTCCTATAAATAGGAGCCCCATTTCCTCACAATTCATTCATCCAAGTTTAAGAGATTTGAGAGACTCTCTCTCTAGAACTTGGCCGAAGTCCTCTTCTCTCTCTCTCTAGTTTATTTTCGGTTTTCTCTTGTCTTGGCACCTAGGTCCTCACTCGACCTAGTCTTTAGCTCTGCGACTTCGAGACTCGTTCTCAAGTCGTAGTGTTTAAAAGTGCCCACTCACTGATTCCTTCTTTTCGAGTGATTTAGTGATAGAAACTTTCGTGGTTGCTCGAGGTGCCGAGGAAAGAAAGAGAGACGTGCTGCGAGGGGAGACGAGCGTTGCAACTTTCCAAAAGCTTCTACAAGGTTCAAGCTTCAAGAAAGGTTAGTAACTTCCATAGCTCATATTAGTTTTTATTTACATGCATATGCTCTTGTCTAGGTTAGTAAAAACTAGTTTTACTTAAAAAGAAAATTTTTAAAATTCCGCCGCTTAACGAAGCGTTAAACTTTTTCTCAAACCCTAGATCGATTCCAACAAATGGTATCAGAGCTATGGTCAAAGGAATGCATGTGCATGTTTTTAAATTATGAGCTTGAAAATCGTTTTCGAAAGTTTACTAATTTTGTGACAAGTTAGAATTGTAATCTTAGATTTTTTTTTAATTTATTGCTCATGCCTTTAAATTAAAAACCATGTTGATTTTCTATGAGTTTGGGATGATGTTAAAACACATTAGAATCAGTTCTAAAAGTTTTTATTTTTTTATATTGAAAAACGTGTTTTAAAGGTTTGAGAATTTTCGAGTAAATTTTGTGACTAGTTTTGTTTTCTTGCTAGTTTCGTTTATTTACTTGAATCGTTTTATGCATGTTGTTATTTCTTTTATTTTTTATGTTATTACCCTGCTAATAAAACACAAATAAAAGCTTTAAACAACTTCATAAAACGTTCCGTTACACTCGATTCTTTTTCGCACCTAAAAGGACGAAGCTTTAATTTATTTCTTTTTCTTCGAGCTGGAATGTAAACCCGCATTAAAAGCGGCATAACTCTCTGCTCAGAAATCGAAATTTAATGATTCTTGAATCAAATTAAAGCTCTGTCTGTCCTCTGTCCAATGCCACCGGTTTCGGCTCAAAAGGACATCGGAGCCGCCAGATATGGCGATTTTACTCCGAGGTGCGCGGCTGTCTGAAACTCCAGTTTTTTAGAAATCCGGATTTTCAAACCCCCTTACCATGAGTTATAGAACTCTAATGAGAAAACTTTCTTGAGAAAAAATGTTTTTCATATGATTATAAACATGATGTGTAAGATTAAAATGTTTTGATTTTTGAAAGTTTAATTGAAATTGAATTTTTACAAAATTAGTTTGAATTTTGAAAAACCGTTTTCACTTTCAAACTTGAAAATATTTTGTCATCCAAGTCAAATAAGTTTTCAAAATGTTTTCAAAACTATATCTATATCACATATGTTCAAAATCTATATGCTCTTGAAGTTTTGAGTGGGAGGTCTCCTTGTAGACAAGCCGAAAAATAAAAAGATGTGTAATCTCAAACTTTCAAGTGTTCGAGTGAGTTGAAGTTCACACTTCCCTCACGCACTTTCCCGAAATAGAAAATAGGAAAAGATCGAGTATGTACCTTGTGCCTTTATGCACTAATACTGCTCTGAACATGTCGATCTAGGATTCTCTTCTAGTTGTCCGCTCTGTCGCTCTCTAACTAGGAAATTTGTTTCCGAACTTAAAAGAGTCGATGAACCAACTCCAAAAACTAAGTGGGAGGGTTATACTCGTTGTTTGTAACCCGCGATCCCCAACACTAGTGAAAGATGCAATAACGTGGGACTAAGAGCCGCTCTTGCGACCCTCACTTAAATGTGAGTACTCCAAGGCGTTATTGCTTCGATCATTGCTCAATGAGCTACGTCCGAGAGTGATGCAATGATGGCAAGGCCTCCCCTTGGGGGATTGTTTTTCAAAGCTGATCTTTTGGACTAAGTGGTTGGTTGCACACTTAGGCTCAATCCCTAGTATCCTTCCTTAAGGCTCTGCGAAAGGATATGAGTGATCAAACCAATTTACAAGGTGGCTAGTCAAAATAGATGTATTGACATCTTGGCTTAGCATTAATGATGTGTCATTTACTTATAAATGGAGATTTTTTGCGGCCTTCTCTTGAGGGAGTAAATTATCGTTTGGTTTATAACACCTTTGGATTTTATAAAAGTCTTAATAAAACTTAAATCCTAAACCAAAGACTAATCATAAACTTGTTTCAACTTAAATAGGCAACATGTCTCTCAACTCTCTCTCTTTCATTCTTTCCTCGAACAAACTCGAAAATGAAAACTACGTAGATTCGAAACGTAACCTCGACATAATACCTACCGTTTACAAGCACAAATGGGTACTCACCACCCCGTGTCCTCCTCTGACGAATGATGATTCAACTCAAGAGGACAATGACGCCTTAGCGGCCTGGCTTCGATCCGATGAGATTGTGAGGTGCTATATGTTGGCATCTATTAACAATATGCTGAAAGAGCAACATCGTGACTTCGAGACTACCGCTGACATGCTCTACAATCTCCTTGAGATGTTTGGAGGGCAAAGGCGTCAGACAAGGCTACAAGCAGTCCGACAGTTTATGAACTGTCGCATGAAGGCTAGGACTCCTGTTAGGGACCATATGATGCTGATCATTAGTTACCTAAATGAAATGGAAATCCTAGGATCTGAGATTAATGGGAAGAATATCATAGATATGATCTTAGAAACTCTCCCCGAGTCTCTTGATACCTTCATGCTGAACTACTCCATTACAAAGCTAAAGTACACTGTTACCGAGCCTATGAAGGAGCTTCACACTGCTGTAGGTCTCAATAAGAGAAAGAGGAATCAAGGAGAGGCACATGCTACTGAGCAAAAAGCCTCCGCCTCTGGAACTAAGAAGAGACCTCACAAGGCCGATAAAACGAACTGTCCTGCCTATCTCAAAGCAAAGGAACATAGTATTGTACTAGTTACTGAAGCATGCTTAGTAGCTGATAATGTATCAACGTGGATTCTTGACTCCGCTGCTACTAACCATATTTGTTGTTCCTTGAATGGTTTCAAGAAAACCAAAAGCTTAGAGGAAGGCGAGTTCTGTTTCAAATGGGGTGATGGGAGCCTGGTGTCTGCGAAGGTTGTGGGATCCGTGACATTGTCTTTTGAAGACCGCACTATAAACTTGAATAATGTTTATTTTGTTCCTACCTTTGGTAAGAACTTAATATCCGTTGCTCGTCTTCTTGAGCAAGATTATTGTTTAAAGTTTATAAAGAATGGAATTCGTATTTCTTTTTCTAATTCTTTCGTCACTGATGCATGTATGAAGAATGGTCTTTTTTACATCTATCCCACTCAACCTTCTCTTTTAGACACCGAAATAGATAACGATCTAATTAGGGAGCCAAAGAGGATCAAACTTTCTGAATCCTCCGATCTAACAAAATCAACATACCTCTGGCACTTAAGACTTGGTCATATCAGTCTAGATAGGATTAAGAGACTTGTGAGGGATGGTCCACTCCAAGCCTCTGCAATAGGTTCACTACCTACTTGTGAATCCTGCATAGAAGGAAAAATGACTAAGTGACCTTTCTCCGATAAAGGTCGAAGAGCCACTGAGTTGCTGGAACTAATACATTCTGATGTATGTGGTCCGCTCAACCAACAGGCACGTGGAGGATACGAATACTTCGTTACCTTCACTGATGATTACTCAAGATATGGGTTTGTCTATTTGCTTAAACACAAATCCGAGACCTTTAACGTATTTAAGGTCTTTAGGGCTTTAGTGGAAAAGCAAACTGGCAAAGTGATCAAAACCCTTCGATCTGATCGAGGTGGTGAGTATATGTCTGGAGAGTTCGATGACTTTCTTAAAGAAGAAGGTATCGCTTCTCAGCTTACCGCACCTGGCACACCTCAACAAAACGGAGTGTCAGAGAGAAGAAACCGAACTCTTATGGAGATGGTTAGATCGATGATGAGTTACTCATCACTCCCGCTTTCCTTTTGGGGATATGCCCTCGAAACAGCCGCTTATATTCTGAACCAAGTTCCGTCCAAAACGGTTCCTGGTACTCCTTATGAACGATGGACTGGCCGTAAAGTGAATCTTGGCCGCATCCGAATTTGGGGTTGCCCTGCACACGTGCTAAGGCAAAAGACTAGCAAGTTGGCTAGTAGGTCAGAATTGTGCCTGTTTGTAGGATATCCGAAGGAAACCAAAGGTTTTACTTTCTATAGTCCCGAGGACGATAAGACTTTCGTTAGCACGAATGCTCGTTTCCTTGAGGAGGACTTTATGAAGGATGCGAAACCTAGAAGCAAAATTGTGCTTGAAGAAAAGTTGGGTGAGGAAGCTTCTACCTCATCTGTAAGAACTGTTCTTACCCCAACTGAAACACAACCTAACTCATCAGAATCTCGTCAAGTAGTACTTCGACGTAGTGGGAGGGCTACTCAAAAGCCTGACAGGTACATGTCTTATGGAGACTCTCTTGTAGCCGTCTCCGACATGGATGATCCTGTTTCCTATAGCCAAGCAATGGCTTGTTCTGAATCAAACCTTTGGCTTGACGCCATGAAAGTTGAGATGCACTCGATGTATGTCAACAAAGTCTGGAAACTTGTAGACCTTCCTGAAGGGATTAAACCCGTAGGGTGTAAGTGGATATACAAGAAGAAAAGGGGTCCTGATGGGAACGTTGAGACGTTCAAAGCACGACTTGTGGCGAAGGGTTATACCCAACAAGAAGGGATTGACTATGAAGAAACCTTCTCGCCAGTCGCGATGCTTAAATCCATCCGCATACTCCTATCCATAGCTGCAGCTCTCGACTATGAGATCTGGCAAATGGATGTCAAGACAGCCTTTCTGAATGGCAATCTTGACGAGCGCATTTACATGGCTCAACCAGACGGTTTCGTGGATAAAGGTCAAGAGACCAAGGTTTGTGAGTTGCTTAAATCCATTTATGGACTAAAGCAAGCATCTAGGTCATGGAATATTAGATTCGATGAAACTGTAAAGAGCTTCGGCTTTGAACAGTCAATAGATGAGCCTTGTGTTTACAAGTTAATACACGAAGGCAAAGTTGTGTTTCTGGTACTATATGTCGATGATATACTACTCATTGGTAATGACGTGGGTAAGTTATCTGAGGTTAAGGTCTGGCTAGCAAAGCAATTCGATATGAAGGATCTAGGAGAAGCCGCGTACATTCTGGGAATCCAAATCTTTCGAGATAGGAAAAACCGGACCCTGTCACTCTCTCAAGCATCTTATATTGATAAGGTGATGGATCGCTTCTCGATGCAAGACTGCAAGAGGGGTCAAACACCCTTTAGGCATGGAGTTTCACTCTCTAAGGACCAGTCTCCCAAGACTGCACAAGAGATTGAAGACATGAGGAAAATTCCTTACGCCTCTGCCGTAGGAAGCCTCATGTATGCTATGCTTTGCACCCGACCTGATATATGTTTCGCCGTTGGCGTAGTTAGTCGTTTCCAATCCAACCCTGGACCCGAGCACTGGATTGCTGTTAAGCATGTTCTTAAGTATCTTCGAAGAACTAGGAACTTGATGCTTACATACTCAGGTACTGACCTGACTATGACGGGATATACCGACTCCGATTTTCAAGCGGATAAGGATTCCAGGAAATCCACTTCGGGATCTGTGTTCATCCTTAATGGTGGAGCTGTTGTGTGGAGAAGTATTAAGCAATCTTGCATTGCTGACTCCACAATGGAAGCAGAATATGTGGCTGCTTGTGAAGCATCCAAAGAGGCTGTATGGCTTAGAAAGTTCCTTAAGTATTTGGAAGTTGTTCCAAACGTCGACGAGCCCATGACCCTTTATTGTGATAATAGTGGGGCTGTCGCTAACTCAAAGGAACCTAGAAGCCATAAGCGCTCTAGGCATATTGAGAGGAAATACCATTTGATTCGAGAGATCGTGCAGCGCGGAGACGTGGAAGTGAAGAAGATCTCAACGGTGGACAACCTCGCGGATCCATTCACCAAGGCCCTAGCGAACAAGGTCTTCGACCAACATCGTGAGGGATTAGGCATGAAGGACTACACACACCTTCTTTGAGTCAAGTGGGAGTTTGTTGTCAATGGTGCCCACAAGAAGAGTTGTAGTCTTTATTTTGAACATTTGATGTAATAAAGTCTCATGAAGACTCTTGCTTGTAATTGCCTATTCATTCATTAATAAAGTTGAAACGTTCATTCAATCTTCCTTGTCTGAAGCTTTATGATAAAACCATAGTCTTTTAGTCCATAAACAAACTTAACAACTTACGAAGAGACAAATGTAGATTTGCATGAACAAACTCTTCGTAGTTTGCTTAAAACGATATATTCGCAATCTTAGGGTCAAAGGACTATTGACCTCAGTATGATTGTTAGAAGAATCTATGATGTCTGGTTATGAGGCATTGAGAGTTAGGAACTCTATAGTTCTTCTAGGTATCTTCCGAAGGTACTGAATTGACCAGTGCACTTCTAGAGACAAGATAAGAACAAACCATTTAACCTCTTATGTCTCGAAGTCACTATGTATGAATTGCATCATGCTTACCTTAATCCTGAAATGAGACATGCCATTTCACACCTTAGTATTCTCATTTGAGAAAGTCAAAGTTCGGACTCACTATGTGATTCCGAACAAGGCCTATTGGTGAAGTACTAAGTTGTGAGTCTGTCATGAGTAACTTTGTGAAGTTCTCATAGATATGGAATTCATGTACAAGATTGCTGAAATGCAATGTATGTCACCTCATGCTTTGTTCCTTGGAGTGTGAATAAATGAACTGGCCAGTGTCCAAATTGAGTCTTGACTCTTTTGGATGAAACAATGTGACTTGTTAGCTCCTCGTCAATACATTGTTTCTAACTTATTCACAAGCGACAAAGGAGTTGAGGAAATAACAGCTAGAAGGGTAAAATGGTAATTTAGTAAATCCCGACTAGCTGATGACATTCATGAAGGGTAGCATAGATAATATTCAGTGGATCCGCTCATTATAATTAGGTCGAATTCTTGAGTAGAAAACAAATTCATTTGAACCGAGAGATTTTCAGTGTCAGCTCTTTAGTGGAGTCAGCTGGCATTAAGCTAAACTTGGAAAAGGTTTGTGAACTTTTGAGTCCAAGTGTTTAGCTAAAGCTTTGTTCATTTGGGTCCATGAGGTCACTGTCACGAATCACATCGATAGGAATAGTTAAACTGGAAGCTAAGCCAAAACAAGAACGAAAATAGTTAAAAGGGTATTTTTGTCTTTTGAGACAAAGGATGAAATGAATGTCAATAAATTTTTTGACAATGTCATTTTATGACATGTTTCACTCGGCCATGACTTGATCATTGGGCCTTGTGAATTAATTTCATTTCATAAGAATTTTATTGAAAACTCTTAATGGGCCTTTTTCATGTTCTCATGAATAAATGAAGAAGCTTCTAGAAGCTCCTTCTAGAAGTGAAATGGGCGCCCATAATACCCAAGGAAAGAGAGTTTATTTTGTGCATAAATGTATTTAGATACTTGCCAAAAGAAAAAGAGGAAACAAATTTCCCACACATGCAATGGGAAATTCGGCCAAGTGAGAAAAGGGAAAGCCAAGGAACAAAAAAGGAAACAAATCCTAGCCTCTAGGAGGCAGCCTTGGGCGCCCAACAAGGAATGGGAAATGAAGGATTTTTGCTCATGAATATGTGATATTCTATAGAAGAGGAAACTACCTTATTGAAGGTGAGACCTCTCCTATAAATAGGAGCCCCATTTCCTCACAATTCATTCATCCAAGTTTAAGAGATTTGAGAGACTCTCTCTCTAGAACTTGGCCGAAGTCCTCTTCTCTCTCTCTCTAGTTTATTTTCGGTTTTCTCTTGTCTTGGCACCTAGGTCCTCACTCGACCTAGTCTTTAGCTCTGCGACTTCGAGACTCGTTCTCAAGTCGTAGTGTTTAAAAGTGCCCACTCACTGATTCCTTCTTTTCGAGTGATTTAGTGATAGAAACTTTCGTGGTTGCTCGAGGTGCCGAGGAAAGAAAGAGAGACGTGCTGCGAGGGGAGACGAGCGTTGCAACTTTCCAAAAGCTTCTACAAGGTTCAAGCTTCAAGAAAGGTTAGTAACTTCCATAGCTCATATTAGTTTTTATTTACATGCATATGCTCTTGTCTAGGTTAGTAAAAACTAGTTTTACTTAAAAAGAAAATTTTTAAAATTCCGCCGCTTAACGAAGCGTTAAACTTTTTCTCAAACCCTAGATCGATTCCAACACAACCCTGAGTTTCTCTAAGCACTGAGTTCACGCATTCCGAAATGTTGGTTGTCGTTCGTATCTTTTACCCGGGAATTTAGAACGAGCCCATAACTCGGGATTAGCTTCTATCAAGTAATTTTTAATTCCAAGCTTCTTGCCACTCAATTTCTCGAGAAAGTACTCATACTCTTCATGCGTGTATGCCTTCGTGCACCAGATAAAGAGAGGCCTAAGTTTGCTTCATCGAAACTTGGTCTGCAAGTTACCCCATAAGTGTTGAATGCAAATCTCATATTTGGCATACATGAATACTTGTAATGCACCCTTAGGAGTAGAATTTTTTCTATCCGAAATAATCACCAAGCTCTCACGATCGCCTATCGCCTGATAGACAATCTAAAAAAAACCAGTGCCATGAAGAATCATTTTCCGTATATACGATCCCAAAGGCTAATGGCAAGATGTGATTGTCACCATCCATTGTTGCAGCAGTCAATAAAGTCCCTGAAAACTTTCCTTTTAGGAAAGTGCCATCCACAGAAATCATGGGACGACAATGTTTCCAGCCTTCAATTAAAGTGCCCCAATCGAAATAATTTTTTTTTTTAATTCCCCAGCATGTTCAATCTCAAAAGAAGAGTAGGTTCTTGCATGATGAAACACATAGTTTACAATCTTGGTGAGATATAAAAATAATTGAATCAACCTCTCAAAATAATTATTGATAAAAAAAAAGAAGAGATAGAACAAAAGAAGTACTTGGATTGGTTTTTATCATTTCATCAACAATCGGAAGAAGTGAATATGAAGTTGTATGTGAACCTAAAACTTCCTTCAAGGCAAGATCACGACCCTTCCACGCATTATAATATGAAATGTTGACTTTGAAATGAGTTTGGATATGGTCAATGACTTCTTTAGGAGGCATGTGGTCAGCCCGACCACCATAGAACTTCCTCTTCACGCACTCACTTATAACAGATGTAGAGGCTTGTCAATGCATAGCTAAAACAACTTCAATAATGCACAAATGCACTTTGCATACTTTCTAACCATCCATATGTCCGAGTCTCCACACACCGATGCGATCATCTTCCAATCACAGGGTGTTTTAAAGCATTGACCACTATGCTTTTATCAAGAAAGTACTAGTTTTGTTAGATCGGGTGACTTTGAACACAAAGTTGTTCCTAATAGCTATCATCTTTAAAGCATTGACCATTGTGCTTTTATCAAGAAAAATACTACCCTCCTTCACATAAAAATTTATAGGAATGTTGATTGATTCTATTTCATCTACAAGTTCATCATGTTCTACATCCAAATCAACATTCAATTTAGTATTTGAGAATTCACAATTATCCCCCAAATCAAGATCATCAAACAAATCAACTACACAAAAACAATGGATTAACATTTTAGACACCTTGATTAAATAGATTGAAATCCTGGAAAACTGTTTCATGAACACGAACATTAAGAACAGAAACTAAAAATTATGGTCTAGATCCTAACTAACCCGACTTAGAAAACGTTGTTAAAACAAAAGAAGTTGCAACCAATTCCATCGAAATAAATAGTTGAAATTCAAAAGGAATATTGAAATTCAAAGAAAACAACAACGATTGATGATCGAAGAAAAGAAAAATCATAGAGAAAAACAAAAAAAAATGGAAAAAAAAAATCTATAATTGAAAGATTCCGTGGAAATCAGAGCAGACAACAATGATCGATGATTGAAGATGAGATACAAACATGTAAGTCGATGATGAAAAGCAAGAAAATTGTCTTTTAACAGTATAAGTGGCTATTTTGCCTCAACTTTGGAAACCTTGATCATTTTGCTAAACATTAAGTTTGAAATGAAACAAAATAACATATGGATTACCCGTCTATGCAGGTAACAAGTCATTATCAGATTATTACATGAATCACGAGCGAAAACACCGGTCTTCGCCTGTTGCAGATTACGGTTATAGGGGTCTTGTCCAGCTGAGATTCACGCCTACAGAAAACCATATCTTAGATTTGAGATTTAGATCTGAAGAAATTAACCACTCCGATTAAAGATCATGCGGTACCAAAACCAAAATTTAATAAGTTTGGATTATTGAAACATAATCGGGAAAAAAAAAACATGAAGAAGAAAATAAAGATAAAAAATATCTTCTCTTAGCACATAGTCCTCCGTTGATCGAGACTACCAGAGTCTCCGTGTCCCAGAGAAGGCGACGACAATGAAAATTGAAAGTACAAGTCTTGATTTTGTAGGAGAGAGAGCGACAACTAAATTTAATTTTTTTGTAGGAGAGCATGTGGTCTATTTGGTTGGTGATAATATTAAAAAAAGAAATAACCTCTCAAATAATAATAATAAAAGTATCAATTTACAGAAAAGTTCCAAATATAGTATATAATAAATTTGTCATAATATTGTCTTGGATTTATTTTTGGCAAGTAATAATTATGGAATTTGAGTTGGAGATATTTATTACGGCATTGCAAGAGGCCAATGGAGGAAAGACGAGACACCTTTCCACTTCTCTCTCCAGTGTTAAAATCCGTGATTTTCTCTTCAGCCAAAGCACCACTAAGGCACTAACACGGTAACACCTCTACGCTTCTAACCATAAAGTCCCCTCGTCTTCCTCCTAATTACGGGTTTGCCACTCACCCCGTTTCTTCTTATAATTACGTTCTTCACCATTCCACTTCTGTCCTTAGCTACGTTGTTATTCTCTTCGTCATCGTTCTTCTTCCTCTCCATTCTCTGTTCGTTGCTTCTCTCTCTCTCTCTCTCTCTCTCTCTCTCTCTCTTGCAACATAACACATACACAGTATATGCTATTTTCTTAACGAAAAACCGCCATGGAAAAAGTCACGTTTTTTGCTTTTTGTTTTCTGTTTTAATCTCGCACTATGATTCGGTTTAGATCGGTGTTCATTGAGTTTGACATCTGTGTGATCTGTGATGATGTGTTTATGGAGTTCATTTTTTTTCCTACACTAATGTGTGATCGTCTTTATCTTTTTGGTGATTAAAAAATGTAGCGCGGATGGTTTTTAGGATCGTAATTTTACTTTATTTTCAATTGTGTTCTTTGGATATGTGAAGGAATATATATATATATATATATATATATATATATATATATATATATATATTAAGAATATGTGAAAGAATATTCGTTTTGCAGTCATAAATGCTTGCTGGGAAAGAGGCATTGATTCTGTTTGTTTGCTAATTTCACTTTTTCATACTTGTTTGTTATTGGAGGTGACATGTTATCAGCATGATTTCATTTTCTTATTTTCATTCTCTTTCCATAATTTGTGGGTAATTTAATTTTCTGATTGGTTTGTGTTCTGAAGCTGAAATGGATTCCACAGCTGGTCTAAACCTCTATCCTTCTCACCGCACAAAGACTATACACCTGGTATGTAACAAAAGAAATTATGGATATATGAAAATTGTTTAGCTTTACAAAGCTTGAGCCTGAAAATTATCAGTATGTGTTGATTGGGTTAGTTCGTAGCTGAAATTGCATTGTAAAAGATAGAGTGAATGTTTGTTGTAGGTGAGGCATGCTCAAGGGTTTCACAACGTGGCGGGTGAAAAAGATCACACCTTGTATTTGTCTTACGACTACCTCGATGCAAACCTTACCCCACTGGGCTGGAATCAGGTCAACATATTTCTGTTCAACTTTATTCTATGGGAAGATCACAAGTTTAGCTATTTATCACTATTGGATTAAGTACTTAAATCTTGTCATATTGGATTAAGTACATAACTCTTGTGGTCGTGATTTGCAGGTCGAGAATCTCCACAAACATGTACTAGATTCCGGGCTATCTAAAAAAATTGAGCTGGTTATCGTTTCCCCATTGTCAAGGTATTAATTCGTTGACTATGGCCTCATCATTTCTCTATTGTTTTTTTAGCAATTTGCTTTCGTGGTGTCTTTTACCAACTGAGCTAGCGCCTCTTGCCTTTCTATTTTGTATCTACTTGGTCTTTGAAACTAAATTTGTGACTAACCAACTATTATTTCGGAAAACCATAGCTAACTTTTTATATGTGATTCTAAACTAGCTTATGATTCTAAATTATGTGTTACTGTGTGTGATTCTAAATGATGTCTTGTTGCGTTTTAGGACGATACAAACAGCGGTCGGGGTTTTTGGCGGCGGATCATACACAGATGGCATGAATGTAGCTCCGCTGATGGTGGCAAATGGCGTCTGTCCTGCCATTACAAGCTTGAATGCTCCACCATTTATAGCCGTAGAGCTCTGCCGAGAACACTTGGTATGCCTCGCTCGAGGCCTCTCTCTTACTCGCCCTTTTTTTTTATCTGCACTCATCTTTCCTAGTTACCTATTAAAGTCTGTCTTGGATACTCTTTTTCTTTTTCTTTTAAGGGTGTTCATCCGTGTGATAAGAGAAGAAGCATCACTGAATATCGGCCTCTTTATCCCGCGGTTGATTTTTCCTTGGTAAGCGATTCATTTCATTGTTCCTTCCACTAGAACTGGTTACTGGTTGGTGGATAAATTTTACAAAATGAGGTTCAACTTATTCTCACTTCGAAAATTTGTCTTAGATTAAGGACGACGAAGACGTTTTATGGAAGCCTGATGTCAGAGAAAAAGACGAAGAAGTTGGAGTTCGGGGCTTAGAGTTTCTCAAATGGTGATCTTCTCAATTCTTGATTCTCTTATTAAATATGCATGCTCTTCAGATGTCCACTTACTTGATTATTAGTGAAAACTAAGTATGTTCTATTGGCTTGATCAATCTCAATGTGTCTGCGTTGTCGTCCTTATTGTCACCCAGGTTGGATTCATAATTCCATACGAAGGGTAAATTGTCTTGATCGTATAGTAATGTAAATAAGTTATTAGAGGGTCATTTATGACAAAACAATGTTGTAGTTGATTGTTTTGTTTTCCTCAGTAGTGGAGTAGTTTATCAGAGAGACTGGTTTCACCTCTTGATCGTGTAGTAATGTAAATAAGTTATTAGAGGGTCATTTACGACAAAACAATGTTTTAGGTGATTGTTTTGTTTTCCTCAGTAGTGGAGTAGTTTATCAGAGAGACTGGTTCACCTCTTGAATTCTGAACTACGTTTATCACTAATACGATAAAGCGTCATAAAATATCCCTGGTCCTGTTATGGTTTAACAGTTTAATAACCTTTCTGTTAATATAACAGAATACAAAGGATTGCCATCAACCTTTTTTCAATTGGGTGATGTAGTTAAATAGTCAATTTAAAGTTATGAAGTTGCAAAATAGTCAAGGTTTGCCTTAATTTAGTGAAATAATCAAAATGTTCTTTTGCTAGTTTGCAAATCAATAAGTTTCAAATGGCTATTTTGTACAATTTTTCCTTTTCAATTATAGACCAACACACTATTAATAACTCGTATTCTAGACCATATCATCATACTTCTCCGAAAAACCAGTCCCAGCTTTTTATTTTTTGCCAAGCAAGTCTCCGAATCAAGATCTCTCTTAAAATTTCCTACCTTTCGTTAATATTCTTTATCTGCAGACTAATATCTCTGTTATCTTCAGGTTATGGACCCGCGAGGAGAAGGAAATCGCGATCGTCACCCACAGTGGATTCTTATACCACACATTGAGCTCATTTGGCAATGACTGCGATCCTGCGGTGAAGAGCGAAATATGCAAACAGTGAGTGCCCATTGGATAAGAACCTTTGATGTTCTTTCTTCTAAATAAGCATTCTTCGATAAAACGATAGGAATTATGAATCTAAACATCTATGCATGAGACCCGGAACTCTCCCGAAAGTCTTAGCCTTAACCTATCTATTTCATAATCTTTCTTGTATGTTTCTTTCATAGCGTTATTCGGACTAACAACTCCTACTAATACTATTATTCTCCCTAAACAATTAACTAATTACCTTATTGCCGAAAGTCTAAAACATTTCTCATGTCATGTCTGTTTAGACTGGCTCAGACAAAAACTTGACGAAAGATATCAACATGGATTCATGTCAAATCCTATTTAACTTGACGAAACATGTCAACGTGGGTTCTCTTCTTGCAGCTTTGCCAATTGCGAGCTTCGCTCAATGGTGATTATCGACAGAAGGTGAGCTATAAAAAAGCAACTAACACTATTGATCTTTCTTCTCAGAGAGTTGATTTTTCCTTTGGTTTTATTTCTCTTTGCAGCTTGAATGGTTATGGTTCTCCGACCACGAATTTTCCTGGGAAAATTCCCAGCGGTCTCGATCTTCCTAGCGACATTGCTGCTGAGAAACATCTGGAAAGAATTGCATCCAAGTAGACCAGTCTTCATGCTTGATATGTCTAGAAATGTCATTATTTTTATGATTCATTGGATTCGATGATTCAACTGAAAACTAGATTGAACATCAGTTCATAGATTCTATTTGGAGTTATTAGGCTCTAATTAGAATATACTGATTTACTGTTTTAATAAATATGCAATATCGTTGGTGGATCTTTCTGTGTGCCTCTTAGTAATATACTTATTTCTCTTGAGTACTTTTTTTTCCTCTTATTTGAAGCGTGATCAGGGTACATATGAACTGAAATAATTTTTTTTCCTCTCTTGAACTGTTTTAATAAATATGCAATATAGTTTTTTTTTCCTCTTTTTTTAACACACTTAAAATAGTTTTTTTTTTAATATATCTAGAGAGACATCTGCTTTGTCAATGATCGAATAGTTCTAAAAGTGCGAGATCGGGTATCGAAAGCCTTGGGGCAGAAATGAAATACAAAACTTGTTTTAAAAGAAAACAATAGGAACCACTGGAAAATCATTGGAGGTGACCCAATAATAACGGCTCTTTTCTTTTTCTCTGTTCTCTCTCCTAAACCAAAACCACTTCACACACCAAACACCGAAAATGGTCGGAGAGAATGGTTTTTACGCCTCACCACCCCCTAGATCTACTGGAATCTCGTTTTCATCTAGGTTTGTGTCGATTTCAGCTCCGGACCACATCTCACGTGCCACCCTCGGTTTGTTTTTTTTCGAATTTTCCGACTCCCAATGTTTCGTCCTTCTCTTCTCGGCTTCTTTTCTCGAACTTTGATACCGGTTTGCGCTCTCAGGTTCTGCAGTAGAGTGCATTACAAGTTTGTCATTCTCAGTCACAGCAACTCGTTCAAATGCCCTGTCCTTTTGTTTTCTTTAGCTCCCACCATGGATTCTGATCATGGTTGCTCTAAGAGAAAACGTTTTTTAGATAGCTTTTTCATAAAAGACGAGCGATTCTCGGTGTCTCTTGACCGAGACGGTGGAATCGTCTGTCTTCTAGAGGAGAGCAGGAGGTCTTCTTCCAGCATTCTCTTAAACAGGGAAACGGCGGTATGGGTCGCAAAGGTTATAGATGGAAGTCATAGTTACTCTCCCGGACACAGGTTCTAGAGGAGGTTCGTGGGAAACGGCTTCTTAGTCATCGTGGATTTCTTGATCAACAAAAGAGGCTCTTGTTTAAGAATTCTGAAGATTGCACAGGGACAAGGAAGACTGATATTGGTTCCCGAGGGCGAGAGAAGGCAAGGGTGGAAGATTTTTTCGAGATCTTTGGATGCGGACCTTGGACAGGTCTGCAAACCAAAAGGCCGGCGAACCCACTATTAAAGAAACTTCAGGGTACACCACGAGGCTAAACTACAGCGGAGCGACTCAAGGTTACCGGAAGAAGAATGGGAAGGAAGCTTTGGAACAAACATTCTCAGTTGTTACACTAGATCACCCCAAAAAGGTGGTTTTGGCCGTGGTAGTCCGAAGGTGTAATGGTTTCAACAACTAGTAGGAGATTCAGACATCCATACTCAAGCTATCTTCTCATGAAGTGATTGTTTCACCTTTCTCTGGAAACAAATGCCTGATTTGGCGCCGAGATTCGGAAACAAGAAATGCAATCCTCAAAATCAGCTTGATCTTCATCAACAAGAAGAACGTGGCGAATCTCTCAAAGTGGGAGGCCTCCAAACAATGGGAAGGTAATATGTTGAAGGTAAAGAACGATTGGATTGGTATTGAAGGCCTTCCCTTGGATTTATAGAATGTTCACGCGCTGAAGACAATTGGGGCAAAAGGCGGAGGGGCGATTCAAATCGCAAAGGAGACGTTGGAACTCTCAGATATCAGTTTTGCAAAAATCAAGGTCAAAGGTCCTAAGAGTGGTCTCATGGTGCACAGAGAGCATACGATCCACGTCCGCCTCTTCAATTTAGAGGAGTCGCCGAGAGACCCTATAATGGTTCCAACGCTTCATCCTCTACCTGTAGTCAAGACGAATTTTCCGACCACCTCTTCACCGACAAAGCCATTCAAGTCAGTGAGAAACCAAGAGGATAAAGGAAAAAAGAAGATGGAAGAAAAGGAAATCAGCAGCTCTACGGTACAAGAGGTTTCGAGTGGCTCGAGGCCGAGTGAAAACCTCAAAACGGATGAAGAAAGGTCAGCGTCAAAACACGAGAGGTATCACTGCTGGTGATTATTACACCTCAAACAACCTTTTAAATGCGGAAAATATTAATTACGCTATCATAAGCTAATTAAAACATGGTTATTAACTAAACAAGATCTAAATTTACGTTATTTAATGAGAGTAAACGCAATATGTCAAGCAACTGATAAATTTAATGAGAAGTTCAGAAGACTTACAAATTTGGGTTCACGAACCGAATCTTCAAGCTTTCACAATCCGTCTTCAGTCTATAAAAGACTCCTCACGATCAGACCTTCGGGATAATTCTGGAACTCTCGGATTCCTTCTCTTCGTGTTGATGATACCGTAGTCTTCCGAAACGTAATCTTCGAGGAAGATAAGACTAATGAGTGGACAATGATTCTTGATCTCACTTAGATTTGAAACGAGATGTTTCAGATCTTTCTCTCTTATTTCTAAGAATGGAATTGAAGCAATTCCAAAGGGAAGAGGAAGGAAGATGATCGGCCAAACCAAGAGGGGAGGGTTGGCCGATTCTTTATGTAGCAAAATTAGGTCAAAACACTCATTATTTTTGTTTCTCATGAACCCCCTATTTATAGCAGTTAAAAGGAGATATTCTAGAATATTCTAGAATATATTATATCATTTTATTGTGTTCACACTAGTGGATTTAATCTCAGCCCTTGGATCACATTTCATGAATCCTACTTTTTCTCTCATCCATCAGATCCGTATATAGGATTTTTTATTATATGATAATATAAAATATTTTATTTGTTGAGATAATATAGGAAAATATTTCTCCTAAATATTCTCCTAAATATAAGGAGATAATATAGAACAATAACTAATTTCCTATATTTTCGCTCCTTTATTTTAGGAACAAATAAAGAGAATAAACTGGTATAAACCCAGTATCAAAAAATCGCCCACCCTTGGTAGGGACGTGGTGAATTTTTTCTTCAACACAAGGCCCGGTCAAAAAATAAAAAATTATTTATTTACTTGATCCAACAATAAATAAATAAACTTATTTATTGATTATTTACTTGATCCATCAATAAATAAACAATTCTACTATAAATAGTTATTTGATTCCGCAAATACCCAATTTTTCAGAATTAATGTTGTCAATCACAGTTACAACAAGTGAGACTATAACAATGAAACCATTATTATATAAACGTTCTTATCCGCATTTATCGAAGCCAAATCAGAGACTATGGACCTAGTATTTGAAGCTTAACAAACTCATCAAAAGACGAAACAGTCATTTCTCTTTTACCTATCGTTTTGTCTAATCTTGGTCAATACTTCACTGTGTAAGCCAAGACTGAACTTTCCCATAATACTTGAATTATATTTAATCATCGTGACGAGTGTCCACTGATTTAGTGAGTACGTGATCATGATCCTCCAGGTTCAACCCGTATCAAGATAGGTCAATTTGTTCTGTTATACCTTTCTCGTTACATATATACCCTAAGCACAGTTGGCTCCCCAACGAAAGCTTCTTCCGAACGTAAGCCAACTTCGGAAGTGATAGAAATCTATCGGTTCTTGAATCAACTCTTAGGTGAGAGAACATTTACCTTCTTTCAGGAAGGCTGGATTCCGTATTTGTATCACTTTCTTCTACGATCATGTCCCGACTTCCCAAAACACCTATTTAATCAGTGTTTTATTAGCCTTTAACGTGGTGAATCAAAGAACCCGGTAACACGACCTAGTAGTCCATGATTACTTCAGGATTTAGATCAAGCGTCACTGTGACCATCATAAGTGACCTCGGCTAGTGCGTCGTAACGGTCCTTAAACGACGTCTATCCAAACTAAAGTCTGTCCGGGTCGTACACTTATCAAAAGAGTAGAATGCTCCCACTGAGTGATCAACTTTCACTCATGTTCTACATATATGACTTTAGATCAAGCTTTCCAGGCACATATCAGTCATCAACCTTGTTGTAGTTCACCGCCCAAAGTCAGATGCCCAGCATGCGACTCAGTTTGATACGGAGACTACTAATGATAGCTGTTACTGATTCTGAATTTTATCAGACCTCAACCCACTAATCATATTATACTAATAAAGTAACTTCTTATCTTATTTAGTAATCATCATCTTCTAGTGGGCAATATTCCTAACAATTATGTGGAGGCCAAGTCAAATGGGGTTACGGAACACAATAAGGCTGACTCATCTGCAAATCTAATAGGGTTTGATTTGCACCTCTTTATCAAAGATCTACACTCACGTATAGCTGACCAAATCGCGCGCATACATTCAACCGATTGCGAGTCTTTTTCCAACTCTTTCTCTCCAAAAACGCATGTCGCCTCCATCGAGGCTCCAAAAGAAATCCATTCTGAAATGAGCCATTCTCAAGAAGAAGTGAACTCTGCCATATCCGTAAGAGCAAGGAGCATGGGTAGTTATGCAAAGATTCGTCGCCAAAAGTGCAAGCACTTTTCCGGAAGGGGGTTATCGATAGGTGGAACGCATTTACGACTCAAAATAAGAGGTCGACGATCATTAGGAGGGAGTGCCTTAGCGACAGCGAGGTGGAAGGCAGGAAAAAAGACGCTTTCGGAAAGACTTTCATGCGTAGATGGTCGATCGGCAATCAGGAGGCGGATTCGGCCTTCCACCCTCCGCCTCTTGAACTCGACGAAGACAAAAAATTGATCTAATACAAGATAGCCTACTGGAAATTCAAGATGTGGTCTCGTCTCCGGTTGAAGGCTCTTTTGAGGAGCCTACTGGTCCCTCTGAGGATATTCCGAGCGACGACTCGTTGGAGTATCTAGAAGGTATAGCCGAAATGCTTGGAACAGGTTACTCGACGTCATCGTCCGAAGGCTCGCCCCCCCATCGAACCGAACCTATATCCACATGTATCACCACTCCTATTTACATCGGTTATACTATTTTCTATAGTAGGCAAGGATGGGTGAGTTCTGCGTCATAACATGGATAACTGTTGGAATCGATCTAGGGTTTGAGAAAAAGTTTAACGCTTCGTTAAGCGGCGGAATTTTAAAAATTTTCTTTTTAAGTAAAACTAGTTTTTACTAACCTAGACAAGAGCATATGCATGTAAATAAAAACTAATATGAGCTATAAAAGTTACTAACCTTTTTGATGCTTGAACGTTGATGAGCCTTTGGAAGGTTGGCAACGTTCGTCTCCCCTCGCAGCACGTCTCTCTTTTCTTTCCTCGGGAACTCGAGCAACCACGATAGTTTCTATCACTAAATCACTCGAAAAGAAGGAATTAGTGAGTGGGCACTTTTAAACACTACGACTTGAGAACGAGTCTCGAAGTCGCAGAGCTAAAGACTAGGTCGAGTGAGGACCTAGGTGCCAAGACAAGAGAAAACCGAAAATAAACTAGAGAGAGAGAGAAGAGGACTTCGGCCAAGTTCTAGAGAGAGAGTCTCTCAAATCTCTTAAACTTGGATGAATCAATTGTGAGGAAATGGGGCTCCTATTTATAGGAGAGGTCTCACCTTCAATAAGGTAGTTTCCTCTTCTATAGAATATCACATATTCATGAGCAAAAATCCTTTATTTCCCATTCCATGTTGGGCGCCCAAGGCTGCCTCCTAGAGGCTAGGATTTGTTTCCTTTTTTGTTCCTTGGCTTTCCCTTTTCTCACTTGGCCGAATTTCCTACAAGCATGTGTGGGAAATTTGTTTCCTCTTTTTCTTTTGGCAAGTATCTAAATACATTTATGCACAAAATAAACTCTCTTGGTTGGGTATGTTGGGCGCCCAAGGCCTTCTAGAAAAGGCTTCTAGAAGCTTTTCCATTTGTTCATGACAACATGAAAAAGGCCCAATAAGAATTTTCAATAAAATTCTTATGAAATGAAATTAATTCACAAGGCCCAATGATCAAGTCATGGCCGAGTGAAACATGTCATAAAATGACCTTGTCAAAAAATTTATTGACATTCATTTCATCCTTTGTCTCAAAAGACAAAAATACCCTTTTAACTATTTTCGTTCTTGTTTTGGCTTAGCTTCCAGTTTAACTATTCCTATCGATGTGATTCGTGACAGTGACCTCATGGACCCAAATGAACAAAGCTTTAGCTAAACACTTGGACTCAAAAGTTCACAAACCTTTTCCAAGTTTAGCTTAATGCCAACTGACTCCACTAAAGAGCTGACACTGAAAATCTCTCGGTTCAAATGAATTTATTTTCTACTCAAGAATTCGACATAATTATGATGAGCGGATCCACTGAATATTATCTATGTTTTCCCTTCATGAATGTCATCAGCTAGTCGGGATTTACTAAATTACCATTTTACCCTTCTAGCTGTTATTTCCTCAACTCCGTTGTCGCTTGTGAATAAGTTAGAAACAATGTATTGACGAGGAGCTAACAAGTCACATTGTTTCATCCAAAAGAGTCAGGACTCAATTTGGACACTGGCCAGTTCATTTATTCACACTCCAAGGAACAAAGCATGAGGTGACATACATTGCATTTCAGCAATCTTGTACATGAATTTGTTGTCAATGGTGCCCACAAGAAGAGTTGTAGTCTTTATTTTGAACATTTGATGTAATAAAGTCTCATGAAGACTCTTGCTTGTAATTGCCTTTTCATTCATTAATAAAGTTGAAACGTTCATTCAATCTTCCTTGTCTGAAGCTTTATGATAAAACCATAGTCTTTTAGTCCATAAACAAACTTAACAACTTACGAAGAGACAAATGTAGATTTGCATGAACAAACTCTTCGTAGTTTGCTTAAAACGATATATTCGCAATCTTAGGGTCAAAGGACTATTGACCTCAGTATGATTGTTAGAAGAATCTATGATGTCTGGTTATGAGGCATTGAGAGTTAGGAACTCTATAGTTCTTCTAGGTATCTTCCGAAGGTACTGAATTGACCAGTGCACTTCTAGAGACAAGATAAGAACAAACCATTTAACCTCTTATGTCTCGAAGTCACTATGTATGAATTGCATCATGCTTACCTTAATCCTGAAATGAGACATGCCATTTCACACCTTAGTATTCTCATTTGAGAAAGTCAAAGTTCGGAATCACTATGTGATTCCGAACAAGGCCTATTGGTGAGGTACTAAGTTGTGAGTCTGTCATGAGTAACTTTGTGAAGTTCTCATAGATATGGAATTCATGTACAAGATTGCTGAAATGCAATGTATGTCACCTCATGCTTTGTTCCTTGGAGTGTGAATAAATGAACTGGCCAGTGTCCAAATTGAGTCTTGACTCTTTTGGATGAAACAATGTGACTTGTTAGCTCCTCGTCAATACATTGTTTCTAACTTATTCACTAGCGACAAAGGAGTTGAGGAAATAACAGCTAGAAGGGTAAAATGGTAATTTAGTAAATCCCGACTAGCTGATGACATTCATGAAGGGTAGCATAGATAATATTCAGTGGATCCGCTCATTATAATTAGGTCGAATTCTTGAGTAGAAAACAAATTCATTTGAACCGAGAGATTTTCAGTGTCAGCTCTTTAGTGGAGTCAGCTGGCATTAAGCTAAACTTGGAAAAGGTTTGTGAACTTTTGAGTCCAAGTGTTTAGCTCAAGCTTTGTTCATTTGGGTCCATGAGGTCACTGTCACGAATCACATCGATAGGAATAGTTAAACTGGAAGCTAAGTCAAAACAAGAACGAAAATTGTCGAAAGGGTATTTTTGTCTTTTGAGACATTTGATGAAATGAATGTCAATAAATTTTTTGACAAGTTCATTTGATGACTTAATGTCACTCGGCCATAACTTGATTATTGGGCCTTGTGAATTAATTTCATTTCATAAGAATTTTATTGAAAATTCTAAATGGGCCTTTTCTTATGTTGTCATGAACAAGTGAAGAAAATTCTAGAAGCCTTTTCTAGAAGATTATGGGCGCCTACCCTATAGAGAAATAGGAGAGTTTATTTTGTGCATAAATGTATTTAGATACTTGCCAAAAGAAAAAGAGGAAACAAATTTCCCACACATGCATGTGGAAATTCGGCCAAGTGAGAAAAGGGAAAGCCAAGGAACAAAAAAAGGAAACAAATCCTAGCCTCTAGGAGGCAGCCTTGGGCGCCCAACAAGGAATGGGAAATGAAGGATTTTTGCTCATGAATATGTGATATTCTATAGAAGAGGAAACTACCTTATTGAAGGTGAGACCTCTCCTATAAATAGGAGCCCCATTTCCTCACAATTCATTCATCCAAAGTTTTAGAGATTGAGAGCTTCTCTCTCTAGACTTGGCCGCCCCTTCCTCTCTCTCTCTCTAGTTTATATTTTCGATTATTTCTTGTCTTGGCACCTAGGTCCTCACTCGACCTAGTGTTTAGCTCTGCGACTTCGAGACTCGTTCTTAAGTCGTAGTGTTTAAAAGTGCCCACTCACTAATTCCTTCTTTTCGAGTGATTTGGTGATAGAAACTATCGTGGTTGCTCGAGGTGCCGAGGAAAGAAAGAGAGACGTGCTGCGAGGGGAGACGAGCGTTGCAACTTTCCAAAAGCTTCTACAAGGTTCAAGCTTCAAGAAAGGTTAGTAACTTTAATAGCTCATATTAGTTTTTATTTACATGCATATGCTCTTGTCTAGGTTAGTAAAAACTAGTTTTACTTAAAAAGAAATTTTTTAAAATTCCGCCGCTTAACGAAGCGTTAAACTTTTTCTCAAACCCTAGATCGATTCCAACAAATGGTATCAGAGCTATGGTCAAAGGAATGCATGTGCATGTTTTAAAATTATGAGCTTGAAAATCGTTTTCGAAAGTTTACTAATTTTGTGACAAGTTAGAATTGTAATCTTAGATTTTTTTAATTTATTGCTCTTGTCTCTAAATTAAAAACCATGTTGATTTTCTATGAGTTTGGGATGATGTTAAAACACATTAGAATCAGTTCTAAAAGTTTTTAATTTTTTATATTGAAAAACGTGTTTTAAAGGTTTGAGAATTTTCGAGTAAATTTTGTGACTAGTTTTATTTTCTTGCTAGTTTCGTTTATTTACTTGAATCGTTTTATGCATGTTGTTATTTCTTTTTTTTTATGTTATTACCCTGCTAATAAAACACAAATAAAAGCTTTAAACAACTTCATAAAACGTTCCGTTACACTCGATTCTTTTTCGCACCTAAAAGGACAAAGCTTTAATTTATTTCTTTTTCTTCGAGCTGGAATGTAAACCCGCATTAAAAGCGGCATAACTCTCTGCTCAGAAATCGAAATTTAATGATTCTTGAATCAAATTAAAGCTCTGTCTGTCCTCTGTCCAATGCCACCGGTTTCGGCTCAAAAGGACATCGGAGCCGCCAGTTATGGCGATTTTACTCCGAGGTGCGCGGCTGTCTGAAACTCCAGTTTTTAGAAATCCGGATTTTCAAACCCCACTACCATGAGTTATAGAACTCTAATGAGAAAACTTTCTTGAGCAAAAATGTTTTTCATATGATTATAAACATGATGTGTAAAGATTAAAAGTTTTGATTTTTGAAAGATTAATTGAAATTGAATTTTTACAAAACTAGTTTGAATTTTGAAAAACCGTTTTCACTTTCAAACTTGAAAATATTTTGTCATCCAAATCAAATAAATTTTCAAAATGTTTTCAAAACTATATCTATATCACATATGTTCAAAATCTATATGCTCTTGAAATTTTGAGTGGGAGGTCTCCTTGTAGACAAGCCGAAAAATAAAAAGATGTGTAATCTCAAACTTTCAAGTGTTCGAGTGAGTTGAAGTTCACACTTCCCTCACGCACTTTCCCGAAATAGAAAATAGGAAAAGATCGAGTATGTACCTTGTGCCTTTATGCACTAATACTGCTCTGAACATGTCGATCTAGGATTCTCTTCTAGTTGTCCGCTCTGTCGCTCTCTAACTAGGAAATTTGTTTCCGAACTTAAAAGAGTCGATGAACCAACTCCAAAAACTAAGTGGGAGGGTTATATTCGTTGTTTGTAACCCACGATCCCCAACACTAATGAAAGATGCAATAACGTGGGACTAAGAGCCGCTCTTGCGACCCTCACTTAAATGTGAGTACTCCAAGGCGTTATTGCTTCGATCATTGCTCAATGAGCTACGTCCGAGAGTGATGCAATGATGGCAAGGCCTCCCCTTGGGGGATTGTTTTTCAAAGCTGATCTTTTGGACTAAGTGGTTGGTTGCACACTTAGGCTCAATCCCTAGTATCCTTCCTTAAGGCTCTGCGAAAGGATGTGAGTGATCAAACCAATTTACAAGGTGGCTAGTCAAAATGATGTACTGACATCTTGGCTTAGCATTAATGATGTGTCATTTACTTATAAATGGAGATTTTTTGCGGCCTTCTCTTGAGGGAGTAAATTATCGTTTAGTTTATAACACCTTTGGATTTTATAAAAAGTCTTAATAAAACTTAAATCCTAAACCAAAGACTAATCATAAACTTGTTTCAACTTCAATAGGCTTTATGTCCCGCAAACATCTCTCAATCTTTCTTTCCTCGATCAAACTCGAAAACGAAAACTACGTAGATTCGAAACGTAACCTCGACATAATACCTACCGTTAACAAGCACAAATGGGTACTCACCACCCCATGTCCTCCTCTGACGAATGATGATTCAACTCAAGAGGACAATGACGCCTTAGCGGCCTGGCTTCGATCCGATGAGATTGTGAGGTGCTATATCTTGGCATCTATGAACAATATGCTGAAAGAGCAACATCGTGACTTCGAGACTGCCGCTGACATGCTCTACAATCTCCTTGAGATATTTGGAGGGCAAAGGCGTCAAACAAGGCTACAAGCAGTCCGACAGTTTATGAACTGTCATATGCAGGCTAGGACTCCTGTTGGAGACTTTATGATATTGATCATTAGTCATCTGAGTAAAATGGAAATCCTAGGATCTGAGATTGATGGGAAGAATGTCATAGATATGATCTTAGAAACTCTCCCCGCATCTCTTGATACCTTCAAGATGAACTACTCCATAAACAAGCTAGAGTACACTGTTACCAAGCTTATGAAGGAACTTCATACTGCTGTAGGTCTCACTAAGAGAAAGAGGAATCAAGGAGAGGCACATGCTATTGAGCAAAAAGCCTCCGCCTCTGGAACTGTGAAGAGACCTTACAAGGCCGATAAAAGGAACTGTCCCGCCTATCTCAAAGCAAAGGAACATAGTATTGTACTAGTTACCGAAGCATGCTTAGTAGCTGATAATGTATCAACATGGATTCTTGACTCCGTTGCTACTAACCATATTTGCTGTTCCTTGAATGGTTTCAAGAAAACCAAAAGCTTAGAGGAAGGTGAGTTCTGTTTCAAATGGGGTGATGGGAGCCTGGTGTCTGCAAAGGCTGTGGGATCCGTGACGCTGTCTTTTGAAGACCGCACTTTAAACTTGAATAATGTTTATTTTGTTCCTACCTTTGGGAAGAACTTAATATCCGTTGCTCGTCTTCTTGAGCAAGATTATTGTTTAAAGTTCATTAAGAATGGAATTCGTATTTCGTTTCCTGATAATTCTTTCGTCACTGATGCATGTATGAAGAATGGTCTTTTTTACATATATCCCACTCAACCTTCTCTCTTAGACACCGAACTAGATAACGATCTAATTAGGGAGCCAAAGAGGATCAAACTTTCTGAATCCTCCGATCTAACAAAATCAACATACCTCTGGCACTTGAGACTTGGTCATATCAGTCTAGATAGGATTAAGAGACTTGTGAGGGACGGTCTACTCCAAGACTCTGCAATAGGTTCACTACCTACTTGTGAATCCTGCATAGAAGGAAAAATGACTAAGCGACCTTTCTCTGATAAGGGTCGAAGAGCCACTGAGTTGCTGGAACTAATACATTCTGATGTATGTGGTCCGCTCAGCCAACAGGCACGTGGAGGATACGAATACTTCGTTACCTTCACTGATGATTACTCACGATATGGGTTTGTCTATTTGCTCAAACACAAATCCGAGACCTTTAACGTATTTAAGGTCTTTAGGGCTTTAGTGGAAAAGCAAACTGGCAAAGTGATCAAAACCCTTCGATCTGATCGAGGTGGTGAGTATATGTCTGGAGAGTTCGATGACTTTCTTAAAGAAGAAGGTATCGCTTCTCAGCTTACCGCGCCTGGCACACCTCAACAAAACGGAGTGTCAGAGAGAAGAAACCGAACTCTTATGGAGATGGTTAGATCAATGATGAGTTACTCATCACTCCCGCTTTCCTTTTGGGGATATGCCCTCGAAACAGCCACTTATATTCTGAACCAAGTTCCGTCCAAAACGGTTCCTGGTACTCCTTATGAACGATGGACTGGCCGTAAAGTGAATCTTGGCCGCATCCGAATTTGGGGTTGCCCTGCACACGTGCTAAGGCAAAAGACTAGCAAGTTGGCTAGTAGGTCAGAATTGTGCCTGTTTGTAGGATATCCGAAGGAAACCAAAGGTTTTACTTTCTATAGTCCCGAGGACGATAAGACTTTCGTTAGCACGAATGCTCGTTTCCTCGAGGAGGACTTTATGAAGGATGCGAAACCTAGAAGCAAAATTGTGCTTGAAGAAAAGTTGGGTGAGGAAGCTTCTACCTCATCTGTAAGAACTGTTCTTACCCCAACTGAAACACAACCTAACTCATCAGAATCTCGTCAAGTAGTACTTCGACGTAGTGGGAGGGCTACTCAAAAGCCTGACAGGTACATGTCTTATGGAGACTCTCTTGTAGCCGTCTCTGACATGGATGATCCTGTTTCCTATAGCCAAGCAATGGCTTGTTCTGAATCAAACCTTTGGCTTGACGCCATGAAAGTTGAAATGCACTCGATGTATGTCAACAAAGTCTGGAAACTTGTAGACCTTCCTGAAGGGATTAAACCCGTAGGGTGTAAGTGGATATACAAGAAGAAAAGGGGTCCTGATGGGAACGTCGAGACGTTCAAAGCACGACTTGTGGCGAAGGGTTATACCCAACAAGAAGGGATTGACTATGAAGAAACCTTCTCGCCAGTCGCGATGCTTAAATCCATCCGCATACTCCTATCCATAGCTGCAGCTCTCGACTATGAGATCTGGCAAATGGATGTCAAGACAGCCTTTCTGAATGGCAATCTTGACGAGCGCATTTACATGGCTCAACCAGACGGTTTCGTGGATAAAGGTCAAGAGACCAAGGTTTGTGAGTTGCTTAAATCCATTTATGGACTAAAGCAAGCATCTAGGTCATGGAACATTAGATTCGATGAAACTGTAAAGAGCTTCGGCTTTGAACAGTCAATAGATGAGCCTTGTGTTTACAAGTTAATACACGAAGGCAAAGTTGTGTTTCTGGTACTATATGTCGATGATATACTACTCATTGGTAATGACGTGGGTAAGTTATCTGAGGTTAAGGTCTGGCTAGCAAAGCAATTCGATATGAAGGATCTAGGAGAAGCCGCGTACATTCTGGGAATCCAAATCTTTCGAGATAGGAAAAACCGGACCCTGTCGCTCTCTCAAGCATCTTATATTGATAAGGTGATGGATCGCTTCTCGATGCAAGACTGCAAGAGGGGTCAAACACCCTTTAGGCATGGAGTTTCACTCTCTAAGGACCAGTCTCCCAAGACTGCACAAGAGATTGAAGACATGAGGAAAATTCCTTACGCCTCTGCCGTAGGAAGCCTCATGTATGCTATGCTTTGCACCCGACCTGATATATGTTTCGCCGTTGGCGTAGTTAGTCGTTTCCAATCCAACCCTGGACCCGAGCACTGGATTGCTGTTAAGCATGTTCTTAAGTATCTTCGAAGAACTAGGAACTTGATGCTTACATACTCAGGTACTGACCTGACTATGACGGGATATACCGACTCCGATTTTCAAGCGGATAAGGATTCCAGGAAATCCACTTCGGGATCTGTGTTCATCCTTAATGGTGGAGCTGTTGTGTGGAGAAGTATTAAGCAATCTTGCATTGCTGACTCCACAATGGAAGCAGAATATGTGGCTGCTTGTGAAGCATCCAAAGAGGCTGTATGGCTTAGAAAGTTCCTTAAGTATTTGGAAGTTGTTCCAAACGTCGACGAGCCCATGACCCTTTATTGTGATAATAGTGGGGCTGTCGCTAACTCAAAGGAACCTAGAAGCCATAAGCGCTCTAAGCATATTGAGAGGAAATACCATTTGATTCGAGAGATCGTGCAGCGCGGAGACGTGGAAGTGAAGAAGATCTCAACGGTGGACAACCTCGCAGATCCATTCACCAAGGCCCTAGCGAACAAGGTCTTCGACCAACATCGTGAGGGATTAGGCATGAAGGACTACACACACCTTCTTTGAGTCAAGTGGGAGTTTGTTGTCAATGGTGCCCACAAGAAGAGTTGTAGTCTTTATTTTGAACATTTGATGTAATAAAGTCTCATGAAGACTCTTGCTTGTAATTGCCTTTTCATTCATTAATAAAGTTGAAACGTTCATTCAATCTTCCTTGTCTGAAGCTTTATGATAAAACCATAGTCTTTTAGTCCATAAACAAACTTAACAACTTACGAAGAGACAAATGTAGATTTGCATGAACAAACTCTTCGTAGTTTGCTTAAAACGATATATTCGCAATCTTAGGGTCAAAGGACTATTGACCTCAGTATGATTGTTAGAAGAATCTATGATGTCTGGTTATGAGGCATTGAGAGTTAGGAACTCTATAGTTCTTCTAGGTATCTTCCGAAGGTACTGAATTGACCAGTGCACTTCTAGAGACAAGATAAGAACAAACCATTTAACCTCTTATGTCTCGAAGTCACTATGTATGAATTGCATCATGCTTACCTTAATCCTGAAATGAGACATGCCATTTCAC
The DNA here is from genome assembly GCF_054948205.1 of Urtica dioica subsp. dioica. Classification (NCBI taxonomy): domain Eukaryota; kingdom Viridiplantae; phylum Streptophyta; class Magnoliopsida; order Rosales; family Urticaceae; genus Urtica; species Urtica dioica. The sequence goes on from NC_142762.1 coordinate 11,954,209, forward strand.
ACCTTAGTATTCTCATTTGAGAAAGTCAAAGTTCGGACTCACTATGTGATTCCGAACAAGGCCTATTGGTGAGGTACTAAGTTGTGAGTCTGTCATGAGTAACTTTGTGAAGTTCTCATAGATATGGAATTCATGTACAAGATTGCTGAAATGCAATGTATGTCACCTCATGCTTTGTTCCTTGGAGTGTGAATAAATGAACTGGCCAGTGTCCAAATTGAGTCTTGACTCTTTTGGATGAAACAATGTGACTTGTTAGCTCCTCGTCAATACATTGTTTCTAACTTATTCACTAGCGACAAAGGAGTTGAGGAAATAACAGCTAGAAGGGTAAAATGGTAATTTAGTAAATCCCGACTAGCTGATGACATTCATGAAGGGTAGCATAGATAATATTCAGTGGATCCGCTCATTATAATTAGGTCGAATTCTTGAGTAGAAAACAAATTCATTTGAACCGAGAGATTTTCAGTGTCAGCTCTTTAGTGGAGTCAGCTGGCATTAAGCTAAACTTGGAAAAGGTTTGTGAACTTTTGAGTCCAAGTGTTTAGCTCAAGCTTTGTTCATTTGGGTCCATGAGGTCACTGTCACGAATCACATCGATAGGAATAGTTAAACTGGAAGCTAAGTCAAAACAAGAACGAAAATTGTCGAAAGGGTATTTTTGTCTTTTGAGACATTTGATGAAATGAATGTCAATAAATTTTTTGACAAGTTCATTTGATGACTTAATGTCACTCGGCCATAACTTGATTATTGGGCCTTGTGAATTAATTTCATTTCATAAGAATTTTATTGAAAATTCTAAATGGGCCTTTTCTTATGTTGTCATGAACAAGTGAAGAAAATTCTAGAAGCCTTTTCTAGAAGATTATGGGCGCCTACCCTATAGAGAAATAGGAGAGTTTATTTTGTGCATAAATGTATTTAGATACTTGCCAAAAGAAAAAGAGGAAACAAATTTCCCACACATGCATGTGGAAATTCGGCCAAGTGAGAAAAGGGAAAGCCAAGGAACAAAAAAAGGAAACAAATCCTAGCCTCTAGGAGGCAGCCTTGGGCGCCCAACAAGGAATGGGAAATGAAGGATTTTTGCTCATGAATATGTGATATTCTATAGAAGAGGAAACTACCTTATTGAAGGTGAGACCTCTCCTATAAATAGGAGCCCCATTTCCTCACAATTCATTCATCCAAAGTTTTAGAGATTGAGAGCTTCTCTCTCTAGACTTGGCCGCCCCTTCCTCTCTCTCTCTCTAGTTTATATTTTCGATTATTTCTTGTCTTGGCACCTAGGTCCTCACTCGACCTAGTGTTTAGCTCTGCGACTTCGAGACTCGTTCTTAAGTCGTAGTGTTTAAAAGTGCCCACTCACTAATTCCTTCTTTTCGAGTGATTTGGTGATAGAAACTATCGTGGTTGCTCGAGGTGCCGAGGAAAGAAAGAGAGACGTGCTGCGAGGGGAGACGAGCGTTGCAACTTTCCAAAAGCTTCTACAAGGTTCAAGCTTCAAGAAAGGTTAGTAACTTTAATAGCTCATATTAGTTTTTATTTACATGCATATGCTCTTGTCTAGGTTAGTAAAAACTAGTTTTACTTAAAAAGAAATTTTTTAAAATTCCGCCGCTTAACGAAGCGTTAAACTTTTTCTCAAACCCTAGATCGATTCCAACATTCCATATCTATGAGAACTTCGCAAAGTTACTCATGACAGACTCACAACTTAGTACTTCACCAATAGGCCTTGTTCGGAATCACATAGTGAGTCCGAACTTTGACTTTCTCAAATGAGAATACTAAGGTGTGAAATGGCATGTCTCATTTCAGGATTAAGGTAAGCATGATGCAATTCATACATAGTGACTTCGAGACATAAGAGGTTAAATGGTTTGTTCTTATCTTGTCTCTAGAAGTGCACTGGTCAATTCAGTACCTTCGGAAGATACCTAGAAGAACTATAGAGTTCCTAACTCTCAATGCCTCATAACCAGACATCATAGATTCTTCTAACAATCATACTGAGGTCAATAGTCCTTTGACCCTAAGACTGCGAATATATCGTTTTAAGCAAACTACGAAGAGTTTGTTCATGCAAATCTACATTTGTCTCTTCGTAAGTTGTTAAGTTTGTTTATGGACTAAAAGACTATGGTTTTATCATAAAGCTTCAGACAAGGAAGATTGAATGAACGTTTCAACTTTATTAATGAATGAATAGGCAATTACAAGCAAGAGTCTTTATGAGACTTTATTACATCAAATGTTCAAAATAAAGACTACAACTCTTCTTGTGGGCACCATTGACAACAAACTCCCACTTGACTCAAAGAAGGTGTGTGTAGTCCTTCATGCCTAATCCCTCACGATGTTGGTCGAAGACCTTGTTCGCTAGGTCCTTGGTGAATGGATCTGCGAGGTTGTCCACCGTTGAGATCTTCTTCACTTCCACGTCTCCGCGCTGCACGATCTCTCGAATCAAATGGTATTTCCTCTCAATATGCTTAGAGCGCTTATGGCTTCTAGGTTCCTTTGAGTTAGCGACAGCCCCACTATTATCACAATAAAGGGTCATGGGCTCGTCGACGTTTGGAACAATTTCCAAATACTTAAGGAACTTTCTAAGCCATACAGCCTCTTTGGATGCTTCACAAGCAGCCACATATTCTGCTTCCATTGTGGAGTCAGCAATGCAAGATTGCTTAATACTTCTCCACACAACAGCTCCACCATTAAGGATGAACACAGATCCCGAAGTGGATTTCCTGGAATCCTTATCCGCTTGAAAATCGGAGTCGGTATATCCCGTCATAGTCAGGTCAGTACCTGAGTATGTAAGCATCAAGTTCCTAGTTCTTCGAAGATACTTAAGAACATGCTTAACAGCAATCCAGTGCTCGGGTCCAGGGTTGGATTGGAAACGACTAACTACGCCAACGGCGAAACATATATCAGGTCGGGTGCAAAGCATAGCATACATGAGGCTTCCTACGGCAGAGGCGTAAGGAATTTTCCTCATGTCTTCAATCTCTTGTGCAGTCTTGGGAGACTGGTCCTTAGAGAGTGAAACTCCATGCCTAAAGGGTGTTTGACCCCTCTTGCAGTCTTGCATCGAGAAGCGATCCATCACCTTATCAATATAAGATGCTTGAGAGAGCGACAGGGTCCGGTTTTTCCTATCTCGAAAGATTTGGATTCCCAGAATGTACGCGGCTTCTCCTAGATCCTTCATATCGAATTGCTTTGCTAGCCAGACCTTAACCTCAGATAACTTACCCACGTCATTACCAATGAGTAGTATATCATCGACATATAGTACTAGAAACACAACTTTGCCTTCGTGTATTAACTTGTAAACACAAGGCTCATCTATTGACTGTTCAAAGCCGAAGCTCTTTACAGTTTCATCGAATCTAATATTCCATGACCTAGATGCTTGCTTTAGTCCATAAATGGATTTAAGCAACTCACAAACCTTGGTCTCTTGACCTTTATCCACGAAACCGTCTGGTTGAGCCATGTAAATGCGCTCGTCAAGATTGCCATTCAGAAAGGCTGTCTTGACATCCATTTGCCAGATCTCATAGTCGAGAGCTGCAGCTATGGATAGGAGTATGCGGATGGATTTAAGCATCGCGACTGGCGAGAAGGTTTCTTCATAGTCAATCCCTTCTTGTTGGGTATAACCCTTCGCCACAAGTCGTGCTTTGAACGTCTCAACGTTCCCATCAGGACCCCTTTTCTTCTTGTATATCCACTTACACCCTACGGGTTTAATCCCTTCAGGAAGGTCTACAAGTTTCCAGACTTTGTTGACATACATCGAGTGCATCTCAACTTTCATGGCGTCAAGCCAAAGGTTTGATTCAGAACAAGCCATTGCTTGGCTATAGGAAACAGGATCATCCATGTCAGAGACGGCTACAAGAGAGTCTCCATAAGACATGTACCTGTCAGGCTTTTGAGTAGCCCTCCCACTACGTCGAAGTACTACTTGACGAGATTCTGATGAGTTAGGTTGTGTTTCAGTTGGGGTAAGAACAGTTCTTACAGATGAGGTAGAAGCTTCCTCACCCAACTTTTCTTCAAGCACAATTTTGCTTCTAGGTTTCGCATCCTTCATAAAGTCCTCCTCGAGGAAACGAGCATTCGTGCTAACGAAAGTCTTATCGTCCTCGGGACTATAGAAAGTAAAACCTTTGGTTTCCTTTGGATATCCTACAAACAGGCACAATTCTGACCTACTAGCCAACTTGCTAGTCTTTTGCCTTAGCACGTGTGCAGGGCAACCCCAAATTCGGATGCGGCCAAGATTCACTTTACGGCCAGTCCATCGTTCATAAGGAGTACCAGGAACCGTTTTGGACGGAACTTGGTTCAGAATGTAGGCGGCTGTTTCGAGGGCATATCCCCAAAAGGAAAGCGGGAGTGATGAGTAACTCATCATCGATCTAACCATCTCCATAAGAGTTCGGTTTCTTCTCTCTGACACTCCGTTTTGTTGAGGTGTGCCAGGCGCGGTAAGCTGAGAAGCGATACGTTCTTCTTTAAGAAAGTCATCGAACTCTCCAGACATATACTCACCACCTCGATCAGATCGAAGGGTTTTGATCACTTTGCCAGTTTGCTTTTCCACTAAAGCCCTAAAGACCTTAAATACGTTAAAGGTCTCGGATTTGTGTTTAAGCAAATAGACAAACCCATATCTTGAGTAATCATCAGTGAAGGTAACGAAGTATTCGTATCCTCCACGTGCCTGTTGGTTGAGCGGACCACATACATCAGAATGTATTAGTTCCAGCAACTCAGTGGCTCTTCGACCCTTATCGGAGAAAGGTCGCTTAGTCTTTTTTCCTTCTATGCATGATTCACAAGTAGGTAGTGAACCTATTGCAGAGGCTTGGAGTGGACCATCCCTCACAAGTCTCTTAATCCTATCTAGACTGATATGACCAAGTCTTAAGTTCCAGAGGTATGTTGATTTTGTTAGATCGGAGGATTCAGAAAGTTTGATCCTCTTTGGCTCCCTAATTAGATCGTTTATCTATTTCGGTGTCTAAAAGAGAAGGTTGAGTGGGATAGATGTAAAAAAGACCATTCTTCATACATGCATCAGTGACGAAAGAATTAGAAAAAGAAATACGAATTCCATTCTTTATAAACTTTAAATAATAATCTTGCTCGAAAAGTTGAGCAACAGATACTAGGTTTTTCCCAAAGGAAGGAACATAATAAACATTATTCAAATTTAAAGTTCGATCTTCAAAAGATAGCGTCACGGATCCCACAGCCTTCGCAGACACCACGCTCTCATCACCCCACTTGAAGCAGAAGTCGCCATCCTCTAAGCTTTTGCTTTTCCTAAAACCAGTCAAGGAGCAACAAATGTGGTTAGTAGCAGCGGAGTCAATAATCCACGATGATACATTATCAGCTACTAAACAGGCTTCAGTAACAAGTACAATACCTTTAGCTTTGGTTTTGAGGTAGGCGGGACAGTTCCTACGCCAGTGACCAGGCTCGTTGCAGTGGTGGCACTTGTCTTTAGACTTGTCCACCTTCGGAGCCTTTGGCGTCTTCTTCTTCGTTTGAACCTTAGGTTGGTTCTTCTTCTCGGCGTTGCGAGGTCTCTTCTTAGATCCAGAGGTGGAGGCAGTAGCATGTACTTCTCCTTGAGCCCTCTTTTTCTTAGTGAGTGCCTCAGCGGTTTGAAGTTCCTTCATGAGCTCGGTAACAGTGTACTCCAGCTTGTTCATGGAATAGTTCAACTTGAAGGTATCAAAGGTTCCGGGGAGAGTTTCCAAGATCATATCTATTTTAGTCTCCCCATCAATCTCAGATCCAAGAATCTCCATCTCGTTGAGATAGCTAATGATCAGCATCATATGATCTCTAACGGGAGTTCCAGCCTTCATACGACAGTTCATGAATTGTCGGACCGCTTGTTGCCTAGCTTGACGTCCTTGCCCTCCAAACATCTCATGGAGATTGTAGAGCATATCGGTGGCAGTTTCGAAATCACGATGTTGTTGTTGCAACACATTGTTCATCGATGCCAAAATATAGCATCTCGCAATCTCATCGGATCGAAGCCAGGCCGCCAGGACGTCTTTCTCCTCTTGCGTCGAATCATCATTCGTTTGAGGACAGGGGGTGGTGAGAACCCATTTGTGCTTGTCGACAGTAAGGACTATGTCGAGGTTACGTTTCCAGTCGACGTAATTGTCGCCTTCGAGTTTATTCGAGGAAAGAATTGTTGAGAGAGGGTTGAGAGACATATTGCCTATAACAGTTGAAACAAGTTTATGATTAGTCTTTGGTTTAGGATTTAAGTTTTATTAAGACTTTTGTAAAACCCAAAGGTGTTATAAACCAAACGATAATTTACTCCCTCAAGAGAAGGCCGCAAAAAATCTCCTTTTATAAGTAAATGACACATCATTAATGCTAAGCCAAGATGTCAATACATCTATTTTGACTAGCCACCTTGTAAATTGGTTTGATCACTCACATCCTTTCGCAGAGCCTTAAGGAAGGATACTAGGGATTGAGCCTAAGTGTGCAACCAACCACTTAGTCCAAAAGATCAGCTTTGAAAAACAATCCCCCAAGGGGAGGCCTTGCCATCATTGCATCACTCTCGGACGTAGCTCATTGAGCAATGATCGAAGCAATAACGCCTTGGAGTACTCACATTTAAGTGAGGGTCGCAAGAGCGGCTCTTAGTCCCACGTTATTGCATCTTTCACTAGTGTTGGGGATCGCGGGTTACAAACAACGAATATAACCCTCCCACTTAGTTTTTGGAGTTGGTTCATCGACTCTTATAAGTTCGGAAACAAATTTCCTAGTTAGAGAGCGACAGAGCGGACAACTAGAAGAGAATCCTAGATCGACATGTTCAGAGCAGTATTAGTGCATAAAGGCACAAGGTACATACTCGATCTTTTCCTATTTTCTATTTCGGGAAAGTGCGTGAGGGAAGTGTGAACTTCAACTCACTCGAACACTTGAAAGTTTGAGATTACACATCTTTTTATTTTTCGGCTTGTCTACAAGGAGACCTCCCACTCAAATTTTCAAGAGCATATAGATTTTGAACATATGTGATATAGATATAGTTTTGAAAACATTTTGAAAAATTATTTGATTTGGATGACAAAATATTTTCAAGTTTGAAAGTGAAAACGGTTTTTCAAAATTCAAACTAGTTTTGTAAAAATTCAATTTCAATTAATCTTTCAAAAATCAAAACATTTTAATCTTACACATCATGTTTATAATCATATGAAAAACATTTTTGCTCAAGAAAGTTTTCTCATTAGAGTTCTATAACTCATGGTAGTGGGGTTTGAAAATCCGGATTTCTAAAAACTGGAGTTTCAGACAGCCGCGCACCTTGAAGTAAAATCGCCATAACTGGCGGCTCCGATGTCCTTTTGAGCCGAAACCGGTGGCATTGGACAGAGGACAGACAGAGCTTTAATTTGATTCAAGAATCATTAAATTTAGATTTCTGAGCAGAGAGTTATGCCGCTTTTAATGCGGGTTTACATTCCAGCTCGAAGAAAAAGAAATAAATTAAAGCTTTGTCCTTTTAGGTGCGAAAAAGAATCGAGTGTAACGGAACGTTTTATGAAGTTGTTTAAAGCTTTTATTTGTGTTTTATTAGCAGGGTAATAACATAGAATAAAAGAAATAACAACATGCATAAAACGATTCAAGTAAATAAACGAAACTAGCAAGAAAACAAAACTAGTCACAAAATTTACTCGAAAAATCTCAAACCTTTAAAACACGTTTTTCAATATAAAAAATTAAAAACTTTTAGAACTGATTCTAATGTGTTTTAACATCATCCCAAACTCATAGAAAATCAACATGGTTTTTAATTTAAAGGCATGAGCAATAAATTAAAAAAAATCTAAGATTACAATTCTAACTTGTCACAAAATTAGTAAACTTTCGAAAACGATTTTCAAGCTCATAATTTTAAAAACATGCACATGCATTCCTTTGACCATAGCTCTGATACCATTTGTTGGAATCGATCTAGGGTTTGAGAAAAAGTTTAACGCTTCGTTAAGCGGCGGAATTTTAAAAATTTTCTTTTTAAGTAAAACTAGTTTTTACTAACCTAGACAAGAGCATATGCATGTAAATAAAAACTAATATGAGCTATAAAAGTTACTAACCTTTTTGATGCTTGAACGTTGATGAGCCTTTGGAAGGTTGGCAACGTTCGTCTCCCCTCGCAGCACGTCTCTCTTTTCTTTCCTCGGGAACTCGAGCAACCACGATAGTTTCTATCACTAAATCACTCGAAAAGAAGGAATTAGTGAGTGGGCACTTTTAAACACTACGACTTGAGAACGAGTCTCGAAGTCGCAGAGCTAAAGACTAGGTCGAGTGAGGACCTAGGTGCCAAGACAAGAGAAAACCGAAAATAAACTAGAGAGAGAGAGAAGAGGACTTCGGCCAAGTTCTAGAGAGAGAGTCTCTCAAATCTCTTAAACTTGGATGAATCAATTGTGAGGAAATGGGGCTCCTATTTATAGGAGAGGTCTCACCTTCAATAAGGTAGTTTCCTCTTCTATAGAATATCACATATTCATGAGCAAAAATCCTTTATTTCCCATTCCATGTTGGGCGCCCAAGGCTGCCTCCTAGAGGCTAGGATTTGTTTCCTTTTTTGTTCCTTGGCTTTCCCTTTTCTCACTTGGCCGAATTTCCTACAAGCATGTGTGGGAAATTTGTTTCCTCTTTTTCTTTTGGCAAGTATCTAAATACATTTATGCACAAAATAAACTCTCTTGGTTGGGTATGTTGGGCGCCCAAGGCCTTCTAGAAAAGGCTTCTAGAAGCTTTTCCATTTGTTCATGACAACATGAAAAAGGCCCAATAAGAATTTTCAATAAAATTCTTATGAAATGAAATTAATTCACAAGGCCCAATGATCAAGTCATGGCCGAGTGAAACATGTCATAAAATGACCTTGTCAAAAAATTTATTGACATTCATTTCATCCTTTGTCTCAAAAGACAAAAATACCCTTTTAACTATTTTCGTTCTTGTTTTGGCTTAGCTTCCAGTTTAACTATTCCTATCGATGTGATTCGTGACAGTGACCTCATGGACCCAAATGAACAAAGCTTTAGCTAAACACTTGGACTCAAAAGTTCACAAACCTTTTCCAAGTTTAGCTTAATGCCAACTGACTCCACTAAAGAGCTGACACTGAAAATCTCTCGGTTCAAATGAATTTATTTTCTACTCAAGAATTCGACATAATTATGATGAGCGGATCCACTGAATATTATCTATGTTTTCCCTTCATGAATGTCATCAGCTAGTCGGGATTTACTAAATTACCATTTTACCCTTCTAGCTGTTATTTCCTCAACTCCTTTGTCGCTTGTGAATAAGTTAGAAACAATGTATTGACGAGGAGCTAACAAGTCACATTGTTTCATCCAAAAGAGTCAGGACTCAATTTGGACACTGGCCAGTTCATTTATTCACACTCCAAGGAACAAAGCATGAGGTGACATACATTGCATTTCAGCAATCTTGTACATGAATTCCATATCTATGAGAACTTCGCAAAGTTACTCATGACAGACTCACAACTTAGTACTTCACCAATAGGCCTTGTTCGGAATCACATAGTGAGTCCGAACTTTGACTTTCTCAAATGAGAATACTAAGGTGTGAAATGGCATGTCTCATTTCAGGATTAAGGTAAGCATGATGCAATTCATACATAGTGACTTCGAGACATAAGAGGTTAAATGGTTTGTTCTTATCTTGTCTCTAGAAGTGCACTGGTCAATTCAGTACCTTCGGAAGATACCTAGAAGAACTATAGAGTTCCTAACTCTCAATGCCTCATAACCAGACATCATAGATTCTTCTAACAATCATACTGAGGTCAATAGTCCTTTGACCCTAAGACTGCGAATATATCGTTTTAAGCAAACTACGAAGAGTTTGTTCATGCAAATCTACATTTGTCTCTTCGTAAGTTGTTAAGTTTGTTTATGGACTAAAAGACTATGGTTTTATCATAAAGCTTCAGACAAGGAAGATTGAATGAACGTTTCAACTTTATTAATGAATGAATAGGCAATTACAAGCAAGAGTCTTTATGAGACTTTATTACATCAAATGTTCAAAATAAAGACTACAACTCTTCTTGTGGGCACCATTGACAACAATAACCAGGATGGGGGGTCCAATCAAAGGAAAATTAGCTCCAAGATCTCAAAAAAGAAAAAAAGAGAACTGAGGAAATTGGAATTCGATATGAGCTTTGGTAAAGCTATAACCTCAGGAAGGAAGCCAAGTTCCCGATAAGAGACAAGGAATAAACTCATTGGTATCCAAGATCGATCCGGATATTTTAGTCCTTTCGGAGACAAAAAGATCTAAAATCGATAGACGGTTCATATGTGGAGTTCTATGGTCAAAAAATGGGTCTCTCTTCCGTCAATCGGAGCAGCAGGTGGCATTGTAATTATATGGGATTCAAGAAGAGTGTCGATAATGGAGAGCTTGGTAGGGGATTTTTCTGTGTCAATTAATATAGAGAATGGCGACCTACCGTGGTGGTTCTTAGGGATTTATGGACTGTGTTGAGCAGCTGGAATATCAGATTTTTGGGACGAGTTGGCAGGGCTTGGTGAGATTTACGGATCCCGTTGGTGTCTCGGAGGGAATTTCAACGTCATCAGATTTACTGCAGAGAAAAATAAACTAGTAAGAGCTAGATGAAGCATGAGACTTTTCAATGAGATCATTTATGACCTCTCCGTGATTGATCCTCCGCTCCACAACGGAGAGTTCACATGGTCAAATTTCAGGGAAAGTCCCACGTGCTCACGTCTAGATAGATTCCTCTTCACAACAGGATGGAGGGGTATCTTCTCATTCTGTTTACAAGAGGTCTAATTTAGGGGCATTTTGGACCACTTCCCAATCACTATTACTTCAAGGCTGGAAGTGGGGCCCGAACCCTTTCAAATTGGACAACGAATGGTTGGAACACTCCTATTTCAAGGCTAGAACCTATTCCGGAGGCTTGTACAGGTCACCGTATTATGGGGAAGCTCTATGGATTAAAAAAGAAAATCAAGGCATGGGCGGCTGGTGAAAAGGATGTTGACATTGGTGCCCACAAAAAGAGTAGTAGTTATAACTTATATACATTTGATGTATTAAAGTCTCACGAAGATTATTGCTTGTAACTACTGAATAATTAATAAAGAGTTGAAACTTTCATTCATTCATCTTTGCTTGTTTGAAGCTTTATGATAAACCTTAGTCTTCAGTCCTTAAACAAACCTAACAACAAATGAAGAGTCAAATATAGATTTGCATGAACAAACTCTTCATGGTTTTCTTAAAACAGTATATTCACAATATAAGGATCAAAGGGCTATTGATCCCAGTATGATTGTTAGGAGAACCTATGATGACTGGTTATGAGACATAGAGAGTTGGAGACTCTATAGTCTTCCTAGGTATCTTCTGCACTTCTAGAGTATATGAATTGCATCATGCTTACCTTAATCCAGAAATGAGACATGTCATTTCATATCTTGCATACTCTCATTTGAGAAAGTCAGAGTTCTAGATTCACTATGTGATATAGACTATTGATGAAGTACTAGGTTATGAAGATGTCACGAACAACTTTGTGAAGATCTCGTATATATGGAATTCATGTACAAGATTGCTAAAATGCAATGTATATCACCTCATGCATTGTTCCTTGGAATGTGAATAAATGAATTGGCCAGTGTCCAAATTGAGTCATGGCTCTTTTGGATGAATCAATGTGACTTGTTAGCTCATCGTCAATATATTGTTTCTAACTTATCCACAAGTGACAAAATGTTGGAATTGATCTAGGGTTTAAGAAAAAGTTTAACGCTTCGCAAAGCGGCGGAATTTTAAAAATTTTCTTTTTCAAGTAAAACATATTTTACTAACCTAGACAAAGAGCAAATACATATAAATAAAAACTATTATGAGCTAAGAAGTTTACTAACCTTTCTTGAAGCTTGAACTTTGAGAAGCTTTTGGAAAGTTGCAACGCTCGTCTCCCCTCGCAGCACGTCTCTCTTTCTTTCCTCGGCACCTCGAGTAACCACGAAAGTTTCTATCACTAAATCACTCGAAATAAAGGAATCAGTGAGTGGGCACTTTTAAACACTACGACTTAAGAACGAGTCTTGAAGTCGCAGAGTGAAACACTAGGTCAAATGAGGACCTAGGTGCCAAAACAATAAAACGAAATTGAAGAGAGAGAGAGAGAGAGAGAGAGAGAGAGAGAGAGAGAGAGAGGATCGGTCAAGTCTAGAGAGAGAAGCTCTCAATCTCTAAAACTTTGGAATGAATAGAATGAGAGGAATGAAGGTCCTATTTATAGGAGAAGGGTTGGCCTTGGAAAGAAGTAGTTTCCTCTTATTTCCAAGCCTTTATGAGCAATCCCTTATTGCCCAATTCTCCATAATGGGCGCCTATCTCATGCACATCCCCATGGGATTAGTTTCCTCTTTTATTCCATGCCTTGCCTTTGACTCTCTCTTGGCCGAAATTCTACTTTCCTCATAGAGAAAATTTGTTTCCTCTTCTTCTTTTGGCAAGTATCTACATACATTTATGCACAAAATAATCTCCCTTTCTCTTTGGGTAGTGGGCGCCTATCACCTTCTAGAATGGGCTTCTAGAAGCTTTTCCATTTGTTCATGACAACATGAAAAAGGCCCATTAAGAATTTTCATTAAAATTCTTATGAAATGAAATTAATCTACAAGGCCCAATGATCAAGTCATGGCCGAGTATTATTAAGTCATCAAATGACCTTGTCAAAAAATTTATTGACATTCATTTCACGCCATGTCTCAAAAGACAAAAATACCCTTTTGACAATTTTCGTTCTTGTTTTGACTTAGCTTCCAGTTTAACTATTCCTAATCGATGCGATTCGTGATAGTGACCTCATGGATCCAAATGAACAAAGCTTTAGCTAAATACTTGGACTCAAAAGTTCACAAACCTTTTCCAAGTTTAGTTTAATGTCAACTGACTCCACTAAAGAGTTGACACTGAAAATCTCTCGGTTCAAATGAATTTATTTTCTACTCAACAATTCAACCTAATTGTAATGAGCGGATCCACAGAATATTATCAATGTTTACCCTTCATGAATATCATCAGCTAGTCGGGATTTACAAAATTACCATTTTACCCTTCTAGCTGTTATTTCCTCAACTCCTTTGTCGCTTGTGAATAAGTTAGAAACAATGTATTGACGAGGAGCTAACAAGTCACATTGTTTCATCCATAAGAGTCAAGACTCAATTTGGACATTGGCCAGTTCATTTATTCACACTCCAAGGAACAAAGCATGAGGTGATATACATTGCATTTCAGCAATCTTGTACATGAATTCCATATCTATGAGAACTTCGCGAAGTTACTCATGACATTCTCACAAATTAGTACTTCACCAATAGGCCTTGTTCGGAATCACATAGTGAGTCCGAACTCTGACTTTCTCAAATGAGAATACTAAGGTGTGAAATGACATGTCTCATTTCAGGATTAAGGTAAGCACGATGCAATTCATACGTAGTGACTTCGAGACATAAGAGGTTAAATGGTTTGTTCTTATCTTGTCTCTAGAAGTGCACTGGTCAATTCAGTACCTTCGGAAGATACCTAGAAGAACTATAGAGTCTCCAACTCTCAATGCCTCATAACCGGACATCATAGATTCTTCTAACAATCGTACTGAGGTCAATAGTCCTTTGACCCTTAGATTGCGAATATATCGTTTTAAGCAAACTACGAAGAGTTTGTTCATGCAAATCTACATTTGTCTCTTCGTAAGTTGTTTAGTTTGTTTATGGACTAAAGACTAATGTTTTATCATAAAGCTTCAGAAAAGGAAGATTGAATGAACGTTTCAACTTTTACTAATAAATAAGCAGTTACAAGCAAGAGTCTTAGTAAGACTATATGACATCATATGTACATAAATACACACTACAACTCTTCTTGTGGGCACCATTGACAACACAAAAGAGTTGAGGAAATAACAACTAGAAGGGTGAAATGGTAATTCTATAAATCTCATCTACTTGATGATATTCATGAAGGGTAAACATAGATAATATTCAATGGATCCACTCATCACAATTAAGTAGAATTTTTTAGTAGAAAATATACTCATTTGAACCGAGAGATTTTCAGTGTCGACTCTTTAGTGTCCACGTATGCTTGCTCAAGCTTTGTTCATTTGGATCCATGAGGTAACTACTACAAGTCATTAGAGTAGGATTTGTTAAACTAGTAGCAAAGTCAAAACAAGTTCAAGTGTTGAACTAGACAGATTTTGCGAAAATTGTCTAAAGGATAATTTTGTCGATAAGGACAATAAGATGGTATAAATGTCAAAATAAGATATTGGACATTGTCATATGATGAAAATGTAAATTGATCCACACGTACGGCCATAAATGAGAATTGGGCCTTGAGGATTGAATTTCATTTTATGGAATTTTATGTGAAAATTCTACATGGGCTTTTCTTGTTTTGTCATGAACAAATAAAGAAACATCTTGAAACTTGTTCTAGATGAGAATTTCGTGCACACCATCAAGAGAAAGAGGGAATTATTTTGCCCATTGATGTATGAAGATACTTGCCAAAAGAAAAAAGAGGAAACAAATTTATAGCATGATGCTACAAACATGGACGGCCAACATAGGAGGAAAAAGGGAAATTTCCAACCTTGGTATTATGATAGGAATGAGATATAAAGATTGTGGTCATGAATATGTATTCAATAGAAAAGAGAAAACTACATCTTCAAGGCAACCTCTCCTCCTATAAATATCACACCTCATTCACAATGTTGAACACACAAGTTTTTGAAATTGAGAGCTTATCTCTCTATCTTGCCCCCCCCCCCCCCCCCCCCCCCCCCCCTCTCTCTCTCTCTCTCTCTCTCATCTTGCTCTTTTGTTTTGGAACCTTCTAGGTCCTCATTAGACCTAGTGTTTTGTATTAGCTCTTTGGCTCTAAGACTAGTTCTTGAGTCATTGTGTTTAATAGTGCCCACACACTAAATCCTTCTAAACTCGTAGACTCTAGTGGTAGAAATTATCGTGGTTACTCGGATTCAAGAAGACGGAAGGAGACAAGCTAAGTGGGGAGACGAGCGATTCAACATTTCCAAAGAAAAATGATAAAAATATTTTTTCTAAAAAAAAAAATTTATATGTTCATGCACTTTGTCTAGATAGTAAAATCATTTTACGTGTTTCAAATAATTTTTTATATTATGTCGCTTGCTAGGAACGATAAATTATTCTTAATCCTAGATCTATTCCAACAAATGGTACAGAGCTATGGTTAAAGTTTAAGCATGTGCATGTAATTTAAACTATGAGTATGAAAATTGTTTTCTTAATTTTACTCAGGTAATGAATTTGCTAGAATTGTTTTTTAGATTTTTATAATTTATTGCTCGGGCCTTTAAAAAAAATGCATGTCGATTTTTTACACTATTGGGATGATATTAAAACACATTAGAATCAGTTCTAAAAGTTTTTAATTTTTTCATAATCAAAATCGTGTATTGAGAGGTTTGAGAATTTCGGGTAATTTCATGAAGTAGGTATTATTGTCTTGCTAGCTTTATTTATTTACTTGCTTGTTTTATGTTTGTTGTTATTTTTTTGTGCTATACTATAACCTTGTTAATAAAACACACTAACAAGACTTAACAACTCAATAAAACATTCCGTTACACTTAATTCTTTTGCATTTTTGTCCTCGGCCGATTTTCTGTCCAAAATTCCTTGAGCTTAAGAATATCTCTCGGCAAAACGAGTGTATCTCTCTGCTCGGAACTCGGATTTGAATGGTTCTTGAACCAAATTAAAGGTATGTGAGTCTACTTTCCAAATCATTTAGAATTAGCTCAATTGGACACTGGAGCCACCGTCTACGACATTTTTACTCTGAGGCGCTTGCGGTCCGGGATTCCAGGATTTCTGAAAATTTTGGATTCCGGATCCCATTCCAAGAGTTCTAGAACTCAAATGGAAAAATTTCCTTGAGAAAAAATATTTTCAAGTATAAATTATGTAAGATTAAAAAGTTTTGATTTTTTAATATTTACTTTAAATTGAGATTTTATTAAAACTAGTTTGAATTTTAAAAAATTATTTTCACTTTCAAACTTGAAAATGTTTTGTCATCCAAATCAAATATGTTTACAAAACTATATCTATATCACTTATGTTAAAAATTTATTGCTCTTGAAAATTTAAGTGGGAGGTCTCTTCGAAGACTAGTTGCCAAGAAGATGCAAGAAGATGTGTAATCTCAAAGTTCAAGCGTTCAAGTGAGTTAAAAGTTCACACTTCTCTCACACACTTTCCCTAGTAGAAAATAGGAAATGTCTGAGTATGTACCTTGTGCCTTTATGCACTAACAATGCTCTCCATTGAAACATGTTGATCTAGGAATCAATTTATAGAATTCTAGTCTATCTCTCTATACACTAGGAAATGTGTTTCCGAACATATAAGAGACAATGTGCCAATTCTAAAAATTAAGTGGGAGGGTTATACTTGTTTACAACCCACGATCCCAAACCCTAATGAAAAGTGCAATTGTCGCTAGACTAAGAGTCAATCTCGTGGCCCTCTCTTAAATGAGAGTACTCAACGGTGCTTTGCTCTGATCATTGCTATATGAGCTACGTTCGAGAGTGAAACGATGAGACAATACCTCCCCTCGATGGATTGTTTTTCAAAGTAGATCTCATGGACTAAGCGGTTGGTTTCACACTTAGACTCAATCCCTAGTAATCCTCCCTCGAGGCCATGCGAAAGGATATGAGTAATCAAACTTTTTTACAAGGTGGCTAATCAAAATTGATGTAATGACATCTTGGCTATGCATTAATGATGAGTCATTTACTTATGAAATGAGACTCTTTTCGGCCTTCCCTCGAAGGAGTAAAATATCATTTCGTTCATAACACCTTTGGATTTTTCCTGTCTTGTTCATCCTAAAAACTTAAATCCTAAACCAAAAGACTAATCATATACTTGTTTCAACTTAATTTCAGCAAAATGTATCTCAACCCTCTCTCAACCATCATTTCCTCAAATAAACTCGAAGGTGAAAACTACGTTGATTGGAAACGTAACCTCGACATCGTCTTACCGTTGACAAGCTCAAATGGGTACTCACCACCTCGTGTCCTCCTCAAACAAATGATGATTCGATGAGATTGCGAGGTGCTAGCTATATCTTAGCATCTATGAACAATGTGTTGATGATTAATGCACTTTAAATAATCAATTAAATGCGAAAAAGAATAATTACGCTAACAAGAGCTAATTATTAACATGGTTATTGAACAAGATATAGATTACTTAATTAATTAATCATAAGAAACTTCATCAAGCAACCATATCAGATAAAAGATAAGTTTAAGAAAACTTACTGTTTTTGGCTCACAAACCGAAAGCTTTCACAATCTGTTTTTGTCTTGAACGTATAAGCCTCCACACGATCAGATCTGGAACTCCTCATTAAAGGACTCGATGCGATGACTCCAAAGTCTTCCGAAACGTAATTTTCGAGGAAGATAAGACAAAAGAGTGGGCTTGTTATATCTCACTAGATCTGGAAACTGGGTGATTCCGATCTTTCTCTCTTATTTCTACGAATGGAATTGAAGCAATTCCGAGGGGAAGAAGAAGCAAGAAGCTCACGGCCACAAGGGAGAAGGTGTGGGCGTTTTAGCTGTTTGGCTTGGTTAAATTTCGCTTCACATCAGCCCTCTATTTATAGAAGTTTAAAAGGTATTTTTATAAAATATTCCAGAATATTGTATAAGATATTATTTCTTTTTATTGTGTGCACACTAGTGGATTAAATCTCAGCCCTTGGATCTCAACAAGTGAATCCTATTTTTTCTCTCATCCGTCATATCAGTATCTAGGATTTTATTTTATACATCAATATAAAATATTTGTTGTCGAGAAAATTTAGGAAAATATATTCTCCTAAATATTCTCCTTATATTTAGCCTAAATATTAGGAGAGAATATAGGACAACCATATCTCCTATTTATTCTCCTATATTTTATGAACATAAAAACAGAAAAAAAAATACTGGTTTGCACCAGACTACAAAAATCGCCTACTACCTGGTAGGGAGGCCCAAAATTTTTGCTTTTTCAAGGCCCAACAGCTTTAAACTCATTTAACACATATTTACTTGTCCAACAATAAATATAAAGTTTATTTACTTGATCTAGCAATAAATAAACAGCTTTACTATCAATATTTATTTAATTCCCAAAATGCCCTTTTTGGAATAAATGTTGTCAATTACTATTACAGCAAGTGAGATAATAATAATGATACATACTATTATATTAACATTCTTATCCACCTTTATCGAAGCCGAATCGGGGACTATGGACCTAGTAGTAACAATCTCGATAAAAGACAAAATATTCATTTTTTCTTTTCTAATCAAATTGTCTAGTCCCTTACAATACTCCACCGTGTAATCCAGGACTGAACCCAACTTTGATACTAGATAGGTCAATTTGTTCCGTTATACATTTCTCGTTACATATAAGTCCTAAGCATCGTTGCTTCCCCAGCGAAAGATTCAACCGAGCGTAAGCCAACTTCGGAAGTGTGCACAATCAATCGGTTCTGGAATCAACCCTTAGGTGAGATAACATTAACCTTCTTTCAGGAAGGCTGGATTCCGTATCTGTAAACCACTTTCTTCTAACTAGCCTTTAACGTGGTGAGTCAAAGAAGCCTGTAACATGATCTAGAAGTCCATGATTACTTCAGGATATTAGATCAAGCGTCACTGTGATCATCATAAACGGCCTCAGCTAGTGAATCATAACGGTCCTTAAACGACGCATCTATCCAAACCAAAGCTTGTTTAGGTCGTACACCTTCTGCAAGTGTATAATGCTCCCACTGAGCGATCAGCCCTCACTCATGTTCCACATATATGACTTTAGATAAGGCTTTCCAGGCGCATATCAGTCATCGACCAAGTTTTAGTTCACCGCCCGATCTCAGATGCCCAGCATGCGATTCAAATTGATACGGAGACTATGGATGATAGTTGTTATTGAGTCTGAATGTTATCAGACCTCAACCCACTAATCATATGATGCTAATAAAGTATAGTAATCATCATCTTTAGTGGGCAATATTCCTAACAATCTCCCACTTTGACCAGAGAAGATAAGTCACCATGAGCCAATCTATTCGTAGCCATCGTAAAGATAGTTTCAGAAGTTTTGACCCAGGATTCAGATTCCCATGGATTCTTAATTTTATCATACTCCACAAGTTATGTCGATTCGACTTATATCCCAAATATATATCCACAGTCCATGCTAACATGCAAGTGTTCTTGACTTACCTCTCAAGGTCAAGTCATTTTGTTCTCGGTAAATCAATTATAAAGAAAAGTTACCTTGTTTCGACAATGACTTGTGCGAATAAGAGGTAATAAGGAAATACAACAAAAATTTAGTGTCGATGATGATGAGTTAGTGGGAGCAACTTTGATCCTAGCCACTAATACTTCATTAATTGAGTAGGAGCTTCCTTAATTGGAATCTAGCTACTCTACTTCACTAAATGAGTGGGAGCTTCCTTAATTGAAACCTAGCTATTCTAATTCTCTAAATGAGTAGGAGCTTCCTTGATTGGAACCTAGCTACTCTAGTTCACTAAATGAGTGGGAGCTTCCTTAATTGGAACCTAGATACTCTAGTTCACTAAATGAGTGGGTGCTTTCTTAATGAGAACCTAGCTACTCTAGTTCACTAAATAAGTGGGAGCATCCTTAATTGGATCCTAGTCACTGTTGTTTGTCGATTAAGTGGGAGGTTCCTAATCTAGCCACTTGTTATTCAATGCATAGCAACATCCTTCAGAGGATCAAGCTCATCATTAATGATGACGTTTTGCTATTATTAAATAATTTGAGTGAAATGTTAATTGAAAATTACCTTACCAAATGGTTCGATAAATCGATAAATAGAACTTAAGGAAAAATGACACTTTCCTTATGAACAGAGTTAATGAAATAGTGGGAGCATCCTTGCAAGGATCCTCATCACCTCAATATCATCAACAATATCTTTCACACAATGAAGATCATGAAGATCATAATAACTTAAAAGATGTCATAAACCCAATGTAGTAGATCTGCCAGTTAAGTCTTTGACTTAATGGAGTAGAAGGGATCTATAAATTGTTAATGGAAGCATTCAAGCTTAAATAAGCTTAATGGTACAAATGGGGTTTGAGCCCTTGATTAGAGACATTGAAAACGATGATGCTCTTCTGATACCACGAAACAATTCATTGGGTTTTCCAATTGGAAGGTGTTGAACTGTCCTTATGGATAAAGTTCTAAAAAACTTATGGCATGGATCAAAGTAGTGTAACTACTAAAACCTTTACAAAGGTTGATCCAAAAATGAAATAAACTAAGTACGATTGTACCTAAGAGTTTATTGAATGAAATCGATATTGAATGATCGATATGTGTAACTCCTTAAACACGTGTCAACAACTGACACAAGAAAAGTGATTGAGCTGACCGTTTCTATAACCTAAGTTCTTATAAACAACTAGCTCTTTTCATATTATCTCAAATATAATTATTGACATAAGATATATAGCTCGACTGACGAGGCAGAAGACATTATCATTATAAGGGCTAACCGTTAGTCCCTTCACAATGCTCAATTTTTGAGAAATCTGACAAATGTTTAAAACACGATGATTTATGGAGATAATGAGATACTTAGTTATTATAGATATAGTAGAACCTTGAGTCCTGTGTATATAGAATACGAACACAACCAATTATGATCTAGTATGTAATAACCAAGTAATGGAAACAGGTCAATAAAAGTTCTTAAAAATATGTTCAATGATATAACACTATAGCTAGTTGTGATGAGATTGAAACATGTTGTGGTACAACTAGTCTTCGCCCCAAATGGATGTATACCTGTGATAGGGGACTTATTATCAAGAAGATAGAAAGTCTGGTGCATGATCTAACCGTATGCGAAGTGCTATTGTGTTTTATAGTAAATTAATTTACTAATGGACAACTTGACTTGACATTATAAAAGTAAGTCAAGAATCACTTGCAAAGTAGCATGAACTAAAGAATGTTAAATGAGAAATATATTGATGAGGCAAAATCGATAGAGTAATAGATTAATGTGAGACTCCATACGATGGGTATCTCAATCCCAGTCAGAATTCTAGCTGTTTGTATGACATGGCTAAGAATAAAATGGCTTACAAGAATTGTCTTATCTTCTCTATTCAAAGTGGGAGATTGTTAGGAATTCTTGCCCACGAGAGATAATGAATACATTATAAATGATTACTATATAAAATAATGGTTTACTTTATTAGCATCATATGATTAGTAGGTTGAACTCTAAATATCATAATCAATAGAAACTATCATCCGTAGCCTCCTTATTAAACTGAGTCACCTGTTAGGCACCTGAGTTCGGGAAGTGAGCTAAAACATGGTCGATGACTGATACATGCCTGGATAGTTGTATCTAAAGTCATATATGTGGAACACTATTGAAGGTTGATCACGACGTGTGAGCATTCTGCACTTGTGGTAAGTGCACGACCTGGACAGACTTTGGTTGTTGATGTGTCGTGTTTAAGTACCGTTACGACACACTAGCCGGGATCGCTATGATGGTCACAGTGAGAATTGATCTAAATCCTGAAGTGATCATGGACACTGGATCATGTTACCGCACTATTTGACTCATTCGCTAAAAGGCTACTAACATGCTAATCGCAGCTTATGTCTTGGGAGTTTCGGAGCATGATTCGAGTGAGAAGTGGTTGACAGATACAGAATCCAGCCTTCCTGAAAGAAGGTCAATGTTCACTCACCTAAGGGTTGATTCCATAACCAATAGATTTCCGGCACTTCCGAAGTCTGTACGTTCGGAAGAATCTTTCGTTGGGAAAGCAACAACGCTTAGGGTATATAAGTATCAAGAAAGGTAAAACGGATTAATTGACCTTTCTCGATATGGGTAGAACCTGGAGGATCTTGATCACGAACCGACTAGATCAGTGGACACTCCTCACGATGAGTAAATATAATTCTAGTATAAAGGAGAGTTCAGTCTTGGCGTACCCAGGTGGAGTCTGACCAAGATTAGACAAATCGATATGATAAAGAGAAATGACTTTTTTCGTCTTTTCATCGGTTTTGTTAAGCTTCTATTACTAGGTCCATAGTCCCCGATTCGTCTTTGATAAGACGAATAAAGAACCTCTAATAATAATGTACTTCATTATTCTAGATCTCACAAGCTGTAATGGTGATTTACAACATTAAATTCAGAAAACAGGTATTTCATGTGATAAAGTATTTATTGTAGAATTGTTTATTTATTGTTTGAGCAATTAAATAATCAATTGATCCATTATTTATTTATTGTATGATCAAGTAAATAATTAAACAATTACTTAATTTGTTTATTGTTGGACCTAGTAAATAAATAATTAATTGAATTTAAGCAATTAGGCCTTGCACAAAATGAGGAAGTCGAATTTTTGGGATTCGAGCACAAGAAATTGTGACACTCCCTCTTGGCCGTGTGTCAAAAGTCATCTATCATAATATTTGTACTTACCAATATTTTCTCTTTAGTTGTTTAAATAAAGGAGAGAGAAAAATACTTTAAGGAAATAAGATATTGTCATTTATTCTTTCTCATGAATATTTAGAGAGAATAATATTTAAAAGAAAATAAGATATTGTCATTTATTCTCATTCATGAATATTATGAGATAATAATATTTAAAAGGAAATAAGATATTGTCTTTTATTCTCTCCTAATATTCTTATTCTCTCTCATGAATATTAGGAGAGAATAATATTTAAAAGTAAATAAGAAATTTCATTTATTCTCTCATAATTAAATATTCTCTATTTAAATAGAAAATAAAATCTCGTAGATATTGATTAGATGGCTAAGAGAAAAAGTATGATTCATGAGATGAGATCCAATGACTAAGGTTTGATTAACTAGTATGAACACAATAAAAATAAATAATATATTTTGGAAACTACCAAGAATATATCATTTGCACTACTATAAATAGGGGTTCGTGAGAAGAGAAAAACAAGTCTTTGGAAGAGCAAATTTTCGTCCACCTCTCTAGTTGCGGCCGTCCCCTCTCTCTCTCTACCCCTTGGAATTACTCAATTCTGTTATTACAAAATAAGAGTGAGATCTTGAAACAACAGTTTCTTGATCGAGTGAGATTAAAGAGTGTGGTCTCATGTCGTCTTTCTTTATTCGTCTAGAGATTACGTCTCAGAAGACTACGGTGTCATCAAGGAGTACGAGGATCTGAAAACTTGAAGAAATAGTTCAAGGCTTTTGAAGACGGATTGTGAAAGCTTGAAGTATCAGTTCGTGAGCCCAATCCGTAAGTGTTCTTCAAACTCTATTCTTTGTTCTTATTAGTTGCTTGAGATGTTTGAATGCTTTCATTATTTAATTAATAAGTAAATCTAGATCTTGTTAGATAACCATAATATTAATTAGCTCTTGTTAGTGTAATTAATTTATTCCGTAACTTATATAGTTATCAAGGTGAGCACATCAATATACAAGTGTTTTGAGAACGATTGTTCGTGTCTCATACTCACTTGTTCAGCAAAGAAATAGTATCGGAGCGATGGTTCGTGTCCGATACCAAATGTGATTAACCAACAAGTGGTATTGGAGCATTGTTCGTGTCCGATACCCTACGTGTTTCACCAACAAGTGGTATCAGGGCGATTGTTTGTGTCTGGTACCTACTTAATTTTCCAACAGCGACACCATCTCTGCCATTCTTGATGGACTCCTACTCGGTGACTTCCTCAGCTTATTGATCAAGAAAGAGCCGAAGACAATGCCCGAGCTCAGAGACCGGGCCGAGAAGTAAATTACTCTGGAAGAGTTTGTCCAGATCCAAAGGACAAACGACCAAGGAAACCGCCGAAGAGAGGACGACGAGTCTGATGACTGGAAAAAGAAGAAGACATGTCCCAACACTGCCGAACGATCCCATACCGACTCAAAGCATCTGTTGGTGGAAAAGTTTCGAGACCACTCAAATTTGACCTCGCTGAATGTCCCACCTAAGAGAATCTTTGTGCTGACTCGCGACAAGTTTACCGCTCATGCGCCTCTAAAGATAGACCCTGGAAAACGAGAATGTTCCAAGTAGTATGAGTTTGACCAATGTCACGGGCATGTGACTTTTGGATGCATCGATCTTAAGAGGCGGATCGAGTCATTAATCCAAGGAGGGGAACTGAACGAGTTCATTCTCAAAATGGTCAACAACGCCGAAGCCTCGACAAGCCGACACGGTAAAGCAGTGGACATGGGGAATGATGAGAATGGATCTCAAAGGGTAAGAGCCCCTCTCAACGTTGTTACCTAAAAGTCAGAAGCCATCCAGGCAAGAGCAAGATCCGCATCGACGATCAGACCCCATACACTCTCCTTTTCATCACCATCTTTTTTGTCCCACCACATGTAATCCCTCACGAAGGGAAATCTGTTCTAATCCACTCATTGGAAATATTTTATCAATGAAAAACAACCTCCTTTTGTTGCCTCTAGCATAAACTCAACCATGTGGTTTAGGGTCATTCGATCTCTATGAATGAGTCACTTAAAGCCCCCGTGACTCCAAAAATCCTTACTCCCGTAGTTTAGGGTCGTGATCAAGTCGCTTAAGGCCCTCGTGGCTCCAAAAAATACCGACCCCCGTGGTTTAGGGTCGCTTGATCCCCGTGATCGAGTCGCTTGAGGCCCCCATTGCTCAAAAAGTCTTAACCCCCGTGGTTTAGGGTCACTCGTTCCCCGTGATTGAGTCGTTTAAAGCCCCCACGTCTCTGAAAAACCTGACCCCCGTGGTTAAGGGTTGCTCGATTGCAGTGATCGAGTCGCTTAAGGCCCCCGTAGCTCCAAACATTTCGACCTCTATGGTTCTGGGTTGCCCGATCCCCGACTTCAGATGGCTTGGTTGAAATCATCACCAAGTAGTATAACAACCCGTAGACAAAGCACCGCAGGACGATCCAAAGATAGGCGAAGTCCCGATTCAAGAGGTTTGAACTTGCTTAGCCTAAAACCGAGATTGTACTCAACCGCAAGCAGTTAAGGCTGTTGCACTACTTGGAGTAAATTTCAACTAAACTTTGAAGGTTGCGCCGCAAAACGACTATGGAGGCTGAGCCACAGATAGCTCTGAAGGCAAAGCCTCTAACGGTTCTGAGCCCCTAATGTTCCAAAAAGTGTGAAACCACAATTTGAGACAACTCCAAATTCAACTCTCCCTACAAATACCATCCACGATGTAGAAGAAAGAACAACCAATTCTAAGAGAAGAAAAATATTAGAACTTTTATCTCTCTCTCTATTCTCTCTCTAAAAATTCACTCAACACGTACCCGCAAAATAATGCTAAAGTTACTCCACATCTCTCACCTTTGATTTAGAAAAACACAAAAGAGGAATGATCTACTTCATTTATCTCTAGAATTAAAGAAGAATTATTCTCTCTCTCTCTCTCTCTCATATTTCTTTCCACAAACAAAAGCTGAAATTATGCCACATTACATTCCCTCTAACAATGTGTCCAAGAACTTGAGAAATATAATTCTCATCTTCTTCACTTAGTAAGATGAACATTCCATTATATATCACCATTTGTATCTTCTATTTCAGCTAAGGAAAAGGAAGATCACGACAAATCAAACCACCCACTTCGTTCCCGAAGGTCTCCACCACGGTCGTAACGCCACGAGATATCCCCGACCTGTTACGATCCATTCGGAGCCATAGGAGATTCGATGCATGCAACCCAAAATCAATACACGTCGCAAGCTGGCACCCCAACACGTGTCTCGTGAATGTTGATAAAAAAACGCATTAACTACTGGTATATGAATTTATTCTTCTTTATGTCGTTCAAATTCAATCACTATTACACATATGCAAATTCTTTAGAATGTAAAAAAAAGGGACAAATTGACTCTGAAATCAATCAATCACTAGACTTTCGGAGATAGAAAAAAAAAACAACATTAAGCAACACTTTGGTACTCCACTAGCTGGTACTTCATCTTCTTCCACGGTCTCTTTCCTTTGCTCTCATTCGTCTCCTCATAACCTTCCCGAGGAGACGAGGCTCTTGACCCCTCGTCTGGATCGGGCTCGAGTTCGGGATTGTTATTGTTCCTCTTTCCCATTTATCCTTCTGTTAAAAAAAACCATCCCAAAATGATGACAAGTAAACACAATGCAATGATGATTTTAATTAATTTGTCTTATTCAACATTTTGATTCATTTGTCTTATTTTTTTTTTTCGAATAATCATTTGTCTTATTAAAGTTACCAAAAGAACGATAGGTAAACATTTATCGCTCAAAATAAAAATATTATTTCTTTTGTTCATCTAGTTCCTAATTCATCCAGATAATAATAATAATAATAATAATAATAATAATAATAATAATAATAGAGCAAAAAATTGAAATCAGAGAATCAAAAGAAAAGTACCTGAATTCGAAGATATTTTGAGCTGAGACGATTGATTTCGCGCAATGGCTGAAGTTGATTTCTCTGTCTGCAACAAAAGAACAACCCATCTGTCGGCCATGCCATCGAAAATCTTATCCTCATCTTCGTCACCGTTGTAAGCGAGATCTCTGGCCAGGGACAGTCGCTTCAATGAAGAAGAAGAACACTTCCTCGCTTTCGAACCGCCAGAACCCTACCCATACGAATCCGACGGAGAACAACCCATCATCGCCTCGTCGCCTCAAAATCTCCACTGTCGCCGGAGATCCCAATCACTGTCTGGACGCAGTGGCGGAACGGCGAGACGAAGACGCGGTGGATTAGGAATCTGAGGTGGCCACCAGTGCAGAATTCACGACTGAGGCCGGAGTCATGGAGCGCCGGGTCACCACGAGGAAGCTCTTCTTGTCTTGCACTGCCCCAACGCCTCCCTGACAAAATGCATAGCAACCTTGTAGCTCTCCAACGAAAGCAGAACCTTCCTCCGCCAGAATCACGGCTCGCCGGCAAAGCTCGTCCTTGAATTCGAATGATCGACAAGCGCAGTTGATCTCCGATTTTGTCTCGTTATCGAATGTTGTAGATTTTAGGTTTTTTTTTTCCTCTTGGACGAGAAATAAAGAAGAGTTTGAAAGAGGATAGAGAACGAGAGAATGAGAAAAAGAGACAAAAGAGAGAAAGAAAAAAAATAATAATATAAAGAGGGTAAAAGAGTTTGTGTATTGAGCTAGTTAGTATTTTATTCAAATTATAATTTTGGTGAAAAAGGGGAAAAAAAATATATTTGATGGTACAGGTAATTTTGTGAGATCCTACAAATTTCTCTTTTCACTATTAATACGAAACATCTTGATAAGGCGACAACTTTTTTTTTTTTAATAGTACGGATTTTCCATTAAAATTGAATGACAACTAAAAAGCGTATAAGGCGACAATTAGAAAGCGTATAACTCAATTAATACAATAAAAACATATAAGATATATCATATGACTTTTGTGAATCACTACACCTCGTACCTACTAATAAAAAAAATAAAATAAAAAAACTCCACAATATAATAATAGAAAAAATATACCCTTTCAACAGGCCATAGCTATGGTGAAATCGATCGTCGGAGAGGAATCGCGGCTCAAGCTCGCGGAAGATCGTCTTTCCCAATCCTCAATTCCTGCGCAGGTTTACTCTCTCTCTCTCTCTTTGAATTTCTCTGTAATTTAGGTTTTTTTTTCTTTCATAACTCGGGTGGGTTGAGTTCAGGTAGGGCTTGTGATTGGAAAACTTAGCCCGAGTCTGGACAGAGGCTTCGTGTTCGATTTGCTACAGACGCCGCTAAATGACGCCGGAGAGCCGGCTTGTTCCATCCTCGGAGACGAGAAGAAGAGAGGATCGAAGCCAAAATCTCAAGCCGTTGACTCTTCATCCTTGGAGATCGACAATGGTTGGGTTGCCGAGCATGCTCGTCAGGTCAAATATCCACACTAATTATTTCATGGTTTTTATTTGTGTTTCTTTCCGAATTGTCATTATTAATGGAATTTCATATGCTTTGTTCTTAGATTGTTCTATGTTTATTGAGTGGAAACTTTTGGTTGATAGTAGGTTTCAAGAATGCTGTTGGGTGGCATGAAGGTCATTGGGATGTATGTTTGGGTCGGCGACAATGTGTTCAAGAATTCAACCATTTCGCTTTGCCAGGTTATTTTTTTTCTCAACTCGGATGAGGGTTTTAGTTTCTTGATTCGCGCTTTAAAGGATGACTCGCTTGATCCAAGTTTGCATATTCACCCTTTTCTTTTTTAAACTAGAGTCTGACTAAATTGAATACAAAACTTCGCCGCCTTATATGAATCGTCGCGATGACTACTTGCTGATATGGGAAATTTTGAATACCACATTTGCTCTCTTGGTAACAGAGTGGGTTCTGATTCGTAATTAAATAGCTTGGTTTTTTCACAAAACCTAATCCCTCTTCCTTGAGAGTGATTAAGTTTATTTTGATTGAAAGATAATTTTTTTATTCATGAAAAGAGACCTATTTGTAGATAGGTCTAACTTACAACTTAATCCTACTAGAAATCTTACTAATAGAAATCCTACTAATTAAAGGGTTTGACACGCGATGGAGAAAGTGGGTCAGGGGCTGCGCTTTGTCCGTCTCCTTTTCCGTTCTGATTAATGGCAAGCTGCGTTGAGAGCTATACGTCAAGGGGACCCCTTATCCCCCTTTTTGTTCATTCTCGTTGTGGACGCACTCTTGTGTTGTATCTCGTGGAGTGAGCAGAGGCCTTTTTAAGCCAATCGTTGCCGGGTCTCCTGGTATCGCGATTTCTCATCTCCAATTTGCCGATGATACGCTGATTTTCGGCGAGAATGATTCGACAAGTTGGGAGAAATTGCTTGGTATTGTCAAGGAATTTTGTGACGCTTCCGGTCTCACGATCAACATCGAGAAGAGCAATATTGTGGGCATTAATTGCTCGGAAGCTGAGACTGCTACTCTTCCCGGGGCGCTAGGGTGTAAAGAAGACAAATGGCTGATTTGCTATCTGGGAATGCCTCTGGGAGACAGCCCAAAGAAGAAAAGCGTTTTGGGACCCGGTGGTGGCTAAAGTGGTGAAGAGACTTGACAATTGGATGCGAGGTTTTCTCTCCAAGGGTGGGAAGATGACGCTTATCAACGTTGTTCTCTCCGCGCTTCCTACTTCATGTCGATCTTTAAATTGCCGGAGGGGGTCGCTGCTGACATTGAAAGGATCATGAAACGGTTCGTGGGAAGGGTTCGAGGAAGGACGGTCTCACGCAGCAGTGGCGTGGGATACTTGTTGTCGCCTGAAAAACAATGGGGGTCTAGGCTTCGGTAATTTCGTGGACAAGAATAACGCTCTCCTAGCGAAATGGTTGTGGTGATTCCCGATCGAAGAAGATGCTTTGTGGCACAAGGTTATCTCCGCTATTTATGGTGCTCTTCCTAATGGGTGGGACCTGGGGGACTAAGGATCGCACTTTCCGTAGTCATTGGCGCTCCGTTTCGACTGTATGTGAGTTGTTTTTCAGTCGATGTTCTTGGAAGGTTTTCGATAGGTCTATTGTGCGTTTTTGGGAGGACGTATGGTGTGGAGACATGTGTTTGAAAGTCTGGTTCCCAGGTTTGGCTAGACTTTGTCCCACTTAGAACGCCCCTATCAACAGATTCACCTCTTCTTCTCCCTCTTTTCCCGATCAGGTGGAATGGAATTTCGGCTTTCCCAGGAATTTGACGAACAGAGAATCTTGCGAAGCTGCTGGTTTGATGGGGATTTTGGATGATTTCAAGTTTTGGGAAGGTCTCGAATATCGGCGTATGTGGTTGGGTGACGAAGATGTGTTCTCAGTCAAGTCAATGGCCAAGGACCTCTCCCCCGCTGCCCCTCTGCCCCCCGTTCCTTTCTTTGATGATGTTTGGAAAGCTACAGCTCCGAACAAGGTTCAGTTCTTCGCCTGGTTGGTGGCTATTAAGAGAGTGAACACAACGGATCGAATCCAAAAACTGAACCCTCATTTGTCTCTGTCGCCGAATATTTGTTCTCTGTGTCGTAGTGCGAATGAAGACGCCGAATATTTTCTTTAGCTGATTTGGCTAGGGATTGGCCTAGCGCTCTGTAATTTTTGTTTTTTTGGGTTCATGATTTTGCTATGGCCTTTTTGTACCCTTTGTTGTATTCCGGCTTTGCCGTGTTGAATGGATAAGGTCCCGATGTTTCTTTAAAAAAATCGTAATGAAATGATTAAATAAATTCCTAATGCAAAAAAAAAAGAAACTCCTAATGCATAAATAAAAAACTCCGTCTTTGTCACTTCTTCCGATAGTATGTTTTACCATCGAAAGAATCTGTAACATTACTCCCCTCCTCCAAAATGAGCTTGTCCTCAAGCTCGAAGTCCAGGTACGCCACTGAACGAGTAGTTGGCGTTGACCTTCGAACCAACGCCCTCAGAGAACCGAGTGCGGCTGATTCAGTATTGTCCTCCCATCATGGATTGACGGAAGCTCGGCCGGAGAGGTTGGCCGCTCCACGTGATGTGGTTTTAGCGAGGACACATGGAACACGTTGTGGACGCGGGATTCTGGGGGCAGTTCTAGCCGGTACGCCACCTTGCCGATGCGATCGAGGACGCGGAACGGCCCATAGAAACGCGGTGAGAGCTTGTGCAGCACGTGCTTGGCCGCTGTCGACTGACGGTACGGCTAGAGTTTAGGCCACACAAAGTCTCCTTTCTCGAATTCAACAAAGAGATGCTTCCCATCATGTGTTCTTCATGCGGTGTTGAGCTTCGGCTAGACGTGCGCGGGCTTCATGGAGGAAAGTCGTGCGGTCGTCAAGGGCGCAGTCGACTGCCTCTACTTGTGAGTTTCTCGTTGTGTAGTCCAATAGTCGAGGAGGCGCTCGGCCATATACCAACTATAATGGAGTGGCTTTAAGTGATGTATGATAGGAAGTTTGGTAGCAATATTCCACCCGTGGAAGTCATTGTAGCCACCGTTTTTGTTTATCGTCCGTCAAGCATCGTAAATACATCTCGAGAGTGTGGTTGATCACACCTCTGTTTGCCCATCAGACTGTGATTGATAGGCTGTGGAGTACGCTAAGCTTGTACCTGAGAGGCGGAGGAGCTCACGCCAAAAACAGCTTTGAAAGACGGGGTCGCAGTCACTAACGATCGACTCTGGATGGCCGCGAAAACAAGACTTTGTGGAAGAAAGCTTCGACTACTGAGTGCGCGGTATAAGGATGAGCCAGCGGCAAAGTGCCCGTACTTTGAGAATCGGTCGACCACCACGAGAATAACGGTCTTGTCGGATGCCTTGGCTTCCACAAAGTCCATAGAGATGTGAGCCCAAATTATCGTTGGGATGGGGAGAGGTTGTTGGAGTCCCGCAAGCTGAAGGGTTTCCCACTTGTACTTTTGACAAACTTGACACTGTTGCACAAAGTCTTGTATCGTCTTCTTCCACTTTTTCCAATAGAAGTCTCGTCGGATGCGCTCCATGGTCTTTTGGACCCCTTCATGAGCGGAGTTGTGTAAGCCCGTTACAATCGAGAGGTGGCGGCTAGGTATGCGCGATCTCGGAAAAGGATTAGGTCGTCGCGCACCAGCCATTCGCTTCCTTCCTCGCCTCGAATCACATGGTGACGTAGGGGACTGAGCGATTCATCAGCCTCAATTTCCTTGCGTAGGTCCTCGAAGATGCCGGTACGGGCCTAGGTGAGCACGGATAAGGCGGCCTCGTCAATCTCTGGGTCTTCTTCCCCGCATCGAGAAAGGCATCCGCCACATGGTTCAAGGTGCCTTGTCGGTATTTGACATTGAAGTCGAATCCCATAAGGTTGCTTACCCAATGTTGTTGTGGCGATGTCATTAGGCGTTGTTAGATGAGGAACTTAAGGCTGAAGTGATCCGTCTTGATCAGAAACTTGTGGCCCCACAAGTATGGGCGACAACGAGTCACCGCCTTAGCAAGGCCGATGAGTTCCCTTTCGTAAGGAGCGAGTTCAGGGTGTCTGTCGGCGAGCTTGCGACTAAAATAAGCGAAAGGGTGCCCATTTTGTTGTAACACGGCACCAATTCCACTACCTGATGCGTTACATTCTGTCACAAAATCACTCGAGAAGTCGGGTAGGGCGAGGATGGGTGATTCAGAGAGAGCTTTCTTCAAGGTGATGAAGACATTGGCCG
Source organism: Urtica dioica subsp. dioica (assembly GCF_054948205.1). Taxonomy (NCBI): domain Eukaryota; kingdom Viridiplantae; phylum Streptophyta; class Magnoliopsida; order Rosales; family Urticaceae; genus Urtica; species Urtica dioica. The sequence goes on from NC_142762.1 coordinate 11,986,667, forward strand.
TCGCTTCGTCCCAGTGGAACCCATTTCGTCGAAGGAGTCGGGCTAAAGGGGCGGAGATCAGACCGTAGTTTTTTATGAATTTCCGATAGTACCCTGATAGCCCCAAAAACCCTCACACAGCCCGAGTCGTTCAAGGTAGCGGCCAATCAACGATTGCGGCGATTTTAATTTTTTGATCTACTGCTACTTCTAGGCGGCCGAACGAGCACTTGGCCCGCTTGAGGAAGAGGCGGTGTGTACGGAGGAGTATTAGGGCTAATCGGACGTGTTGAAGTTGTTCGTTCCACGAGCGGCTATAGATCAATTGTCGTCGAAGAAGACTAATACAAAGCGGCGTAGGTGTTCGCGGAAGACCTCGTTCATGAGACTTTGGAATGTTGATGGCGCGTTGGACAGTCCGAAGGGCGTGACGAAGAAGTCGAAGTGGCCATGGTGCGTCCGGAAGGCGATCTTCTCGATATCATCGGGATCCATTCGAATTTGATGGTAGCTGGATGTGAGGTCGAGTTTGGTGAAGTCGCTCCGTGGAGTTCATCGAGAAGCTCGTCGACGATAGGTTTTGGGAACTTATCCTTGACCGTTTTTGAGTTGAGCTCGCGGTAGTTGATGCAGAAGTGCCAAGTGCTGTCTGTCTTTTTCACTAAGAGGACCGGCGAGGAGAACGGTGAGTGACTTTCTCGGATGATGCCAGTGCAAAGCATCTCAGTACACTGGCGCTCGATCTCATCTTTCTGCATATGGGGGTAACGATATGGTCTCACCACGACGGGGTCGGTACCAGACAGCAATCGTATCCGATGGTCGCAAAACCAAATCTCTCTTCCTTGAGAATGATTAAGTTTATTTTGGTTGAAAGATAATTTTTTATTCATGAAAAGAGACCTACTTATAGATAGGTCTAACTTACAACCGAATCCTGCTAATAGGAATCCTACTAATTAAATAATGCAATTTAATTTATTTCATTCGTAATTAAATAATTAAATAAATTCCCAATGCAAAAAAAGAAACTCCTATTGCATAAATAAAAAACTTCGTCTTTTGTCACTTCTTCCGATGGAATATTTTACCGAAAGAATCCGTAACACAAAACTTATATTGTATCAGTAGTAAAACGTTTTTGGGAAATACCAAAACAGAAAATACAACCGAAACAACGCTATGTCAACATTAAACAAGATGAATGATTCTGTTATTTGAATCCGAGGGACAGTATTCCATTTTATGGCTAACGAAGTGACTTTGAAGGCTGTAATGGCCGTTGCAGATGCTTCTCCACTTTCAGGGACTGGTTTGGAAGAAAGAATTCTTATTCACATTTCTTATAGCCCCAGGAGGTATATGTACATACATACATATATATATATACACATACATACATATTTATATATACAGATACATATATACATATATATATACACATACATATATACATATATATATACGTACGTGTGTGTATATATATATATATATATATATATATATATATATATATTGAGAGCAAAAATAATTTAGCGGAATGAATTTCTCATTAGCTGACTTGGTATATATAGTGCTAGGGTTACATATTTGCCATAAATGCCATAAATAAGATTGACTGGCTAAATATAAATAATTAAATATTGCATAACTAATTGATTCAGCAAATAAACTAATTACTACTAATTTATTCTCTATTTATTTACAATATTCTGACATATATATATATATATATATATATATATATATATATATATATATGTGTGTGTATATATAAATTCTACTACCCAGCGGACTCTGGTAATATCGATGCAATGAGAACCATTGGACTAAATAATTTATTCATGTAGGTGGACCTGTCGAAATTGCTCGTTGGCTTCAAATATTACTTCCAATAATCTACGACCGTGTGACTTCAAAATGGGAAAGGTCTTGAATACCCTACAAGCCTTTAAGTGCATATACAACTTTGATCTTAGGTAACATTTGCGCCTCTTGAGATTCCAGTTCTAATTTGTGTGAATGGCATAAAAGTAGGCGTTACTTGTTCTAGGTTCGTTCATACTTGTCTGAATCATATGCGTATCTGCTGTAGATTGTCCCTTATTGCTACAACTTTGTTATACAGATTGCCTACATACAAAAGTTCATCTAATCAAACCTTGATAGATGTTCTTCGCTATGGGATATCACTCCATGCGAAAGATTTACAAGCTGCAAAAGCCATCATTGATGGAAATTTGGTATGCAAAATTCTTTGGATAAGCTTTTTGGAATATGAATCTTTCTGATGCAGATCCAATTTTTTTTGTTTAAATAATCTTATAATGTGTTTTTCTGTATGGTCAAAAGTTCTTTTACGAAGTTGTTAATCATGTTTTGTTATTCTTTGACACTGTAGATTGTTAATGATGAGCCATGCACATCCAATGTCTCATCAGACGGTTTCCATGAAGTTGAATTTCTCCGACCTCTGATGAAAGATGCTTCAATAGAGCGTATGTTGTAAAAGTCCTCGTGCCATTTCTTTTGCCGAGCTTTGACCAGTTCAAAAGTATAACATTGATCCATGTTTTATAGCATGCAACCACAAGGAAGTCACTGGCCTTATGAGCTTTAGTGGGTCTGTGTGTTCTTTTGCCTACATAAATTCAAAAGAACCAATTTCACAAGCTGTTGGTGATCTAAAGGTGAGCAAAATTGCCATGTAGGGATTCCAATTTGTATGTCTGTTTATTATTTGTTATTTAGCCAGGAAAATGATCACCCTCTCCGTTCTCTCTTCTCTCAGCCTCTTCTATCCGTTCTTTCAGTTTAACTTCTTTTATTTGTTATCAGTTTTGCTGATTATGGCCAGGTGTAAAAATAACCAGTTTAAATCTAGCTTTAGTGTTGGTGTTAAGAAATTCGCCTTTGCAGTTGGAAAGGAGTTTTGAAATTCAAAGGTTGGATGATTTGTTCAATTAAAAACTTTAGCTCCATAGAAGACCTGCAAAAAAACTCGAAGTGGTGTAAAATGGCCGATTGTTGGGGCATTTGTTTCTGCCTTGCTAATTGCATTTTAAGGAGTCTAATTTCTGCCTATAAACTTTATGAAACTAGATGTACATCTCATGTGACTGTCCTCTTTGTGTTCTGATTTTCTTCTTTTCCTAACTCGATCTCGTTCGAGATTGGGCTAGTGCACTCTAGGATTCCATCTTTCCTTTTTCGCTATTCCTAGCAGAGTTCCTTTTTCTCTTTTAATCTATTGTTTGTTATTAAATGTACCTTCTTTTGACCATCATCTTTGACGTAAATCGTAAAGATATCATTGCTAAAATGTCTTGATTCTTTTGCCAATGCTAAATGTGTTCCATTTTTAGGAAGATATTATAGTTAGCCTGCAAAGTAGACTAGATATAATCTGTGATGAGGCAGATGAAGAATCAGGACCTACGGACGCTGGACACAGTGAAGCAATCCATAGAATGCCCGTCTCTCAAAAGTCCATAAACTTATTAAGGTGCAGTTAAACCTTTTTACTGATATGATTGGACATGAAGAAAAAAAAAACAATCCGTAGAACTTAAAGTGCAAATCATTCACGGTTTATATCTTCTATTTCAATCTAAGCTATGTATCAGGACAATATCTATATATGTTTACATAGACTTAATAGTTGAGAGCATAGGTCTGCTCATTAAGATCCTCTCATCTTTCACGTGATATCAAGGAAATCCTTTTTGAAACAACCACAAAATTTGAATCTTCTCATGTACTGAAGTGTGTCTTCGCCAATCCTTGTTCAGCTTTGTTTTTATATATATTTGGAGACTGATCATGCTCATGTTCATTTTTATGCAGAAAGACTTGCAATATATTGTTTCCTCGGAGAGTCATTGTGCCTTGGTTTGCGGGCATTCTTGCGTGTGACTATCTACAACCTTCTGAGACCATCGAGGTTCCTCTCCTCTACTTTCTATGACCTTATTAATTGAGAACTTGTTCTGAATCCGCTCTTTAACCCGTTCTTAGGTATTAAAAGATCATTGTACCGAGTTGTTATCAATGGAAGCTAGCTTCGATAACTCGACAGTCTTGGAACTGGAAGTAGAAGCACCGGCCTTAAGCACAAGGTCTTTTTGGGACGTGGCTTCGTTCATTGACCCAAACTCAAGCTCTTCCTCAAATAAGATCGCACCTGAGTTGAAAGAAGCAGAAACTGGTGGGAAAACAGTTGAGTCGTCAAATAATATCAACATCGTATACGCTGTTTTTTTCTTTCTTTTGGCTCTCGTGCTTGGTTTTGTGTTACTGCGGTAAGAATATCGTAGTGTTCTTACTCGACCTTTTGTATCGAATGGTTTAAGTTTCTTCTGTCGCTGTAGCCAAATTAAATGATCAAAATCTGTTGGAGAGGTCGAAGTGGATGTGTTTTATTTCACAAGTTTATTTCTATTTTTTTATTTATTATTTTTTGGAGTTAGATTCGAATTCCGGGCTTGTCCAAAATGATAGACAGCTTACGCTGTATCCGTTCTCATTTCCTTATCAATAAGCATTTTTTGGTTTAATTCAATTAGTCTCCACCTAGTATCACGACGAGCATATTTAGTTGTTTTGGTCTTATGGCTGGTGAAACTTTCGAGAGAAATAGCCTCAACTGCTATCATCTCATAACTTTTTTCTCATTTTCCACTAAAAGTATAATTTGGACAAAAATATTAGTAAAAAGAGGAGAGAGGATATTTTTTTATCCATTTTTACTCTTTTCTTTTATTTTCTTTTCTTTATTTTTTTTTAATTTTTTTTTCTTTGAGTCTCTGTGTCAAAAAATTCGGTGTTTTAAAATATATATATATATATATATATGAGTTTGTTTGATGATTTGTTGACAGATATATGTCAACAATTGACATAATTGGAAAGTTGGTTGATTTATTAACATAAATGTCAACAATTTGACATAATTTATTGATTTATATATGTCAACAATTGACACATAAATATCAACAATTGACATGATTTGTTGACATAGATGTCAACAATTTACACATATATGTCAACAATTGACACACCATATATGGCTATAATGATGAGCTGTGATGGTAGAAACTTATTCATAAAGTTGTCCAAGTTGATAAACATAATACAGAGTAATAATTAAAAATGAAATTCAAGTGACAGCTATCTTAGGAAAGGTACAAAGTATGAGGTCGTTCGGTCGAGCTCGATCTCCAAGGCTCAGACCCAAGCCTCGACCGACACAACGCCCCTGTTCCACAATCTCTTTGTGCCTCTCGAGAACCACATCTGGCTGCCACACATTCAAAGCCACCGAAGCTTGTTTGATTTCACACATTTTTAGTCACAGCCATCACTTTTTTTTTTTCATTCATTTACAAGTTTAGAATACATTCATTATGTTAAATTAGTTTATTATCAGTTAAAGGCTGAAAACCAATGATCAGGATCGCATATAGCTTAAATTAAATGCATCGAAGCTCGCCTGAGTTTAGATTATACAAGTCTAGAACAGCTCGCTATGTTATTTTAGATGCTAAACCTTATGACCTTTTATTAATTAAATGTTGAATTTTGATAAATAAATAAAAATAATAATTAAAGGCTGATTGAGGCGAAAAAAAAAAAAGATCAGAATAGCATATCGATTGTTCTTAATGCCATAAACCTTCAAATACCTATTGATGTCGATTTTTTGATCGATCAACAATCACAAATAATAAAGTGCTAGTGTATGATATTCATTTTAACGGGGTTTCAGAAGACGTCGTACGATAAACTGTATAAGGACAAAAGGCTGTAATAAGAGGAAAATATTAATAAACTTTATTGATCGTGAAACTAAATTACAAGAGGACGAAGTGACGAAGTCTCGCAGGCGAACTCGACACCGAAAGCAACAATACTCAATTAATAATTCTGAAAATAAATTCTAAGCTGGTGTGTGAAAATCGACATTTGATCCTCTATTTATAGACGAGGCGGGACTTCTTTGTTGAAGACACGTGTTGCTTGATCCGTTTCGCATCGTCGGGGTTGAATTCGTCCTGGATCCGGTCTTCACGGCGTGGCTTCTCTTTGACTGACCGATTCTTCTGGTCAGGAGGATGTGGTCGAACTGGAAGACGTGATTGGGCTTGGGCCGATCTGGAATGTAGTTAGACTTGGGCCGACCTGTTGAAATCGAACTGGGCCCAAGACTGATCTGCGAACCGACCTGCTAAGAGGATAATGGGCTTTGTTTGAACCGAAGACCAATATGAAATAATATTTTTGATAGTAGATTTTTAACCCCGACAATACCTACAGAAGATTACACAAACACAGACCAGCTACGATGATCTTGTTGCTAGGAGACCAGTTATATCCTAATTTATCACAATACATAAACATTACTTCATTGTTAATGAAAGGTTGACTAAAAAATATTATCAGGATCACATATCAATTTGAATACTTGAATACAGACTAGCTACTATGATCTTGTTGAATTTTCTTTTGTATTTAATTTTACTCTCTTCCTAACTCTACCGAGCAACGGAAGAAAAAAATTAGAAGAAATGAAAAAAGGAACCATCTCATGCGTTAGTTTGTAGAGCGATATTGAAGGGAGCGAGGAAGAATGGGGTTGTGAATCCACTGGCTTGAAATCGGAGGAGAGAAGGATAGATCAGAGAGAGTCCTCATCAAAGAGTCGGCGGAGGAGAGACCGAGGGTTTCAATTCCGATTTTGATGGATCGAAACCCCAATCGGAGCGGCTCCGACGAAGCTCTCCTTATTCTCTCTGTCGCGTCTTTCTCTCATCGGATTCCTCGCATGGCTCATGTCCGACAACAAATTCCCGTCGCCATTGCTGCTAAGGGAGAGCTCGCCAATGGACCTATCTCCGGGATCTACGCTACGTGTGAGCGAGCTCGATAAGAGCTTCCTGTTGCAAAAGAATTGTGGGTTTAGGGTACGTGAAGAATAAGAATATGATGATTTTGGGTTTCAGACAGAGAACAGGCGTGAGAGAAAGGGAAAGGAGAGAAAGAAAGAAAAAAGAGAAAAAAAAATAAAGCGAGGGAAAAAGAGTATTTGCACACTTGACATACTAGTTTTTTTGTCCAAATTATACTCGATGATCCGACGATTTAATGAGATGTCCTTGTCTTTCTTCCAGGACAATGGAAGCGGTGAGGTTATTTATTTATATTTTTGTTTATCCTCTTACGGCCTGGGATTTCGACCTCGTGGAATGTGATCTATTGTGCTTTAATTTTCGGTGATTAAAAATACTCAAGAGCGCGAAGTTTTACTGGAATCTAATATCTTCTTGACTTTCATTAAATTAAGGTCTCGTCCCCGAGCAAAACTTTCCGATTCACCTAGTCTAAAGTGTATTCTTGATTGATTTATTGTCTAGCGCTAAAAAGAAAATGGTAGGGATTTTTTTTTTTTTTTTTTTTTTTAAATGGTAGATTTGATTGGCTTACTTGGGAACCTTGTACCATCCTCATTGTTTAGTGGATTATAATGTGACTTTGAACATAAAACCACGCTCGAGAAAATTTGAAATCCTCGTGAATCATTAGTCTTTATGTTGATTTCGTTTTCACATTGGCTTTAATTATAAATATTTATTTTGGGATTTTCACATCATACTCGAATGTTGGAACTTTATCATATAATTTTGTTATTTTAAAATATTTTGAAAGTGAGCCAACAAATATCGGTTAAGTGGCATATGACTGAAATAAATGCACTATCATGGATGTGGGATGTAGATATATTTAATAGGTGGGTCTCAATTATAAAAGTCAAAAGAGTTAGATTGGTAACCCCATCGACATATCCACCAACAGCTTTTCTAAATATGCATCATTATTTATTTATTTTTTTTTAACAGAAATATGCATCATTATTTAGCATCATGGAATGAGATAACTACAAATACTAGTCTAAAAGTGGGAAAAAAAAACGAGAAAAAAAAAATTCATAAGAATTATTTATTGCCCACACTATATTTAAACTTCTGCACTCTTAAACCATATAATAATAATAATAATAATAATAATCATCATCATCACCGAGCGTAGATGGGAGATGTTGAAAATATGTGTAATTTCAATCATCTAATTATAAGCTTTATATTATTAATTATAATTACATTAGTTGTTTATATTTATAGGCTATCTAACTAATTCGGAAGCTCAATTAGACTATTATTTGAAGTATGGGCTAGGTAGACAACAAATAGTTGGACTTTTTAAAGTTTGATGGGACCCTAATTGAAACTCTATATAAAACAGGTATGGTCTCCAATGCACCATTTAAGAAAATAGTTGTTTTTTTCTCCATCTGAGAGAGCACATTCGAGTGAATGAGACACGGTTGAAGAAGACCAGAATACCATCGGTCAAAGCTCATCATATTACTCTTCTGCTCACGCTAAACGCGATGGATCCAATTTTGTCTAGAAACTTTGATAATCTAATAGGTGTTTAATCTGGGATATTGTTTAGGTATCGAATTATTATAATTCGGATCTTGAATAATCTGGGATATTGTTTAGGTATCAAAGCCTTAGATCATCTTTGTTAGATTATGGATTAATGATATTTTTGCCCTCTGAACTATGACGCATTTAACAAATATCTCTGGATACTTTAAAACTTGATATTTTCCTCTTTCATGTTATACCAATTCATGTTTCATCATTCTGTTAATTTTTTCGTCAAAATGGATGCCACATGGATGATGTGCATTTCATATAACCTTTAAATCAGGACAAAATTGTAATTTTATTATAAAATTACAAATTAAATATTTTTTTTATTAATAATAGAAAAAAAATGAATTAAAAATAATAATAAAAAGAAAAAAAAATAAATTATATATCCCCCGATAATTTCACATAAGCATACATATATATACACATGCACATAAGCATACAACATATATATATATACATACATACACATATATTAATATACAACACACACACACACACACACACACACACACACACACACATATATATATATATATATATATATATATATATATATATATATATATAAACATATATTAATTTCAAATCTTTATTAATATATCTTTACTTTTACAACATTTATCAATATATAACTTGATTAACAATACTCCTTAAAAAACACTTCTTTTTTTTTTTTGTTATTTTTCTGTCTTCTTCTGCCACGGTATGGTGCTTCATCCCCTTCATGAACGGCAACAACTGGTATGGTGGCTGTGGCAACTCCCAGACCCCGTCCTCCTTGTTTTCTACCCTCTTGACCTCAAACGCAGATATCCAAAGACAGCCACGGCTACAACGGTGATGACCGCGTTGACGGCGAAGAGGCACGTGACCACCACGATTCACCACATGGGACGGTGACTTTATCCGGCCGGGCTTTTATACGGTGCAATGCCGAGCACGAGTTGTGTACTTCTTCGCGGTAGAGGTCTTTGTTCTCCTGGACGGTCTCGAACGCCATGTGGTTCACGAGAAACAGCCCAGCCTACCTGACTAATGAAATGCCTCGATGAAAAAATTGATTTAGGGTTATGATTCAGCGATTTGATTTTTTTTCGATGAAGAAGAAGAATAAGAAGATAAATTTCATTAATTGGAATAATTGATTAAATATTAAGATTAAGATTAGACCTTAATTTTGAAAAATATCTAAACTTGGACTTTTGACCCAAAATCAGATAAAAATACCCTTCTGAACCCTATATATCTCCCACTCTTCATTTTTATCATTTCAATCTTCTCTCTCACACTCAAATCCACTCAAATCCTCTCTACTTAAGCGGATTTCAAAAGAATCATGGGTAAGATTACTAACTTAATCATTTTACAAAGTTTATGATTGTATATGATAGAATGTAGCAATAAAAATCTATCAGATCTGAAAACATAGTCCAAAATCTGAGTTTTAACTTTTTTGTACGATGGTATACGATATGGTAGGATGAGATTTAACATTTTTGTACGATGAAATTTGGAAAAAAAAACACGGTTTGTACGATGCTGTACGATGCAACTCTATACGATGCTGTACGATAGATAAGCTAATTTTGCATAGTTTGACTTTTTTTTTGCAGTTTTTGTCATGGTTAACGGTACTTGGGAGAAGGAAGGACACCTATGGATTTTCACCAATGCAGATACACGTGCATTCAAAGTTCCGAAAAAGGTAATGTACACGGAGTTAGTAGATTTTTTATACGAGAAGCTCGAGTTAGACAGATTCGCATTCGACTTAAAACTCGAAGTCTCATACACAATCGGTACAATTCCGATAGGTCCTGCCGTTTTGGAGGACAATGGTGATGTTTCGTATTTTATGAAGCACAAATATCGTAATAGATTGCCACTTTGTGTAAGTTTGGTACCGAAACAGATCATTGCGCCTATTGCGTATCGAGGAGTATGTAAAGGGATAGATGTGGAAGTTGGAAGGGTGTCTCGCAATGAACCGAAGAAGAGACTGAATACTCTTGTTATCGATGATCGACAAAATGATCCTATAATTGAAAACAAAGACGGTGGCTGTGACGATGACTTGTTTAACGAGTACAAGGGTGCCAAAAACGGTGATGAAGTATACATGCGTGATAGAGATTGTAATCACTGTTGGAATTGATCTAGGGTTTAAGAAAAAGTTTAACGCTTCGGCTAAGCGGTGGAATTTTAAAAATTTTCTTTTAACAAGTAAAACGATTTTACTAACCTAGACAAAGAGCAAGGACATGTAAATATAAACTATTATGAGCATAAATAATTTACTAACCTTTTTAGAAGCTTGAACGTTGATGAGCCTTCGGAAGGTTGAAAACGTTCGTCTCCCCTCGCAGGACGTCTCTCTTCTTTCCTCGGCAACACGAGCAACCACGATAGTTTCTATCACAAGAATCACTCGAGAGAAAAGGAATTAGTGAGTGGGCACTTTTAAACACTACGACTCAAGAACAAGTCTCAAATTCAAAGAGCTAAAAACGCTAGGTCAGATGTGGACCTAGGTGCCAAAACAAAAACGAAAAATAACTAGAGAGAGAGAGAGAGGAGATCGACCACCACAAGGTCTAGACAGAGAAGCTCTCAATCTCTAACTTATGTGGAATGAGAAAAATGAGAAGAATAAGGGCTCTATTTATAGGAGAGGTTTTACCTTCAATAAAGTAGTTTCCTCTTCTATGGAATATCACATATTCATGAGCAAAAATCCCTTATTTCCCATTCTCTATTTAGACGTGTGGCAGCCTTCTAGAAACAAGATTGTTTCCTATTTTTCTTGCCTTGACCTTGCCTTGGCCGCCCATCACAATTTCCTTCTAGAGGAAATTTGTTTCCTCTTTTTCTTTTGGCAAGTATTTTCATACATTAATGCACAAAATAAACTCTCTATCACACTATGGCATGAACGAAATTCAACCTTATTTTTCTTAGGTTGGACGTGCAAGGCTTCTAGAAAGAGCTTCTAGATTTTTCTTCATTTGTTCATGACAACATAAGAAAAGCCCAATTAGAATTTTCATGTAAAATTCCATGAAATGAAATTAATCCTCATGACCCAAATTACTTATTATGGCCGTGTGGTTTTAAGTTTCATTTGTCATCATATGACAATGTCAAAAAATTTATTGACATTCATTTCGTCCTATGTCAAAAAGATAAAAATACCCTTTAGACAATTTTCGCAAAATTTGTCTCGTTCTTGTTTTGACTTAGCTTCTAGTTTAACTATTCCTACTCGATATGATTTGTGACAGTGACCTCATGGATCCAAATGAACAAAGCTTGAGCTAAATACTTGGACTCAAAAGTTCACAAACATTTTCCAAGTTTAGCTTAATGTCAACTGACTGCACTAAAGAGTTGACACTGAAAATCTCTCGGTTCAAATGAATTTATTTTCTACTCAAGAATTCAACCTAATTGTAATGAGTGGATCCACTGAGTATTATCTATGTTTACCCTTCATGAATATCATCAGCTAGTCGGGATTTACAAAATTACCATTTTACCATTCTAGCTGTTATTTCTCAACTCCTTTGTCGCTTGTGAACAAGTTAGAAACAATGTATTGACGAGGAGCTAACAAGTCACATTGTTTCATCCAAAAGAGTCAAGACTCAATTTGGACACTGGCCAGTTCATTTATTCACATTCCAAGGAACAAAGCATGAGGTGATATACATTGCATTTCAGCAATTTTGTACATGAATTCCATATCTATGAGAACTTCACAAAGTTACTCATGACATCTTCATAACTTAGTATTTCACCAATAGGTCCTGTACGGAATCACATAGTGAGTCCGAACTCTGACTTTCTCAAATGAGAATACGTAAGCTATGAAATGACATGTCTGATTTCAGGATTAAGGTAAGCATGATGCAATTCATATGTAGTGACTTCGAGACATAAGAGGTTAAATGATTTATTCTTATTTTGTCTCTAGAAGTGCACTGGTCAATTCAGTACCTTCGGAAGATACCTAGAAGAACTATAGAGTCTCCAACTCTCAATGCCTCATAACCAGACATCATAGATTCTCCTAACAATCGTACTGAGGTCAATAGTCCTTTGACCCTTAGATTGCGAATATATCGTTTTAAGCAAACTATGAAGAGTTTGTTCATGCAAATCTACATTTGTATCTTCGTAAGTTGTTAAGTTTGTTTATGGACTAAAGAATAATGTTTTATCAGAAAGCTTCAAACAGACAAAGAAGAATGAATGAACGTTTCAACCTTTTATTGAATGAATAAGCAATTACAAGCAAGAGTCTTCATGACACTTTATTACATCAAATGTACAAAATAAAGACTACAACTCTTCTTGTGGGCACCATTGACAACAAACTCCCACTTGACTCAAAGAAGGTGTGTGTAGTCCTTTATGCCCTCTCGATGTTGGTCGAAGACCTTGTTCGCTAAGGCCTTGGTGAATTGATCTGTCAGGTTGTCAACCGTTGAGATCTTCTTCACTTCCACATCTTTGCACTGCACGATCTCTCGAATCAAATGGTATTTCATCTCAATATGTTTAGAGCGCTTATGGCTTCGAGGTTCCTTTGAGTTAGCGACAGCCCCATTATTATCACAATAAAAGGTCATGGGCTCGTCGACGTTTGGAACAACTTCCAAATACTTAAGGAATTTTCTAAGCCATACAGCCTCTTTGGATGCTTCACAAGCAGCCACATATTCTGCTTCCATTGTGGAATCAGCAATGCAAGATTGCTTAATACTTCTCCACACAACAGCTCCACCATTAAGGATGAACACAGATCCCGAAGTGGATTTCCTAGAATCCTTATCCGCTTGAAAATCGGAGTCGGTGTATCCCATCATAGTCAGGTCAGTACCTGAATATGTAAGCATCAAGTTCCTAGTTCTTCGAAGATACTTGAGAACATGCTTAACAGCAATCCAGTGCTCGGGTCCAGGGTTGGATTGGAAACGGCTATCTACACCAACGGCGAAACATATATCAGGTCTAGTGCAAAGCATAGCATACATGACGCTTCCTACGGCAGAGGCGTAAGGAATATTCCTCATGTCTTCAATCTCTTGTGCAGTCTTGGGAGACAAGTCCTTAGAGAGTGAGACTCCATGCCTAAAGGGTGTTTGGCCCTTCTTGGAGTCTTACATCAAGAAGCGATCCATCACCTTATCAATATAAGATGCTTGAGAGAGCGACAGGGTCCGGTTTTTCCGATCTCGAAAGATTTGGATCCCTAGAATGTACGCGGCTTCTCCTAGATCCTTCATGTCGAATTGCTTTGCTAGCCAGACCTTAACCTCAGATAATTTACCCACATCGTTACCTATGAGTAATATATCATCGACATATAGTACCAGAAATGCAGCTTTGCCTTCGTGTATTCACTTGTAAACACAAGGCTCATCTATTGACTGTTCAAAGCCGAAGCTCTTTACAGTTTCATCGAATCTAATATTCCGTAACCTAGATGCTTGCTTTAATCCATAAATGGACTTAAGCAACTCACAAACCTTGGTCTCTTGACCTTCTTCCACGAAACCGTCTGGTTGAGCCATGTAAATGCGCTCGTCAAGATTGCCATTCAGGAAGGCTGTCTTGACATCCATTTGCCAGATCTCATAGTCGAGAGCTGCAACTATGGATAGAAGTATGCGGATGGATTTAAGTATCGCGACTGGCGAGAAGTTTTCTTCATAGTCAATCCCTTCTTGTTGGGTATAACCCTTAGCCACAAGTCGTGCTTTGAACATCTCAACGTTCCCATCCGGACCCCTTTTTTTCTTGTATATCCACTTACACCCTACGGGTTTAATCCCTTCAGGAAGGTCTACAAGTTTTCTGACTTTGTTGACATACATCGAGTGCATTTCAACTTTCATGGCGTCAAGCCAAAGGTTTGATTTAGAACAAGTCATTGCTTGGCTATAGGAAACAGGGTCATCCATGTCAGAGACGGCTACGAGAGAGTCTCCATAGGACATGTACCTGTCAGGCTTTTGAGTAGCCCTCCCACTACGTCGAAGTACTACTTGACGAGATTCTGAAGAGTTAGGTTTTGTTTCAGTTGGGGTAAGAACAGTTCTTACAGATGAGGTAGAAGCTTCCTCACCCAACTTTTCTTCAAGCACAATTTTGCGTCTAGGTTTTGCATATTTCATAAAGTCCTCCTCAAGGAAACAAGCATTCGTGCTAACAAGTCTTATCGTCCTCGGGACTATAGAAAGTAAAACCTTTGGTTTCCTTTGGATATCCAACGAACAGACACAATTTTGACCTACTAGCCAACTTGCTAGTCTTTTGCCTCAGCACGTGTGCAGGGCAACCCCAAATTTTGATGCGGCCAAGATTTACTTTACGGCCAGTTCATCGTTCATTAGGAGTACCAGGAACCATTTTGGACGGAACTTGGTTCAGAATGTAAGCGGCTGTTTCGAGGTCATATCCCCAAAAGGAAAGAGGGAGTGATGAGTAACTCATCATTGATCTAACCATCTCCATAAGAGTTCGATTTCTTCTCTCTGACACTCTGTTTTGTTGAGGTGTGCCAGGTGCAGTAAGCTGAGAAGCGATACCTTCTTCTTTAAGAAAGTCATCTAACTCTCCAGACATATACTCACCACCTTGATCGGATCGAAGGGTTTTGATCACTTTGCCAGTTTTCTTTTCCACTAAAGCCCTAAAGACCTTAAATACGTTAAAGGTCTCGGATTTGTGTTTGAGCAAATTGACAAAACCATATCTTGAGTAATCATTGATGAAGGTAATGAAGTATTCGTATCCACCACGTGCATGTTGACTGAGCGGACCACATACATCAGAATGTACTAGTTCCAGCAACTCAGTGGCTCTTCGACCCTTATCGGAGAAAGGTCGCTTAGTCATTTTTCCTTCTATGCAGGATTCACAAGTAGGTAGTGAACCTATTGCAGAGGTTTGGAGTGGACCGTCCCTCATAAGTCTCTTAATCCTATCTAGACTAATATGACCAAGTCTTAAGTGCCATAGGTATGTTGATTTTGTTAGATCAGAGGATTCAGAAAGTTTGATGCTCTTTGGCTCCCTAATTAGATCGTTATCTATTTCGGTGTCTAAAAGAGAAGGTTGAGTGGGATAAATGTAAAAAAGACCATTCTTCATACATGCATCAGTGACAAATGAATTTGAAAAAGAAATACGAATTCCATTCTTTATAAACTTTAAATAATAATCTTGCTCGAAAAGTTGAGCAACAGATATTATGTTTTTCCCAAAGGAAGGAACATAATAAACATTATTCAAGTTTAAAGTGCGGTCTTCAAATGATAGCGTCATGGATCCCACAGCCTTTGTAGACACCAGGCTCCCATCACCCCATTTGAAACAGAAGTCGCATTTCTCTAAGCTTTTGATTTTCTTGAAACCAATCAAGGAACAACAAATATGGTTAGTAGCAGCGGAGTCAAGAATCCACGTTGATACATTATCAGCTACTAAGCATGCTTCGGTAATTAGTACAATACTATGTTCCTTTGCTTTGAGATAGGCAGGACAGTTCTTTTTATCGGCCTTGTGAGGTCTCTTCTTAGTTCCAGAGGCGGAGGCTTTGTGCTCAGTAGCATGTGCCTCTCCTTGATTCCTCTTTCTCTTAGTGAGACCTTCAACACTGTGAGGCTCCTTCATAAGCTCGGTAACAATGTACTCTAGCTTGTTCATGGAGTAGTTCCACTTGAAGGTATCAACAGACTCATGGAGAGTTTTTAAGATTATGTCTATGATATTCTTCCCTTTAATCTTAGATCCTAGGATTTCCAATTCATTCAGATAACTAATCATCAGTATCATAAGATCTCTGACAGGAGTCCCAGCCTTCATGCGACAGTTCATAAACTGTCGGACTGCTTGTTGCCTTGTTTGACTCTTTGGCCCTCCAAACACCTCAAGGAGGTTGTAGAGCATGTCAGCGACAGTCTCGATGTCACGATGTTGTTTTTGCAACACATTGTTCATTGATGCTAAGATATAGCATCTCGTAATCTCATCGAATTGAAGCCAGACCGCTAAGGCGTCTTTGTCCTCTTGAGTCGAATCATCATTCGTCAGAGGAGGACACAGGGTGGTGAGTACCCATTTGTGCTTGTTAACGGTAGGTATTATGTCGTGGTTACATTTCGAATCTACGTAGGTTTTGTTTTCGAGTTTGTTCGAGGAAAAGATGATTGAGAGATGGTTGAGAGACATGTTGCTTATAAAAGTTGAAACAAGTTTATGATTAGTCTTTGGTTTAGGATTTTAGTTTGTTTAAGACTTGATAAAATGCAAAGGTGTTATAAACCAAACGATAATTTACTCCCTCAAGAGAAGGCCGCAAAAAATCTCCATTTATAAGTAAATGACACATCATTAATGCTTAGCCAAGATGTCAATACACCAATTTTGACTAGCCACCTTTAAAATTGGTTTGATCACTCACATCATTTCGCAGAGCCTCAAGGGAGGATTACTAGGGATTGAGCCACTTAGTCCAAAAGATCAACTTTGAAAAACAATCCCCCAAGAGGAGACCTTGTCATTATTGTCTCACTCTCGGACGTAGCTCATTTAGCAATGATCGAAGCAAAAACGCCTTAGAGTACTCTCATTTAAGAGAGAGAAACAAGAGCGGCTCTTAGTCTCACGTTAATTGCTTCTTTCATTAGTGTTGGGGATCGTGGGTTACAAACAACGAGTATAACCCTCCCACTTAGTTTTTGGAGTTGGTACATCGACTCTTATAAGTTCGGAAACGGATTTCCTAGTTATAGAGCGATAGAGCGGACAACTAGAAAAGAATCCTAGAGGTTCATGTTCAGAGCAGTGTTAGTGCATAAAGGTACAAGGTACATACTCGGATCTTTTCATATTTTCTATTCGGGGAAAGTGCGTGAGGGAAGTGTGAACTTCAACTCACTCGAACAGTTGAAAGTTTGAGATTACACATCTTTTTATTTTTCGGCTTTGTCTACGAAGAGACCTCCCACTCAAATTTTCAAGACCATATATATTTTGAACATATGTGATATAGATATAATTTTGAAAATATTTTGAAAACTTATTTGATTTGGATGACAAAATATTTTCAAGTTTGAAAATGAAAACGGTTTTTCAAAATTCAAACTAGTTTTGTAAAAAATCAATTTCAATTAAACTCTCAAAAATCAAAACATTTTAATCTTTCACATTATGTTTATAATCTTATAAAAAAAACATTTTTCTCAAGAAAATTTTCTCGTTAGAGTTATAAATCATGGTAGTGGGGCTGAAAATCCGGATTTCGAAAAAACTGGACTTTCGGAACAGCCGCGCACCTCGTAGTAAAATCGCCATAACTGGCGGCTCCGATGTCCTTTTGACCCAAAACCGGTGGCATTAGAAAGAGGACAGACAGACCTTTAATTTGATTAAAAATAATTAAATTTCAAATTGTGAGCAGAGAGTTATGCCACTTTTACTGTGTGTTTTACTCCAGCTCGAAGAAAACATAAATAATTAAAGTTCGATCTTTTAGTGCGTAAAAAGAATCGAGTGTAACGGAACGTTTTAGGAAGTTGTTAAGGCTTTTATTTGTGTTTTATTAACATGTTACTGACATTTTATAAAAGAAATAACAAGAAGCATAAAACGATTCAAGTAAATAAAAGAAACTAGTAAGAAAAGAAAACTAGTCACAAAATTTACTCGAAATTTTCTCAAACTTAAAAACACGTTTTTTAATATAAAAATTAAAAACTTTTAGAACTGATTAATTTAAAGGCAAGAGCAATAAATTAAAAAAAAAAATCTAAGACAACAATTCTAACTTGTCACAAAATTAGTAAACTTTCGAAAACGATTTTCAAGCTCATAATTTTAAATACATGTACATGCATATCTTTTACCATAGCTCTGATACCATTTGTTGGAATTGGTATAGGGTTTAAGAAAAAGTTTAACGCTTCGGGTAAGCGGCGGAATTTTAAAAATTTTCTTTTAACAAGTAAAACGATTTTACTAACCTAGACAAAGAGCAAGCACATGTAAATATAAACTATTATGAGCATAAATAATTTACTAACCTTTTTAGAAGCTTGAACGTTGATGAGCCTTCGGAAGGTTGAAAACGTTCGTCTTCCCTCGCAGCACGTCTCTCTTCTTTCCTCGGCAACACGAGCAACCACGATGGTTTCTATCACAAGAATCACTCGAGAGAAAAGGAATTAGTGAGTGGGCACTTTTAAACACTACGACTCAAGAACAAGTCTCGAAGTCGAAGAGCTAAAAACGTTAGGTCAAATGTGGACCTAGGTGCCAAAACAAAAACGAAAAAGAACTAGAGAGAGAGAAAGGAGATCGGCCACCACAAGGTCTAGAGCGAGAAGCTCTCAATCTCTAACTTATGTGGAATGAAAAATATAGAAGAATAATGGCTCTATTTATAGGAGAGGTTTTACCTTCAATAAGGTAGTTTCCTCTTCTATGGAATATCACTTATTCATGAGCAAAAATCCCATATTTCCCATTCTCTATTTGGATGAGTGGCAGTCTTCTAGAAACAAGATTGTTTTCTATTTGCTTGCCTTGACCTTGCCTTGGCCGCCAATCACAATTTCCTTCTAGAGGAAATTTGTTTCCTCTTTTTCTTTTGGCAAGTATTTTCATACATTAAAGCACAAAATAAACTCTCTTTCACACTATGGCATGAACGAAATTCAGCCTTATTTTCCTTAGGTTGGACGTGCAAGGCTTCTAGAAAGAGTTTCTAGATTTTTCTTCATTTGTTTATGACAACATAAGAAAAGCCCAATTAGAATTTTCATGTAAAATTCCATGAAATGAAATTAATCCTCATGGCCCAAATAACTTATTATGGCCGTGTGGTTTTATGTTTCATTTGTCATCATATGACAATGTCAAAAAATTTATTGACATTCATTTCGTCCTATGTCAAAAAGACAAAAATACACTTTAGACAATTTTCGCAAAACTTGTCTCGTTCTTGTTTTGACTTAACTTCTAGTTTAACTATTCCTACTCGATATGATTTGTGACAGTGACCTCATGGATCCAAATGAACAAAGCTTGAGCTAAATACTTGGACTCAAAATTTCACAAACCTTTTCCAAGTTTAGCTTAAAGTCAACTGACTTCACTAAAGAGTTGACACTGAAAATCTCTCTGTTCAAATGAATTTATTTTCTACTCAAGAATTCAACCTAATTGTAATGAGTGGATCCACTGAATATTATCTATGTTTACCCTTCATGAATATCATCAGCTAGTCGGGATTTAGAAAATTACCATTTTACCCTTCTAGCTGTTATTTCCTCAACTCCTTTGTCGCTTGTGAATAAGTTAGAAACAATGTATTGACGAGGTGCTAACAAGTCACATTGTTTCATCCAAAAGAGTCAAGACTCAATTTGGACACTGGCCAGTTCATTTACTCACATTCCAGCAATCTTGTAAAGAATTCCATATCTATGAGAACTTCACAAAGTTACTCATGACATCTTCATAACTTAGTATTTCACCAATAGGTCTTGTTCGTGATCACATAGTGAGTCCGAACTCTGACTTTCTCAAATGAGAATACGTAAGCTATGAAATGACATGTCTCATTTCAGGATTAAGGTAAGCATGATGCAATTCATATGTAGTGACTTCGAGACATAAGAGGTTAAATGATTTGTTCTTATTTTGTCTCTAGAAGTGCACTGGTCAATTCAGTACCTTCGGAAGATACCTAGAAGAACTATAGAGTCTCCAACTCTCAACGCCCCATAACCAGACATCATAGATTCTCCTAACAATCGTATTGAGGTCAATAGTCATTTGACCCTTAGATTGCGAATATATCGTTTTAAGCAAACTACGAAGAGTTTATTCATGCAAATCTACATTTTGTCTCTTCGTAAGTTGTTAAGTTTGTTTATGGACTAAAGACTAATGTTTTATCATAAAGCTTCAAACAGACAAAGAAGAATGAATGAACGTTTCAACCTTTTATTGAATGAATAAGCAATTACAAGCAAGAGTCTTCGTGAGACTTTATTACATCAAATGTACAAAATAAAGACTACAACTCTTCTTGTGGGCACCATTGATAACAATCACAACAGTGACGAATATGATGGCGGCGCTCAGTCTCCGATATTATAATTTGTGGTTACGTAATCTTTCACACACACGCCCATGATATACATACATATATATATATATATATATATATATATATATATATATATATATATATATAGATATGAGTGGTGCTATTTCTTAGTAGTCAAGGAGGTTTTGAAGGGCTTAACCTGTGTTAGATCTCTCCTTGTTCTTCGAAGTGAAAACAAGGTATGTACGTGAAAAAAAAGGAACAAATGTATTTGGGTATGAAAAAGAAGATAAACAAAGATAAAGAATGTTTTTTTTCTTATTTCGGATCTGTAGATAGTACTAAAAAAAATTATGAGTTGGACTTGGTGTTACTTTCAAGTTTCAACAACAAACGAGAATGAAGACAAAAAAAAAAAAAAAAAAACCTAAAGAAAGAATATTATATAATTTCATGTCAGCGTGTTATCATTCGCAACTGATGTCGTTGAGTTTTTTATTCAACTCTGGAAAGCATTAAGTTTCAAGGTTAATTATCTATTTCTCATCACATCATAAATTTCGTAGTGCAGATCAATAAACCATCTTGATAATATGTTTATAGGTACTATTACATACAAAACCAAAAAGATTTAAAAAAAACATCCGAAAATACAAAATTACGGGATAAGGTGGTTGTAGAATAAATCGACGTACCATTTCTTCCTGAACGTTCTCATAGCGACATACTTCACTGCGAACATCCCGCAATCACCGTTACAACACAAAAATAAGTAAAAGAACTTGTCAAACTTGTCTATAAAAAGACTTGAAAAAAAAAAACAAACTTGTAAAAAGACTAGTAAAGAAAGTTGAATAACCTAACTTGTCAAAAAAACAAACTTGTAAAATAACTTGTCAAAATAAACTTGTAATATTGATGGAATTCATGAATTTGCCGTCCCACTTCTTTGTCCGTAACCACTTCACGAAATTATTAAACTCCTTTAGCCTCGCGTCCTTCAACGGGTTGAACTTGGGGATCGGCTTCTCTGAATACTCGGGCCTCGTCGGATCAGTGAAATCGGCCCAACGTGACGACTTCTGTCGCACTTGCCGATCTGGACGTGGCGGGGTAAGTTGTGCCTTGTCGCTTTTCCTTTTGAGCGGACGTTGCTTATCCGGAATGTCTTCTCTACAAGGACTTGACGAAGATGTCGACAACCTCAGCGAAGTCACCGGCCTATTCCCCGATCGCTTCGACGACTCGCGATGCAAAGAAAACGGCTTCTTTGACTTCTTCGATGACTCGCGATGCGAAGAAGACGGCTCGTGCGATGAAGACGCCGTCTTTTGACTAGCCGAATGAGGAGGAGGAGGAGGAGGAAGAGAAGGGGTGCGGCGTTTACGACGACCATCAGCTTGGGTCGTGGGAATCTCACCCACATGCAAGCCCGTTTGTTCCTCGAATAAAATGTTAAGCCTCGTCCACATCGCAACCTGCAAGTCAAAGTAAAAAATATGTCACCAAATTTAAACTTGTCACAAAACTATGAATGAAATTTAAACTTAACTCTAAACTCTAAAATGAATTTTTAACTTAACCCTAAAGTCTAATTTTAACTTAACTCTAAAACGTTAAATTAAATATAAACTTAACTCTTAAATATTAAATTAAATTTAAAATTAACTCTAAAATGAAATTTAAACTTAACTCTAAAACGTTAAATTATATTTAAACTTAACTGTAAAACGTTAAATTAAATTTAAACTAAAATGAAATTTAAACTTAACTCCAAATGTTAAATTATATTTAAACTTAACTCTAAAATGAATTTAAACTTAAACATAACTTGATTTAAATCTAACCCGGTCTCGCCTGATGCGCGCGATTCCGCCCGTTCATGTTAAGAGCGTGTAAGACCATCCCTTGTGATTGCAGCAGTTGTTCTTGGGAGGCTCGCATTTCTTCCCACATTTTTCGTGTTAGGACAAAGGGCTCGGGAAGGTGGGTGCGAGGGGTCGGTGTGGGCCTCGATCCCACTGCGGGGGTGGTCGGTATGGACCTCGATCCCATTGCGGGAGTGGTCGGACACGTGTTCGTCGTCGGAGTCTCCGACGATGACATCGGCCTCGTCTGCGACAGTCGCGATTCGATCTATTTCTTCCTCGATATCTCGCGGCTCTGTCGCATCTTCTCCCTCGACGTCTATGGGATACAGACATTTGCTCATCTGCGTCTCGAGGAGAGTGAAAAATTCTTTCTCTGCTGCCCTTGGTCTCAGCATTTGAAGAACACCCACCTACAAAACCAAAAATAATTATTAATATTCTAAAATAATGTAACATACATTTAATAAAAGTTAAATAATAAAAAGTTACCGTTTTCTTATTCAGGACGGCCTCGATGTCTTTGCCCATGATGACGACATTACTCGACCACGAGTGCGTCCTGGGCACACGAATCCCCTGGTTCGAACCGATCCTCATCCCGATCTCTAGGATAGCCTCATACACCCAGTAATGAAGGGTATGAAGATTACCCGTCAATGTGTACTTGACCTCTTTCTGAGCTACGTCCGGCTTGTCCTTCAACTTCTTCTACAACGTCTCGTGATAATGCCTTAGATTCATCGAGAGGCTGGAATACGTCTCCGACCAACTCAAATTTCCCCAAGGCATCTTGAAAAAGAAGGGGAGGTCTTCAACGATGTATATAAATTTCTGCCACCTTTCCTCGATGACTTTGTTGGCCGGCTGCCCCAGAAGATACCCATAGACAAATACGAGCAGCCCGAGCTTGAACGCATCGTCATGGCTCTGACATATGGTGAACGCGTTGATCAACGCTCTCAACTTGCATCCGACGACACCGTTCAAGTGGTCCATGATCAATCGGTCGCTTTTTCGCTCGTCTTGTTCGGCTTTGGTCGCACCGTCTTCATAGCTCATCCCCAAGACGAGTGCGCACCCAAGGCGTCCGAATCTTACTCGTTTGCCTCCGATACCAAAATGGATCCCCCCCCGTGTCGTCGCCTCGATCTTCTTCTGAAGGAGAGTATGTACTAGCACCAGTGAGAAACCGAGCTCGCTCTCCGAAAAAAATGCTCGAACAGAGTCTTGAGGATTCGATCTTTTATCCCGTACCAGCTCAAGATCCCCGTCCCACCGTAGGTAATACGCCCCGGGAATGGGACGTTGTATATGTAGTTCAAAATTTCCTAAAAAAACAACAAAATTAGGTCAGAATAATAATTCATCGTATGACATCGTACAGACTCGTATAGCATCGTACAAACAAAAAATTTGATTTTTTTTTTAAATTATCGTATAGCATCGTACGATATCCTACGACATCGTACAGCATCGTACGATATCATATGGCATCATATGACAAATTTTTTTGGAAAAACTTAAACCCATCGTACAGCATCGTACGGCATCGTATGACATCGTACAGCTGTATGAATTTCAACGTACGACATGGTACAGCATCGTACGACATCGTACGATGCATCAACCTCATCGTACACTTCCCCTAATTTCAAACCCTAACATTCTAAATCCGACCCAAATCAACTCAAATCAGATAATAACTAAGTCCTAAACCCTATTATAACTATTTTCAATGAAGTTTAACAAGAAATTACATGAAAACTTACATTTTTACTTTGTTTTGAAGCTCAAGATTTTTGAGATCCACCGCTGCCGGAAACTCCATCGTGCGCCATCGTATAAGCTCGTATGGACTCGTATATGCTCGTATGGAATCGTATAAGCTCGTATGGACTCGTATGGAATCGTATGAGATCGTACGGGTTTGATTTTGTTTTTTTCGAGTAAGGTAGAGAGAGAGAGAGAGAGCGAAATGTTAGAGTGTTCAAATGGTCTAAGGGGTTTTTTTGTCTGGTTTTGACCCAAAAGTCCATTTTAAGATATTTCATTAAGTTAAGGTTCAAATTAGATATTTACTCTATTTTTAAGCCCAGTTAATGAAATTTCTCTAATAATATAGAAGACTTGGTTTTAGGGATTTAAAAATTTAGGATTTTATCATATCAGTATTTTAATTTATTAAGCTTTTCATTTATTTATAAAATTCAGGATATTATTTATATATGTATATATATGTGTATGCGTGTGTTGTATGTGTACGTTTGAGTTTGTAATCAGAGAGAGATTTTTTTTCTTCTTATTATTAGTACTTTTAATTATTTTTTTCTTCTATTATTAATATTTCAATTTATTTTTTAATTTCATTATAAAATTACAATTTTATCCTCATTTGAAAGTCAGACGAAACATGAATTGGTATATAACATGTAAGAGGAAAAAACAGCTTTTAAAGTATCAGAACTAACTTGTTAAAGACGTCATACTTCAGAGGGCAAAAATTTCATTAATCCTTAGATTATTGGGTTTATATTGGGGGCAATTAGGTCACTAGCTCAATTTTCATTAATCCTTTAGAAAAGGGTGTTGCGGCTATCTAGCCATTTTTATGTTTGGTTTTGGCAAAATAGCCCAACTTTTCAAAGTTTAGGCAAAAGTAGCCAAAATTTTAAAAACTCCAAAATACTCTCTTCTTCTACTAAACCAACTATAAACACACAAACAAATCAATCACAACGGTCGATCGTCACAAACAAGCTCGAGGGTGTGACTGCATCGCCGAGGATTGATCTCCTTGGTGTCCTTAACACCGACGACGACCTCCTTCTTAAGCCGAGAAAGCTTCGGATCAATCTGCGATAAAATCAGTCCGACTCGCCGGAGCCTAAGTCGGCCAAAGATTGCGTCAATGAGCCGCTCCTCGGTAGCGGCGTCCGATCGGATTGGTGGTGATGGTGGTGATTGTTGGATCGGGTTGGTCATTTTTTTTTCTGTTCGGGTTGATCGGATCAAGAGCCTCAAAACTTTCCTAGTCCAACATCATCAAGAGTCAACCAGCTCCGAGCCCGAGTCTGAGCCCTAGCTCTTTCGATTCGTTCGCCGGAGTTTTCACTGGAATCTGCAAGTCCACTAAAAGAATTGTCGTCACGGTCGTCAACACCAACGCGATTATCGCCGGAGATTGAAGGTTAGAGATCGAAAGTTGGCATCGATCGTCATCACCACCATCATCATCATCATCATCTTCTTCTTCTTCTTCTTCTTCTTCTTCTTCTTCTTCTTCTTCTTCTTCTTCTTCTTCTTTCTGTTTTCTATTTTGAATGTTTTTGTTATCTAACAGAGGATTAAATTTTTTGAAAATAAGATTAAATATTTTGATACGCCGTTGCCTTCTCGTTGCAGATTTTTCTGCTAAATGGATTAAAAATTTTGAAAGCACGATTAAATTTTGACTATGGACTTAGTTTCGAAACTATTTGGTGTAGAAAAGTGGATTAAAATTTTGGACACCTAGATTAACTAGATTAAAATCCTGGGTTCACCTAAACATTAATGATATATTAGTATTTTTACACTGTAAGTGGCTAGAATGTACTAACTTATGAAGCTTTGACTATTTTGCTAAGCACTAAGTTAGAATCGGCTACTGCATACAAAATTCTTATAAAAATAGCCAAAGTTTCATTCTATTAAGAAAATAGCTCATCCGTTTGAAGTAAATTAATTAACTAATTAGGTTTTCGAAAAATAGTCTTTCAGGCCGAAGTAAATTAATTAACGTCCTTCGGACTGATGAACTATTTTCCTAATAAAATAAAACTTTGGCTAGTTCCTTAAAAATAGGTGGAAAATTGTTTAATTGCAACAAATACTTATTTATATTGTTTGTTGATTATTGGGTTTATATTGTATTTATGTTTTTTATATATATAATCTGTTGAAATTTTCATTTTGGTATCACTTTTTACAATTGCTATCGTTTGTGTTGAATTTGGATCCAATATTCAATTTCGTCTCTTATCCTTCCTTTTTTATAATGATATTTGTGAGTATGTGTATTGCAATTCTTCATCAGTGATTTTAGTATTAAAACTATAACCTTGCTCCTGAAATGTTTGCGTTCATATTCAGTGTTCATAAGGTTTAATATATCCATTCATTTGAAAACAATAAGGTCAATCTCTTTCAAAACACAAAACTTGTTGGATCTGGTTCATTGCATGCTAATTTATATATACTAAATATTGCTGATCCTTTCAAACATCTTCAAGAGGTACAAAGCAAAAATTAGATGAGAATTCTGGGACCTTATGGCATAAACATTTAGGTCACCTCTCTAAACAGAGAATTCAGAGACTTGTGTCGGACTGAATTCTTGATTCCTTAGATATGATGGACTTTTAGGACTATATTGAGTGCATCAAAGAAAAACAAACAAACGAGAGAAGACTGGGTGCCGATCGAGCTAAGGATGGCTTAGAACTAATTCATACTGATATACGTGGTCCATTCCCTACGGCTTCATGGAATGGACAACATTATTTTATTACCTGATACATGAGAAGTCGCAGTCCTTGGACGTTTACAAGAATTTCAAAGCCGAAGTTGGACTTCAACTTGGACAGAAAATTAAAGTTGTCAAATCTAATCGTGGTGGTGAATACTACGGAAAGTACGGCGGATTAAGATAACAACGTCTATAAGTTTTTGCAAATTTTCTCAAAGAGTGTGGAATTGTTCCGAATACACGATGCCGAGCAAATCCAGCATGAATAGTGTTGTTGAATGACGAAACCGAACTCTTAAAGATATGGTAACGAGCATGGTTAGCAATTCCTCATTACCATAGTCACTTTGGGGAGAAGCACTAAAGACGACAATTTACATTCTAAACAGGGTACCAAGAAAAGCAGTATCCAAAACCCCATATGAGTTTTGGACTGACAAGAAACCTAGTATTAGGCACTTGCACGTCTGGGGTTGTCCGGCTGAAGCATGGCCTTACAGGCCATGTGAGGGAAATTCGGATGCAAAAACAGTGAGCTGCTATTTTATTGGTTTACGTTGAACGCTCTCGGGGCTTTAAGTTTTTTAATCCCACAACAAGATCATTTTTTGAGACGTGAAATTGAAGATTTCTTGAGGATGCTGAGTTTTGGGGAGAAGACTCCGTAACGAGTGTTGTCTTTGAAGAGGAATCTGTTACTGGCGATGATCGGGTTTCCTTACCGATTGATGTCCAGTATGCGTATTCAATTTTTGGTAACAATGATCAAACCCTTGACTTTATTCCCGAATTAGAAAACAATGAGATTCTTCCTCAAGCACAACCTATAGATCCAGTTCAAACTCAACAACCTCAAGAATGTCCACTAAGTATTTCTTCAAGAACATGAAGATGGCATAAGGTAAGATGATCCCATCAATTTTCATCAAGCCATCCAAACTTCTAACTCTCAAATGTGGATCGACCCAATGAAACTTTTGAAATTCCTTGTAGAAAGAGATTTACCTAATGAAAAACCTTTGAATGTTGCCCAATATCATTTATTTTTCAAAAAAATTTAAGAATACGTTTTTTTGAGATCAAAGTCCATTTTTTCGAAACTGTGAGATGAAGTTAATGGTAGACAATGGCGTTTGAGATCTTTTCACTTTTCCTGAAGGTGCAAAATTGATTGGTTGCAAATGGATAATTAAAAACAAGACAGATTCGAAGGGTAATGTAGATGTTAGGAATATTATCCACTGAAGATATAAAAATAAACATGAAGGGTAATGTAGATCAAAGTCCATTTTTTCGAAACTGTGAGATGAAGTTAATGGTAGACAATGGCGTTTGAGATCTTTTCACTTTTCCTGAAGGTGCAAAATTGATTGGTTGCAAATGGATAATTAAAAACAAGACAGATTCGAAGGGTAATGTAGATGTTAGGAATATTACCCACTGAAGATATAAAAATAAACATGAATGATTACCAAATTCAATAAGAAGTTTACTTTGTTAGCATTTATGATTAGTAGGTTGTTTTCTAAAGAGAATCAATAGAAATTATCATCCATAGCCTCCATATTAAACTAAATTACATGTTGGGCATCTAAGTTCAGGCGGTGAGCTAAAACGTGGTCGATGATTGATAAATGCCTGGATAGCTGTATCTAAAACCATATATATGTGGAACACAAGTCATATTGTTCACATGGTGTTGGCATTCTACACTTTTGGTAAGTGTAAGGCCTGGAAAGACTTTAATTTTTGATGTGTCGTTTAAGTAACATTACGATACACTAACCAGGGTCGCTATGATGGTCACAATGATACTTAATCTAAATCCCGAAGTGATCACGAACTCTAGGTTATATTACTGGGTTCTTTGACTCATTCGATAATGGCTACTATCATGCCAATATACTTATGTCTTGGGAATTCAGGATATCATATGAGCGGAAAGTGATTCACTGATACCGAATCTAGCCTTTAAAAAAAGAAGGTCAATGTTCACTCACCTAAGGGTTGATTCCAGATCTGATTAATTGTGCACACTTTTGCAGTAAGTACATATGAAAGAATCTTTCACTGGGGAAGTAACAGTGCTTAGGGCTCATAGGTATTAAGAAGGGTATAACGGAATAATTGACATTTCTCGATACGAGTTGAATCGAGAGGATTGAGATCATGTACTGACTATATCAATGGACGCTCTTACGATGAGTAAAATATAATTCTAGCAATAACAAGAGTGTAGTTTTGGATTATTTTGTGGAGTATCCCCAAGATTGACAAATCGATTAAATTAGAGAAAAGACTGTTTTGTCTATTTAATCGATTTTGTAGGAGCTTCTGTTACTAGGTTGGGCGCCTACTTTAGGGTTTAAATACCCAATATTCTCTCTTTAACAAGTTACTAGATTTGTGAAAAAGAAATCAGGTAACTAAATAAATAAGAGAGAGAAGAATAATGATTGAGATATTCTCTATACATTAAATAAGGAAATAAGATATTCCTATTTATTCTCTCTCATGAATATATTCCTAATATCTAGGAGAAAAATAATGGTAGAGATATTTTCTCTATTAAATAAGGAAATAAGATATTATCTTCATGATTCTCAAATATCTAGATTCCTTAAATATATGAGAAAATAAGAGAATATAATATCCTAGATTCTGATCTCATGGTGAGAGAAAAAATAGGATTTGTAGTCAAGTTCCAATGGTTCATGCTTAACCACAAAATAGGAAAGAATTGTTGGTTATTATGCACTCATATAACTATGCAGAAAATTAACTACACTAACAAGAGCTAATTAATATTGATTATATATAACAAGATCTAGATTTACTTTAATTAATATAAGCACGAGAGCAATACCAAGCAACCGAATTAAACATAAGAGTCATTAAGAAAAACTTACGGGTTTCCCCTTAGCTACAGAATCTTTAATGCGTTCTTCAAGCTTTCGTTCCAAGTTCCTCCGACTCCTTCTTCATGCTTTATCTTCCATGATCGGATCTCCGAGAATGGCTTTAGTACTTTCGTCATATGGCTCTAACAAGATAAAACCGTAGTCTTCCGAAACATAATCTACGAGACGAATTAGAGGAAAATGTGGGCACACTCTGAATCTCACTATGACTCTGATTTATGACTTCAGATCGTACAGTGTTTATGGGAATGGAATCACAGAATTCCGAGGGAGTGGAAGAGAGAGATAATTTCGTCCAACACAAGGGAGTTGGTCGAAATTTTTAGCTATCAGCTTGAGTCATTTTTATTTTCTCTTAGACCCCTATTTATAGTGGTAGAAATGAGATATTATAAGAATTTGCTAGATATATTGTATTGTCATTTATTCTTTCCTGTTTTGTACTTAAGCATGAATTGTTGGATCTTGACTACAAATCCTACTTTTTCTCTCATCTATCATATCCTAATCTAGGATATTATATTTCCTTATTTTTCTCCTATATTTATACCATTATTATTCTCCTAGATATTAGGAAATTAATCATGAGAGAGAATAAATGACAATATCTTATTTCGTTATTTAACAGAGAGAATATCTCTACCATTATTATGATCTCTCTTATTTAATTAGTTACCTGATTTCTTATCCATAAATCTAGCAACTAATTAAAGAGAGAATATTGGGTATTATCTACCTAAGTAGGCGCCCACATTGCTGGAACTGGACCAAGGAATTTCGAATTTTACTATGTTCATAAGGCCCAACTTAAAATTCGATTAATTATTTACTTAATCCAATAATAAATAGTTAATTCCACAATAAATATTTAATTCGACAAATAGATAAATTTTCAAATGAATGCTGCTAAACAATTTATAGATGTGAGATTATGATAATAATATTTATTATTACGAGAGAGTTCTTATCCGTCTTTATCAGAGCCGAATCGAGGACTATGGATCTAGTAATAGGAGCTTAACAAATCGATTAAAAAGACGAAATAGTCATTTCTCTTTTTCCATCGATTCTTTTAATCTTCGTTAAATACTCCACTATGTTAGCCAAGAATGAACCCTCCTTTATACTAGAATTATATTTACTCATCGTGACGAGTGTCCACTAATATAGTCAGTTCGTGATCAAGATCCTCCAGGTTCAACCCGTATCGAGAAAGGTCAATTATTCCGTTATACCTTTCTTGATACTTATATTCCTTAAGCACCGTGACTCCTCATCAAAAGATTCTTGTGAACGTTACTTACTTCGGAAGTGCACGCATTCTATCGGTTCTGGAATCAACCCTTGGGTGAGTGAACATTTACCTTCTTTCAGGAAGGCTGGATTCCGTATCTCTGAATCATTTTCTGCTCAGATCATAGACATAAGTTTAATCAGCGTCTCAGTAGCCTTTAACGAACTGATTCAAAGAACCTGGTGATATGACCTAGAAGTCCATGATCACTTCAGGATTTAGATCAAGACTCACTGCGACCATCATAAGCGACCTCAGCTACTGTGTCGTAACGGTACTTACCACAAGTGCAGAATGCTCCCACTAAGGGATCAATCTTCACTTCTGTTCCACATATATGATTTTAGATTCAGCTATCCAGGCATGAATCAATCATCGACCATGTTTTAGTTCACCACACGAACTCGGATGTCCAACATGCGATTCAGTTTAATACGGAGACTACGGATTGACGAATGTTTGATAAATAGTTTTCAAGAAATAACCGCTTTCAATTCAAATAGATAATAAATGTCGAACTTTATTTTATTACTAATTTCAGCGAGAATTACAAAATAAAATCTGTGGGCAAGAATTCCTAACAAGAATATAGCAGAATAAGGATACCATAATGGCTTCCTAAAATATCTTCATTGATTTTATAAATAGGGATCAATGAGAACACAAAAAACATAAGAAAAGAGTCAAGAAATTCGCCCAGCATCATTGTGTGTGGCCGAATTTTCTTCTTTCTCCCTCTTGTTCGAAATTCATGATTCCATTCCCATAAATGCGACACGACATGAATCTCTAAATCATAATCGTTGTTAGATAACGAGTATGTCCACATTTTCTTCTTATTCGATCTAGAGATTACGTTTCGGAAGATTACGGTATCATCTCTGGAGATCCAAACAACGAGAGTCATGTTGTCATGTCTAGAGCTCAGAACGGGATCTTGAAGAACTCGATTGAAGATTCAGTAACAGATTAACAAACATGTATGTAATCTGAAAACTCGTCTTTTAATCGGTTGGTTGAATCGCTCTCTGGTTTATTCTACTCAAATCTGCAAATCTAAATCTTGTTTTATAATCGTATAAATAATTAGCCTGTTAGGGTAGTTATTTATTTTCCGCACAGTTGTAGGGATGTTTAATTCCCAACAAGTGGTATAAGAGATAATCGATTTGCTTAATTGAATGATCCGTTTATGTTTTTAAATTAATTATCTTTTGAATGAAATCATATTTTATTATGTTTTTCATTTGATTCCATATGTGATTATATGAATTGTTTTCAGATTTGATCGTAGATTACGGAATCTAGCTTTCTAGAATTTTTGTACACCCGAAATTAAAAAGGTATAGGTTTTATGTAATTTATTTTTACGAAAAATATTTTTTTATCATTTTTAATCTTGTGATTGACAAACCGTTATCACAACCATAAATTCATAACCCATGACCACCGATGAACCACGACGAAGACTCAGAGGAGCCCCCACAGCCCATAAGACCGTCTCACCACGGCAGCGAGACGACGAGGAGGTAGGCGGACCGCCCGTCCGCCCATGATGGCCGCGGCCGTCCTCCGAGCGCCATCCTTTGTGGCAGCGCTCCTTCCACCAAGTAGGATTCGACCGCCTTCGGCCCGGAAGCCCAGTGGGCCCACGGGCCCACTGATTTTAAAAAATATTTTATTTAATTTCTCATATGGGTTGGACCCTAATGATTTTTATTTTTAAACATGGAAAATAAATCATTATGAAATTAATTTATTTTCAAAGGGACATGTTCATGGTCCCTAATGAAATTAATTTTAATAAAAAAAACATAGAAAAATAAATAATTACTATATTGATTTATTTTTCAATGAGACATTGAAGTGAGGCTTAATGTTTTTATCTTTATTTTTAAAATATAGAAAAATAAATCATCATGAAATTGATTTATTTTTCAAGGGACATAGTCATGGGTCCAAAACTGAATCCATGCGCCAATTCGTATTGAGCTCATCTTGTTTTTATTTATTAAGAGTCTCACATGATACGATCAAACCGAAACAAACCTTGATTTATTTAAATGCTTAACCATGCTTGTTAGCTATGACTTAGAACTTGTTTCGTGGGCTTCTTGATTTTCATGAGATTTATTCTTTT
Source organism: Urtica dioica subsp. dioica (assembly GCF_054948205.1). Taxonomy (NCBI): domain Eukaryota; kingdom Viridiplantae; phylum Streptophyta; class Magnoliopsida; order Rosales; family Urticaceae; genus Urtica; species Urtica dioica. The sequence continues at coordinate 12,020,004 of NC_142762.1, forward strand.
AAAAATATTTGATTGGATTAAGATAGTTTTTTAATGAATAAGTTGAACAGATCGGAGAGCTTTGTCACCAAGCCGATAAGAGGCTAAGATGGGGGCTCTTAAGAAGACCTAGTGTCTCACCTTCCCAACTGGAAGCTTTCTCGTGAAGGGATGCTATTAGGTTAATAAAAAAAAAGTTGTCACGAATACCTAATAACTAAGCTATATCGAAAGTTTTATTTTTAAGGGTAGCTTAGAATCACTTGAGTTTTTAATATGATTTAGTAAGCCTAAATGTATCACCTATATTAATGATTAATGCTAGAAAAATTAAAATACTAGAAGTATATTGAGTCATATATAAGGCCTCCAACATGATGCCAACACCGTGAGGATGAAAGATCCCCTCAAGTCAGCAACTCTTCTTCGTAATGCTATGTCTGATGTTCCCTAACGAAACGACTATTCTGATTCTAATACCAAGGTTGGGTCTCTGGCGATACACGGAAGAAGTGGATCTCGTTTATGAATAGACTTTCTTTAGCACGTTCAAGCTAAGTTTTCATCTACTGAAATGTTGGGTCGACTCATGCATGGACAATTTAATTGTTGCATGTGGCCATTATTTCTAAAAACTGGTAGTTAGTGAGCATAGTTATGAAAGTACATGTACCATGATTGCCCACTAATCTGTAACGAATTTCATTTTTGTTAGATGCACTCCGCTATGTCACCAATAGTGAGGTGGACTGTAACTATTAGTTGAATTACCATGGAATATAAAAAAACAAGGTTCTTTTGTCTTAATATTTTATCTTGTTCTTGTTTGCATTATGTTTTTATATCTTAAGTTATCTAATAGAAGTTCTTTATATATTCAGTAATCATGTCAAACCCTATTATAGCCTTATTGTCGAAAGACGTACTCACTGGTGACAACTTTTCTAAGTGGAAGTCGAACTTGAATATTGCACTGGTGAGTGAAAGCATCCTATTTATCCTCATTGAAGATAGACCTCCCTATCCTGGTGCTAATACCTATATAAATCAAAGAAAGGATTATGACAAGTGAGTCACAGCCAATAACAAGGCCGTGGTTCACATGCTCACAAACATATCTGATGCGTTGCGAACCAAAATGGAAGGGAAGGAGACTGATGTGGAGATCTTTAACTCGATGCAAGAAATATTTGGGACAGAGCGAGCAAGCCCGCATTGAACTCACCCGTAAGTTCACTTGCACTAGGATGATAGCGGAAACTCCGGTAGGAGATCATGTCGTGAAAATGACTAACTACTTTACCAAATCTAAACTCCATGGGCACAGATGTATGAGGTTATTCAAGTTGGAATCATTTTGAACTCATTTTCGAATGATTTCATATAGTTCAAATCCTATATTATGAATAATTTAAATTATGGACTGTCTCAGCTGTTGAATGAATTACATACCTTCAAGTCTATCACTCGACATGGGAAGAACATAGGGTCGGCTAACTATGCTAACAAGAGTTCTTCGCCTAAAACCAAGAAGAAATGGTCTTCTGGTGCTGACTCATCTAAGGCACATCTTAGTACTTCTAAAAGGAAAGGTCCTACTAAGAAGGAAAAGAGAAAGTTCACAAGGAGTGGAAATAGGAAAGAGAAGAAGCAAGATAGTGTTGGTAATTGTTACCACAGCAACACTGAAGGTCATTGGAAGATGCATTATCTTTTGTACTTACCGAGCTTGAGAAAAATAAGAAGAATGCTGGTATGATACCTTAAAATTCATGATTAAAGATATCCTAAAAATGTTGTTTGAGAATAATTAATCATGAGCATACTCCTTTCTCATGTTGCAGAGCAGATTTGATGAAGCACGAAAGTGTCGATGAACTTGCCAAATAATGTCGGATTCAAGCCCAAGTTGTAGAGAATCTCATGCTCCAGTTGAACATCTAATATCTCCGCTAGTTTTATTACTTTCATTTATTGGATTTTTCTAACACGGTGATGTGTCAGAACAACAAAGTCTGGAAACTTGTAGACCTTCCCAAAGGGATTAAACTCGTAAGGTGTAAGTGGATATACAAGAAGAAAAGGGATCCAGATGAGAACGTCGAGACGTTCAAAGCACGACTAGTGGCGAATGGTTATACCCAAAAGGAAGGTATTGACTATGAAGAAACCTTCTCGCCAGTCGCGATGCTTAAATCCATCCGCATACTTCTATCCATAGCTGCATCTCTCGACTATGAGATCTGGCAAGTGGATGTCAAGACTGCCTTCCTGAACAGCAATCTTGACGAGCGCATTTATATGGTTCAACCAGACGGTTTCGTGGAAGAAGGTAAAGATGCCAAGGTTTATGAGTTTCTTAAGTCCATTTATTGATTAAAGCAATCATCTAGGTCATGGAATATTAGATTCGATGAAACTGTGAAGAGCTTCGGTTTTGAGCAGTCAATAGATGAGCCGTATGTTTACAAGTTAATACACAAAGGAAAAGTTGTGTTTCTGGTACTGTATGTCGATGATATATTACTCATAGAAAATGATTTGGGTAAGTTATCCGAGGTTAAGATCTGGCTAGCAAAGCAATTCGATATGAAGGATCTAGGAGAAGCAGCGTACATTATGGGGATCCAAATCTTTCGAGATCGGAAGAACCGGACTTTGTCGCTCTCTCAAGCATCTTATATTGATAAGGTGATGGATTGTTTCTCGATGCAAGACTCCAAGAAGGGTCAAACACCCTTTAGGCATGTAGTCTCACTTTTTAAGGACCAGTCTCCCAACATTGCACAAGAGATTGAGGACATGAAAAAAATTCTTTACGCCTCAACCGTAGGAAGTCTCATGTATGTTATGCTTTGCATTAGGCCAGATATCTGCTTTGCAGTTGGCGTAGTTAACCGTTTTCAATCCAACCCTGGACCCGAGCACTGGATTGCTGTTAAGCATGTTCTTAAGTATCTTCGGAGAATTAGGAACTTGATGCTTACATATTCAGGTACTGACCTGACTATAACGGGATATACTGATTCCGATTTTCAAGCGGATAATGATTCCAGGAAATCCACTTCAGGATCTGTGTTCATCCTTAATGGTGGATCTGTGGTTTGGAGAACTATTAAGCAATCTTGCATTGCTGACTCCACAATGGAAGCAGAATATGTGGCTGCTTGTGAAGCATCCAAAGAGGCCATAAGCGCTCTAAGCATATTGAGAGGAAATTGTTGGAATCGATCTAGGGTTTAAGAAAATAATTAACGCTTCGGTAAGCGGCGGAATTTTAAAAATTTTCTTTTACAAGTAAAACAGTTTTTACTAACCTAGACAAGTGCAAGTACATGCAATTAAAAACTAATATGAGCTAGAAGTTTACTAACCTTTCTTGAAGCTTGAACTTTGAAGAAGCTTTTGGAAAGTTTGCAACGCTCGTCTCCCCTCGCAGCACGTCTCTCTTTCTTTCCTCGGCACCTCGAGAAACCACGAAAATTTCTATCACTAAATCACTCGAAATAAAGGAATTAGTGAGTGGGCACTTTTAAACACTACGACTTAAGAATGAGTCTTGAAGTCGCAGAGCTAAACACTAGGTCGAGTGAGGACCTAGGTGCCAAAACAAGAAAAATCGAAAATAAACTAAAGAGAGAGAGGAGTTTCGGCCAAAATGTCTAGAGAGAGAGTCTCTCAATCTCTAACTTGTGTGGAATGAGAAAAATGAGAAGAATGAGGCTCCTATTTATAGGAGAGGTCTTACCTTCAATAAGGTAGTTTCCTCTTCTATAGAATATCACATATTCATGATCCAATTTCCTCTTTTCCTCTATGACATACTCGGCCAAGGTAGGCTTCATTAAGCCTTGGATTTGTTTCCTATTTTGTTCCATGCCTTGCCTTTTATCTCATGTGGCCGAAGTTCCTTATGCATTCTTATGCAAATTTGTTTCCTCTTTTTCTTTTGGCAAGTATCTAAATACATTTATGCACAAAATAAACTCTCCTATTTCTCTATAGGGTAGGCGCCCAACATGTCTCTAGAACGAGCTTCTAGAAGCTTCTTCATTTATTCATGAGAACATGAAAAAGGACCATTAAGAATTTTCAATAAAACTCTTATGAAATGAAATTAATTCACGAGGCCCAATGATCAAGTCATGGCCGAGTGACATTAAGTCATCAAATGAACTTGTCAAAAAATTTATTGACATTCATTTCATCCTTTGTCTCAAAAGACAAAAATACCCTTTTGACTATTTTCGTTCTCGTTTTGACTTAGCTTCCAGTTTAACTATTCCTATCGATGTGATTCGTGACAGTGACCTCATGGACCCAAATGAACAAAGCTTGAGCTAAACACTTGGACTCAAAAGTTCACAAACCTTTTCCAAGTTTAGCTTAATGCCAACTAACTCCACTAAAGAGCTGACACTGAAAATCTCTCGGTTCAAATGAATTTATTTTCTACTCAAGAATTCACCTAATTATAATGAGCGGATCCACTGAATATTATCTATGCTACCCTTCATGAATGTCATCAGCTAGTCGGGATTTACTAAATTACCATTTTACCCTTCTAGCTGTTATTTCCTCAACTCCTTTGTCGCTTGTGAATAAGTTAGAAACAATGTATATGACGAGGAGCTAACAAGTCACATTGTTTCATCCAAAAGAGTCAGGACTCAATTTGGACACTGGCCAGTTCATTTATTCACACTCCAAGGAACAAAGCGTGAGGTGACATACATTGCATTTCAGCAATCTTGTACATGAATTCCATATCTATGAGAACTTCACAAAGTTACTCATGACATTCTCACAACTTAGTACTTCACCAATAGGCCCTGTTCGGAATCACATAGTGAGTCCGAACTCTGACTTTCTCAAATGAGAATACTAAGGTGTGAAATGGCATGTCTCATTTCAGGATTAAGGTAAGCATGATGCAATTCATACATAGTGACTTCGAGACATAAGAGGTTAAATGGTTTGTTCTTATCTTGTCTCTAGAAGTGCACTGGTCAATTCAGTACCTTCGGAAGATACCTAGAAGAACTATAGAGTCTCCAACTCAATGCCTCATAACCAGACATCATAGATTCTTCTAACAATCATACTGAGGTCAATAGTCCTTTGACCCTTAGATTGCGAATATATCGTTTTAAGCAAACTACGAAGAGTTTGTTCATGCAAATCTACATTTGTCTCTTCGTAAGTTGTTAAGTTTGTTTATGGACTAAAAGACTAAGGTTTTATCATAAAGCTTCAAACAAACAAACAAAGAATGAATGAACATTTCAACTTTATTAATGAATAAGCAATTACAAGCAAGAGTCTTCGTAAGACTATATTACATCAAATGTACACAAATAGACACTACTACTCTTCTTGTGGGCACCATTGACAACAGAAATACCATTTGATTCAAGAGATCGTGCAGCGCGGAGACATGGCGGTAAAGAAGATCTCAACGGTGGACAACCTGGCAGATCCATTCACCAAGGCCCTATCCAACAAGGTCTTTGACCAGCATCGGGAGGGATTAGGCATGACGGACTACTCACATCTTCTTTGAGTCAAGTGGGAGTTTGTTGTCAATGGTGCCTACAAAAAGAGTAATAGTCTTTGTTTATGTACATTTGATGTAATAAAGTCTCACGAAAACTCTTGCTTGTAACTGCTGAATTATTAATAAAAGTTGAAACGTTCATTCATTCTTCCTTAAACAAATATAACAACAAATGAAGAGTCAAATATAGATTTGCATGAACAAACTCTTCATGGTTTGCTTAAAACAGTATATTCGCAATCTAAGGGTCAAAGGGCTATTGATCCCAGTATGATTGTCAAGAGAATCTATGATGTCTGGTTATGGGACATTGAGAGTTGGAGACTCTATAGTTCTTCTAGGTATCTTCTGAAGGTACTGAATTTACTAGTGCACTTCTAGAGACAGAATAAGAATAAATCATTTAACCTCTTATGTCTCAAAGTCACTACGTATGAATTGCATCGTGCTTACCTAAATCCTGAAATGAGACATGTCATTTCATAGCTTACGTATTCTCATTTGAGAAAGTCAGAGTTCTAGATTCCCTATGTAATATAGACAAGACCTATTGGTGAAGTACTAAGTTATGAAGATGTCATGACTAACTTTGTGAAGATCTCATAGATATGGAATTCATGAACAAGATTGCTGAAATGCAATGTATATTATATCACCTCATGCTTTGTTCCTTGGAATGTGAATAAATAAACTGGCCAGTGTCCAAATTGAGTCATGACTCTTTTGGATTAATCAATGTGACTTGTTAGATCATCGTCAATACATTGTTTCTAACTTATTCACAAACGACAAAGGAGTTGAAGAAATAACAACAAGAAGGGTAAAATGGTAATTGTTGTCGGCCCGTCTCAGACCGACGAGGACAAAGGCGTCACTTCGACCCACGCGACCGGCGCGAGGCCTCGGGCGGCGAAATCTTGCCTCAGCCATTGGCCGGCCAAACCCAATGGCCGACCCAAGGTTCAGCCGGCCAATGGCCGGCCCAAAGGTCAGCCGGCCAATGACCGGCCCAAAGGTCAGCCGGCCAATGGCCGGCCATATGCTCAGCCGGAAAATGGTCGGCCCAAGGGTCAGCCGGCCAATGGCCGGCCGAAGGTTCAGACCCTTCACTCGGGCAATGGCCGAGTGAACCTTCAGCCGGCCAATGGCCGAGTGAACCTCCCAGGCAGTTCACTCGGCCGATGGCCGAGTGAACCTTCAGCCGGCCATGCAGTTCACTCGGCCAATGGCCGAGTGAACCTCCCAAGCAATTCACTCGGCCATTGGCCGAGTGAACCTTCAGTCGGCCATGCACTTCACTCGGCCAATGGCCGACCCAAGAAGCTCACTCGGCCAAGGGGTTCTCCAAACACCCCTTGGTCGCCTATAAATAGAGAGGTCCGCCCTCTCCCAAAGGTAATCCAATTTTGAGTCCCGAAACGCTGTCGAACTCGTACTTCACTCGTTTCGCTCATCTTTGGCCTCTCACCACCTCTAAAACCTATATACTCCACCTCAATCCTACCAATGTTGAGCGTCGGAGAGGTAAACAGAGGCACCCCCTCTGTTTCTCCTTTGTAGTTCATCGTTTCCTTCTCTTGCAGGACCAACGACGGACGAGGTAAATACCATCCACAGCTAAGGGAAGACTCGGGATACCGAGTCCGACACGCTCGAGCCCGAACGCGACCACTTGGTCCGGCCTTGGGTCGAACCGTTTGGGGCTCTTAAATAGTTGTCCGAAAACGAGCGACAACATTTTGGCGCTAGAAGGAGGGGTGGAACCTCCGACCTTGGCGGCGCTATCCCTTCCATTCCTCTTTCTTGCTACTTCTACGACTCTCGAGAGATGAGTCATGTCCCTGCCACCTCCGTGGGTGCCCGAGCGACTAGCTCGAGGTACGGCCTTCGAAGCCCTGCGCATCGTCTAGGAGGGCAACCTCGTGACAACGAGAGCCAGCCCCGAGACCCGGCGAATGACCCCGAGGCCGCAGTCTGAGAGGACACGTCTCGAAGGCTCACCGAGCTCCTAGACCGCCCCGGCGTCACCGGCGCGCTCATCGCCGACCTCCTCGACTCCAATAACGTCGACGACGTCAACCATGATGAGAAAGACCCCGATTACGTAGCGAAGTCGAGAACCAACGAGACCAACCTCGACCACGCTGTTCACGAAAGTGAACGCGCACGCACGCCTTCGAGGGGACACCCTCAAGCGACCGCACCAAAACATCAATCAATGGTTGAACGCACACATGCGCCCTCGAGGGGAAACCCTCGAGAGACCACGTCGAGGCATCGAGGATCGCACAATACCCGAGGACGCACACTCTCAAGATCCCGAAAGGGATGCTCCGAGCTCACCATTTGCGTCCAAGGCCCTCGGATGGACGACGACGCCGAATGTTGTGGCGCCCGTCGAGGACGCCGCTCGAACGACATATCCTTGCCAAGGGTGATAGGGACGGCCAATGGAGACTTCAGAGACCACCTCGATTCCCGAAGGGAATCCCATGGATGCGACTTGAGAGAGAAACTCAACGCCCGACGCAAGACCGCGAGAGAGGCAGCCTTGGGACACCAATCGCCCAACGTTGCTGACTGCGCATCCAACAAAAAGCGCGCCGCCACACTCATAGCACCGGCCACCGGTCCCGGCTCGCAAGGGAAGAGGCGTAGAAATGGTCAAGTCCCTAATGACCATCCTTCTTCGGCCCCAAAGCAATCCTTCGTCCCTCTCAACGCAACACCCGACAGGATCCTGAGCTTACACAGAGAGAAGCTGGGATCCCCACCTCCGATGAAGAAGGACCCCGCAGCGCGAGACAAGAGCAAACAGTGCGAATATCACCATGACCACGGGCACGCAACAACTAAATGCTACCAGCTTAGGAAGCGAATTGATTCCCTGATTCGAGGTGGGGACCTCATGGAATTCGTCACATCTGCTAGCGAGGTGACAACCCCGGCTGAGAGCCCGACTCGTCAAGAGGGAGGAAACACCTACTAAAGAACAAGCCCTCGCCGTTTGCAGCCACGATTGGCGCAGCTTTCGCCGCTAAACTCACGCCCGAACTCGCTCGACTTTGTGCTCACTTTATTTCAAACATATAATTTTCTTTTTCAAAGAAGGCCAAGTGCCATGGCAACCTATAATGACCCCCTTATTGCAATAAAGAGTTATTCTACACATGGTGACATATTATTGTATATCCCTTACACGAGAGTTTCATGCTTTTTGTCTCACAAATGCAGGAAACTCGGGGGGCTAACAAGGAACAATACTAAATCAAAACAACTCAACGACTCAAAAACAAAAGTATAACAAAGTTCCAAGGGGCCGATGGTTGGGCCGGAGGTCCCAAAGAGAGACGGTCTACACATTTCTCCTCGAGTTGAGTTCACTCCTCGAGTCGAGTACCGAGTCCACGAGTCGACAAGCTACTCCTCGTGCCGACTCTACATGCCTCCTCGAGTTGAGTTCACTCCTCGAGTCGAGTACCGAATCCACGAGTCGACTAGCTGCTCCTCGTGCCGACTCTACATGTCTCCTCGAGTCAAGTTCACTCCTCGAGTCGAGTACCGAGTAAGAATGGGCCACCTGGGTCCCCAAACGTGAAACGCGCAACGTGGCGCCGCACTCACAAAGGCACGAGATTCGACCCAAGTGACCCAACCCGAAAATGCAACCAGCGCACTAAGGTGCCACACTCGCCGGGGGATCAAGTATGCACCTAACCCCGCCTATCACGTGACACGCGCGCCCGAGGGTGCCATGCTTATAGGATTGTATGGCCACACAAATGTGGCACCGCGCTCGCCGCCCAGCTCGTGCCCTGATAGGCAGCGAGTCACAAATGGGTTTCAACGGCTTGCGTCCGCCGGATGTACCTGGTCTAACCAGCGTCCACGGGAAACCTAGCCACACAAATGTGGCACCACGCTCGCCGCCCAGCTCGTGCGCGGATAGGCAGCGAGTCACAAATGGGTTTCAAAGGCTTGTGTCCGCCAGACGTACCTGGTCTAGCCATCGTCCACGGGAAACCTAGCCACACAAATATGGCACCACGCTCGCCGCCCAGCTCGTGCGCCGATAGGCAGCGAGTCACAAATGGGTTTCAAAGGCCTGCGTCCGCCGGACGTACCTGGTCTAACCAGCGTCCACGGGAAACCTGGCCACACAAATGTGGCACCACGCTCGCTGCCCAGCTCGTGCGCCGATAGGCAGCGAGTCAGAAATGGGTTTCAAAGGCTTGCGTCCGCCGGACGTACCTGGTCTAGCCAGCGTCCGGCTAATGTTATCGGCCCGTCTCGGACCGACGAGGACAAAGGCGCCACTTCGACCCACGCGACCGGCGCGAGGCCTCGGGCGGCGAAATCTTGAACTAAATAACCTTTCTTGAAGCTTGAACTTTGAGAAGCTTTTGGAAAGTTGCAGCACTCGTCTCCCTCGCAGCACGTCTCTCTTTCTTTCCTCGGCGACTCGAGCAACCACGAAAGTTTCTATCAGTAAATCACTCGAAATAAAAGGAATCAGTGAGTGGGCACTTTTAAACACTACGACTTAAGAACGAGTCTTGAAGTCGCAGAGCTAAACTCTAGGTCAAATGAGGACCTAGGTGCCAAAACAATAAAACGAAATTGAAGAGAGAGAGAGAGAGAGAGAGAGAGAGAGAGAGAGAGAGGGAGAGAGAGAGAGAGAGAGAGAGAGAGAGGATCGGCCAAGTCTAGAGAGAGAAGCTCTCAATCTCTAAAACTTTGGAATGAATGAAATGTGAAGAAAGGGGCTCCTATTTATAGGAGAGGTCTCACCTTCAATAAGGTAGTTTCCTCTTCTATAGAATATCACATATTCATGAGCCAATTTTCCCTTTTTTCTCTTGAGACACTCGGCCAACATAGGCTTCATTAAGCCTTGGATTTGTTTCCTTTTTTGTTCCATGCCTTGCCTTTTTCTCAACTTGGCCGAAATTCTGAAGCATTCATATGCAAATTTGTTTCCACTTTTTTCTTTTGGCAAGTATCTTGATACATTTATGCACAAAATAATCTCTCCTATTTCTCTATAGGGTAGGCGCCCAAACTCATTCTAGAAGGAGCTTCTAGAAGCTTCTTCATTTGTTCATGACAACATGAGAAAGGCCCATTAAGAATTTTCAATAAAATTTTTATGAAATGAAATTAATCCACAAGGCCCAATTATTTCAATATGGCCGAGTGACATTAAGTCATCAAATGAACTTGTCAAAAAATTTATTGACATCCATTTCATCCTATGTCTCAAAAGACAAAAATACCCTTTTGACAATTTTCGTTCTTGTTTTGATTTAGCTTCCAGTTTAACTATTCCTAATCGATGTGATTCGTGACAGTGACCTCATGGATCCAAATGAACAAAGCTTGAGCTAAAATACTTGGACTCAAAAGTTCACAAACCTTTTCCAAGTTTAGCTTAATGTCAACTAACTCCACTAAAGAGTTGACACTGAAAATCTCTCGGTTCAAATGAATTTATTTTCTACTCAAGAATTCAACCTAATTGTAATGAGCGGATCCACAGAATATTATCAGTGTTTACCCTTCATGAATATCATCAGCTAGTCGGGATTTACAAAATTACCATTTTACCCTTCTAGCTGTTATTTCCTCAACTCCTTTGTCGCTTGTGAATAAGTAGAAACAATGTATTGACGAGGAGCTAACAAGTCACATTGTTTCATCCAAAAGAGTCAAGACTCAATTTGGACACTGGCCAGTTCATTTATTCACACTCCAAGGAACAAAGCATGAGGTGATATACATTGCATTTCAGCAATCTTGTACATGAATTCCATATCTATGAGAACTTCACAATGTTACTCATGACAGACTCACAACTTAGTACTTCACCAATAGGCCTTGTTCGGAATCACATAGTGAGTCCGAACTTTGACTTTCTTAAATGAGAATACTAAGGTGTGAAATGACATGTCTCATTTCAGGATTAAGGTAAGCACGATGCAATTCATACGTAGTGACTTCGAGACATAAGAGGTTAAATGGTTTGTTCTTATATTGTCTCTAGAAGTGCACTGGTCAATTCAGTACCTTCGGAAGATACCTAGAAGAACTATAGAGTCTCCAACTCTCAATGCCTCATAACCAGACATCATAGATTCTTCTAACAATCATACTGAGGTCAATAGTCCTTTGACCCTAAGATTGCGAATATATCGTTTTAAGCAAACTACGAAGAGTTTGTTCATGCAAATCTACATTTGTCTCTTCGTAAGTTGTTTAGTTTGTTTATGGACTAAAAGACTATGGTTTTATCATAAAGCTTCAGACAAGGAAGATTGAATGAACGTTTCAACTTTTTATTAATGAATAAGCAATTACAAGCAAGAGTCTTCGTAAGACTATATGACATCAAATGTACATAAATAGACACTACTACTCTTCTTGTGGGCACCATTGACAACAAACTCCCACTTGACTCAAAGAAGATGTGAGTAGTCCTACATGCCTAATCCCTCTCGAAGTTGGTCGAAGACCATGTTCGCTAGGGCCTTAGTGAATGGATCTTCCAGAGATCTACTTCACCTCCACGTCTCCGCGTTGCGCGATCTCTCGAATCAAATGGTATTTCCTCTCAATATGCTTAGAGCGCTTATGGCTTCTAGGTTCCTTTGAGTTAGCGACAGCCCCACTATTATCACAATAAAGGGTCATGGGCTCGTCGACGTTTGGAACAATTTCCAAATACTTAAGGAACTTTCTAAGCCATACAGCCTCTTTGGATGCTTCACAAGCAGCCACATATTCTGCTTCCATTGTGGAGTCAGCAATGCAAGATTGCTTAATACTTCTCCACACAACAGCTCCACCATTAAGGATGAACACAGATCCCGAAGTGGATTTCCTGGAATCCTTATCCGCTTGAAAATCGGAGTCGGTATATCCCGTCATAGTCAGGTCAGTACCTGAGTATGTAAGCATCAAGTTCCTAGTTCTTCGAAGATACTTAAGAACATGCTTAACAGCAATCCAGTGCTCGGGTCCAGGGTTGGATTGGAAACGACTAACTACGCCAACGGCGAAACAGATGTCAGGTCTAGTGCAAAGCATAGCATACATAAGGCTTCCTACGGCAGAGGCGTAAGGAATTTTCCTCATGTCTTCAATCTCTTGTGCAGTCTTGGGAGACTGGTCCTTAGAGAGTGAAACTCCATGCCTAAAGGGTGTTTGACCCCTCTTGCAGTCTTGCATCGAGAAGCGATCCATCACCTTATCAATATAAGATGCTTGAGAGAGCGACAGGGTCCGGTTTTTCCTATCTCGAAAGATTTGGATCCCCAGAATGTACGCGGCATCTCCTAGATCCTTCATATCGAATTGCTTTGCTAGCCAGACCTTAACCTCAGATAACTTGCCCACGTCATTACCAATGAGTAGTATATCATCGACATATAGTACCAGAAACACAACTTTACCTTCGTGTATTAACTTGTAAACACAAGGCTCATCTATCGACTGTTCAAAGCCAAAGCTTTTTACAGTTTCATCGAATCTAATATTCCATGACCTAGATGCTTGCTTTACTCCATAAATGGATTTAAGCAACTCACAAACCTTGGCCTCTTGACCTTTATCCACGAAACCGTCTGGTTGAGCCATGTAAATGCGCTCGTCAAGATTGCCATTCAGAAAGGCTGTCTTGACATCCATTTGCCAGATCTCATAGTCGAGAGCTGCAGCTATGGATAGGAGTATGCGGATGGATTTAAGCATCGCGACTGGCGAGAAGGTTTCTTCATAGTCAATCCCTTCTTGTTGGGTATAACCCTTCGCCACAAGTCATGCTTTGAACGTCTCGACGTTCCCATCAGGACCCCTTTTCTTCTTGTATATCCACTTACACCCTACGGGTTTAATCCCTTCAGGAAGGTCTACAAGTTTCCAGACTTTGTTGACATACATCGAGTGCATCTCAACTTTCATGGCGTCAAGCCAAAGGTTTGATTCAGAACAAGCCATTGCTTGGCTATAGGAAACAGGATCATCCATGTCGGAGACGGCTACAAGAGAGTCTCCATAAGACATGTACCTGTCAGGCTTTTGAGTAGCCCTCCCACTACGTCTAAGTACTACTTGACGAGATTCTGACGAGTTAGGTTGTGTTTCAGTTGGGGTAAGAACAGTTCTTACAGATGAGGTAGAAGCTTCCTCACCCAACTTTTCTTCAAGCACAATTTTGCTTCTAGGTTTCGCATCCTTCATAAAGTCCTCCTCGAGGAAACGAGCATTCGTGCTAACGAAAGTCTTATCGTCCTCGGGACTATAGAAAGTAAAACCTTTGGTTTCCTTCGGATATCCTACAAACAGGCACAATTCTGACCTACTAGCCAACTTGCTAGTCTTTTGCCTCAGCACGTGTGCAGGGCAACCCCAAATTCGGATGCGGCCAAGATTCACTTTACGGCCAGTCCATCGTTCATAAGGAGTACCAGGAACCGTCTTGGACGGAACTTGGTTCAGAATGTAGGCGGCTGTTTCGAGGGCATATCCCCAAAAGGAAAGCGGGAGTGATGAGTAACTCATCATCGATCTAACCATCTCCATAAGAGTTCGGTTTCTTCTCTCTGACACTCCGTTTTGTTGAGGTGTGCCAGGTGCGGTAAGCTGAGAAGCGATACCTTCTTCTTTAAGAAAGTCATCGAACTCTCCAGACATATACTCACCACCTCGATCAGATCGAAGGGTTTTGATCACTTTGCCAGTTTGCTTTTCCACTAAAGCCCTAAAGACCTTAAATACGTTAAAGGTCTCGGATTTGTGTTTAAGCAAATAGACAAACCCATATCTTGAGTAGTCATCAGTGAAGGTAACGAAGTATTCGTATCCTCCACGTGCCTGTTGGTTGAGCGGACCACATACATCAGAATGTATTAGTTCCAGCAACTCAGTGGCTCTTCGACCCTTATCGGAGAAAGGTCGCTTAGTCATTTTTCCTTCTATGCAGGATTCACAAGTAGGTAGTGAACCTATTGCAGAGGCTTGGAGTGGACCATCCCTCACAAGTCTCTTAATCCTATCTAGACTGATATGACCAAGTCTTAAGTGCCAGAGGTATGTTGATTTTGTTAGATCGGAGGATTCAGAAAGTTTGATCCTCTTTGGCTCCCTAATTAGATCGTTATCTATTTCGGTGTCTAAAAGAGAAGGTTTAGTGGGATAGATGTAGAAAAGAGCATTCTTCATACATGCATCAGTGACAAAAGAATTATCAGGAAACGAAATACGAATTCCATTCTTAATGAACTTTAAACAATAATCTTGCTCACGAAGACGAGCAACGGATATTAAGTTCTTCCCAAAGGTAGGAACAAAATAAACATTATTCAAGTTTAGAGTGCGGTCTTCAAAAGACAGCGTCACGGATCCCACAGCCTTCGCGGACACCAGGCTCCCATCACCCCATTTGAAACAGAACTCGCCTTCTTCTTTTGGTTTTCTTGAAACCATTCAAGGAACAACAAATATGGTTAGTAGCAGCGGAGTCAAGAATCCACGTTGATACATTATCAGCTACTAAGCATGCTTCGGTAACTAGTACAATACTATGTTCCTTTGCTTTGAGATAGGCATGACAGTTCTTTTTATCGGCCTAGTAAGGTCTCTTCACAGTTCCAGAGGCGGAGGCTTTGTGCTCAGTAGCATGTGCCTCTCCTTGATTCCTCTTTCTCTTAGTGAGACCTATAGCAGTGTGAAGTTCCTCCATAAGCTCGGTAACAGTGTACTTTAGCTTTGTAATGGAGTAGTTCAGCATGAAGGTATCAAGAGAATCGGGGAGAGTTTCTAAGATCATATCTATGATATTCTTCCCATCAATCTCAGATCCTAGGATTTCCATTTCATTTAGGTAACTAATGATCAGCATCATGTGGTCCCTAACAGGAGTCCTAGCCTTCATGCGACAGTTCATAAACTGTCGGACTGCTTGTAGCCTTGTTTGACGACTTTGCCCTCCAAACATCTCAAGGAGATTGTAGAGCATATCAGCGGCAGTCTCGATGTCACGATGTTGCTCTTTCAGCATATTGTTCATAGATGCCAAGATATAGCACCTCACAATCTCATCGGATCGAAGCCAGGCCGCTAAGGCGTCATTGTCCTCTTGAATTGAATCATCATTCGTCAGAGGAGGACACGGGGTGGTGAGTACCCATTTGTGCTTGTTAACGGTAGGTATTGTGTCGAGGTTACGTTTCGAATCTACGTAGTTTTCGTTTTCGAGTTTGATCGAGGAAAGAAAGATTGAGAGATGGTTGAGAGACATATTGCCTATATAAGTTGAAACAAGTTTATGATTAGTCTTTGGTTTAGGATTTAAGTTTTATTAAGACTTTTGTAAAACCCAAAGGTGTTATAAACCAAACGATAATTTACTCCCTCAAGAGAAGGCCGCAAAAAATCTCCTTTTATAAGTAAATGACACATCATTAATGCTAAGCCAAGATGTCAGTACATCATTTTGACTAGCCACCTTGTAAATTGGTTTGATCACTCACATCCTTTCGCAGAGCCTTAAGGAAGGATACTAGGGATTGAGCCTAAGTGTGCAACCAACCACTTAGTCCAAAAGATCAGCTTTGAAAAACAATCCCCCAAGGGGAGGCCTTGCCATCATTGCATCACTCTCGGACGTAGCTCATTGAGCAATGATCGAAGCAATAACGCCTTGGAGTACTCACATTTAAGTGAGGGTCGCAAGAGCGGCTCTTAGTCCCACGTTATTGCATCTTTCACTAGTGTTGGGGATCGCGGGTTACAAACAACGAATATAACCCTCCCACTTAGTTTTTGGAGATGGTTCATCGACTCTTTTAAGTTCGGAAACAGATTTCCTAGTTAGAGAGCGACAGAGCGGACAACTAGAAGAGAATCCTAGATTGACATGTTCAGAGCAGTATTAGTGCATAAAGGCACAAGGGACATACTCGATCTTTTCCTATTTTCTATTTCGGGAAAGTGCGTGAGGGAAGTGTGAACTTCAACTCACTCGAACACTTGAAAGTTTGAGATTACACATCTTTTTATTTTTCGGTTTTGTCTACAAAGAGACCTCCCACTCAAAATTTCAAGAGCATATAGATTTTGAACATATGTGATATAGATATAGTTTTGAAAACATTTTGAAAATTTATTTGATTTGGATGACAAAATATTTTCAAGTTTGAAAGTGAAAACGGTTTTTCAAAATTCAAACTAGTTTTGTAAAAATTCAATTTCAATTAATCTTTCAAAAATCAAAACTTTTTAATCTTACACATCATGTTTATAATCATATGAAAAACATTTTTGCTCAAGAAAGTTTTCTCATTAGAGTTCTATAACTCATGGTAGTGGGGTTTGAAAATCCGGATTTCTAAAAAACTGGAGTTTCAGACAGCCGCGCACCTCGGAGTAAAATCGCCATAACTGGCGGCTCCGATGTCCTTTTGAGCCGAAACCGGTGGCATTGGACAGAGGACAGACAGAGCTTTAATTTGATTCAAGAATCATTAAATTTCGATTTCTGAGCAGAGAGTTATGCCGCTTTTAATGCGGGTTTACATTCCAGCTCGTAGAAAAAGAAATAAATTAAAGCTTTGTCCTTTTAGGTGCGAAAAAGAATCGAGTGTAACGGAACGTTTTAAGATATTGTTTAAAGCTTTTATTTGTGTTTTATTAGCAGGGTAATAACATAGAATAAAAGAAAAAACAACATGCATAAAACGATTCAAGTAAATAAACGAAACTAGCAAGAAAATAAAACTAGTCACAAAATTTACTCGAAAATTCTCAAACCTTTAAAACACGTTTTTCAATATAAAAAATTAAAAACTTTTAGAACTGATTCTAATGTGTTTTAACATCATCCCAAACTCATAGAAAATCAACATGGTTTTTAATTTAAAGGCATGAGCAATAAATTAAAAAAATCTAAGATTACAATTCTAACTTGTCACAAAATTAGTAAACTTTCGAAAACGATTTTCAAGCTCATAATTTAAAAACATGCACATGCATTCCTTTGACCATAGCTCTGATACCATTTGTTGGAATCGATCTAGGGTTTAAGAAAAAGATTAAACGCTTCGCAAAGCGGCGGAATTTTAAAAATTTTCTTTTTAAGTAAAACTAGTTTTTACTAACCTAGACAAGAGCATATGCATGTAAATAAAAACTAATATGAGCTTTAAAAGTTACTAACCTTTTTGATGCTTGAACGTTGATGAGCCTTTGGAAGGTTGGCAACGTTCGTCTCCCCTCGCAGCACGTCTCTCTTTTCTTTCCTCGGCACCTCGAGCAACCACGAAAGTTTCTATCACTAAATCACTCGAAAAGAAGGAATTAGTGAGTGGGCACTTTTAAACACTACGACTTGAGAACGAGTCTCGAAGTCGCAGAGCTAAAGACTAGGTCGAGTGAGGACCTAGGTGCCAAGACAAGAGAAAACCGAAAATAAACTAGAGAGAGAGAGAAGAGGACTTCGGCCAAGTTCTAGAGAGAGAGTCTCTCAAATCTCTTAAACTTGGATGAATGAATTGTGAGGAAATGAGGCTCCTATTTATAGGAGAGGTCTCACCTTCAATAAGGTAGTTTCCTCTTCTATAGAATATCACATATTCATGAGCAAAATAACCCTTATTTCCCATTCCTCTTAGGCGCCCAAGGCAGCCTTCTAGAAGGCTAGGATTTGTTTCCTTTTTTGTTCCTTGGCTTGCCTATTAGTCTCTTGGCCGAAATTCCCCATGCATGTGTGGGAAATTTGTTTCCTCTTTTTCTTTTGGCAAGTATCTAAATACATTTATGCACAAAATAAACTCTCTTTCCTTAGGTATGTTGGGCGCCCAACATGTCTCTAGAAGGAGCTTCTAGAAGCTTCTTCATTTATTCATGAGAACATGAAAAAGGCCCATTAAGAATTTTCAATAAAATTCTTATGAAATGAAATTAATTCACAAGGCCCAATGATCAAGTCATGGCCGAGTGAAACATGTCACAAAATGACCTTGTCAAAAAAATTTATTGACATTCATTTCATCCTTTGTCTCAAAAGACAAAAATACCCTTTTAACTATTTTCGTTCTTGTTTTGGCTTAGCTTCCAGTTTAACTATTCCTATCGATGTGATTCGTGACAGTGACCTCATGGACCCAAATGAACAAAGCTTTAGCTAAACACTTGGACTCAAAAGTTCACAAACCTTTTCCAAGTTTAGCTTAATGCCAACTGACTCCACTAAAGAGCTGACACTGAAAATCTCTCGGTTCAAATGAATTTATTTTCTACTCAAGAATTCGACCTAATTATGATGAGCGGATCCACTGAATATTATCTATGTTTACCCTTCATGAATGTCATCAGCTAGTCGGGATTTACTAAATTACCATTTTACCCTTCTAGCTGTTATTTCCTCAACTCCTTTGTCGCTTGTGAATAAGTTAGAAACAATGTATTGACGAGGAGCTAACAAGTCACATTGTTTCATCCAAAAGAGTCAGGACTCAATTTGGACACTGGCCAGTTCATTTATTCACACTCCAAGGAACAAAGCATGAGGTGACATACATTGCATTTCAGCAATCTTGTACATGAATTCCATATCTATGAGAACTTCACAAAGTTACTCATGACAGACTCACAACTTAGTACTTCACCAATAGGCCTTGTTCGGAATCACATAGTGAGTCCGAACTTTGACTTTCTCAAATGAGAATACTAAGGTGTGAAATGGCATGTCTCATTTCAGGATTAAGGTAAGCATGATGCAATTCATACATAGTGACTTCGAGACATAAGAGGTTAAATGGTTTGTTCTTATATTGTCTCTAGAAGTGCACTGGTCAATTCAGTACCTTCGGAAGATACCTAGAAGAACTATAGAGTCTCCAACTCTCAATGCCTCATAACCAGACATCATAGATTCTTCTAACAATCATACTGAGGTCAATAGTCCTTTGACCCTAAGATTGCGAATATATCGTTTTAAGCAAACTACGAAGAGTTTGTTCATGCAAATCTACATTTGTCTCTTCGTAAGTTGTTTAGTTTGTTTATGGACTAAAAGACTATGGTTTTATCATAAAGCTTCAGACAAGGAAGATTGAATGAACGTTTCAACTTTTTATTAATGAATAAGCAATTACAAGCAAGAGTCTTCGTAAGACTATATGACATCAAATGTACATAAATAGACACTACTACTCTTCTTGTGGGCACCATTGACAACAGTAGCCGCCTCTCTCTCTCTCTCTCTCTCTCTCTCTCTCTCTCTAGAATCTCTTCTTGTTCTTTGTTTTGGCACCTAGGTCCTCATTAGACCTAGAATTTGTTGCTCTTTGGCTCAAAGACTTGTTCTTAAGTCATCCTGTTTAAAAGTGCCCACACACTAAATCCAACCATTCTCTTATGACTCTAGTGGTTGCTCACAAGTACAAGAAGACTAGTGGGAGAGGCGAGTTGCGTGGGGAGACGAACGTTTCAACCTTCCTAAGGCTTTTCAACATTCAAGCTCCATTCGAGGTTGGTACCGAGTAAAAACTAAATGTAGTTTTAAAATTTTAAATTATATGTTCATGCGCTTTGTCTAGGTTGTAAAAATGTTTTACTAGTTTTTAAAGAAAATTTTTATATTCCGCCGCTTGCTAGAAGCGATAAATCTTAACCCTATATCTATTCCAACAGAGCTTATGTTCTTTATCATTCTCGCTTACTGTTTGTCCGGTGGCAATATTTCGTCTCTAATATAGCGGGCAATTTATGTTCTCCAATTTGGTTCCCGATCGCAACCATGTTTATGTCCATTGAGATGATGCGTTTGTTGATCATTTCTACATGGATGATTCCTTTCACCTTAGGGTCTGATGTTGATGTTACGGCTGCTAGGGCGTCGGCTGAGGAGTTCTCGCTTCTCAGGATGCGGTCAAGTTTGAAGCTTTCGAATAGCTTTGCGAGGTCGCGCACCACTTTAGGTAAGATTCCATTTTCTCATTTTTTGCGCTAAACTCCTCGATGTGCTGGTTCACGACGAGCTGCGAGTCACATAGTGTCGCTACTCGTTATTCTCTCATTACTTTGGCGAGTTTGAGCTCGCTGATGAGAGCTTCGTATTTTGATTCATTATTTGATGCGTTGAAATCTAGTCTGAATGTCCGTTCTATCATTTCCTTTTCTCTAGCAGGGGATCTGAGGTGTATTCCTATTACGTATCCGTGCGACGATGAGGCTCTGTAAACTTCCAGCGTCCATTTACCATGGGTTTCTTGTTCGCTGTAGATGGTGGGGATTTTGATAATGAAGTCAGCTAAAATTTGTGATTTTGCGAAAGTTCGTATCTTGTACTTGATGTCGTACTCACTTAATTCTATGGCCCATTTTGTCAATCTTCCTGATTGGTTTGGGCTGTGGAGTATTTTTCGTAGCAATTGGATGGTCATGACTACGATCATGTGGGATTAGAAATAAGGCCTTAATTTACAAGTTGAGGTCATTAAGGTTAAGGTCAGCTTTTCGGTGATCGAGGACTTGAATTTCGCTTCCTCGAGTGTTTTATTGGTATAAAATTTGGCTTCCGCTCACCCCGATCTTTGCAAATTAACACGCCGCTGAGTGCAGCGTGGGACAATGCTATATATAGGTATAATGGTTCTATTTTCTCGAGTTTAGCTAGGATTAGATAAGTTGCAAGATAGCTTTAGACTTTTGTGAAGGCCATCTTGCATTTCTCTCTCCATTGGAAGTCTTTCTTTCCCTTCAACAATTTAAAGAAGGGGAGGCTATTGTGAGTTGATCATGAGATGAACCTGTTTAAGGCTTCTATTCTTCTTGTGAATCGTTGTACCTTTGTATGACGATATTTTTTGGTGATCTTTTATGGATTGGCCTCGATGCCCCTCTGTGTGACGAGATTTTTGGTGATTTCTTTATGCATGTACAAAAATTCTTTTAAACTTTTGGTACAAGTTCATGAAGCTTATAACGAAAAAATACCAAAAAAACTGTTTTTCGTGTTTAATGCGGAAGATGAATTCAAAACAATTTTAATTAAAAAAACACCTTTTGGTTTAGCTTTTGCAATCGTTTTAGCTCTCATGAACAAATCTAATTAATCCAGATGAAGGTGCGACTAACCAAACAATCATAAGACATCACGATATAAGAAATCACTTACGTAATTTCCCAAATCTTCGTGTTGGACAATCTTCGTGTTCTTCGCGTTCCTCGTGTTCTTTGTGTCCTTCGCGTTCCTCGCGTTATTAGTGTTGAATCAACACCAAATCTTCCAAGCCGTTTCTCCTAATGAGATGGAACCAAGGCGTGGACAACCTATTTATTACTAATTATTCCAACGAGATGTTGAAATAATTCTTTCTTTCGTTAGGAAGAGGTTTGGATGAATTTTCTCAAGTTGGGAGAGAGAAAAATTCAGTCATGCCAATAGAGTGGGGCTACCGAAAATTACAAGTGTGCAACAAGGCTATTGGACTATATTGTGTAAATTTTGCACTATCTCAAGCCCCCTTATTTATAGCCTTCTAGCTTAGCCAAATAGAATATTGAATTTCCTTATATAATTTGATCTTATTCTAATTAATATTAGATATTTATTCTATGAATACAATAAATCAAATATCTTCAACATAGTTTAAAAATATAATATTCAGATCATATCTAATATATATTTACTTCTCATATTAGAATATATTATTCAGTTATATCTTCATGATATTCTAATTGAATAATATAATTAATATATTATTTATTTCTCACAATAAGAATACTATTCTATAATTGGAATAGTAGAAAATATCTTCATGATATTCTCATATATATTTATTATATTAAATATTCACCAAATCGGATTATTTTTAATGTACAATATTTATTTCGAAAAGCCTCTTGGGCTTTGATCAATAAATTCAAGGCTCATGTACTCTACGCCTACCACAAGTCTCATTGGGTCTTGTGGACTAATTTGAATTGCTCTTTTCAAGCTCATTTAAATCTTAATGATCACTAGTACAAATATAGGCTTCGGTCCAAATGTCGCATCCGATAATATATCGGATGCGACTTTAGATGCGTTGTCGCATCCAAAAATCCGTAGCTGAAAGTTTTGGATTCGACATGTCGCATCCGATAGTGTAACTTTCTGATGCGACACTATCGGATACGACATGTCGCATCTAAAATCGAATACAATAAGTCAGTTAAAGTTCTCAATCTGGCGGGATTTGGACTTTCGGATGCGACATGTCACATCGGATAATATGGTTGGAAGACTATTAGATGCGACATGTCGCATCCGATACCCTACCCGCCATATGATATGGCGGGAATATAAGGCTATCGGATGCGACATGTCGCATCTAATAGTCTTCCCGCCATATTATCCGATGCGACATGTCGCATCCAATAGTCTTATATATATATATATATATATATATATATATATTTTAAATAAAAATATTTATAATAAATTAAAATTTAATTAAATAAATAATAATATAAACAATATATTTAGTAAATATATAAATAATAGAAATGTAAACGGAAAATCAAAATCTTATAAATTTGACTAGTACAAACATTAGTTAGAGTTTTGTTTGTTCGCTACTATCGAATATACTAATTTATACTCGTCGGGATCACGGCTCTCTATATACCACTCAGCAATGGAAAAACATATAAAATCCATCCATAAACTATCCTATTAATTACCTAAACCCTAAACCGGGCCTCCGTGGCTCGGTCACAAAAATTATCAATGAAAAACTGAAATAAACAAAATAAAATTAAACATATAACATTTTAACTTAAATTTGCATATTCAATTTCATTAAACTAAACTAAACTAACATATTACAATTTCAATTACATTAACAATCAATTTCAAACTACTATTCAATTTTAAAATAAATTTCAACTCAAATAAATAAATCAATTACATTTACAAGCTAACTAATTAATTACAATTTTTTCTTGTTTAAAGTTACAATTTCATGTAAATCAACTAAACAAACTAATTTCAAATTCATTAACTAATTATAAATCAAACAACCTAAACATGTAATGATTAAACTAATTACAATTTCTAGGTGACAATTTAATTACAATTAATCTAAATTAATCATGTCAAAAATTTAAACATGTCAAAAATTATCAAAACATGTCACAAAACAATTACAAATTCTAAACAAACGTAATAAAATTATTAAACTTAAATTACTAATTAAATAAACCAAACTACTAAACATGTGAAACTATCAAATTATAAACTTAAATTAAAAATTAAAACTAATCTAAACTAATTTAAACTACTAAGTACTAACACATATTCATATATATATATATATATATATATATATATATATATAAACGGAAAAATAAAAAAATAAAAAAAAATAAAAAGCTAACCTGCAGCGAACCTTGGAAGAGACAGCGGCGAGCGAAGTTTGGCGTCGGGTCAGCGGCTGTGTCCTCAGCGTCGGTCAGAGCAGATCTAATGAGCTAGAGAGAGAGAGAGAGAGAGAGAGAGAGAGAGTAGTGTGAGAGATAGAGTAGTGTGTGTGTGTGAGAGAGAGAGAGAGAGGTAGAGAATCTGAGAGTGAGAGAGAGAACCTGTCGGAGATGGCATGGTGGTGGCACACTGACGAGGGACATAGAAGCACGACGGCGAAGAAGAGAGAGGCATGGTGGCTCGGAGCATTTTTCGGTGGGTTTCAGAGGAGAGAAAGAGATGAAAGGCAGCGGGGTTTTAGGGTTTGTGTGGTTCTGTGGTGGAGCAGAGAGTAAGAGAGAGGCGGAGAGAAAGAGAGCAGATTCTGGTGAAACAGAGAAGTTTTTTTTCGGAGTTTTTTCGGCTGAGAATAGAATGAAGACGAAGAATAGAAGATTTAATTTTAATAGAAAACCCTAACTATCGGATGCGACATGTCGCATCCGAAATTAGTAAAATAAAACATTTAAATTAATTACCACGTTAGATAACTGACCAAAAATGAGGGGGAAACAAGGCCTACTCAAAGTTTTGGGACTTTCGGATGCGACAAGTCGCATCCGATACCACTTAATATCAGCGAGATATTCTTGTTCTTTGGACCAAACTGAAGCACTTTCGGATGCGACATGTCGCATCCGATGCCTGTTTAGATGCGACATTTGGATGCGACATGTCGCATCCGATACCTATCTGCATCATATAGTGTATTTTGTAGTAGTGGATATTCTGAAGTTACTTAACAATTACTAATTTGTTCGTAAATTACTTTATCACGAATGCGAAAGATATTGCAACCAAGTTGAAGTAGTTATTGTGAAGTCAAGCTCACATATTTACTAAAAGATTATTCTAACTCATTTTACGAAAGTCAAATCGAAGACTATGGACCTAATAACTCAAAGCTAGATGAACACAAGCGAGAGCATAGACACTGTTACCTCTCTTCTTTCGTTTCATCAAATATTGGTGGTATTCCACTAAAATTTCAAGACTTAACCTCTCAAAGTTATCAGAATTATATTTACTTGATCCTTAAAGATAAGTTTCAATTGATATAGTCAGTACATAAGTATCTATCCTCCAGTTTCAGAGCGTGACACGAAGGGTCAAGTATACCGTTATTGTTGGAATGGATCTAGGGTTGAGAAAAGATTTAACGCTTCGAGCAAGCGGCGGAATTTAAAATTTTTCTTTTAAACAAGTAAAACGTTTTTACTAACCTAGACAAAGAGCAAGTACATATAAATTAAAAATATTAAAGCGCATTATTTATTTACTAACCTTTGTGACGCTTGAACGTTAAGAAGCCTTAGGAAGGTTGGAATGTTCGTCTCCCCACTCAGCTTGTCTTTCTTCTTTCCTCGGGAACTCGAGCAACCACGAAAGTTTCTATCACAAGAATCACTCGAGAAAGAAAGGAATTAGTGTGTGGGCGCTTTTAAACACAACGACTCAAGAACAAGTCTAAGAGTCGAAGAGCTAAAACACTAGGTCAAATGTGGACCTAGGTGCCAAAACAAAAACGAAAGAAACTTAGAGAGAGAGAGAGAGAGTAGATGGGCAGCCAAATCTAGAGAGAGAAGCTCTCAATCTCTAAAACTTTGGAATGAATAAAATGAGGGGAATGAGGGCTCTATTTATAGGAGAGGGTTTACCTTCAATAAGGTAGTTTCCTCTTATATAGAATATCACATATTCATGAGCAAATATTGCCCTTTTTCCCTTAGAGTCACACGGCCAAGACTTGCCAAGCAAGTCCTTGGATTTGTTTACTCTTTTATTTTGCTTCTCTCGTGACTTGTTTGGCCGAATTCCCTCTTGCTATGTAGAGGAAATTTGTTTCCTCTTTTTCTTTTGGCAAGTATCTTCATACATTAATGCACAAAATAATCTCTCTTTTTCTCCTTTGGGTTGGATGGCCACACTATCTAGAAGGGGCTTCTAGATGCTTCTTCATTTGTTCATGACAACATAAGAAAATGCCCATTAAGAATTTTCAAGTAAAATTCCATGAAATGAAATTGATCCTCAAGGCCCAAAATTCTTAACTTGGCCGAGTGGTTTAAGTCATCATATGACCATGTCAAAAAATTTATTGACATTCATTTCATCCTATGTCAAAAAAGACAAAAATACCCTTCAGACGATTTTCGTAAAACTTGTCTCGTTCTTGTTTTGACTTAGCTTCTAGTTTAACTATTCCTACTCGATATGATTTTTGATAATGACCTCATGGATCTAAATGAACAAAGCTTGAGCTAAAATACTTGTACTCAAAAGTTCACAAACCTTTTCCAAGTTTAGCTTAATGTCAACTAACTACACTAAAGAATTGACACTGAGAATCTCTCGGTTCAAATGAATTTATTTTCTACTCAAGAGTTCAACTTAATTGTAATGAGTGGATTCGCTGAATATTATCTATGTTTACCCTTCATAAATATCATCAGCTAGTCGGGATTTACAAAATTATCATTTTACCCTTCTAGCTGTTATTTCCTCAACTCCTTTATCGCAATTCATACGTAGTTAGAACAATGTATTGACGATGAGCTAACAAGTCACATTGATTCATCCAAAAGAGTCATGACTCAATTTGGACACTGGCCAGTTCATTTATTCACATTCCAAGAAACAAAGCATGAGGTGATATACATTGCATTTCAGCAATCTTGTACATGAATTCCATATCTATGAGATCTTCACAAAGTTACTCATGACATCTTCATAACTTAGTACTTCACCAATAGGTCTTGTTCGGAATCACATAGTGAATCCGAACTCTGACTTTCTCAAATGAGAATACATAAGCTATGAAATGACATGTCTCATTTCAGGATTGAGGTAAGCATGATGCAATTCATACGTAGTGACTTCGAGACATAAAAGATTAAATGGTTTGTTCTTATTCTGTCTCTAGAAGTGCATTGGTCAATTCAGTACCTTCGGAAGATACCTAGAAGAACTATAGAGTCTCCAACTCTCATTGTCCCATAACCAGACATCATAGATTTGTTGTCATCATAGCCTCCTGCATTCTTAAGGCCGAAAGGCATGACCTTGTAGCAGTAGAGGCCGCGATCAGTGACAAAGGTTGTCTTGATCTGATCGGGCTCGTGCATTCGTATCTGGTTATAGCCCTAGTAGGCGTCCATGAAACTTAGGAGTTCATGTCCTGCCGTGGCGTCGACCAGTTATTCGATGCGTGGGAGTGGAAAGCAATCATTCGGGCAGGCTTCGTTAAGATCTTTGTAATCTATGCAAATGCGCCACTTCCCGTTGGGCTTTTTGACCATGACCACATTGGCCACCCACTTTGGGTACTTGGCTTCTCGGATGAAACCGGCGGAGAGAAGTTTTTCGACTTCCTCGTTTATTGCTAGGTACCGTTCGGGGTTGAACGCACGTCTAGCTTGTACCTTTTCAGCGATGGTTTTATCGTCATTCAATCGGTGCACAATCACATCGGGGTCTATGCCGGGCATGTCTGCATGTGTCCATGCAAAGACATCCTTAAACTCCCGAAGGAAGGACGCGAGTTGAGTTTTGATGGCGAGAGGGAGTTGTGCACCGATCTTTACTACCTGGTCAGGTTTAGCTTCGTCGAGAACGATCGAAGTGAGATCATCGGGGGTGTCAACTTTCAACCTCTCGATATCGTCGCGGGGGTCTAATTCCCCGAGTTGCCGTGCGTCTTTTTTATCACACGGGTAGTCGTCTTCCAGTTGGTAGATCGTGTTAACCCTTTTTTCAGCGGGCTTGCCGTCCACGCCCTGGACGTAGCATATCCTCGCCTGGGTTTGATCACCGGCCATGACGCCAATTCCCTCTTCGGTGGGGAATTTCACTAGTAGGTGATAAGTGGACGTGATAGCCCTTAGTCTGTTCAACGTGGGTCGCCCAATGATAACATTGTAGGGCGACTCCTGGTCGACCTCAAGAAAAGGGACCATGTGAACGACTTCGATGCCTCCGGTAGTTCCGAAGGTGACTGGTAAATCAATGATTCCTTCAGTCATGACCTTTTCTCCTGTGAACCCAAACAGGGGTGTCTGAGTTGGGACAGGGCGGAGCCCCCCGAGCTTCATGCGCTCGAGGGTGGTCTTAAAGATTATATCGGCCGCGCTGCCGTTATCAATAAGAACTCTTTTTACCAAGTTGTTGGCCACCTGGGCCTTAAGGACTATAGCGTCATTGTGCGGGTGCACAACTCGCTTGGCCTCTTCATTGGTGAATTGTATCGTCTCG
Source organism: Urtica dioica subsp. dioica (assembly GCF_054948205.1). Lineage (NCBI taxonomy): Eukaryota > Viridiplantae > Streptophyta > Magnoliopsida > Rosales > Urticaceae > Urtica > Urtica dioica. Next base: position 12,048,296 of record NC_142762.1, read on the forward strand.
TAAGGTACAGACGGAGGTTCCTCGTAGGTGAGGTTAACTTGCCCGGCAAGGCCTTCTTGAGAGGCAGCTCTGAGGAGCTTTTTCCTTTGCCGGGCTAAGTCCCCGTCTTGCAAGCCACCTAGTATGGTGGTGACGACGTGGAGTTGCGCATCAGCCGTAGCTGTGACCGCTGTGCGGTCGGTGTTTGCATTGGTCCATCCACCTTTCTCAGGCTGCGTCCTGTTGCCGGCGGGAGCTGCCGCTCCTACCAAGCGAAGGACGAACTCTTTGAGCTCTCCCTTCTGGATTAATGTCTCAATTTGTTTCCTAAGATGGAAGCATTGAGCGGTCGTGTGACCGTAATCCCGGTGGAACTCGCAATAACGGGACCGGTCGCGAGATGCGGGGCTGCCCCTTATTGGGGCCGGAGCGACGAACTTGTCATGCGCCACAGCGTAGATTTGCTCTACCGGGGCGTTCAAGGGAGTGTAACCCGAGTAGTCTCTAAAATTGCTCGCAAGACGCGGCTTCTGAGACATAGGGGGTCGGCTATCGATAGCTTTACCTCCCTTGTTTATCCTCTTGCGGGGGTTTCCAGGCTCGTTGTCGGACTCATCCCGACGGCGGGAGCTTTGGCTGCTGCTCCTGCGGCCATCGAGGTAATCTTCTACCCCCATAAAGGTTTTGGCTCGGTTCATTAACTCGGCCATCGTAGAAGGGACTCTGCCGACGACGGACTTTAAGAAGTCTCTGGTGCGCAAGCCCTCGATGATGGGGACTCTGCCGTCACTCCTTGTTCAGGAGGAGTCACCTGTCGCCTTTCGTTCGACCCTTGAGCCGTGCGAGGGTCCCCATTGATTGGGGCCGTAGGGTTGTGACCCTTACGAGCGCTCAGCCTCTCTCGGAGGTCTTCGCCACGGTTGTTCCGTTGGGCGGTAAGTCGATCTCTAAGATCCGGCCCTGCGGTATGGGGGCGTGAGCTTCGAGCCACACGCCTTACTCGCCGAGTCGTTGTACCTTCCCTGACATTGCCTCTTTGACCGAGTCGGTCATGGGTTGAACGTCGGGAGGTCTCTTCTTGAGAGGAGACCGGTATTGCTTTTGTTTTCGTCGGACCGGCTTCGATCTCAACAGGGAGTTCCCCGTCTTTGGTGAGAGAAGTCTCGACGTCCGCCGAAATTTCCAAGCCTTCATAGTCGGGATCATAATCATGTCCCTCGTCCATGAGGTCCTCAGATTCCCCGTGGGGGCGCCGTGTGCAGGTGCCTTGCCCGCCAGTTGGCGGTGGTACCTTGCATTGGCTATCTTCAGTTGGCGGATTTTCTCCTCCATTTCAAGGATGCGGTCGTCCCGACTGTCCTGAAGAGGAGGGGGCGAGGGAGTGTGGCTCTCGTCGTTGAGAGACTCCTCGTCGCCTTGCGCTCGGGAGCGCAGGAAGTATTTCTTCACCGCGGTTGCATTTTCGGGGTTATTCACGCCCTCAGAACGAACGGGTGGTTGACCACTCATGTCTTTCTCGAGTCGAGAAGAAAGGGGTCGAGCTGTAGAAGGGATTTCGGGCTGTGTAAGTCGGGAAGTCCCCTCCTTCTAGCGCCAAAATGTTGTCGCACGAAAATGAACAACGATTAAATACCTCGGGCGGTTCGATCCAAGGCCGGACCAAGTGATCGCGCCCGGGCCAAAAATGGGAGCTCGTAGTCCGAGCTGCACCCTCCAGACCCTGAGGTGTGTTTTGGGGGGTGTGACCGTGCCAAAGGTTGGCTGCCTACGTACCCTTTAATCGGGATCAGGTCAGAACGTAGTTCAATTTGTGTATGGGGGCTATCTTGGGCTCAGAGGCTTTGGGAATCCAAGGCTTTAGAGTAGGACTCGGCTCGTAGCTTCTGGTGAAGACTTTAGAGGAGTCGCGTGCTCGTAGCTCGAAGTTCTAGCTCAAGGGCCAAGAAGCAGGAGAGCAGTATGTACTGCAGAGGCTCGGGTCGCAGAAGAGGAGCGTGCTCCCTCTCGTGGAGGGGGTCCTTGACTTTCTGAGCCGAGGGAGGAGGATTGCGCGCTCTTGGAATGTCACAAGAGCACGAAAGAATTCTCCAGATAAGAGAAGTATTGTTCTCGAAATGTATGAATGTCTTCTTTTCCTCCCCTAGGGGGGGGGGGGGGGGGGGGGGGGGGGGGGGGGGTATTTATAGTATTTGAGGGGAGGCCTTGGGCCGGCCCCTTGAGGCCCACCGGGTGGCCGGGAGCGAGGCGCGCGAGGCCTCACGCCCAAGAGGGCGCAGGGCGCGCGGGACATGTCGCCTGGATGGGCGCGGGGCGTGCCAAGCGCGGGACTTGGCCGGGCGCGGCGTGCCCGGCTGAGGTGGCAAGAACGCTCGGCCGAGGTGACAAGGACGCTCGGCCGAGGTGGCAAAGACGCTCGGCCGAGGTGGCAAAGACGCTCGGCCGAGGTGGCCGAGCTCGCGAAGACGCTCGGCCGAAGCGGCCGAGCTGGCGAAGGCGCTCGACCGAGGTGGCCGAGGTGGCAGGGACACCCGGCTGAGGCAGCAGGGGCGCTCGGCCGGGGTGCCGAGGCGCGCGCAGGCCGGGAGGCCGGGGTGCGCGGGAGTGTGCGCGCGGGCCGGGAGGTCGGGGCGCAGGAGTGCGCGCGCGGGCCGGGAGGCCGGGGCGAAGGGTGCGCGCGAGCCAGGCGCGATAGGGCGCGCTGAGGCCCATTGGGCCGGGGGCGCAGGTGCGCGCGCGCCGGCCGTGCCGGGCCGTGAGTGCGTCGGGGCGCTCGGGCCTGGTGGGCCGGGGCCCGTTGGGCTTCCGGCCGGCAAAGTCCGGCCGGCCTTGAATCGTTTTTGAATTTCCGGTGTCCCGAAAACGACCGGTAACAGTTCATGCTCTTTCATTGATGGCTGGACCGGATCTAGGCCCCGCTGTGGCTAAACCGAAACCGGCCTGGGAATGTGTATAGTCATTTCAGAAGTAAAAGGTACAGCAAGAGGAGTGTAAGAAGAATGGATGTCATTATTCGTAAATGGTGTGGTTAGTATTAATTTAGTATCAGTCAATCATACAACAAAACACCTCTGACACGCATCCCCTAATATTATTATTTCTCATATAAATACAATAAAATAAAAAGAGGGAGAGAGAAAGAGAGAAATAGATTCGGCGTGGCGTGGGCTGTATAGATAGACAGTGATTGGGTGGGTCATTTGATATATATTCATTCACATCTTTCCTTTTCCCTCAATCACAAGGAAACCGGTCTCTAGTGGGTCCCACACATGGCTGCTTCTTCTTCCTCCGCCAGAGCCTGATTGGGTTTGGGTCCATCCATGGAGAACTACTCGAACTACTCGTCGTACCCAGACTCGCGCGACTCCTCGCCGCGGAGCCGAGACTGCGACGCGGCGTCCTGGGACGAGCCCTCGCAGCAGCAGCAAGGAGGTTACAAGGTGAAGCTGATGTGCAGCTATGGCGGTCGGATCCAGCCTCGCCCGCACGACAACCAGCTGGCCTACGTCGGCGGCGACACCAAGATCCTCTCCCTGGACCGCTCCGTTCGCCTCCCCGCCCTCCTCTCCAAGCTCGCCTCCATCTCTCCCGCCGACGATCTCTGCTTCAAGTACCAGCTCCCCGGAGAGGACCTCGACGCCCTCATCTCCGTCACCAACGACGAAGATCTCGATCACATGCTTCTAGAGTACGACCGCCTCCACCGCGCCTCTCCCAAGCCCGCTCGCCTCCGCCTCTTCCTCTTCCCGGCCCCCGACTCCTCCGATCGCCAGTGGTTCGTCGACGCTCTTAACTCCGCCCAGATCCAGCCTCCCTCCGCCGCCGCCGATTCCTCTCCGCCCTCGTCCCAGCCTCCGCCGGACTTTCTCTTCGGCCTCGACAAGCCTCCTCCCGCCGAGTCCGAAGAGCCGGAGATCCACCGCCAGATTCAGGACCTCCAGAGGCTCCAGATCGCCGCGCAGGAGCAGAGGAAATACGAAGAAACCGCAAACCCTAATCCCAACCCTACCCCTAACCCTAGGGGATACGCAGGCGGAGGAGGAGATTACTACTCCCAATCTTTCAGGCCTCAGGAGAAGCTCGCTCCGACTCAGGCTCAACCGCTTCAAGCTCCGATGCCGATGCAGCTCCCAGTTCACATGCCGGCCAGCTACGTTCCCGATCGGCAAATCGCCGCCGCCGGGGGAGGGTACCACATGACCGCCACTCCCCATCATCCGCCGCCACAGCAGCCTCTCCCTCCCGGCGCGGCGGAGCAGCCGGTGTACCTGATCCAAACTCCCGGAGGAGTGTTCCAGCACCACCAAGCCGCGGCGGCTCCGATGAGGCAGCCTTTCTACCACCAGAGGATGGTCCCCGACGCGGTCTACCACCGCGACGCCGCGATGTACAGCACGGCGCCGATGATGCCGAAGCCGGAGCCGCAGCAGAATTACGCTCAGGTCGGCTACGATAGCGCCGGTCGACAGGTTTATTACACCACAACCGCGGCGCCCACTGCTTACCAAAACGTGGCTCCGGTCAGCGGCGCCGGAGGGGCTTCCTTGAGTCAAGATGGTAAGGTTGTTATGAGCAAGGTTTCTCAGAGCTCTCCCATGTGAGACACCCCAACCTGAGTATTCTCAAGTAAACATCAATCTGGGTCAGCATTCATATTGTCATATATATAATACATACTCTGTCTAATCGTTATCGGGCTTTGGGAATAAGAGGAGGATCAGTCAGGAATCAGGATATATATATATATATATATATATATATATATATAAGGAGAGGAGTATATATATTATAATATAAGCAGGTTCTGTTTGTGTAGTTCTTTCTTCTGGGTTATGCGGAAACTCTTATGGGTGGTGTATTTTTTTTTTGTCTCGGTATTGTGGGTTTTGTTGTGCATAGCAGACGTTTTTTTCCCTATTTTTTCTCTCAAGGTATTTGGTGTACAATTGTTTTTTATTAATCTTTATTACTTGCCCTATTATTGTTCATCGTTCTTTGAACGATGCATGGTTTTTTGTTTGTTTGTTTGGCCTTTTGATACTAAAAAGGTGGGCTAGAAAGAAAACATTGGATTAGGTGCCATCTCTTTTATTATGCTTCCGAGGCATTACTCCACAATCACGTGCTTAGAAAATTAGATGAAGTTGAACAACGTTCAGATTCAGTAATTCTTTTTTTTTTGTTGCTCAAACACTTTTTTCCTTTCTTTTTGGTCACGTTGGTTTCTTTAGTTTTCATTCAAATCCCCAGAAAACCAAACATGTATGTGATATATTTCAATATGCAAGCATTTGATGTTTTATTTGTCTGGTGAAGTGGAGGCTTTAAAGGGATGTTGTGATGTGAGGATAAAGCAGAAGCATATTAGTGAGTTTGCTTACAACTCCTGGACTAGGCTTTAATTATTAATTAAGTCTCGTCTCCTTCATAGGCTCTCAACTTGGGTTGGGACCACTTGCCTTCTATGACCTTCATCAAATGAATATGAACTCTCTCTCTCTCTCTCTCTCTCTCTCTCTCTCTCAAGACCTTGGTTCACCAATCATTCAAGGAATAGATTCGATGTTAAATAGTTTGGGATATCTAGCTCACTTGCAAAGACGATTCGGGTTAGCCAATGAGTTCGAAGCTCGTTGGTTTTGTGCTCTGCATTCTCTTATACAAAGCCCTCGTGTACATCCCAATGGGACTGTCTTTGGCCATTTGATTTTCAAAACCATTTATTTATTAACATAAAAGTGACATGTTCTTGCGCATGTATACTTGAGAACTCTAAGAAGACGGTGATTCTCTCTCTCTCTCTCTCTCTCTCTCTCTCTCTCTCTCTCTCTCTCTCTCTCTCTCTCATGCATATATAGAAGATGGTGTGAAATTTGTAACATAGAATGAATGGCTAAACGAGAGGTGTGTGTATTAATAATAGCTAATAATTGATAAGTAGATAAGAATTGTTAGAGAAGTGTAACTTCAGAAATAAGACTATCAATGTATGCTATAAACTCCACCATTTTTGTCGATCAGAAACAAAAATTTCATTGTAGTCCTTTAACTAAAATGTTACTCGGACATAAAAATGTGAAATTTCATCGTCCCTCAATGTCACATTGGGAGACCCACTTTCCAAGTCTTAAATGGCCCTTTTATTTTCCACTAATCTCACTTCCTTCTTCGTTCTAAAATCTTCAACTTCCTGGCCCTTCTTCTACAAGTCCTATTTTCTTTTTCTCTTAATTTTTTTTTTTTTTATAAATTCTCCAAGTCCTAGCTTAGCTCAAGGATAATGATCTGTATATTCCCAAATGAACGTAAATTCAAAATGTATAGGCGTCTTCAGAGCATTCTAAACCTTTTAATGTGATCCAAGAGTCAAAAATTTCACAAAAGTGTAAAGTGCAAACTTTTGTATCACTCATAATATAATTTGGAATCAATAAACGAGCTTCCGTTCTTGTAAATGAATTTCTTGTTTGAAAAATGGTCCAATGAATTTAACAAATTAATTTGAAGTATGTTTAAGGTTATATGGAATATCGGAACGAGTAAATGAAATCTCGATTTCGTCTCGAATGAAAATTATTTTCCGAAGCGACATTCTGAAAATTAATTGAATAAATAAATTTGCAAGAGTGAGAATTAATTCCGAGACACCTTGAATATATTTAATTAATCCAAACCGAATGAGAAAGTTCTCGGTGTAAATCTTATAATTATTCTCCATTTAATTATGGATTTGAATAAGAAATTAAGTTGAAAGGACCAATTTGCAACAAATGTTGAGGACCCATTTGAAAGAGAATTTAAGTATTTAGCCAAATGTGAAGTGATGGTTAAGCTGAAGGACTTTAATGAGCAAATAGAGAATTTTGGCTCAAATAAAACGCCACGTCCTTTCTTTCACCGCTCGACCGAATACATGAACCAGAGAGAGAGGAGAAGAAAAATCTCGAAAAAAAAGAAAGAAAAAGGTAAGAGTACAGAGGGTCACGCGCATGAGGTGAGGTCGTCTTATCCTCCCTCGTATCTTCTGTCCTTTCATCCTTGTTCTTCGAATTTCAATTTGAATTCTAGGGTTTGAACATCTCTTCTCGGCTGGTTTTTCTCTAGGGTTCTGGCGTGAGTTTTCCTAAGGAGAAAGGAAGTTTGGCGTCCGTGTTTGTCGAATCTCTCAGCCAGGCAATGAATCTCAAGGGATTTCCCTCTTCTAATTTCGAAACTAGGGTTTCGAATTTATGATGTCGAGACTTTTTATTTCGGGAATTGATTCTGTGGATTGCATGTGATTTGGACTTGATTTTGGACTCGGATTTGTGTTTAAATTATGTTTGATTTATGAGATGGAATATCTGCTCTGTTTTGGCCGTGAATTTTAAGAGGAAATTAGGGTTTTGTTGCTGAAAGTAATTTTGTGATTCCTTGAGTTTTAGCTCGAGTTTTTGCTGAAATTCCTGGGATAGAATATTAGTTTCGATGATCGTTCTACATTCGGTACGACTTTCTGTGTATTGTCTTACAGGTTAAAATCTGAGGCTAGGACTTTTGTTCGTTGATTGTTCTGAACTCGGGATGGAAGTGGAATTTGATTCTTGACTGTTTTGTGACTGTTGTTGATGCTGATATGTGATTATTGATGTTAGTTAGGTTTCAGATTGTAATTGTTCTCATATTTGAGGTTAGCTTGTGGATTATTGATTATTGGATGAAATGAAAATGCTTATTCGGTTTTGTGTGTGGATTGAACTGATTTCGGAGCTGGATACCTGGTCATGTGTATTGTGTGGTGTTTGTTTTGGTTTCGGTTCCTCGGTTTAGCCGTTTGTTCTGGCTTTGAGTGTCGGGTTCGCTTAACCCTCGAGATTTATCGAGTCCCGTTGACTAACCGAGTGACCGGTGTTTGTTATTTGAAACTCGAGTCTGATTTTTGTATCCATGTTTGAAACTCACAGCGTGTTTGCAGACAAGCCGGGACTTAGTGAACGACGATGATCGACGCGTTCAGGCTTGACAAAGTCGGTGGTAGAAGAGAAGACATCCACGATAACTCGTGAGTTTACATTCGCTCGTCGGCAAAGTCGGTGGTTGAAGAAACTAAGGTCTTTTTCACAACAATAATGATTGTTCTCTTACACATTTACAAGGTATTCTTTTCCTTGACTTTTCTTAGTTTGCTCGAACTCAACTTTTGTGTTGTTAGTGATCAAATACTTTGTTGTAGCTTGTACATCAGAAAAAATATTTCAAAAAAAATAAAAATAAAAATAGAACCATGGCAAGCGAGTGAGCGTCGTTATTGCGGTCCCTAATATAATCTTTCTTTGAAGCATTGTCATCTTTTCGGTCGTTTTGGGATCAGTTTATTGTCTTTGTCACGCCTAAAATTACCCATTATAGCGAAGTAAAAGAAAATACAAGAAAAGGAGAAATTAATTTAAGTGCACTTTATTTATTTGATTTAATATATATTTTTTTTATTGTTTTGGTAGAAGGAATTACTTTTAAATTTTTCTTTACCCTGCCATGTTATTTTTCATGAACAAACTTGGTTGTAAACGGAAAAATAAAAATATAAAATTGAATGATATAAATCATGTTTTAATTGGTGAACAGGTGTGTCCTTAAAAAATGAATGAGCAGCCAAATTCAGAAGAAATTTGGAATCTTTCGGGAACGAAACCCTTTTGCGACGTTATTCTCTGCCGCTCTCATCTTCATCCCCGCTATATCTTGGTAAATGTAATATATATATATATATATATATATATATATATATATATACATATATTGTACCAACCAAGTGCTTTTCACTTTAGTAACAAAAAAATTCAGTGTTGTTAAAAACTTAAAATTTAATCTTTTTTGTTCTCGCGGTTTTTCAAAATTAGATTCATATAACCGGAAAAAGAAATTGACTAAACATATCATCTCAAGACTTTTTTTTTTTTTTGAACGATTGTTTTAGCTTCAGAAAAGCATAAAACGTCATAATGACACTAAAATTTAGGTAAAATAATTAGTTATATGTATATAGTTTGATGAAACTCCAAAATTTATTAATATTATATTTTAATCATTTTGTACTTGGTCGTGACTCTGGAGCTCATCTCCTCGCTTAGGGAAGTGAGAGCGATAACCATTGAGTCGCACGAAATGTAGTGGTTCAACTTCAAGTATGAATTTTAGCGCTAGAAATTTTGGGGAAAAAAGTTTTGAGAGTAAAATTTGTAACATTTTGAGACCCGATTATAAAAAGTGAAGTTTTCATTACAGCTCAAGGTTTTTTTTTTTGAACGATTGTTTTAGCTTCAGAAAAGCATAAAACGTCATTATGACTATATCCACTAAAATTTAGGTAAAATAATTAGTTATATGTATATAGTTTGATGAAACTCACAAAATTTATTAATATTATATTTTAATCATTTTGTACTTGGTCGTGACTCTGGAGCTCATCTCCTCGCTTAGGGAAGTGAGAGTGATAACCATTGAGTCGCACAAAATGTAGTGGTTCAACTTCAAGTATGAATTTTAGCGCTAGAAATTTGGGGAAAAAAAGTTTATAGGGTATAATTTGTAACATTTTGAGACCCGATTATAAAAAGTGAAGTTTTCATTACAGCGCAAGGTTTTTTTTTTTTTTTTTTTTTCATGCATGATTGAGTCTTCATGGCTTGTGCCTCTGTAGAATCTCCCGGCAAAGATGCATCATTGTCTTCCTTCAACGACCACGACCCCGGTGGTTTTGGCGTATCGAGGCAGAGAGTGGCACATGAGATTCAACGGAAAGAACAAAAGATTCGACCGCAATTGGCGGACATTTGCGGACGAAAATAGCCTAAAGATCGACGACGCTTGTATCTTCGAACTCACGCATTGCAACCACGAAGGCATTTTTTTTCGGACTCATATTCTCAGAGGCAACACTCCTCACGAAATGCTCACGAAGATCACCGGCGAGTACGCCGATTTTCCCATCGTGATCGATGACTAATCTTCGACTATCTTGGGAGATTATGCTGACTTTTGACCAGCATTTATGAACTTCATTTTCTTGAAAGAGTTCTGTTTTGTGATGATGCTAAATGGTTGAGGTGTTTTTTTTTTTTTTTTTTTTGTAAAAGCAAGTTTTATGATGTTGAAGTTGAATTCACCAAATATATATTCATGGTTTTAATTATATTAGGTGTGTTTTCTTGAAGTTAATCATGAGGCATTAATTATTTAAGAGCTTGCATGAACACGACCCAAAACACTATTAATTAATGCACTGCACATATGACCCCCCAAAAAAATCTACAATGGAAAATCTGTTTGGTGATTCCTCTCTCTTTTGAATCGATCATAAACCGATCTCGTTCGGAGAAACAAAACAAAACTAGAAACCAAGCCGAAGAGCGAAATACAACCCCACCACATGAATGTCTGCCAATAGCATTTTCTACCTGTGCACATAGTCGATTCGTTCATCAAGCTTTCCTTGGGCGACAAGCTTCCTTGGTTAGAATCATAGACTAAGGCGGCGATAAGGCCGTAGAACAGCGAGCCGATCGGGATGTTGGTGATGAGGATGTTGTGGTTGACGCCGGCGCTGCTCGGCCCGAAAAGCTCAGACGTGATCGACACGGCCGCAGAGAACACGAAGCCGGAGCTCAGGCTGATGAGGGCCGTTCCGAGTCTCAGAGCCGCCTCGCTCCCTGAAAAGGCGAGCACAAATATGGCTATCGGCGCTGGCACGATTGCAACTGCGAGCCATCCGGTCCTCGGCAAGTACAGCTTCCTGCAACGATCACATGTTTCAACTCTTAACGGGTCTCTTTTTTCTTTTTAACTCGAGAACATATTGAAAGGACCCGGACACTCTAGAATGCAGATTATTACTTTTATTGATGATAAACCTGATGACTACACAAAATAGCTTACAATTGGAGAGGTAAGTCAATCTCTCCCTCCAGAGTCCAGACTACTATACCCGATTAATTAACTCAGTTAACTAAACTAATCAATTTGACCCACCTTAATAATCTATTTACACTGAAGTAAGATAAAACTACACCCCACCAGTGATATTAAGAGTCTAGCGGGTAATTCATAAAAGTTGCGAAGACGTACTCGGGCATGAAATCTGGGGCGGCTGCGAGAAGACGGCCGAAGAAGGACCATGAAGAGTAGATTGTGACGAGAGAGCTTGTTTTAGAGGCATAACCGAGCGATTGAGATATCTGTCCAAGATTGTTGCTGTAAACCAATCCGATTGTGCCACCACAAAAGTAAGCGAAGAAATATATCCAAAAATCCAAGGAACGAAGTAGAGCCAGAGCCGGATGCTCCTCCCCTAATACCGGAAGCGCCACGCCCTTGTCCTCCGCTCCTTCCGTTTCAAGCCTCGCATAGGACACGTTGTCTTTTTCAATAAGCTCCTTATGAAGCTCGTTATCATGTGGGTGGTCAGATGAATTCACATAATCCTTGGCCGGAAGACACAGGGGTAGAGCAATGAGAAGAGTAGCGCCGACCAGGAGAATCCGAGCTCTTGGCGAGGTAGAGGATAGAAAGTTGAGGCAAAGGAGATAGAGGCCGGTGAAAGCAGCCAGGACGTAGAAGCAGAGAAAGAGCAGGGCGTCGCGGCGCGTGGGAATATCTGGGACCGGAGATTGGCGGGCTATGGGGATGAAAGCCACGATGGAAATGAAAAGCGGGACCGATGAGTTTAGGAGGAGGTAAAGGGTATCGTCGTCTGGGTTTATCGCGTTGGCGATCAGAGTGTATAGAGCCGCACTGAGGCCGTTGAAGCTCATGGTGAGAGACAGAGCAAGCGCTCGGTTGGTAGAGAAGTGTCTGATGCATAACACGAAACAGACCGTGTTGAACCAGCATACACTGCACCCACCCAAGAAACACAGCACAAACACCTACAGTATTTGAACCAACAACTAGTCAAACCATGTTTAACATAAATTATACAAATTCGAGAGACCCAAACACCAAGCCTCAATTTTTATTACAACCTCTATTTATAGACCAACATATTACAAGTCATTCTAAAATCACCCTTAACAAACAAGTTATTTGTACTAATTCTCCTCCACCAAACATCCTTAACAAATATCTGCCCACAGCACTTTCTATACATGCTTGAGAAATATCGACCAGTTTGAATTTTGTGTTGCATCTTTAGTTCCTGTGTTTATTTGAAATGATTGACTCTGCTTATAGGTATATCTGTTTCCCATATTAGGTCACCATAAATTTCCCCTGGACTCAAGATTTTCAACAACTTTGATCTTAGTGGCTAAAAAAGATGGCATAAGGAAAGAAGGCGATTCTCTGTACGACAAGCCACTTAAGCCTTAGCATTGAATGCTTTACCCTCTCTATAGTCTATTCTCTTCCTCAGTTTAGGTCATTATTAATTTTCTCTAGACTCGAAGACTATCAGCAAGTTTGAGTATTATGAAAAAGCGCGTTACCATGGAATAAGGCAAGAAGACGATCCTGTGGACGAGAAGCCACTGGATTCCATAACCAAAGAAACCAAAGGCGGCGGCGACAAGCATGACGGCGTGGAGTGGAAGGTAAAGGAGCGAGACGCCGGAGATCCATCCCAAGGCCTTGCCGAGATCGGAGGCGACGGAGAGATAGTTGAGCTGGACCTGCGAAATCCCCAGCGCCGTCTTCAGGTGCGAAGAGTAGGACGAGAAGTCCAGGTTTGTCCCCGTCAGTGCTTGAACCCATATTGCCACCACGATGATCGTCCATTTCCTCGATCCTCCCATCATCAACACATACGATTCGGATTCGACCTTCAAAACAATTTTTGTTGTGATTGATTGCGTTGAGAGACCAATGATTGGAGTCGGAGGACTAAATGTTATTGTTTATTATTATTATTATTATTATTATTGGGGAAGAAGCAAAAATATAGCTCGTGTTTGTGGGTCGTTAATTATAACTCCATTGGTTTTTATGAAAAAGGAGACCAGTTTGATCAAAAGTGGTTGAGTGGCTGTTATGGCTCTTCATTCTTTTTTTTTTTTTTTTTTTTTTTTTACTCTTCCACCAAACTCAACAATGACGTACGATTAGGGGTGGCAATTTGGTCCGGACACGAAACACGAAACGATTACGACACGATTTAAAGCGGATTTGGATCTCAATAAATGGGTCGGTTCTTAATTGGATCGAACACGCTAACACGATTAAATAATGGTTCAAAACGACACGATTACGGTAACACGATAAAAAGCCGATTAACACGATTATTAAATGGTCGACACGAAACACGATTACGACCCGCACGAATATGATCCAATTAACACGATTACGAGTAATAGCACGATTACGATCCATTTAAACACGATTAATATTATATATGTAAAATTATAAATTTATAACTATAAACATAAAATTATAATTATAAATTTATAACTATAAACATAAAATTATAATTATAAACATAAAATTGTTATTAGAAAACATGATGTAATAAATAAAATATATTCGTATAAATATCAATTAACGTATGATAACATATAATCAATAGTATATCAATTGACTGAACGGGAGCAATAAGAATCTCAATTCATTTCGAACAATCACAATTATTATAGTCTCATAATAACATATCATATTCAATTTTGTTTTATTTCAATTCATATCGAACAATTTTCATTCACAATTACAATAACTATCATATCATAATAACGTATCATATTCAATTTTATTGGATTCCAATAAAATTCATATTGAAAAATCACAATTTGAAATTGACAGTCACAATAATTGTAGTCTCATAATACCGTATCACATTCAATTTTATTTTATTTCAATCCAATTCAATTCATATCGAACAATTACAATTTACAATCACAATAACTATCATCTTATAATAACGTATCATATTCAATTTTATGTGATTTTAATTCAATTCAATTCACAATCACAATAACTATCGCGCCCATAATAACGTATCATATTCAATTTTGTTTGATTTCAATTCAATTAAATTCATATTTCAAAATCATAATTTATAATTGACAGTCGCAATAACTATAGTCTCATTATAACGTATCATATTCAGTTTCTTTAAATCGTATGAGTATTGGTTAGAGAGTCACTCGTAGTGTATTTGTTGAATATGTGAATGTGAATTTGGGTATTGATTATGTACCTGTTGAACTTTTGATTTTTGGTATTATTGAACTTCTGGTCTTGGGCAGTGGTGAACTTCTGGTTTTGGCTTAAGTTTAAAGTGTGTTTGTTTTTGGTGTAAGTGTTTTTATTTTTTATTTTTTACAGGCTATAAATGGATTGTGATTCTAAATCAGTTGAAAAAACAGTGTCGATGTATCGGAAGTTAGTACAAAAAGAAAGATGACAATTCTGATCTTATGACTTATGTTTTTTTTTATAATTATATCGCAACTAATTGAGTCCGAATGTCTAAACACGGTTAAAACACGATTAAATACCCATTTAACACGACTATTAAACGGTTTAATTTAAACGGTTATGGATCTGTAAAAAAAATAAACGGTCGGATTTGGATCTAGATTTCAAACACGATTAATAAATGGTCGGATTTGGTTCTAGCAATTATTTATACAAACACGATTAACACGACACGAACACGAAATTGCCATCCCTACGTACGATGTCCATGATACGAGTATTTTACCACTAATTTTGATGCCACCTCCGCATATAAAATTTTAGACCAATGGCATTGTATCCGCTTAAATTTTAGTGCTTAGTAAATATATAGTCATACGTGTATACTTATTTATTAAAAGTTATTTATAAAATTAAAAAGGTAAACTTGAAAACTGTAAATCATCCACATGTTGTCATGTAATCATTGTGGCTATTTACTAAATATTTACTAAAAGCTGGATATATAACAATTTAAAAGTGTAAATATGGATAATTTACTAATTATTTGTAAATTTTATGCCATATTACTAAAAACTTTATCTCAGAATGAATAAAAAAAAAATACACATAATATTGAGCGTTAATGTAAGGATTCTTCATCTCTTTTAAAAAAAATATATTGGGCCTTGAAATTTTAGTGGTTATGTGGATCTCAACCTTTGAAACCGAGCTATCCCTAGTCTAATTTGCGACATACAATTTCAGCCCATTTACCAAACTCAGCCCGAATCGTCGAGCTCAATCACTTGTTGAGCTGCAAGCTGAGAATAGTCTAACGAAAAGCGAATAACACATAAGACAAAGCTTAGTCAAGAATCGCCTTTATATGGATTTCGCTTATTTCATAACGAGGAAGACATGTGTCGAAAGCTGGGTGGAGAAGACCAATTCAACCACGGCGTGCCTTTTTCAATGCACATAGCTTAGTAAAAGGTCGATGATCTATAAAGAGATGTTCGAATCTTCAAAAAAAAAAATAGAGTTGATTATTATTATAATCTTTGAATATTTACTATTATCCTATGTACTAAGCGTTAGAGCTCACATTCTTCGAGTGCATTGTTCATTTTGATCGCCATAAAATCATTCTTCTTGTTGATATCGGGAATTCAACGTCAAATAGTCTCAAAACTCTTAAAGAAAAGAATCGATTTATTCATATTTTATGGGTCTCAAATTCACGTCGTAGATGATTCGATTCAAGAACAAAAAAATAATGAAATAATAGTAATAATAATAATAATATGGAATAATTAGTTTGAAAACGAAATGAAGATTGTATATTGATTCAAGAGAATGATGAGATCACAATGGTATTTTGCAGAATATAATGTAAAATTTTGTACATTCTTTTTCTAGGACTAGCTATTTATTGTAAAGACATTCCAAAAAATTAGGTCCTAGATGTAGTCGTTGCATCTCTTCGTCGTGCTCGTGCCACATGGTCCCCGTCGATCTGTGAACGCTGGTAGTTGGAGTTGACCTTCTCCGTTTGGCCAATGTTTGTGTGAGCTAACTTTGACTGCTCAACAGCCTTTCAGCGTATGTACTGGGCTTACTTCTCTATGGGCCTATTTCTTTACAGACTCGCTTTCTCAAGGTCTCCTGATGATACCGTGTTGGGCCTCTATTGGGCCTTCTCAGCCCTCCAGTTCGTTATGTGCAAAACACTTTGATGAACTAAATGGCGGTAGATATTATTAAATTTGACCGCTATTAGGGAGATAAATTCCGCAAGAGGAAAGATACTATGGTTGTCACATTAACGAATGAGAATGACCCAAAAAACAGTAGGTAGGTTGAGCGATACTAAAACTATGAACAATGTTAGGTAGAAGCAACACTTACCAAAAACAGGACCATTTCCCAGATCTCTCCCGCCGGTGTTGCCCGTACGTCGTGATGTGCCTCAAGATTGTCTGATGTATTTCAAAGATAACTTTGATCCCCATCATTCAATATCTCAAGAAATAGACCATCAATACCAACAAGAATAAGAATGTGTATGGTTATTTTTTTTTCTTATGTGCAGACAACATTAAAGGACTCTGAAACTCTAGAACTTACATTAAACCACTGAAACACATCATTCAATATAGACTTTACCATTTTCTGTTTTGAGAATACTTCAATCAATTTACATGTTGTCGCACGAAAATGAACAACTATTGAATACCTCGGGCGGTTCGATCCAAGGCCGGACCAAGTGATCGCACCCGGGCCAAAAGTGTGAACTCGAAAGTCTCGAGCTAGGTTTTCTCCGATCAACCCGCCTCTCGGAAGAGGGAAGGGGTGAGGAGGAGGAGTGATCGTGCCTTGTGTGTCGGCTGCCTACGTACCCGTGTGTGGGATCAGGTCAGAACGTAGTTCAGGCGTGTAAGACGCAGTGTGAGGCACGGAGCCTTGGTGGAGAAGCGTGCTCGATGAAGGAGACGAGGCGCGGAGGAGTCCTCAGCGGCGTCTCAGAACTTTGGAGATCGCGTGTGCGTCTAGCGTGTTAGACGCGCATGGGGACTCTAGTCGAGAACCCTAGGAGCGTGCTTGAGCACCGGGGGGCGTTCGGTCAGAGGGAGCGACGTCCGGGAAGTCCCCGTGAGTGCTTCGGAACCTCTGAGAACGAGAGAGACTTGCGAGAATGCTTCAGGCCAAATATGGCATCAAAAGAAGCAGATGAGAGCGAGAATTCGAGCGTATCGATAGGAGATGAAGGGATGGCATCCCCCTCAGTGAGAGGGGGTTTATATAGGTGTTTAGGGACCTTAAAAGGGTCCTTCGTTGCCCATGTGGGACTCGGGGCGCGCATCTTTTCAAGAGGAAGCGCACAAGGGGCAGCGGCGCACCACGCGCGGCGCGCGACCCGCGGCGAGCAGGCTGCGCCGCTCAGCGCGCGGTGCGACCCTGTCCGGGCGCGGCGTGCGGCGCAGCGGGCGCGGCGCGCGCTGGGCCGTGTCTTCGTGGGCTTTTCGCGATCGTCGTCCTTTCGGGCCCGTTGAGCTATTGTGGGCTTTTCATTTCGGGTTTATTACACAAATGTATGTATTCGACGGATAGAATCCGAGTCGAGGCTCGACTCGAGGAGCAAGGCTCGACTCGAGGAGACTGACTCAAGGCTCAACTCGAGGAGCGAAGCTCGACTCGAGGAGACTGACTCAAGGCTCAACTCGAGGAGCGAGGCTCGACTCGGGGAGACTGAATCAAGTCTCAACTCGAGGGGCGAGGCTCGACTCAAGGAGCCGACTCAAGTCTCAACTCGAGGGGCTAGGCTCGACTCAAGGAGTCAAGAGTTCGGGCGAGGGCTTGAAGGCTTGCCGCTCTTCAGGACCTCCGGCCTGACCATCGGCCCTTTGAGTGACGTGTCTCCTTGGCGTCTCGGGTTTTCCGAAAACGACCGACAACATTACCTAATCCATTTATTTTTATGTAATGACTGTGATAAGATAGTTTTTTCGATTATGATTCTATTATTAAGTTTCTGTGGCACAAAATAAAAATAAATTTGTTGTATCGCATTATTATTGGGAGTTGGTTCAAATTTTGGCGGCATAAGAAAGCACATTTGTGGCCCTGATCATGCGTGTCGCCACGCACCCCTTTTTCCTTCTGAGAGAGTCTTCATTAGTTACCAAAATATGTACGGATTTCTCACAATTTTCCATGGATTATTTGGAAGTGGTTTTAATAAGTATAATCCCACTGACCTGAGTCTTATAAATAACGGTAAAGATTTTTGTCAAACGTTATAAATGGAAGTTAACCTTTTGACTTCCACTACCATGTATGTGTTCTTATTTCACTTTTATCCTTTTTTTGTCGTTTGCGGTTATTCTTTCTTTTTTTTAGGGGTTGTTTGGTTTGTGATTCCAATTTTTTTTTTCCTATGTTTTCTAATTCTAAATTCTAGAAAACACTTTTAGAAAACATATTTGGTTATAGTATTTAGAAAATAAATTTAGAATCATGTTTCTTTTTCTTTGAAATTTGTTTAGAAAACAGAAAACAATGAAAATGTGTTTTCTATTTTATCTATCTTATATTTTAAATTAAACTCTAAAACAATTGAATGTAAAACATAACCAAACAACATTTTAAGATATTCTGAAATGTAATTCTAAATCTGTTTTTTAAATTTAAAATTAGAATCTGAAAACAAAATTTAAAAGTAAAAAAACAAATTTAGAATACTAAACCAAACGGCCCCTTAGTCTTTCGCCATTGTCAAGCCTCTGGTTCACTCATTTTGCTTTATTTTTCTTCTGAGTTTTTTTTTATAATTCGATTCTTTTAGAAATCTATAGATTTTCTTCATTATGGTTTTTAGAATTCCTCTATTTCTTATACTCCTAGGTTTATCCATCGTGGCACATGTCATCTTCATCTAATCCTCTAAATTGAAATAAGCCCGGCGACTTGGTTGACTCACTGAGCATGCATTTACACAGTTTGTGACATCCCTAGGTCGATCAAAATCAGGCTTAGGGAACTAGATGACACTATCCAGTCTATCAAAAGAGGGATATTGTGCCGTATACGAGATTTTCTTCACGGGGCGTGGCCTCATATTTAAGTTGGCCAACCTGTTTCTTGGATTTGAAAATGGGCGGGTCTATTAGTAGCTACAATAATTTTTCTCATCATCAACCAAAATCATAATTTGGCCACATATATTAGTGAGACCAGTGTGCAATAACAAAAAAGGCTTTCTGTATTTTTAAACCTAATTTTCACCCCGTTATTCTCCATATCTTTCTTCCATTCGATTCTCTGCTTAAAAAAAACCCCAAAGAAAAAAAAATCACGTTAGGTTAGAGTTTTGGTGGTCTTGGAAGGATGACATAGAAGAATATGGCGCAACTACGACTCCGGAGGGGTTGAGGTGCAGAATGAGGATGAGGATGGAATATCTTTCTTCCATTTGATTAACACACATACACACACACACGTACCCCAATTGGCTTTCTCTTAAACCTTTCTCTTGTTTATGATGCTTTGCTACAATGCTGAACATGAAAGCTTGGAGGCTCGCAAAATTGGATCTCACAACAATTATCTCATCCACTAGAACTTTTGGAGTGTACCTGTCTCGAGATCGACTGATTCTTGGTTTTGTAGGTGATTCCTCAATGTTTGATTGGAATAACTTACCATGATTGCTCATTTTCTCTATCCCATGCATATTGCAACTACTTTATTCCTCTTTTCCCATATGAAATCGTGCCAATGTAGATAATTTGATTGTCATCATACACTTCTTCCCCCATCTGTCGATCCAGCTCTTCTAATTTGTATACGTTTCGTTGTGATTCAGTGAGTTCATCTTCTTCTTTGTCTTCATCTTCTTCTTCATTTTCTTATTCTTGATTGTCCTCCTTGTCTTCTTCTTGATTGTCCTCCTTGTCTTCTTATTCATTTTCTTCTTCTTCCTTGTGTTGCACAATGTTCTCATCTCCAAGTGGTGTGAACACTAAGTCATCAAACTGAAAATCACTTATGTGGAAAGAGGAGCCCAACACATGAGTCGCTGATTTCCGCCGAGGCGTAAAGGGATAGAGCCGTGTCAGACACTTTCTCACATATCCGGAGAGTGGCCAAAACATACATAGTATCATACGCCCACACTTGCAATGGATACAAAATCCAGGAAAGCTGATCTTCCTCTTTGAGTCAGACATGGATTGGGTCTTTGATATACATACATGCTCGTGTTGTCAATGAAAAAGTCCCAGACCACGCGTTACCCCCATATTCAAGTTGAATTGGTCTAGGTCTACAACCAACTTAACGAATGACCAGTATGGCATCCTTGTTTGGCATGGAGCAGCCACGAGCACGTTCACAAGAAAATGAAGGATTAAGAACTTTACCCACTTCATGGGATTTTTCCAATTTTTGCTTTCGTTCATCATCGAGGTCAACACTTTGCGATTCTTCAACGAGCCATTGTGGAAGACTTTGTTGTACAAGCTACCTTCCCCCACGACTTCATAATAGTCGATGGTTTCATAGTTATCGACGAAATGAAGACCTATGGATGTTCCTTCCCTTTTCTCAACTGAGGATCCCGAGATTGATTTCTCTCTCCTGTTTCAAGATTCTGAACATGTAGAGGATGACATCTTCGCGGGATTGAGGGAAGTTCCTCTACACGTGGAAGAGAATCCAAGTAGAGTGGAGCAGTGGCTCAAAGGAGGCGAGTCGGGCACGACCGTGCCCGTCCCTCAGCCTCAGGAAGAGTGCGCCAACTGGGCGCGGCACAGGTGGGGGGGTCGATCATCCCGCGTCTGGGGATCCTGCTCCTCGCCTCGTGATCAACTTGGTTGGTAAGGGGGCTCGCGACAAGACTTGCCTCGACGTGCCAAAGTCCGACTTGGATTCTCATGGCACGCCGGGAGATATTGCGGGCGTGGATGCAGCGACTCCGCTAGAGTCGATCCTCGACGAGATTGACTGCGTGGACGATTTTGGTCCCGAGTCTGAAGATCCCGACGGTGATTCGGAGACATGTCAGGGGGCCGAAGGCCTCGCACCGGAGCGTCCCGAAGGGCCGTCGGCGGCCGCCGCGGCCGTGCCAGAGGGCGGAGGCCCTTCCGTGGAGCCAAGGGGTGCTCAGCCCGAGACCCCTGACGCAGAGGCGATAGTGTCGGCGAGGTCGCTTGCTAGGACGGAGTGGTATCTCGAGGAGGGCTTTGCTGCTCCCAAGGGCTTCGATTGTTCGGGGGTCGATGCTTCGAGCTCGCTCACCTACCGAACATTCATCGGTCTCAGGGAGGCATTTGCCATTCCATCGTCTGTGGCGTTCCTCCGTCCCTTACAGGGCGACCGTCCTTTCCGTCATCGCCGTGGATTTGCCGCAGTTTTGGTTGCGAGTCTCAACTGCGGGTTGCGGTTGCCGTTCCAACCCATCGTCCAGCAGCTCCTCGCACGACTGGGGGTGCATGCTTGTCAGATAAGTCCGGCATTTTACCGCATCGTGGCGATGTGTCACATGGAGTGGCATTGCCAGACCGAGCGGGTGATGACCGTGAGCGACTTTCGCAATCTCATCGCGGTCTTCCCTGCGCCCGGGCAACCCGATTTCTTCATGGCCCGCGATCGCCGGAACACTAAGCTGATCACGGACTCGGAGAAGTATAATCGAAGACCATGGGTGTGGGTCTCGACGGAGGCTTTTGGCGACGCGCCACTTCGGTTCGGTCCCTTGACCGAGTTTTCTGCTGACGTGGGGGCCGATGATCTCGACTTCGTGAAGGAGATCCGGGGAATGTCGGAGGCTCGGAAGGCTGTCGAACGATTTCGTTCGCCTGAGCTGATGGCGTCCACCGGGTGGTTCCCGCCATTTCCTCCTAGCCGTGGCGACAGTCAGCGGACTGAGAGTGCTCCCAGTGCCGTGTCATCTCCCTCGAGCGGCAATCTTCCATGTATTTCGACTTTCACTCTTTCTTTTTTTTGCTTTTAGTCTAGGGTTTTGACTTTGTCGCTTTTGTAGCCTCCTCGGCTAGGGCGAGGGCTCGGGCTCGCTTAGCGAAGGCTTCTCGGGACCCGAAGTCGCTAGCGGCAATTCGTTCTCGGATCACGGCACGGAATGGTCGGGAGAAGCCTGATGTCGGCTATCCGACGGAGAGCGGCCCTCGTGCTTTCTTGAAACGACCCTCTTCTTCGGCTCTTCCAGACACGTCTTCGGACTCAAAGCGTGTAAATTCGATGGTCGACGTGGAGGCCATGGAAGTTAGAGGGGAATGTTCCCCGGGTCTCGCCCAATCTTCGATGAAGATGTGGAAGAGCGTCGTGGCCAGCAGTGACGTGGAGTTCTTTCGTCACGGCGTCTCTGACGCACAGAGAGTAAGTTTCTCTTGCTTTGTTCGTTAGGGCCTTTTCTTTTGCTGAATCATCTTTTTGCCTTCTCAGGTGGTTGCTGGAGCGACCCGGGGTGAGAAGATCCTTCACGACCTCATCCGACGGATGAGCCTTGCCCAAGAGGAGCTTGCTCAAGCGAAGTCTCAGCTGGCCCGTGCCGAGCGAGGTTCTCACTCAAAGGCAGAGTTTGCGAGTCTCCGCGAGTAGCTTCAAGAGGCTCGCGTGGAATTGGGGGTTACTCACAGAAAATGTGACCGTGCTCAGTCGGCCGTGGCGAAAATGGCTGAGGAGCTAACGACGGAACGTCAAGCTCTCGAGGTGGCAACTCGATCGACGAAGGTCTTCCGGAGCGAGGTGCGGGACCTTCGACGCCAGTTGGAGTCGCGTACAGAAGAAATAGGTATTCTTCAGGGCCAACTTTCATCGAGCGAAGCTGCCCGTGTTCGAGCGGAGCGTGAGCGCGACTCCTTGGCGGATGAGGTGCTCGGGTCACCGCGGAGAAAGCTGCGGCGGAATAGCTCGCGTCCGACCTTCAAGACGACTTCGACGTCGGGGTCGAAGAGGCGAGACATGCGGCGGTGGTGGAGTGTCGGGACGCCAAAGCTACCGAGAATGCTTCTCGGGGGGTCACCTTCCACTTTTTCGACTCGTTGTTCCCACCACTCGACAGGGCCGATCCTATTGGCGATGATCCCGCCGAGTGATATATTTTCTTTATTATTTTTCCCGCGCAAGTGTTTAGCGCATGCTTTCCTTTTTAGGCTTTTCCTTTCAGCGCACTTGTTTTAGCGCTTGCTTTCTAGGATTTTTCCTTTCAACACACTTGTTTTAGCGCTTGCTTTCTAGGATTTTTGGGGCAGTCGCACGTTATTTATTTTTATGAACGTTTTTTGCTCATTCATTTGTCGTGGCATGTTTTGATAGGCAAGTGTTGTGTCAATGGTCTTGTCAGTTCTTTTATCTCGGCAGGATCTCACTTCGGACGCGCCAGCCGTTTGGATGGTTTGCGTTTTGTAAGTTTTTTTTCAACTGCGAGTCAGCCATGCCGCGTAGGCACCTTATGTGTGCCGGATTGCGCCATGTAGACGTCTTAGGTCGCACCATGTAGGCGTCTTAGGTGCGCCATGTAGGCGTCTTAAGTGCGCCATGTAGGCGTCTTGAGTTGCGCCATGTAGGCGTCTTGGTCGCGCCATGTAGGCGTCTTGCTCAATATATAGGAAAAACCAGTGTTGCAGCGTTGATTCGGAGATCATTGTTAGGAGCTTTAGTCTTATCGGTGGTTGCGTTGTGATTCTCCATCTGAACGATGAAGCTCTGTTCTTATCGATGTCAGCAAATGTGAGCGTGATGTTATTGCAAGTGAATACAGTATAGTTTCAGGGATGTATTTCTTTATTTTGTCTATGTAAGAGATATTTATTTCATGTTAATTAAAGCATTATGAATTAACTCTCACCAATTTATGGCGGGGATGACTTTTGGGTGCGACTTTTCGCACCCACAGCTTTACCCGCCAAACTATTGGGTGCGACTTTTCGCACCCAAAGCTCTACCGCCAAATTTTTGGGTGCGATTTTTCACACCCGATGTTTTTCCCCCGCCTTTTCAACTATGTTTTGTGTACAGTTGGGTGCGATTTTGGGTGCGAAAAGTCGCACCTAAATATCGCACCCGAAAGTCATAACTTTTGGGTGCGACTTTTCGCATCCAAGACCTTTAGGTGCGAACTTTAGGGTGCGAAAAAGTCGCACCTAAAGTCGCGACTTGAATTTTCTTAACAAGAGAGAATGACCAAATTTGACTCACAATGAGTTTTAATAGGTCAGCCCACAAATCTCCCATGAATCACACATAATCAAAAACCAAATATCCGACAATATATATCCAATGTATTCTAAAAAGAAAACTAGAAAATTTCATGTTTTGTTCGCACGAGCGGAGAATGTACCATAAGTAACCCGGGTCTTGAACAACTTCTTGCAGCTTCGCTCGAACAATCTTAACAAACTTGTTTTGCCAAACTAATCTTGCCACATAGGTTCCAACATGGTGGATGCGTGAGAGTCTCAATGTCCACATGGTTGTGTCTACATGCTCGGCGGCGTGTCTACACCAATAGATCCAACTTTCTTCAAACTCTCGGAGGTTCGTTCTTAGTTTAAAATTTTAACCACATTTTATTTTCCATTTTACATTATTATATTTGTTGTGTTATTCATTTTTATCTTTGATGATAGATTAAGCATTTTGCATAGCTCCCTCGTAGAATTTCTAAATAATCTAAAAATATGTCCATTTGATATTTACTTTTGAGATTATCTTGGTTTTAGAATATTGGGTTCGCTCATCACGTGTAGATTTTTATATGAAAGAACCAATGTCGCTCTAGATAATTTGTATACATTATTGATATTCTCGATGAGCCTAATTTTTCTCGAGATCAAACTTATCTCATATTCAGATTTCCAAGGTCTACGTTGGCGAAAGTACCTTTCCCTCATATCTAATTGCATTTCGTAATATTAATATAAAAAAACAAATTATGTGAATTGGATTCAAGAGTACAATCCTTCTACAAGAAACATCTCAGACTTTTATTTGATTCTTGTGATATTATTGGTTTGATCATTGCCTCTATAAAAGCCTTAGATATACTCAAGTATCTCAAAGACGAAAAAAAAGAAGAAAGTAATTATATGATCAAAATATTTTATCTTAGACCTGACTTCCGATATCTCAAAAACGAATGGAATATATTAACGTCCTAGAACATCACAAAGACATTTTGAATTTAAACAAGAGAGATCATACTTTTAATAAGTAATATTTTATGCAATTTGGGGGGTTTTTTGAAGTTATTTTATTATGATAAAATAAATTATTGGATTAAATTATTAGAATATTTTAATAAACATACAAAATTTTAGTCACGTTCTTGAAACTTAGAAAATAAAAATTAGAAAGTTGCATTATTTTTCTTTTTGTTAAACAACATTATTATAAATCTTCATTCATAATAAATAGTTATATTTTCTAATTAATCAGAGAGCTCAAATGATCAAATATTTGTTATTGTTTTTGTTGTACTAGTGCACAACGCCATTGGTTCACTCCCAAGCTCTATATACAGAGCACGGTGAGACTTCAAACCATCAAAGTCACCGACCCTCATACACAAATGGTTGATTATCTTTGAGACTTTATTTATTTTTGGAAGTTTCAGAAACTAGCCAAAACATGAGGCGCTAATAAAGCAGTTTCCTCTTCGTTCATTCCCGAAACTTCGTCAAACTTATCCAGCGACCCATAGAAGTTGAAATTATGGTTGACTATGGCATCTTCTTCTACAACCCTTACCCATCAAACCACAATTTCTAAATTAAATAAGAATCACAAATCATAACCTGCAAACATTAGCATTTGTTGACAAAGAAGTCAACAACTGTAAGTATTTGTTGACTTAGATGTCAATGAAACATGAAATTTGTTGGCATCTAAATTTACAAACCATGACATTTGTTGACATTCATATTATCAAACAACCATAATGTAGACATAAATGTCAACAATTATGAGTATATGTTGATATAGTTGTCTACAACTACTCAAAATACTTGTCATATTTGTCTACACCACGAAATCACCATTCCAGTGTACCCAAGCCTAAAAATCATAAGAAAATAGTACCCATGGCCAAATCAGAATCAAAATTATTACAATCCACCAAGAAATAAAGCAAATTACCTAAAGATAATCCTAAATCTCTAACATGAAGAAACTTACCTCATTTTCCTTAGGCATCGGTTACGAGAAATACTTTTCAGTTCGTAGTTCGAAGGTTCGCCATCTGACTCGGTCTCTGACGTGGCTGCACTGCCCTTCTTCGTACAAGTTGGCTTCCGCTTTTTCTTCATGGGCGACGGCGTGATCTTCCTTTTCCGCGACAAAGACGAAGGTGGCCCACCAATTTCCGAGAAAGCCGACATCTTATTTCTCGTTCAGGGACTTCTTTGCGCTCCTAGGTTGTGGTTTTTGGTAACCCATTTTAAAGTTAGGGTTTCGCGACCGATAAAGAGAGGGTAAGCGAGAGAGAGAGCATAAATGAGTGGTTTTCATGAAAAACTAAGAAAATAGGGTTTTGCGAATAAATGGGAGAGAAAGATAGTGGTTAGACAGTTTTGAGAAAAAAAGAGAGAGGCAAATGGTGGTTGCAGATGATTTTGAGAGAGAGAGAGAGAGAGAGAGAGAGAGAGAGAGAGAGAGAGAATACCCACAATTTTGAAAAGGAAGTAGACAATCATGAAGTTAAGGGCAAAAGAGTATTTGCACACTGGGCCCATTAATAGAATTGTCAAATCATCATTTTGGTTGATTATGGAAAATGATTTGTAAATGGTAATAGATCCGTCTATTTCCCAAAGCCGTATGCATCTTTAAAGCCCGACTGAAAT
Source organism: Urtica dioica subsp. dioica (assembly GCF_054948205.1). NCBI lineage: Eukaryota > Viridiplantae > Streptophyta > Magnoliopsida > Rosales > Urticaceae > Urtica > Urtica dioica. The sequence continues at coordinate 12,075,001 of NC_142762.1, forward strand.
GCAATAATTTATATATCAATTATTGGTGTATTTTGTCATAAAATATAGAATTTTGTGACAAATATGAACATAGAACTTAAAATGTATTTATGAGTACCGCTTATGGATAGTCACAGATAATCATTTTTATTTTTTAACGTGGGTATCTCAACCTTTGTAAAGGTAAATTTTAATTTTTCTATATAAAAAATAAGATAAATGATCATTTTATGATAATATTCTCACAAAATTGAATACTTTACCACAACATTTTATTTAAGTAATTGTTTAAATTTTTTTATTTATGTACAAAAAAGCATACATAAATTCTAGGAAAAATTACATAACTAATTTAAAACTTAAAACGTGTCATTTTTAATATCTCACTTATGTTTTCAAAATATTTCAGCAATAATAATTTTTTTTCACATGACAAAAATATCATTGTGATCTAAATCTGATCAACATTTATTAAAATAAAATTGGGAGTTTGACGAAACTAGGAGTAAAAAAAAATGCAATGAACTTTTTTGGACTTTTTTTAAAAGGTCAGCAATAGGACCTCTGAATTTAATTCTATTTATGTAATTACCATTATACCCTTATTTATTTTCTATTTATTTTTTTTGTAAAGAAAGACTAAAAAACTCTACTCTAATCTCTCCTTCGCGATGGACTTTCGTTCATTTTTTCTCCGTCTCATCTGCTCCATTGCCTCCATCTCATCTCCTCCATTGCCGTCATGTCTCATTGTCGTCGTATATCTGGATCTCGGCCGGCGTCCCTCGTCTCTCTCTAACTTCGCGGCCATCCTTCGTCTCTCTCTACTTCGCGCCGTCCGTCGTCTCACTTCCACGGCCACTTTATTTTTTTCGCTGTCGTCTCTCTCTCTGCCCATCATGTGTAGCGTTCCCACCACCTATTCCGATGCAGCATGCTCCCACATTGATACTCTTTTCGCTCTTTATTTCGGTAAGCTCTCACATACTTAGTTATTTCGTTACAATGTTTGTGACCAACGTTGTCATGAAAGCTTCAGTATGATCCCATATTTCGTGACAACATAGTCACGAAACTAAATTATTTCGTGACAATACACTCTTTTATAACAACCATTGATTCCCTACGATGTATTTAATGGGATAAACAAGAGATTTCTCAATAAATTCCCTCAAAGTATCTCATTTCGTGACTGTCATGTCACGAAAACGTACTATGTCGTGACTTAAATAGTTTCTTTTCGTGACAGGGAAGTCACTAAATTCCCATTTTTCGTGACACGGAAGTCACGAAATCCTCATTTTTCGTGACACTGAAGTCACGAAATCTCAATTTTTTGTGACACGGAAGTCGTTAAATCTCCATTTTTGTGACACCGAAGTCACGAAGTCCGGCCCAATTACTTGAAACACGCTCTCTTTCGCTCTTTTGATCTCGTTTGTTCCTCATAAACTTGCTTCTAGACTATTAAATGAGGGGATTTGGGATGATTAACAACCCTAATACATGCGTTATCAATAAATCCTCACATTAAGGAGAAGTTAGACGCACGTTCATAACGGGATAACGACATGGCGGACGACATGACGTTTAACCTAATTCTCCTTCTATGTTCATACGTTTAGACTACTTGACATTCTGTGAAATTTGAAATGATGACGTGAGACAAATAAATGTAATTCAACAACACTTTACAATATAAGACACATTATCTCCTCAAGATCTTCGAGGTATGTAGAGGTTGACTTACTATGTACTTTTTCAATTTTTTTATTTTTATTTTTATAATAACCACTGATCCCCTATGACGTATTTAATGGAATAAACAAGAGATTTCTCAATAAATTTCCTTAAAGTATCCCATTTCGTGGCTATCATGTCACGAAAACGTACTCTGTCGTAACTTAAACAGTTTCTCTTCGTGACAGGGAAGTCACTAAATCCCCATTTTTCGTGACACGGAAGTCACAAAGTCCGAGCCAATTACGTGAAACATGCTCTCTTTCGCTCCTTTGATCTCGTTTGTTCCTCATAAACTTGCTTCTAGACTGTTAAATGAGGGGATTTGAGAGGATTAACAACCCTAATACATGTGTTATCATTAAATCCCCACATTAAGGAGAAGTTAGACGGGAAAACGACATGGCAGACAACATGACGTTAAACCTCGTTCACCTATGTTTATATGTTCAAACTACTTGACATTCTGTCCCATTTGAAATGATCAAATGGGACAAATGAATGTATGTCAACAACACTTCACAATACACTAGTTCCTCAAGATCTTCTAGGTAAGTAGAGCTTGACTTATCATGTATTTCTTTAAAAAAAATTTATTTTTATATTTATAACAAGCATTGGTCCCCTACGACGTATTTAATGAAAGAAACAAGAGATTTCTTAATAAATTCCATCAAAGTATCCCATTTTTTGACTGGTATCTCACAAAAACGTACTGTTTCGTGACTTTAACAGTTTTGTTTCATGACATATAAGTCACGAAATTCTCATTTTTTGTGACATATAAGTCACGAAATCCTCATTTTTCGTGACAGGAAAGTCACGAAATCCCAATTTTTCGTGACAGATACGCAACAAAATCCTCATTTTTCGTGACATATAAGTCACGAATTCTCGAAATTTTGTGACAGAGAAGTCACGAAGTCTATGTCAATTACGTGAAACATGCTCTATTTCGCTCATTTGATCTCGTTTGGTCATCATCAACTTGCTTCTAGACTGTTAAATGAGTGTATTTAGGAGGATTAACAACTCTAATACATGCGTTTAAATATTCCAAGCAAAATGTTTAAAGTATTATTAGTTGTAATTTACTAATTCATAAAAATAATAAAAATGTGTCTACATTATGAATTATAAATGTGTGTACTTTATTATTTTCATGACATTAATAATTTAAACTTATAATACTTAAAGTATTGACAGTTTCGTGACACATAAGTCACTAAGTCCCCAGAATACGTGAAGCCGAAGTCACGAAGTCTCCAGTTTTCGTGACAGAGTAGTCACGAAGTTCGGACCAAATAAGTGAAGTCAAGAATCAGTTCGGCCTTGTTATGAAATCGTGTGAATTGTATTCAATATACTCACATCCAAAAAGAGTACTGAGTTATATATTTAATAATTTACTGTTTTACATTCAATTACATAATACTTACGTATAACACATATAACATGTCTTCGTGACGATCTTGTCACACAAATTCCAAAAAGGAATATTAAGAGTCACACAACCATCACAAAAATATTCCAAAATAATACACTATCTAACCAATTGGGATCACTAATCACTTCTCATATTTTCAATTTTCATCGTCCGTTTGAACATTGTTTGCGATTTTTAATGCCCCGTGCTTGTACAACTGGGTTGCCATCTTCTTTCTATACATTGACATATTGTCTGGGGGCAAATTAGAGACCGGAATCCCATGGATCATAAATTCGGCGGCCTTTACGCAGAACATGCCAGAGTCTCCCCTGTTCATGATTGCATACCAGTATTCAATATGTATAAAAATAAAATATGATAATCAAATATAACAATAGATCTTACTCATTGGTTTGTTGTGGCATGCTCGCAATTACTATTTTAAATGGCTTCGAGTTGCCATCTGCAAGACCGGCGATGCCCAACACTATCGGGATAAAATCCGCCATCATCCTAATGCTATCACGAAGCATACTTGGAGTCCATAGAGTCGTATATTGTTAAGCGATCTATGACTCAGGGAAATTACGACAAGGAGCCAGTGTTCCGACACATGAACATAGACAGATAATGTTAACTTCTGCCCATGGAGTGTTTGCAAAACCTGTTTTTTTTCGGCCGTTATGTAGTCAAGCACCACTAAATGGTCCGTCCAATCAAACACGTCCTTGTTATTCGCTTTGGACCAAGCATCATGGCATCGGGTGAGCATTGACAGAAAGTATGAGTTGGTTTTTCGTAAACGGCTTTTGGACATTTTCATACTTCCCCTTCTTTCTCAAGTACTAGAAAATGACGGCCATATGCTGCAAAAGAAACAAAAAAAATTGGTAACATAATTTGTGACAAATTCTCGGAATTCAGTGACAATATGCTCACAAAATAATTTTGTTCACTTCGTGACAACATTGTCACCAGATTCTTATGTTCATGTGACAAAAACACAGTTTCTGGTGACAATGTTGTCACGTAGTAAATATTAACAAAAAAACAAATGTAGTTGATTATTGCGTATGTAGAATAACAAGCGAGAAGTTCATAAATCAAAGTGAATTCAGAAATCCAAATTCAGAATTCATTGTCACGAAATACAGAATTTATTACATGAAGTTCAAAAAACCAAATAAAAAACATGTCACAACATAGCTACAAAAAACAAGTTTTATTTTGTACATACACACAACAACAACAAAATCCGAAGTGGTATTTATCATCATTGGCTCTAAAAAACGTGGTTGAGTGGACGTACCTCTTCCGTAAGCCACTCAATCGGGGTCCATAACGTGTAAAACCAACTCTTTGGTGTAATCTCAACCACCGTAAACTGGAACAAGGGATATAATTCTTCTTCGGGTGACTTGTACTTCACAATCCTAAAAATAACAAGTATGAGATCCCATTTTTATTAAAAATGAACAGACAATATATGTAAGAAGGAGAAAGGTACGTACACGGTTTTGTGATTCGATTTAAGACCAACTTTAATCCATTTAGCCATTGCGTTCAGATCGCCCTCGAAAGCCTCGTATTTAGGGTAAGACAGTGGATAGACTGATGGTGGCCGTAGTGGTCATGTGATCGTGTGAACCTCATATTCGTGACATTAAAGTCACGAAATCAAGTATGTTCATGAAATTAAAGTCACGAAATCAAATATATTCATGACAATAACGTCACGAAATCACGTATTTTTGTGATAATAAAGTCACGAAATAAAATTGTTTCGTGATAATAAAGTCACGAAACGACTACAATTCGTTACTTTGATGCTTTGATGTCACGACATACTTTGTTGTCACGAAACTAATTAAACTATAAGAAAAATTAGTCACGAAAACATTACCTCGATTGTTGATGTGGGGCATCCATAAACTTTTTTTTCTTCCCTTTCTTCTCAGAGGGGTTCACAACAGTCAACGCAGACTCGAGCTCACCACCGATAGGCTTGAATTCGATCTGGACAACAGATTACTGTGAATAAGTAAAAAAGTATAAGTTAATTAAATGTGCATGTTCTTATCAATCATATTCATACCTCTTGAAATCGAATTTTTTTGAGTTGGGACTCCAAGACCTTCCCTGGATTAGTAGCCCAATGCCTTATCAATGGCGTTGCATGGGCATCGAGTATACTAGCGAAGTCCAGTGCCACGACTTGTGGTATGCATTCGTAGCTCCAAATCTGGAGTGTGAGCACAAAACCCGATAAATGGAGTTTAGGGTTCTTTCCATCTTTGACGGTCTTGGCCTTCCTCACAAAGCCCTTCACAGACTCCAGAAAGAAGTCCCACGTGATGTTTCCCCATGGGTAATTGTTGAAAACCACCGGGTCGTCCACCATTTTTATGTAGCTATCGCAGGGGAGGTTGACGGTCTTCTCGGCCGCAAGGAGTACGTGCTGTCAATGGTGCCCACAAGAAGAGTTGTAGTCTTTACTTTTGTACATTTGATGTAATAAAGTCTCACGAAGACTCTTGCTTGTAATTTCTTATTTATTAATAAAAGTTGAAACGTTCATTCATTCTACCTTGTCTGTTTGAAGCTTTATGATAAAACCTTAGTCTTGTCCATAAACAAACTTAACAACTTACGAAGAGACAAATGTAGATTTGCATGAACAAACTCTTCGTAGTTTGCTTAAAACGATATATTCGCAATTTAAGGGTCAAAGGACTATTGACCTGAGTAGGATTGTTAGGAGAATCTATGATGTCTGGTTATGGGGCATTGAGAGTTGGAGACTCTATAGTTCTTCTAGGTATCTTCCGAAGGTACAAAATTGACAAATGCACTTCTAGAGACAAGATAAGAACAAACCATTTAACCTCTTATGTCTCGAAGTCACTATGTATGAATTGCATCATGCTTACCTTAATCCTGAAATGAGACATGCCATTTCACAGCTTACGTATTCTCATTTGAGAAAGTCAGAGTTCGGACTCACTATGTGATTCTGAACAGAACCTATTGGTGAAGTACTAAGTTGTGAAGATGTCATGAGTAACTTTGTGAAGTTCTCATAGATATGGAATTCATGTACAAGATTGCTGAAATGCAATGTATATCACCTCATGCTTTGTTCCTTAGAATGTGAATAAATGAAGTGGCCAGTGTCCAAATTGAGTCTTGAATCTTTTGGATGAAACAATGTGACTTGTTAGCCCCTCGTCAATACATTGTTTCTAACTTATTCACAAGCGACAAAAGAGTTGAGGAAATAACAGCTAGAAGGGTAAAATGGTAATTTTGTAAATTCCGACTAGCTGATGATATTCATGAAGGGTAAACATAGATAATATTCAGTGGATCCACTCATTACAATTAGGTTGAATTCTTGAGTAAATTCATTTGAACAGAGAGATTTTCAGTGTCAACTCTTTAGTGGAGTCAGTTGACATTAAGCTAAAATTGGAAAAAGTTTGTGAACTTTTGAGTCCAAGTATTTAGCTCAAGCTTTGTTCATTTGGATCCATGAGGTCATTGTCACAAATCATATCGAGTAGGAATAGTTAAACTAGAAACTAAGTCAAAACAAGAACGAGACAAGTTTTACGAAAATTGTCTAAAGGATATTTTTGTCTTTTTAGACATAGGACGAAATGAATGTCAATAAATTTTTTGACATTGTCATATGATGACAAATGAAATCTAAAACACTCGGCCATGAAGAGTTTATTGGGCCTTGAAGATTAATTTCATTTCATGGAATTTTATTTGAAAATTCTTAATGGGCTTTTCTTATGTTGTCATGAACAAATGAAGAAAAATCTAGAAGCTCCTTCTAGAGGCCTTGCACGTCCAACCCAAGGAAAAGAAGGCTGAATTTCGTTCATGCCATACTGTGAAAGAGAGTTTATTTTGTGTATTAATGTATGTAGATACTTGCCAAAAGAAAAAGAGGAAACAAATTCCCTCTATGAGGGAAAGTATTTGGGCGGCAAGACAAGGTGAAGAGAAGCAAAAGAGGAAACAATCTTGCTTCTAGAAGGCATGTCACACGTCCAAATAGAGAATGGGAAATAAGGCAATATTTGCTCATGAATATGTGATATTCTATAGAAGAGGAAACTACCTTGTTGAAGGTAATCCCTCCCCTATAAATAGAGGTCTCATTCTCATTGCGAGGGGAGACGAACGTTTTCAACCTTCCGAAGGCTCATCAACGTTCAAGCTTCTAAAAAAGTTAGTAAATTTTAATGCTCATAATAGTTTTTATTTACATGTACTTGCTCTTTGTCTAGGTTAGTAAAATCGTTTTACTCTTTTTAAAGAAAATTTTTAAATTCCGTCGCTTGCTCGAAGCGTTAAACTTTTTCATAACCCTAGATCAATTCCAACAGTACGTTGTACAAAAAGTGTAGGAGAAGTAGGCTCACTCTCCTCTCATCTGATCACTTCCTGTTGGTTTCAATGACTGCAGCAATGTTGGCCCTTTTTCGGTCAAGCGCACTATTGCAGAATGTGTCTTCGTATAGCCCTTCCTCAACCACATTGGCGTATCGTGGCTGCTCTCCTAGGTCGTCTTTGAATCTTAATCATGTGATTAAAGAAAAGTGCTCTTTGTTGAGCTCCAGGGGTCTCCCACCAATCTCCATGACAAGAGATGCATTCGGTGGATCGTCCCAGTCATAAAATCCCGATCTCAAAACTAAGTGACTGATTATTTTGGATGATTTTGTGATACAGGGCATGTGCAGGAACTGCCCAAAACACGTTTTCCTGAATAGCTCTTTTTGGTTCGAGGTCATACCCGTCTCCCTATCGAACGCGTCCAAGTTTCCATGGAAGTTGAATGTATACCCTTCTTCTATGTCTTCTTCTTTTATCTTGCGCATGAAACCCTAAAAATTAGAACATTAAACACATAGAAGTTAGAACATTATATGATTCAAAATATATACACTTTCAGTTTCGTGATAACATGTCACGAAACCCATGAAGTTCGTGACATAATTTTCACGAAACAACGAAGTTCCGTGACACAATTGTCACAAACTTCATGGGTTTCGTGACACGAGTGTCATGAAATTTATTGTTTTGTGACTGTCAAGTCACGAAACCCATGAAGTTCGTGACACAATTGTCACGAACTTCATGGGTTTCGTGACAATCAAGTCACAAAATCCAATGGTTTTGTGATCGTCAAGTCACGAAACCCATGAAGTTTCGTGAACAATATATGTCACGAAATAACATCCTACATCCACAAAAAATGCACAAAACTAATCAAAACAATTCATAGAATCTACATCTAATATGAGCAAGCCTAAACAAATTTAATTTTTACAAAATCCACACAGAATCCACAATAACATTAAAGATGAACACTTTTGTCAAACTAACAGTTTCATCAAACACAAAATAAACATGCAAACCCAAAAGTTTTCATTTTTGTCATGAAATCATAAATTAAGCAACCAAAAAACCAGACGAATTGCAAGAGTAAAAATACTCACCTTGTGAGGTCTCTCGGATTTGCAAGGCGCCAGGACGAATTCATTAACGTTGAAAGAGGACGAGTCAGACGCCTCAGGCTCCTCAATTTTTTGGCGCTTCCCAGAAAGTTTCTTCGGCGGCGCAAGAACCTTCCTCTTCTTCTTTACCCCGTCGTTTATAAGCTTCGTTGGTTGCTCTACATTCTCGACCAAGGATGCGTCAGAACCCACATGCGGACTCCGATGCGGGGATGCATGCGTCACTGGCGGAGTTTTCGATGAATGTTTGAGGGCGTTTAGATGGTGGACTAGACTTTGTCCTCATCTCAAATGGGCGAAGAAAAAGAGAGTGACGAAATGAAGAAAAATGATGTTTTCAAGTGACAAATATGGACAGCTTTTGAGTTTGGTTTCAAATGAGAGTAGCGGTTTTGTCGAGTGAAAGCAAGTGACGTTTTTAGAGGAAATGAAAGCTAGGAAATGAAAGAGAAACTGACTCTTTAGAGGAAATGAAAGACAAAGCGGATCGGCAAGAGATGAAGGGAAGTTTGACGGTTTTTGAGTTGGTTTCTCTCTCTCTCTCTCTCTCTCTCTCCTGGTTAACTGACGGGAATGATGAAGAAATGAAGAGGAAGAAATTGACGTGACGAATGGAGTAAGTGAAAGAAGACCGAAAATTTGGGCTTACATGTAAAGTGAACTTGAATTTGTGGGCCCGTTTCAACTAAAACTATCTTTATTTCGTGACCTTTTCGTGACTTGATATTTAAATTTTAATGTTAACAGGGTAAAATGGTAATTTCATAAATCAAATTTAATTAGGAAGTACTATTGCTAATTTCATAAAATGGTAATTTAAATTGTTATTAGTAAAAACCATTTTTTTACTAATACCGAACCCCGATAGCAATTTCCCAATAAAATTAGTTATTGAAATCTGTTCATTATAAGAGCAATACTGTGAACGGCGGGAAGGAGAAAGATGCGGAGGAGAGGAAGTGAAATGAAACGACGATGAAGTAGAATCAGAATCAGAATCAGACGACGAAGATGGAGATCGAGCTGGAAGGTCGAGCCAAGCCACTGAGCTACAAAGTGAAAGCCACTTCCAGAGAGTCTCCCACTCAAAAGTCCACTCTTGTCCTCGATTCCGACCTCCGAACTCACTGGTCCACCGCCACCAACACCAAGGAATGGATTCTTCTCGAGCTCAACGTATTTCTCGCCCTAACTCTCTCTCTCTCTCTCTCTCTCTCTCTCTCTATCTCCATACTATTTTTAACTCTTTCCATCCCAGGTACCCTGTTTGCTCTCTCACATTCGTATTCACAACAAGTCCGTTCTCGAATGGGAGATTTCACTCGGACTGCGTTACAAGGTTACAAGCCTTACACCACTTATTGGAATATAATGATCTTCAAGTTTTTTCTCTCTTCAAATCAAATGTGTTGTTTGCGGTTAATAAAAACTATTTTTTTCCATGACTCACTATTATGATCGCTATTCTGATTTTTCTTCAAAGCAGCCTGAGACGTTTGTGAAAGTACGGCCACGATGTGAAGCGCCTCGGCGCGACGTGGTGTATCCTATGAACTACGCTCCATGCCGATATGTTCGGATATCTTGTTTGCGGGGAAATCCAATTGCTATCTTTTTCATTCAGGTAACATAGAAAAGAAAGGATGTTCAGAATCTCGGGTTTTAATATTTGTTATTATTTGTTGTTGTGAATGATATCTGGTTAGACTAAATGTATAAGTGATGTATCATTAATAATCTATAGAAATTCCCAGTTGCTTTGGTAATAATAAATTTAGCTGAATGAATACAGTAACTGCTTTGATCTTTCGTTTAAATTCGATGGGGTTGTTTATGGTAATATTAGGATTCAGGACACTGAGGATAATTTAGGAACATAGCTCTTCTTGGGAGAAACTTTGATCCATTGTCGTATCGATGCATGTAACTTCAAGTTAAACAATTACACAACTCATTGTCAGAATTATGTCCGATTACACAAAGCCCTTTAAAGACTTGAGTACTGAAGCGAGAGTAACTTCCGAGTACACGAACTTGGATGGGACATTTGTTTCAAAAAGCTTTGAAATGGGAAATGGAGTTTAAAAAAGTTCAACTTCTTATTGCATACGAGGCGGTAATCGCTTTGTTCCGTCAGGTTTACACATTTCAAATTGGCTGATGGGTCCAAAATTTGAAGATTTTTAGATCATCTTATACAAGTTGCTTTTGTCTTTATCAGCCCCTTTTTCTGTTGTTTTTATCTTAACTACACTGCTTGCAGCTGATTGGGGTGTCAGTTATCGGTCTCGAACCAGAGTTTCAACCACTTGTAAACCACTTGTTGCCTCAAATCATGTCACATAAACAAGATGCCCATGATATGCATCTTCAGGTGGATAACATACTGGTTTTCAATTATTGATGTATTTATTTTCATGCTTATCAATAAAACTGTTCCGTCTCTTTTAAAAATTAACACAATTCTATGTAGCTTATTTTTAAAAAAACTATATAGTATCATATTTCTCTGATACTTATAAGTTTATTTCTAGTTGCTTAAAGACATCACAAGCCGTTTACATGGATTCCTTCCCCAACTTGAGGTATAATACTTTCTAGTCATGTTTTTTTTTTCTTCTATTCTTTTTCACTTTCTCTCAAGACCTTAAAATTCCGTTGTTTAGTTTTCCACTTTATGAGTAACTCTTGTTCTTTTCTATTTCATCCTCGCAATGTATACAGCCAGATCTTAGCAGCTTTTCGGATGCTGCAGAAGCTAATTTACGTTTCCTTGCTATGCTTGCTGGCCCATTGTATCCAATACTATTTTCTGTGAATGAGAGGTATCTCCACCTTACTGAGAACTGAAATTTTCTTTGTTTGAGTTAAAAGTTGAATCTTCGTTGCACTCCTTAACTCCGCGATGGCATTGAATTAATTGGAGGGGTTCAGGGTGGCTAAGGTTGTAGTTTGTTGAGTATGTATAAAGAAGTGGTTTTCAATATTCTGAATTTACAACTAACAGCATGCATCTATGCCTCTTTTCAAATCTTATCATATGTAGATTATTTGTCTAGCATGCATGCCCTTTCTACTTCCTACAGAATTATATAATAACATATACTGTCTTTAATTTTTCAGGGTAAGCACAAAATGTTCTGGTAGTGTTTCAGATGCCGAAGTTTCCAAAAATAGTCAGCCATCGTCAGCCTTAACCGTGTCTTCTAATTTTGCGGTAATATTCGATGTGAAAACTAATAAAAACATACAGTAAAATTGTAGCAAATGAATTTATCTGATTTAGTGCGTGGTCCTTTTGTTAATTCTTTCATTTAAATGAAGATTTATACCGTTTCTTCTAAAATTACACACACGGAGACATGTACCTAGTGCATCTTTTCGATCTTACATACGAATTTGGAATGACTGACTAGCCACCCTATCGTTTGTTTGTGTAAAGCCACGGAGATTACGCAGTACATCACCTGTCCTTGTATCCATGTCTAGTTCCATGGTGTTTCGTTCAGATGCGATTTTCACTTTGTTAAGGAAGGCATACAAGGATGTTGATCTCGGAACTGTTTGCAGGACGGTAATAATGCTTTTTAATTGGTGATAGATCTGCAGTGCCTGATTAACCTTTTAACTAATTTCATCTGAGACCTTGGTCCCAGGCTTCTAGAATCATGCAAAAGCTTTTAGAGCCTGTTTCTGTACAAGTGTCCCCTGGAAGTGGAGATGAATCAACGAATTCTGAACTGCTCAATCACGAAACATTACTCGATTACTCAAAATTATTTGGAGAAGAATTCCAACTTCCAGATGATCAGTGGGATTGTAGCTATTGTAATGTCTTGGATTTAGGTGCAGTAGAAGAGGGGATTTTACATGTTCTTTTTGCTTGTGCGTCGCAGGTTAATTTCTGGGACGGATATAGAAATTCTCGAGCATGATTGTGATTTTTAAAATTTGATATTTCAGCAGATGCTAATAGATGAATTTCGTGTTTCCAGCCTAGCCTCTGCAATAAATTGGCAGGCAGAAGTTCTAACTTCTGGTACGCATTACCATTGGTACAAGCACTGCTTCCAGGTGAATTTCACGTACCAGATCATAACTATATTACCTTTTGCTATACAAATATCACTATCCATACAAGACAACATTCTAAAAAAATCCACTTGAAAGAAAATGAGCGTATCATAAATATTTCACCACTTTTCAAGAACCTTGCTGTTTGAGAAGTAGCCGATAACGAATTCAAATTCCTCGAATGCTACTGAAGGTTTATGGAATAAAACCGAATTATTTTTCATTAAGCCATAATAGGCGTATATATAGGATTTACAACCTAACAGAATATACATAAAACTAGCAACTAACTTAATTAGTTAGATACAGAAGATAAATATAGAATAAAATCCGATCCTAATAACTATACAGAATAATCGGATAATAACTAACAGAATAACACTGATTTCTTCAGCTACATTTGATGTTCACAGGTGCCTGTCCTTATCAGATGTTAGTATATTGTGCTAATATATATTTAAATGTTTAATTGGTGGTTTTGTAGCTCTTCGGCCGTCGATTAGCAGCCCTTCTGACATTGTGGATGATAATTTCTCGCTGTGGAAACAAAATGTTGTGCACCAAGCCCTAAATCAGGTTTGGTCATCTTAACTTGGTAGTAGTTTTGTTCTATTACTCGATGAATTTGTGGATTTGCTTACTTATTGTAGAACTTTTAATTGCAGATTGTAGTTACATCGTCATCATCACTGTACCAACAAGTTCTTCATGCGTGTGCTGGTTACTTGTCCTCATTCTCTCCGACCCATGTTTGTGACTTTGAGCTCTTTTGATTTTATCATTGTATGCTTGTTTTATTCGTTATCTGGAAAAGAACGTAAATATCTAGTTATGCGGATTGAAGGTTTTTTTTTTTTTTTTTTTTTTTTTTTTTTTGGCGGGGGGTTGTTTTCTTTTCCTTTCCCCAATTGGTTGTTAATTGCAACATTTGTTCAGGCTAAGGCTGCTAGTATCCTGATTGACCTATGCAGTGGTGTTCTTGCACCTTGGATGACTAACCTGTTTGCAAAGGTATGGTCCAGAAGTCCGTAGGAATCTTCTTTTGTCTAAGCTTCTGATGATGATTTGATACCTAATTTTCCATTTTAATGGTGCCTCCTGCCTTGTCCATTTTATATTCTTGGTTATGGATTCTCTGCAGGTTGACTTGGCTGTGGAACTTGTGGAGGATCTTTTGGGTGTAATCCAGGTATTCTTGTCTATTATTAAACTCCAGTTTCCTACTAATAAAGCTCGTAGTTTCTTCTCCAGACCGCTCATTTTATTGTTTCCCCTGGTCTCTTTTCTCTCTTTGACTATGTAATCATGGCTTTTGTCAGTTTCTTAAGACTATTAATGAAAGGTTCTGTTTTTTATATAAAAAAAATCATTGTTTCTTGGATTCAGTGGCTATCTAGTCATATGAAACGTTAGAAATTTCGAAATAGCCAACGTTTCATTAATTTTTTGTAAATAGCCACGCAAATTTATTTACGCTATCAAAATAATAAAAACTGTAGAGTAAATTTATAGTAAATACGACTATTTACAAAATATTTACAATAGTTTTTGCCTATTTACAAAAAATTTACAAAACGTTGGCTAAAACACAAACACTTATGTGTACGTGGCTTATATCGCTAAATTTTTGTTGTTTCTTTTACAAGGAAAGTTATATTAGTTTAAGGTATATAAAAAAATCATTGTTTCTTAAGACCTTTGTTTTGGAACAGTCTTATTCTCTTTTTATTGTATTAGTTTAATTTTTTTTATTTTATTTTAAAATTTAACAAAAGGTCTTATAAAATGAAATTTATGAAAATAATTTTGTTATTATAGTATTACAGATACGTATATTATCACTTGCTTACGAAAGTTCATTTCCAGTTTGTAGATTCTGTTTCTGTCTAACATGTGTATTTCAGGGAGCAAAACAGTCGCTGGCCCGAGCTCGTGCTGCCTTGAAATATATTTTGTTGGCTATATCTGGTCACATGGATGATATACTAGATAAGTATAAGGTAAACTTTTGCACCTCCTATTTTTCAAATGGAAAACTTATTTAAGAAATAATGAAAATAAAAGAGTGGCTAGCCACGTTAGTTAGGTCTTTGTTTTTGATGTTTCGGAGTTGCTCTCGGGTTTCCTCAGCTCTTTTTCCCTGTATTTTCTTCGGCTGAGCCGTTTCCTTTTAATAAAGATCTCAGTTTCTTTTAAAAAAAAAAAAAAAGAGTGGCTAGCCACACTTTAAACATATATGGTGTAAGGTAGAAGACTATTCTTATTCATCATTGGATGATTTGAAATTGCTTATTGATAACAAAGCTTGGATCTTTCTATTTATATTTTATAAAAAAAAAATATTATTCTTATATGCAATATTAGTGAAAGAGGCTGTCGATTTGTCTTTTGTAAATTTCAGGAAGTTAAGCACAAAATTCTTTTTCTTGTGGAGATGTTAGATCCTTATATTGATCCTGCCATAGCTTCATTTAAGAGCACAATAGCATTTGGGGATCTATCTTCTGTTTATCCTGAAAAGCAGGAAAGACATTGTGTTACTGCTCTCAGTGTAATTCGATCAGCTGTACGTAAGCCCGGTGTATTGCCGTCTCTTGAATCAGAATGGAGGCGTGGATCAGTAACTCCTAGGTATGGTCATGCTCTAACAAGTTCATATTCTCTTACATGGTTTCCAATTCACAAATTAGTATAAATTCTTCGACTATCCTCTATAGAACTCTTACCTCTAAACTTTGAAGTAAATTTTTGTATTATTTTTGTCAAAAATAAGCTTTGTATCCTGTTATATTGACGCCCTTTTCTCATACTGTAATAATAATATATACAAAAATTAGCCAAATAAACCACTGAAAGTCTAAGAATTGCTAGATAGCCAATCTTTTGTAAATTTTTTGTAAATAGCCATCTCAACTTACTCAAAAAGACAAAAATACCCAAAAACATTTCTGCCTATTTTCGTTTTTTTTTTTTTTTTTTTTTTTTTTTTTTTTTTTTTTTTTGAGTGCCGCAAATAAGTTGAGGTGACTATTTACAGAAAATTTACAAAAGGTTGGCTATTATACAAAACGTTATAAGTCAAATGGCTATATAACTAAAAGACCCTAATATATATGTACTTGTTATTGCAGTGTCCTCCTAGCAATATTAGAACCTCGCATACAATTACCTCTGGATTTTGACCTTTGCACTTCTGCCATCTTTGAGCCAGTAGAACTTGAATCATCAAGTGTTTTGTCCTCTTCTTCAACATCCTCTCAAGGAATTGCATCTTTGAAGCAAAACAGCCAGGATGAACTCGATGGGAAGCTGGATATTGCAGATACCACAGCGAGGACAGACATTTTTGAAGATGCGAGCCTTCTTTTTGCTCCAGCAGAGTTGCGTAGCATGACACTAACAAGTCCTTGCAACAATACAAACGAGTTTAACTCTGTCTCTCATACCAGGGTTGTCAACTCAGAACCAAAATTGGAGGCTGAGAAAACCTTCCCCAAAAAGTTTCTTGCGGACTTGGTACTAGACTCGGGTTTTACTGCCGAGTACTTCAACATACAAGCGGACTATTTCCAACTCAAAAACTTCAAAGATTGTGAGTTTCGGGCTACTGAGTTCCGGCGTTTGGCTATAGATCTGCACTCCCAGGACAATATTACTGTGGAGGGTCATGATGCAGCGATGGATGCTTTGCTTTTGGCTGCTGAATGCTATGTGAACCCATTTTTTATCATGTCTTCTGGGACTAGTGCAAAGTTGAGGAGCTATATTCACACAGAGAGTAGTGGGAATCTAAAAGAATCCAACCTGAATTTGAAAACAGTCTCTAGAAAGCACAGGACTGACTTAGAGACAATAGCTCAACTTGAAAAGGACAGAGATAAAATCGTTCTCCAGATCCTTCTGGAGGCTGCTGAATTAGACAGAAAATATCAGGAAAATGTATCAAACGGGGAACATGGTTCATATTTTGCTGGCATATCTGACGAACAGGTTGTTAAACTGTCTCAAATTGACGCTCAGTCTGCGGATGCAACCACCATGGTCCGACAAAATCAATCTTTGCTGTGCAACTTTATAGTTGACAGGCTGCAAAAAGAATGTCACTCAATGCATGAAGTTCTCTTACAGAGTCTGGTGTTCTTGTTGCACTCGGCTACGAAGCTATGTTGCAGTCCGGAACGTGTGATTGATATCGTTTCACAATCCGCCGAATTCTTAAATGGGACATTGACATCTCTTTATCATCAGTCCAAACAAGGTAATTTTCAGTTGGAGCCAGAAGCAGTGGATGAGATACAGCGCCGGTGGATACTTCTTCAGAGATTGGTAATTGCTTCAAGCAGTGGAAGTGAAGGAGCAGAATTTTCCATTGTCAAGAACAATGGCTTTAGTTATACAGAATTGATCCCACCTTCAGCTTGGCTAAATAGAATATCTACATTTTCGGGAAATAAATATCCTCTGGTCCGGTTTCTCGGTTGGATGGCAGTGTCTCGTAATGCAAAAGAATACATAAAGGATCGGAGACTCCTTGCTTCTGATCTGCAACAACTGACATACCTTTTATCCATTTTTGCTGATGAACTCGCTATTGTAGAGAATGTAGTAAACCGTGGTCATATCATGAAGTTGAATGAATCAGATGGCAATTGTGTTTCTGTAGTGGGCAAAGGTTCTGAGCTTTCTGATCAACAACGCGAAAATGAATCCTTGCGGTTTTTCCATGTTATTTATCCCGATCTCTACACGTTCTTTCCTAGTATGAGAAAACAGTTTGGAGAGTTTGGGGAAACAATTTTGGAGGCTGTTGGCTTGCAGTTGAGATCTCTCCCTTCAACTATTGTTCCTGATATGTTATGTTGGTTCTCTGAACTGTGTTTGTGGCCATTTTCTAATCTGGATAGAATGGGTTCACAAATAAGTCCTGATTCATTGAAAGGCTATGTTGCAAAAAATGCTAGAGTAGTTATCCTTTTTATTTTAGAAGCCATCATAACGGAGCACATGGAAGCCATGGTGCCTGAGATTCCGAAATTAGTTCAAGTACTGAGATCTCTGGGTAGAGCTTCTTATTGTGACGTTTCCTTTCTCGGTTCTGTATTGTGTTTGTTGAAGCCAATCATTTCGTACTCCTTAAGTAAAGTTTCTGATGAGGAAAAATTATTGCACGATGACTCATGTCTTAATTTCGAGTCACTGTGCTTTGGTGAGCTTTTCAATGACATTAATTCAATCAAGACTCCGAATAGGGCTTCTGAAGAAACGCGTAGCCAAGGACTGACCATTTTTATTCTGGCTTCCGTCTTTCCTGATTTTTCTGTACAGCGTAAAAATGACATGTTGCAGTCATTATCGTCTTGGGCTGACTTTACTGCATTTGAATCGACACGCTCTTTCTATGACTACCTTTTTGCATTTCATACTATGATGCAAAATAGCAAACAGTTTTTGCTTCAAACTTTACGAAAATTTGTTGCTATTCCTTTTCAACCATCTTCTGGTGAACATTCTGATGGTTCCTCAAAGTTGCACTTGTTGTTTTTGAGTGATATACACTGCTACACGCCCAATAAGGTTCATGATGAGTTAGAGGGGGTGGACATTGATGCTGATGCCGATTCAAGTAAAAATGTTTGTAGCTTACTTCGTGAGGAAATTGAAGAATTTTCTAAGGGCCTGGAAGTTCTCATTACCAAGTTTTTCTCAATGGCTGAGTTGTGTTGGAAACTCCATCCTCAGCTGGCTACAAAGCTTACTATTTCATCAGCAGAATGCTTTGTTTATTCGAGATGCTTGTCATCAATCACACAAAATGTTGATTTTGCTGAAGACAATCACAATTCGTCAAATGCCCAAAACTTTAAGGCTTCTGAAGCCGATGACACCAATACTTCTACATTGAAGTCAGCTGAACAAATCCTAGTTTGTTTGAGGATCGGTCTAGAAGGGATTTCTGAAACAATTCTTTCCCTTCAAGAGAAGAGTTGTTGGGAAGTTGCATCTGTGATATTGGATTGTCTTTTAGAAGCACCTCAGCGTTGCAGTATGGGCAGTGCTATTAATTTGGTTTGCTCTGCAATAAAGAAAAATTCATGCAGTGCTCCAAAGATCACTTGGCGTTTGCGAACAGATAAATGGCTGTCAAATTTAATGGCTAGAGACATGCATGATCTTCAGGAATGTAGATCTTCAGTTGCTGATTTAATCTGTACACTCCTGGGTCACCCAGAGCCTGAGCAACGATTCATAGCACTTCGGCTCTTAGGAAAGCTCATTTGCCAAAATATGGATGGAGCAATTGATAGACTGGATTTTAGCATATGCAATAACCTTTTTTCTCCTTGCAAGCTCATATCGATTCCCGAGCCGTTCATCACTCTTCTGGTATCGAGCACATGGGATCTTCTTGTTGCAATGGCATCTTCTGATGCGTCTTTTCATCTCCAAAGTTGTGCGATGGCCCTTCTTGTACACTATATCCCATTTTCTCAGAGGCATCAATTACAATCTTTCATGGCTGCAGCGGACAGTGTTAATGGTTTAGGCAAGCTTAGTCACTGTGAAGGCCCATTACTACGATTTTCACTGGCATTAATTTCTGGGGCTGTCCTTTACAGTTCTCCTGATGATATCTCTTTGATTCCTCAAAATGTTTGGAGAGACATTAAGGAATTAGCGTTGTCCAAATCTGGTACAGCTTGTCTTTGTCAACAGTTATTATTTGGTGCTTGCAAATTAGGATTTTTTCTAAACTAGTCTCTGTAACTGTTGCTTTTGCAGAAAGCAGGATTGGGGATCTCGAGAAAAAGGCTTGCCAAATCTTGTGTAGATTGAAAGATGAAGAGAATGATGCTAAAGAAGTATGAAAGCCAAGGCTCAAGTTTCTATTTTCATTATATACCATATAGGAATTGTAAAATTTTATTCGAAGCCTCATATATCCAAATTATGGTATAAAATAAAAATAAAATATAAATTATTACGTCTCTTGGTAACTCACTGGGCAAGATTGCATGCAGGCGCTAAATGAGGTACTATCTGCAAGTCCTTTGAAACAAATCAGTCCTGATTTTGCAAGTACTCATGAAGAAATTCTTCAGGTAAGATATTTCAAACTTTAGCTGTTGACTCTGTATATTATTTGGATTATTCTCAGCTCATAATAAGTCCAAACTAGTGTTGTAATTGAATTTACATTCTAGCGGCTTGTAATTGCAAGGGGAAATGGTGACAATAATACTCAATGTTTAGTCAAAATACTACTTATATAAAGTTTTTTTTCTTTGGCAAAAATACCACATGTTACGTTATAGTGGGTCCGTTACTACTCGGACCGTCAAGTTCAAACAGAAATATTAACTGCAAAGTATTTACGTGTAACTAAATTTGAAACTTAGTATTTTTGCCCAAGAAAAAAAAGAATGAGTATATAAGTAGTGTTTTGTCTAAACTTTGAGTATTTTTGCCACCATTTCCCCTAATTGCGAAGAAAGGTATCCCGAAAGAGGTGTAAAGTAGATATGAATACATTACAAAATTGACTTTAGGAAGGATAACCTTCTGTAGTTTTTGGAGCTGAGATTACTGATATATTTAGTAACAATGTTTTCTATTAAATAAATAAAAAATAACCGGTAGCGGTAGGTATGAGTGGACATGAGATCTCTTCCCAATGCTAGGCGTAACTATTTGAGATGCCCTTGTCCAACTTCGCACCACTCTAGTAAGATGTTATTTCCTTTCCCAACGAGTTGACTTAGGGTTGATAAATTTTCAGTGATATTTGCTATATGTTTCCCCTGTTCTACGTCATAATTTAATATCTTATAACAGGTCATGGCAAACTTAACTTCTAGCGAGTCCTACCTTGATTTCTTTTCAGCCAAAGTAGACAGAGAAGTAATGGTAATATTTGCTTGTATTACAGGTGTCAATTTTCATTTCCATGCAGTGCATGGTCTTACCTTAATTTGCAAAATTGTCAGGAACTAGAGGAAGCTGAAATAGAGCTGGGCATTCTTAAAGAAGAGTATGCACCACAGAAATCAATAAAAGGATCTAAAGGATGTCAGTTTCCTTTCCTTTGCTGTAATTTATTGATCTCTTCGGTGTTGAAATTTTCAGGGTGCGAAATCTTTATATGTGATATTTTTTAATCATTTGTGGTTTTCCAGCTCGTGTCAATGATAGTTCGCGCCTTCTGCAAATCAAGGAGTCCATCTGTTCCCTGTACGTACTAGTTTTACTATTGTAAATTGGCATTAAACTGTGCATATATCTGGGCTAGAAATATACAAACCAAAATGCTTTATTGTGGTGCTTTATTGGTTTGGAAACTGGTCATCTTATCTTATTAGTAGGTTCAATATTGCTAACTGAAGTCTCAGATATATGTGGTAGACTGAGTCCACATCGAGTATGTATCCTTTACCATGGTGAAAGATATTTTTTATTTTATTTTTTAAGTTCAATGAAATGTGCATCCTTAGGGTAGCAATGGTAGAGTAAAATAGTTACGAAAGAGTTCTAATTTTCTAATACCGGTGAAACGCCCTTGTTCAGGCTCGCAACACTTAGATAATATAATACTGCAGATATTACTTCTACTCCGTAACTTATTTCTTTTATGTTTGTGTTAGAGAAAAATCGAGACTCTGCGAAGACATTGCAATGCGCATGCAGAGAAAACTTCTGTTGAGACATACCCGGCAAAAGGATTTAGAAGAAGCATCTCTAAAAGAAGCAGAGCTCTTACAGAAGCTTGATAGGTATTATGTCTAATATGTTGCTAATCCTGTAATTTAACGATAGCACGTCGAGTCTCAACATTAAATTTACATTACTATCAGAGAGCGAGCAGTTGAGTCTGAAAAGGAGATTGAGAGACAGCGATTGCTTGAGCTTGAACGTGCAAAAACCAGGGAATTGCGACATGCACTTGATATAGAGAAGGAGAGGCAAACGCAGGTACAAACCCTTGACCGTGCGGAATATATTCTGGCACATCAAAGGATTTTAACAATCTGTTTCATTTTTATGATTTAAATGGGGCAGTAGGAGAGAATATCAAAATTAAATGGTTAAAGAGTTTCAAAAGTAATATACGTATTCATCATCACATATACTGGAAGTAAAATTTTCTTTTGTTATGTGTTTCTGGGTTTTGGTTTTCACGTCATAAACTTTGACAGAGAGAAGTACAGCGCGAAATAGAGCAAGCTGAATCTGGAGTTCGACCATCTCGGCGTGATCTCTCCTCCTCCTCATCAACTGCTAATACTGGGTACATTTTTTTTTCTTTATTTTTCTGTGTGTTTATATATATTGAAAGCAGACTGAAATTTTTTAGTGAAAGAAAACCACAAAAAAAAAAAAAAAAAAAAATCTCATTCAACTGCCGAACTCTTGTGCAAGGTCCTTCTGGAACTCTATAAGAAGCGTGTATATGCTTATACATCTTATATTTGATTTCACTGAAGACTTGATCCTCTTGTATTTCTGGAATAAAAGACCTTTAAACTGTGTCTTGATTTTGTGTTTCGCGTTGAAGCCGAGGCCGAGACAGGTACCGCGAGAGGGAGAACGGAAGGGCGGGTAATGAAGGGAACACAAGAGCAAGCCAGCTTGAAAACGTGGTGCTGTCATCATCGGGTGGTTCACGATCGTTGCTTCCCACGATCCTGCAATCGCGCGATCGTGTGGACGAGAGCGCATGTGAGGAAAGTTTTGAGGGAACCAGGGACTCGGGGGACACTGGCAGCGCAGGGGATCCGGAGCTGGCGTCGGCCTTCTTCGAGGGAGGAGGGTCTGGTCAGAAGCACAGCGGCTCTCGAGGAGCCGCAAAACAGTCGAGGCAGCCCGCGGTGGCAGACCGCCGCCGGGAAGGCAAATGGGAGAGGAAACAACACTCCTGATCAATGGCTAATCATTATATTAATTAGTATATACTCGTTCTACCTTTGATTTTTAGATCCCGGTTTTTCTTTGATGCTCGCTGACTAGAACTCAAAAGCGTATTTAAAAAAATGCCAAACTCCTGAATTACTGCATAATTTCTGTAGTTTTGTTGAATGCATTGAATGTATTTTGTATGCTCATGCAATATGTAGTTTTCCCTTTCCTTCCGTATACTTAAATTCATAGAAGTTAGGAGTGGTAAACGTATGGTATGGTATAAAGTTTATAACCTGTTTTCGTTATAAAAAAATATATATAAAAGGTCAATTAAAAAAAATTAGTCTAAATTTATTTTATTAAAAAAATAATCCACCAGTTCGCAATAAATTAAATTAATTAAAGAGTTAATTTCATTCACTACGAGTTGGTGAACTATTTTCTTAATAAAATAAAAATATAGTTAAAATCTAAAAAAAAAAAAAAAAATGAAATGACTAGTTGCGATAAATTTATCAAATAAAAATAGGGCAGTGTAGATTTGTAGCAAAAACTAAACTATAAAATCGGGATGTAGCCAACGTTTGCAAACGTTTAGGAAAATAACCAATGATAATTATATTTGACTTAAATATCTTCATATTAAACATGTTATAATTAACTAAAAAAAATGTAAATAATTTTAAAAAATCGACAATTAATGACAATTAATGTACCAATAGTGAATTCCGGTGGAATTCTACAGTAGTAAACATGACTTTTCATCAGCACAATTGGTCTATTTTTGAAGCTCTCATCGTCACGAATCCGTAGGATTTTGAATCACTCAATTTTGAGTTCATATGAGGAAGATATAGATTTTTGAAGTTTTGATGAAAAAAAACTGTATGAGAGAGAACGAGTGACAAATTTTTTAATAATACAAAAAACTGAATTTTTTTAAAGAAATGACAAAATAGAAAATTCAAATGGTTTATTCAAGTGCCAGCTCATCTGTTTGATTATTTTTTAATAAGTTTTCAAACGTTGACTATATTTTAAATGTGATATTTGGAATGATATACTAAGTTAAAAACTTCATTAAAAAAAGAAAATAGTGAATAATATTTTTTTTCTTGATATTTAACAAAAAAATTAAGTTTAGTAAAATTTAATATAACAAAAAATCATTATTGACCCACTAGCATTATTTCATAATAATAAACTTCACATTTAGGGGTGCTCTAGACTTTTTGCAATTCGAAAGTTCATCAAAATTGATTAAATATATTTTATCAAACATATAGTTTGCAAATACAATGAGAGATCCATGATGATTAATGTCATGAAAGTATAAACACATCTTTTATCATTTTATTAAATAAGAATTCCTTTAATTCCTAATTCATTTCCCTCTTTTTCTCATCAAATTTTCCCTCTCTCTCACATCAAAACCGCTCTCAAAACCGTCGGACTTCTCTCTCTCTCTCTCTCTCTCTCTCTCTGTAACTGCATGTAACCACCGTGAAACCGTCGACTCAAACCCACCCATTTCATCTCTACAATCACTTCTCAATCTCATTTCTCAACCCACTAAACTCAAACCCACCCATTTATCACTTCTCACACGAACCCTAACATCGATCGAAGAAAAATGGTGAACTCAACAACACCCCCGCGTCGGAGTCCTCAGACGATCATAAATAAAGTCTCGAAGGAGCCGAGAAGTCCAAAGCCGGCTCGGAAAAGGAAAACAACAACTTCGCCCAAACCCTGGACGAAAATCGCGGCGATGAAGCCGCCAAAGAGGAAGACCATCACCGCTAGTTCATCGGACACGGAAGAGGAAGAATTCATTCCCAAAACCGTAAAAAAACCACGTACAAAAATGGGAACTACAAAGGAGGTTAGTCTTCGATCCCAAATCCCTATTTTATATCGATTTTATTGATTTATTTTGGGTTGGTGTTGTTGATTTTCTTGATTTTTTTGGAATATTTGTCTCTGAACATGGGAATCGGTTTTGTCTCTGAATATTTGTTGGTGATTTTGTCTCTGAATACTTGTTGGAATATTTCTCTGTATTGTTGTTGTATTTGTCTCTGAATAGATATCAACAATGTTGACATCGATGTCAACATTGTAGATATACATGTCAACATTGTTGACATCTATATCAACATTGTAGACATCGATATCAACATTGTAGACATCGATATCAACATTGTTGACATCTATATCGTTGACATCTATGTCTACATTGTTGACATCGATGTGGACAATGTATATATCGTTGTCGACAATGTAGACATCGTTGTCGACAATGTAGACATAGATGTCAACAATGTTGACATAGATGTCAACAATTTATTGTTTTTTTTTCCTGATTCTCATATCATTTCCTTACATGTTAATCGTTATTTTCCGAAGGGAACATTGTAGACCATAATTTCAGTTTCTTTGGATCCCTCGAGAAATTCGAGGACGCTGCGGATATGACCGAAGAAGAGAGGGCCTTGTTTAGCAATTCTTGCTTTGGCCAGTAACAATCTGCTCTTTGTTTGTTGACATCTATGTCAATAGTAGACATCAACTGTTGACATAAGAAGTCAGCAGACAGAGAACATATGGAACATAAAGACAATTTACCTTCTAATTTGAAATATGGACGTGTTTGCCTTTCTCACAGCTCGAATAGCCCAATGACAGCCCTCTCCCAGAAAAATAATGTACATAGATTTTTTGTCTGAGTTCTTTGTCTTATATGTGAAGTTGTTGACTACGACGAACAACATCAAGTGTTTATGTAAAGCCTTTTTATTAGCATACAGTGCATAAAGCTCAATATATACATGAGAATGGTCATCCAAAACAATAGTGTCATCGTCTGCGCCATTCCTAGTAGATGAACTTGGGACGCTATGTGAATTCAGCGGCGAATACAGTGGAGGAGTGAAGTTGCGTGGTGGTGAAGGAGATCGTGGTGGCGGATGAGGGTTTTGTGGTGGAGGCGAGTTTCGCAGTGGAGACAAGTTTTGTTGTGGAGGCGAGTTTTGTGGTGGTGGAGAGCATCGTCGTTGTTTCGCATCCTCAAATAACATAAAGTCATCTAATCCCACAGTTTGATCAGGAGTTAGGACCGGACCACACCCCTCCTCGGCTATAGATGGCATGTCGGAAACTCTTCTAGGTAGATTTCCAACACAACCACTACCACGGCTGTTGGGAGTGGATCCAACCCCTGGTGAATCGGGACCAGATTGTTTTTCATTTACTTCTAATATCAATTGAAATTTCTCCATGTCATCTTCCCGTCTTCTCCGCAAATATAAGTAACCTTTGAGCATGTTATCGTTGGTTATCTCAACAGGCTGCACTGCACCAGCCATCGAGTATGCAACACCAACAGTATGAGTGGATGGTGATTTACGTAAGTTCGTGTAAATGATTTGCATCAAACTAGCGAAGTTGACGTCGTACGACACCACGATTCCGAAAGATCCTTTCTCGTGATACCGACCAGGTTCAACCCAAGTTCCACTGTGCTTGAATAATAAATAAATATCCGCCATCACTGCGTACAAAAAAGTCAACAGAGTTAATATTTGTTGATTTTAGATGTCAACATTGTTGACATAGATGTCAACAATATTGACATAGATGTCAACAAATAATGAACGTTATCTTCAAAAATCACATAACATACCCATAACAAACCCAACATTTTAAACAACAAAAACTTCATTATTTGAAGACACAGAGCTTTTTATACCCGGAAAATGAAAAAAAACGAATCTAGGGCTTTATTTCGTGGATTGCAACTTCTCTTTTTTTGGGCTGAGATTTGGAATTCCTCCGACGATAACTGAGCTCCTCCGACGAATTTTCTGAGCTTGGACGAGATGGAGGAGAGAGAGAGAAGATCTGGACGAGAGAGAGAGAGAGATGGACGGAGGAGGAGAGAGAGAGTGACAATAGAGAATCATAAAGAGAAATGAGGTATGAGACCTAATAAATGTTGTCTTAAAAGTTTGTTGTGGAATTGCTAAGAAAATAATAGTGAAGGGCAAACTTGACTTTTTACACATGTGATGGTGGCATTTTGGGCCAAATTAGCCTTTTGGTGGAAAGTGAAAAAATGTTATGAAATTGATGGCAAATGAGACAATTTCTCTATAAAAAATGGTCTTCTCGTTTGAAAAAAAAGGAACAAGTATAAAATTATGTTTTATTATATTTTAGCTATATTTGTTTTAAAAATATTAAAAACTAATAATTAGTGATATTGTCAAATAAGCTTTAAACTTAATAATTTGTTCAACATGATTTTTTTAAAAAGAAAATGAATGTAACTTCACAAATATACGAGCTACTTCCCAAAGTCCGGCGGGTATTGCAACATGGTATATAGGTATTTGAGAATATCTAATGTATCCCCTACTTAACCTAGACTTACAAATGTTTCATAACATTAGACCTATTTGATTTAGATTTACCTCAAGTCATCTCTCTCTCTCTCTCTCTCTCTCTCTCTCTCTCTCTCTCTCTCTCTCTCTCTCTCTCTCTTATCGAGACCTAAGTAATAGACTCTGAACCTAAATCACATCAAACCCTAGGGGCATTGTTTGGACGAGGGAAAATGAGGGGGGTGGAAGCATTTTTTTGTTGTTGATGTGACAATTGTTTGGAACAGAGGATAAATGAAAATTTTGAGTGGATTGTGAATCCATCGTTACCACCATTTTTACTCGTTTCAATTTGGTAAAACTACAGAAAAGATAAAAAAGGAACATATTTTGTATACAAATATATTTTATAAACAATATGTGCACTTATTATTATTTCATTTCTACCGAACACTACTATGAAAATATTTGATCATTTCTTTTCTTTTCCATTTTTTCCCTCGTAAGGGAATCCATCAATTCGCATATTCATCCTTACTACCAAACATAGCCTAGAGCACATCTGTCTCTAGAGTCTAAACTTGAATCGCATCCAGACCTAAATCACATCGAGACTCTAGACGCATCTCTCGACTTCCCAATCATTATGACAAAGGTTAGTAGTGGTAACCCTAAATTCCACATGAACAAAAAATTTAGGCTATTTTTAATTTCGCTACCCTTGGAATTAATTTTTTTATTTTTTTTTATTTTGAAGTTTGGCACGGGTTTGTTTGCGAAAATTGTGGTCCGAATGTTTTTAACATCTTCGAAAGGAATATTACAAAAACCATGTGTTTCTATTCTTTTTCTTGTTAGCGGTTCGATAGTTTAATAATTTTGTATCCTGGTCCTCAATCGTAGTTTGGAATTTGGTCCTATAGTTCCGATTGTAGATATTTTTGCATTTGCCCAGTTTGTTCGAAATTTGGTTGGATAGTTAATCTTTTTGTGGGGTTTGAAATTTGGGAGGGTGTCTTGTGAATAATATCATAGCCTTGTTGGGTTTATCTTGACGGGCAACTCTTACACCATTGATTACCAGTAAGCAAATTTAATTTGATTATGTCTTTGTTACAATATTGTTAATAAACTTACTATCTTCAAGTGAATCACTTTGAACAAAAGAGAATAGGCTGAGGCCGCCGGAAAATTGGTAAAGACAGTTTCTTTTGAACTTGTATTTGCATCTTCAAAAAAATACAATGTAATCAAGCAACAAGACCTCTTTTATTCTCGTGCACGTGGGCTAAACATACCGACCTGATAAAATAAGCAAACCTCATACCACGCATATTCGTAATCAAATAACACAAACAATAGAGGCCTTGCCCATAATGAGATACAACGAAGGCCTTAACAATGAGAAACATTATCAAAATTGGAAAATAACACATCTATTCCACCCAATGCGCACCTAACATCTTAGCCATGAAGCTGTATCTATCCGCAGCTTCGTCAATCTGTCAATGAAAAAAGAAAACTTGTAAATATTGGAGAAGTGTAGTCTTAGAATGGAAGAAAGTATAGAAAGTTAAGCAACCATTTTCTTGGTTGGACGACCAGCTCCATGTCCGGCTTTGCACTCTATGCGACCAATAATTGGATTCGACTGAGGGCTCTTCTCCAAGCTCGTGCTTAGAACGTGTTGCATGGTCTGTTCAAGTAGTAAGAGTTGTAACTTTATAATACATGAAGGATCGGGATTTAGTACTACAAGAACAGAACTAACCGCCAACAGTTTCAAGGAATGCAATGGTACAACCCGATCGTCGTGATCAGCGGTCAACAACATGGTAGGTGGGTACTGGCAAGGTTTATCAGAATGCTCTTCCCACGGTCTCCCCACATTATGTAGAGGAGAGTACCTATGATTAATTTATATACGACGGAAAAACATCAAATGATGACATTCTTAAAACATACTTCTAACAAAACAATTTCATAGACTATTGGTGTACTATTACACTTGATGTTTAAGGACAAATTACCCAAAAAAAAAAAAAAAACCCTCCTTTAAACTTCAATATTGAATACATTTTCTACAAAGTTAGGGATTCAACTCATGCCTTCACACAAGAGGAGACCTCATATAAAGGAGGTCGTACAGCCGAAACTTTTTTTTTTGGGACAAGTTGAGAGCTTCTTATAAAACACTGTCTCTCCATTTAATTATTGAATCACTGAAATCTCTTTATTTTTAAACTGTCTTGAAATAAAATCAGTAATTTTATGTTATTATACAGCTTTAAAAGTAACTTCTTATATAATTTACCAAGCACTATATTTCGATTTTACCATCACCAACAATTAAAAATATTGTTTATCAAGCCTGCACAAGATTTTTAACTAATGTAGTTCTTTTCCTCGAGTAAAGTTGGAAGAAATTATTTGATAAAAGTATATCTATCACAATTTTATGCGAGAACTGAAAGCAGCATAAGATAAAGATGTGTTTTTCTTGCAATCCACGTTGCAAGCAGCCTAAAAAGAAAGAAAGTAATTACTTACTTAATAAGCCAATGGAACTCATCTTCCTTGTCCGAGCAACCATAATCTGAAGTCCATGCATGGCCTAGAGAGTAAAACATGATAAGATCATGAATTTGATGTTATGAGGAAACTCAAAAAGTATTAATGTATACACGAACCTATTGTGAACTTGTGGAATCGCAGCATGTCCATCACACCAACATGAGCCAGAGCACATCCGTAAAGATCAGGTCTCTGTGTAGGAACAAAGCTATTGACATCACTCACAATCTTCTTTACAAGATAAAATAAAAAAATTAAAAAAAAAAACAGTAGTAAAAACTAATAGAAGTTTAGCAATGTCAGACCTGGTTTATGCACGCCCCAACAAGAAGGCCACCATTACTTCCACCTTCTATGCACAATTTGTTGGGTTGAGTGTAACCAGTGGCTATGAGATATTCGGCAGCAGCGACAAAGTCGTCAAAGCAATTCTGCTTCTTTGCAAGGGAGCCCGCTTTGTGCCATTCCTCTCCATACTCTCCACCGCCGCGAATGTTTGCTATGCAGAAAACAGCCCCCAAATGTCTTGTGAGAACTATTCGACTCACACTGAATGATGGTGTTATATTTATGTTAAAACCACCATATCCATATAACAAACACGGGTGTGATCCGTCCAAAGGAATATTCTTTCTTGCAACAATAAACATTGGTATCTTGGTTCCATCTTTGCTGGGGAAAAATACCTGGACGTGGAATCATAGAAAAAAAAAAGACAAGCAAAGAAGCAGGAAGATCATTACATTTCGTAAATCTTATTAGGAAAAAAGAATATAAATATCACACGATGTCAACCTTAGCAAAATGTAGAAAATTAGAATACTGATAAAATCGAAGGAGATATGTTTGAGATAAATCAATTGGTAGGAATAGATTACCTGATCAGCATGGAAATCTGACCGGACAAACCCAGGAACAGAAATTTCACGAAAAATCTTCATTTCTGGATTTTCGGAATCTAAATTGCACTGGTAGATTATACCGGGGGTGAGAAAGCTTGTAAACCCAATAAACACAATCTTGTCTTCACGTCTCGCCGATATTCCGTGCACAGTGCCAATTTCAATAGGTAATTGATGAATCAACGAACCTGTACTCAGGTCCCTTATCTGCAGAACGTACTTTACATCGCTCAAATAACTCACAATCATCTGATTGCCATTCACCGCACATGCAGATTCAAGGACGTCATTTTCAGCTTCTGCAAGGACATCTGTCCAAACTGTTGGTTGTTTCAGATCTACCCTTACTAACTTATATTTGGGAGCATCTTTATTGCTCAGAAAAGTAAACACGGTGTCGTCATTTGCAATGGCTTGATACTGTGCCTTAAACTCATCAATAACCTTTACAAATGGAAGTAGATCATTCTTCCCCTTGAAGCCTTCAAGTCCATTCGGAAGTGCAGACATGTCACAGTAGTAGAATTTGTTGACTGGGTCACAGCCCTCACTAATATACAGAAGGATATACTGCAATAGAAAAGCAACATATATCGACACAGAATATTAGCCTTCACATCCACGCTAAAAGCATTTACCTTATTTTAATTAGGCAATCATACGTACATATCAGTCTTATAAAGTATACAATGATCACTCAAGATTACATCATTTGTCAAGTCAAAGCATTTTCAGTGAGTTTCTGAGAAGCTTTAAAATGCATTGGTCTTGATTAGTCATGTACGTTGAAGTTAGAAATAAATAACTAGAGAGACAAAATGTATTACCTTCCCATCATCTGTAACACTACCGCTAAATAAGTGTTTAGGGTTTTCAGGATCTTTCCAGCATAAAATATCTTCAGACTGGTCTGCACCCAAGAAATGATAATACAATTCATGATAAAGGTTGGCATTTGTCTCCGTCCCAGCATCTACATCTTCATCTCCTTCCCTGATGTAAAATAAAATCATCATTAGTATCTGTTTAAACAACAAATGGAAGTTGGTATATTTTTAAAAAAATCACTAGAATTAAATGATATTTCAAAAATAACATATACATAATGCTAAGTAAAGATTAATTCAAGTACTTTGGAGGTGGGTAGCGGCTATAGAAAAAACCCTTGCCATCACGGGTCCAACTAATACCAGAAAATTTAACCTGAAATACCATGGGTTTAAGTCGTCAATACTTAAACAAAGTTAAAGCACTTAATTTGTGGCCTCTCAAATTAACTGAATAAAAAAAACTCACCCATGAGAGAGTATCAGCCTCAACCCTCTTGTCCTCTATATGCATGACCTTCATTGTGACCCAATCACTACCACTTGTACTGAGTCCGTACGCCATGTATTTAGCATCCTTGCTTACTGAGAGTGAACTCAGAGCAACAGTCCCATCTTCACTGAGTGAATTCGGATCAAGCAAAACCTCTGGCTCTCCTTCTAAACTTTCCTAAAATTAGACAATTCAACGGAAGTAAGACTCGGCAATGCATTTCATGACCCAAAACCAATGTCAGATACGAACTTGAACATATAAAACGTCTTGAGCTTGAAGACCGGTGTTGTGGTAGTAGAAGAATTTGTTTCCACGCTTGAAAGGTGGATCATAACGAGGATGATCGAACAGCTTCGTGATTTTGTCACACAGCTTGTCCCTCGTGTCACAAACTTGGAGCACGGACTGAGTCAGCTCCACTTGTTTATTCACAAACTCTTTCGTTTCTTCAGAGTCAGGATCTTCAAGCCTGAACAGAAAATACAATCTGGTCAATTTGATAGGAAACCAGAATTAAAATCTCAGAACTAGCAAAAACAACGACATATCGATGTATCTACGAGCGATGAAGATAATCTCTTTTGTTTACGCGCGAGTAAACAAAAAGAGCGATGGAAAAAAATTGTTTCCCAAGAAAACTATGAAGAAAATGAGAACTAAGATTCGATAAACACTTTTCTTCTTAATAAAAAGTCAAAAGTCAAGTCAAGAAACGGTTGTTACCATCGATACGGATCGGCGATCTTGACACCGTGATAGTCATCGACAACGGACTCGTCTCTGCGAGCGATAGGGTATTGCAGTGACTCGGCGAGCGCAGATAGAGAACCCATCGGGGCTCTAGGGTTTGACAGAGACGAAGAAGTAGAGAAAACAGAGCGACGAGATTTGAAATACGAGTCCAAAGGCGGTTTGGGAGATGTGAGAGTGGGAGCGGATGAGTATTTATAAGAGGCTATTAATGGTAGAGGGACGCCGCGAGATTTGGGAATTTGCGATATAATAGCGCTTGCGTGGCGAGAATATGATGTTAACATATGGTAGATTCGTCGATGGTGCGATTCTGTTGCTACTATGTTGCCATTGTGTCTGTATGTTGTCATCATTTAATTTTGTCACCCTATGAAAAACTCCACTTTTCTATATAATCCAATGTTGTTTTTGTCTTTCAAAATTTGTGTACTATAGAAGTGCGAAAGCTTAAGTCTCACTGGGCTTATGCTACGAGCCTCTAATTCTCGAGAGCACATATTCTTTCATGAGACGATCGATCTGAATAAGGTTCATTTGAAGCGGAAAAGCCTCGAGAAATATTTGAAAACGTGAGGTTAATGAAAAAACGTAGGATGCACGAAGTAAAGTCAAGAAGATGCATCGGGCAGTCTGTAACAACCATAAAAATAAAGAACAATTAACTCGTGTGATTTGTAGTTGTTCAACAAAACTTATCACCGGATACATATAAATTTTTATCACGCAACATGCTCTTTCTTTGTTCTAAATAGGTTCGTATCGTCTGAACATAGATGGAATATGAACAATTGATTTACATGAACAAATGTATGTGTTCGTGGTGGTTGTTCTTTTGCTGTTTTTTCTTTGTTGGTTTATGATTGAAAATAGTATATCTTACATCTTTGAAAATAAACTTTTGTTGTATAAATAGTGTTTGAATTTTTTTAGAAAAATAAAGTTGATGTATAATTTTTAACTTCGTTTTACAATACTTTGAGATCAACTATAGTTATTAAACGAATTTATTTTACAATCTTTTATAGATATTTGCATTTACATTCACATAGAGAGTGATGGAAAAATTGAAAAATGTAGTTACTCTAGGAAATTGATTGGAGTTAGTGTGGTCAAGAGATTTACAATTGAAAGAAAGCGCCAAATTTTCAAAATTGGTAGATACAATTTAGAGGAAATGGCAGCAAAAATACCCAATTGTTAAAAAAGACTCATTGTTAAAAAGTGGTGTGAAAAGTAACTAAAGTTGAGAATTTCATTCCCCATTAAAACTTATGCCGTTAAAATTGATGGTAATACACGTGTCAACATCTAATATTTTTGACAAAATTTAAAAATAAATAATTATTTGATACACGTGTCAACATCTAATATTTTTGACAAAATTTCAAAATAAATAATTATTTTTTATTTACAAAATTAAAAAAAAAGTTTTTTTTCTCTCTCTCTCTCTCTCTCTCTCTCTCTCTCTCTCTCTCTCTCTCCATTGGCGAACACCAAATTCGACCAAAAAATACCAAATTCGAATCAAACCTTTTAACCTCACCACCACCATCCTCAATTCACCTCCCATCAAAACCCAAATGACCAAAATAGCCTCGGTCCCTTCGTTTGGCCGGATTTTGAGATCCAAGAGTATTACAGTGATATTGGGCAGCGACAAGATTCAAGAGATCAGAGAGTTAAGAAACTTGTAGCGATGTCAAAAACGATCAAATTTCTCATTTTCGTTGTCGAAATAAAAGGGTAAAATATTTCTTTTTTGTTTTTGTATTGTTGGTTCTTTCGATTTGGCGGAGCTCGCTGGAGATTCATTCTCGAACTTCTATTGGGATCACGCCGCAGAAACGATGCTTCAACCTCCGAGAAATGCCTATCGTCCGTTTTCGGCCTCCAATTCCAGTTAATCTCACGAATCAGAGAGAAGGCGCTGAGTTCGCCGTAGGTCGCGACATTCGTCAAGAGGCTCTATTTTTTCCATTTACTACTCTGAGAGAGAGAGAGAGAGACCTTCACGAAACCTTCAATCGGAGACGGCGTGATTGTTGCCAGTACTGATTTGATAAAAAGGCATCATAGCTCGACCTCCGGTGGCATTTGGTTGGCGGAGATCAGATGTCGAGAGGGGATGGTGGTGGTGTTGCGAATTAGACATCCTTAAAACTGTTGCGGAAAATAAATAAATACGCTAACATGCTAATTATTTATACGATTATATAAACTAAATCTAGATTTGAAGATTTGAATAGAATATAGCTAGATTTGAGAGAGCGATTCAAGCAACCGATTAAAAGACGAGTTTTCAGATTACTTACATATTTGGCTATTTGCTACTGACTCTGTAATCGAGTTCTTCAAGATCTTTTCTGAGCTCCAATAACTCGATCTTCTGGATTTAGCTCCGATCTTCACTTCGGGAACGACGACAAGACTCTCGTTGTTTGGATTTCTAGAGATGATACCGTAATCTTCCGAAACGTAAGCTCGGGATGGAATAAGAAGAAAGTGTGGGCTCACTCGTTATCTCACAACGACTCTGATTTAGAGATTCATGTCGTGTCTTGTTTTTGGGAAAGGATTCATGAATTCCGAGGGAGAGTGAGAGAAAAGAAATTCGTCGACGTGATTGGCGAATTTCGCTAATGTGCTTGTGGGTCTATTGTGTTCTCCTTGTTAGAAATTCTTGCCCACGAGAAGATACTTATGTAAATTCTAGTTGAAATTATTAATAAAATAAAGTTTGACATTTATTATCTATTTGAATTGAAAGCGTTATTTCTTATTTAATGAGATTTATTAAACATTCATTATTCCATAGCCTCCGTATCTAACTGAGTCACGTACTGGGCACCTGAGTTCGGGCGGTGTGCTAAAACATGGTTGATGACTGATATACGCCTGGAAAACTGTATCTAAAGTCATATATGTGGAACACATAGGTGAAGGCTGATCACTATGTGGGAGCATTCTACACTTGTGGTAAGTGTACGATTTGGACAGGTCTTGGTGTAGATGTGTCGTTTAAGGACCGTTACGACACACTAACCGAGGCCACTATGATGGTCACAGTGAGACTTGATCTAAATCCTGAAGTGATCATGGCCACTGGGTTATGTTATTGAGCTCTTTGACTCATTCGCTAAAAGGCTATTCATGCTAATCACAGCTTATGTCCTGGGAGTTTTCTCAGAGTATAATTCGAGTGGGAAATGATTTACAGATACAGAATCCAGCCTTCCTGAAAGAAGGTTAATGTTCTCTCACCTAAGGGTTGATTCTAGAACCGATAGATTGCGCGTACTTTCGAAGTAAGTAACGTTCGAAAGAATCTTGCGCTAGGGAAGCAACAATGCTTAGGGCTGATATGTATCAAGGGAAGTATAACGGAATAAATTGACTTCTCTCGATACGGGTTGAACCTGGAGAATCTTGATCACGAACTGACTATATCAGTGGACACTCGTCACGATGAGTAAATATAATTCTAGTATAAAGGAGAGTTCAGTCTTGGCTTACAAAGTGGAGTATTTGACCAAGATTAAACGAATCGATGGAAAAAGAGAAAGGACTATTTCGTCTTTTTCGTCGGATTTGTTAAGCTTCTATTACTAGGTCCATAGTCCCCGATTCGGCTCTGATAAAGGCGGATAAGAACTTTCGTATAATAATGTTTATCATTATTCATCTCACTTGCTGTAATTATGATTAACAATATTAATTCTGGAAAACGGGTATTCGCAGAATTAAATAAATATTTATGGTAGAATTGTTTATTTATTGTTTGATCAAGTAAATAAATAATTATTAATTATTTGTTTATTGTTGGACCAAGTAAATAAATGATTAATTGAGTTTTAAGCAATTGGGCCTTGCACACATGGAAAAGTCGAAATAGGGTTTATGGCACTAGGATTTGCGCAAATCTCCTTGGCCGTGTGCCATCAAGTTCGACAATTTCAAATTGGTATTTACCAATATTTTCTCTTTAGTTGTTTAAATAAAGGAGAGAGAATAATATAAGATATTGTCCTATATTCTCTCCTTATTTAAAGGAAAGTATTTAGGAGAATATATGAGAATATTTTTAAAGGGAAATAATATATTCTCCTTTATTATCTCACTAAATAAAATATTCTCTATTTAAATAGAGAATAATATCCCATAGATATTGATATGATGGATGAGAGAAAAAGTAGGATTCACTTGTTGAGATCCAATGACCTAGATTTAATCCACTAGTGTGAACACAATAAAATGAAATAAAATATTCTGGAAGGTTCAATGAATATCTCATTTTACTACTATAAATAGGGGTTCATGAGAAGGCAAAAATAAGCAATTTTTTTGAGAAAAATTCGTGCATTCCAGCCTCCCTTGGCCGTGCACTTCTGCCTCTCCTCTCCTCGGAAATTCGTTTCCATTCTTAGTAAAATAAGAGAGAGATCTCGAAACACCTAGTTTCGTGATCTAGTGAGATAAAGACTGTGCCCACTCATCTTTCTTATTTGCCTCGGAGATTACGTTTCGGAAGACTAAGGTGTCATTCTCGCGTCCTTCATCAAGACGACGCAAAGAGTACACGATTGGTTTAGGAGCGTTCTGTAGTTGAACCGAAAATCAATGTAAGTGTTCGTTTACTCTTAAATCGGTTGCTTGACATATATGCTCTCGTATAATTTTAATTAACGTAAATCTAGATCTTGTCATATAATCAATGAATTAATTAGTTCATGATTAGCGTAATTAATTATTTTTCCGCATTAATATGGTTATATGGGGGAATCATCCCCAACAAGTGGTATCAGAGCTAGTCGATTTACTTAATTAATTGATTCATTCATGTGATTAAATTTAATATGGTTTGAATGAATTTATATTTTGATATGAAGTTCATTATGATTATGTGAATTGTGATTTGTGGTTGATCGTAGAATTTTTTATTCTCGCTTTTCTAGTTTTTTTTGTACACCCGAAATTCAAAGGGTATAAGATTTTTTGTAAATATTTTATTATTATTATTGTTGTAATCCGACGAGCGACGTTCTTGATCATGACGATCGGCGAGAGACGATACGGACACACAACGAAGAAGCATGACGGACGAAGAAAACCTCAACGACTACGCCACAAGAAAACTTGTCACAAAATTTTGTGACAAGTCTCGGCCGTCCTCTTCGTGCCGGGCCGCGCCCTCGTGGCGGCGGCGGTCCGGTGCAGCCTCAAGTCTAATCTTGACCTAGGTCAAGATTAGAGGATTCGTCCGGGCCTCAGCCCGGAAACCCTAGTGGGCCCACGGGCCCACTCATTAAAAAAAAATTAGAAAAATTAAATAATTTGATATTGATTTATTTTTCTAAAGGACATAAGAATGGACCCAATTGAATCCATGGGCCAATATGATTGGGCTCATCTTGATTTACTTTATAGAATCAAATAGGAAACGATCAACACAAATCAAACCATGCTTGCTATGCTTGTTTATTTAATTGCTTTGCCATGCTTGTATGCTATAACTTAGATCATGTATCGTATGTTAATGGTTGTCATGGGCTTTCATTCATTAAAATTGTCTAATTGGATTAGGATAGTTAATTAATGTATGAGTTGAACGGATCGGAGAGTTTTGTCACCA
The DNA here is from genome assembly GCF_054948205.1 of Urtica dioica subsp. dioica. NCBI lineage: Eukaryota > Viridiplantae > Streptophyta > Magnoliopsida > Rosales > Urticaceae > Urtica > Urtica dioica. The sequence continues at coordinate 12,113,217 of NC_142762.1, forward strand.
AGCCGATAAGAGGCTAAGCTGAGAGGTACTTAAGAAGACCTAGTGTCTCACCTTCTCTACTGGGAGCTTTTCCGTGAAGGAATACTATTAGGATAATCAAGACTAGAATGTCACATAATTCCTAGTCACTAAGCTATATCGAAACTTATTGTTTTTAAGGGTAGCTTAGAATCACTCGAGGTTTTAATATGATTTAGTAAACACGAGTGTATCACCTAGATTAAAGTAAATGCTAGGAAATTAAAATACTTAAAGTATAATGAGTCTTAGGCCTCCAACATTGACACAACACCGTGAGGATGAAAGATCCCCTCGTGACCGGCGGTTTTCTAAACATGGTGGTCAGTTCCATTCGGAAGGACTTTTCTGATTCCAATACCAAGGTTGTGTCTCTGACAATAGGTGGGAGGGTTGATCTCTGCGTGTACTAGTTACGCTAGTGCGTATGGGCTAGATTTCTTTCACTGAAATATTGGGTCGACTCATGCATGAACCAACCGGTGGTTGCTCATGTGGCCAACGATTCCTATTAAAATGGTAGTTAGTGAGCATAGTTATGAAGGTACATGAACTGTGATTGTTCAATAATCTGATATGGTTCTCATTTTCACTCGGTGCACTCCGTTACGTCACCAGAGTGATTAGGACTGTGACTATTAGTCGAATTACCTTGGAATATAAAAAACTGGGTCTTTTAAATCTTTAGTATTTTTCCCCGTGCTTATGCATTATGTTTTTTATTTCCTAAATTTATATGATGAATGTTTTTTCTTTTCAATAGTAATTTATGTACTTGTATTTTATTAATTTCAGCATGACTTCGAATTATAATCTCTTGAAGTATATTATGGATAACAAAATAAAGTCTGGTGAATGCGCAGTTCTCTATATGAGAAACATGTCGGATTGGATGAATCAAGCCGCCTTCGGGGGAACAAAGATTGATGAGGCAACTCGGGTTGAAATTATTCTGAGTTCACTCGCCGAGGAATACGCCGACTTTGTCATTTACTTTTGTGGTTATGGCCCGGATTATAAGATGACGAAGTTTCAAAGCGAACTTCTTTCTTGGCGTGATGGTTTGATAGAGTATGCTTACCATCAGGTGCAACCGAGTCTAGCACCACAGCCTCGTCCACCTTCACCAGAAGATTTACCATTAGAGAATGTTCTCGTAATGGAAAAGCCATCACTTATAGTGATTCCTGATGATGATGACATCAGCCCTGAGTCGTGTGAAGGTAATGTACCATTCACTCACTTACATGTATTAGAAGCATTATATGCTGGAGATTCTCTCTCGTCCTGGATAATTGATTCGGGGACAAGTAATCATGTTTGTACAACCTTACATGTGTCTGACTCGTGGGAGGAACTGAGTGGAGACGAACTACAGCTTAGAGTGGGGAACGGAGAGTCCGTCACAGCTAAAGCTTTAGGAATAGTTCGACTCCGATTCGGAAATAAATATTTGATATTAGATTCAGTTTATTTTATACCTGGGTTTCGTAGAAACCTAATTTCAGTTTCTGAATTACTTAAACAAAAATTTTCTTTATCTGTGAATGAGAAAACTATGAGTGTTTCTTTAGATGGAAGATTAATATGTGATGCCTTATTATATAATGGTTTATATGTATTAACTCTTGAAATTAAATGTTCATTTAATGCTGAAATGTTTAAAGTAGCTAAACCCACATCTAATAAGAAAATTAAACTGTCTAGTGATGAACAAACCTATTTATGGCACTTAAGACTTGGTCATATAAATATAAAGAGGCTAGAGAGGCTTTCAAGGCTTGGGCCGTTGAAACACCTTCAAGTGGGAACTCTGCCTGTTTGTGAATCCTGTATTGAAGGAAAAATGACAAAGCGATCTTTTGCTGGAAAAGGATTAAGAGCCACCGAACCTCTGCAACTTGTTCACTCTGACGTCTGTGGACCAATGAGTGAAGCTGCGAGAGGCGGTTATGAATACTTCGTCACATTCACTGACGACTATTCTAGATATGGTTTCATTTACCTAATACAACGAAAATCTGAAACTTTTAGTAAGTTCAAAGAATTTCATGCTCGTGTTGAAAACCAATTGGGTAAGACTATTAAGACCTTTCGATCGGATCGGGGAGGCGAGTTCTTAGACACTGAGTTCACCGATTACTTGCTTGAGCATGGGATTGAGTCGCAATTATCGGCTCCTGGTAACCCTCAACAAAATGGGGTTGCTGAAAGGAGAAATAGAACTCTATTAGACATGGTAAGATCCATGATTAGCTACTCTTCACTTTCAACATCTTTCTGGGGTTATGCATTGAAGACTGCCATGTATATCTTAAATCAAGTTCCTTCAAAATCTGTATCCGAAACACCCAAAGTACTATGGAATGGAGCACCTGAAGGTTTGCGTCACTTCCGTATTTGGGGTTGTCCCGCTCATGTCTTGAAAAAGAAATCGAGCAAGCTGGAACCAAGAACAAACGTTTGTTTCTTTGTTGGTTATCTAGAAGGGACAAAAGGAGGTATATTTTATGATCCTATTGATAGGAAAACATTCGTTTCAACTCATGCTACTTTTCTTGAAGATGATTATGTTAAAAGTCATAAACCTCGAAGTACAATTATACTCGAGGAAACTGTTAGACCAACCCCGAAGACTAACGTCCAAGGGAATCCATCTCCACCTACAATTGTTGTGAGAGTGGGAGATGAAGAAGAAAACACAAACGTTGGTCCAAGTGCTACATTGCCTCGTCATAGTGGGAGGGTCTCTAGAGAGCCAGACCGATATCTTGGTTTTGAAGCAAACGTCGTTGCCTTGGATGCGAACGACGACGACCCCGTGTCATTTAATGACGCCATGGTCGACTTGGACAAAGAAAAATGGCTAGAAGCCATGGATCTAGAGATAGAGTCTATGCACTCGAACTCAGTCTGGACTCTTGTAGATGCACCCGAACAAATTAGATCGATTGGGTGCAAGTGGATATATAAGAGGAATAAATGAGCTGATGGACAAGTCGAAACCTTTAAGGCTAGACTTGTGGCTAAGGGTTTTACCCAAAGAGAAGGAATCGACTACGACGAAACCTTCTCTCCTGTAGCCATGTTTAAATCCATCAGAATTCTTCTGGCCATTGCCGCTCATTACGATTATGAGATTTGGCAAATGGACGTAAAGACGACATTCTTGAATGGCTATCTGGAAGAAGAAATCTATATGGCTCAACCAGACGGATTCATAGAAAAGGGTCAAGAGCACAAGGTTTGCAAATTATTGAAGTCCATTTATGGACTCAAGCAAGCGTCTAGATCCTGGAACCAAAGGTTTGATGAGGTGATCAAGACCTATGGTTTCGAACAAAACCTTTTCTGAGCCTTGTGTTTACAAATACTAGAAGAAAGTAGTTGTTTTCTTAGTCCTTTATGTAGACGATATCCTCCTTATAGGAAGCGATATTAAAGTAATGTCTGACATAAAGGAGTGGCTGGCAAAGCAATTCCAAATGAAGGATTTGGGGAATGCTGCTTTTGTTCTAGGAATCCGAATCATTCGTGATAGGAAGAACAAACTACTAGCTCTGTCTTAAGGTACTTATATAGATAAGGTACTTTCTCGCTTCTCGATGCAAAATTCCCATGGGGTGTTGTTGCCAATTCGTTCAGGAAAGTTCCTGTCAAAAGAGCAGTGTCCTAAGACACCGCAAGAAGTGGAGGATATGAGTCGAGGTCCATATGCCTCAGCAGTTAGGAGTCTGATGTATGCCATGTTATGTACTAGACCCGACATATGCTATGCAGTGGGAGTTGTTAGTAGATACCAGTCAAACCCTGGTCAAGAACATTGGGTAGCTGTTAAGCATATCCTAAAATATTTTAAGAGAACTAGAGACATGATGCTTGTATACACAAGTAATGACTTGGTGATACAAGGATACACTGACTCTGATTTTCAGGCAGACCGTGACATGTTGAAGTCAACGTCTGGGTCAGTGTTCACTCTCAATGGAGGAGCAATTGTCTGGAGAAGCGTTAAGCAATCTAGTATCGCAGACTCTACTATGGAAGCTGAATATATTGCAGCTTCCGAGGCAGCCAAAGAGGCTGTTTGGCTTAAGAATTTCTTAGCCGAACTGGAGGTAGTTCCTAACATGAACGAGCCTGTGCAACTCCACTGTGATAACACTGGAGCCATCGCAAACTCGAAAGAACCTCGCAGCCATAAGAGAGAAAAGCATATAGAGCGAAAATACCACCTTATAAGAGAAATAGTTCGAAGAGGAGACGTGGCAGTCGTGAAGATCTCGACGTTGGACAACATCGCTGATCCAATGACAAAGGGACTATCTGAACATGTGTTCATGAAACACGTGGGAGGAATGGGCCTTAGATACCTGCCATATCTTCTCTAGGTCAAAGTGGGAGATTGTTAGGAATTCTTGCCCACGAGAAGATACTTATGTAAATTCTAGTTGAAATTATTAATAAAATAAAGTTTGACATTTATTATCTATTTGAATTGAAAGCGTTATTTCTTATTTAATGAGATTTATTAAACATTCATTATTCCATAGCCTCCGTATCTAACTGAGTCACGTACTGGGCACCTGAGTTCGAGCGGTGTGCTAAAACATGGTCGATGACTGATATACGCCTGGAAAACTATATCTAAAGTCATATATCTGGAACACATATGTGAAGGCTGATCACTATGTGCGAGCATTCTACATTTGTGGTAAGTGTACGACTTGGATAGGTCTTGGTGTAGATGTGTCGTTTAAGGACCGTTACGACACACTAACAGAGGCCACTATGATGGTCACAGTGAGACTTGATCTAAATCCTGAAGTGATCATGGACACTGGGTTATGTTACTGAGCTCTTTGACTCATTCGCTAAAAGGCTATTCATGCTAATCACAGCTTATGTCCTGGGAGTTTTCTCAGAGTATAATTCGAGTGGGAAATGATTTACAGATACAGAATCCAGCCTTCCTGAAAGAAGGTTAATGTTCTCTCACCTAAGGGTTGATTCCAGAACCGATAGATTGCGCGTACTTTCGAAGTAAGTAACGTTCGAAAGAATCTTGCGCTAGGGAAGCAACAATGCTTAGGGCTGATATGTATCAAGGGAAGTATAACGGAATAAATTGACTTCTCTCGATACGGGTTGAACCTGGAGAATCTTGATCACGAACTGACTATATCAGTGGACACTCGTCACGATGAGTAAATATAATTCTAGTATAAAGGAGAATTCAGTCTTGGCTTACAAAGTGGAGTATTTGACCAAGATTAAACGAATCGATGGAAAAAGAGAAAGGACTATTTCGTCTTTTTCATCGGATTTGTTAAGCTTCTATTACTAGGTCCATAGTCCCCGATTCGGCTCTGAAAAAGGCGGATAAGAACTTTCGTATAATAATGTTTATCATTATTCATCTCACTTGCTGTAATTATGATTAACAATATTAATTCTGGACAACGGGTATTCGCAGAATTAAATAAATATTTATGGTAGAATTGTTTATTTATTGTTTGATCAGGTAAATAAACAATTATTAATTATTTGTTTATTGTTGGACCAAGTAAATAAATGATTAATTGAGTTTTAAGCAATTGGGCCTTGCACACATGGAAAAGTCGAAATAGGGTTTATGGCACTAGGATTTGCGCAAATCTCCTTGGCCATGTGCCATCAAGTTCGACAATTTCAAATTGGTATTTACCAATATTTTCTCTTTAGTTGTTTAAATAAAGGAGAGAGAATAATATAAGATATTGTCCTATATTCTCTCCTTATTTAAAGGAAAGTATTTAGGAGAATATATGAGAATATTTTTGAAGGGAAATAATATATTCTCCTTTATTATCTCACTAAATAAAATATTCTCTATTTAAATAGAGAATAATATCCCATAGATATTGATCTGATGGATGAGTGAAAAAGTAGGATTCACTTGTTGAGATCCAATGGCCTAGATTTAATCCACTAGTGTGAACACAATAAAGTGAAATAAAATATTCTGGAGGGTTCCATGAATATCTCCTTTTACTACTATAAATAGGGGTTCATGAGAAGGCAAAAATAAGCAATTTTTTTGAGAAAAATTCGTGCATTCCAGCCTCCCTTGGCCGTGCACTTCTGCCTCTCCTCCCCTCGGAAATCCATTTTCATTCTTAGTAAAATAAGAGAGAGATCTCGAAACACCTAGTTTCGTGATCTAGTGAGATAAATGTTGGAATTGATCTAGGGTTTAAGAAAAAAATTTAACGCTTTGGTAAGCGGCGGAATTTTAAAAATTTTCTTTTAACAAGTAAAACGTTTTTACTAACCTAGACAAAGAGCAAGCACATGTAAATAAAAACTATTATGAGCATAAAAGATTACTAACTTTTTGGAAGATTGAACGTTGAGAAGCTTTTGGAAAATTGCAACGTTCGTCTCCTCCTTCGCAGCACGTCTCTCTTCTTTCCTCGGCAACTCGAGCAACCATGAAAGTTTCTATCATTAAATCACTCGAGAGAAAAGGAATTAGTGAGTGGGCACTTTTAAACACGACGACTCAAGAACAAGTCTTAGAGTCGAAGAGCTAAAACACTAGGTCAAATGTGGACCTAGGTGCCAAAACAAAAACGAAATTGACTAGACAGAGAGAAAGAGAGGAGTCGGCCAAGCTAGAGAGAGAACACTACTTCAAATATGGGCATCAGGTGCGACAAAAGTCGCACCTGATGCCCACAAAGTCGCACCCGATAGTTCTATCGGGTGCGACTTTAGGTGCGTCTAAGTCGCACCTAATAGTCCGCAGCTAATACTATTGGGTGCGACATGTCGCACCTAATAGTATATACTATTAGGTGCGACTTATCGCACCTGAAGTCGAACCTATTTTTCCGTTGGAAATCAAGAATAAGGCGGGAATTTGACTTTTGGGTGCGACATGTCGCACCCAATAGTCTTCCCGCCAACATATTGGGTGCGACATGTCTCACCCAATAGTTTTCCTACCAAAACACCAAACAGTGGTTCTTTTAAAAGAGAAGTTTTTTGGATGTCAGTTTATTTAAAAGTGACTTCATTTCTTATTTCGTTTTTGAAAAAAAAAAATCAGCCAAGATTTAATCAAAACTTTTCCTTATAAATCTAGATTTCAGAAATTGATTTCACAAAAGAAGATAGAGTACATGCAACTTATGATAAATTAAAAAAATCACACGGGTCTATTTAAATCATGGATGAAATATTTTCAAGTATTTTTGCCCAAATTGAATTATATTTCACAGCTCAACAAGTAAAATAGCGTTTTATGAGGATATCCCGTCAAGTCTTCCAGGGCTTGTGTTGTTTTCACAATGACTTCGATCAAAGAAATTTTTCTTTCGTTATCGATGTACTCCTGCTGGGTCTGCAGAAAGTGCAAGATGATTCAATCTTTTTGGCTGATCCCTTCTAAGAAACCACATGCCCAATCTCATGAGCTCAATCGTCAAAACCGACTAGAATTAGCGATTGTAATGGGAACGTATAACATCATTTAATAATAATAATAACTACATAGTATTAAAAAATTGCACAGCTTTCCTTTAAGTGGATTAACTGATTTGATCTCGACAAATGTCCCTCCATATACCTCGTCAAAGGAGACCAGAATTAGTAATTGTATGAGAAAGTACTAAATACAAGCAGCACTAATACAGTAAATTAAAATAAACCTACAAATGTTATAAACACTAAATCATGATCCTTACCTGACCATGTGAATCAGAAAACACGGACCCTCACTCCTTCTTCCTCCTCGGATTTTGCGGCGTCGGTCTCACAAGAATCGAACGCTCGACAAACATAAACAGGTCAAAATAATTCCCGACAGCCTGACCCACTAGCGCTTAAGCCATCATAACTCGAGCTACAAAACTTGAAATCGATTGATTCTAGTGGAAAATGGAAGTAGACTCATGTAGCTTTCTAACGAGATATTACAAGCATATATACGACAAGAATAGCTATCTCAAAAACAGCCCGTAATTCACTGTTACAATTCTGGAAATCCCGTTTTACTGCTGCGAAACACAAACTTTGGAAATTCATAACTCATTCAATACTCAATGGATTTACATGTTCTTGGTCATTTTAGAAAGCTCATACAGTCTACTATCCATGAAAAATTATCAAAAATAAGAACTCAGATCATATCGGTCTGTCCACGTCGATTTACAGAGGCAGTTCAAACAGTTTTTCTTTTTCAAAAATTCGGCCAAATTCAAACCATAACCAAGAAATCCGAAACCAATCACCAATTTCAAGTCCTCAACATCAATAATCGGGTCCAAAGATCAACTAAACACAATCAATTGCTTAGAAATCATCCCGGAATCAAAATCCCCAAATTATGAGCTATAAACCCTAGCTCGAAAATCCATCCGAGAAAGAGACTTCCTCACCTTATTTTGTGGAATTAGATTTTCCGGCAACCACTCACTCCTTCCTCGGTGGTCGCTCTTGCTCCGGCGTCCTCGCGACTCCCGGCGAAGTCTCTTTTCCTCGGCCTGAAGCGCACGGTGGAGGATGGGTCACGGCTGGTGATGGCGCGCCGAATCCTCTTTCTTCTCTGGTTCCTGGTTCGTGAGGCTTCTCAGTCGTTCATGTGTTGTTCGTTTGGTTTGGGTTCCTGGTGGCGGTGGCTGGTCGTGCGAACCAGTGGAGGCGCGCGCGCGCGGTGTCCAGAGAGAGAAGAAGACCGGTTTGAGGACGAGCGGCGCGCGGACTTGGACGTCGGAGAAGGCTCGAAAAACTCCAGGTGGTGGTTCGGAGAAGAGAGAGGGAGGAGATGGTGGTGGCTCGGAGAAGAGAGAGGGAGGGAGATGTTAGTGGCTCGGAAAAGAGAGAGGGAGTGAGATATTTGGTGGTGGCTTGCAGAGGGAGGGAGAGTCGGAGTTTGAGAGAGAGAGAGGTTGTGAAGAAGATGAAGAAGACGAAGCTGAGTTTATAAACTAACCCTAGTAATCAGGTGCGACAAGTCGCACCTGATACTCAAATAGGTGCGACTAGTCGCACCTAAAAAAACTTTCAGGTGCGACTAGTCGCACCTGATAGTAAAAAAAAAAAATCTAAAAATTAATTCCACCTCAGACAAATGAAAAAAATGAGGGGGAGAAGTTGAGCGCCTAATTTTTTTTAGACTTTCAGGTGCGACTAATCGCACCTGAAAGTTTTCAAAACTATTGGGTGCGACTAGTCGCACCCAATACCACTTAAAATTAGCGAAATTTTTTTCTTTTCTGGAGCCCTATGAGTGCGACAAGTCGCACCTGATGCCCAATTAGGTGCGACAAGTCGCACCTAATACCCCTCCACACCAGAAAGGCTTATTTGTAGTAGTGGAACCTCTCAAATCTCTAAAACTTGGATGAATGAAATGAGAGAAACAAGGGTCCTATTTATAGGAGAAGAGTTAGCCTTGGAAAGAAGTAGTTTCCTCTTTTTTTCCAAGCATTCATGAGGAAATCTTATTTCCTCTTTTTTCCCTTGCTTTGCACGTCCAACATAGGCTTCTAGAAGCCTTGGATTTGTTTCCTCATTTAATTTTGCTTCTCTCTTGACTCTAGTTCGCCGAAATTAACTTTCCTCTTGGGGAAAATTTGTTTCCTCTTTTTCTTTTGGCAAGTATCTTCATACATTTATGCACAAAATAAACTCTCTTTTTCTCTATTGGGCTGCTCGGAATTAGTCTCCCATTCTCTTGGGTTGGACGGCCAAAGGGCTTCTAGAAAGCCTTTCTAGATTTTTCTTTACATGTTGATGACAACATAAGAAAATGCCATTGAGAATTTTCAAGTAAAATTCTATGAAATGAAATTAATCCACAAGGCCCAATGAACACATCATGGCGAAGTGATCTAGGCCATCATATGACCATGTCAAAAAATTTATTGACATTCATTTCATGCTATGTCCAAAAAGACAAATTTACCCTTTTGACAATTTTCGTAAAACTTGTCTCGTTCTTGTTTTGACTTAGCTTCTAGTTTAACTATTCCTACTCGATATAATTTGTGACAGTGACCTCATGGATCCAAATGAACAAAGCTTGAGCTAAACACTTGGACTCAAAAGTTCACAAACCTTTTCCAAGTTTAGCTTAATGCCAACTGACTCCACTAAAGAGTTGACACTGAAAATCTCTCGGTTCAAATGAATTTATTTTCTACTCAAGAATTCAACCAAATTATGATGAGCGGATCCACTGAATGTTATCTATGTTTACCCTTCATGAATATCATCAGCTAGTCGGGATTTACAAAAATTACCATTTTACCCTTCTAGCTGTTATTTCCTCAACTCCTTTGTCGCTTGTGAATAAGTTAGAAACAATGTATTGACGAGGAGCTAACAAGTCACATTGTTTCATCCAAAAGAGTCAGGACTCAATTTGGACACTGGCCAGTTCATTTATTCACACTCCAAGGAACAAAGCATGAGGTGATATACATTGCATTTCAGCAATCTTGTACATGAATTCCATATCTATGAGAACTTCACAAAGTTACTCATGACATCTTCACAACTTAGTACTTCACAAATAGGCCTTGTTCAGAATCACATAGTGAGTCCGAACTCTGACTTTCTCAAATGAGAATATGTAAGGTGTGAAATGGGATGTCTCATTTCAGGATTAAGGTAAGCACGATGCAATTCATACGTAGTGACTTCGAGACATAAGAGGTTAAATGGTTTGTTCTTATCTTGTCTCTAGAAGTGCACTGGTCAATTCAGTACCTTCGGAAGATACTTAGAAGAACTATAGAGTCTCCAACTCTCAATGCCTCATAACCAGACATCATAGATTCTTCTAACAATCATAGTGAGGTCAATAGTCCTTTGACCCTTAGATTGCGAATGTATCGTTTTAAGCAAACTACGAAGAGTTTGTTCATGCAAATCTACATTTGTCTCTTCGTAAGTCTCTTCATGAACAAACTCTTCATAGTTTGCTTAAAACGATATATTCGCAATCTAAGGGTCAAAGGATTATTGGCCTCAGTATGATTGTTAAAAGAATCTATGATGTCTGGTTATGAGGCATTGAGAGTTGGAGACTCTATAGTTCTTCTAGGTATCTTCCGAAGATACTGAATTGACCAGTGCACTTCTAGAGACAAGATAAGAACAAACCATTTAACCTCTTATGTCTCGAAGTCACTACGTATGAATTGCATCGTGCTTACCTTAATCCTGAAATGAGACATGCCATTTCACACCTTACGTATTCTCATTTGAGAAAGTCAGAGTTCGGACTCACTATGTGATTCCGAACAGGGCCTATTGGTGAAGTACTAAGTTGTGAGAATGTCATGAGTAACTTTGTGAAGTTTTCATAGATATGGAATTCATGTACAAGATTGCTGAAATGCAATGTATATCACCTCAAGCTTTGTTCCTTGGAGTGTGAATAAATGAACTGGCCAGTGTCCAAATTGAGTCCTGACTCTTTTGGATGAAACAATGTGACTTGTTAGCTCCTCGTCAATACATTGTTTCTAACTTATTCACAAGCGACAAAGGAGTTGAGGAAATAACAGCTAGAAGGGTAAAATGGTAATTTTGTAAATCCCGACTAGCTGATGATATTCATGAAGGGTAAACACTGATAATATTCTATGGATCCGCTCATTACAATTAGGATGAATTCTTGAGTAGAAAATAAATTCATTTGAACCGAGAGATTTTCAGTGTCAACTCTTTAGTGGAGTCAGTTGACATTAAGCTAAACTTGGAAAAGGTTTGTGAACTTTTGAGTCCAAGTATTTAGCTCAAGCTTTGTTAATTTGGATCCATGAGGTCACTGTCACGAATCACATCGAGTAGGAATAGTTAAACTAGAAGCTAAGTCAAAACGAGAACGAAAATGGTCAAAAGGGTATTTTTGTCTTTTGAGACATAGGATGAAATGAATGTCAATAAATTTTTTGACAAGTTCATTTGATGACTTAATGTCACTCGGCCAAATTAGAATAATTGGGCCTTGTGAATTAATTTCATTTCATAAGAATTTTATTGAAAATTCTTAATGGGCCTTTTTCGTGTTGTCATGAACAAGTGGAAAAGCTTCTAGAAGGCCTTTCTAGATTGAGATAGGCGCCCAACATACCCAAGAGAAAGAGAGAATGTTTTGTGCATAAATGTATGAAGATACTTGCCAAAAGAAAAAGAGGAAACAAATTTCCCCTAAGAGGAAATGAGGTAGGCGCCCAAGAGAAAGACAAGGCAAGGCAAGGAACAAAAAAGGAAACAAATCCAAGCCTTCTAGAAGGCTTGCCTTGGCCGAGTATGTCATAGAGGAAAAGAAGAAATTGGCTCATGAATATGTGATATTCTATAGAAGAGGAAACTACCTTATTGAAGGTGAGACCTCTCCTATAAATAGGAGCCTCATTCTTCTCATTTTTATCATTCCACATAATTTAGAGATTGAGAGCCTCTCTCTCTAGACCTTGTGGCCGCCCCTCTTCTCTCTCTCTCTAGTCAATTTCATTTTATTGTTTTGGCACCTAGGTCCTCATTTGACCTAGAGTTTAGCTCTGCGACTTCAATACTCGTTCTTAAGTCGTAGTGTTTAAAGGTGCCCACTCACTGATTCCTTTTATTTCGAGTGATTTAGTGATAGAAACTTTCGTGGTTGCTCGAGTTGCCGAGGAAAGAGAGAGAGAGACGTGCTGCGAGGGAGACGAACGTTTTCAACCTTCCGAAGGCTCATCAACGTTCAAGCTTCTAAAGAGGTTAGTAAATTTATTATGCTCATATTAGTTTTATTTACATGTGCTTGCTCTTTGTCTAGGTTAGTAAAAACTGTTTTTACTTGAAAAAGAAAATTTTTAAAATTCCGCCGCTTAACGAAGCGTTAAACTTTTTCTTTAAACCGTAGATCAATTCCAACACAAGGCCGCTCAGGCCGACGTGGTGGCAAAGACCAAGGGTTTGGAAGCCGAGGTTGGGAAGAAGGAGGCCACGATTGAGAAATGGGGCGTTCACTCGCCGAGCTGAAGAAAAAGCTGGACGTGTCCTAGGCCAAGGTGAGGAACCGGGATCGAGATCTGGCTGCCGCTTTGAGCGAACTGGCGAAGATCAAGAGGTCGGCGAATGTCGAGGAGGCTCGGGCAGTCCTGTCGGCACAGAAGGCGACTTGGCTGCGATACCTGGAGCAGATACTGAAGTATCGTGCTCAGAAGGAGAAGATGGACGAGGCCATCATCGTCCTGAGGAAGCTCGAGCAATGCCGGGGCAATAGAGAGTTGATCTCGGAGGCCCTGAAGGGGGATATTTCCGACTAGTCGGGCGAGCTCAAAGATACTGTGGATGACATCGCCCAGTACGAGGCAGATTTTACCGCCATCGCCGTTCCGGAGGTCGAGGATATTCCCTTCACTCCTTACTCTGACCATTCTCCCCTCGAGGTCCAGCCTGACTCCGCTCCTGACGCTTCTGCCGAGGTTCCTGAGCCGGAGGTTCCCCCCTTCGACGAGCATGGGTCGATGATGGGCGTGACATATGAAACCCTGAACCCGATTCCCGAGGTTGATGAGGAGGCGCAACGATTCGCCCCGTCCCCGGAATGTCCCGAAGTCTGAGCTCAGAGCTGTTCTCACCGTGATCTCGCCTTTCGTTTATCATCATCATTTTCATTATTTTTTCTTTTGTTTTTCATCATTGCTATTATTTTTATATTTTGGGCCCGGTTGTTTTGGGCGAAACTTTTACTTTTTTTTTTTAACAATTATAGGGGGCTTCGGTACCCCTATTTATTTTGGATTGCTTCTTTTGCTTACTATTAATTTTAAATGCGATTTTCATTTCTTAAATATCTGTCAAGTCTTTTAGCTCGCCAAATTATTTTAAGAGTATATGAATGTGTGTATTTTGTCCAAATCATTCAGGTCGCCCTTTCGTTCTGAGGGTTTCCATAGAATGTTACCTGGCCGAAGTCTTAATCACTTTGAGTTTTCTAAAATCTGTCAAGTCTTTTAGATCGCCGGGATCTAAAATGTTTCCCTTAAGATTTTAGGCCGAGGTCATATGGCGATATTTTCGAAGCGGCTAAGTCTTTTAGATCATCGCAGTATCTAAAATGTTTCCCCTAGGCCGGAGTCGCGTTGCCATATGTTTTTATAGTTGCTAAGTCTTTCAGATAACCGAGATCTAAAATGTTTCCCTTAGGCTGGAGTAAACAAATGAATCTTACCCGGGCGTTGTCTAGTCTTTTTAGATCGTCGAGATCTAAAAATCTTTGCTTTGTTTTTCCCGGACGAGGTCTTCTCTGATTCAGATGTCACGTGAGATGACGAGGTGAAAATTCGGATCTCGCCTTGGTCGTGAGTTATTTACAACGTGGTCCTAGGACGAGGTGTGGGCTTCAGAGCCTTTTGTTATACTTTTGCAATTGTTACCCAACGGGCGACTTGGGTTATTTTATTTTTGGGACTGTGCCTTCGCAGAGAAAGGCTGCCTACTTACCCTTATGCAGGGATCAAGTCGGTCGTAGTTCGATTCTTGCCTTTTTAGCAGTAATACTTTTTTAGATTGATCAAGTTCCATGATCTCAAAACGAGAATACCACTGAGTGTTTCGAGTTCATAGACCCCGGGATGTGCTATTTTCGTGACCCTGTAAGGGCCTTCCCAATTTGCACCGAGTTTTCCCGCATTTGCTTCGGCAGTGTTTTGGAATATTTTTCGGAGAACCAAGTCTCCTATGTCAAATCTTCTTGCATTGACGCCCTTATTGTAGAATCTGGCAATGGATTGCCTATAGAGGGATAGTCGTGCCAGGGGCGCATCCCGCCTTTCTTCCACAAAATCCAAGGAGTCGCATAGTGATTCGTTATTTTTTGACTCATCTTCAGGTGCGTGTGTCACCCTAAGGGTTTGCACCTGGTGCTCGATCGGGATGACTGACTCGACCCCGTGAACTAAGGAGAACGGGGTTTCTCCTGTCGGTCTTCGAGGACTGGTTCGGTATGCCCAGAGCACACCGAGCAATTCTTCTGCCCATCGTCCTTTCTTGGCATCGAGCCTTTTCCTTATTGAGTCTACTATAGTTCTGTTTGTTGCTTCTGCATGTACATTTCCTTGAGGATACCGTGGTGTCGACATCCTCAACTCTATGTTATTGCGGAAACAAAAAGTTCTGAATTTTTTTTATATGAACTGTGACCCATTGTCCGTTACGATCTCATGGGGGGTTCCATGCCAACAAAATATATTCTTCCAGATGAATGCGGTTACGTCGACATCTTTTATCAAGATGAAGGCGCCTGCTTCGACCCATTTGGAGAAATAATCTGTTAAGATTAACAAAAACCTTAGTGCACCGGGGGCGGGTGGCATTGGTCCCACGATGTCCATAGACCATTTCATGAATGGGTATGGAGACGAGATGGAGGATAACTCTTCCGCGGGTCTTTTTATGTTAGGTGCGTGGCGTTGGCATTGGTCGCAGCGGTGCGAATGTGCCTCGCAATCTGCCAACATGGTCGGCCAATAGTAGCCTTGCCTTTTTATTTTGATGGCGAGTGCTCTGCCTCCTGTGTGGTTTCCGCACTCTCCCTCGTGTACGTCTTCTAGGATCCGTTTTGATTCGTCCGCGCCGACGCACTTGAGGTATGGTCCTGCGAAGCTTCTTTTGAACAGGTTTCCGTCTATTACGCAGAATCTTGCGCTCCTTAGTATGAGCCTTCATTTTACCATCTTGTCGGACGGGACCGTACCAGTCGTGATGTAATGTATGATTTCATCCCTCCAATCCCCCCCTTCTATAGCTATTACTGCCGTGACAGTGATGGCTATGGAAGGTTGTTTGATTTTCTCGACTGGCATTACCCTTTTGAGGTCTGGTTCCGAGGTAGATGCCAATGTGGCCAGTGCGTCTGCAGAGATGTTTTCGCCCTTGGGGATTCGCGTTAGAGAAAATTTCTTGAATTGCGCCGCAAGGTCTTTTACGACCTTCGAATAGGCTTCCATCCGATCATCCCTAGTTTCGTATTCGAAGGAGTATTGATTTGCTACTAGCTGAGAATCGCAATAAGCATGTACTTGCTTTGCTCCCACTGCTGTGACCAATCTTAGTCCGGCTATTAGTGCTTCATATTCGGCTTCGCTGTTGGATGCAACGAAGTCGAGTCTGAATGACTGTTAGATGACCTCGCCATGGGGTGACGTCAGGTGTATTCCTACCTATGCCCCATGTTTTGATGATGCGCCATCCACTTTCAGTGTCCAAGTGCCATCATCCTCAGTCACAGATGGGTCCTCTCTTGGGAGTTCGATGAGGAAATCTGCTAAAACCTGAGATTTAGCGCAAGTCCTAATTCGATACTCAATGTCATATTCGCTTAGCTCTGCTGCCCATTTGGTCAGTCTCCCTGACTGGTTGGGGCAGTGTAGGAAACTTCTCAGCGGTTGGGTTGTCATCACTATTATGGAATGGGATTGGAAATATGGCCGGAGTTTTCGTGCTGCGGAAACTACGGCTAATGCCAATTTTTCCATGATAGGATATCGAGTTTCGGCGTCGACTAACGACTTGCTCACATAAAATATAGGTTGTTGGTCCCCTTGCTCTTCCCTGACGAGCACTCCACTAACCGCTGCCTGGGAGACGACAACGTATAGGTAGAGTGGTTCTCCCGTCAAAGGTTTTGCTAGGATCGGGGGTGTCGACAGGTATTCTTTTTATTCTTTAAATGCTTTCTCGCATTTTTCGTCCCATTCGAGTTTCTTGTTTCCCTTTAGGAGTTGATAGAATATGAGGCATTTTTCCGTGGATCGAGAGATGAAGCGATTGAGGGCGGCGATGCGGCCCGTCAGTCGCTGCACTTCTCGTCTATTTCGGGGCGAGGGCATTTCCCTTAGGGCGTTCAGTTGGTCTAGGTTTGCTTCAATTCCACGCTGGGTGACTAAGTACCCAAGGAATTTCCCAGATGACACCCCGAAGGAGCATTTAGCAGGGTTCAGCTTCATTTGGTACTTATTCAATACCTCGAAGCATTCCTGCAAGTGCCCTACGTGGTCACAATCTCTTAGGGACTTGACGAGCATATCGTCAATATACACCTCCATTGTTTTTCCTATTTTTTCTTTGAACATTTCGTTGACTAACCTTTGATAGGTTGTGCCAGCGTTCTTTAGTCCAAATGGCATGACCTTGTAGCAATAAATGCCTCGGTCCGTTATGAATGCCGTTTTTTCTTGATCGTCCGGATGCATTAGGATCTGGTTGTATCCTGAGAACGCATCCATGATTGAAAGCATCTTATGTCCCGCGGTTGCCTCCACTAGCTGGTCGATACGTGGCAAGGGGAAGCTGTCTTTGGGGCATGCCTTGTTCAAGTCGGTAAAGTCGATGCACACCCTCCATTTTCCATTTTTCTTTTTTACGACGACGGCGTTGGACAACCAGTCCGGATATTTGACTTCGCGGATTGAGTCAGCCTTGAGGAGTCTTTCAACTTCGTCGTTAACTATCGATGCCCTGTCGGGACCAAGTTTATGCCTCTTTTGCTTTATTGGCTTGAAACTTGGGTCTACGTAAGCTGATGGGACGTAACGTCGATACTAATCCCTGGCATATCTTCTGTTGTCCAAGCGAAGGTAGATTTGTTTCGTTTCAGGAAACGAATCAGTTCTCGTCGTACGCCTCCCTTAAGCTCGGCTCCGACTCCCACACATTTAGAGGGGTCGAAGCCATCGAGTTGTATTTGTACTGTCATTTAAGTACTCGGGGAGTCCAGTTCTTCTAGTATAGAGCCTTCATTTTCTGTTGGCTCTATGTTTGTTAATTTCTATTGTTTCTCACTAGTTTCTTTAATATTTTGCTTGTGGTTAATGAGGTAGCAGCTACGGGAGGTCGCCTGGTTGCCTCTTTCTCACCTATCTCTTCAGGCGTGGGAAACCGGATACATTGGTGGAAGGTAGAGGGGACGGCCCTCATCCGATGTATCCATGGTCGTCCCAGGATGATGTTATAAGCGGAGAGGCACTCCAACACCTAGAATTCGACTATTTTATTTATCCCGTTGGTCTTTACGGGCAACTTGATGGTGCCTATTGATGGAGTGGTCGACCAGTTGAAGCCTGTTAATTGGGTCTGCTCCTTCTCGATCTCAGATTCTTCGATTCCCATTCTTTTGAGGGTATCTTTGAAAATAAGATCCACAGAGCTTCCTCCGTCGATTAGGACTCGAGCGACTTCGCAGTTGGACACGTCGATCGTTATTACGAGCGCGTCGTCATGCTGGTCTGCTGCTCCGGTAGCTCCCTCTTCAGAGAATGAGATTTGAACATCCTGTTCCTCTCCGATTTTGACGGTCTTATTCAACAACGGACACTGATAATTTTTTATTGAGTTAACTGAGCTTTTGCAAAACTTCGACCCGCCCATTATGAAGTCGACTCGGTGTTTTGCCGCAGTCGGCGGTGTTGTCAATGGTGCCCACAAGAAGAGTTGTAATCTTTATATTTTACATTTGATGTAATAAAGTCTCATGAAGACTCTTGCTTGTAATTGACTGGTTATGAGGCATTGAGAGTTGGAGACTCTATAGTTCTTCTAGGTATCTTACGAAGGTACTGAATTGACCAATGCACTTCTAGAGACAAGATAAGAACAAACCATTTAACCTCTTATGTCTCGAAGTCACTACGTATGAATTGCATCGTGCTTACCTTAATCCTGAAATGAGACATGTCATTTCAAACCTTAGTATTCTCATTTGAGAAAGGCAGAGTTCGGACTCACTATGTGATTCCGAACAAGGCCTATTGGTGAAGTACTAAGTTGTGAGTATGTCATGAGTAACTTTGTGAAGTTCTCATAGATATGGAATTCATGTACAAGATTGCTGAAATGCAATGTATATCACCTCATGCTTTGTTCCTTGGAGTGTGAATAAATGAACTGGCCAGTGTCCAAATTGAGTCCTGACTCTTTTGGATGAAACAATGTGACTTGTTAGCTCCTCGTAAATACATTGTTTCTAACTTATTCACAAGCGACAAAGGAGTTGAGGAAATAACAACTAGAAGGGTAAAATGGTAATTTTGTAAATCCCGACTAGCTGATGATATTCATGAAGGGTAAACACTGATAATATTCTGTGGATCCACTCATTACAATTAGGTTGAATTCTTGACTAGAAAATAAATTCATTTGAACCGAGAGATTTTCAGTGTCAACACTTTAGTGGAGTCAGTTGACATTAAGCTAAACTTGGAAAAGGTTTGTGAACTTTTGAGTCCAAGTGTTTAGCTCAAGCTTTGTTCATTTGGATCCATGAGGTCACTGTCACGAATCACATCGAATAGGAATAGTTAAACTGGAAGCTACGTCAAAACAAGAACGAAAATTGTCAAAAGGGTATTTTTGTCTTTTGAGACATAGGATGAAATGAATGTCAATAAATTTTTTGACATGGTTATTTGATGACAAGTAACACTCGGCCATAATAAGATTAATTGGGCCTTGTGGATTAATTTCATTTCATAAGAATTTTATTGAAAATTCTTAATGGGCTTTTTTCATGTTGTTATGAACAAATGGAAAAGCTTATAGAAGCCTTTTTTAGATGGTATAGGCGCCCAACATACCCAAATAAAGAGAGAATATTTTGTGCATGAATGTATGAAGATACTTGCCAAAAGAAAAAGAGGAAACAAATTTCCCCTAAGGGGAAACCAAGGTGGGCGCCCAAATGAGTCAAGAGAGAAGCAAATAAAAGAGGAAACAAATCCAAGGACTTGCTTGGCAAGTCTTGGCCGTGTGACTCTTTGAAGGAAAAGGGAAATTGGCTCATGAATATGTGATATTCTATAGAAGAGGAAACTACCTTATTGAAGGTGAGACCTCTCCTATAAATAGGAGCCTCATTCCACACTTTTCATCCATCCAAGTTTAAGAGATTTGAGAGACTCTCTCTCTAGAACTTGGCCGCCCCTCTCCTCTCTCTCTCTAGTCAATTTCGTTTTATTGTTTTGGCACCTAGGTCCTCATTTGACCTAGAGTTTAGCGCTGCGACTTCAAGACTCGTTCTTAAGTCGTAGTGTTTAAAAGTGCCCACTCACTGATTCCTTTTATTCCGAGTGATTTAGTGATAGAAACTATCGTGGTTGCTCGAGTTGCCGAGGAAAGAAAGAGAGACATGTTGCGAGGGGAGACGAGCGTTGCAAACTTTCCAAAAGCTTCTCAAAGTTCAAGCTTCAAGAAAGGTTAGTAAACTTCTTAGCTCATAATAGTTTTTATTTATATGTTCTTGCTCTTTGTCTAGGTTAGTAAAAAACTGTTTTTACTTGAAAAGAAAATTTTTAAAATTCCGCCGCTTTGTGAAGCGTTAAACTTTTTCTTAAACCCTAGATCAATTCCAACAAATGGTATCAGAGCTATGGTCAAAGATATGCATGTACATGTATTTAAAATTATGAGCTTGAAAATCGTTTTCGAAAGTTTACTAATTTTGTGACAAGTTAGAATTGTTATCTTAGATTTTTTTTTAATTTATTGCTCTTGCCTTTAAATTAAATATCATGTTGATTTTCTATGAGTTTGGGATGTTTTTAAAACACATTAGAATCAGTTCTAAAAGTTTTTAATTTTTTATATTGAAAAACGTGTTTTAAAGGTATGAGAAATTTCGAGTAAAATTTTGTGACTAGTTTTCTTGTTTTACTAGTTTCTTATTTTTACTTGAATCGTTTTATGCATGTTGTTATTTTTTTATACCATGTTATTACATTGCTAATAAAACACAAATAAAAGCTTTAACAACATCCTAAAACGTTCCGTTACACTCGATTCTTTTTCGCACATAAAAAGGACCAAGCTTTAATTATTTCTTTTTCTTCGAGCTGGAGTAAAACCCGCAGTAAAAGTGGCATAACTCTCTTCTCCGAAATCTAAATTTAATTATTCTTGAATCAAATTAAAGCTCTGTCTGTCCTCTGTCCAATGCCACCGGTTTCAGGTCAAAAGAACATCGGAGCCACCAGTTATGGTGATTTTACTCCGAGGTGCGCGGTTGTTCCGAAACTCCAGTTTTTTAGAATTCCGGATTTTCAGCCCCACTACCATGAGTTATAGAACTCTAATGAAAAAAATTTCTTGAGCAAAAATGTTTTTCATAAGATTATAAACATGATGTGTAAGATTAAAATGTTTTGATTTTTGAAAGTTTAATTGAAATTGAATTTTACAAAACTAGTTTGAATTTTGAAAAACCGTTTTCACTTTCAAACTTGAAAAATATTTTGTCATCCAAATCAAATAAATTTTCAAAATGTTTTCAAAACTATATCTATATCACATATGTTCAAAATCTATATGCTCTTGAAAATTTTGAGTGGGAGGTCTCCTTGTAGACAAGCCGAAAAATAAAAAGATGTGTAATCTCAAACTTTCAAGTGTTCGAGTGAGTTTCAGTTCACACTTCCCTCACGCACTTTCCCGAAATAGAAAATAGGAAAAGATCGAGTATGTACCTTGTACATTTATGCACTAATACTGCTCTGAACATGTCGATCTAGTATTCTCTTCTAGTTGTCCGCTCTCTCGCTCTCTAACTAGGAAATCTGTTTCCGAACTTATAAGAGTCGATGAACCAACTCCAAAAACTAAGTGGGAGGGTTATACTTGTTGTTTGTAACCCACGATCTCCAACACTAATGAAAAGTGCAAGTGTCGCCAGACTAAGAGTCACCCTCGTGGCCCTCTCTTAAATGAGAGTACTCAAGGGCGCTTTGCTCTGATCATTGCTCAATGAGCTAAGTCCGAGAGTGAGACGATGAGACAAGACCTCCCCTCGGCGGATTGTTTTTCAAAGTCGATCTCTTGGACTAAGTGGTTGCTTACACACTTAGACTCAATCCCTAGTAATCCTCCCCCGAGGCCCTGCGAAAGGATGTGAGTGATCAAACCAATTTACAAGGTGGCTAGTCAAAATTTGGTGTATTGACATCTTGGCTAAGCATTAATGATGTGTCATTTACTTATAAATGGAGATTTTTTGCGGCCTTCCCTCGAAGGAGTAAATTATCGTTTGGTTTATAACACCTTTGGATTTTATCAAGTCTTAAACAAACTTAAATCCTAAACCAAAGACTAATCATAAACTTGCTTCAACTTTTATAGGCAATATGTCTCCCAACTCTCTCTCTTTCATCCTTTCCTCGAACAAACTCGAAAACGAAAACCACATAGACTCGAAACATAACCTCGACATCATCCTTGCCATTAATAAGCACAAATGGGTACTCACCACCCCGTGTCCTCCCCTGACGAATGATGATTCGACTCAAGAAAACAATGACGCCTTAGCGGCCTGGCTTCGATCCGATGAGATTGTGAGGTGCTGTATCTTAGCATCTATGAACAATATGCTGGAAAAGGAACATCGTGACATCGAGACTGCCGCCGACATGCTCTACAATCTCCTTGAGATGTTTGGAGGGCAAAGGCGTCAAACAAGGCAACAAGCAGTCCGACAGTTTATGAACTGTCATATGAAGGCTAGGACTCCTGTTGGAGACTTTATGATAATGATCATTAGTTTTCTGAATAAAATGGAAATCCTAGGATCTGAGATTGATGGGAAGAATGTCATAGATATGATCTTAGAAACTCTCCCCGCATCTCTTGATACCTCCAAGATGAACTACTCCATAAACAAGCTAGAGTACACTATTACCATGCTTATGAAGGAACTTCACACTGCTGTAGGTCTCACTAAGAGAAAGAGGAATCAAGGAGAGGCACATGCTACTAAGCAAAAAGCCTCCGCCTCTGGAACTAAGAAGAGACCTCACAAGGCCGATAAAAAGAACTGTCCTGCCAATCTCAAAGCAAAGGAACATAGTATTGTACTAGTTACCGAAGCATGCTTAGTAGCTGATAATGTATCAACGTGGATTCTTGACTCCACTGCTACTAACCATATTTGTTGTTCCTTGAATGGTTTCAAGAAAACCAAAAGCTTAGAGGAAGGCGAGTTCTGCTTCAAATGGGGTGATGGGAGCCTGGTGTCTGCAAAGGTTGTGGGATCCGTGACGCTGTCTTTTGAAGACCGCACTTTAAACTTGAATAATGTTTATTTTGTTCCTACCTTTGGGAAGAACTTAATATCCGTTGCTCGTCTTTGTGAGCAAGATTATTGTTTAAAGTTCATTAAGAATGGAATTCGTATTTCGTTTCCTGATAATTCTTTTGTCACTGATTCATGTATGAAGAATGCTCTTTTCTACATCTATCCCACTCAACCTTCTCTTTTAGACACCGAAATAGATAATGATCTAATTAGGGAGCTGTTATCGGCCCGACCCCGATCGCGGCCAATCAAAGGCAAAACAACGATCAGGCTTGCCCCGACCATTGATCGGCCCGTGGGCCAGCTCGGCCAAGGGCCGGCCCAATAGCCCTCGGCCCAAGACCGAGCTCGGCTATCCACGGCCATCAGCCCGATGGCCTCGGCCTCATAAACTCGACCTCGGCCTCACGAGCTCGACCTCGGCCTCACGAGCCTATCCTTGGCCAATGGCCGAGCCTATGTTACCCTCGGCCAATGGCCGAGCCTATGTTATCCTCGGCCAAGGGGCCCACCAATGACGCCATCCTATGCTATCCTCGGCCGAACCTATGCTATCCTCGGCCAAGGGCCGAGCCTATGTTATCCTCGGTCAAGGGCCGAGCCTATGTTACCCTCGGCCAATGGCCGAGCCTATGTTATCCTCGGCCAAGGGGCCCACCAATGACGCCATCCTATGCTATCCTCGGCCGAACCTATGCTATCCTCGGCCAAGGCCCGAGCCTATGTTATCCTCGGCCAAGGGGCCCACCAATGACGCCATCCTATGCTATCCTCGGCCAAGGGCCGAGCCTATGTTATCCTCGGCCAAGGGGCCCACCAATGGCCCCTTGGTCGCCTATAAAAATAAGAGGCCCTCCGTCTTCAAAAGGTAATCCATTCTTGAGTACTGAAACGCTGCGAAACTCACCTCTCGCTCGTTTCTCTCAAGTCTCGGCCCTTAAACACCTAAACCCTCTATTCTCCACCTCAATCCCACTAATGTTGAGCGTCGGAGAGGTAAACAGAGGCACCCCTCTGTTTTCCCTTTGTAGTTCACGTGTTCCTTCTTCCTCTTCAGGTGCTTGGACGAACTCAAGGGACATTCACAGCTAAGGGAAAGCTCGGGATACCGAGTCCGACACGCTCGAGCCCGAACGCGACCACTTGGTCCGGCCTCGGGTCGAACCGTTCGGGGCTCCTAAATCGTTGTCTGAAAATGAGCGACAACATTTTGGTGCTAGAAGGAGGGGACCACCGACCTTAGCGCGCTCTCCCTTCCATTCCACACTCTCATTACTCTTACGACTCTCGAGAGATGAGTCACATTCCAGCGACCTCCGCCGGCACTCGAGCGACGGGCTCAAGGTACTGTCTCCGGAGCCTCGCTAACCGTCTTGAAGGACAACCTCGTGATAACGAGGGCCAGCCCCAAGACCCGACGAACGACCCCGAGGCCACGCTCCGAGAGGACACGGCTCGGCGGCTCACAGAGCTTCTAGACCGTCCCGGCGTCGACGGCTCGCTCATTGCCGATCTCCTCGGCTACGATGTCGAGGATCGATCTGCCCATAACGACTCCGACCCTGACTATATGGGGGAGTCAAAGACCGATGAGGCGACTCCTAGCCTCGCCCATTCGCGACCCGAGAGGCCCGATGGTGCTTTGGCCGGTCCGTCGCGTCCGGCGCGACGACAGGCACGGTCACATTCCCAGGGACTCGCCCCTTCGGTTTCAAGAGGCAGCCGGACACGGCCCCTCACCGAGGGGAGAGCGACTCTGGGCAATGATGGGGCCGATAGCCGAAGCGCTCGCCGCACGGCCCGACAAAGGGCGAACTCGCCCCACCACGCGCCGAGCGTGGACCTTAGAGAGCGCTTGACGGCGCAGAGAAACTCCCGAGGGGAGGATCTCCACCAAAGGTTCAACTCTCGGAGGGACGCGCTCCCTGCCGCAACTCTCGGCCAACCTCAGGTCAATATCGTGGACCAAGCGTCCAACGAGCGCCAGCCGGCGACTCCCGTGGCCCCGGCGGTCAGCCCTGCTAGCGGGCTTGACATGGTCACGATGATTCAGAGCCTCCAAAACCAAATCATCGAGATGAGGGAGTCGGGGAGGCAGAGGCCGTATGGAGGGATCGAGGAATCATACTCTCCCTTCGTCGCGCAAATCCTCGCGCAACCTTGCGTGGGGAACTTCAAATTGCCGTCCATCCCTCCCTATGATGGGCGGACTGACCCGAACTTCCACATCCAACACTACGAGACGTGGATGACAATGCAAGGGCAGCCGGACGCGACCCTATGCCAAGCCTTCAGCCTAACCCTCACATGGTCGGGCTTTGAGTGGTTCCGGAGCTTGAGACCCGGGAGCATCCCGTCCTTCCGGGCTTTGCAAGAGGCTTTCCTTGCCCGCTTCACCACGCTCGTGGCACAATAGAAGTCGAAGACCCACCTCCTCTCCATTCGGCAAGGGAGAGACGAGACGTTGAGGCAATACCTCGCTCGCTTCACCGAGGAGTCTCACAAAGTCGAGGGGTTCGACGACAAGGACGCTATCACGGAGAATGCTAATCGACAATGGGAGCTCCGCCGATATAATCTTCAAGGCGGCGCTGGACATGATGAAGCTATCTGGGATGAGACCGACCATGATCTCGACTCCGCTCTTCGGCTTCTCCGGG
The DNA here is from genome assembly GCF_054948205.1 of Urtica dioica subsp. dioica. NCBI lineage: Eukaryota > Viridiplantae > Streptophyta > Magnoliopsida > Rosales > Urticaceae > Urtica > Urtica dioica. The sequence goes on from NC_142762.1 coordinate 12,138,999, forward strand.
GAGAGGGTCATGACGGAAGGAACCATCGACCTCCCGGTGACCTTCGAGACACCGGGGGGGGGGGGGCTCGAGGTCACCCACATCATATCATTCTTGGTCGTGGACCAACCCTCCGCCTACAACATCATAATTGGCCGCCCGACCCTCAACCGGTTGAAGGCCATTACGTCCACTTACCACCTGATGATGAAGTTCCCGACTGACAAGGGGATAGCCATGATGTTGGGAGACCAATCGATGGCAAGGATGTGCTACATCCAAGGCGTGGACGAGAAAGAAAAGGGAAAGATGGTTAGCACCGTCTTCCAGCTTGGGGACAAGTTCCCGTGCAAAATAGAGGAAGGAGGAATCTTCGGAGAACTGGACCAGAGGGATGATGTCAGGCGTCGAAAGGTGGAGACACCAGACGACCTTGTTCCCGTCGTGTTGGACGATGCCAAACCCGACCAGGTAGTCAAGGTAGGCGCCCAGCTCCCGTCCGAAGTCCGAAACCAGCTCGCCACCTTCCTCTGCAAGCACAAGGACGTCTTCGCGTGGACACACGCCGACATGCCGGGCATCGACCCCGAGATAAAGGTTCACCGTCTCAACGACGACAAGAGAGTAGCCGAATGTTGGAATCGATCTAGGGTTTAAGAAAATAATTAACGCTTCGGTAAGCGGCGGAATTTTAAAAATTTTCTTTTCAAGTAAAAACGGTTTTTTACTAACCTAGACAAAGAGCAAGTACATGTAATTAAAAACTATTATGAGTATAGAAGTTTACTAACCTTTCTTGAAGCTTGAACTTTGAGAAGCTTTTGGAAAGTTTGCAACGCTCGTCTCCCCTCGCAGCATGTCTCTCTTTCTTTCCTCGGCACCTCGAGCAACCACGAAAGTTTCTATCACTACATCACTCGAAATAAAGGAATTAGTGAGTGGGCACTTTTAAACACTACGACTTAAGAACGAGTCTTGAAGTCACAGAGCTAAACACTAGGTCGAATGAGGACCTAGGTGCCAAAACAAAAATCGAAAATAAACTAGAGAGAGAGAGGAAGGGGCGGCCAAAGTTCTAGAGAGAGAGTCTCTCAAATCTCTTAAACTTGGATGAATGAAAAGTGTGGAATGAGGCTCCTATTTATAGGAGAGGTCTCACCTTCAATAAAGTAGTTTCCTCTTCTATAGAATATCACATATTCATGAGCCAATTTCCCTTTTCCTTCAAAGAGTCACACGGCCAAGACTTGCCAAGCAAGTCCTTGGATTTGTTTCCTCTTTTATTTGCTTCTCTCTTGACTCATTTGGGCGCCCACGTTGGTTTCCCCTTAGGGGACATTTGTTTCCTCTTTTTCTTTTGGCAAGTATCTTCATACATTCATGCACAAAATATTCTCTCTTTATTTGGGTATGTTGGGCGCCTATACCATCTAGAATAGGCTTCTAGAAGCTTTTCCATTTGTTCATAACAACATGAAAAAGGCCCATTAAGAATTTTCAATAAAATTCTTATGAAATGAAATTAATCAACAAGGCCCAATAATCAAGTCATGGCCGAGTGACATTAAGTCATCAAATGAACTTGTCAAAATATTTATTGACTTTCATTTCATCCTTTGTCTCAAAGGACAAAAATACCCTTTTGACTATTTTCGTTCTTGTTTTGACTTAGCTTCCAGTTTAACTATTCCTAATCGATGTGATTCGTGACAGTGACTGTTGTCGGTCGTTTTCGGAAAACCCGAGACGCCGAGAGGGCACGTCGCTCAAAGGGCCGATGGTCAGGCCGGAGGTCCTGAAGAGCGGCAAATCTTCAAGCCCTCGCCCAAACTCCTGACTCCTCGAGTCGAGCTTCGCTCCTCGAGTCGAGCCTTGAGTCAATCTCCTCGAGTCGAGCTTCGCTCCTCGAGTCGAGCCTTGAGTGGTTCCTCGAGTCGAGCCTTTAATTGTCCCTCGAGTCGAGCCTCGAGTCACTTTCGAGTCGAGCCTCGAGTCATCCTCGAGTCACTCCTCGAATCAAGTCGCTAGTCGCTCTCGCCGGGCCGAGCCTTGCCCCTCGGATCGAGTCGCTCTCATCAAGTAGAAAGCTTCATATTTCACGTGAGAAGAATGGCATTCGAAGGCCCGCAAGAGCCCGGCGAGACGAGCCGCTCACTGCGCACGCAACGCGCTGCACCGGCCAGCCGGGCAGCAGGCAGCGCGCCGCGCCGGCCAGGCAGCGCGCCGCGCCGGTCAAGGAACCCTGCGCCGCGCGTCCTGCGCCGCGCGTCCCGCGCCGCGCCCGGTGACCCGCGCGCCGCGCCCCCTGCGCCGCGCGCCGCGCGTTGTGCGCCGCCCTTTGTGCGCCGCGCGCGCCGTGCGCCTCCACTTGATGCCACACGCATTCCTAGTCCCACATGGACGAAAAAGGGACCTTCTAAGGCTCCCAAACACCTATAAATACCCTCTCCCATTGAGGGGAAAGCGATCCCAAGATATCCAAGAATATCTAATAATTCTCTTCATCTCTTATCGACACGCTCGATTTCTCTGCTTCTCTGGATGCCATATTTGGCCTGAAGCAGGTTCTCTTCTCTCTCCCTCGTTCTCAAAGGTCCCGAAGCACTCACGGGAACTTCCCGGACGTCGCTCCCTTTGACCGAACGTTCTCCGGTGCTCAAGCACGCCCCTAGGGTTCTCAACTAGAGCTACCCTCGCGCGTCTAACACGCTAGACGCGTACGCGATCTCCGAAGTTCTGAGACGCGGCCGAGGACTCCTCGCGCCCCGTTTCCTTCGTCGAGCACGCCTCTTCACCAAGGCTCCACGCCTCATACTGCGTCACACACGCTTGAACTACGTTCTGACCTGATCCCACGCACGGGTACGTAGGCAGCCGACAACCAAGGCACGGTCACTCATCCTCCTCACCCCCTACCTCTCCCGAGAGGCGGGTTGATCGGAGAGAGCCCTAGCTCGAGACTATCGAGTTCACACTCTTGGCCCGGGTGCGATCACTTGGTCCGGCCTTGGATCGAACCGCCCGAGGTTTTAAATAGTTGTTCATTTTCGTGCGACAACATTTTGGCGCTAGAAGGAGGGGACTTCCCGACCTATTCAGCCCGAAATCCCTTCTATTCATCTTCTTCTTTTCTTCTGCGAACTCAACCTTCTCGAACTTGAGAAACGATGAGTAGCCAACCACCCGTACGTTCTGAGGGCGCAAACAACCCCGAAAACGTCGCTAAGACCAAGAAATACTTCTTGCGCTCCCGAGCGCATGGTGACGAAGAGTCGCTCCACGAAGAGAGCTCGACCCGCTCACCATCTCCATCTCCTGATAGCAGGGACAACCGCATCACGGAATTGGAGGAGAGTATCCGCCGACTGAAGGCGAGGAACGCAAGGTATCACCGCCAACTGGCTGCGAAGCAACCTATGCGTGACACGACGATCCCCAACGGGGACCCTGAGAACCTCAACGAGGAAAGCCGCGACCCTGATTATGAGGATACTGGTGACTCGGAGGATGTCGAGACTTCTCTCACGAAGGACGGGGGACTCCCCGCCGTGTTTGAAGCCGGTCCGTCAAATCCCTTACCCCGAACAGGCGATGCGCCGGTAGCTTCTCAAGAGGGGAATTCCCGACGTTCAGCCCTCGACCGACTAGGTCCGAGGGAGAATGTTGCGGAAAGTCAGGGCGCGCGGAGAGCGCAACGTCGCAAGCAGAGCCGGCGCCTTCATACGGCCAGCCCTGATCTTAGGGACCACCTCACTGCTCAACGCATTGGGCGTGGCAATGATCTGAGAGAGCGACTAAGCTCTAGACCCAACATCCCGCTGGCAGCCCCAACTAACGGGAACCGCCGCGCAGGACAGGGGTCTAACGAGAGGCTGCAGGTGACTCCTCCCGATCAAGGGGTTACTCCAACAACCGGTCTCGATGTGGTCACTATGATCCACAACCTTCGAAATGAGGTACGAGATCTCCGAGAGTACGGAATAGGTGGAAGCGCCTACGGAGTCGTTGAGGAGAACTCATCGCCTTTCACTACTCAGATATTGGCTGAGGTTTGTACGGGGAATTTCAAGCTCCCGAACCTCGCTCCCTATGATGGGAAAGCAGATCCTGCTTACCACATCCAGCACTATGAAACCTGGATGACGATGCAGGGTGTTTCTCCTGGTGCCATGTGCCAAGCCTTTAGTTTGACCCTCACCGGACCCGGCTTTGAGTGGTTCAAAAACTTGAGACCAGGAAGCATCCACTCGTTCAAAGACCTGAAGGACATGTTCCTAGCACGATTCGCTACGTCTATGGTCCAAAAGAAAACCAAGATGTACCTGTGGTCAATCAGGCAAGAGAGTGGCGAGTCTCTTAGACGATACCTCGCCCGATTCACAGAAGAGTCAAACAAGGTCGACCGCTTTGACGACAGTGACGCGATTGCCGCTATCATAGAAGGCTTGCGTACGAGTGACTTCCTCAAGTCTGTCGTCGGCCGTGTCCCTTCCACCATGGCCGAGTTAATGACTCGAGCTAAGACCTTCATGGGAGTCGAAGACTACCTCGACGGCCGCAAGAGCACTAATCAAAGCTCTCGCCGTCGGGAAGAACCTATCCGCGAGCAGAACGAACCTCGTAAGAGGCGAAACAAGGGGAACCAGGTTCCTAACAACCAACTCCCTGTACCTCAGAAACCGCGACTTGCGGAAAACTTCAAAGGGTACTCGTCGTTCACGCCGCTGAACACGGCGCCGGAAAGGATCTTGGCTCTGGCACGTGACAAGTTCACGCCCCCGGCTCCAATGAAGAAGGATCCCGCAACTCGCGATCGGTCCAGGTATTGTGAGTTCCATCGGGAATATGGTCATTTGACCTCGGAATGCTACAACCTCAAAAGGCAAATCGAGGCTCTGATCCAACGGGGCGAGCTGAAGGAGTTCGTGTTGCGCATGATTGGCGCTGCGGGCCCCACCGCGAACAGACAGCAGTCTGATCAAGGAGGAGGAGCAGCCGCCTCTGCCAACCAAACCCCGGTTACTGCCAACGCCAACCCACAACTGCACGTGGTAACCACCATACTGGGAGGTCCACAGGATGGGGATTCGGCCCGTCAACGGAAGAAATTCCTTAGGGCCGTGTCTCAGGAAGACGCTGCTATGCACGTCAACTTCACATATGAAGAACCTCCGTCCGTGCCTCACGAGACGATGTATTTCACCAATGAAGAGGCCAAGCGAGTTGTGCATCCGCACAATGACGCGATCGTGCTCAAAGCCCAAGTGGCCAATAACTTGGTGAAAAGGGTTCTCATCGATAACGGCAGCGCTGCCGACATAATCTTCAAGTCCACCCTAGAGCGCATGAAGCTCGGGGGGCTGCGCCCGACTCCGACCCAAACGCCATTGTTTGGGTTCACTGGGGAAAAGGTTATGACTGAGGGCGTCATCGACCTGCCGGTCACCTTTGGAACCCCTGGAGGAATCGAAGCCGTTCACATGGTCCCATTCCTAGTGGTCGATCAAGACTCGCCCTACAACTTAATCATTGGGCGACCCACGTTGAACCGGCTGAGGGCAATCACTTCCACGTATCACCTACTGGTGAAGTTCCCCACCGAAGGGGGAATTGGCATCATGGCTGGAGACCAATCCCAAGCCAGAATATGCTACGTGCAAGGAGTTGATGGCAAGTCCGCGGGAAAAGCGGTCAACACAATCTTCCAACTGGAAGACGATTACCCATGCAACCTAAGGGATGCAAGGAAGTTCGGAGAACTTGACCCCCGTGATGAAATCGAAAGACTCAAAGTGGAAACCTCCGATGATCTTGTGCCAATCGTCCTGGACGAGTCAAAGCCTGATCAAGTTGTAAAAATCGGCACCCGACTTCCACTCGCCATCAAAACTCAGCTCACCGCCTTCCTTAGGGAGTTCAAGGATGTTTTTGCATGGACTCATGCGGACATGCCCGGAATCGATCCCGAGGTAATAGTGCACCGATTGAACGATGACCCAAAGGTCGCCGAAAAAGTGCAGGCTAGACGAACGTTCAACCCAGAACGATACCTGGCCATAAATGAAGAGGTCGAGAAACTCCTCACCGCAAACTTCATTCGAGAGGCTAAGTACCCCAAGTGGGTCGCCAACGTGGTAATGGTAAAAAAGCCCAACGGGAAGTGGCGAATTTGTATAGATTACAAAGATCTTAACAAAGCCTGCCCTAAGGATTGCTTTCCACTCCCGCGCATCGAACAACTGGTGGACGCCACGGCCGGCCATGAACTCCTAAGCTTCATGGACGCCTATTCAGGCTACAACCAAATTCGAATGCACGAGCCCGATCAAATTAAGACAACCTTTGTCACTGATCGAGGTCTCTACTGTTACAAGGTCATGCCTTTCGGTCTTAAGAACGCGGGAGCAACATACCAACGCTTGGTAAATCGGATCTTCGCCGATCAAATCGGCAAGACAATGGAAGTATACGTGGACGACATGCTCGTTAAAAGCCTGCTGGCAACTAACCACGTACGCGACCTTAGGGAGATGTTCACAATCCTCCGCCGATATAAAATGAAGCTCAACCCCAACAAATGCGTATTTGGGGTTGAATCCGGAAAGTTCCTTGGTTATATCGTCAGCCGACGAGGCATAGAAGCGAACCCGGAAAAAATCAAGGCACTCCTTGAAATGAAGTCGCCAAGACGAGTCAAAGAAGTGCAAAGCCTGACCGGTCGGATTGCCGCTCTGACACGCTTCGTGTCTAAAGCCACCGACAAGTGTCAACCGTTCTTCAAAGCTCTGAAGAAGACGGACGGCTTTGAGTGGACGGACGAATGCGAAAGTGCCTTCCGAGAAATGAAGGCTTACTTTGGGTCCCCACCATTCCTCTCTAAACCAAAAGAGGGCGAGACGCTGTACGTGTATCTCGCCGTCTCTGAAAGAGCTGTAAGCGCCGTCCTTGTCCGCGAAGAGAACAAGGTCCAATGGCCAATCTACTACGTAAGCAAGGCCTTACTTGACGCGGAAACACGCTATACCAAGATTGAGAAACTTTCTCTGGCTCTCGTAACGGCAGCTAAGAAGCTACGACCGTATTTCCAAGCTCACCCAATTGCGGTGCGAACTGAGCATCCAATCGGTAAAGCTCTTCAAAAGGGAACGTCGACTCGCATGGCGATCTGGTCCCAAGAATTGAGCGAATACGGGATTGAGTTCCACCCAAGAACGGCTATAAAGGGGCAGGCCTTAGCCGACTTCGTGGCAGAATTCTCCTACGCTCCCGATATGGGAAGAGCGGAAACTGACTTAAACGATAACGAGCTAACTCGGAAAAGGAAGGTAGACCCAACGGGTCCCATCTGGAAGTTATACGTAGACGGAGCATCTAATGCTCGGGGGGCTGGCGCCGGAATAATCCTAATTAACCCCGATGGGGAAAAGCTGCGATATGCCCTCCACTACGGCTTCCAAGCCTCCAACAATGAAGCTGAATACGAAGCGCTCATTGTAGGGATAGAGCTAGCACAGAAGCTCGGCTCCCATAACCTGCGAATACACTGCGACTCGCAGTTGATCGTAAACCAGGTTAAGGGAGATTACATCGCCAAGGAGCCCAACATGGTCGCATACCTGGCTAAGACGAACTCCAAACTCGAGGCTTTCTCTTGGTTCGAGATTCACCAAATCCCGAGAGAACAAAATTCGGAGGCTGATGCGCTTGCTCGCCTCGGATCTGGCATCGACGAAGACGGATTGGGGACTGTGCCCATTGAATCTCTCCCACGACCATCCGTCTCCCGAGACGAAGTCGGGACCATAGAAGTGGCATCTCAGCCCACTTGGATGGACTCAATTGTCGAGTTTTTGCGAAGAGGGGAACTCCCCGAAGACCGCAAGGAAGCCGATAAATTGAGGGCCTTAGCATCCAAATACGCGCTCCGTGAGGGCACGCTCTATAAGCGCGGTTATTCGACACCGCTGCTCCGATGCCTCGATAGCGTTGAGTCGACCAAGGTCCTCCGCGAAATCCATGAGGGCATCTGCGGAAACCACGCCGCTGGAACTTCCCTTGCGCTCAAAGCGCTTAAGCAAGGCTATTTCTGGCCTTCCATGAAGCGAGATGCTTACGAATGGGCAAGGCGTTGCGATAAATGCCAGCGCTTCGCGGAAATTCCGCGACAGCCCCCGACCCCGTTAAGCAGCATCGTTGTCCCACGTCCCTTTGCTAAGTGGGGCGTGGACATCATTGGCAAGCTCCCTAGAGCACCAAGGAAATACGAGTACGCCATTATCGCCATCGACTACTTCACTAAGTGGGTAGAGGCCGAGCCGCTTGCCAGAATAACTGAAGCAAACACGACGAACTTCATCTGGAAGAACATCATATGCAGGCACGGTATCCCCGCCTCGATTGTGACCGACAACGGGGCACAATTTGACAACGCGCGAGTAAGAGATATCTGCGATCAACTGAAGATCAGCAAGACCTTCTCCTCGCCGCGACATCCTCAGGCCAACGGCCAAGTCGAGGCAGTCAACAAGACTATCAAGAGCAACCTGAAAAAGAAGCTCGAAGACAAGAAAGGCGCCTGGGCCGATGAATTACCATTCGTCCTATGGGCGTATAGGACAACCGCGCGAAACGCCACCGGCGAGACGCCATTCTCCCTTGCATATGGGGTCGAGGCTGTGGTTCCAATCGAAACCGAGATACCCACGTTCCGAGTCGACACGTTCGACGAAGCGGAAAACAACGAGGCCATGCGCCTTGAGTTGGACCTGATCGACGAAAAGAGGGCGGAAGCATTCAGACGCCTCGCCGCACAGAAACGCAAGGTCGAAAGATACTACAACTCCAAAATCAAAAGGCGAACCTTTGCCGTCGGAAGCCTTGTCCTCAGACGAGTGTTCCAAAACACACAAGTCCAAGGCGCCGGCGTCCTAGGCCCAAACTGGGAAGGCCCTTACAGAGTCCGCAAAGTCATTCACGACGGGACATACTACATCGAGCACACGGACGGGACTCCGATTCGCCACCCGTGGAACGCGGAGCACTTGAGGCAGTACTATCAGTAGCTAGCGTCCCCCGCTTTTTTATCGCTTTTTATTTCCATTTTCAATAAGGCCTACGAGCCAATGTTTTAGGATTTAAATTTTCTCGCAAGTTTTTCTTTCGCAAAAGTAATAAAACTCAAGTTTTCCATTTCAATTTCGTTTTATGCAAGTTTTCTGGTTATCAACATTTAACTTATAACCCAAAAAACTTAGGGGGGCTAGCTATGGTAAGGAAACTCTCAAAAGAACACGCTCCACCAAAAAAACCCAAGACGCCTACATGGCGCACGTAAGTCGCGTAAAGGCGCAGCCCGTAAGACGCCTACATGGCGCAACCTAAGACGCCTACATGGCGCACGTAAGTCGCGTAAAGGCGCAGCCCGTAAGACGCCTACATGGCGCAACCTAAGACGCCTACATGGCGCACGTAAGTCGCGTAAAGGCGCAGCCCGTAAGACGCCTACATGGCGCAACCTAAGACGCCTACATGGCGCACGTAAGTCGCGTAAAGGCGCAGCCCGTAAGACGCCTACATGGCGCAACCCGAGACGCCTACATGGCGCACGTAAGTCGCGTAAAGGCGCAGCCCGTAAGACGCCTACATGGCGCAACCCGAGACGCCTACATGGCGCACGTAAGTCGCGTAAAGGCGCAGCCCGTAAGACGCCTACATGGCGCAACCTAAGACGCCTACATGGCGCACGTAAGTCGCGTAAAGGCGCAGCCCGTAAGACGCCTACATGGCGCAACCCGAGACGCCTACATGGCGCACGTAAGTCGCGTAAAGGCGCAGCCCGTAAGACGCCTACATGGCGCAACCTAAGACGCCTACATGGCGCACGTAAGTCGCGTAAAGGCGCAGCCCGTAAGACGCCTACATGGCGCAACCTAAGACGCCTACATGGCGCACGTAAGTCGCGTAAAGGCGCAGCCCGTAAGACGCCTACATGGCGCAACCTAAGACGCCTACATGGCGCACGTAAGTCGCGTAAAGGCGCAGCCCGTAAGACGCCTACATGGCGCAACCCAAGACGCCTACATGGCGCACGTAAGTCGCGTAAAGGCGCAGCCCGTAAGACGCCTACATGGCGCAACCTAAGACGCCTACATGGCGCACGTAAGTCGCTTAAAGGCGCAGCCCATAAGACGCCTACATGGCGCAACCCGTAAGACGCCTACATGGCGCACGTAAGTCGCTTATATGGCGCAACCCAAGATGCCTACATGGCGCGATTTGAGACGCCCACGTGGCGCAATCCGGCGCACGTAACACACCTACATAGCATGGCTGACTCGCAGTTGAAAATGCTTAAGAACACAAACCATCCAAGTGACTGGCGTGTTTGAAAAAGTATCCTGCTGAGATAAAAGGATGGACAAAATCATTGACACAAACAAGTGACCATCCATGCATGCCGTAGAAGATAAGTGTGCGAAAACATTCATAAAAATAAATGGATAACTCCTCATAAAAGAAAGGGGCAACTGCCTCAAAACCTAGAAAGCATGCGCTAAGACAAGTGCGCTAAAGGGAAATATCCTAGTAAGCAAGCGCTAAGACAAGTGCGCTGAACGGAAAAACCTAAAAAGCACGCGCTAAAACATTTGCGCAGGAAAAATAAAGAAAGAAAACGGTCACTCGGCGGGATCGTCGCCCACAGGGTCGGCCCCGTCAAGTGGTGGGAAAAGCGAGTCGAAGAAGTCGAAGGTGACCCCCCGAGAAACATTCTCGGCAGCTGTGGCATCCCGACACTCCACCGCCGCTGCGTGCCTTGCCTCCTCGACTCCGACATCAAAGTCGTCCTGAAGGTCGGACGCAAGCTGCTCCGCCGCGGCTTTCTCCTCGGTGACCCGAGCCACCTCCTCCGCCAAGGAGTCACGCTTACGCTCCGCACGAACACGGGCAGCCTCACTCGATGTAAGCTGGCCCTGAAGAATGCCAACTTCTTCCGTGCGCGATTCCAACTGACGTCGAAGGTCCCGCGCTTCGCTCCGGAAGACCTCCGTCGATCGAGTCGCCACTTCAAGGGCTTGACGTTCCGTCGTTAGCTCCTCAGCCATCTTCGCCACCGCCGCCTGAGCGCGGTCGCACTTGCCGCGGGTAACTCCCAGTTCCACGCGAGCCTCCTGAAGCTGCTCGCGGAGACTCGCAAACTCCGCCTTTGAGTGAGAACCTCGCTCGGCGTGAGCCAACTGAGACTTCGCTTGAGCAAGCTCCTCCTGAGCGCGACTCATCCGCCTGATGAGGTCGTGAAGGATCTTCTCGCCCCGGGTCGCTCGAGCAAGCACCTGAGAAGGCAAAGAGACAGTTTAGCGGAAGACAGATTCATCGCAAATAAGGCAAGGGAAACTCACTCTCTGTGCATCGGAAACGCCGTGACGAAAGAACTCTACGTCACTGCTGGCCACAACGCTCTTCCACATCTTCATCGAAGATTGAGCAAGGCCCAGGGAACATCCCCCCCTAACCTCCGCGGCCTCCACGTCGACCATCGAATTCACGCGTTTAGAGTCCGAAGACGTGTCTGGCAAAGCCGAGGAGGAAGGTCGCTTCAAGGAAGCGCGAGGACCGCTCTCCGCCCGATGATCGGTATCGAGTTTCTCCCGACCATCCCGCGCAGCAATCCGACGGCGAACCGCCGCCAACGACTTCGGGTCCCGGGAAGCCTTCGCTAGACGAGCCCGAGCCCTCGCCCTAGCCGAAGAGACTGCAAAAGCGACAAAGTCAAAACCTTGAGCTAAAAACAAAAGCAAAAATACGAAACGTCAACATACCTTGAGGATCGCCGCTCGAGAGAGATGATGCGGCACTTGGGGTACCCCCGGTCCGCTGAGGAAACGGCGGGAACCACCCAGTGGAAGCCATCAGCTCAGGAGAACGAAATCGTTCAACGGCTTTCCGAGCCTCCGACATTCCCCGGATCTCCTTCACAAAGTCGAGATCATCGGCCCCCTCGTTAGCAGGAAACTCGGACAAGGGGCCGAACCGGAGCGGGGCGTCACCAAAAGCCTCCGCCGAGACCCACACCCACGGTCGTCGATTGTACTTCTCTGAATCGATGATCAGCTTAGTATTCCGTCGATCGCGGGCCACAAAGAAACTGGGCTGCCCGGGCGCAGGGAAGACCGCGACGAGATTGCGAAAATCACTCACGGTCATCACCCGCTCGGTCTGGCAATGCCACTCCATATGGCACATCGCCACTATGCGGTAGAATGCCGGGCTCATCTGACATGCGTGCACCCCCAGACGGGCGAGAAGCTGCTGAACGATGGGTTGAAACGGCAACCGCAACCCGCAGTTAAGACTCGCAACTGAAACTGCGGCGAAACCACGACGAGGCCGGAAAGGACGGTCGTCCTTTAAAGGACGGAGAAGCGCCACGGATGACGGAATGGCAAAAGCCTCCCGGAGACCGACGAATGTCCGGTAGGTAAGCGTGCTCGAAGCATCAACCCCCGAACAATCGAAGTCCTCGGGAGCAGCAAGGCCCTCCTCGGGATACCACTCCGTCCTAGCGAGCGACCTCGCCGATACCAACGCCTCCGCGTCAGGGGTCTCGGGCTGAGAATCCCCTGGCTCCACGGAAGGGTCCCCGCCCTCCGACACGACCACGGCAGCTGCCGACGGTACCTCGGGACACTCCGATGCGAGGCCTTCGGCCCCCGGGCATGTCTCTGACTCACCTCCGGGATCTTCAGACTCGGGACCAAAGTCGTCCACGCAGTCTATCTCGTCGAGAACCGACTCTAGCGGAGTCACCGCATCCGCGTCCGTAACATCTCCCGGCGCGCCTTGAAAGCCCAAGTCGGACTGCGGCGCGTCGAGGCGAACTTTGTCACGGACCCCCCCGCCAACTAAGTTGATCACGAGGCGAGGGGCAGGCTCCCCGGACGCGGGACGATCAAACTCCCCGCCTGTACCGTGCCCAGTTGGCACGCACTCTTCGAGAGGCTGAGCAGCGGGCACGGTCGCACCCAGCTCGCCTTCCTCCAACCACTGCTCTACTCCGCTTGGATTTTCTTCCACGTGCAGAGGAACTTCCCTTAATCCCGCGAAGAGATCATCCTCTGCGTGTTCAGAACCCTGAAACAAGAGAGAGAAATCAATCTCGGGACTCTCAGCTGAGAAAAGGGGAGGGACACCCATAATGCAAACGTAAAAGAAGAAAACAAGCGTAAGAAAAGAGAAAAAATAATGTGAGGAGTGAAGGGAAGGGGGGAGGTCTATTTATAGACTTCTAGGGGGGTAGGAGTCGAAATCCTACTCCCACAAGGAGCAAAATCGGAGTAGAAACTCCAAAAAGTCGGAGTTCTCCCGCGCGAAGCGACCCAGCCCCGCGCACGGGGCGCGCCGCGCGCCAAGCCCGCGCGCCGCGCGGGTCGTGCAGCGCAGACCGCGCGCCGCGCCGTCCAGGGCGCGCGCCGCGCGGCCACCACCTGAAAAAAAAAAAAAAAAAAAAAAAAAAAGAAAGAAAAAGAGAAGAGGAAAAAAATTTTCCTCGGGGCCACAAGGCACGGGAAACATTTTCCTCAAACACCCAACTAGAAGAACAAAAAGTTCATCGCTGGGACGCCTCCCGAACGACGAACTTGGGGGGCTAATGTTGTCGGTCGTTTTCGGAAAACCCGAGACGCCGAGAGGGCACGTCGCTCAAAGGGCCGATGGTCAGGCCGGAGGTCCTGAAGAGCGGCAAATCTTCAAGCCCTCGCCCAAACTCCTGACTCCTCGAGTCGAGCCTTGAGTCAATCTCCTCGAGTCGAGCTTCGCTCCTCGAGTCGAGCCTTGAGTGGTTCCTCGAGTCGAGCCTTTAATTGTCCCTCGAGTCGAGCCTCGAGTCACTTTCGAGTCGAGCCTCGAGTCATCCTCGAGTCACTCCTCGAATCAAGTCGCTAGTCGCTCTCGCCGGGCCGAGCCTTGCCCCTCGGATCGAGTCGCTCTCATCAAGTAGAAAGCTTCATATTTCACGTGAGAAGAATGGCATTCGAAGGCCCGCAAGAGCCCGGCGAGACGAGCCGCTCACTGCGCACGCAACGCGCTGCACCGGCCAGCCGGGCAGCAGGCAGCGCGCCGCGCCGGCCAGGCAGCGCGCCGCGCCGGTCAAGGAACCCTGCGCCGCGCGTCCTGCGCCGCGCGTCCCGCGCCGCGCCCGGTGACCCGCGCGCCGCGCCCCCTGCGCCGCGCGCCGCGCGTTGTGCGCCGCCCTTTGTGCGCCGCGCGCGCCGTGCGCCTCCACTTGATGCCACACGCATTCCTAGTCCCACATGGACGAAAAAGGGACCTTCTAAGGCTCCCAAACACCTATAAATACCCTCTCCCATTGAGGGGAAAGCGATCCCAAGATATCCAAGAATATCTAATAATTCTCTTCATCTCTTATCGACACGCTCGATTTCTCTGCTTCTCTGGATGCCATATTTGGCCTGAAGCAGGTTCTCTTCTCTCTCCCTCGTTCTCAAAGGTCCCGAAGCACTCACGGGAACTTCCCGGACGTCGCTCCCTTTGACCGAACGTTCTCCGGTGCTCAAGCACGCCCCTAGGGTTCTCAACTAGAGCTACCCTCGCGCGTCTAACACGCTAGACGCGTACGCGATCTCCGAAGTTCTGAGACGCGGCCGAGGACTCCTCGCGCCCCGTTTCCTTCGTCGAGCACGCCTCTTCACCAAGGCTCCACGCCTCATACTGCGTCACACACGCTTGAACTACGTTCTGACCTGATCCCACGCACGGGTACGTAGGCAGCCGACAACCAAGGCACGGTCACTCATCCTCCTCACCCCCTACCTCTCCCGAGAGGCGGGTTGATCGGAGAGAGCCCTAGCTCGAGACTATCGAGTTCACACTCTTGGCCCGGGTGCGATCACTTGGTCCGGCCTTGGATCGAACCGCCCGAGGTTTTAAATAGTTGTTCATTTTCGTGCGACAACAGTGACCTCATGGACCCAAATGAACAAAGCTTGAGCTAAACACTTGGACTCAAAAGTTCACAAACCTTTTCCAAGTTTAGCTTAATGCCAACTGACTCCACTAAAGAGTTGACACTGAAATTCTCTCGGTTCAAATGAATTTGTTTTCTACTCAAGAATTCAACCTAATTATGATGAGCGGATCCACTGAATATTATCTATGTTTACCCTTCATGAATGTCATCAGCTAGTCGGGATTTACTAAATTACCATTTTACCCTTCTAGCTGTTATTTCCTCAACTCCTTTGTCACTTGTGAATAAGTTAGAAACAATGTATTGACGAGGAGCTAACAAGTCACATTGTTTCATCCAAAAGAGTCAGGACTCAATTTGGACACTGGCCAGTTCATTTATTCACACTCCAAGGAACAAAGCATCAGGTGACATACATTGCATTTCAGCAACTTGTACATGAATTCCATATCTATGAGAACTTCACAAAGTTACCCATGACATTCTCACAACTTAGTACTTCACCAATAGGCCCTGTTCGGAATCACATAGTGAGTCCGAACTCTGACTTTCTCAAATGAGAATACATAAGCTGTGAAATGGAATGTCTCATTTCAGGATTAAGGTAAGCATGATGCAATTCATACATAGTGACTTCGAGACATAAGAGGTTAAATGGTTTGTTCTTATCTTGTCTCTAGAAGTGCACTGGTCAATTCAGTACCTTCGGAAGATACCTAGAAGAACTATAGAGTGTCCAACTCTTAATGCCTCATAACCAGACATCATAGATTCTTCTAACAATCGTACTGAGGTCAATAGTCCTTTGACCCTAAGATTGCGAATATATCGTTTTAAGCAAACTGCGAAGAGTTTGTTCATGCAAATCTACATTTGTCTCTTCGTAAGTTGTTTAGTTTGTTTATGGACTAAAAGACTAAGGTTTTATCATAAAGCTTCAAACAAAGAAAGAATGAATGAACGTTTCAACTTTATTATTAAATGAATAGGCAATTACAAGCAAGAGTCTTCATGAGACTTGATTACATCAAATGTACAAAATAAAGACTACAACTCTTCTTGTGGGCACTATTGACAACAAACTCCCACTTGACTCAAAGAAGATGTGTGTAGTCCTTCATGCCTAATCCCTCACGATGTTGGTCGAAGACCTTGTTCGCTAGGGCCTTGGTGAATGGATCTGCGAGGTTGTCCACCGTTGAGATCTTCTTCACTTCCACGTCTCCGCGCTGCACGATCTCTCGAATCAAATGGTATTTCCTCTCAATATGCTTAGAGCGCTTATGGATTCTAGGTTCCTTTGAGTTAGCGACTGCCCCACTATTATCACAATAAAGGGTCATGGGCTCGTCGACGTTTGGAACAACTTCCAAATACTTAAGGAATTTTTTAAGCCATACAGCCTCTTTGGATGCTTCACAAGCAGCCACATATTCTGCTTCCATTGTGGAGTCAGCAATGCAAGATTGCTTAATACTTCTCCACACAACAGCTCCACCATTAAGGATGAACACAAATCCCGAAGTGGATTTCCTGGAATCCTTATCCGCTTGAAAATCGGAGTCGGTATATCCCGTCATAGTCAGGTCAGTACCTGAGTATGTAAGCATCAAGTTCCTAGTTCTTCGAAGATACTTAAGAACATGCTTAACAGCAATCCAGTGCTCGGGTCCAGGGTTGGATTGGAAACGACTAACTACGCCAACGGCGAAACAGATGTCAGGTCTAGTGCAAAGCATAGCATGCATGAGGCTTCCTACGGCAGAGGCGTAAGGAATCTTCCTCATGTCTTCAATCTCTTGTGCAGTCTTGGGAGACTGGTCCTTAGAGAGTGAAACTCCATGCCTAAAGGGTGTTTGACCCTTCTTGGAGTCTTGCATCGAGAAGCGATCCATCACCTTATCAATATAAGATGCTTGAGAGAGCGACAGGGTCCGGTTTTTCCTATCTCAAAAGATTTGGATTCCCAGAATGTACGCGGCTTCTCCTAGATCCTTCATATTGAATTGCTTTGCTAGCCAGACCTTAACCTCAGATAACTTACCCACGTCATTACCAATGAGTAGTATATCATCGACATATAGTACCAGAAACACAACTTTGCCTTCTTGTATTAACTTGTAAACACAAGGCTCATCTATTGACTGTTCAAAGCCAAAGCTCTTTACAGTTTCATCGAATCTAATATTCCATGACCTAGATGCTTGCTTTAATCCATAAATGGACTTAAGCAACTCACAAACCTTGGTCTCTTGACCTTCTTCCACGAAACCGTCTGGTTGAGCCATGTAAATGCGCTCGTCAAGATTGCCGTTCAGAAAGGCTGTCTTGACATCCATTTGCCAGATCTCATAGTCGAGAGCTGCAACTATGGATAGGAGTATGCGGATGGATTTAAGCATGGCGACTGGCGAGAAGGTTTCTTCATAGTCAATCCCTTCTTGTTGGGTATAACCCTTCGCCAGAAGTCGTGCTTTGAACGTCTCGACGTTCCCATCAGGACCTCTTTTCTTCTTGTATATCCACTTACACCCTACGGGTTTAATCCCTTCAGGAAGGTCTACAAGTTTCCAGACTTTGTTGACATACATCGAGTGCATCTCAACTTTCATGGCGTCAAGCCAAAGGTTTGATTCAGAACAAGCCATCGCTTGGCTATAGGAAACAGGATCATCAATGTCAGAGACAGCTACGAGAGAGTCTCCATAAGACATGTACCTGTCAGGCTTTTGAGTAGCCCTCCCACTACGTCGAAATACTACTTGACGAGATTCTGATGAGTTAGGTTGTGTTTCAGTTGGGGTAAGAACAGTTCTTACAGATGAGGTAGAAGCTTCCTCACCCAACTTTTCTTCAAGCACAATTTTGCTTCTAGGTTTCGCATCCTTCATAAAGTCCTCCTCAAGGAAACGAGCATTCGTGCTAGCGAAAGTCTTATCATCCTCGGGACTATAGAAAGTAAAACCTTTGGTTTCCTTTGGATATCCCACAAACAGACACAATTCTGACCTACTAGCCAACTTGTTAGTCTTTTGCCTCAGCACGTGTGCAGGGCAACCCCAAATTTTGATGCGGCCAAGATTCACTTTACGGCCAGTCCATCGTTCATAAGGAGTACTAGGAACCGTTTTGGACGGAACTTGGTTCAGAATATAGGCGGCTGTTTCGAGGGCATATCCCCAAAAGGAAGGAGGGAGTGATGAGTAACTCATCATTGATCTAACGATCTCCATTAGAGTTCAGTTCCTTCTCTCCGACACTCCGTTTTGTTGAGGTGTGCCAGGTGCGGTAAGCTAAGAAGCGATACCTTCTTCTTTAAGAAAGTCATCGAACTCTCCAGACATATACTCACCACCTCGATCAGATCGAAGGGTTTTGATCACTTTGCCAGTTTGCTTTTCCACTAAAGCCCTAAAGACCTTAAATACGTTAAAGGTCTCGGATTTGTGTTTGAGCAAATAACCAAAACCATATCGCGAGTAATCATCAGTGAAGGTAACGAAGTATTCGTATCCTCCACGTGCCTGTTGGTTGAGCGGACCACATACATCAGAATGTACTAGTTCCAGCAACTCAGTGGCTCTTCGACCCTTATCGGAGAAAGGTTGCTTAGTCATTTTTCCTTCTATGCAGGATTCACAAGTAGGTAGTGAACCTATTGCAGAGGCTTGGAGTGGACCATCCCTCACAAGTCTCTTAATCCTATCTAGACTGATATGACCAAGTCTTAAGTGCCATAGGTATGTTGATTTTGTTAGATCGGAGGATTCAGAAAGTTTGATCCTCTTTGCCTCCCTAATTAGATCATTATCTATTTCGGTGTCTAAGATGGAAGGTGTTGTTGGCCCGTCTAGGGCCAACGGGATCAAGGTCATCACTTCGACACACATGGCTGGTACGAGATCTTGGGCGGCGAAACCCCGACTCAACCAGGGGCCGGCCCAAACCAATGGCCAAGTCAAAACCCAGCCACGGGCCGAGTCAACGGCTCACCCGGCCATTGGCTGGGTCAAATGGCTCACTCGGCCATTGGACAGTTCACTCGGCCAATGGCCGAGTGAACCCCTCAGCCACCAAGGCAGTTCACTCGGCCATTGGCCGAGTGAACCTTCCAGCAGTTCACTCGGCCAATGGCCGAGTGAACCCCTCAGCCACCAAGGCAGTTCACTCGGCCATTGGCCGAGTGAACCTTCCAGCAGTTCACTCGGCCAATGGCCGAGTGAACCCCTCAGCCACCAAGGCAGTTCACTCGGCCATTGGCCGAGTGAACCTTCCAGCAGTTCACTCGGCCAATGGCCGAGTGAACCTTCCAGCCGCCGAGACAGTTCACTCGGCCATTGGCCGAGTGAACCTTCCAGCAGTTCACTCGGCCAATGGCCGAGTGAACCTCCCTGCTGCCTCAGCAGTTCACTCGGCCATTGGCCGAGTGAACCTTCCAGCAGTTCATTCGGCCAATGGCCGAGTGAACCTCAGCCGGCCCAATGCCTTCACTCGGCCAATGGCCGAGTGAACCTCACCACCATGTTCACTCGACCATTGGCCGACCCAGCCTCCTCCAAGGCCGACCCAAGTATTCTCACTCGGCCAAGGGGTCTTCAAACCACCCCTTGGCTGCCTATAAATACCAAGGCACCCCCCTTGGTCCAGGTAATCCATTCTTGAGTACTGAAACGCTGCCGAACTCGTACCTCGCTCGTTTCTCTCAAGCTTTGGTCTCTAAACACCCCTAAAACCTCTATACTCCACCTCAATCACACTAATGTTGAGCGTCGGAGAGGTAAACAGGGGCACCCCCCCTGTTTCCCCTTTGTAGTTCACAATCTCTTGTTTGCTTTTCAGGTATCAAGACGAGGTGAGCTTCACCCACAGCTAAGGGACGACTTGGGATACCAAGTCCGACACGCTCGAGTCGAGACGAGACCACTTGGTCCGGCCTTGGGTCTAACCGTCTGCGACTCCTAAATCGTTGTCCGAAAAACTGCGACAACATTTTGGCGCTAGAAGGAGGGGCCTCTCTCGACCTTGACGACGCATTCCCTCTACCAGTTTTCTCCCTTTGTAATCACGACTCTCGAGAGATGAGTCATCTACCCACTACCTCCGCGGGTACCCGAGCGACGAGCTCGAGGTACGCTCTCCGAAACCTCGCGCACCGTCTTGAAGGGCAACCTCGCGATAGCGAGAGCCAGCCCCAAGACCCGGTGAACGACCCCGAGGCCGAGCTCCGAGAGGACACGGCCCGGCGGCTCGCGGAGCTCCTTGACCGTCCCGGCGTTGACAGCTCCCTCATCGCCGGTCTCCTCGGCTACGACGTCGAGGATCGATCTGCTCAAGATTACTCCGACCCCGAGTACGTGGAGGAATCGAGGACCGACGAGGCCACCCCTAGCCTCGCTCAAACGCGATCCGAGAGGGCCAACGGGGCGTTGGCCGATCCTCTGTGCCCGGCGCGACAACAGGCACGATCACAGTCCCGGGGACTCGCCCCCTCGGTTTCAAGAGGTGGCCGGACACGGCCCCTCGCCGAAGAGAGAGCGACTCTGGTCGACGATGGAGCCGATAGCCGAAGCGCTCGCCGGACGACCCGGCCAAGGGCGGCCTCGCCTCGTCACGCACCAAGCGTGGACCTTAGAGAGCGCTTGACGGCGCAGAGAAACTCCCGAGGGGAGGATCTCCGCCAAAGGCTAAATTCTCGGAGGGACGCGCTCCCCGCCGCAACTCTTGGCCGGCCTCAGGCCAATGTCGTGGACCAAGCATCCAATGAACGCCAACCAGTGACCCCCGTGGCCCCGACGATTGGCCCTGCCAACGGGCTTGATATGGTCACAATGATCCAGAGCCTCCAAAACCAAATCATCGAGATGAGGGAATCAGGGAGGCAAAGGCCGTACGGAGGGATCGAGGAATCATACTCTCCCTTCGCCGCACAAGTCCTCGCGCAGCCATGCGTGGGAAACTTTAAGTTACCGTCCATTCCCCCCTATGATGGACGTACGGACCCCCACTTCCACGTCCAACACTATGAGACGTGGATGACGATGCAAGGGCAGACGGACGCCACCCTCTGCCAAGCCTTCAGCCTGACCCTCACAGGGTCGGGCTTTGAGTGGTTCCAAAGTTTGAGGCCTGGAAGCATCCCGTCCTTCCGGGCCTTGCGAGAGGCTTTCCTTGCTCGCTTTGCCACGCTTGTGGCACAAAAGAAATCGAAGACCCACCTCCTCTCCATTCGACAGGGGAGAGATGAGACGTTGAGACAATACCTCGCCCGCTTCACCGAGGAGTCTCACAAAGTCGAGGGCTTCGACGACAGGGACGCCATCACGGCAATTACCGAGGGAGTTCGCACGAGCGACTTCCTCAAGTCCATTGTCGGGCAAGTCCCGCGAGACATGGCGGAGCTGATGACGAGAGCCCGCACACATATGGGAATCGAGGACTATCTCGATGGCCGCGATGGCCGGAAGTCAGGAGGACAAGGTGGTCGCCACCGCGAAGAACGGGACGAAGATCGCCCCGACCCTCAAAGCAAGAGGAGCAAGGGAGGCCGGGCCCCTAACGGTCGCCCCCTCTCCGGTCCAAGATCGTCGCACGTTGATAACTTCCAAGCGTTATCAACGTACACCCCGCTGAACACTCCGCAAGAGCGGATCCTGGCTCTGCACCGCGACAAGCTAGGAAGTCCGGCTCCTCTAGCAAAGGATCCCGCGAAGAGGGATCGGAACAAGTTCTGTGAGTACCACCAGGATCACGGGCATCTGACGTCCGAGTGCTATCATCTTAGGCGTCAGATCGAGGCCCTGATTCAAGTCGGGAAATTAAAAGAGTATGTCCTAAGAACGGTCGGGGCGGCCACGGTGCACGAAGGCCATCCACGGCGGGGAAGGAAGGGTCCGGCGACGGTGACTGACATGAACCAGGCAGCGATTGAACAGCCGGAGAGCTCACAGCTGCATGTCGTGGGCTAAGCCCGTCCCCCTTTTCTCATTATGTCATTATATTTCTGGTTTTAAGACAATCTCGAATTTCAATAAGGCCAATGGCCCGGGGATGTAATTTTTGACTATTTGTGCATGATAATTGCATCACATTTCGCCTCGAAGTCTTTATCTTGCTGCATTATAATTTCTAGTCTCCTCTACGAGTACACGAGAAACTCGGGGGGCTAATGGGAAACAATGCTAAAAAAAAAAAAAAAAAAAAGAGGATACAAAAAAGACGTGCAAATCGATTATGCCTTCGTTGGCAGGTCGAGAACATAAGACGCGCACCAAACAACAAAGACGTGCAAATCGATTATGCCTTCGTTGGCAGGTCGAGAACATAAGACGCGCACCAAACAACAAAGACGTGCAAATCGATTATGCCTTCGTTGGCAGGTCGAGAACATAAGACGCGCACCAAACAACAAAGACGTGCAAATCGATTATGCCTTCGTTGGCAGGTCGAGAACATAAGACGCGCACCAAACAACAAAGACGTGCAAATCGAGAAAAGTAAGACGCGCACAATACAACAAAGACGTGCTAATCGATTATGCCTTCGTTGGCAAATCGAGAAAAGTAAGACGCGCACTAAACGACGAAGACGTGCTAATCGATTATGCCTTCGTTGGCAAATCGAGAACATAAGACGCGCACAACACAACAAAGACGTGCAAATCGATTATGCCTTCGTTGGCAAATCGAGAAAAGTAAGACGCGCACAACACAACGAAGACGCGCAAATCGATTATGCCTTCGTTGGCAGGTCGAGAAAATAAGACGCGCACAATACAAAAAAGACGCGCAAATCGATTATGCCTTCGTTGGCAGGTTGAGAAAATAAGACGCGCACAATACAAAAAAGACGCGCAAATCGATTATGCCCTCATTGGCAAGTCGAGAAAACAAGACGCGCACAACACAGTAATAAAGCCGTGCTAACCGATCACGCCCTCATTGGTAGATCGAGAAAATGAGCCACGCACGATCAACCCGATATAAAAAGTCATCCCTCGCGACACGCGAAGGCCATTCCTCATGATGCAAACCCGAGGGCATTCGTCCCGCGTCCGCACAAAAGCGTAGATTTTGAGTTTCCACTCGACCTACGCTCGACCGGAAACTCGGGGGGCTAATGTTGTTGGCCCGTCTAGGGCCAACGGGATCAAGGTCATCACTTCGACACACATGGCTGGTACGAGATCTTGGGCGGCGAAACCCCGACTCAACCAGGGGCCGGCCCAAACCAATGGCCAAGTCAAAACCCAGCCACGGGCCGAGTCAACGGCTCACCCGGCCATTGGCTGGGTCAAATGGCTCACTCGGCCATTGGACAGTTCACTCGGCCAATGGCCGAGTGAACCCCTCAGCCACCAAGGCAGTTCACTCGGCCATTGGCCGAGTGAACCTTCCAGCAGTTCACTCGGCCAATGGCCGAGTGAACCCCTCAGCCACCAAGGCAGTTCACTCGGCCATTGGCCGAGTGAACCTTCCAGCAGTTCACTCGGCCAATGGCCGAGTGAACCCCTCAGCCACCAAGGCAGTTCACTCGGCCATTGGCCGAGTGAACCTTCCAGCAGTTCACTCGGCCAATGGCCGAGTGAACCTTCCAGCCGCCGAGACAGTTCACTCGGCCATTGGCCGAGTGAACCTTCCAGCAGTTCACTCGGCCAATGGCCGAGTGAACCTCCCTGCTGCCTCAGCAGTTCACTCGGCCATTGGCCGAGTGAACCTTCCAGCAGTTCACTCGGCCAATGGCCGAGTGAACCTCAGCCGGCCCAATGCCTTCACTCGGCCAATGGCCGAGTGAACCTCACCACCATGTTCACTCGACCATTGGCCGACCCAGCCTCCTCCAAGGCCGACCCAAGTATTCTCACTCGGCCAAGGGGTCTTCAAACCACCCCTTGGCTGCCTATAAATACCAAGGCACCCCCCTTGGTCCAGGTAATCCATTCTTGAGTACTGAAACGCTGCCGAACTCGTACCTCGCTCGTTTCTCTCAAGCTTTGGTCTCTAAACACCCCTAAAACCTCTATACTCCACCTCAATCACACTAATGTTGAGCGTCGGAGAGGTAAACAGGGGCACCCCCCCTGTTTCCCCTTTGTAGTTCACAATCTCTTGTTTGCTTTTCAGGTATCAAGACGAGGTGAGCTTCACCCACAGCTAAGGGACGACTTGGGATACCAAGTCCGACACGCTCGAGTCGAGACGAGACCACTTGGTCCGGCCTTGGGTCTAACCGTCTGCGACTCCTAAATCGTTGTCCGAAAAACTGCGACAACAGAAGGTTGAGTGGGATAAATATAAAAAAGACCATTCTTCATACATGCATCAGTGACAAAAGAATTAGAAAAAGAAATACGAAGTCCATTCTTTATAAACTTCAAATAATAATCTTTCTCGAAAAGTTGAGCAACAGATATTAGGTTTTTCCCAAAGGAAGGAACATAATAAACATTATTCAAATTTAAAGTTCGATATTCAAAAGATAGCATCACGGATCCCACAGCCTTCGCAGACACCACGCTCCCATCACCCCACTTGAAGCAGAAGTCGCCATCCTCTACGCTTTTGCTTTTCCTAAAACCAGTCAAGGAGCAACAAATATGGTTAGTAGCAGCGGAGTCAATAATCCACGATGATACATTATCAGCTACTAAACAAGCTTCAGTAACAAGTACAATACCTTTTACTTTGGTTTTGAGGTAGGCAGGACAGTTCCTACGCCAGTGACCAGGCTCATTGCAGTGGTGGCACTTGTCGTTAGACTTGTCCACCTTCGGAGCCTTTGGCGCCTTCTTCTTCATTTGAACCTTTGGTTGTTTCTTCTTCTCGGCCTTGTGAGGTCTCTTCTAAGATCCAGAGGTGGAGGCAGTAGCATGTACCTCTCCTAGAGCCCTCTTTTTCTTAGTGAGTGCCTCAGCGGTTTGAAGTTCCTTCATGAGCTCGGTAACAGTGTACTCTAGCTTGTTCATGGAATAATTCAACTTGAAGGTATCAAAGGTTTCAGGGAGAGTTTCCAAGATCATATCTATTTTAGTCTCCCCATCAATCTCGGATCCAAGGATCTCTATTTCGTTTAGATAGCTAATGATCAGCATCATATGATCTCTAACGGGAGTCCCAGCCTTCATGCGACAGTTCATAAATTGTCGGACCGCTTGTTGCCTAGCTTGACGTCCTTGCCCTCCAAACATCTCATGGAAATTGTAGAGCATATCGGTGGCAGTTTCGTAATCTCAATGTTGTTGTTGCAACACATTGTTCATCGATGCCAAAATATAGCACCTCGCAATCTCATCGGATCGAAGCCAGGCCGCCAGGGCGTCTTTTTCCTCTTGCGTCGAATCTTCATTCGTTTGAGGACAGGGGGTGGTGAGAACCCATTTGTGCTTGTTGACAGTAAGGACTATGTCGAGGTTACGTTTCCAGTCGACGTAATTGCCGCCTTCGAGTTTATTCGAGGAAAGAATGGTTGAGAGAGGGTTGAGAGACATATTGCCTATAAAAGTTGAAACAAGTTTATGATTAGTCTTTGGTTTAGGATTTAAGTTTTATTAAGACTTTTATAAAATCCAAAGGTGTTATAAACCAAACGATAATTTACTCCCTCAAGAGAAGGCCGCAAAAAATCTCCATTTATAAGTAAATGACACATCATTAATGCTTAGCCAAGATGTCAATACATCAACTTTGACTAGCCACCTTTTAAATTAGTTTGATCACTCACATCCTTTCGCAGAGCCTCAAGGGAGGATTACTAGGGATTGAGCCTAAGTCTGCAACCAACCACTTAGTCCAAAAGGTCAACTTTGAAAAACAATCCCCCAATGGGAGGCCTTGTCATCATCGTCTCACTCTCGGACGTAGCTCATTGAGCAATGATCGAAGCAATAACGCCTTGGAGTACTCCCATTTAAGTGAGGGTCGCAAGAGTGGCTCTTAGTCCCACGTTAATCGCTTCTTTCATTAGTGTTGGGGATCGTGGGTTACAAACAACAAGTATAACCCTCCCACTTAGTTTTTGGAGTTGGTTCATCGACTCTTATAAGTTCGGAAACAGATTTCCTAGTTAGAGAGCGACAGAGCGGACAACTAGAAGAGAATCCTAGATCGACATGTTCAGAGCAGTATTAGTGCATAAAGGCACAAGGTACATACTCGATCTTTTCCTATTTTCTATTTCGGGAAAGTGTGTGAGGGAAGTGTGAACTTCAACTCACTCGAACACTTGAAAGTTTGAGATTACACATCTTTTTATTTTTCGGCTTGTCTACAAGGAGACCTCCCACTCAAATTTTTGAAGACCATATAGATTTTGAACAAATGTGATATAGATATAGTTTTGAAAACATTTTGAAAATTTATTTGATTTGGATGACAAAATATTTTTCAAGTTTGAAAGTGAAAACGGTTTTTCAAAATTCAAACTAGTTTTGTAAAAATTCAATTTCAATTAAACTTTCAAAAATAAAACATTTTAATCTTACACATCACGTTTATAATCTTATGAAAAACATTTTTGCTCAAGAAATTTTTCTCATTAGAGTTCTATAACTCATGGTAGTGGGGCTAAAAATCCGGAATTCTAAAAAACTGGAGTTTCGGAACAGCCGCGCACCTCGGAGTAAAATCGCCATAACTGGCGGCTCCGATGTCCGTTTGACCTAAAACCGGTGGCATTGGACAGAGCACAGACAGAGCTTTAATTTTATTCAAGAATCATTAAATTTAAATTTTTGAGCAGAGAGTTATGCCACTTTTACTGCGGCTTTTACTCCAGCTCGAAGAAAAAGAAATAATTAAAGCTTGGTCCTTTTTAGGTGCGAAAAAAAATCGAGTGTAACGGAACGTTTTAGGATGTTGTTAAAGCTTTTATTTGCGTTTTATTATCAAGGTAATAACATAATATAAAAGAAATAACAACAAGCATAAAACGATTCAAGTAAAAAAAACGAAACTAGCAAGACAATATAACTAGTCACAAAATTTTACTCGAAAATTCTCAAGCCTTTAAAACACGTTTTTCAATATAAAAATTAAAAACTTTTAGAACTGATTCTAATGTATTTTAAAAACATCCCAAACTCATAGAAAACCAACATGAATTTTAATTTAAAGGCAAGAGCAATAAATAAAAAAAAAATCTAAGATAACAATTCTAACTTGTCACAAAATTAGTAAACTTTCGAAAACGATTTTCAAGCTCATAATTTTAAAAACATGTACATGCTTATCTTTGACCATAGCTCTGATACCATTTGTTGGAATCGATCTAGGGTTTAAGAAAATAATTAACGCTTCGGTAAGCGGCGGAATTTTAAAACGGTTTTTTACTAACCTAGACAAAGAGCAAGTACATGTAATTAAAAACTATTATGAGTATAGAAGTTTACTAACCTTTCTTGAAGCTTGAACTTTGAGAAGCTTTTGGAAAGTTTGCAACGCTCGTCTCCCCTCGCAGCACGTCTCTCTTTCTTTCCTCGGCACCTCGAGCAACCACGAAAGTTTCTATCACTAAATCACTCGAAATAAAGGAATTAGTGAGTGGGCACTTTTAAACACTACGACTTAAGAACGAGTCTTGAAGTCGTAGAGCTAAACACTAGGTCGAATGAGGACCTAGGTGCCAAAACAAAAATCGAAAATAAACTAGAGAGAGAGAGAGGAAGGGGCGGCCAAAGTTCTAGAGAGAGAGTCTCTCAAATCTCTTAAACTTGGATGAATGAAAAGTGTGGAATGAGGCTCCTATTTATAGGAGAGGTCTTACCTTCAATAAGGTAGTTTCCTCTTCTATAGAAGATCACATATTCATGAGCCAATTTCCCTTTTCCTTCAAAGAGTCACACGGCCAAGACTTGCCAAGCAAGTCCTTGGATTTGTTTCCTCTTTTATTTGCTTCTCTCTTGACTCATATGGGCGCCCACCTTGGTTTCCCCTTAGGGGAAATTTGTTTCCTCTTTTTCTTTTGGCAAGTATCTTCATACATTCATGCACACAATATTCTCTCTTTTATTTGGGTATGTTGGGCGCCTATACCATCTAGAAAAGGCTTCTAGAAGCTTTTCCATTTGTTCATAACAACATGAAAAAGGCCCATTAAGAATTTTCAATAAAATTCTTATGAAATGAAATTAATCAACAAGGCCCAATAATCAAGTCATGGCCGAGTGAGATTAAGTCATCAAATGAACTTGTCAAAAAATTTATTGACATTCATTTCATCCTTTGTCTCAAAAGACAAAAATACCATTTTGACTATTTTCGTTCTTGTTTGGACTTAGCTTCCAGTTTAACTATTCCTAATCGATGTGATTCGTGACAGTGACCTCATGGACCTAAATGAACAAAGCTTGAGCTAAACACTTGGACTCAAAAGTTCACAAACCTTTTCCAAGTTTAGCTTAATGCCAACTGACTCCACTAAAGAGTTGACACTGAAAATCTCTCGGTTCAAATGAATTTATTTTCTACTCAAGAATTCAACCGAATTATGATGAGCGGATCCACTGAATATTATCTATGTTTACCCTTCATGAATGTCATCAGCTAGTCGGGATTTACTAAATTACCATTTTACCCTTCTAGCTGTTATTTCCTCAACTCCTTTGTCGCTCGTGAATAAGTTAGAAACAATGTTTTGACGAGGAGCTAACAAGTCACATTGTTTCATCCAAAAGAGTCAGGACTCAATTTGGACACTGGCCAGTTCATTTATTCACACTCCAAGGAACAAAGCATCAGGTGACATACATTGCATTTCAGCAATCTTGTTCATGAATTCCATATCTATGAGAACTTCACAAAGTTACCCATGACATTCTCACAACTTAGTACTTCACCAATAGGCCCTGTTCGGAATCACATAGTGAGTCCGAACTCTGACTTTCTCAAATGAGAATACGTAAGCTGTGAAATGGCATGTCTCATTTCAGGATTAAGGTAAGCATGATGCAATTCATACATAGTGACTTCGAGACATAAGAGGTTAAATGGTTTGTTCTTATCTTGTCTCTAGAAGTGCACTGGTCAATTCAGTACCTTCGGAAGATACCTAGAAGAACTATAGAGTGTCCAACTCTCAATGCCTCATAACCAGACATCATAGATTCTTCTAACAATCGTACTGAGGTCAATAGTCCTTTGACCCTAAGATTGCGAATATATCGTTTTAAGCAAACTACGAAGAGTTTGTTCATGCAAATCTACATTTGTCTCTTCGTAAGTTGCAAAGTTTGTTTATGGACTAAAAGACTAAGGTTTTATCATAAAGCTTCAAACAAAGAAAGAATGAATGAACGTTTCAACTTTATTATTAAATGAATAGGCAATTACAAGCAAGAGTCTTCATGAGACTTTATTACATCAAATGTACAAAATAAAGACTACAACTATTCTTGTGGGCACCATTGACAACACCGAACGCGTTCAACCGCGGCGGACGTTCAGCGGAGAGAGATACCAAGCCATCGGTGTAGAGGTCGACAAACTTCTCGCCGCCGACTTCATCAGGGAGGCGGAACACCCCAAGTGGGTGTCCAACGTGGTGATGGTCAAGAAGCCAAACGAGAAATGGTGGATCTGTATCGACTATAAAGATCTCAACAAGGCCTGCCCGAAAGAGAGCTTCCCCCTCCCGAGGATCGAGCAGCTTGTGGACGCTACGGCGGGCCACGAGTTGTTGAGCTTCATGGACGCCTACTCAGGCTACAACCAGATCCGCATGCACGAGCCGGACCAGATCAAGACCACCTTTGTTACGAACCGCAGACTCTACTGTTACAAGGTCATGCCCTTTGGCCTCAAAAACGCGGGAGCGACGTATCAAAGGTTGGTAAACCGAATGTTCGCCAATCAAATTGGCAAAACCATGGAGGTCTACGTGGACGATATGCTCGTCAAAAGTCTCAAGACCCACGACCACGTTCGAGACCTGAGAGAGATGTTTGCGATCCTGCGACGCTATAAGATGAAGCTCAACCCCAACAAGTGCGCTTTTGGGGTCGAGTTCGGAAAATTATTGGGCTACATGGTTAGCCGCCACGGGATCGAGGCTAACCCTGAGAAGATTAGGGCGATCTTAGAGATGAGGTCGCCGCAGAAAGTGAAAGAAGTTCAGAGTCAGACAGGAAGGATCGCCGCCCTGACGCGATTCGTGTCCAAGGCCACCGACAAGTGCCAACCGTTTTTCAAGGCACTGAAGAAGACCGACGGGTTCGTGAGGACGGAGAAGTGCGAGGAAGCATTCCGCGAAATGAAAGCCTATTTTGCCTCCCCCCGTTCCTTGCAAAGCCAAAGAATGGCGAAACCTTGTACATCTACCTCGCGGTTTCCGACAGGGCCGTGAGCGCGGTTCTCATACGCGAAGAAGACAAGGTGCAATGGCCGGTCTATTACGTTAGCAAGGCGCTCCTCGACGCCGAGACTCGATACCCGAAAATCGAGAGATTGTCCCTCACCCTTGTCATGAGCGCGAGAAAACTCCGACCCTACTTTCAGGCGCACCCCATTGTGGTCCCCACGGGGCATCCCATCGAGAAGGCCCTTCAAAAAGGGACCTCCTCTCGAATGGCCGTATGGTCCCAAGAGTTGGGCGAGTACGGGGTCGAGTTCCAACCGAGAACCGCCATCAAGGGCCAAGCCCTCGCCGACTTCGTAGCCGAGTTCACAGGCGCGCCCTCGGCGGACGAGGGGGACACAGGCGGTGAGGGCAGAGAAGACAAGGAGGACAACCACAGCGAGTCATCGAAGAAGAGGACCAACAACCCGATAGGGCCGGTCTGGGACTTGCACGTGGATGGCGCGTCAAACGCCCGGGGGGCTGGTGCCGGCGTTGTGCTCACAAATCTCGATAGGGAAAAACTGAGATACGCCCTGCGGTTCGAGTTCAAGGCTTCCAACAACGAGCCAGAATACGAGGCTCTGATCGTTGGCCGAAGTACGCAATGAGGGAAGATAACCTGTTCAAGAGGGGCTACTCCATGCCCCTCCTCCGCTGCTTGACCGAGGTCGAGGCGAAGAAAGCGCTCCGTGAAGTGCACGAAGGGGTGTGCGGAAACCATGCCGCCGGACAATCCTTGGCATTGAAGCTTCTAAGGCTCAGATATTTTTGGCCAACCTTGAAAAAGGACTCCCACGAGTGGGCCAAGAAATGCGACAAATGCCAAAGGTTCGCTCACATCCCGCGCCAAGCGCCTGCCCCGCTATGCCCGATCATCGTGCCGCGACCCTTCGCAAAGTGGGGAATCGATCTCATCGGCGAGCTACCTATGGCTCCGAGGCAATACAAGCATGCGATCGTGGCAATCGACTATTTCACGAAGTGGGTAGAGGCCGAACCGCTGGCAAAGATCACCGAGACAAACACAACGAACTTCATCTAGAAGAACATTGTCTGCCGCTTCGGGATCCCCGCGTCGATTGTGACCGATAACGGAAAGCAATTTGACAACGCGCGCCTCCGAGAAGTATGCGAGCAGTTGGGCATTAGCAAGACTTTCTCTTCCCCCCGCCATCCTCAAGCCAACGGTCAGGTAGAGGCGGTCAACAAAACGATCAAGGAGAATCTGAAGAAGAAGCTGGAGGAGAAAAAGGGGGCTTGGGCCGACGAGCTCCCCATGGTCCTATGGGCATACCAAACCACCGCGCGAAACGCGACCGGCGAAACCCCTTTCGCTCTCGCGTTCGGCGTCGAGGCCGTGGTGCCCGTCGAGACCAAGCTGCCGACCCTGCGCATCGAGGAATACGAAGAAGCCGCCAACAACAACGCGATCAGGCTCGAGCTGGACCTCATAGATGAAAGGAGGGCGGACGCGCTCACTCGCCTTGCTGCACAAAAGAGGAAGGTCGAAAAATACTACAACTCCAAGGTCAAGCTGCGACAGTTCGCCGACGGAAGCCTCGTCCTCTGGAGGGTGTTCCAAAACACCAAAGTGCAAGGGGTGGGAGTCTTGGGCCCCACTTGGGAAGGTCCGTACCGCGTGCGCCGAGCCATCCACAATGGCACATATGAGCTCGAGAACCTGGAAGGACTCGTATTCACGCACCCTTGGAACGCGGAACACCTTCGGCGGTACTACCAATAGATGCCCGTTCCCGCTTACTCTATGTTTTGTTATGTCATTTCATTTTCGATTTTTGCAATGACATTTTTAAATCTCAAGTATGGCCAAACGGCCTGGGAATGTAATTTTTTAACTATTTCAACATTGTAATCGAATTACATTTCGCTTCGAAACCTTTACCTTATTTTGTAACAATTTCTCGTCTTCTCTGCGAGTACCCGAGAAACTCGGGGGGCTAACAGATTATTGGGACTTTGACTTCGCCTAGTCGAGCTCGTCACTTCGCCTAGTCGAGCTCGTCACTTCACCTAGTCGAGCTCGTCACTTCGAGCTGGTCGCTTCGTCTAGTCGAACTCGTCACTTCGCCTAGTCGAACTCGTCACGTCGTCTAGTCGAGCTCATCACCTCGTCTAGTCGAGCCCGCACAATGACACGTTTTACGCGCCGAAAGGTAGCTAAAGATTAACAAGTCGGATCCGCGCACCGGACCTCCAACCCCCGCGCGACGCTCTCGCACAATTCCATGCCCCGCACACCGATAGGCAACGGGGCGTCGGTAGATCGCGTCCGTGCACCGGACTGTCGATCTCGGCAGTCAAAACCCAAAACGTGACGCGCGTACCGACAAGTACCACGCTCACTGGGAACTGCAAGCTCGTCCCGATATGCACGCCGATAGGTAGCGTACTCGCCGGAAGACGAGCGCGACGGCCACCCAGCTCGCACACGCCGACAGGCGACGAGTCACGAATGGATGGCCGAAGGTCGCACCCGCCGGACGAATCTGGTCTAGCCAGCGTCCGTGGGAAGCTTCGCCGCCAAGTGCGGCAGTAAGCCGTGCAAACCGGTTACGCTAGGTAAGGCAAGCCGGGCTCGTGAGACACGCACCAATCACAACGCGCGAATCGATTACGCTAAGCATAGCAAGTCGAGAAAATAAGACGCATAACAGACGAAAAAGCTTTAACTAAAGCAAACAATGTTGTACGAGCAATCCAAAAAGAAAAGTATGAGAGTATGGCAAACTTCTAACGGAATAAAGACATAACAAAATTCCGGAAGAAAGCATGACGCAAGCGCTAAACAAGTGCGCGGAAAACCGAAGAAAACTCGGCTAGTCCGAGTCGAAGTCGATCTGCTCTTCGTCTTCCTCGGGGCAGGGGGCGCCAAACCCGCCGATGGCTTCTCCGTCGAGTTGACGGTTTGTCGACTGGGCGGCTTCCGCGGGGGCTTGGGGGTGCAGGTTGTCCCCAGGCGGCTCGTCGTCCAGAGGAGGAAACATGACGTCGAAGAAGGAAAACGTGGTCCCACGAGACATGTTCTCCTTCACGGTCGCATCTCGGACCCGTTTGGCTGCCTCATAACGGGCCGCCTCCAGCGCGAGGTCCCAGTCATCCTCCAAGTCCGTCTTGGACTGCACGGCGTCGTCTTTTTCCTCGGCAAGGATCTGCACCTCCGCCCGCAAAGTATCCCTCTCCCTCTCGGCCTTGACCCGGGAGATCTCGCTCACTGACAGCCGAGCGTGGACGATGCTCAGCTCCTCGTCCCGGCTCGAGAGCACCGCCTGGAGCTTCTTCGTCTCCCCTAAGAAGGTGTCGGCCACCTGCTCCACCTTCTCCCGAGACGCCTGGCCGGCCGTGCGAAGCAATTTCTCGGTCGCCGACTCCTCGCGAGCTCGCTTCAGCTCCTCCTCGAGTGCTTGAAATTCTCGAGCGGTGCGGGCTCCCGCTAGAGCGTCAGCGTGGGCGGCCGCCGTGCTCTCCTTGTCCTTCTCCATAATCTGCATGCGCCACAGCAGGTCCCGGAGAATGCGACCGCTTCGCTCTTGACGTGCGAGCATCTGCAGAGACAAGTGATATACGTATAATCGAAATAAGCATAATGGTTACGCATGAGATAAGCAGGCGGATCGTACCTTTCGGGCATCGCCGATCCCGTTTTGGAAATGATCCAGATCGCTTGTCGTCAGCAAACCTTTGAAGTCCCGCAGAGAGGTCCCAAGAATCCCTCGGGAGCACTGATCCCTCAGATCCGCCGCCTCCGCCAGGAGCATCGAATCCATGCTATCCAGCACCGTCGATGTGTGGGCGCGCTTGTGGCCAGAGGGTGGCCCGAAGGAAGTCAACGACGACGATCGCTTGTTAGAAGAGATCGCCTCGTTCCCCGCTCGCGGTGGCGACCCTCGGTGGCGAACCTCAGCTCGGGGGCAAGCCGCGGTCGTAGCTTCAGCGATAGGTGCCACTTTCGGCACGTGTGTGCGCGGCCGATGTCGTCTGGGCATGGTATCTGAAAGAGAGAGAGACGACAGTAAGTTAGAACACACACGATAAGCGTAATACAACGAAAAGCGCGATAACGCGAGAGCGTGTGAACGGATAGTACCCCCCGCGTCGGGGGGAGGGGCGGACGAACCCCCCGCCTCTGATACAGGGTCCTCCGTAACCTCCACGCCAAGACCAAGACACGGAGGGGCGTTGTCACAAGGCACGAACCACCCGGTCCTAGCCATTAGGTCCGGGGACTCGAACAGTGACCCCTGCCACCTCGAATCCGGGATCGCTTTGATCACGGATACAAGTTCGGAATCTTCTACGTCCCCGACGGAGAGAAAGTCTACCGCGGGCCCAAACGTTAAGGGCGCCGTCCCGAAGGCCGACTTGGAGACCCACACCCAAGGGTACCGATGCTTCGAGGTAACCTTGGTAACGATGGAGATGCGTTTCCGAGGGCACGCGCAGTGGAAGCCCGGTTTCCTCGGGACCCCGCGAATGACCACGAGATCCTGGATATCGTCTGCGGTGACTGCCCATTTCTTTGCTCGGTAGAGCAGCATATGGCACGCGGGGACCGCCCAATAGAGGGACGGAGACATCTGCGACGCATGCACCCCAACCGAATCAATAGCTCTTGGATCACCGGTTGAAAGGGTAACCGTAGCCCCCCGCGAAGACTCGCCTCGTGAATGGCCGCATGTCCCTTCGGAGGGCGAGTCGGGCGATCGTCGGTTAAAGGGCTAAGGATCGACACCGAATCCGGGATGCCGTAACGCTTCCTCAAACTCGTGAAACTGACAATCGAGAGCGAGCTCGGGACATCAACGCCCGAGCAGTCCAGGTCACCACGGATTGCAGACCCCTCACGGAGGCCGCCCAAGCCAGCCAGCCCTGTCTTCCCCTTGTCCGGCCCGGCAGCGGGCCCACCGTTGGCGCCCAGCCTGGCCAGAGAGTCCCCTCGCGCGCCCAGATCACCCAGGCTCTTTGGGCTCTCGCCCGGCCCATTGGCGCTTGCGCCTGGCCCGGCAGCATGGCCCGGCTCGCTAGATGGGACGCCACCGACCCCTAGGGCTAGGGCAACCAGCGCCTCGGCCGCCGCCCCCTGGCCGGCGCTGTCCGGCCGGTGCTCCTCGTCTCTGGCGCCGGCGCTGCCGCCAACGATGCCGCCCGCCTCCGGCGGCCCTCCATCGACGCCCTCCGCCTCCGATCGACCTCCACCGGCGCATCCCTCCTCGGGGCAGGCCGGGCCCAGAGTACCCGGGCCTCCCTCGCCGCCGCCCGCTTGCCGGACAGTCCCGACATCGCCACCCGGGACCAGCGCGACTCTCCCTACGCCCGGCTCGGCCGACGCGACTCCTTCCAGGGTGGGCGCTCCACCAGCGCGGCTTGGGCCTCTCCCGGCAACGCCTCCAGCACAGACAAGGCCGACGGGGGTCGGCCCACCTTCGCGCGGACTCACCTCGGCGGGCGCACCTTCCCCCAGGCCACGCGCGTCCCCGACGACATCGGGGTCCCCTCTGGCGACGTCTCCGGTGCGCGTACCCTCCTCCACGTCGGCCAGCCACGCATCGACCGAGCGAAGATCGCCTCCAGCCATCTCAACCGACCTGTTGCCCGAAGGCGGTGATGGGGGCGCTGCGTTTTGGATATCCACATGGGATGAGAATTGCGCCCAAAGGTCGTCTAGGTTTACATCTTGATTCCCGAGCAGAGGGAAGAGGTCATCTTCAACGGACCCATGCCCCGACAGGTGGTTGGTAGGGACCATTGGCACGTGTAGCGAGGCAAAAACGAAAAGAGACCAGAGAAAGGAAAAATAAATAGTAAAAGAGGCTCGAGTCAATAACCTTTTCGCGATGGGTCGCTTCGGTGGGCCGACGATGACGGGAATCTTGAGTTTACCGCACGAGCCTCACTCGACGATAAACTCGGGGGGCTAATGTTATCGGCCCGACCCCGATCACGGCCAATCAAAGGCAAAACAACGATCATGCTTGCCCCGGCAATTGATCGGCCCGTGGGCCGGCTCGGCCAAGGGCCGGCTCGGCCAAGGGCCGGCCCAATAGCCTCGGCCCAAGACCGAGCTCGGCTATCCACGGCCATCAGCCCGATGGACTCGGCCTCATGAACTCAACCTCGGCCTCACGAGCTCGACCTCGGCCTCACGCGCTCGACCTCGGCCTCACGAGCTCGACCTCGGCCTCACGAGCTCGACCTCGGCCTCACGCGCTCGACCTCGGCCTCACGAGCTCGACCTCGGCCTCACGAGCTCGACCTCGGCCTCACGAGCCTATCCTCGACCCTATGCTATTCTCGGCCAATGGCCGAGCCTATGTTACCCTCGGCCAATGGCCGAGCCTATGTTATCCTCGGCCAAGGGGCCCCACCAATGACGCCATCCTATGCTATCC
The DNA here is from genome assembly GCF_054948205.1 of Urtica dioica subsp. dioica. Taxonomy (NCBI): domain Eukaryota; kingdom Viridiplantae; phylum Streptophyta; class Magnoliopsida; order Rosales; family Urticaceae; genus Urtica; species Urtica dioica. Next base: position 12,175,695 of record NC_142762.1, read on the forward strand.
TTGGCCGAACCTATGCTATCCTCGGCCAAGGGCCAAGCCTATGTTATCCTCGGCCAAGGGGCCCACCAATGACGCCATCCTATGCTATCCCCCATGGCCCCTTGGTCGCCTATAAATACAAGAGGCCCTCCCTCTTCAAAAGGTAATCCATTCTTGAGTACTGAAACGCTGCGAAACTCACCTCTCGCTCGTTTCTCTCAAGTCTCGGCCCTTAAACACCTAAACCCTCTATTCTCCACCTCAATCCCACTAATGTTGAGCGTCAGAGAGGTAAATAGAGGCACCCCCTCTGTTTTCCCTTTGTAGTTCACGTGTTCCTTCTTCCTCTTCAGGTGCTTGGACGAACTCAAGGGACATTCACAGCTAAGGGAAGGCTCGGGATACCGAGTCCGACACGCTCGAGCCCGAACGCGACCACTTGGTCCGGCCTCGGGTCGAACCGTTCGGGGCTCCTAAATCGTTGTCCGAAAACGAGTGACAACAGGAGCCAAAGAGGATCAAACTTTTTGAATCCTCCGATCTAACAAAATCAACACACCTATGGCACTTAAGACTTGGTCATATCAGTCTAGAAAGGATTAAGAGACTTGTGAGGGATGGTCCACTCCAAGCCTCTGCAATAGGTTCACTACCTATTGTCGGTCGTTTTCGGAAAACCCGAGACGCCAAGAAGACACGCCATTCAAAGGGCCGATGGTCAGGCCGGAGGTCCTAAAGAGCGGCGAGCCTTCTCTCACGAGTCGACTGACAAGTCCTCGTGCCAAATCCTCATGCCCCTCGAGTCGAGCCCCGAGTCGTTCCTTGAGTCGAGCCTTGGGTTGTTCCTCGAGTCGAGCCTCGAGTCGGTCTCCTCGAGTCGAGCTTCACTCCTCGAGTCGAGCCTCGAGTCGCTCCTCGAATCGAGTCACTCTCGCCAAGTGGAAACCTTCATATTTCATGTGGCAAGAATGGTATTCGAAGACCCCTAAGGGCCCACAAGAGCCCGGCAAGACGGGCCATTCGCCGCGCGCACGGCGCGCTGCTCCGGCCGGCCGTGCAGCAAGCAGCGCGCCGTGCCATCAGGTCAGCGCGCCGCGCCATGCAGGCGCGCGCCGTGCGCTCCATGCGCCGCGTGTCTTGCGCCGCGTCCACTGACCCACGCGCCGCGCCAGATGACCCGCGCGTCGCGCGTTGTGCGCCACGCGCGCCGTGCGCCTCCACTTGATGGCGCGCGCGTTCCTAGTCCCACATGGACGAAAAAGGAGCCTCCTAAGGCCCCCAAACACCTATAAATACCCCCTCCCATTGAGGGGAAAGCGATCCAATAAATCCTTTCATCTCCTATCGACACGCTCGATTTCTTACTCGCCTCTGCTTCTCTGGATGCCATATTTGGCCTGAAACAGACTCTCTTCTCCCTCCCTCGTTCTCAAAGGTTTCGAAGCACTCACGGGGACTTCCCGAACGTTCTCCGGTGCTCAAGCACGCCCCTAGGGTTCTCGACTAGAGTTCCCCTCGCGCGTCTAACACACTAGACACACGCGCGACCTACGCGTCCGGCATTTCCAACTAGGAATCGCCTACGCATCCGGAATCTCCGCCACAACAAGGAACTCTTGACTTAGAGTCTTCCACGTCTCCAAAAGAGAGAAAACACACATTCTCTCTCGCGCTCACGATCTCCGAAGTCCTGAGACGCCGCCGAGGACTCCTCGCCCCCCGTCTCCTTCGTCGAGCACGCTTCTCCACCAAGGCTCCGCGCCTCATACAGCGTCCTACACGCTTGAACTACGTTCTGACCTGATCCCACACACGGGTACGTAGGCAGCCGACAACCAAGGCATGGTCACTCCTCCTCCTCACCCCCTACCTCTCCCGAGAGGCGGGTTGATCGGAGAAAACCCTAGCTCGAGACTATCGAGTTCACACTCTTGGCCCGGGTACGATCACTTGGTCCGGCCTTGGATCGAACCGCCCGAGGTTTTAAATAGTTGTTCATTTTCGTGCGACAACATTTTGGCGCTAGAAGGAGGGGACTTCCCGACCTATTCAGCCCGAAATCTCTTCTGTTCATCTTCTTCTTTTCTTCTGCGAACTCAACCTTCTCGAACTTGAGAAACAATGAGTAACCAACCACCTGTACGTTCTGAGGGCGTGAACAACCCCGAAAGCGTCACTGGGACCAAGAAATACTTCTTGCGCTCCCGAGCGCATGGTGACGAAGAGTCGCTCCACGAAGAGAGCTCGACCCGCTCACCATCTCCATCTCCTGATAGCAGGGACAACCGCATCATGGAGCTAGAGGAGAGTATCCGCCAACTAAAGGCGAAGAACGCGAGGTACCACAGCCGACTGGCTGCGAAGCAACCCGCGCATGACACAATAACCCTCAACAAGGATCCTGAGAACCTCAACGAGGAAAGCCGTGACCGCGACCCTGATTACGAGGGTACTGGCGATTCGGAGGGTATCGAGACTTCTCTCACGAAGGACGGGGAACCCCCCGTCGTGTTTGAAGCCGGTCCTTCGAATCCCCTACCCCGGAAAGGCGACGCACCGGCTGCTTCTCAAGAGGGAAACTCCCGACGCTCGGCCTTCGACCGACTAGGTCAAAGGGAGAATGTTACGGAGAGTCAGGGCACGCGGAGAGCGCGCCGTCGCAGACGAAGCCTGCGCCTCCGTATGTCCAGCCCCGATCTTAGGGATCACCTCACCGCCCAACGCATTGAGCGTGGCGATGACTTAAGAGAGCGACTAAGCTCTCGGCCAAACGTCCCCGTAGCAGCCCCAACTAACGGGAACCGCCGCACGGGTCAAGGGTCAAATGAAAGACGACAGGTGACTCCTCCCGAACAGGGAGTTACTCCGACTACCGGTCTCGATGTGATCACAATGATCCACAATCTTCGAAATGAAGTACGAGATCTCCGGGAACACGGAATAGGCGGAAGCGCCTATGGGGTCATTGAGGAGAAGTCCTCGCCTTTCACGGCTCAGATATTGGCCGAGGTATGTACGGGAAATTTCAAACTCCCGAACCTCGCTCCATATAATGGAAAAGCAGATCCTGCTTACCACATCCAGCACTATGAAACCTGGATGACGATGCAGGGTGTCACTCCCGGCGCTATGTGCCAAGCTTTTAGTCTTACCCTCGCCGGACCCGGCTTCGAGTGGTTCAAGAACTTAAGGCCGGGAAGCATCCGCTCGTTCAAAGACCTGAAGGACATGTTCCTAGCACGGTTCGCTACGTCTATGGTCCAAAAGAAGACCAAGATGTACCTGTGGTCAATCAGGCAAGAGGATGGCGAGTCTCTTAGACGATACCTCGCCCGATTCACTGAAGAATCGAATAAGGTCGACCGCTTTGACGACAAAGACGCAATCACCGCCATCACTGAAGGCTTGCGCACAAGTGACTTCCTTAAGTCCATCGTCGGCCGTGTCCCTTCTACCATGGCAGAGTTAATGACTCGAGCCAAGACCTTCATGGGAGTCGAAGATTACCTCGATGGTCGCAAGGGCAATGATCAAAGCCCTCACCACCGAGACGAGCCTAGCAACGAGCAAGGAAACTCCCGTAAAAGGCGAAACAGAGGAGGTCAGACTTTTAATAGACGACCTCCGATGCCCCAGAAGCCGCGACTTGCGGAAGACTTTAAGGGCTACTCGTCGTTCACACCGTTGAACACAACGCCAGAGCAAATCCTAGCTTTAGCGTGTGACAAGTTCACTCCCCCGGCTCCAATGAACAAAGATCCCGCGACTCGCGATAGATCTAAATATTGCGAGTTCCATCAAGAATACGGTCACTTGACCTCTGAATGCTATAGTCTTAAAAGGCAGATCGAGGCATTGATCCAACGGGGTGAGCTAAAAGAGTTCGTGTTACGCATGATTAGCGCTGCGGGCCCCACCTCGAACAGACCACAGTCTGGCAGGGGAGGAGGAACAGCCGCTTCTGCCGACCGAACCACGGCTACTGCCAATGCCAATCCACAACTCCACGTTGTGACCACCATATTGGGAGGTCCACAAGATGGAGATTCGGCCCGACAACGGAAAAAATTCCTAAGGGCCGTGGCTCAAGAAGACGCTGCTATGCACGTCAACCTCACGTATGAAGAACCTCCGTCCGTGCCTCACGAGACGATGCATTTCACCAACAAAGAGGCCAAGCGAGTGGTGCATCCGCACAATGACGCAATTGTGCTCAAAGCCCAAGTAGCTAATAACTTGGTGAAAAGAGTTCTCATCAACAACGGCAGTGCTGCCGACATAATCTTCAAGTCCACCCTAGAGCGCATGAAGCTCGGGGGGCTACGCCCAACTCCGACCAAAACGCCTCTATTCGGGTTCACTGGGGAGAGAGTCATGACCGAAGGCATCATCGATCTACCGGTCACCTTCGGAACTCCCGGAAGCATTGAAGTCGTTCACATGGTCCCATTCCTAGTGGTCGACCAAGAGTCCCCCTACAAAGTAATCGTTGGGCGACCCACGTTGAACCGGCTAAGGGCAATCACTTCAACATACCACCTAATGGTGAAGTTCCCTACCAAGAATGGAATCGGTATCATGGCTGGAGACCAATCCCAAGCCAGAATATGTTACATCCAAGGAATCGATGGAAAGACCGCTAAAAAGACGGTTAACACGATCTCTCAACTTAGAGATAGCGTCGAGTCGACCAAGGTCCTCCGCGAAGTCCATAAAGACACCTGCATGACACCCAAGTGCAAGGTAACAGCGTCCTCATCAGGGACCCCACACGGTCTACCAGGTCATACATGGACGAGACACCGATCTATCGCCTGTGGAATGCGGAACACTGGAAGAGAGTACTACCACTAGCCAGCGATCCCCCCATTTTATTTCTTTGCTTTCTAAACATTCAATAAGGCCTACGAGCCAACGTTTTAGGATTTCAAATTTTTTGCAATATTAATAAAGTTCGATGTTTTTCTTTCAAAATCCACTTTATCAAAGATTCTTAATCATCAAAGATTACACTTGTAAACCCAAAACTCGGGGGGCTAGTGCCATAGGCAATGGAAAGTACGCTCAAAATCCTCAAGAAAGTACGCTCCACAAAAAGAAAGCACGCTCCATCAAAACAAAACACCCGAACACAAAACGGGAACATGCGTGCACGTAAGACGCCTCCGTGGCGCACCGTAAGACATCCCCGAGATGCAGGCTAAAGACGCCCCCGCGGCGCGCCCAAGAGACATCCCCGAGATGCAGACTAAAGACGCCCCCGCGGCGCGCCCAAGAGACATCCCCGAGATGCAGGCTAAAGACGCCCCCGTGGCGCGCCCAAGAGACATCCCCGAGATGCAGGCTAAAGACGCCCCCGCGGCGCGCCCAAGAGACATCCCCGAGATGCAGGCTAAAGACGCCTCCGTGGCGCGCCCAAGAGACATCCCCGAGATGCAGGCTAAAGACGCCCCCGTGGCGCGCCCAAGAGACATCCCCGAGATGCAGGCTAAAGACGCCCCCGCGGCGCGCCCAAGAGACATCCCCGAGATGCAGGCTAAAGACGCCTCCGCGGCGCGCCCAAGAGACATCCCCGAGATGCAGGCTAAAGACGCCCCCGCGGCGCGCCCAAGAGACATCCCCGAGATGCAGGCTAAAGACGCCCCCGCGGCGCGCCCAAGAGACATCCCAGAGATGCAGGCTAAAGACGCCCCCGCGGCGCGCCCAAGAGACATCCCAGAGATGCAGGCTAAAGACGCCTCCGCGGCGCGCCCAAGAGACATCCCCGAGATGCAGGCTAAAGCCGTCCCTCGCGACGCACCTAAGACGCCTACATGGCGCACGTAAGACGCGTAAAGGCGCAACCCGTAAGACGCCTACATGGCGCAACCTAAGACGCCTACATGGCGCACGTAAGACGCGTAAAGGCGCAGTCCGTAAGACGCCTACATGGCGCAATATAAGACGCCTACATGGAGCACATAAGACGCCTACATGGCGCACTTAAGACGCCTACATGGGGCACGTAAGACGCCTACATGACGCACCTGAGACGCCTACATGGCGCACTTAAGACGCCCACATGGCGCAACCAAGTCGTCCCTCGTGACACACCTAAGTAACCTACATGCCGCATCTAGGCCATCCCTCACGACGTGCCTACGATGCCTAAAACAACGCACGCAGCCGTCTCTAATGACGCACTCTGAGTCACCGCAAGGCGCTGTGTATGACGACTAATCGGAACGCACCTGAACAGCCATACAAGGCGCAACTCATGTCATCTTCACCACCACCGACTAAGCACAATCACACCCGCTTCTCGAGTCGAGTCAGTCTCCTCGAGTTGAGCTTGTTGGAATCGATCTAGGGTTTGAGAAAATAATTAACGCTTCGGTAAGCGGCGGAATTTTAAAAATGTTCTTTTACAAGTAAAACAGTTTTTACTAACCTAGACAAGTGCAAGTACATGTAATTAAAAACCAATATGAGCTAGTAGTTTACTAACCTTTCTTGAAGCTTGAACTTTGAAGAAGCTTGTGGAAAGTTTGCAACGCTCGTCTCCCCTCGCAGCACGTCTCTCTTTCTTTCCTCGGCACCTCGAGCAACCACGAAAGTTTCTATCACTAAATCACTCGAAAAGAAGGAATCAATGAGTGGGCACTTTTAAACACTACGACTTAAGAACGAGTCTTGAAGTCGCAGAGCTAAACACTAGGTCGAGTGAGGACCTAGGTGCCAAGACAAGAAAAATCGAAAATAAACTAGAAAGAGAGAGAGAGGATTTTCGGCCACCACAAGGTCTAGAGAGAGAAGCTCTCAATCTCTAACTTATGTGGAATGAATAAAATGAGGGGAATGAGGGTCCTATTTATAGGAGAAGGGTTGGCCTTGGAAAGAAGTAGTTTCCTCTTATTTTCCAAGCCTTTATGAGCAACCCTTTATTTCCCATTCCTATCCAAGTCACACGGCCGCATAAGCCTTCATGACACCTTGGATTTGTTTCCTCTTTTATTTTTCTTCTCCCTTGACTTGTCTTGGTCGAAATTCCCATAGCCTTGAATAGGAAATTTGTTTCCTCTTTTTTCTTTTGGCAAGTATCTTCATACATTAATGCACAAAAGGAACTCTCTTTCTCTTAGGGTAGTGGGCGCCTATTATGCTTTAGAAAGGCCTTCTAGAAGCTTTTTCATTTGTTCATGACAACATAAAAAAGGCCCATTAAGAATTTTCAATAAAATTCTTATGAAATGAAATTAATTCACAAGGCCCAATAATCAAGTTATGGCCGAGTGATATTAAGTCATCAAATGAAGTTGTCAAAAAATTTATTGACATTCATTTCATCCTTTGTCTCAAAAGACAAAAATACCCTTTTAACTATTTTCGTTCTTGTTTTGACTTAGCTTCCAGTTTAACTATTCCTATCGATGTGATTCGTGACAGTGACCTCATGGACCCAAATGAACAAAGCTTGAGCTAAACACTTGGACTCAAAAGTTCACAAACCTTTTCCAAGTTTAGCTTAATGCCAACTGACTCCACTAAAGAGCTGACACTGAAAATCTCTCGGTTCAAATGAATTTATTTTCTACTCAAGAATTCGACCTAATTATGATGAGCGGATCCACTGAATATTATCTATGTTTACCCTTCATGAATGTCATCAGCTAGTCGGGATTTACTAAATTACCATTTTACCCTTCTAGCTGTTATTTCCTCAACTCCTTTGTCGCTTGTGAATAAGTTAGAAACAATGTATTGACGAGGAGCTAACAAGTCACATTGTTTCATCCAAAAGAGTCAGGACTCAATTTGGACACTGGCCAGTTCATTTATTCACACTCCAAGGAACAAAGCATGAGGTGACATACATTGCATTTCAGCAATCTTGTACATGAATTCCATATCTATGAGAACTTCACAAAGTTACTCATGACATACTCACAACTTAGTATTTCACCAATAGGCCCTGTTCGGAATGACATAGTGAGTCCGAACTCTGACTTTCTCAAATGAGAATACTAAGGTGTGAAATGGCATGTCTCATTTCAGGATTAAGGTAAGCATGATGCAATTCATACATAGTGACTTCGAGACATAAGAGGTTAAATGGTTTGTTCTTATATTGTCTCTAGAAGTGCACTGGTCAATTCAGTACCTTCGGAAGATACCTAGAAGAACTATAGAGTCCCCAACTCTCAATGCCTCATAACCAGACATCATAGATTCTTCTAACAATCATACTGAGGTCAATAGTCCTTTGACCCTAAGATTGCGAATATATCGTTTTAAGCAAACTACGAAGAGTTTGTTCATGCAAATCTACATTTGTCTCTTCGTAAGTTGTTAGGTTTGTTTATGGACTAAAAGACCAGGGTTTTATCATAAAGCTTCAGACAAGGAAGATTGAATGAACGTTTCAACTTTTTATTAATGAATAAGCAATTACAAGCAAGAGTCTTCGTAAGACTATATGACATCAAATGTACATAAATAGACACTACTACTCTTCTTGTGGGCACCATTGACAACAAACTCCCACTTGACTCAAAGAAGATGTGAGTAGTCCTACATGCCTAATCCCTCTCGAAGTTGGTCGAAGACCATGTTCGCTAGGGCCTTGGTGAATGGATCTTCCAGAGATCTACTTCACCTCCACGTCTCCGCGTTGCGCGATCTCTCGAATCAAATGGTATTTCCTCTCAATATGTTTAGAGTGCTTATGGCTTCTAGGTTCCTTTGAGTTAGCGACAGCCCCACTATTATCATAATAAAGGGTCATGGGCTCGTCGACGTTTGGAACAACTTCCAAATACTTAAGGAATTTTCTAAGCCATACAGCCTCTTTTGATGCTTCACAAGCAGCCACATATTCTGCTTCCATTGTGGAGTCAGCAATGCAAGATTGCTTAATACTTCTCCACACAACAGCTCCACCATTAAGGATGAACACAGATCCAGAAGTGGATTTCCTGGAATCCTTATCCACTTGAAAATCGGAGTCGGTATATCCCGTCATAGTCAGGTCAGTACCTGAGTATGTAAGCATCAAGTTCCTAGTTCTTCAAAGATACTTAAGAACATGCTTAACAGCAATCCAGTGCTCGGGTCCAGGGTTGGATTGGAAACGACTAACTACGCCAACGGCGAAACATATATCAGGTCTTGTGCAAAGCATAGCATACATGAGGCTTCCTACGGCAGAGGCGTAAGGAATTTTCCTCATGTCTTCAATCTCTTGTGCAGTCTGGGAGACTGGTCCTTAGAGAGTGAAACTCCATGCCTAAAGGGTGTTGACCCCTCTTGCAGTCTTGCATCGAGAAGCGATCTATCACCTTATCAATATAAGATGCTTGAGAGAGCGACAGGGTCCGGTTTTTCCTATCTCGAAAGATTTGGATCCCCAGAATGTACGCGGCTTCTCCTAGATCCTTCATATCGAATTGCTTTGCCAGCCAGACCTTAACCTCAGATAACTTACCCACGTCATTACCAATGAGTAGTATATCATCGACATATAGTACCAGAAACATAACTTTGCCTTCGTGTATTAACTTGTAAACACAAGGCTCATCTATTGACTGTTCAAAGCCGAAGCTCTTTACAGTTTCATCGAATCTAATATTCCATGACCTAGATGCTTACTTTAGTCCATAAATGGATTTAAGCAACCCACAAACCTTGGTCTCTTGACCTTTATCCACGAAACCGTCTGGTTGAGCCATGTAAATGCGCTCGTCAAGATTGCCATTCAGAAAGGCTGTCTTGACATCCATTTGCCAGATCTCATAGTCGAGAGCTGCAGCTATGGATAGGAGTATGCGGATGGATTTAAGCATCGCGACTGGCGAGAAGGTTTCTTCATAGTCAATCCCTTCTTGTTGGGTATAACCCTTCGCCACAAGTCGTGCTTTGAACGTCTCAACGTTCCCATCAGGACCCCTTTTCTTCTTGTATATCCACTTACACCCTACGGGTTTAATCCCTTCAGGAAGGTCTACAAGTTTCCAGACTTTGTTGACATACATCGAGTGCATCTCAACTTTCATGGCATCAAGCCAAAGGTTTGATTCAGAACAAGCCATTGCTTGGCTATAGGAAACAGGATCATCCATGTCGGAGACGGCTACAAGAGAGTCTCCATAAGACATGTACCTGTCAGGCTTTTGAGTAGCCCTCCCACTACGTCTAAGTACTACTTGACGAGATTCTGATGAGTTAGGTTGTGTTTCAGTTGGGGTAAGAACAGTTCTTACAGATGAGGTAGATGCTTCCTCACCCAACTTTTCTTCAAGCACAATTTTGCTTCTAGGTTTCGCATCCTTCATAAAGTCCTCCTCAAGGAAACGAGCATTCGTGCTAACGAAAGTCTTATCGTCCTCGGGACTATAGAAAGTAAAACCTTTGGTTTCCTTTGGATATCCTACAAACAGGCACAATTCTGACCTACTAGCCAACTTGCTAGTCTTTTGCCTCAGCACGTGTGCAGGGCAACCCCAAATTCGGATGCGGCCAAGATTCACTTTACGGCCAGTCCATCGTTCATAAGGAGTACCAAGAACCGTCTTGGACGGAACTTGGTTCAGAATGTAGGCGGCTGTTTCGAGGGCATATCCCCAAAAGGAAAGCGGGAGTGATGAGTAACTCATCATTGATCTAACCATCTCCATAAGAGTTCGGTTTCTTCTCTCTGACACTCCGTTTTGTTGAGGCGTGCCAGGTGCGGTAAGCTGAGAAGCGATACCTTCTTCTTTAAGAAAGTCATCGAACTCTCCAGACATATACTCACCACCTCGATCAGATCGAAGGGTTTTGATCACTTTGCCAGTTTGCTTTTCCACTAAAGCCCTAAAGACCTTAAATACGTTAAAGGTCTCGGATTTGTGTTTAAGCAAATAGACAAACCCATATCTTGAGTAATCATCAGTGAAGGTAACGAAGTATTCGTATCCTCCACGTGCCTGTTGGTTGAGCGGACCACATACATCAGAATGTATTAGTTCCAGCAACTCAGTGGCTGTTCGACCCTTATCGGAGAAAGGTCGCTTAGTCATTTTTCCTTCTATACAGGATTCACAAGTAGGTAGTGAGCCTATTGCAGAGGCTTGGAGTGGACCATCCCTCACAAGTCTCTTAATCCTATCTAGACTGATATGACCAAGTTTTAAGTGCCAGAGGTATGTTGATTTTGTTAGATCGGAGGATTCAGAAAGTTTGATCCTCTTTGGCTCCCTAATTAGATCGTTATCTATTTCGGTGTCTAAAAGAGAAGGTTAAGTGGGATAGATGTAAAAAAGACCATTCTTCATACATGCATCAGTGACGAAAGAATCAGAAAAAGAAATACGAATTCCATTCTTTATAAACTTTAAACAATAATCTTGCTTGAGAAGACGAGCAACGGATATTAAGTTCTTCCCAAAGGTAGGAACAAAATAAACATTATTCAAGTTTAAAGTGCGGTCTTCAAAAGACAGCGTCACGGATCCCACAGCCTTTGCAGACACCAGGCTCCCATCACCCCATTTGAAACAGAACTCGCCTTCCTCTAAGCTTTTGGTTTTCTTGAAACCATTCAAGGAACAACAAATATGGTTAGTAGCAGCGGAGTCAAGAATCCACGTTCATACATTATCAGCTACTAAGCATGCTTCGGTAACTAGTACAATACTATGTTCCTTTGCTTTGAGATAGGCGGGACAGTTCTTTTTATCGGCCTTGTAAGGTCTCTCCACAGTTCCAGAGGCGGAGGCTTTTTGCTCAGTAGCATGTGCCTCTCCTTGATTCCTCTTTCTCTTAGTGAGACTTACAGCAGTGTGAAGTTCCTCCATAAGCTTGGTAACAGTGTACTCTAGCTTGTTAATGGAGCAGTTCATCTTAGAGGTATCAAGAGATGCGGGGAGAGTTTCTAAGATCATATCTATGAAATTCTTCCCATCATTCTCAGATCCTAGGATTTCCATCTTATTTAGAAAACTAATGATCAGTATCATAAAGTCTCTAATAGGAGTCCTAGCCTTCATATGACAGTTCATAAACTGTCGGACTGCTTGTTGCCTTGTTTGACGCCTTTGCCCTCCAAACATCTCAAGGAGATTGTAGAGCATGTCAGCGGCAGTCTCGAAGTCACGATGTTGCTCTTTCAGCATATTGTTCATAGATGCCAAGATATAGCACCTCACAATCTCATCGGATCGAAGCCAGGCCGCTAAGGCGTCATTGTCCTCTTGAGTTGAATCATTCGTCAGAGGAGGACACGGGGTGGTGAGTACCCATTTGTGCTTGTTAACGGTAGGTATTATGTCGAGGTTACGTTTCGAATCTACGTAGTTTTCGTTTTCGAGTTTGATCGAGGAAAGAAAGATAGAGAGATGGTTGAGAGACATATTGCCTATATAAGTTGAAACAAGTTTATGATTAGTCTTTGGTTTAGGATTTAAGTTTTATTAAGACTTTTGTAAAACCCAAAGGTGTTATAAACCAAACGATAATTTACTCCCTCAAGAGAAGGCCGCAAAAAATCTCCTTTTATAAGTAAATGACACATCATTAATGCTAAGCCAAGATGTCAATACATCTATTTTGACTAGCCACCTTGTAAATTGGTTTGATCACTCACATCCTTTCGCAGAGCCTCAAGGGAGGATACTAGGGATTGAGCCTAAGCGTGCAACCAACCACTTAGTCCAAAAGATCAGCTTTGAAAAACAATCCCCCAAGGGGAGGCCTTGCTATCATTGCATCACTCTCGGACGTAGCTCATTGAGCAATGATCGAAGCAATAACGCCTTGGAGTACTCACATTTAAGTGAGGGTCGCAAGAGCGGCTCTTAGTCCCACGTTATTGCATCTTTCACTAGTGTTGGGGATCGCGGGTTACAAACAACGAGTATAACCCTCCCACTTAGTTTTTGGAGTTGGTTCATCGACTCTTATAAGTTCGGAAACAAATTTCCTAGTTAGAGAGCGACAGAGCGGACAACTAGAAGAGAATCCTAGATCGACATGTTCAGAGCAGTATTAGTGCATAAAGGCACAAGGGACATACTCGATCTTTTCCTATTTTCTATTTCGGGAAAGTGCGTGAGGGAAGTGTGAACTTCAACTCACTCGAACACTTGAAAGTTTGAGATTACACATCTTTTTATTTTTCGGTTTTGTCTACAAAGAGACCTCCCACTCAAAATTTCAAGCGCATATAGATTTTGAACATATGTGATATAGATATAGTTTTGAAAACATTTTGAAAACTTATTTGATTTGGATGACAAAATATTTTCAAGTTTGAAAGTGAAAACGGTTTTTCAAAATTCAAACTAGTTTTGTAAAAATTCAATTTCAATTAAACTTTCAAAAATCAAAACATTTTAATCTTACACATCATGTTTATAATCATATGAAAAACATTTTTGCTCAAGAAAGTTTTCTCATTAGAGTTCTATAACTCATGGTAGTGGGGTTTGAAAATCCGGATTTCTAAAAAAAACTGGAGTTTCAGACAGCCGCGCACCTCGGAGTAAAATCGCCATAACTGGCGGCTCCGATGTCCTTTTGAGCCGAAACCGGTGGCATTGGACAGAGGACAGACAGAGCTTTAATTTGATTCAAGAATCATTAAATTTCGATTTCTGAGCAGAGAGTTATGCCGCTTTTAATGCGGGTTTACATTTCAGCTCGAAGAAAAAGAAATAAATTAAAGCTTCGTCCTTTTAGGTGCGAAAAAGAATCGAGTGTAACGGAACGTTTTAAGATATTGTTTAAAGCTTTTATTTGTGTTTTATTAGCAGGGTAATAACATAGAATAAAAGAAATAACAACATGCATAAAACGATTCAAGTAAATAAACGAAACTAGCAAGAAAATAAAACTAGTCACAAAATTTACTCGAAAATTCTCAAACCTTTAAAACACGTTTTTCAATATAAAAAAAAATTAAAAACTTTTAGAACTGATTCTAATGTGTTTTAACATCATCCCAAACTCATAGAAAATCAACATGCTTTTTAATTTAAAGACAAGAGCATTAAATTAAAAAAAAATCTAAGATTACAATTCTAACTTGTCACAAAATTAGTAAACTTTCGAAAACGATTTTCAAGCTCATAATTTAAAAACATGCACATGCATTCCTTTGACCATAGCTCTGATACCATTTGTTGGAATCGATCTAGGGTTTGAGAAAATAATTAACGCTTCGGTAAGCGGCGGAATTTTAAAAATGTTCTTTTACAAGTAAAACAGTTTTTACTAACCTAGACAAGTGCAAGTACATGTAATTAAAAACCAATATGAGCTAGTAGTTTACTAACCTTTCTTGAAGCTTGAACTTTGAAGAAGCTTGTGGAAAGTTTGCAACGCTCGTCTCCCCTCGCAGCACGTCTCTCTTTCTTTCCTCGGCACCTCGAGCAACCACGAAAGTTTCTATCACTAAATCACTCGAAAAGAAGGAATCAATGAGTGGGCACTTTTAAACACTACGACTTAAGAACGAGTCTTGAAGTCGCAGAGCTAAACACTAGGTCGAGTGAGGACCTAGGTGCCAAGACAAGAAAAATCGAAAATAAACTAGAAAGAGAGAGAGAGGATTTTCGGCCACCACAAGGTCTAGAGAGAGAAGCTCTCAATCTCTAACTTATGTGGAATGAATAAAATGAGGGGAATGAGGGTCCTATTTATAGGAGAAGGGTTGGCCTTGGAAAGAAGTAGTTTCCTCTTATTTTCCAAGCCTTTATGAGCAACCCTTTATTTCCCATTCCTATCCAAGTCACACGGCCGCATAAGCCTTCATGACACCTTGGATTTGTTTCCTCTTTTATTTTTCTTCTCCCTTGACTTGTCTTGGTCGAAATTCCCATAGCCTTGAATAGGAAATTTGTGGGCACCATTGACAACAGAGCTTCGCTCCTCGAGTCCAGTCATTCTCCTCGAGTCGAGCTTCGCTCCTCAAGTCGAGTCATCCTCCTCGAGTCGAGCTTCGCTTCTCGAGTCAAGTCATTTTCCTCGAGTTGAGCTTCGCTCCTCGAGTCGAGTCAGTCTCCTCGAGTCGAGCTTTGCTCCTTGAGTCGAGTCATCCTCCTCGAGTCGAGCTTCGCTTCTCGAGTCGAGTTAGTCTCCTCGAGCTGAACTTCGCTCCTCGAGTCAAGCCTTGCTCCTCAAATCGAATCATTCTCCTCGAGTCGAACTTCGCGCCTCGAGTCGAGTCTCCTCGAGTAGAGCTTTGCTCCTCGAGACAAGTCACTCTCCTCGAGTTGAGCTTCGCTCCACGAGTCGAGTCATCCTCCTCGAGTCGAGCTTCGCTCCTTGAGTCGAGTTATTCTCCTCGAAGTCGAGCTTCGCTCCTTGAGTCGAGTCACCCTCCTCGAATCGAGCCATGCTCCTCGAGTCGAGTCACTCTCCTCGAGTCATCCCTCTCGAGTCGAGCATCACTCATCAAGTCATTCTCCCCGAGTTGAGTCTTGCTCCTCGAATCGAGTTATACTCCTCGAGTCGAGCATCGCTCCTCGAGTGGAGTCATATTCCTTAATGACCAGCCAGTCTCCTTGAGTCGAGTCTAGCCCCTCGAGTTGAGACTTGAGTCGGCTCCCCGAGTCGAGCCTAGCCCCGCGAGTTGAGACTTGAGTCGGCTCCCCGAGTTGAGCTTCGCTCCTTGAGTTGAGACTTGATTCAGTCTCCTCAAGTCGAGCTTCGCTCCTCAAGTCGAGCCTTGAGTCAGTATCCTCGAGTCGAGCTCCGCTCCTCGAATCGAGCCTTGAGTCAGCCTCCTCGAGTCGAGTACCACTCCTTGAACAAACACCTGGAGCGACCTGAAGAACAGGTCAGCCAAAATAGAGACCCGCGCTCGCGCCTGGGGAATAAGGGCCGATCTTCCGAACGCAGACGAAGAAGCGTCACCAAGGCGAGAATGGCGGATGCCCCGTGAGGCCGACTTATGCTTGATGCGTGGTCAAACTTTTAGCGTTTATCCCTGAGCAGTCGAAGCCCTCCGGTGCGGCAGAGCTTTCCGCCAGGTGCCACTCCGTCTTCTCGAAGCATCAGCCCGCAGCATCAACCTCTATCTTCGAGACCTCGGAATGAGCACGCCTTTGCAAAATGCAAAAGTGCAGTCGCCTTCCAAGCTGGCCGAGACGGAAGCCATGATCTTCCCCTAATAGGTCACGATTACACAATCGTCACCCTGCTAGTCACCGTCGAGTCCCATGGACTCCGGATTGATGATATTATCAAACAAAACGCCATCGAAGGTTAACTCGGGCGTAACATTGCCAAAAGATCAATAAGCCGCGACACGCCGGCACGCCTCTACACAAATGCACGCCCCACTTGCGCATGCATATCCCATTTGCTCCGGGGCTAGAGCGACGGACGCAAGCGCGTTTGCCTCGTCCACGTCGAGCTACGTCTCTTATCTGCTTGGATCCTCCTCCACGTGTCGATCACACACTCGTGTCGAGAAAGATGGAAAAGCGAGAAAGAGCACTTGCAATTGTGAGAGTATTCTTTATAATCACAAAGGCTTCGCAACAGTGAAGCTCTGGAAAGTCTATTTTCCTCAAACACCCGGCGGAAACAACTAAAAGTTCACCGCCCGGGGCCTCCCGAGCAATGAACTTGGGGGGCTAATGTTGTCGGTCGTTTTCGGAAAACCCGAGACGCCAAGAAGACACGCCATTCAAAGGGCCGATGGTCAGGCCGGAGGTCCTAAAGAGCGGCGAGCCTTCTCTCACGATTCGACTGACAAGTCCTCGTGCCAAATCCTCATGCCCCTCGAGTCGAGCCCCGAGTCATTCCTCGAGTTTAGCCTTGGGTTGTTCCTCGAGTCGAGCCTCGAGTCGGTCTCCTCGAATCGAGCTTCACTCCTCGAGTCGAGCCTCGAGTCGCTCCTCGAATCGAGTCACTCTCGCCAAGTGGAAACCTTCATATTTCATGTGGCAAGAATGGTATTCGAAGACCCCTAAGGGTCCACAAGAGCCCGGCAAGACGGGCCATTCGCCGCGCGCACGGCGCGCTGCGCCGGCCGGCCGTGCAGCAAGCAGCGCGCCGCGCCATCAGGTCAGCGCGCCGCGCCATGCAGGCGCGCACCGCGCCATGCAGGCGCGCACCGCGCCATGCAGGCGCGCACCGCGCCATGCAGGCGCGCGCCGCGCCAAGACGCGCCCGCGCCGCGCGCTCCATGCGCCGCGCGTCTTGCGCCGCGTCCACTGACCCACGCGCCACGCCAGATGACCCGCGCGCCGCGCCCCCTGCGCCGCGCGCCGCGCGTTGTGCGCCGCTGTTTGTGCGCCACGCGCGCCGTGCGCCTCCACTTGATGGCGCGCGCGTTCCTAGTCCCACATGGACGAAAAAGGAGCCTCCTAAGGCCCCCAAACACCTATAAATACCCCCTCCCATTGAGGGGAAAGCGATCCAATAAATCCTTTCATCTCCTATCGACACGCTCGATTTCTTACTCGCCTCTGCTTCTCTGGATGCCATATTTGGCCTGAAACAGACTCTCTTCTCCCTCCCTCGTTCTCAAAGGTTTCGAAGCACTCACGGGGACTTCCCGGACGTCGCTCCCTTTGATCGAACGTTCTCCGGTGCGCAAGCACGCCCCTAGGGTTCTCGACTAGAGTTCCCCTCGCGCGTCTAACACACTAGACACACGCGCGACCTACGCGTCCGGCATTTCCAA
Organism: Urtica dioica subsp. dioica; assembly: GCF_054948205.1. NCBI lineage: Eukaryota > Viridiplantae > Streptophyta > Magnoliopsida > Rosales > Urticaceae > Urtica > Urtica dioica. The sequence continues at coordinate 12,193,327 of NC_142762.1, forward strand.
CTAGGAATCGCCTACGCGTCCGGAATCTCCGCCACAACAAGGAACTCTTGACTTAGAGTCTTCCACGTCTCCAAAAGAGAGAAAACACATATTCTCTCTCGCGCTCACGATCTCAGAAGTCCTGAGACGCCGCCGAGGACTCCTCGCGCCCCGTCTCCTTCGTCGAGCACGCTTCTCCACCAAGGCTCCGCGCCTCATACAGCGTCCTACACGCTTGAACTACGTTCTGACCTGATCCCACACACGGGTACGTAGGCAGCCGACAACCAAGGCACGATCACTCCTCCTCCTCACCCCTTACCTCTCCCGAGAGGCGGGTTGATCGGAGAAAACCCTAGCTTGAGACTATCGAGTTCACACTCTTGGCCCGGGTACGATCACTTGGTCCGGCCTTGGATCGAACCGCCCGAGGTTTTAAATAGTTGTTCTTTTTCGTGCGACAACACTACCTACATGTGAATCCTGCATTGAAGGAAAAATGACTAAGCGACCTTTCTCCGATAAGGGTCGAAGAGCCACTAAGTTGCTGGAACTAATACATTCTGATGTATGTGGTCCGCTCAGCCAACAGGCACGTGGAGGATACGAATACTTCGTTACCTTCACCGATGATTACTCGCGATATGGGTTTGTCTATTTGCTCAAACACAAATCCGAGACCGTTAACGTATTTAAGGTCTTTAGGGCTTTAGTCGAAAAGCAAACTGGCAAAGTGATCAAAACCCTTCGATCTGATCGAGGTGGTGAGTATATGTCTGGAGAGTTCGATGACTTTCTTAAAGAAGAAGGTATCGCTTCTCAGCTTACCGCACCTGGCACACCTCAACAAAACGGAGTGTCAGAGAGAAGAAACCGAACTCTTATGGAGATGGTTAGATCAATGATGAGTTACAAATCACTCCCTCTTTCCTTTTGGGGATATGCCCTCGAAACAGCCGCTTACATTTTGAACCAAGTTCCATCTAAAACGGTTCCTGGTACTCCTTATGAAAGATGGACTGGCCGTAAAGTAAGTTTGGGCCACATCCGAATTTGGGGTTGCCCTGCACATGTGCTAAGGCAAAAGACTAGCAAGTTGGCTAGTAGGTCAGAATTGTGCTTGTTTGTGGGATATCCAAAGGAAACCAAGGGTTTCATCTTCTATAGTCCCGAGGACGATAAGACTTTCGTTAGCACGAATGCTCGTTTCCTTGAGGAGGACTTTATGAAGGATGCAAAACCTAGAAGCAAAATTGTGCTTGAAGAGAAGTTGGGTGAGGAAGCTTGTACCTCATCTGTAAGAACTGTTCTTACCCCAACTGAAACACAACCTAACTCATCAGAATCTCGTCAAGTAGTACTTCGACGTAGTGGGAGGGCTACTCAAAAGCCTAACAGGTACATGTCTTATGGAGACTCTCTCGTAGCCGTCTCTGACATGGATGACCCTGTTTCCTATAGCCAAGCGATGGCTTGTTCTGAATCAAACCTTCGGCTTGACGCCATGAAAGTTGAGATGCACTCGATGTATGTCAACAAAGTCTGGAAACTTGTAGACCTTCCATGAAAGTCCGCATACTCCTATCCATAGCTGCAACACTCGAATATGAGATCTGGCAAATGGATGTCAAGACAGCCTTCCTGAATGGCAATCTTGACGAGCGCATTTACATGGCTCAACCAGACGGTTTCGTGGAAGAAGGTCAAGAGACCAAGGTTTGTGAGTTGCTTAAGTCCATTTATGGATTAAAGCAAGCATCTAGGTCATGGAATATTAGATTCGATGAAACTGTAAAGAGCTTTGGCTTCGAACAGTCAATAGATGAGCCTTGTGTTTACAAGTTAATACACGAAGGCAAAGTTGTGTTTCTGGTACTATATGTCAATGATATACTACTCATTGGTAATGACGTGGGCAAGTTATCTGAGGTTAAGGTCTGGCTGGCAAAGCAATTCGATATGAAGGATCTAGGAGAAGCCGCGTACATTCTGGGGATCCAAATCTTTCGAGATAGGAAAAACGGGACCCTGTCGCTCTCTCAAGCATCTTATATTGATAAGGTGATGGATCGCTTTTCGATGCAAGACTCCAAGAAGGGCCAAACACCCTTTAGGCATGGAGTTTCACTCTCTAAGGACCAGTCTCCCAAGACTGCACAAGAGATTGAAGACATGAGGAAAATTCCTTACGCCTCTGCCGTAGGAAGCCTCATGTATGCTATGCTTTGCACTAGACCTGACATATGTTTCGCCGTTGGCGTAGTTAGCCGTTTCCAACCTAACCCTGGACCCGAGCACTGGATTGCTGTTAAGCATGTTCTGAAGTATCTTCGAAGAACTAGGAACTTGATGCTTACATACTCAGGTACTGACCTGACTATGACGGGATATATCGACTCCGATTTTCAAGCAGATAAGGATTCCAGGAAATCCACTTCGGGATCTGTGTTCATCCTTAATGGTGGAGCTGTTGTGTGGAGGAGTATCAAGCAATCTTGCATTGCTGACTGTATGGCATCCTTAGAGGCTGTATGGCTTAGAAAATTCCTTAAGTATTTGGAAGTTGTTCCAAACGTCGATGAGCCCATGACCCTTTATTGTGATAATAGTGGGGCTGTCGCTAACTCAAAGGAACCTCGAAGCCATAAGCGCTCTAAGCATACTGAGAGGAAATACCATTTGATTCGAGAGATCGTGCAGCGCGGAGACGTGGAAGTGAAGAAGATCTCAACGGTGGACAACCTAGCAGATCCATTCACATAGGCCCTAGCGAACAAGGTCTTCGACCAACATCGAGAGGGATTAGGCATGAAGGACTACACACATCTTCTTTGAGTCAAGTGGGAGTTTGTTGTCAATGGTGCCCACAAGAAGACTTGTAATCTTTATATTTTACATTTGATGTAATAAAGTCTCATGAAGACTCTTGCTTGTAATTGCTTATTCATTAATAAAAAGTTGAAACGTTCATTCATTCTTCCGTGTCTGTTTGAAGCTTTATGATAAAACATTAGTCTTTAGTCCATAAACAAACTAAACAACTTACGAAGAGACAAATGTAGATTTTCATGAACAAACTCTTCGTAGTTTGCTTAAAACGATATATTCGCAATCTAAGGGTCAAAGGACTATTGACCTCTGTACGATTGTTAGGAGAATCTATGATGTCTGGTTATGGGGCATTGAGAGTTGGAGACTCTATAGTTCTTCTAGGTATCTTATGAAGATACTGAATTGACCAGTGCACTTCTAGAGACAATATAAGAACAAACCATTTAACCTCTTATGTCTCGAAGTCACTACGTATGAATTGCATCGTGCTTACCTTAATCCTGAAATGAGACATGCCATTTCACACCTTACGTATTCTCATTTGAGAAAGTCAGAGTTCGGACTCACTATGTGATTCCGAACAGGGCCTATTGGTGAATTACTAAGTTGTGAGAATGTCATGGGTAACTTTGTGAAGTTCTCATAGATATGGAATTCATGAACAAGATTGCTGAAATGCAATGTATGTCACCTGATGCTTTGTTCCTTGGAGTGTGAATAAATGAACTGGCCAGTGTCCAAATTGAGACCTGACTCTTTTGGATGAAACAATGTGACTTGTTAGCTCCTCGTCAATACATTGTTTCTAACTTATTCACAAGCCACAAAGGAGTTGAGGAAATAACAGCTAGAAGGGTAAAATGGTAATTTTGTAAATCCCGACTAGCTGATGATATTCATGAAGGGTAAACACTGATTATATTCTGTGGATCCACTCATTACAATTAGGTTGAATTCTTGAGTAGAAAATAAATTCATATGAACCGAGAGATTTTCAGTGTCAACTCTTTAGTGGAGTTAGTTGACATTAAGCTAAACTTGGAAAAGGTTTGTGAACTTTTGAGTCCAAGTGTTTAGCTCAAGCTTTGTTCATTTGGATCCATGAGGTCACTGTCACGAATCACACGAATAGGAATAGTTAAACTGGAAGCTAAGTCAAAACAAGAACGAAAATTGTCAAAAGGGTATTTTTGTCTTTTGAGACATAGGATGAAATGAATGTCAATAAATTTTTTGACATGGTCATTTGATGACAAGTAACACTCGGACATAATAAGATTAATTGGTCCTTGTGGATTAATTTCATTTCATAAGAATTTTATTGAAAATTCTTAATGGGCCTTTTTCATGTTGTTATGAACAAATGGAAAAGCTTCTAGAAGCCTTTTCTAGATGGTATAGGCGCCCAACATACCCAAATAAAGAGAGAATATTTTGTGCATGAATGTATGAAGATACTTGCCAAAAGAAAAAGAGGAAACAAATTTCCCCTAAGGGGAAACCAAGGTGGGCGCCCAAATGAGTCAAGAGAGAAGCAAATAAAAGAGGAAACAAATCCAAGGACTTGCTTGGCAAGTCTTGGCCGTGTGACTCTTTGAAGGAAAAGGGAAATTGGCTCATGAATATGTGATATTCTATAGAAGAGGAAACTACCTTATTGAAGGTGAGACCTCTCCTATAAATAGGAGCCTCATTCCACACTTTTCATCCATCCAAGTTTAAGAGATTTGAGAGACTCTCTCTCTAGAACTTGGCCGCCCCTCTCCTCTCTCTCTCTAGTCAATTTCATTTTATTGTTTTGGCACCTAGGTCCTCATTTGACCTAGAGTTTAGCTCTGCGACTTCAAGACTCATTCTTAAGTCGTAGTGTTTAAAAGTGCCCACTCACTGATTCCTTTTCTTTCGAGTGATTTAGTGATAGAAACTATCGTGGTTGCTCGAGTTGCCGAGGAAAGAAAGAGAGACGTGCTGCGAGGGGAGATGAGCGTTGCAAACTTTCCAAAAGCTTCTCAAAGTTCAAGCTTCAAGGAAGGTTAGTAAACTTCTTAGCTCATAATAGTTTTTATTTATATGTACTTGCTCTTTGTATAGGTTAGGAAAAAACTGTTTTTACTTGAAAAGAAAATATTTAAAATTCCGCCGCTTTGCGAAGCGTTAAACTTGTTCTTAAACCCTAGATCAATTCCAATAGGCAGGGACTCCGGTTCCCCTTCTTCGATGGGCCTGGATCTTTTTGGCAAAGGATTGCCTCTGCCACGGTTGTTAAAGACCTTCTTTTTGGGCTGGGGACCCAGGTCGATTTTCTTTAATTCCCCTTTCGTGTATTTTTTGGCCAGCACCTTGCGCATGGTTTCGCAATTTATGGTGGCGTGGACGGTGGTCTGATGGAAGTCGCAGAACGCATTCGGGTCCCTAGACCATTTTTTTGCTTGGGGACCTTCTTCCTAGCTCTCTTCTCCTATGTTGAAAGCAAAACCTGGAGGGGCGTGCTGCTTCTTAGCTTGTGATCCGACCTCTTGGGGGTTGGGCCTTCGAGGATTGCTTCCAGTGCTTACGGGTCGCACCCATGTGTTAGCGTAGGGTTTCTTTTCGGCCGCGCGCTGTTTTTCCAAGAAGGTGAACTCCTCCTCGGCCTTTGCGTAGTTCGCAGCTTTGTGGATTGCATCTTCCAGTGACAGGGGCCGGTTCACAGTCATCTCCAATTTGAACCACGAGTCGTGCCACAAGCCGTTCCTTAGAGAAGTTATGGCAGATTCAGGATTGACGCTGGAGATTTTTGAGAAGATGTCCGTCCTTATAGCGGATCATATAATCTTTTAAGGACTCATTTTCCTTCTGCTGAACCCCCCATAGGTCCGCTATTGTGAGCTCATCTTCGACGAACATCGAATAATGTTTTAGGAAAGCTGTCGACAGTTTGGCGAAACTATCGATGGAGTTCGGCTCGAGCCTGGAGAACCACTCTAAAGCGGCTCCAAACAAACTTTCAGCGAACAGCTGGCAATATCCTGCCTCTTGTTCTCTCTCTGTCAGCATAGCTCGTCCCATCGCAATCCTGAAAGACAGGATATAAGCTTTCGGGTTCGAGGTCCCGTTATACCGCGGGAGTCGAACTTTCCCGACGTCTCCAATAAAGACGACGGTGATGTTTTTTGCGAAAGGGGTCCTTCCTGTTTTGGCGACAAGTCGGTCTATCTCGGGGGCCGAACTGGTCGCACTGTGGAATTTTGAACGGACAGCCTTTAGCTCGGCTGTTACCGATTCTTTAAACCTTTCGAACTCGGTCGTGCTGGGTTCGCCGTATTGAAAGTGGCGAAATTCCGTGCGCACTGGTGTGACCGTAGTGACTTCGCCCCAATTGGGGGGTGAACACTGGGAAGGTCGTTGTAGGGCGAGGTCCGAAGTCCGCTGGGAAGGATCCCGGAGGTGCTCCCGCTGGCGGTGGGCAGTCCATTCGGATCAATCGGGGCTTCTGTGGCGACCTCTTCCGTACCCCCACCGAGCTATGAGCTCGAGCTTGGGGGCTGGTCCATGTCCTGAGATACCTGGATCCCGGTGAAGTCCAGACGGACTCCAAGGGGAAGAGCTCGGTTCGTCTGCGCGGCTGACGCCACGTTACGAGCGGACTCCTGGGCGGTCACCTCGCCGGGGTTCGGATGTTGACCCGGAGTATTTTGAGGTGTCAAGAGGGAATCTAACCGGGCACTGAGGCTCCGGTTTGTTTCTTCTTGACTTTCTATTTTTTTGTTCAGCATATCCAGGATTGACCTGATCCGCGGAGGGATTTTATCTCCCGATTCATAGTGAGTTGGGGTGGAAGACATGATATTACTTTTCTGGCGAATTTGCTCCTTTCGAGGTTAGCCTTTCTGATTTTCCCACAGACGACGCCAAATTGTTGATGTCGATTTCAACAATCTCAAATTATAATATAGTATATATATCTGATTTATTATAAGTATGGGTTTCAGAAGACGTCGTATAAGAAGCAAAGGAAATTCAAAAGAAATGGACAGAAACGAATATAAATGCTCAAAGTTTTTATTAATAACCGAAGTGATTACAAACTAGAAGATGGCGGAATGCCGAACTCAACAAGGACGACCTCAGAGAATACAGAAGTAAGAGATCGAAAGTAAGATTATCAGCTTGCGTGTGCAAAATTTGACATATCGACTTCTATTTATAGTCGAGGCTGGTTTGTTGAAGTGGACACGTGTTCGTCAGTTTGGCTCTGCCACGTCGCTAGTCGAAGTTATCTCAGATTCGGTCTTCGCGGCGGAGTCTTCTATCTGACCATGACAGATTCCTCTCGCTGGGTCAACTTGTTGGAATCGATCTAGGGTTTGAGAAAAAGTTTAACGCTTCGTTAAGCGGCGGAATTTTAAAAATTTTCTTTTTAAGTAAAACTAGTTTTTACTAACCTAGACAAGAGCATATGCATGTAAATAAAAACTAATATGAGCTATGGAAGTTACTAACCTTTCTTGAAGCTTGAACCTTGTAGAAGCTTTTGGAAAGTTGCAACGCTCGTCTCCCCTCGCAGCACGTCTCTCTTTCTTTCCTCGGCACCTCGAGCAACCACGAAAGTTTCTATCACTAAATCACTCGAAAAGAAGGAATCACTGAGTGGGCACTTTTAAACACTACGACTTGAGAACGAGTCTCGAAGTCGCAGAGCTAAAGACTAGGTCGAGTGAGGACCTAGGTGCCAAGACAAGAGAAAACCGAAAATAAACTAGAGAGAGAGAGAAGAGGACTTCGGCCAAGTTCTAGAGAGAGAGTCTCTCAAATCTCTTAAACTTGGATGAATGAATTGTGAGGAAATGGGGCTCCTATTTATAGGAGAGGTCTCACCTTTAATAAGGTAGTTTCCTCTTCTATAGAATATCACATATTCATGAGCAAAAATCCTTCATTTCCCATTCCTTGTTGGGCGCCCAAGGCTGCCTCCTAGAGGCAAGGATTTGTTTCCTTTTTTGTTCCTTGGCTTTCCCTTTTCTCACTTGGCCGAATTTCCCATTGCATGTGTGGGAAATTTGTTTCCTCTTTTTCTTTTGGCAAGTATCTAAATACATTTATGCACAAAATAAACTCTCTTTCCTTGGGTATTATGGGCGCCCATTTCACTTCTAGAAGGAGCTTCTAGAAGCTTCTTCATTTATTCATGAGAACATGAAAAAGGCCCATTAAGAGTTTTCAATAAAATTCTTATGAAATGAAATTAATTCACAAGGCCCAATGATCAAGTCATGGCCGAGTGAAACATGTCATAAAATGACCTTGTCAAAAAATTTATTGACATTCATTTCATCCTTTGTCTCAAAAGACAAAAATACCCTTTTAACTATTTTCGTTCTTGTTTTGGCTTAGCTTCCAGTTTAACTATTCCTATCGATGTGATTCGTGACAGTGACCTCATGGACCCAAATGAACAAAGCTTTAGCTAAACACTTGGACTCAAAAGTTCACAAACCTTTTCCAAGTTTAGCTTAATGCCAACTGACTCCACTAAAGAGCTGACACTGAAAATCTCTCGGTTCAAATGAATTTATTTTCTACTCAAGAATTCGACCTAATTATGATGAGCGGATCCACTGAATATTATCTATGTTTACCCTTCATGAATGTCATCAGCTAGTCGGGATTTACTAAATTACCATTTTACCCTTCTAGCTGTTATTTCCTCAACTCCTTTGTCGCTTGTGAATAAGTTAGAAACAATGTATTGACGAGGAGCTAACAAGTCACATTGTTTCATCCAAAAGAGTCAGGACTCAATTTGGACACTGGCCAGTTCATTTATTCACACTCCAAGGAACAAAGCATGAGGTGACATGCATTGCATTTCAGCAATCTTGTACATGAATTCCATATCTATGAGAACTTCACAAAGTTACTCATGACAGACTCACAACTTAGTACTTCACCAATAGGCCTTGTTCGGAATCACATAGTGAGTCCGAACTTTGACTTTCTCAAATGAGAATACTAAGGTGTGAAATGGCATGTCTCATTTCAGGATTAAGGTAAGCATGATGCAATTCATACATAGTGACTTCGAGACATAAGAGGTTAAATGGTTTGTTCTTATCTTGTCTCTAGAAGTGCACTGGTCAATTCAGTACCTTCGGAAGATACCTAGAAGAACTATAGAGTTCCTAACTCTCAATGCCTCATAACCAGACATCATAGATTCTTCTAACAATCATACTGAGGTCAATAGTCCTTTGACCCTAAGATTGCGAATATATCGTTTTAAGCAAACTACGAAGAGTTTGTTCATGCAAATCTACATTTGTCTCTTCGTAAGTTGTTAAGTTTGTTTATGGACTAAAAGACTATGGTTTTATCATAAAGCTTCAGACAAGGAAGATTGAATGAACGTTTCAACTTTATTAATGAATGAATAGGCAATTACAAGCAAGAGTCTTCATGAGACTTTATTACATCAAATGTTCAAAATAAAGACTACAACTCTTCTTGTGGGCACCATTGACAACAAACTCCCACTTGACTCAAAGAAGGTGTGTGTAGTCCTTCATGCCTAATCCCTCACGATGTTGGTCGAAGACCTTGTTCGCTAGGGCCTTGGTGAATGGATCTGCGAGGTTGTCCACCGTTGAGATCTTCTTCACTTCCACGTCTCCGCGCTGCACGATCTCTCGAATCAAATGGTATTTCCTCTCAATATGCTTAGAGCGCTTATGGCTTCTAGGTTCCTTTGAGTTAGCGACAGCCCCACTATTATCACAATAAAGGGTCATGGGCTCGTCGACGTTTGGAACAACTTCCAAATACTTAAGGAACTTTCTAAGCCATACAGCCTCTTTGGATGCTTCACAAGCAGCCACATATTCTGCTTCCATTGTGGAGTCAGCAATGCAAGATTGCTTAATACTTCTCCACACAACAGCTCCACCATTAAGGATGAACACAGATCCCGAAGTGGATTTCCTGGAATCCTTATCCGCTTGAAAATCGGAGTCGGTATATCCCGTCATAGTCAGGTCAGTACCTGAGTATGTAAGCATCAAGTTCCTAGTTCTTCGAAGATACTTAAGAACATGCTTAACAGCAATCCAGTGCTCGGGTCCAGGGTTGGATTGGAAACGACTAACTACGCCAACGGCGAAACATATATCAGGTCGGGTGCAAAGCATAGCATACATGAGGCTTCCTACGGCAGAGGCGTAAGGAATTTTCCTCATGTCTTCAATCTCTTGTGCAGTCTTGGGAGACTGGTCCTTAGAGAGTGAAACTCCATGCCTAAAGGGTGTTTGACCCCTCTTGCAGTCTTGCATCGAGAAGCGATCCATCACCTTATCAATATAAGATGCTTGAGAGAGTGACAGGGTCCGGTTTTTCCTATCTCGAAAGATTTGGATTCCCAGAATGTACGCGGCTTCTCCTAGATCCTTCATATCGAATTGCTTTGCTAGCCAGACCTTAACCTCAGATAACTTACCCACGTCATTACCAATGAGTAGTATATCATCGACATATAGTACCAGAAACACAACTTTGCCTTCGTGTATTAACTTGTAAACACAAGGCTCATCTATTGACTGTTCAAAGCCGAAGCTCTTTACAGTTTCATCGAATCTAATATTCCATGACCTAGATGCTTGCTTTAGTCCATAAATGGATTTAAGCAACTCACAAACCTTGGTCTCTTGACCTTTATCCACGAAACCGTCTGGTTGAGCCATGTAAATGCGCTCGTCAAGATTGCCATTCAGAAAGGCTGTCTTGACATCCATTTGCCAGATCTCATAGTCGAGAGCTGCAGCTATGGATAGGAGTATGCGGATGGATTTAAGCATCGCGACTGGCGAGAAGGTTTCTTCATAGTCAATCCCTTCTTGTTGGGTATAACCCTTCGCCACAAGTCGTGCTTTGAACGTCTCAACGTTCCCATCAGGACCCCTTTTCTTCTTGTATATCCACTTACACCCTACGGGTTTAATCCCTTCAGGAAGGTCTACAAGTTTCCAGACTTTGTTGACATACATCGAGTGCATCTCAACTTTCATGGCGTCAAGCCAAAGGTTTGATTCAGAACAAGCCATTGCTTGGCTATAGGAAACAGGATCATCCATGTCAGAGACGGCTACAAGAGAGTCTCCATAAGACATGTACCTGTCAGGCTTTTGAGTAGCCCTCCCACTACGTCGAAGTACTACTTGACGAGATTCTGATGAGTTAGGTTGTGTTTCAGTTGGGGTAAGAACAGTTCTTACAGATGAGGTAGAAGCTTCCTCACCCAACTTTTCTTCAAGCACAATTTTGCTTCTAGGTTTCGCATCCTTCATAAAGTCCTCCTCAAGGAAACGAGCATTCGTGCTAACGAAAGTCTTATCGTCCTCGGGACTATAGAAAGTAAAACCTTTGGTTTCCTTCGGATATCCTACAAACAGGCACAATTCTGACCTACTAGCCAACTTGCTAGTCTTTTGCCTCAGCACGTGTGCAGGGCAACCCCAAATTCGGATGCGGCCAAGATTCACTTTACGGCCAGTCCATCGTTCATAAGGAGTACCAGGAACCGTTTTGGACGGAACTTGGTTCAGAATGTAGGCGGCTGTTTCGAGGGCATATCCCCAAAAGGAAAGCGGGAGTGATGAGTAACTCATCATCGATCTAACCATCTCCATAAGAGTTCGGTTTCTTCTCTCTGACACTCCGTTTTGTTGAGGTGTGCCAGGTGCGGTAAGCTGAGAAGCGATACCTTCTTCTTTAAGAAAGTCATCGAACTCTCCAGACATATACTCACCACCTCGATCAGATCGAAGGGTTTTGATCACTTTGCCAGTTTGCTTTTCCACTAAAGCCCTAAAGACCTTAAATACGTTAAAGGTCTCGGATTTGTGTTTAAGCAAATAGACAAACCCATATCTTGAGTAATCATCAGTGAAGGTAACGAAGTATTCGTATCCTCCACGTGCCTGTTGGTTGAGCGGACCACATACATCAGAATGTATTAGTTCCAGCAACTCAGTGGCTCTTCGACCCTTATCGGAGAAAGGTCGCTTAGTCATTTTTTTCTTCTATACAGGATTCACAAGTAGGTAGTGAGCCTATTGCAGAGGCTTGGAGTGGACCATCCCTCACAAGTCTCTTAATCCTATCTAGACTGATATGACCAAGTCTTAAGTGCCAGAGGTATGTTGATTTTGTTAGATCGGAGGATTCAGAAAGTTTGATCCTCTTTGGCTCCCTAATTAGATCGTTATCTATTTCGGTGTCTAAAAGAGAAGGTTGAGTGGGATAGATGTAGAAAAGAGCATTCTTCATACATGCATCAGTGACAAAAGAATTATCAGGAAACGAAATACGAATTCCATTCTTAATGAACTTTAAACAATAATCTTGCTCAAGAAGACGAGCAACGGATATTAAGTTCTTACCAAAGGTAGGAACAAAATAAACATTATTCAAGTTTATAGTGCGGTCTTCAAAAGACAATGTCACGGATCCCACAGCCTTCGCAGACACCAGGCTCCCATCACCCCATTTGAAACAGAACTCGCCTTCCTCTAAGCTTTTGGTTTTCTTGAAACCATTCAAGGAACAACAAATATGGTTAGTAGCAGCGGAGTCAAGAATCCACGTTGATACATTATCAGCTACTAAGCATGCTTCGGTAACTAGTACAATACTATGTTCCTTTGCTTTGAGATAGGCGGGACAGTTCTTTTTATCGGCCTTGTAAGGTCTCTTCACAGTTCCAGAGGCGGAGGCTTTTTGCTCAGTAGCATGTGCCTCTCCTTGATTCCTCTTTCTCTTAGTGAGACCTACAGCAGTGTGAAGTTCCTCCATAAGCTTGGTAACAGTGTACTCTAGCTTGTTTATTGAGTAGTTCATCTTGGAGGTATCAAGAGATGCGGGGAGAGTTTCTAAGATCATATCTATGACATTCTTCTCATCATTCTCAGATCCTAGGATTTCCATCTTATTTAGAAAACTAATGATCAGTATCATAAAGTCTCTAACAGGAGTCCTAGCCTGACAGTTCATAAACTGTCGGACTGCTTATTGCCTTGCTTGACGCCTTTGCCCTCCAAATATCTCAAGGAGATTGTAGAGCATTTCGGCGGCAGTCTCGATGTCACGATGTTGCTCTTTCAGCATATTGTTCATAGATGCCAAGATACAGCACCTCACAATCTCATCGGATCGAAGCCAGGCCGCTAAGGCGTCATTGTCCTCTTGAGTTGAATCATCATTCGACAGAGGAGGACATGGGGTGGTGAGTACCCATTTGTGCTTGTTAACGGTAGGTATTATGTCGAGGTTACGTTTCGAATCTACGTAGTTTTCGTTTTCGAGTTTGATCGAGGAAAGAAAGATTGAGAGATGTTTGCGGGACATAAAGCCTATTGAAGTTGAAACAAGTTTATGATTAGTCTTTGGTTTAGGATTTAAGTTTCATTAAGACTTTTGTAAAACCCAAAGGTGTTATAAACCAAACGATAATTTACTCCCTCAAGAGAAGGCCGCAAAAAATCTCCATTTATAAGTAAATGACACATCATTAATGCTAAGCCAAGATGTCAGTACATCATTTTGACTAGCCACCTTGTAAATTGGTTTGATCACTCACATCCTTTCGCAGAGCCTTAAGGAAGGATACTAGGGATTGAGCCTAAGTGTGCAACCAACCACTTAGTCCAAAAGATCAGCTTTGAAAAACAATCCCCCAAGGGGAGGCCTTGCCATCATTGCATCATTCTCGGACGTAGCTCATTGAGCAATGATCGAAGCAACAACGCCTTGGAGTACTCACATTTAAGTGAGGGTCGCAAGAGCGGCTCTTAGTCCCACGTTATTGCATCTTTCATTAGTGTTGGGGATCGCGGGTTACAAACAACGAGTATAACCCTCCCACTTAGTTTTTGGAGTTGGTTCATCGACTCTTTTAAGTTCGGAAACAGATTTCCTAGTTTAGAGAGCGACGGAGCGGACAACTAGAAGAGAATCCTAGATCGACATGTTCAGAGCAGTATTAGTGCATAAAGGCACAAGGGACATACTCGATCTTTTCCTATTTTCTATTTCGGGAAAGTGCGTGAGGGAAGTGTGAACTTCAACTCACTCGAACACTTGAAAGTTTGAGATTACACATCTTTTTATTTTTCGGCTTGTCTACAAGGAGACCTCCCACTCAAAATTTCAAGAGCATATAGATTTTGAACATATGTGATATAGATATAGTTTTGAAAACATTTTGAAAATTTATTTGATTTGGATGACAAAATATTTTCAAGTTTGAAAGTGAAAACGGTTTTTCAAAATTCAAACTAGTTTTGTAAAAATTCAATTTCAATTAATCTTTCAAAAAACAAAACTTTTAATCTTTACACATCATGTTTATAATCATATGAAAAACATTTTTGCTCAAGAAAGTTTTCTCATTAGAGTTCTATAACTCATGGTAGTGGGGTTTGAAAATCCGGATTTCTAAAAAAAACTGGAGTTTCAGACAGCCGCGCACCTCGGAGTAAAATCGCCATAACTGGCGGCTCCGATGTCCTTTTCAGCCGAAACCGGTGGCATTGGACAGAGGACAGACAGAGCTTTAATTTGATTCAAGAATCATTAAATTTCGATTTCTGAGCAGAGAGTTATGCCGCTTTTAATGCGGGTTTACATTCCAGCTCGAAGAAAAAGAAATAAATTAAAGCTTTGTCCTTTTAGGTGCGAAAAAGAATCGAGTGTAACGGAACGTTTTATGAAGTTGTTTAAAGCTTTTATTTGTGTTTTATTAGCAGGGTAATAACATAAAAAATAAAAGAAATAACAACATGCATAAAACGATTCAAGTAAATAAACGAAACTAGCAAGAAAATAAAACTAGTCACAAAATTTACTCGAAAAATTCTCAAACCTTTAAAACACGTTTTTCAAAATAAAAAATTAAAAACTTTTAGAACTGATTCTAATGTGTTTTAACATCATCCCAAACTTATAGAAAATCAACATGGTTTTTAATTTAAAGGCATGAGCAATAAATTAAAAAAAAAATCTAAGATTACAATTCTAACTTGTCACAAAATTAGTAAACTTTCGAAAACGATTTTCAAGCTCATAATTTTAAAACATGCACATGCATTCCTTTGACCATAGCTCTGATACCATTTGTTGGAATCGATCTAGGGTTTGAGAAAAAGTTTAACGCTTCGTTAAGCGGCGGAATTTTAAAAATTTTCTTTTTAAGTAAAACTAGTTTTTACTAACCTAGACAAGAGCATATGCATGTAAATAAAAACTAATATGAGCTATGGAAGTTACTAACCTTTCTTGAAGCTTGAACCTTGTAGAAGCTTTTGGAAAGTTGCAACGCTCGTCTCCCCTCGCAGCACGTCTCTCTTTCTTTCCTCGGCACCTCGAGCAACCACGAAAGTTTCTATCACTAAATCACTCGAAAAGAAGGAATCAGTGAGTGGGCACTTTTAAACACTACGACTTGAGAACGAGTCTCGAAGTCGCAGAGCTAAAGACTAGGTCGAGTGAGGACCTAGGTGCCAAGACAAGAGAAAACCGAAAATAAACTAGAGAGAGAGAGAAGAGGACTTCGGCCAAGTTCTAGAGAGAGAGTCTCTCAAATCTCTTAAACTTGGATGAATGAATTGTGAGGAAATGGGGCTCCTATTTATAGGAGAGGTCTCACCTTTAATAAGGTAGTTTCCTCTTCTATAGAATATCACATATTCATGAGCAAAAATCCTTCATTTCCCATTCCTTGTTGGGCGCCCAAGGCTGCCTCCTAGAGGCAAGGATTTGTTTCCTTTTTTGTTCCTTGGCTTTCCCTTTTCTCACTTGGCCGAATTTCCCATTGCATGTGTGGGAAATTTGTTTCCTCTTTTTCTTTTGGCAAGTATCTAAATACATTTATGCACAAAATAAACTCTCTTTCCTTGGGTATTATGGGCGCCCATTTCACTTCTAGAAGGAGCTTCTAGAAGCTTCTTCATTTATTCATGAGAACATGAAAAAGGCCCATTAAGAGTTTTCAATAAAATTCTTATGAAATGAAATTAATTCACAAGGCCCAATGATCAAGTCATGGCCGAGTGAAACATGTCATAAAATGACCTTGTCAAAAAATTTATTGACATTCATTTCATCCTTTGTCTCAAAAGACAAAAATACCCTTTTAACTATTTTCGTTCTTGTTTTGGCTTAGCTTCCAGTTTAACTATTCATATCGATGTGATTCGTGACAGTGACCTCATGGACCCAAATGAACAAAGCTTTAGCTAAACACTTGGACTCAAAAGTTCACAAACCTTTTCCAAGTTTAGCTTAATGCCAACTGACTCCACTAAAGAGCTGACACTGAAAATCTCTCGGTTCAAATGAATTTATTTTCTACTCAAGAATTCGACCTAATTATGATGAGCGGATCCACTGAATATTATCTATGTTTACCCTTCATGAATGTCATCAGCTAGTCGGGATTTACTAAATTACCATTTTACCCTTCTAGCTGTTATTTCCTCAACTCCTTTGTCGCTTGTGAATAAGTTAGAAACAATGTATTGACGAGGAGCTAACAAGTCACATTGTTTCATCCAAAAGAGTCAGGACTCAATTTGGACACTGGCCAGTTCATTTATTCACACTCCAAGGAACAAAGCATGAGGTGACATGCATTGCATTTCAGCAATCTTGTACATGAATTCCATATCTATGAGAACTTCACAAAGTTACTCATGACAGACTCACAACTTAGTACTTCACCAATAGGCCTTGTTCGGAATCACATAGTGAGTCCGAACTTTGACTTTCTCAAATGAGAATACTAAGGTGTGAAATGGCATGTCTCATTTCAGGATTAAGGTAAGCATGATGCAATTCATACATAGTGACTTCGAGACATAAGAGGTTAAATGGTTTGTTCTTATCTTGTCTCTAGAAGTGCACTGGTCAATTCAGTACCTTCGGAAGATACCTAGAAGAACTATAGAGTTCCTAACTCTCAATGCCTCATAACCAGACATCATAGATTCTTCTAACAATCATACTGAGGTCAATAGTCCTTTGACCCTAAGATTGCGAATATATCGTTTTAAGCAAACTACGAAGAGTTTGTTCATGCAAATCTACATTTGTCTCTTCGTAAGTTGTTAAGTTTGTTTATGGACTAAAAGACTATGGTTTTATCATAAAGCTTCAGACAAGGAAGATTGAATGAACGTTTCAACTTTATTAATGAATGAATAGGCAATTACAAGCAAGAGTCTTCATGAGACTTTATTACATCAAATGTTCAAAATAAAGACTACAACTCTTCTTGTGGGCACCATTGACAACACAACTCGGGCGGCTCGTCTTTCCTGTGGCAAACTGGGCTCCTTACTGCGCTTGGGCCAAGCTTCAGGAGTCGAACTGGGTCTAGATATGTCCTTGAGAGCCGGACTTGGTCTGTTGTTATTTTTATTTTTAGAAAATTTATTTTGACCGCCACAGGGTGCATGCTTCTCAAATGAGTATGCGGTTCTTTAGCTCGGTTGCGATGTGCCACCTGGAGTGGCATAGTCATTAGGACATGCCATGTGACTGGATGATTTTTTCAATCTCGTCATGCTCTTCACGGTGCCGGATCAGCCTGGGTTCCATATCGCTCGAGATCGTGAAAGCGCCAAGCTCATCACCGATATTGAGACCACCAGCAGGAAGGCTTGGGTGTGGGTCTCAGCTTAAGGCTTTGGGGCGGCGCCACTTTAGTTTGGCCCTTTGGCTTACTTCTCCGCCGACTTGAGGGCGGATAGTCTTGAGTTCGTGGAGGCAATCCGAGGCATGCCGGACGCTTTAAAAGTGGATGAGCGCTTCTGCTCGAAGGAGTTCATGGCATCGATTGGTTGGTCCCCGTCTTTCCTTCCCGGGCCCGAGAGCCTTTCGCGGATAAGGAAAGTCCATCGCGCCGCGTCTTCTCTCATGAGTCCCAGTTTATCAGGTAGTCTCGCCTTCATTTGTGTGACTTTGTGTCTTCGATCAATGTTCTGACCTTTGTTACTTTTGCAGGTTCCTCATCTAGAGAGAGGGCTCGGGCGCTTGACGAATTCTTCTAGAGACTCAAGTGCCTCAGCAGCGACTCGCTCTCGGATTGCAGCACGCACAAGTCAGGAAAGCTTTGGGGTCAATCACTCGGTGGAGTCTTGAAGCGGGCATCGACTTTGGCGCATGTGAATGCGTTTTTGAACTCGAAGCGTGTGCATTATATGGTTGTGATGGAGGCCATGGAGGTCAAAGGCGAGTTCTCTAAAGGCCTTTGGGGATCTCCTCTGAAGGTGTAGAAGGATGTTGTGTCGGGCAATGACGTGGAGTTCTTCCATAACAGCGTGGCTGACGCCCAGAGGGTAAATTTCCTTTATTCGTTTCGTTGTAATTTTTACACAAGTCGGGTTTCGTTAACTTGAGCCTATGATCGCCCCAAGTGCTCGGAGGCGCCATGCGGGGTAAGAAGATCCTTCTAAATTTCATTCGTCACATAGGTCTCCTCCAAAAAGAACTAGATTATACGAAGTCTTAGCTAGCCTTGACCGATGGGGGTCTTCACTCAAGGATGGAGTTCACGAGATTTCGCTTGAAACTTCAGCAGACTTGTGTGCAGTTATGAGTTTCATGTGACCACTGCGATCATGCTCAGCCGCCGGTGACAAAGATGGCGATCGAGTTATCCATGGAGCGCATGGCTTCTGAAGGAGCGACCCGTACGGTGAAAGTCTTTTGAAGTAAGGTACTGGACCTTAGGCGGCAGTTGGACACTCGGACGAAGGAGGTGAAGATTGTGCAGAGCCAAATCATGGCGATTGAGGTTGCACGTGTTTGGGCGAACACGACTCTCTGATGGAGGAGGTTGCTCGGCTCGCCTGAGAGAAGGCTAAAGTGGTGCAACCTGCATCCGACTTGCAGGATGACTTTGACTTTGGCTTCCGCAGCGGTGGAGTGTTGGGACACAACCATGACCGAGAATGTCTCTCGTGAGAGTGATGTTCACCTTTTTCAACTCCTTGTTTCCGCCGCTTGACGGGGCTGATCTTGACCATCCAGGTGGCAAAGAGGATGAACTGGTCGACTTTGGGCAGTCGCTTTTTCTTTTGCAAAGTATTTAGCGCATTTCTTTCTTAGGACATTCCCTTTCAGCGCATTTGTCTGAGCGCTTGCTCTCTAGGGGTTTTCTCTTTTTCACCGCACTTGTCTTAGCGCATGCTTTGTAGCAATTTTGAAGTAGTTGATCCTTTAATTTATACGAGATGTTTTTGCTTTATGTGTTCGAATGCTATCTCTTTGTTGATCATTGAGCTAGTCATCCCGTCTTGATATTTGAATGTGTTCTTTTCTTCCGATTAGCCATGACATGTTTTAGTTGGCACGTCTCCTTGTCAATAGTTTCAACAAGTCTTTCGCTCTTGGCAGGGTATGGCTCTTATTAACCTAGCAATCGTGTTGCTGCTTTGGCGAGTTTGCCTTTGTGTGGGTTCAGCCTGAGGAGTTGCTCTCCACCGATTGGTTGGGCATGTCTTCTTTTCTTTTGGCATATAAACCATTGTGTGGTTTCGATCCTTGTTCCCGAGAGAGTGTGTCGCGCTTTCGGGTTGGGATGAATCTCTCGCGTTGTTGCGATAACACGTGCGCCGTGTATGTCGTCATTGGATGTGTGTCATGTAGCGACTTGATGCGTCATGTGAGACGGCCTTGATGTGCCTAGTAAGGCGTCTTTAAGTGCGCCAAGTATGGCAATTTAAGTGCGTCATGAGAGATGGCTTTTATTCGCCCTGTGGGGGAAACTTCACTACAACAAATAGAACCATTACCGACGATTTTTTTCGTCGGTAATAACCCCATAATCGTCGCTAAATCTATTTAGCGACGATTTAAGCGACGATTATTATCGTTGCTAAATGTCCGTGCCTAAATATATTTAGCGACGAAATAGTCGTCGCTAAATATTTAGCGACGACATTAGCGACGATAATGTCGTCTCGAAATGTATAAACGAAGACATTTTCTTTAATTTTGTGAAATATATTTAGCGACGATTTAGGCGTCGCTAATTCGCTCGGGAAAATTTCGTGCGCGAATTAGAGATGGAATAGTCGTCGCTAATAACTTCACTCATTACTATAATTAGCGACGACTTTGTCGTCGCTAATTATTATTATTTTTTTTTTCGTTTATGAAATTCTATAATGAAAAATCAAATAAAAATCAAATTATATTATCGAAATCAACTTATATATAAAATCCGATTACGATTTCGATAAACGAGAAATATGTAAAAATACATGTAAATAATAATCTACTATACACAAAATATCTAATAAAAGACTAGCTGCGACCTTTGGGTCGTCATCCTTTTTTTCCTCCGCCTCGACGTGAAATGCTCTGCTGGCGTTGATACTCTGCAAGGATCGGCGGAATAATGTGTTCATCAGCTGACTGACTCGGACCGCCACGGTGGGAGGTCTGGCTAGTGTCGGGAGTCGTCTGCTGGGCGTCGGCGGGCGGGGAACGACGTCGGCGGGGAACGGCGTCGGCGGCGGAAAAGCGTCGATCAGCGCGGGGAATCTTAGGATCGGAGGAGAGAAAGAGTAGTGAGCAGAGAGAGAGAGAAGTGAGGAGAGAGATAAGTGAGGAGAGAGAGAGAGACTAACTGGAGAGGGAGGAGGACGGCGACACACGGCGGAGTACGGCGACGGAGAGGGAGGGAGGGAGAGAATCGGAGAAAATAAAATTAGGGCGCAGCTCGTGAAATGAAATGGGGAATCTGCGATCTGGGTTTTAAAGATATTTAGCGATGACACAATCGTCCCTAAATGTTTAAATATCGTCGCTAAATGAACTTACCTTTTACAAGGCATTTAGCGACGATATTCTCGTCGCTAATTGGTTTCATAATATTTAGCGGCGACAATATTGTCGCTAATTCTTTTCGATTTAATACAATTGGAGGGATTTTTCCCTCTTCGGAATTCGTCAAAATTCGAAAACCATTAGCGACGAAAATATCGTCGCTAATTGATTTCATAATTCTTTAGCGACGACAATATCGTCGCTAATTCTTTTCGATTTAATATTATTGGAGGGATTTTTCCGTCTTCAAAATTTGTCAAAATTCGAAAACCATTAGCGACGATATTACTATCGCTAAATGATTATGAAACCAATTAGCGACGATATTATCGTCGCTAAATAGTTTCCCGCTAACTTAGCGACGACAAACAATAATCAGCGACGAAACAACCGTCGCTAAATGTCTTTGCCGCCAAAATTTGGAATTTTTACCACCAAATTTTCATACTATGTTAGCGACGATTTTATCGTCGCTAAAAGTATGATTAGCGAAGACTTAATCGTCGCTGATAGTTTCGTAGCTAAATGTCATATTTCTTGTAGTGCTTGGAGTGCACCAAATACGATGTCTTTAGTGCGCCGTGTATAGTGGCTTTGAGTGCGCCGTGTATGGCAGCTTAGGAGCATTTGGGAGACAATTTTAGTGCATCTCAAGGGTTATGTTTGGTGCATCGTTGGTAACGTCTTTGGTGCGTTGTTAGCGACTATTGATGTCGATTCCAACAATCTCAAATTATAATATGATATATATATATATATATATATATATATATATATATATATATATATATTTGATTTATTAAGTATGGGTCTCAAAAGATGTCATGTAAGAAACAAAAAGGAATTCGAAGAGAAATCGATGAAAACGAATATAACACTACTACAAATGTTAGATTCCACAACGGATATTCCACAACGAAACGCTGTCCCGTTGTGGAATCATGACGTTTCCACAACGGGACAAGAGTCCCGTTGTGGAATCTTGATGTTTCCACAACGGGACAACTGTCCCGTTGTGGAATCTTCAAGATTCCACAACGGGACAGTTGTCCCGTTGTGGAATTAAAAAAAAAAATTAAGGTTTAAACAACGGGATGGTGACCCGTTGTTGAATCTCGCCGCGGCCAAGGCATAAACTCGCCGCGGCCAAACTCTTCCACACCGGTACAGTGTACCGTTGTGGGAGAACTGTAAAACCAAACATTTCGCCGCGGCGAGCTTAAGCCTTGGCCGCGGCGAAATGTTTCCACAACGGTACAATAACCCGTTGTGGAAACATTTGGCCGCGGCCACGTATATATTTGGCCGCGGCGAAATGTCGCAGACTGTAACTTAAAAACTTCCCTCTCGATTTTTTTTTCAAAAATTTCAGAAATTTCATTCTCTTCTTCTTCTCTCTCTCTCTCTCCCCGACCCAACCCCACTATCTCTCTCTCTCTCTCCAACCCACGCCCACTCGCCGCCCCTCCTTCTTCCTCCCCCGCCGTCGCCGCCCTCTCTCTCTCTTCTCTCTTCTTCCTCCGCCCTTCTCTTCTTCTCACCTTTTATTCCCCCCCCCCTTCTTCTTCCCCGCAACCCTCTCCTTCTTCTCCGCCCTTCTTCTTCTTCTCCGGCCTCCTTTTTCTTCTCCGCCCATTTCTTTTCCCCCACCCTCCTTCTTCTTCTCCGCCCTCCTTCTTCTTCTCCGCCTCTCCTTCTTCCAAACCCACCAAACCCATTCTTCACAAACCCACCAAACATTCCGACCCACCCCCAGACAAACCCACAAACCTTGCCTCCGACCACTACCCACATCTCCGACAACTTCATTGACTCACCACGCCCCATGCTCGTCGTCTTCACTCCAAGTAAGTATTTTTTTTATTTAATTTGTATTTTTATGTTGAAATTAGGTTAGAATTGTTTATTTGTGTCTAAATTATATAGATATTGAATATTGAATTTGATATTTATGTAGAAAATGAGTTTGGAATTGAATTTTGGTTTGAGTTTATGTTGGATTTGACTTAGAATATTTGATTACCTTGAGTTTGAGTTGGAATTGAGTTAGAATATTAGATTGAATTTCGGTTTTAGTTTGTGTTAGAATTGTTTTGAATTGAAATTGAATTTCGGTTTAAGTTTATGTCGGAATTAGTTTGAATTGAAATTGAATTTCGGTTTGAGTTTGTATTGGAATTGGTTTGAATTGAGATTATGTTTAATTTTGTTTTTTCATAGATTATGTCTATTACAACCAAGAAAGATGATAAAATGGTAAATTAATTACATGTTATTTGAAGTATTTCATTTACACGAATATTTGTTTTCTAATGTTTTTTTGTTGTTGTAGTAGACAATAACAAAAACCTTGCCTCCGACCACAACCCACATCTCCGACAACTTCATTGACTCACCACGCCCCATGCTCATCGTCTTCACTCCGGGTAAGTCTTTTTTTTTTATTTAATTTGTATTTTTATGTTGAAATTAGGTTAGAATTGTTTATTTGTGTCTAAATTATATTGAAATTGAATATTGAATTTGATATTTATGTAGAAAATGAGTGTGGAATTGAATTTTGGTTTGAGTTTATGTTGGATTCGAATTAGAATATTAGATTGAATTTCGGTTTGAGTTTGTGTTGGAATTGTTTTGAATTGAAATTGAATTTCGGTTTAAGTTTATGTCGGAATTAGTTTGAATTGAAATTGAATTTCGGTTTGAGTTTGTGTTGGAATTGTTTTGAATTGAAATTGAATTTTGGTTTAAATTTATGTCGGAATTACTTTGAATTGAAATTGAATTTCGGTTTGAGTTTGTATTGGAATTGGTTTGAATTGAGATTATGTTTAATTTTATTATTTCATAGATTATGTCTACTACAACCAAGAAAGATGATAAAAAGGTAAATTAATTACATGTTATTTGAAGTATTTCATTTACACGAATATTTGTTTTCTAATGTTTTTTTGTTGTTGTAGTAGACAATAACAAAAACCTTGCCTCCGACCACAACCCACATCTCCGACAACTTCATTGACTCACCACGCCCCATGCTCATCGTCTTCACTCCGGGTAAGTCTTTTTTTATTTAATTTGTATTTTTATGTTGAAATTAGGTTAGAATTGTTTATTTGTGTCTAAATTATATTGAAATTAAATATTGAATTTGATATTTATGTAGAAAATGAGTGTGGAATTGAATTTTGGTTTGAGTTTATGTTGGATTCGAATTAGAATATTAGATTGAATTTCGGTTTGAGTTTGTGTTGGAATTGTTTTGAATTGAAATTGAATTTCGGTTTAAGTTTATGTCGGAATTAGTTTGAATTGAAATTGAATTTCGGTTTGAATTTGTGTTGGAATTGTTTTGAATTGAAATTGAATTTCGGTTTAAGTTTATGTCGGAATTAGTTTGAATTGAAATTGAATTTCGGTTTGAGTTTGTATTGGAATTGGTTTGAATTGAGATTATATTTAATTTTGTTTTTTCATAGATTATGTCTACTACAACCAAGGAAGTTGATAAAAAGGTAAATTAATTACATGTTATTTGAAATATTTCATTTACGCGAATATTTGTTTTCTAATGTTTTTTGTTGTTGTGCGCTAAGGATTTTTTTTTTCGGATTTCAAGCTTGACAACCAAGGAGCCCGAAGTAACGTCAACAAAACTTTACGTACAATTGAAGAAGTCATATACACCGGATAACTTAGAAAACGTTCAAGAGGAGTGGGTATTTTACGTACAAACTTTTATAGAATGAGAATATTTGTTTGATTTTGGATGATATATATATTTGTTTTGGTTGTTTTTGGATATATATTTGGTTTTGGATGTAATGGATATGTTTTGGATGTTATGGATATTTGGTTTTGGATATATAATTTCATTTCAGGTTTTTTTAATCAGAAAACTGTAAAAATAAATCTCAGGAACAATTTCGCCGCGGCAACGTGTATATTTCGCCACGGCGAAACTTTACACAACGGTACGATTGTACCGTTGTGGAAAGATTCGTCGCGGCAAACTATACACGTTGCCGCGGCGAAGTGTTAAAATCTGTTAAATTTTTTCACAACGGGACTCGTCCCGTTGTGGAACATTACTTTTCCACAACGGGACGAGTACCGTTGTGGAAACATTCCACAGCGGAGGATTCCACAACGGTATAGAACCGTTGTGGAAGCTTTCCACAACGGTTCTGTATCGTTGTAGAATCCCCAGTTTGTAGTAGTGTAAGAACTTAATACTTTAATTGATAATCAAATGCATTACAATCGAAGGACGAAGTGCTGAACTCAAACATGCGAACTCAGAGAAGAAAAAAGAGAGATAGATTTAGTACAAAATGTGATTGCTCGTGTGTGCGAAAATCAACATATCGGCTTCTATATATAGCAGGAGAGAATTCATTGAAGAGGACACGTGTCTATCAGTTCGGCTCTGCTACGTCGATAGTCGAAGTTATCTCAGATCCAGTCTTCGCAGCGAGGTCTTCTATAAGATCAAACTGATTCTTTCGACTGGGTCAACATGGCTGACTCATCCTTTCTTTGGCGAATTGGTCTTCTGTATGGGTTTAGTTCGACCTTTCGGGGTCGAGCTAGGCCCAGATAAGTCCTGAGGGTCGTACTAGATTTGCTGTTGGGCCTTGGTTGAACCGAAGCCCAACTTGAATTATTTTAATTTTGGAAAATTGATTTTTAACCCCTACAATTAGCCCCCGAGTATTTTGAAAATGTTTCGAATATTTTTGACCCAACTTGTAGTAATCGGGGGAAGCATGAATGTGCCTATCAGCGCTCGCGATGCGAGCCGTAGTAAGAACGCCACCGTGGCTTCTTCTTCGGCCATCGCGCCCTCGGGTCCTCCTCAAGATCCCGAAGTCGAGGTCACCGGAGAGCGTCCTCGGGCCGACATCCCCATCCTGGATGTCGAGAAAGAGGCGGCCCCTGCTAGGACCGACGATGTACATGGTGATCAAGCCCCCGGGTCTGTTCCTGCCGCGTCAGGTGGGCAGGCCAAAAATTTGGTCGAGGCCTCGGCGTCTCTTAAAAAGAGGAAAACGCCGGCAGGCCGGAGTGAAGGGCGAGGTGAGGAGGAGGATGCCCCTCTCGAGGGCGAGCTGAAGAAGAAGAAGAAGAAGAAGGGTAACGGGGGTAGGGACCTGGAGCCCGTGGTGGCCACAAGCGGGCCAGGGAGCACCCATGAGGCCGGGTGGCTCAGGGGGACAAATGGGAGAGCACCCTTGCCGGTAGAAACGGCCCGGCGAGGACTCGTGATGGTCTGGCAAGGACTCGTGGAGGTGACCCGGGTGCATCTTCTTCGAAACCGAAGAAGGCGCACTACATTAACTTCCACTACAACCAGGACCACCTACTATGCGACGATTTCTATTTGTCCGCAGGGTTTCTCAGGCAGCTGACCGTAGAAGATCATGAGTTGCCCAAGGTCCCCAAGCTGACAGAGTCAGACTGGTACCGATGCATGACGTTGACCATTACCGGGGCAAGTCCTATCATCTTTGCTACTATTTTAATTACTATGGCGAACTGAGATACTTAGCGATTTTTTTGTGTGTGCATCTGTCAACTCAGTTCAACCGGGGAGTGTACGGTACGAGAGGCACCTCCGGAAGGCAAATACTGCTCTCGCCGAACTGGCTTCAGTGAAGAAGGGGACGGAGTCCCTTCAAGCCGAGCTCCAGGAGGTGGGCGGCAAAGTAGCTTCCCTTGAGGAGGACGTCGCTGCCAAGGACGCCCTCTTGGGGATGTACAAGGCCGCCCAGGCCGATCTGTTAGCGAAGACCAATGCTTTGGAGGCCAAGGTCAAAAAGAAGGATGCCACAATCGAAAGGTGGGGCGTTCATTCAGCCAAGTTGAAGAAGAAACTCGATGTGGTCGAGGCCAAGGTGAGGAACTGGGACCAGGATCTGGCGGCCGCTCAGGACGAGGCGGCGAAGCTCAAGAGATCGGCCAAAGCCGAGAAGGATAGGGCGGTCTTAGCGGCGAGGATGGCGACCTCGCTGCGATATCGGGAGCAGATACTGAAGTATCGTGCTCAAAAGGAAGAGACAAATGAGGCTGTCCTCATCTTAAAAAAGCTCGAGCAGTGCCGGGGCAACAAAGAGTTGATCTCGGAAGTATTGAAGGGGGATATTTCCGACTGGGACGGTGAACTCAAAGATACTGAGGATGACATTGCTCAGTACGAGGCAGAGTATGCTGCCATTGCCATTCCCGAGGTCGAGGACATCCCCTTCACTCCTTACGCTGACCATTCCCCTCCCGAGGTCCCAACCGACTCCACCCCAGACGCCCCTGCCGAGGTTCCGGAGCCAGAAGTTCCTCCATTCGACGAGCATGGGTCGATGATGGGCATGACGGACGAGGCCCTGAAACCGATTCCAGAGGTCGACGAGGACACGCAGCCGTTCACCCCGTCCCCGGAGCGTCCCGAAATCTGAGCTAGAAGCCTTGCTCTCCATAACCTCTGCCTCCTTTTTTTTTGTTTTTCAGTAGTACTTTTTGGGTCTGTTTGTTTTGGGCACAGTTTTTACTTATTTTGAAACAATTATAGGGGGCTTCGGTACCCCTATCTATTTTGGATTACTTGTTTTTGTTTATTATTTAATGCAATTTTCATTTCTTAAAAATATTTGCCGCGTCTTTTAGCTCGCCAAATTCTTTTAATAATGCATGAATGTTTGTTTATTTTGTCTAAGTCATTCAGGTCGTCTTTTTTCTCTAAGGGTTTCCATCATATGTTATTTAGTCAAAGTCTCTATCAACTTGGGTTTTCTAGAATCTGTTGTCTTTTAGATCGCCGTGATCCAAAACGTTTCCCTTAAGATTTTAGGCCGTATGTCTTTTATATTTGCTAAATCTTTTAGATCGCCGAGTATCTAAAATGTTTCCCTTAGGCCGCAGTCACATGGACATGTCTTTTATATTTGCTAAGTCTTTTAGATCGCCGAGTATCTAAAATGTTTCCCCTTAGGCTGAAGTAATCAAATGAATTTTACGCAGGCATTGTCAAGTCTTTTAGATCGTCGAGATCCAAAAAGTTTCACTATGTATTTCCTAGGCGAGGCCCTCCCTGCCGAGGTGCGTCCTCTGATTCAGATGTTACGTGAGATAACGAAGTGAGATTTCGGATCTCGCCTTGGTCGTGAGGTATTCACACTGTGGTCCTAGTTCAGGGCCTGGACCTCTAGGACGAAGTGTGGGCTCCGGAGCCCTACTGTCATACCTTTGCAGTTGTCTCGAAATGAGCGGTTTAAGTTAAATTTTTTTTGGGACTGTGCCTTTGTAAAGAAAGGATGTCTACGTACCCTTATGTAGGGATCAAGTCGGACGTAGTTCGATTCTTACCGTGTTAGCAGTAGTATTTTTTTCAGGTTGATTACGTTCCATGATCTCAAAACGGGAACTCCATTGAGTGTTTCGAGCTCATAGACCCCGGGGTGTGCTACTCTGGTGACCCTATAGGGGTCCTCCCAATTCGCACTGAGTTTTCCGGCGTTTGCCTCGCCAGTGTTTTGGAAGATTTTTCGGAGGACCAAGTCCCCTATATCAAATCTTCTCGTGTTAACGCTTTTATTGTAGAATCTGGCAATGGATTACCTATAGTGGGATAGCCGTACCAAGGCCTAATCTCGCTTTTCCTCTACAAGATCCATGGCGTCACAGAGTGACTCATCATTTTTTTGCTCATCCTCAGGCGCATGCATCACCCTAAGGGTTAGTACTTGTTGTTCGATTGGGATGACTGATTCGACTCCATGGACCAGGGAAAATGGAGTTTCCCCTATCGGCCTCGCGGACTACTTCGGTATGCCCAGAGCACACCATGTAGCTCTTCTGCCCACCGTCCTTTCTTAGCATCGAGCCTTTTCCTTATGGAATCTACTATGGTCTTGTTTGTTTCTTCCGCGTGTCCATTCCCTTGAGGATATTGTGGTGTCGACATCCTCACCTCAATGTTATTTCGGAAGCAGAAACTCCTGAATTTTTTTGATATAAACTGTGACCCGTTGTCCATTACGATTTCGTGGGGTGTTCCATGCCGACAGATTATATTTTTCAGATGAATGCTGTGACGTCGACATCTTTTATCAAGACAAAGGCGCCTGCTTCGACCCATTTCGAGAAATAATCTATTAAGATTAATAAAAATCTTAGTCCGCCAAGGACGGTCGGCATTGGTCCTACGATGTCCATAGACCATTTCATGAATGGGTATGGAGACGAGATGGAGGACAACTCTTCTGCGGGTCTTTTTATGTTAGGTGCGTGGCGTTGGCATTGGTCGCAGTGGCGTGAATGTGCCTCACAATTTGCCAAAATGGTCGGCTAAAAGTAGTCTTGCCTCTTTATTTTGATGGCGAGTGCTCTTCCCCTTGCGTGGCTTCCGCATTCTCCCTCGTGTACGTCTTCTAGGATTCGTTTTGACTCATCCGTACCAACTCACTTAAGGTATGGTCAAGTGAAGCTTCTTTTGAACAGGTTTCCGTTTATCACGTAGAATCTTGCACTTCTCAATGCAAGTCTGCGTTTCGCCATCTTGTCGGACGGGACAGTACCAGTCGTGATGTAATGTATGGTTTTATCTCTCCAATCCCCCCCTTCTATAGTTATTACTGCGGCGACAGTGATGGCTATTGAAGGTTGTTTGATTGTTTCGACTGGTATTAACCTTTTGAGGTCCGGATCCGAAGTGGACGCCAAGGCGGCCAGTGCGTCTGGTAAGGTGTTTTCACCCCTAGGGATTCGCGTTAGAGAAAATTGTTTGAACTATTTCGTAAGGTCTTTTATGACCTTCGAATAGGCTTCCATTCTCTTGTCCCGTATTTCGTATTCACCGGAGTATTGATTTGCTACGAGCTGAGAGTCGCATAAAGCTTGTACTTGCTTTGCTCTGACGGCTATAACCAATCTTAGTCCGGCTATTAGTGCTTCTACTCGGCCTCATTGTTTGATGCAACGAAGTCGAGTCTGAATGATTGTTCGATGACCTCACCGTGGGGGGATGTTAGGTGTATTCCTACTCCTGCTCCTTGTTTTGATGATGCGCTGTCCACTTTTAGTGTCCAAGTGCCATCGTCTTCAGTCACGGCGGGGTCCACTCATGGGAGTTCGACGAGGATGTCTGCTAAAACTTGAGATTTACCGCAAGTCCTATTTCGATACACAATGTCGTACTCACTTAGTTCTTCGGCCCATTTGGTCAATCTTTCCGACTGATTAGGGTTGTGTAGGAAACTTCTCAACGATTGGGTCGTCATCACTATTATGGAATGGGATTGGAAGTATGGCCGAAGCTTTCGTGTGGCGGAAACAATGGCTAAGGCTAATTTTTCCATAATAGGATATCGAGTTTCTGCATCGACTAACGACTTGCTCACATAGAATATGGGTTGTTGGTCCCCTTGCTCTTCCTTGACTAGCACTCTACTAATCGCCGCTTGGGAAACAGAAACGTATAGGTAGAGTGGCTCTCTTGTCACGGGTTTTGCTAAAATTGGGGGTGTCGATAGATATTCTTTTAGTTCTTTAATCTCTTTTTTGCACTTTTCATCCCATTCGAGTTTCTTGTTTCCTTTGAGGAGTCGATAGAATGAGAGACATTTTTCCGTGGATCGAGAGATGAAGCGATTGAGGGCGGCAATACGACATGTCAACCTTTGCACTTCTCATCTGTTGCGAGGTGAGGGCATCTCTCGTAAGGCATTTAGCTGGTCCGGGTTTGCTTCGATTCCTCGTTGGGTGACTAGGGTTCTGTTTCCCGGAGGACACTCCGAACGAACACTGAGTAGGATTCTGTTTCATTTGATACTTATTCAGTACCTCGAAACATTACTCCAGGTGTCCTACATGGTCATTTTCTCTTACGGACTTGACGAGCATATCAATGATGTACACTTCCATCATTTTTCCTATTTTTTCTTTGAACAATTCGTTGACTAACATTTGATAGGTGGCGCCAGCGTTCTTTAGTCCAAATGGCATGACCTTGTAGCAATAGTTGCCTCCGCCTGTTATGAATGCTGTTTTTTTTTATCGTCCGGATGCCTTAGGATCTGGTTATACCCTGAGAATGCGTCCATGAACAAGAGTACCTTATGTCCCGCGGTTGCCTCGACAAGATGGTCAATATACGGCAAGGGGAAGCTGTCTTTGGGGCATGCTTTGTTTAGGTCTATGAAATTGATGCATACCCTCCATTTTCCGTTTTTTTTTTTCAATGCGACGACGGTGTTTGCTAACCAGTTCGGATATTTGACTTCGCGGATTGAGTCGGCTTTGAGGAGTTTTTCGACTTCATCATTGACTACTGATGCTCTGTTGTTGGAATTAATCTAGGGTTAAGAAAAAGTTTAACGCTTCGAGCAAGCGGCGGAATTTAAAACTTTTCTTTTAAACGAGTAAAATGATTTTACTAACCTAGACAAAGAGCAAGTACATGTAAATAAAAACTATTATGAGCATTAAATAATTTACTAACCTTTGAGAAGCTTGAACGTTGAGAAGCCTTCGGAAGGTTGAAACGTTCGTCTCCCCTCGCAGCACGTCTCTCTTCTTTCCTCGGCAACTCGAGAATCCATGAAAGTTTCTATCACAAGAATCACTCGAGAAAAAAGGAATTAGTGAGTGGGCACTTTTAAACACGACGACTCGAGAACAAGTCTCAAAGTCGAAGAGCTAAAAACGCTAGGTCAAATGAGGACCTGGGTACCGAAACAAAAACGAAAAGAACTTAGAGAGAGAGAGAGAGAGAGAGAGAGAGAGAGAGAGAGGAATGGGCGGCCAAGCTAGAGAGAGAAGCTCTCCATCTCTAAAACTCGGTGAATGAAAAGTGAAGCATGAGGGCTCTATTTATAGGAGATGTTTCACCTTCAATAAGGTAGTTTCCTCTTCTACAGAATATCACATATTCATGAGCAAACTATTCTCTCTTTCCTTTTTATTCCACACAGCCAAGATGCCTTCTAGAAGGCCTTGGATTTGTTTCCTTTTATGTTTTCTTCTCCCTTGACTTGTCTTGGCCGAATTCCCTCTTTGTGCATGGAGGAAATTTGTTTCCTCTTTTTCTTTTGGCAAGTATCTTGATACATTATGCACAAAATCATCTCTCCTTTTTCTCTATAGGGTGGGCGGCCAAGTCTCTCTAGAAGGAGCTTCTAGAAGCTTCTTCATTTGTTCATGACAACATGAGAAAGGCCCATTAAGAATTTTCAATAATACTCTTATGAAATGAAATTAATCCACAAGGCCCAACCAAACTAACTTGGCTGAGTGGATGCAAGTCATCAAATGACCATGTCAAAAAATTTATTGACATTCATTTCATCCTATGTCCAAAAAGACAAAAATACTCTTTTGACAATTTTCGTAAAACTTGTCTCGTTCTTGTTTTGACTTAGCTTCTAGTTTAACTATTCCTACTCGATATGATTTGCGACAGTGACCTCATGGATCCAAATGAACAAAGCTTGAGCTAAATACTTGGACTCAAAAGTTCACAAACCTTTTCCAAGTTTAGCTTAATGTCAACTGACTCCACTAAAGAGTTGACACTGAAAATCTCTCGGTTCAATTGAATTTATTTTCTACTCAAGAATTCGACCTATTTGTAATGAGTGGATCCACTGAATATTATCTATGTTTACCCTTCATGAATATCATCAACTAGTCGGGATTTACAAAATTACCATTTTACCCTTCTAGCTATTATTTCCTCAACTCCTTTGTCGCTTGTGAATAAGTTAGAAACAATGTATTGACGAGGAGCTAACAAGTCACATTGTTTCATCCAAAAGAGTCAAGACTCAAATTGGACACTGGCTAGTTCATTTATTCACATTCCAAGGAACAAAGCATGAGGTGATATACATCGCATTTTAGCAATCTAGTATATGAATTCCGTATCTATGAGAACTTCACAAAGTTACTCGTGACATCTTCACAACTTAGTACTTCACCAATAGGTCCTGTTCAGAATCACATAGTGAGTCCGAGCTCTGACTTTCTCAAATGAGAATACGTAAGCTGTGAAATGGCATGTCTCTTTTCAGGATTAATGTAAGCACGATGCAATTCATACGTAGTGACTTCGAGACATGAGAATACGTAAGCTGGTCAATTCATTACCTTCGGAAGATACCTAGAAGAACTATAGAGTCTCCATATACATTGTTTCTAGCTTATTCACAAGCGACAAAGGAGTTGAGGAAATAACAGCTAGAATGGTAAAATGGTAATTTTGTAAATCCCGACTAGCTGACGATATTCATGAAGGGTAAACATAGATAATATTCAGTGGATCCACTCATCACAATTTCGTTGAATTCTTGAGTAGAAAATAAATCCATTTGAACCAAGAGATTCTCAGTGTCAACTCTTTAGTGGAGTCAGTTGGCATTAAGCTAAACTTGGAAAAGGTTTGTGAACTTTTGAGTCCAAGTATTTTAGCTCAGGCTTTGTTCATTTGGATCCTTGAGGTCACTGTCACAAATCATATCGAGTAGGAATACTTAAACTAGAAGCTAAGTCAAAACAAGAACGAGACAATTTTTACGAAAATTGTCTAAAGGGTATTTTTGTCTTTTTGGACATAGGGCGAAATGAATGTCAATAAATTTTTTGACATTGTCATTTAATGACAAATGAAATTTAAATCACACGGCCGACTTTAAGAATTTAGGCCTTGACGATTAATTTCATTTCATAGAATTTTACTAGAAAATTCTTAATGGGCTTTTCTTATGTTATCATGAACAAATGCAGAAAAATCTAGAAGCTCCTTCTAGAAGCCTTGCACGTCCAACCCAAGGAAAAGAGAGAGTAAATTTCGTGCATGCCATAATGTGAAAGAGATTATTTTTGCCTTGAAGTATAAAGATACTTGCAAAAAAAAAAGGAAACAAATTTCCTGTACAAGGAATCAATATGGGCGGCCAACTATGGAGAAAACAAATGAGGAAACAAATCCAAGGTGTCATGAAGACTAGCTTGGACTTCCATGAGGTAGAAAAAGTGGAAATAAGATTTGCTCATGAATATGTGATAATCAATAGAGAAAAGGAAACTACTTTTTGAAGGTAATCCTTCACCTTTAAATAGAGCCCTCATTCCTCTCATTTTCTCATTCCACATAAGTTAGAGATTGAGAGCTTCTCTCTCTAGACATTGTGGCCGCCCCCACTCACTCTCTCTCTAGTTCCTTTCGTTTTTCTTTTGGCACCTAGGTCCACATTTGACCTAGTGTTCGACTCTTAGACTTGTTCTTGAGTCGTCGTGTTTAAAAGTGCCCACACACTAATTCCTTCTAATCTCGAGTGATTTATGTGATAGAAACTTTCGTGGTTACTCGAATTCCCGAAGAACGTTTCAACCTTCCTAAGGCTTCTCAACGTTCAAGCTTCACAAAGGTTAGTAAACAAATAATGCTCTTTAATAGTTTTAATTTAAATGTACTTGCTCTTTGTCTAAGTTAGTAAAATCGTTTTACTAGTTTTAAAGAAATTTTTTAATTCCGCCGCTTTCTCTATGCATTAAATCCTGTCTTATCCCTAGATCAATTCCAACACTTCGCATGTCGATAGCTTTCAGAAGTTCTCGACATTCACCCCTCTAAACACCCCACAAGAACGGAACTTAGCTTTGCATCGCGACAATCTAGGAAGCACCGTTCCTCTGAGCAAGTTCTATGAGTACCACCAAGATCACGGGCATCTGACATCTGAATGCTACCAACTCAAGAGTCAGATTGAGGCCCTCATCCAAGATGGGAAATTGCAGTCGGGACTACCGCGGGAGGCGGAGAGCGCCCGCGGCATGAGAAGAAGGGTCAAACAACGGTCATCGTCACTGACCGCATGGCGGATGACGATCCGGAAAGCTCGCAAATTCACATCGTGGGCTCGATCATGGGAGGTGTTGTCAATGGTGCCCACAAGAAGAGTTGTAGTCTATATTTTATACATTTGATGTAATAAAGTCTCACGAAGACTCTTGCTTGTAATTGCTTATTCATTAATAAAAAGTTGAAACGTTCATTCATTCTTTCTTGTCTGTTTGAAGCTTTATGATAAAACACTAGTCTTTAGTCCATAAACAAACTTAACAACTTACGAAGAGACAAGTGTAGATTTGCATGAACAAACTCTTCGTAGTTTGCTTAAAACGATATATTCGCAATCTAAGGGTCAAAGGACTATTGACCTCAGTACGAATGCTGGGAGAATCTATGATGTCTGGTTATGGGGCATTGAGAGTTGGAGACTCTATAGTTCTTCTAGGTATCTTCTGAAGATACTGAATTGACCAGTGCACTTCTAGAGACAATATAAGAACAAACCATTTAACCTCTTATGTCTCGAAATCACTACGTATGAATTGCATCGTGCTTACCTTAATCCTGAAATGAGACATGCCATTTCAAACCTTACGTATTCTCATTTGAGAAAGTCAGAGTTCGGACTCACTATGTGATTCCGAACAAGGCCTATTGGTGAAGTACTAAATTGTGAGAATGTCATGAGCAACTTTGTGAAGTTCTCATAGATATGGAATTCATGTACAAAATTGCTGAAATGCAATGTATGTCACCTCATGCTTTGTTCCTTGGAGTGTGAATAAATGAACTGGCCAGTGTCCAAATTGAGTCCAGACTCTTTTAGATGAAACGATGTGACTTGTTAGCTCCTCGTCAATACATTGTTTCTAACTTATTCACAAGTGACAAAGGAGTTGAGGAAATAACAGCTAGAAGGGTAAAATGGTAATTTTGTAAATCCCGACAAGCGGATGACATTCATGAAGGGTAAACATATATAATATTTAGTGGATCTGCTCATCATAATTTGGTTGAATTCTTGAGTAGAAAATAAATTCATTTGAACCGAGAGATTTTCAGTGTCAACTCTTTAGTGGAGTCAGTTGACATTAAGCTAAACTTGCAAAAAGGTTTGTGAACTTTTGAGTCCAAGTATTTAGCTAAAGCTTTGTTCATTTGGATCCATGAGGTCACTATCACGAATCACATCGAGTAGGAATAGTTAAACTGGAAGCTAAGTGAAAACAAGAACGAAAATTGTCAAAAGGGTATTTTTATCTTTTGAGACATATGATGAAATGAATGTCAATAAATTTTTTGACATGGTCATTTGATGACTCAATAATACTCGGCCATGACTTGATCATTGGGCCCTGTGAATTAATTTCATTTCATTAGAATTTTACTGAAAATTCTTAATGGGCCTTTTTCATGTTGTCATGAACAAATGAAAAAGCGTCTAGAAGGCCTTTCTAGAATGATGTTAGGCGCCCAACAGACCCAAAGAAAGAGAGTATATTTTGTGCATAAATGTATCAAGATACTTGCCAAAAGAAAAAAGAGGAAAAAAATTTCCTATGCATGCCATAAGGAAATTCGGCCAAGGCTAGAGAAAGGAACAAAATTGGAAACAAATCAAGGCTTCCAGAATGCCTTGTTGGCCGTGTGCCTCATAGAGGAAAAGAGGAAATTGGCTCATGAATATGTGATATTCTATAGAAGAGGAAACTACCTTATTGAAGGTGAGACCTCTCCTATAAATAGGAGCCTCATTCCACACATTTCATTCATCCAAGTTTAAGAGATTTTAGAGACTCTCTCTCTAGAACTTGGCCGATCCTCTCTCTCTCTCTATTCAATTTCGTTTTATTGTTTTGGCACCTAGGTCCTCATTTGACCTAGTGTTTAGCTCTGCGACTTCAAGACTCGTTCTTAAGTCGTAGTGTTTAAAAGTGCCCATACACTAATTCCTTTTTATCTTGAGTGATTTAGTGATAGAAACTTTCATGGTTACTCGAGTTAGCGAGCAAAGGAAGAGAGACGTGCAACGAGGGAGACGAACGTTTTCAACCTTCCGAAGGCTGATCAACCTTCAAGCTTCTAAAGAGGTTAGTAAATTTATTATGCCCATATTGTTTTTAGTTACATGTGGTTGCTCTTTGTCTAGGTTAGTAAAAACTGTTTTACTTGTAAAAGAAAATTTTTAAATTTCCGCCGCTTACCGAAGCGTTAAACTTTTTCTTAAAACCTAGATCAATTCCAACAAATGGTATCAGAGCTATGGTCAAAGATATGCATGTACATGTAATTAGAATTTGAGCTTGAAAATCGTTTTCAAAAGTTTACTAATTTTGTGACAAGTTAGAATTGTTATCTTAGATTTTTTTTTTAATTTATTGCTCTTGCCTTTAAATTAAATATCATGTTGATTTTCTATGAGTTTGGGATGTTTTTAAAACACATTAGAATCAGTTCTAAAAGTTTTTAATTTTTTATATTGAAAAACGTGTTTTAAAAGTTTGAGAAATTTTCGAGTAAATTTTGTGACTAGTTTTCTTGGCTTACTAGTTTCTTTTATTTACTTGAATCGTTTTATGCTTGTTGTTATTTCTTTTATACCATGTTATTACCTTGCTAATAAAACACAAATAAAAGCTTTAACAACTTCCTAAAACGTTCCGTTACACTCGATTCTTTTTTCGCATCTAAAAAGACTGAACTTTAATTATTTCTTTTTCTTTGAGCTGGAGTAAAACCCCAGTAAAAGTGGCACAAATCTCTGCTCAGAAATCTATGACGATTTTACTCCGAGGTGCGCGGCTGTTCCGAATGTCCAGTTTTTTAGAATTCCGGATTTTCAGCCCCACTACCATGAGTTATATAACTCTAATGAGAAAATTTTCTTGAGAAAAAATGTTTTTCATTAGATTATAAACATGATGTGTAAGATTAAAATGTTTTGGTTTTGGAAAGTTTAATTGAATTTGAATTTTTACAAAACTAGTTTAAATTTTGAAAAACCGTTTTTCATTTCCGAACATGAAAATATTTTGTCATCCAAATCAAATAAGTTTTCAAAATGTTTTCAAAACTATATCTATATAACATATCTTCAAAATCTATATGCTCTTGAAAATTTGAGTGGGAGGTCTCCTTGTAGACAAGCCGAACAATAAAAAGATGTGTAATCTCAAACTTTCAAGTGTTCGAGTGAGTTGAAGTTCACACTTCCCTCATGCACTTTCCTGAAATAGAAAATAGGAAAAGATCGAGTACGTACCTTGTGCCTTTATGCACTAACACTGCTCTGAACATGAATATCTAGGATTCTCTTCTAGTTGTCCGCTCTGTCGCTCTCTAACTAGGAAATCCGTTTCCGAACTTATAAGAGTCGATGTACCAACTCCAAAAACTAAGTGGGAGGGTTATATTCGTGGTTTGTAACCCACGATCCCCAACACTAACGAAAGAAGCAATTAACGTGGGACTAAGAGCCGCTCTTGCGACCCTCTCTTAAATGGGAGTACTCCAAGGCGTTTTTTATTCGATCATTGCTCAATGAGCTACGTCCGAAAGTGAAACAATGATGACAAGGCCTCCCCTTGGGGGATTGTTTTTCAAAGTTGACCTTTTGGACTAAGTGGTTGGTTGCACACTTAGGCTCAATCCCTAGTAATCCTCCCTCGAGGCTCTGCGAAAGGATGTGAGTGATCAAACCAATTTAAAAGGTGGCTAGTCAAAATTGGTGTATTGACATCTTGGCTAAGCATTAATGATGTGTCATTTACTTATAAATGGAGATTTTTTGCGGCCTTCTCTTGAGGGAGTAAATTATCGTTTGGTTTATAACACCTTTGGATTTTATCAAGTCTTAAGCAAACTTAAATCCTAAACCAAAGACTAATTATAAACTTGTTTCAACTTAATTAAGCAACATGTCTCTCAAACCTCTCTCGATCATCCTTTCCTCAAACAAACTCAAAACCAAAAACTACGTTAATTGGAAACATAACCTCGACATAATACCTACCTTTAACAAGCACAAATGGGTACTCACCACCCCGTGTCCTCCTCTGATGAATGATGATTCGACTCAAGAGGACAAAGATGCCTTGGCGGCCTGGCTCTGCTCCGATGAGATTGTGAGGTGCTATATCTTAGCATCAATGAACAATGTGTTGCAACAACAACATCATGACATCGACACTGCCGCCGATATGCTCAACAATCTCCAAGAGATGTTTGAAGAGCAAAGGCGTCAAGCAAGGCAACAAGCAGTCCGACAGTTTATGAACTGTCATATGAAGGCTAGGACTCCTGTTGGAGACTTTATGATACTGATCATTAGTTTTCTGAATAAAATGGAAATCCTAGGATCTGAGATTGATTGGAAGAATGTAATAGATATGATCTTAGAAACTCTCCCCTCATCTATAGATACCTCCAAGATGAAATACTCCATAAACAAGCTAGAGTACACTGTTACCAAGCTTGTGAAGGAACTTCACACTGCTGTAGATCTCACTAAGAGAATGAGGAATCAAGGAGAGGCACATGCTACTGAGCAAAAAGCCTTCGCCTCTGGAACTAAGAAGAGACCTCACAAGGGCGATAAAAAGAACTGTCTTGCCTGTCTCAAAGCGAAGGAACATAGTATTGTACTAGTTACCGAAGCATGCTTAGTAGCTGATAATGTATCAACGTGGATTCTTTACTCCGCTGCTACTAACCATATTTGTTGTTCCTTGAATGGTTTCAAGAAAACCAAAAGCTTAGAGGAAGGCGAGTTCTGTTTCAAATGGGGTGATGGGAGCCTGGTGTCTGCGAAGGCTGTGGGATTCGTGACGCTATCTTTTGAAGACCGCACTTTAAACTTGAATAATATTTATTTTGTTCCTACCTTTGGGAAGAACTTAATACCCGTTGCTCGTCTTCTTCAGCAAGATTATTGTTTAAAGTTCATTAAGAATGTAAATCGTATTTCGTTTCCTGATAATTCTTTTGTCACTGATGCATGTATGAAGACTTTTTTACATTTATCCCACTCAACCTTCTCTTTTAGACACCGAAATAGATAATGATCTAATTAGGGAGCCAAAGAGGATCAAACTTACTGATTCCTCCGATCTAACAAACTCAACGTATCTCTGGCACTTACGACTTGGTCATATCAGTCTAGACAGGATTAAGAGACTTGTGAGGGACGGCCCACTCCAAGCCTCTACAATAGGTTCACTACCTACTTGTGAATCCTGCATAGAAGGAAAAATGACCAAGCGACCTTTCTCCGATAAAGGTCGAAGAGCCACTGAGTTGTTGGAACTAGTACATTCTGATGTATGTGG
Source organism: Urtica dioica subsp. dioica (assembly GCF_054948205.1). Classification (NCBI taxonomy): domain Eukaryota; kingdom Viridiplantae; phylum Streptophyta; class Magnoliopsida; order Rosales; family Urticaceae; genus Urtica; species Urtica dioica. Next base: position 12,233,170 of record NC_142762.1, read on the forward strand.
TCCGCTCAACCAACAGGCACGTGGAGGATACGAATACTTCGCTACCTTCACCGATGATTACTCGCGATATGGTTTTGTTTATTTGCTCAAACACAAATCCGAGACCTTTAACGTATTTAAGGTCTTTAGGGCTTTAGTGGAAAGGCAAACTGGCAAAGTGATCAAAACCCTTCGATCTGATCGAGGTGGTGAGTATATGTCTGGAGAGTTCGATGACTTTCTTAATGAAGAAGGTATCGCTTCTCAACTTACCGCACCTGGCATACCTCAACAGAACGGAGTGTCAGAGAGAAGGAACCGAACTCTTATGGAGATGGTTAGATCAATGATGAGTTACTCATCACTACCTTTTTCCTTTTGGGGATATGCCCTCGAAACATCCGCTTACATTCTGAACCAAGTTCCGTCTAAAACGGTTCCTGGTACTCCTTATGAACGATGGACTGGCCGTAAAGTGAATCTTGGCCGCATCAAAATTTGGGGTTGCCCTGCACACGTGCTAAGGCAAAAGACTAGCAAGTTGGCTAGTAGGTCAGAATTGTGTCTGTTCGTTGGATATCCAAAGGAAACTAAGGGTTTTACTTTCTATAGTCCCGAGGACGATAAGACTTTCGTTAGCACGAATACTCGTTTCCTTGAGGAGGACTTTATGAAGGATGCAAAACCTAGAAGCAAAATTGTGCTTGAAGAAAAGTTGGGTGAGGAAGCTTCTACCTCATCTGTAAGAACTGTTCTTACCCCAACTGAAACACAACCTAACTCATCAGAATCTCGTCAAGTAGTACTTCGACGTAGTGGGAGGGCTACTCAAAAGCCTGATAGGTACATGTCTTATGGAGACTCTCTTGTAGCCGTCTCTGACATGGATGATCATGTTTCCTATAGCCAAGCAATGGCTTGTTCTGAGTCAAACCTTTGGCTTGACGCCATGAAAGTTGAAATGCAGTCGATGTATATCAACAAAGTCTGGAAACTTGTAGACCTTCCTGAAGGGATTAAACCCGTAGGGTGTAAGTGGATATACACGAAGAAAATGGGTCCTGATGGGAACATCGAGACGTTCAAAGCACGACTTGTGGCAAAGGGTTATACCCAACAAGAAGGGATTGACTATGAAGAAACCTTCTCGCCAGTCGCGATGCTTAAATCCATCCGCATACTCCTATCCATAGCTGCAGCTTTCGACTATGAGATCTGGCAAATGGATGTCAAGACAGCCTTCCTGAATGGAAATCTTGACGAGCGCATTTACATGGCTCAACCAGACGGTTTCGTGGAAGAAGGTCAAGAGACCATGGTTTGTGAGTTGCTTAAATCCATTTATGGATTAAAGCAAGCATCTAGGTCATGGAATATTAGATTCGATAAAACTGTAATGAGCTTCGTCTTTGAACAGTCAATAGATGAGCCTTGTGTTTATAAGTTAATACACGAAGGCAAAGTTGTGTTTCTGGTACTATATGTCGATGATATACTACTCATTGGTAATGACGTGGGTAAGTTATCTGAGGTTAAGGTCTGGCTAGCAAAGCAATTCGATATGAAGGATCTAGGAGAAGCCGCGTACATTCTGGGGATCCAAATCTTTCGAGATAGGAAACACCGGACTCTGTCGCTCTCTCAAGCATCTTATGTTGATAAGGTGATGGATCGCTTCTCGATGCAAGACTCCAAGAAGGGCCAAACACCCTTTAGACATGGAGTCTCACTCTCTAAGGACCAGTCTCCCAAGACTGCACAAGAGATTGAAGACATGAGGAAAATTCCTTACGCCTCTGCCGTTGGAAGCCTCATGTATGCTATGCTATGCACTAGACCTGATATATGTTTCGCCGTTGGCGTAGTTAGCCGTTTCCAATCCAACCCTGGACCCGAGCACTGGATTGTTGTTAAGCATGTTCTTAAGTATCTTAGAAGAACTAGGAACTTGATGCTTACATACTCAGGTACTGACCTGACTATGATGAAATATACCGACTCCGATTTTCAAGCGGATAAGGATTCCAGGAAATCCACTTCGGGATCTGTGTTCATCCTTAATGGTGGAGCTGTTGTATGGAGGAGTATTAAGCAATCTTGCATTGCTGACTCCACAATGGAAGCATAATATGTGGCTTCTTTTGAAGCATCCAAAGAGGCTGTATGGCTTAGAAAATTCCTTAAGTATTTGGAAGTTGTTCCAAACGTCGACGAGCCCATGACCCTTTATTGTGATAATAGTGGGGTTGTCGCTAACTCAAAGGAACCTAGAAGCCATAAGCGCTCTAAGCATATTGAGACAAAATACCATTTGATTCGAGAGATCGTGCAGCGCGGAGACGTGGAAGTGAAGAAGATCTCAACGGTGGACAACCTGGCAGATCCATTCACAAAGGCCCTAGCGAACAAGGTCTTCGACCAACATCGAGAGGGATTAGGCATGAAGGACTACACCCATCTTCTTTGAGTCAAGTGGGAGTTTGTTGTCAATGGTGCCCACAAGAAGAGTTGTAGTCTCTATTTTATACATTTGATGTAATAAAGTCTCACAAAGACTCTTGCTTGTAATTGCTTATTCATTAATAAAAAGTTGAAACGTTCATTCATTCTTTCTTGTCTGTTTGAAGCTTTATGATAAAACACTAGTCTTTAGTCCATAAACAAACTTAACAACTTACGAAGAGACAAATGTAGATTTGCATGAACAAACTCTTCGTAGTTTGCTTAAAACGATATATTCGCAATCTAAGGGTCAAAGGACTATTGACCTCAGTACGATTGTTAGGAGAATCTATGATGTCTGGTTATGGGGCATTGAGAGTTGGAGACTCTATAGTTCTTCTAGGTATCTTCTAAAGATACTGAATTGACCAGTGCACTTCTAGAGACAATATAAGAACAAACCATTTAACCTCTTATGTCTCGAAGTCACTACGTATGAATTGCGTCGTGCTTACCTTAATCCTGAAATGAGACATGCCATTTCACACCTTACGTATTCTCATTTGAGAAAGTCAGAGTTTGGACTCACTATGTGATTCCGAACAGGGCCTATTGGTGAAGTACTAAGTTGTGAGAATGTCATGAGCAACTTTGTGAAGTTCTCATAGATATGGAATTCATGTACAAGATTGCTGAAATGCAATGTATGTCACCTCATGCTTTGTTCCTTGGAGTGTGAATAAATGAACTGGCCAGTGTCCAAATTGAGTCCTGACTCTTTTGGATGAAACGATGTGACTTGTTAGCTCCTCGTCAATACATTGTTTCTAACTTATTCACAAGCGACAAAGGAGTTGAAGAAATAATAGCTAGAAGGGTAAAATGGTAATTTTGTAAATCCCGACTAGCTGATGACATTCATGAAGGGTAAACATAGATAATATTCAGTGGATCCGCTCATCATAATTTGGTTGAATCTCGAGTAGAAAATAAATTCATTTGAACCGAGAGATTTTCAGTGTCAACTCTTTAGTGGAGTTAGTTGACATTAAGCTAAACTTGGAAAAGGTTTGTCAACTTTTGAGTCCAAGTATTTAGCTCAAGCTTTTTTCATTTGGATCCATGAGGTCACTATCACGAATCACATCGAGTAGGAATAGTTAAACTGGAAGCTAAGTGAAAACAAGAACGAAAATTGTCAAAAGGGTATTTTTGTCTTTTGAGACATAGGATGAAATGAATGTCAATAAATTTTTTGACATGGTCATTTGATGACTCAATAATACTCGGCCATGACTTGATCATTGGGCCCTGTGAATTAATTTCATTTCATTAGAATTTTATTGAAAATTCTTAATGGGCATTTTTCATGTTGTCATGAACAAATGGAAAAGCTTCTAGAATGATGTTAGGCGCCCAACATACCCAAAGAAAGAGAGAATATTTTGTGCATAAATGTATCAAGATACTTGCTAAAAGAAAAAGAGGAAACAAATTTCCTATGCATGCCATAAGGAAATTCGGCCAAGGCTAGAGAAAGGAACAAAATAGGAAACAAATCAAGGCTTCTAGAATGCCTTGTTGGCCGTGTTCCTCATAGAGGAGAAGAGGAAATTGGCTCATGAATATGTGATATTCTATAGAAGAGGAAACTATCTTATTGAAGGTGAGACCTTTCCTATAAATAGGAGCCTCATTTCACACATTTCATTCATCCAAGTTCAAGAGATTTGAGAGACTCTCTCTCTAGAACTTGGCCGATCCTCTCTCTCTCTCTATTCAATTTTGTTTTATTGTTTTGGCACCTAGGTCCTCATTTGACCTAGTGTTTAGCTCTGCGACTTCAAGACTCGTTCTTAAGTCGTAGTGTTTAAAAGTGCCCACACACTAATTCCTTTTTATCTTGAGTGATTTAGTGATAGAAACTTTCGTGGTTACTCGAGTTAGCGAGGAAAGGAAGAGAGACGTGCAACGAGGGAGACGAACGTTTTCAACTTTCCGAAGGCTGATCAACGTTCAAGCTTCTAAAGAGGTTAGTAAATTTATTATGCCCATATTATTTTTATTTACATGTGCTTGCTCTTTGTCTAGGTTAGTAAAAACTGTTTTACTTGTAAAAGAAAATTTTTAAATTTCCGCCGCTTACCGAAGCGTTAAACTTTTTCTTAAACCCTAGATCAATTCCAACAGGAGGCCCCGTGCTCGGGGACTCCAGCACACAAAGGAAGAAGTATGTGATGGACGTCTCTCAAGGGAAGATCGCTCACCAAATCAACCACGCCTACAAGGCTCCACCCCCGTTCCCCTTCGTGACTATGTTCTTCACCAACCAAGAAGCGGTGCGTGTCTTGCACCCAGACAACAACGCAATTGTTGTCTCTGTTCCGGTCGCCAACAACCTCGTCCGGAGAATTCTGATAGACAAGGGCAGCTCGGCCGACATCATCTTCAAATCAGCTTTGGACAGAATGAAGGTGGCCGGGCTAAGGTCGACCCCGATCTCGATCCCACTCTTCGGCTTCTGCATGGAGAGGGTGATGACGAAAGGTACCATCGACCTTCCGGTGACTTTTGGGACACCCGGGGGCATCGAGGTCACTCACATCGTGTCATTCCTGGTGGCCGTCTGCCTACAACATAATCGTTGGTCGCCCCACTCTGAACAGTTTGAAAAGGAGTGGGAAGATTCTGACTCGGAGGGTTTCCAGACTAGCCAGGGAAAGATCCCTAACAGGTACCAACCTTCTAGAGAAAGAATTCGTTCCCAGACTATGAAAGATCATGGAGGAAGCTCGGAGACGAGCAACAGCGCGAGCTACAATGAGACCAACTTCAAAAGATTGAAACGTCAAATTGAGGAGGTTGCTTTAGGCTAGAAAGAGCCTGCCCTAAAGATTGGTGAAACTATCTCCTCGTTCACCGCACGAGTGTTAGCACACCCCTTGCCAGAACGCTTCAGAATGCCTACCATACCGACCTATCACAGTAAGACTGATCTTGGAGATCATCTTGATACCTTCTCGTCATGGATGCATCTGCAGGGAGCTGGCCCCAGAAGTAATGTGCCGAGCATTCTCTATCACACTAGCCGGTTCGGGCAAAAGGTGGTACAGAAAATTAGGCCAAATTTCGTAGGCTCGTGGAAACAACTGTCCAGAAAATTCATGGAGCAGTTTGTTGGATCAAGCTCAGGGAAGGTCCCTAAGGAGAGACTTCAGGCCGTGAAGCAAATCCATGATGAACCACTTAAAGATTACATAAATCGTTACTCGGAATAGGCATTACAAGTTGATGAGCTCAAGGAAGATTTCAAACTCTTTGGGATCACATTGGGAATCCGATCAGAATCAAAATTCTCGTGGTCACTTAAAAAAAACATGTCCTAAAGACTATAATGATTTCTTGAAAAGGGCTTAGAAATACATCAATGCTGAAGAGGCAAAACGTGCAGCAAGGAAGGCGGAGGCCCCAAGGCCTCGGCGTGAGGAACATGGGGGATGACGTACAAAAGACTCTCATCCATCAAAGAAGAGCAGGTCGGAAGCCGCCCCTAAAAAACCTTTTGCAAGTAAGTTTGATATATATCACCCTCTTAATACTACAATAGAGGAAATGTTTGCACTTACTCTAGAAAAGGAGGATTTTGGGAAACCTAGTCGGATCAAGAAGGACGTCTCGAAAAGAGATAAAACCAAGTACTGCGCATTTCACAACGACGTGGGACAACGGACGGCCGACTGCTTAAACCTGAAAGACGATATAGAAGCTTTGATCCGAAGAGGATTGTAAGAGAAATTCAGATCGGATCAACCCGAAGATCAAGAAAAAAGAGAAGTCTATGGAGAAATCTCTCTAATAGTCTGAGGGCCCCACGTAGGAGGTAATACACGAAATGCCCAAAAGAATTACGTCCTCGAAGCCCAGGCCGGCCATCGACAAATCCTTTTTGCTACCATCCAAAGGCCGAGCAAGATCATCAAGTCGAGCGCAGAACCAATCACTTTCACGACCGAAGATGCTTGGAATGTGATGTACCTGCACAACGACCCATTAGTGATCTCGGCCCTAATAGGTAACCGACTTGTTCACAGGATCCTAGTAAATACAAGAAGCGTGATGGAGGTCCTCTATAAAGAGACATTCATAAGGATGGGACTCGAAGAAGACTCGCTAGCCCATTCCCGGAAAATCTATACGGATTCATTGGTGATTCTATTCGTCCCCGGGGTATTATCTCGGTCCCAATACTGTGGGAGAAGTCCCGAGATCTAAGACTACAAATCCCTTATGGGTAGTAGTCCCAAGTTCGTCCTCCGTCAATGCAATCATCGGTATGCCCTATTGCAGGAACTCAGAGCCATAACATCCGTGGAATACCTGAAGATGAAATTCCCGACTAGCCAGGGAATTGGTGAAGTTCAGGGAACCCAGGTGTTAGCAAGGAGTTGCTACACATAGTATCTAAAGAACAGCCAGAACAAAGCCACACAAAAGGTGATGGCAATTGTCTCTGATTTTGATCCATGTCTGTCGAGCCGAGACGCAATTATACCCAAAGACGGGATTGAAGAAATCGCACCCGATCCAAATCAGCCATTGAAGAACAGCTCAGAATCGGGAAATATCTCGAGGCAGGTGCGAAATCCAAACTTTCTAATCTATTGTCTAAAAAATTGGATATCTTTGCATGGTCTCAAACCGATATGATAGGGATAGATCTCGAGCTAGCATGTCATAGGCTGAATATAGATCCCAAAGAAAGACGAATTACAAAAAAAGGGCTCTAAATTATAAAGAAAAACCAAATATCCGAGCTGCGTAGCTAATCTGGTACTAGTTAAAAAAAACCTAATGGCAAGTGGCGAACTTGCGTAGATTTTACAGATCTTAACAAAGCATGCTCAAAAGATAGTTTCCCCATGTCGAGAATAGATCAACTAGTCGATGCAACAGCAGGACATGAAATCTTGAGTTTCATGGATGCATATTCAGGCTACAACCAACTCCCAATGTATGGTCCAGACCAGGATGATACTGCCTTCATTACTGATCCAGGACTCTACTGCTATACAGTAATGCCCTTTGGTCTCAAAAATGCGGGTGCTACATACCAAAGATTGATAAATAGCATGTTCGCAAACCTACTCAGTAGTACGATGGAAGCGTACATTGATGATATGTTAGTAAAAATTCGCAAAATAAGCGAACACACCGAAGATCTAAACGAATCCTTCAAGATTTTGAGAAAATACCGCATGAAGCTTAATCCTTTAAAATGTACTTTTGGTGTTTCTGCATGGAAATTTCTCGGGTATATCGTCCACTAAAGAGGAATAGAAGTAAATCCCAAGAAGATCACGCCGCTACCCTTAGCCGCTGGGTGCATCGCAGCCCTTAGCCGCTTTATCTCAAGGTCCATAGATAGAAGCGTAAACTTCTTCAACGCACTGAGAGGATCTAAGGAGTTGGAATGGACAGAACAATGCAACAAAGATTTTGAATCCTTGAAGGAGCGCCTCGCATGGCCTCCAACTTAAAGAAAAGTAGAAGATGGAGAGCCGCTCGATATCTACTTAGCGGTAGCTCTCATTAAAAATGAGGGAAATCATTAACTCCCCGTCTACTGTACTTCTTGGCACCTGAATGATGTCAGAGGAAGATATCCAGAGTTACAGAAGTTGGCATACGGGTTGGTGATAGCCTCCAGAAAGCTGAAACATTACTTCATGGCACATCCGATCACGGTCTTCACCAATTTTCCTCTCCGACTAGTCCTGCAGAAACCAAACACGTTCGAAAGACTCATGAAGTGGTCAATCGAGCTGACTCAGTACGACATTCAATTTAAACCCCGACCAGCTGTTAAAGGCCAGGCTATGGCGAACTTCATCGCTAAGTTCACCGACCGACCAATAGAACATCCCATATGGGATATGCATGTAGACGGAGCGGCGAACGACAAAGGGGCAGGAGTCAGAATAGCACTCACAGGGCCGGATGGCCACAAGGTATAAGATAGCTTTAAAATTCTTATTTCCCGCTTCAAACAATGAGGTCGAATACGAAGCATGATACATGACCTACAAATGGCCAGGGATTTAGAAATCAATAAACTAAATGTCTACTCGGATTCTAAATTAATAATCAATCTCAGGCTAAACGCAAAAAGATGTCGCTCTATGCTGAGAAAGCTAAAAATCTCGCGAATGGGTTTGAGCTCTGTGAAATCACACAGATACCGAGAAGCTTAAACGAAGAACCGGACACATTGGCAAAGCTTGTTGGAATTGATCTAGGGTTTAAGAAAAAGTTTAACGCTTCGGGTAACTGGCAGAATTTTAAAAATTTTCTTTTGACAAGTAAAGCGATTTTACTAACCTAGACAAAGAGCAAGTACATGTAAATAAAAACTATTATGAGCATAATAAATTTACTAACATTTTTAGAAGCTTGAACGTTGAGAAGCTTTTGGAAAGGTGCAACGTTCGTCTCCCCTCGCAGCACGTCTCTCTTCCTTCCTCGGCAACACGAGCAACCACGATAGTTTCTATCACAAGAATCACTCGAGAGAAAAGGAATTAGTGAGTAGGCACTTTTGAACATGACGTCTCGAGAACAAGTCTCAAAGTCGAAGAGCTAAAAATGCTAGGTGAATTGTGGACCTAGGTGCTCTCAATGCCCCATAACCAGACATCATAGATTCTCCTAACAATCGTACTGAGGTCAGTAGTCCGTTGACCCTTAGATTGCGAATATATCGTTTTAAGTAAACTACGAAGAGTTTGGTCATGCAAATCTACATTTGTCTCTTCGTAAGTTGTTAAGTTTGTTTATGGACTAAAGACTAAGGTTTTATCATAAAGCTTCAGACAAGGAAGAATGAATGAACGTTTCAACTTTTATTGATTATTCAGCAGTTACAAGCAAGAGTCTTTGTAAGACTATATGACATCAAATGTACATAAATAGACACTACTACTCTTCTTGTGGGCACCATTGACAACATCTGTCGGGGCCAAGCTTGCGTCTCTTTTGTTTTACTGGTTTGAAACTTGGGTCAACGTTAAGCTGGTGGGACGTAACGTCAAGACTAATCCTTGGCATATCCTCCGTCGTCCAGGCGAAGGTAGATTTGTTTCGCTTCAGGAAAAAAATAAGCACTCGTTGTATACTTCCCTTAAGCTCGGCTCCGATTCCTACGCATTTGGAGGGATCGAGGCCGTCGAGCTGTATTTGTACCGTCATTTTAGTACTTGGGGAATCCGATTCTTCTTGTTTAGAGCTTTCATTTTTAATTGGCTCTACGTTCATTAATTGCTATTATTTCTCATTAGCCTCTTTAATATTCTACTCATGGCTAGTGAGATAACAGCTACGGGAGGTTGCCTGGTTCCCTTTGATCTCTCCTATCCCTTCAGGCGTGGGAAATCGAATACACTGGCGGAAGGTTGAGGGAACGGCCCTCATCCGGTGTATCCATGGTCGTCCCAGGATGATGTTATAAGGGGAGAGACATTTCAGAACCTGGAATTCGACTATTTTGTTTATCCCGTGGGTCTTTACAGGCAACTTAACGGTTTCTAGTGATGGAGTAATCGAACCGTTGAAGCCCGTCAACTGGGTCTGCTCCCTTTCAATCTCAGATTCCTCGATTCCCATTCTCTTGAAGGTGTCTTTAAAAATGAGATCTATGGAGCTTCCTCCATCGATCAGGACTCGAGCGACCTTGGAGTTGGACACATCGATCGTTATCACGAGCGCGTCGTCATGCAGGTGTGCTGCCGCTGAGGCTTCTTTTTGGGAGAATGAGATTTGAACATCCTGCTCTGCTCCAGTCTTGGTGGTCTTATTCATCAGCTGATGCTGATGAGCTTTAATTGAGTTGACCGAGCCGTTGCAAAATTTTGAACCGCCCATTATGAAGTTGACTCGATGTTTTGTCATGGTCGGTGGGGATTCTGGTTCCCCTTCGTCGGTGGGCCTAGTCCTCTTAGGTGAGGGGTTGCCTTTCCCGCGATTGTTGAAAATCCTCTTTTGGGCGGGGAACCAAAATCGATGTTTTTCAGTTCCCCCTTTGCATATTTTTCGGCCAAAACTTTGCGCATAGTCTCAACAGTTTATTGTGGTGTGGCCATTGGTCTGATGGAAATCGCAGAACGCGTTTGGGTCCCTGGTCCATTTTTTTGCTTGGGGACCTCCTTCCTTGCTTTCGTCTCCTATGTTGAAAGTAAAACCCGAAGGGGTGTGCTGTTTCCTGACCTGTGGCCCGGCCTCCTGGGGGCTGGGCCTTTGGGGATTGCCCCCAGCACTTACTGGCCGCACCCATGTGTTCGCATATGGCTTCTTCTCGGTCGTACGCTGTTTTGCTAAGGAGGCAAATTCCTCCTCGGCCTTGGCGTAGTTTGCGGCTTTGTGGATTGCATCTTCCAATGTAAGGGGGCGGTTTACAGTCATCTCTAGTTTGAATCTCGATTCATGCTACATGCCGTTCCTTAGAGAGGTTATGGCAGATTCGGGATCAACGTTAGAGATTTTCGAGAGAACGTCCTTGTAACGGATCATGTAGTCCTTTAAGGACTCGTTCTCTTTCTGTTGGACCCCCCATAGGTCTGCTATTGTGAGTTCGTCCTCTACGAATATCGAGTAATGTTTTAGGAATGCTGCCGATAGTTTGGCAAAACTATCGATAGAGTTACGCTCGAGTCTGGAGAACCACTCTAAGGCAGCTCCAAACAAGCTTTTAGCGAACAGTTGGCAAATTCCCGCCTCTTGTTCTCTCTCTGTCAGCATTGCTCGTCCCATTGCAATTCTTAAGGACAGGATGTAAGCTTTCGGGTTCGAGGTCCCATTGTACCGAGGAAGACGGACTTTCTCGGCATCTCCAATGAAAACGTCGGTGATGTTTTTAGCGAAAGGAGTCATTCCCGTTTCTGCAACGAGTCGGTCTATCTCAGGGGCCGAACTAGTCACACTGTGAAATTTTGAGTGGACTGCTTTTAGTTCGGCCGTCACTGATTCCTTGAATCTTTCGAACTCAGTCATGCTGGGTTCGCCCCCTTGAAAGGGGCGAAGTTCCCTGCGCATTGGAGTGACTGTAGTGACTTCGGTTTGATGGTACCGCGTCTGGTTCTACCCGTCAAGATATTGGGGGGTGAACATTTGGGAGGTCATCGGAGGGCAAGGTCCAAAACTTGCGGGGAAGGATCTCGGCGGTGCTCCCGCTGACGGGGGCGGGGGTAGTCAGACTGGATCGATCGTGGCTTGAGTGGCGGCCTCTTCTGTAGCCCCCTCGAGCTGTGAACTCGGACCTGCGGACTGATCTATGCCCTGGGAGTCCTGGATCCCGGCGTAGTGCAAGCGGACTCTGAGAGGAAGAATCCGGCTCGTCTGCGCGTCTGACGCCGCGTTTCGAGCAGATTCTGAGGCGGTCAATTCGCCGGATCCCACCTGCTGATCCGGAGTATTCCGAGGGGTCAAGAGGGAATCCAACCGGGCATTAAGACTTCGGTTGGTTTCTTCCTGACTTTCTATTTTTTTTACTTAGCATATCTAGGATTGCCTTGATCCCTGGAGGGATTTCCTCTCTCGATTCATAAAGAGTTGGGGTGGAAGACATTGTATTTCTTTTCTGGTGAACTTGGTTCTTTCGAGGTTGGTCTATTTGAAGATTCCCACAGACGGCGCCAAATTGCTGATGTCGATTCCAAAAATCTCAAATTATAATATGATATATATATTTGATTTATTTAAGTATGGGTCTCAAAAGACGTCGTGTAAGAAACAAAAAGGAATTCGAAAAGAAATGGATGAAAACGAATATAAGAACTTAATACTTTTATTGATAATCAAATGTATTACAATCGGAGGACGAAGTGCCGAACTCAAACAGGCGAACTCAGAGAAGAAAAAAGAGAGAGAGATTGAGTACAAAATGTGAGTGCTCGTGTATGTGAAAATCAACATATCGACGTCTTTATGGCCTTGTTGATTGTTTCGTATTCCGAGGGTGACGGGTCGGGGTCCCATCCGTGTATTCGATGTAGTAGGTCACGTCGTGGACCACTTAGCAGAACATTTAGGGTCCTTCCCAGTTTGGTCCAATGATAATGGTGCCTTATACTTGGTTGTTTTGAAACACTCTTCTGAGAACAAGGCTTCCAACAGCAAAGCTTCGCCTCTTAATTTTAGAGTTGTATTATTTTTCGACTTTGCACTTTTGTGCAACGAGGCGATTAAGTGCAACAGACCTCTTTTCCTTGATAAAGTCTAACTCGCGGCGCATGGCCTTATTGTTATTTTTCTCATTGAAAGTCTCAAAACAGAATGTGGCCGCGTTTCGAGCAGATTCTGAGGGGGTCAATTCGCTAGATCCCGCCTGCAGATCCGGAGTATTCCGAGGGGTCAAGAGGGAATCGAATTGGGCATTAAGACTTAGGTTGGTTTCTTCAGGAATTTCTATTTTTTTATTTAGCATATCTAGGATTGCCCTGTGTTGTCGGTCGTTTTCGGAAAACCTGGAACGCCGGAAAGACGCGCCGCTCAAAGGGCCAATGGTTAGGCCAGAGGTCCTGAAGAGGGACAAGACTTCCGTCACGAGTTGACTGGCAAGCCCTCGTGCCAAACTTTCAGCTCCTCAAGTCGAGCCTCACTCCTTGAGTTGAGTAATTTTCCTCGAGTCGAGCCCTCGAATCGTACACCTTGAGTCGAGCCTCGCTCCTTGAGTCATTCTCCTCGAGTCGAGCCCTCGAGTTGTTCTCCTTGAGTCGAGCCTCGCTCCTCGAGTCGTTCTCCTTGAGTCGAGCCTCGCTCCTCGAGTCGTTCTCCTCGAGTCGATCCTCGTCCTCGAGCTGAGCCTCGAGTCGTTCTCCTCGAGTCGATCAAGTCGCTCCTCGAATCGAGTCACTCTCGTCAAGTAGAGACCTTCATATTTCACGTAACAAGCGTGATAACCGAAGACTGCTAAGGCCCACAAGAGTCTGACGAGACGGACCATGCACCGCACGCCCCTCGTGGAAACCGCGCGCGCAGCACGCCGCGCCGGCCAGCCACGCATAGCAAGCCGCACGCCACGCCGGGCAGGCCGCGCGCCGCGCCAGGTAGACCGCGCGCCGCGCGCCCCGTGCGCCTTGCATCCCGCACCGCGCCCAATGACCCGCGCGCCGCGCTTTGTGCGCCGTGCGCCTCCACTTGAAGGGAGAACGCCCCCTAGTCCCACATGGACGAAAAAGAAGCCTCTTAAGGCCTTCAAACACCTATAAATACCCCCTCTCATTGAGGGGAAAGCCATCCCATTCATTCTCAAGGAACTTGAGACTTCTCTCTGCTTCTCTGGATGCCATCCTTGGCCTGAAGCGGATTCTCCTCGATTTCTCGTTCTCAGAGATTCCGAAGCACTTCCGGGAATTCTCGAGTGCCGCCTCTCTTGATCGACCAATTAATCTCGAGCCCACGAGTGCTTTAGCGGTTTTCGACTGAAAATCACCTACGCATCTAGCACACTAGACGCGTCCACCATTTCTGACAAGAAATCGCCTACGCGTCCCGCATTTCCGACTGGAAATCGCCTACGCGTCCGGAATCTCCGCCACGACAAGGAACTCTTGACTTAGAGTCTTCCACGTCTCCAAAAGAGAGAAAACACACATTCTCTCTCGGGTCACTCGATCCCAGAATTCTGAGACGTCGTCGAGGACTCCTCCGCGCTCCGTCTCCTCTGTCGAGCACACCCTCCAGGCTCCGCGCCTCAATCCGCGTTACATACGCCTTGAACTACGTTCTGACCTGATCCCACACACGGGTAAGTAGGTAGCCGACACATAAGGCACGGTCGCTCCCCCTCCTCACCCATTCTCTCCTCTGAGAGGTGGGTTGATCGGAGAAAAACCTAGCTCGAGACTTTCGAGTTCACACTTTTGGCCCGTGTGCGATCACTTGGTCCGGCCTTGGATCGAACCGCCCGAGGTATATAATAGTTGTTCATTTTTGTGCGACAACATTTTGGCGCTAGAAGGATGGGACTTCCCGACCTGTTCACCCCGAAATCCCTTCTGTCCATCTTCTTCTTTTCTTCTGAAAACTCTACTTTCTCGGACTTGAGAAAAGATGAGTAGTCAGCCACCCGTACGTTCTGAGGGCGTTAACAACCCCGATAATGTCACTGGGACCAAAAAATATTTATTGCGCTCCCGAGCGCATGGTGACGAAGAGTCGCTCCACGAAGAGAGCTCGACCCACTCACCATCTCCATCTCCAGATAGCAGGGACGACCGCATCATGGAGTTGGAGGAGAATATTCGCCAACTAAAGGCGAAGAACGCGAGGTACCATAGCCAACTGGCTGCGAAGCAACCCGCGCATAACGCGGTGATCCCCGATGGAGATCCCGAGAACCTCAATGAGGAAAGTCGCGACCGCGACCCAGATTACGAGGGTGCTAATGATTCGGAGGATATCGAGACTTCTCTCACAAAGGACGGGGAACTCCCCGCTGTGAATGAAGCCGGTCCTTCGGATCCTTAACCCAAGACGGGAAATGCACCTGCGGCCTCCCAAGCAGGGAGCTCCCGACGTTCGGCCCTTGACCAACTTGGTCAAAGGGAGAATGTTGCGGAAAGTCAGGGCACGCGAAGGGCGCGCCGTCTTAGACGAAGCCTGCGCCTCCGTGTAGCAAGCTCGGATCTTAGGGACCATCTTACTGCCCAACGCAACAAGCGTGGCGATGACCTAAGAGAGCGACTAAGCTCTCGGCCAAACATCCCCGTAGCAGCCCCAACTAACGGGAACCGCCTTTTGGAATTGATCTAGGGTTTAAGAAAAAGATTAAACGCTTCGCAAAGCGGCGGAAATTTAAAAAATTTCTTTACAAGTAAAAACAGTTTTTTACTAACCTAGACAAAGAGCAAGTACACGTAATTAAAAACTATTATGAGCTAAGAAGTTTACTAACCTTTCTTGAAGCTTGATCTTTGAGAAGCTCTTAGAAAGTTGCAACGCTCGTCTCCCCTCGCAGCACGTCTCTCTTTCTTTCCTCGGCACCTCGAGCAACCACGAAAGTTTCTATCACTAAATCACTCGAAAAGAAGGAATCAGTGAGTGGGCACTTTTAAACACTATGACTTAAGAACGAGTCTCGAAGTCGCAGAGCTAAACACTAGGTCAAATGAGGACCTAGGTGCCAAAACAAAAAATCGAAAATAAACTAGAGAGAGAGAGAGAGGAGTCGACCACAAGTTCTAGAGAGAGAGGCTCTTAATCTCTAACTTATGTGGAATGTGAAAAATGAGAAGAATGAGGCTCCTATTTATAGGAGAGGTCTTACCTTCAATAAGGTAGTTTCCTCTTCTATAGAATATCACATATTCATGAGCCAATTTCCTCTTTTCCTCTATGACATACTCGGCCAAGGTAGGCTTCATTAAGCCTTGGATTTGTTTCCTTTTTTGTTCCTTGCCTTGCTTCTTTCTCAACTTGGGCGCTTACCTCATTTCCCTTAGAGGAAATTTGTTTCCTCTTTTTCTTTTGGCAAGTATCTTCATACATTTATGCACAAAATATTCTCTCTATCTCTTGGGTATGTTGGGCGCCTATCTCATTCAAGGAAGGCCTTCTAGAAGCTTTTCCACTTGTTCATGACAACATGAAAAAGTCCCATTAAGAATTTTCAATAAAATTCTTATGAAATGAAATTAATCCACAAGGCCCAATGATCAAGTCATGGCCGAGTGACATTAAGTCATCAAATGAACTTGTCAAAAAATTTATTGACATTCATTTCATCCTTTGTCTCAAAAGACAAAAATACCCTTTTGACAATTTTCGTTCTTGTTTTGACTTAGCTTACAGTTTAACTATTCCTACTCGATGTGATTCGTGACAGTGACCTCATGGACCCAAATGAACAAAGCTTGAGCTAAACACTTGGACTCAAAAGTTCACAAACCTTTTCCAAGTTTAGCTTAATGCCAATTGACTCCACTAAAGAGTTGACACTGAAAATCTCTCGGTTCAAATGAATTTATTTTCTACTCAAGAATTCAACCTAATTATGATGAGCGGATCCACTGAATATTATTTATGTTTACCCTTCATGAATGTCATCAGCTAGTTGGGATTTACTAAATTACCATTTTACCCTTCTAGCTGTTATTTCCTCAACTCCTTTGTCGCTTGTGAATAAGTTAGAAACAATGTATTAACGAGGAGCTAACAAGTCACATTGTTTCATCCAAAAGAGTCAGGACTCAATTTGGACACTGGTCAGTTCATTTATTCACACTCCAAGGAACAAAGCATGAGGTGACATACATTGCATTTCAGCAATCTTGTACATGAATTCCATATCTATGAGAACTTCACAAAGTTACTCATGACATTCTCACAACTTAGTACTTCACCAATAGGCCCTGTTCGGAATCACATAGTGAGTCCGAACTCTGACTTTCTCAAATGAGAATACTAAGGTGTGAAATGACATGTCTCATTTCAGGATTAAGGTAAGCATGATGCAATTCATACATAGTGACTTCGAGACATAAGAGGTTAAATGGTTTGTTCTTATGTTGTCTCTAGAAGTGCACTGGTCAATTCCGTACCTTCGGAAGGTACCTAGAAGAACTACAGAGTCTCCAACTCTCAATGCCCCATAACCAGACATCATAGATTCTCCTAACAATCATACTGAGGTCAATAGTTCTTTGACCCTTAGATATCGAATATATCGTTTTAAGCAAACTACGAAGAGTTTGTTCATGCAAATCTACATTTGTCTCTTCGTAAGTTGTTAAGTTTGTTTATGGACTAAAGACTAGTGTTTTATCATAAAGCTTCAAACAGATGACGATGCAGGGTGTCGCTCCCGGTGCCATGTGCCAAGCTTTTAGTCTTACCCTCGCTGGACCCGGCTTCGAGTGGTTCAAGAACTTAAGGCCGGGAAGCATCCGATCGTTCAAAGACCCGAAGGACATGTTCCTAGCACGCTTCGCTACATCTATGGTCCAAAAGAAGACCAAGATGTACCTGTGGTCAATCAGGCAAGAGAATGGCGAGTCTCTTAGACGATACCTCGCCCGATTCACTGAAGAATCGAATAAGGTCGATCGCTTTGACGACAATGACGCAATCACTGCCATCATTGAAGGCTTGCACACAAGTGACTTCCTTAAGTCCATCGTCGGCCGTGTCCCTTCTACCATGGCCGAGTTAATGACTCGAGCCAAGACCTTCATGGGAGTCGAAGATTACCTCGATGGCCGCAAGGGTAATAATCAAAGCCATCACCGCCGAGACGAGCCAAGCAACGAGCAAGGCAACTCCCGTAAAAGACGAAATAGAGGGGGTTAGACTTCTAATAGCTGACCTCCGATGCCCGAAAAGCCGCGACTTACGGAAGACTTTAAGGGCTACTCATCGTTCACGCCATTGAACATGACGCCGGATCAAATCGTAGCTTTGGCACGTGACAAATTCACTTCCCCGGCTCCAATGAGCAAAGATCCCGCGACTCGCGATCGATCTAAATATTGCGAGTTCCCTCAGGAATACGGTCACTTGACCTTCGAATGCTATAGTCTTAAAAGGCAGATCGAGGCATTGATCCAACGGGGTGAGTTGAAAGAGTTCGTGTTGCGCATGATCAGCGCTGTGGGCCCCACCACAAATAGACCACAGTCTGGCAAGGGAGGAGGAACAGCCGCTTCTGCCGACCGAACCACGGCTACTGTCGATGCCAATCTACAGCTCCACGTTGTAACCACCATACTGGGTGGCCCACAGGATGGAGATTCAGCTCGACAACGGAAAAAATTCCTAAGGGCCGTGGCTCAAGAAGACGCTGCTATGCACGTCAACCTCACCTATGAAGAACCTCCGTCCGTGCCTCACGAGACGACGTACTTCACCAACGAAGAGGCCAAGCGAGTTGTGCATCCGCACAATGACGCGATAGTGCTCAAAGCCCAAGTGGCTAATAACTTGGTGAAAAGAGTTCTCATCGACAACGGCAGTGCTGCTGACATAATTTTCAAGTCCACCTTTGAGCGCATGAAGCTCGGTGGGCTACACCCAACTCCGACCCAAACGCCATTATTCGGGTTCACTGGGGAGAGAGTCATGACCGAAGGCATCATCGATCTACCGGTCACCTTCGGAACTCCCGGAGACATTGAAGTCGTTCACATGGTCCCATTCCTAGTGGTTGATCCGGAGTCGCCGTATAATGTCATCATTGGGCGACCCACGCTGAACCAATTACGGGCTATTACTTCTACATACCACCTACTGGTGAAGTTCCTTACCAAGGATGGAATCGGCATCGGTTATTGATGACAACTCCAGGTACACCTGGGTTGATTTCCTACGGGAAAAGTCTGATGCTTTTGAAGCTTTTCAATCCTTAAGCTTGAGACTTCAACGTGAGAAAGAAAACTCTACAGGAAAAATAATGAAAATTCGGAGTGATCATGGTAAGGAGTTCGAGAATGGGAAGTTCCTTGATTTTTGCAGCTCCCAAGGGATCAAGCATGAATTTTCTGCTCCAATCACCCCTCAGCAAAATGGGATTGTAGAACGCAAGAACAGGACTATTCAAGAAATGGCGCGTGTCATGCTCCATGCTAAGTCTCTCCCATATCGCCTTTAGGCAGAAGCAGTTCACACTGCTTGTCACATCCTCAACCGTGTCTCCATTCGCCCCGGTATGTCCTGCACCAGCTATGAAATTTGGAGGGGGAGAAAGCCTAGTGTCAAATATTTCCATATCTTCGGCAGTACATGCTTTGTGCTTGCTGATAGGGAGCCTAGAAAGAAGTTGGATGCCAAGAGTGATGAAGCTATTTTCCTAGGGTATTCTTCTAGTGGTGCTGCATTCAGAGTCTTCAACAAGCGGACAAAATGTATCATGGAATCGAGGAATGTCATTGTGGATGATGAAGACAAGCCGTCAGAGGAAGATGAGACGGGAGTCTCATCTGAAATTCTCTCCAGTGTTCCTGAAGATGTCTCCGACACTGAAGAAGCTTCCGCTGTCAATGAAGAGAATTCTGCACTTGATTCAACGGCTATTGTCAAGAAAGTCTCTAATAGGATAAAAAAAGAATCATCCCTCCGATGCCATTATTGGAGAACTAAATGAAGGAGTCGTCACCAGGAGGAAAGAGCCAGTGAACTACAGAGAAATGATTAGTAATGTGTGCTTCACTTCCAGAATCGAGCCCAAAAATGTCACAGAAGCTGTCAGTGACGAGTTCTGGATGAATGCTATGCAAGAAGAATTGGTGCAGTTTGAAAGAAATGAAGTCTGGAAACTTGTTCCCAAGCCAGAATATGCTACATCCAAGGAATCGATGGATAAACCGCTAGAAAGACGGTTAACACGATCTCCAAAATAAGAGATAGCGTCGAGTCGACCAAGGTCCTCCGTAAAGTCCACGAACACTCCTGCATGACACCCAAGTGCAAGGTGCCGACGTCCTCATCCCAAACAGGGATGGACCCCACAAAGACTGCCAAATCAGACACGACGAGACATAGTACATCAAATACACGGACGAGACACCGATCCGTCGCCTGTGGAATGCGGAACACTTGAGACAGTACTACCAGTAGCCAGCGCTTCCCCCATTTTATTTCTTTGCTTTCCAACATTCAATAAGGCCTACGAGCCAATGTTTTAGGATTTCAAATTTTTGCAATATTAATAAAGTGCGAGGTTTTTCTTTCAAAATCCACTTTTTCAAAGATTTTTCGGTCATCAAAATACGATTGTAAACCCAAAAACTCGGGGGGCTAGTGACATAGGCAATGGTAAGTACACTCAAAATCCTCAAGAAAGTACGCTCCACCCAAAGAAAGTACACTCCACCAAAACAAAACACCCGAACATAAACGGGAACGAGCGTTCAACAAAGACGCTTCCGCGGTGCGCCATAAGACATCCCAGAGATGCATGCTGAAGACGCCTCCGCCGCGCCATAAGACATCCCAGAGATGCAGGCTAAAGACGCCTCCGCGGCACGCCATAAGACATCCTAGAGATGCAGGCTAAAGACGCCCCCACGACACGCCATAAGACATCCCAGAGATGCATTCTAAAGACGCCTCTGCGGCGCGCCGTAAGACATCCCAGAGATGCAGGCTGAAGACGCCTCCGCGGCGCGCCATAAGACATCCCAGAGATGCAGGCTGAAGACGCCTCCGCGGTGCGCCGTAAGACATCCCAGAGATGCAGGCTGAAGACGCCTCCGCGGCGCACCATAAGACATCCCAGAGATGCAGGCTGAAGACGCCTCTGCGGCGCGCCATAAGACATCCCAGAGATGCAGGCTAAGACGCCTACATGGCGCACGTAAGACGCCTACATGGCGTAACCAAGTCGTCCCTCGCGACGCACCGAAGCCGCCTACATGGCGCACCCAAGTCGTCCCTCGCGACGCACCTAAGACGCCTACATGGCGCACCTAAGACGCCTACATGGCGCAACCAAGTCGTCCCTCGCGACGCACCTAAGACGCCTACATGGCGCAACCAAGTCGTCCCTCGCGATGCACCTAAGACGCCTACATGGCGCAACCAAGTCGTCCCTCGCGACGCACCTAAGACGCCTACATGGCGCAACCAAGTCGTCCCTCGCGACGCACCTAAGACGCCTACATGGCGCACTTAACATGCCTACATGGCACATCTAAAGCACCTATACGGCACACCTAGGAAGCCTACATGGCACCCAAGTCGTCCCTCGCGACGTGCCTAAGACGCTTAAACGATGCACAAGACCGTCTCTCACGACGCGTTCTGAGTCGCCACAAGGCGTTGCATGTGATGACTAATCGCAATACACTTGAAGCCGCCACAAGGCGCACCTGAACCGCTATACAAAGCGTAGGTCCTGCCATCCTCGCCACCGCCCACTGAGCACGATCACACTCGCCTTGGGAGTCTCCCCATTCCACGCGAGTTAATTGAAGCTGCTCGCAAAGACTCGCGAACTCCGCCTCTGAGCAAGAACTTCGCTCGGCATGAGCTAGCTGAGACTTCGCTCGAGCAAGCTCCTCTTGGAAGAGTCCCAGGCGACGAATGAGGTCATGTAGAATCTTCTCGAGACGAGCCTTGCTCCTTGAGTCGAGTCATTCTCCTCGAATCGAGCCTTGCTCCTCGAGTCCAGTCACTCTCCTCGAGTTGAGCCTTGCTCCTCGAGTCGAGTCATCCTCCTCGAATCGAGCCTTGCTCTTCGAGTCGAGCCTCGCTCCTCAGGTCGAGCCACCCTCCTCGAGTCGAGCCTTGCTCCTCGAGTCGAGTTATTCTCCTCGAGTTGAGCCTCACTTCTCGAGTCGAGTCACTCTCCTCGAGTCGAGCCTTGCTCCTCGAGTAGAGTTATTCTCCTCTAATTGAGCCTCACTCCTCGAGTCGAGTCCTACTACTCGAGTCGAGTCACTCTCCTCGAGTTGAGTCACTCTCCTCGGGTTGAGTCTTGCTCCTCGAGTCGAGTAATTCTCCTCGAATCGAGTCCCGCTCCTCGAGCAAGCACCTGAAACAATTTGAAGAACAGGCTAGCCAAAGCGAGACTATTGCAAAACAAAACAAACAAACAAACAAACAGAGGGAAACTTACCCTCTGGGCGTCAAAAACGCCATGACAAAAGAAGTCTACATCGCTACTCATTACGATGTGCCTTCATGTCTTCAGTGGAGATTATCTGCCCCGGCATTGACAAAAAAAATTCAGCCCGAATCGGAGTGACACTGCTCCAAAGGCCTCGCACTCACTTCTGGGGAATAAGGGCCGATCTTTCGAATGCAGACGGAGAAGCGTCACCAAAGTTGGAATGGCGGATGCCCCGTGAAACCGACTTATGCTTGATGCGTGATTGAACTTTGAACATTGATCCCGGAGCAGTCGAAGCCCTCCGGTGCGGCAGAGCCTTCCACCAGGTACCACTCCGCCTTCTCGAAGCATCGGCCCGCAGCATCAACCTCCTTCTTTGAGACCTCGGAATGAGCATGCCTTTGCGAAACGCAAAAGTGCAATCGTCTTCCAAGCTGACCGAGATGGACGCCATGATCTTCCCCTAATAGGTCACGATTACATAATCGTCGCCCTCCTCCACGTGTTGAACAAACAATCGTGTTGAGAGAGACGGAAAAGCGAAAGAAAGCACATGCAATTATGAAAATATCCTTTATAATCACAAAGGCTTCGCGACGGCGAAGCCCTGGGAAATAAATTTTCCTCAAACACCCGGCGGAAACAACTAAAAGTTCACCGCCCGGGGCCTCCCGAGCGCTGAACTTGGGGGGCTAATGTTGTCGGTCGTTTTCGGAAAACCCGGAACGCCGGAAAGACGCGCCGCTCAAAGGGCCAATGGTTAGGCCGGTGGTCCTGAAGAGCGGCAAGACTTCCGTCACGAGTCGACTGGCAAGCCCTCGTGCCAAACTCTCAGCTCCTCAAGTCGAGCCTCGCTCCTTGAGTTGAGTAATTCTCCTCGAGTCGAGCACTCGAGTCGTTCTCCTTGAGTCGAGCCTCGCTCCTCGAGTCGAGCCTTGAGTCATTCTCCTTGAGTCGAGCCCTCGAGTTGTTCTCCTTGAGTCGAGCCTCGAGTCGTTCTCCTTGAGTTGATCCTCGTCCTTGAGCCGAGCCTCGAGTCATTCTCCTCGAGTCGAGCCTCTAGTCGTTCTCCTCGAGTCGATCCTCGTCCTTGAGCCGAGCCTCGAGTCGTTCTCCTCGAGTCGAGCCCTTGAGTCATTCTCCTCGAGTCGAGCCTCGAGTCGTTCTGCTCGAGTCGATCGAGTCGCTCCTCGAATCGAGTCACTCTCATCAAGTAGAGACCTTCATATTTCGCGTAACAAGCGTGATAACCGAAGACCGCTAAGGCCCACAAGAGTCCGACGAGAGGGACCATGCACCGCGCGCCCCTTGTGGAAACCGCGCACGCAGCACGCCGCGCCGGCCTGCCACGCACAGCAAGCCATGCGCCGCGCCGGGCAGGCCATGCGCCGCTCGATTTAGACCGCGCGACGCGCGCAAAGTGCGCCGCGCATCCCGCGCCGCGCCCGATGACCCGCGCGCCGCGCTTTGTGCGCCGTGCACCTCTACTTGAAGGGAGAACGCCCCTAGTCCCAGATGGACGAAAAAGAAGCCTCCTAAGGCCTTCAAACAACTATAAATACCCCCTCTCATTGAGGGGAAAGCCATCCCATTCATTCTCAAGGAACTTGAGACTTCTCTCTGCTTCTCCGGATGCCATCCTTGGCCTGAAGCGGATTCTCCTCGATTTCTCGTTCTCAGAGATTCCGAAGCACTTCCGGGGACTCCCGAGTGCCGCCTCTCTTGATCGAATGACTAATCTCGAACCCACGAGCGCTCTAACAGTTTTCGACTGAAAATCGCCTACGCATCTAGCACACTAGACGCGTCCACCATTTCTGACAAGAAATCGCCTACGCGTCCCGCATTTCCGACTGGAAATCGCCTACGCGTCCAGAATCTCTGCCACGACAAGGAACTCTTGACTTAGAGTCTTCCACGTCTCCAAAAGAGAGAAAACACACATTCTCTCTCGGGTCACTCGATCCCAGAGTTCTGAGACGTCGTCGAGGACTCCTCCGCGCTCCGTCTCCTCTATCAAGCACACCCTCCAGGCTTCGCGCCTCAATCCGTGTTACATACGCCTTGAACTATGTTCTGACCTGATCCCACACACGGGTACGTAGGCAGCCGATACATAAGGCACGGTCGTTCCCCCTCCTCACCCATTCTCTCCTCTGAGAGGTGGGTTGATCGGAGAAAAACCTAGCTCGAGACTTTCGAGTTCATACTTTTGGCCCGGGTGAGATCACTTGGTCTGGCCTTGGATCGAACCGCCCGAGGTATATAATAGTTGTTCATTTTCGTGCAACAACATCCTGATCCCCGGAGGGATTTTCTCTCTCGATTCATAATGAGATAGGGTGGAAGTCATGGTATTTCTTTTCTGGTGAACTCGCTTCATTCGAGGTTGGTCTGTTTGAAGATTCCCACAGACGGCGCCAAATTGTTGATGTCGATTCCAAAAATCTCAAATTAAAATATGATATATATATATATATATTTGATTTATTTAAGTAAGGGTCTCAAAAGACGTCGTGTAAGAAACAAAAAGGAATTCGAAAAGAAATGGATGAAAACGAATATAAGAACTTAATACTTTTATTGATAATCAAATGTATTACAATCGGAGGACGAAGTACCGAACTCAAACAAGCAAACTCAGAGAAGAAAAAAGAGAGAGAGATTGAGTACAAAATGTTAGTGCTCGTGTATGCGAAAATCAACATATCGGCTTCTATATAAAGCAGGAGAGAATTCATTGAAGATGACACGTGTCGATTAGTTCGGCTCTGCTACGTCGATAGTCGAAGTTATCTCAAATTCGATCTTCGCGGCGAGGTATTCTATATGATCAAGACTGATTCTATCGACTGGGTCAACATGGCTAACTCACCCTTTCTTTGGCGAATTGGACTTCTATATGGGCTTAGTTCGACCTTTCGGGGTCGAGCTGGGCCCAGATAAGTCCTAAGGGTCAGACTGGATTTGCTATTGGGCCTTGGTCGAACCGAAGCCCAACTTGAATGATTTTAATTTTGGAAAATTGATTTTTAACCCCCACAGCGACGTCTTTGGAGTGCGCCAAATATGGTGCTTTGGTGTGTTTCAAGGGATAGCTTTGGTTATGCCGTGT
This sequence comes from Urtica dioica subsp. dioica, assembly GCF_054948205.1. Taxonomy (NCBI): domain Eukaryota; kingdom Viridiplantae; phylum Streptophyta; class Magnoliopsida; order Rosales; family Urticaceae; genus Urtica; species Urtica dioica. The sequence goes on from NC_142762.1 coordinate 12,258,303, forward strand.
CGGGCTTGGTATCCCAAGCCGTCCCTTAGCTGTTGGTGGTGTCAATCTCGTCCAGGCACCTGAAAAGCAAGAAAAAGAGGCGTGAACTACAAAGGGGAAACAGAGGGGGTGCCTCTGTTTACCTCTCCGACGCTCAACATTAGTATGATTGAGGTGGATATAGAGGGTTTAGAGGTGGTGAGAGGCCAAAGATGAGCAAAACGAGTGAAGTACGAGTTCGACAGCGTTCCGGGACTCAAAAATGGATTACCTTTGGGAGAGGGCAGACCTCTCTATTTATAGGCAGCCAAGGGGTGTTTGGGGGGCCCCTTGGCCGAGTGAGCACTTTTGGGTCGGCCATTGGCCGAGGCAAACCTTGGGCCGGCCAATGGCCGAGGCAAACCTTGAGCCGGCCAATGGCCGAGGCAAGCCTTGAGCCGACCAATGGCCGAGGCAAGCCTTGGGCCGGCCAATGGCCGAGGCAAGCCTTGGGCCGGCCATTGGCCGAGGCAAGCCTTAGGGCCGGCCAATGGCCGAGGCAAGCCTTGGGCCGGCCATTGGCCGAGGCAAGCCTTAGGGCCGGCCAATGGCCGAGGCAAGCCTTGGGCCGGCCAATGGCCGAGGCAAGCCTTGAGCCGGCCAATGGTCGAGGCAAGCCTTGGGCCGGCCAATGGCCGAGGCAAGCCTTGGGCCGGCCATTGGCCGAGGCAAGCCTTAGGGCCGGCCAATGGCCGAGGCAAGCCTTAGGCCGGCCAATGGCCGAGGCAAGCCTTGGGCCGACCAATGGCCGAGGCAAGCCTTGAGCCGGCCAATGGCCGAGGCAATCCTTGGGCCGGCCATTGGCCGAGGCAAGCCTTAGGGCCGGCCAATGGCCGAGGCAAGCTTTGAGCCGGCCAATGGCCGAGGCAAGCCTTGGGCCGGCCATTGGCCGGGGCAAGCCTTAGGGCCGGCCAATGGCCGAGGCAAGCCTTGGGCCGGCCAATGGCCGGGGCAAGCCTTAGGGCCGGCCAATGGACGAGGCAAACCTTAGAGCCGGCCAATGGCCGAGGCAAGCCTTGGGCCGGCCAATGGCCGAGGCAAACCTTGGTCCGGCCGTTGGCTGAGGCAAGGCCAAGGCCAGCCTTTCTGTCGGCCGGGAGGCTGCCGGCCGGGAGCTTGCCGGATGGGACTTGGTCGGCCGGGAGGTGGCGTTGTGATTTTATCCCTGTCGATCGTCGACGGGCCGACAACATTAGCCTCCCGAGTTTCCGGTCGAGCGTGGGTCGAGTGGAAACTCAAGAATCATGTTGACGCACGTACTTCAGACGAACACTCTCGAGTTCGCGAGTGCGCCGCAGAAAGGTTTTTAACGCATCACGAGAGGTGGTTTTGGCGCGTCACGAGGGACGGTCTTTTGTGCGTCGTAAAGGGTGACTCTCGTGCGTCGCGGGGGACGACCTTTGTTGCGCGTGGCTTATTTTCTCGATTTACCAACGAAGGCGTAATCGATTTGCACGTCTTTGTTGTGCGCGACTTATTTTCTCTACCTACCAATGAAGGCGTGATTAATTTGCACGGCTTGGGCCCCGGGGGGCGTTGGTGTCACATTTGCGTGATTGGGTTCTCCGTGGACGCTGGCTAGACCAGGTACGCCCGGCGGGCGCAGGCCTTCGAAACCCATTTGTGACCCGCTGCCTATCGGCGCACGAGCTGGACGGTGAGCGCAGTGCCATATTTGTGTGGCCAAGTTTCCCGTGGACGCTGGCTAGACCAGATACGCCCGGCGGACGCAAGCCTTTGAAACCCATTTGTAACTCGCTGCCTATCGGCGCACGAGCTGGGCGGCGAGCGCGATGCCACATTCGTGTGGCCAGGTTTCCCGTGGACGCTGGCTAGACCAGATACGCCCTGGCGGACGCAAGCCTTGAACCCATTTGTAACTCGTTGCCTATCGGCTCACGAGCTGGGCGGCGAGCGCGATGCCACATTTGTGTGGCCAGGTTTCCCGTGGACGCTGGCTAGACCAGATACGCCCTAGCGGACGCAAGCCTTGAACCCATTTGTAACTCGTTGCCTATCGGCTCACGAGCTGCGCGGCGAGCGCGATGCCACATTTGTGTGGCCAGGTTTCCCGTGGACGCTTGCTAGACCAGATACGCCCTGGCGGACGCAAGCCTTGAACCCATTTGTAACTCGTTGCCTATCGGCTCACGAGCTGGGCGGCGAGCGCGATGCCACATTTGTGTGGCCAGGTTTCCCGTGGACGCTGGCTAGACCAGATACGCCCAGCGGACGCAAGCCTTGAACCCATTTGTAACTCGTTGCCTATCGGCTCACGAGCTGGGCGGCGAGCGCGATGCCACATTTGTGTGGCCAGGTTTCCCGTGGACGCTGGCTAGACCAGATACGCCCAGCGGACGCAAGCCTTGAACCGATTTGTAACTCGTTGCCTATCGTCCCACGAGCTGGGCGGCGAGCACAGACTCGAGACTCAACTCGAGGACTCATGTAGAGCCTGCACGAGGAGTAGTTAGTTGACTTGTGGACTCGGGACTCAACTCGAGGAATGAACTCATCTCGAGGAGACATGTGAGGAGTCGGCACGAGGAGTATCTGTCGACTCGTGGACTCGAGACTCAACTCGAGGGCTCATGTAGAGCCTGCACGAGGAGTTACGTGAAGAATCGACACGAGGAGTATCGGTCGACTCGTGGATTCGAACTCGACTCGAGGAATAAACGCATCTCGAGGAGACATGTGGAGTCACCACGAGGAGTAGCTTGTCGACTCGTGGATTCGAACTCGACTCGAGGAATGAACGCATCTCGAGGAGACATGTGGAGTCGCCACGAGGAGTAGCTTGTCGACTCGTGGATTCGAACTCGACTCGAGGAATGAACACATCTCGAGGAGGCGTGTGGAGTTGCCACGAGGAGTAGCTTGTCGACTCGTGGACTTGAACTCGACTCGAGGAATGAACTCGTCTCGAGGTGGCTCGTGAAGTCGGCACGAGGAGTATCGGTCGACTCGTGGACTCGAACTCGGCTCGAGGGCTTATGTAGCCTGCACGAGGAGTTTCGTGAAGAGTCGGCGCGAGGAGTATCGATCGACTCGCGGACTCGGAGCTCGACTCGAGGAATGAACTCATCTCGAGGAGACATGTGAAGAGTCGGCATGAGGAGTATCAGTCGACTCGTGGACTCGAATTCGACTCGAGGGCTTATGTAGCCTGCACGAGGAGTTTCGTGAAGAGTCGGCGCGAGGAGTATCGGTCGACTCGCGGACTCGGAGCTCGACTTGAGGAATGAACTCATCTCGAGGAGACATGTGAAGAGTCGGCACGAGGAGTATCAGTCGACTCGTGGACTCGAACTCGGCTCGAGGGCTTATGTAGCCTGCACGAGGAGTTTCGTGAAGAGTCGGCGCGAGGAGTATCGGTCGACTCGCGAACTCGGAGCTCGACTCGAGAAATGAACTCATCTCGAGGAGACATGTGAAGAGTCGGCACGAGGAGTATCAGTCGACTCGTGGACTCAAACTCGGCTCGAGGGCTTATGTAGCCTGCACGAGGAATTTCGTGAGGAGTCGGCGCGAGGAGTATCGGTCGACTCGCGGACTCGGAGCTCGACTCGAGGAATGAGCTCGTCTCGAGGAGATTCGTGAAGAGTCGGCACGAGGAGTATCAGTCGACTCATGGACTCGGGACTCGACTCAAGACTCATGTAGAGCCTGCACTAGGAGTTATGTGAGAAGTCTTTCTTTGGGACCTCCGGCCTAACCATCGGCCCCTTGAGACTTTATTATTATTATTTTTTTGAGTTGTTGTTGAGTTGTTTTTTATTGAGCATTGATCCCTGTTAGCCCCCCGAGTTTCTTGCGTTTGTGAGACGAAGGCCAAGAAACTCTTGTGTTGGAGGTATACAATAGTGCGTGTCAAAAAGTTGTCATGCGTAGAATAACTCTTTATTGCAATAAAGGGGTCGTTACAGGTAGTCATGGCACTTGGCCTTCTTTGAAAAAAGGAAATTGCATAATTGAAATGAAGCGATTACAAAGTCGAGTGAGTTCGGGCATGGGTTTAAGGGTCGAAGTCGCGACAGTCATGGCTTGCTAGCAGATGCGACGAATTCCTTGAAGTCCCCACCTTGAATTAGGGATTCAATTCGCTTCTTAAGCTGGTAGCATTCGATCGTCACGTGCCCGTGATCTTGGTGGTATTCGCAGAACTTACTTTGATCTCGCTTCGCGGGGTCCTTTGTGAGTGGAGCAGGGCTTCCTAGTTCATCGCGGCGTAAGCTCAGGATCCGGTCGGGCGTTGTGTTGAGCGGGACGAAGGATCGCTTCGGGGCTGGAGAAGGGTGGTCATTAGGGATTTGACCCTTCCGGCGCCTTTTCCTTCGTGACTCAGGACCAACGGCCGGTATCACAAGCGCGGCCGCGTGCTTCTGGTTGGGTGCTCGATCAATGTTGGGTGGTTGCTGCCCCAAGACGATCGCGGTCTCGCGTCGGGCGTTGAGTTTTTCTCTCAAGTCGAACCCGTGATTCTCTCTTTGAGATTTGAGGCGGTCTCTCAAGTCTCCGGAGGCCGTCCCTATCACCCTTGTTAAGGGCGCGTCATTCAGGCGACGCCCTTGACGGAGGCCGCGACCATCGACGTTGTCACCTTCACAAGGGTTTTGGACGCGGATGGTGAGCTTGGAGCGTCCCTTTCGGGACCTCGAGACTGAGCGTTCTCGGGTATTGCGTGAGCTTTGGAGCCTTGACGTGGTCGCCCGAGGGTGTCCCCTCGAGGGCGCGTGCGGGTGCTCATCGGAAAGTTGACTTTTTGACGCGGCCGCCCGAGGGTGTCCCCTTGGAGGCGTGCACGCGTGTCCACTTTCGTGAATAGCGTGGTCGAGGTTGGTCTCGTGGTTGATGTTGCCGACAATGTTGGAGTCGAGGAGGTCGGCGATGAGCCCATCGGTAACGCCGGGGCGGTCTAGGAGTTCGGCGAGCCTTCGAGCCGTGTCTTCTCAGACTGCGGCCTCGGGGTCACTCGCCGGGTCTCGGGGCTGGCTCTCGTTATCACGAGGTTGCCCTCCAAGACGACGCACGGGGCTTCGGAGGCCGCACCTCGAGCTCGTTGCTCGGGCGCCCACGGCGGTGGCGGGGCCATGACTCATCTCTCGAGAGTCGTAGAAGTGAGAAGAAGACTGGTAGAGGGGATGTGTCGCCAAGGTCGAGAGATCCCCTCCTTCTAGCACCAAAATGTTGTCGCTGATTTTCGGACAACTATTTAGGAGCCCAAAGTGGTTAGACCCAAGGCCAGACCAAGTGGTCTCACTTCGGCTAGATCGTGTCGGGCTTGGTATCCCAAGCCGTCCCTTAGCTGTTGATGGTGTCAATCTCGTCCAGGCACTTGAAAAGCAAGCAGAAAGAGGCATGAACTACAAAGGGGAAACAGAGGGGGTGCCTCTGTTTACCTCTCCGACGCTCAACATTAGTAGGATTGAGGTGGATATAGAGGGTTTAGAAGTGGTGAGAGGCCAAAGATGAGCGAAACGAGTGAAGTACGAGTTCGACAGCGTTCCGGGACTCAAAAATGGATTACCTTTGGGAGAGGGCAGACCTCTCTATTTATAGGCGGCCAAGGGGTGTTTGGGGGGCCCCTTGGCCGAGTGAGCACTTTTGGGTCGGCCATTGGCCGAGGCAAGCCTTGGGCCGGCCAATGGCCGAGGCATACCTTGAGCCGGCCAATGGCCGAGGCAAGCCTTGGGCCGGCCAATGGCCGAGGCAAGCCTTGGGCCGGCCAATGGCCGAGGCAAGCCTTGGGCCGGCCATTGGCCGAGGCAAGCCTTAGGGCCGGCCAATGGCCGAGGCAAGCCTTGGGCCGGCCATTGGCCGAGGCAAGCCTTAGGGCCGGCCAATGGCCGAGGCAAGCCTTGGGCCGGCCAATGGCCGAGGCAAGCCTTGAGCCGCCCAATGGCCGAGGCAAGCCTTGGGCCGGCCAATGGCCGAGGCAAGCCTTGGGTCGGGCAATGGCCGAGGCAAGCCTTGGGCCGGCCATTGGCCGAGGCAAGCCTTAGGGGCGGCCAATGGCCGAGGCAAGCCTTAGGCCGGCCAATGGCCGAGGCAAGCCTTGGGCCGGCCAATGGCCGAGGCAAGCCTTGAGCCGGCCAATGGCCGAGGCAAGCCTTGGGCCGGCCATTGGCCGAGGCAAGCCTTAGGGCCGGCCAATGGCCGAGGCAAGCTTTGAGCCAGCCAATGGCCGAGGCAAGCCTTGGGCCGGCCATTGGCCGAGGCAAGCCTTAGGGCCGGCCAATGGCCGAGGCAAGCCTTGGGTCGGCCAATGGCCGGGGCAAGCCTTAGGGCCGGCCAATGGACGAGGCAAACCTTAGAGCCGGCCAATGGCCGAGGCAAGCCTTGGGCCGGCCAATGGCCGAGGCAAACCTTGGGCCGACTGTTGGCTGAGGCAAGGCCAAGGCCAGCCCTTCTGCCGGCCGGGAGGCTGCCGAATGGGACTTGGTCGGCCGGGAGGTGGCGTTGTGATTTTGCCCCTGTCGATCGTCGACGGGCCGACAACACGTCTCAAGGGACGACTTGAGCGTGCCAAGTACGGCGACTTAAGTGCATCTTGGGACACAACTTTGGTGCATCTCAATGGACGTCTTAGATGTGCCGTTATTGACAACTTATGGTGCGCCGTTAGGGGCAGCTTTAATACGTCGTTAGGGACGGCTTAAGGTTGTGTACCGTGTATGGTGAGTCTTAAGAATATAGCCTTTTGGCATCGAACCATCCTGCAAACCAAGTCCTTATTCCCTTTTTTGTTCGATTTGAGACATGAGTGCTTGATCGACCATGTTATTTGTCAAGTCTTTTTGAGTCGTTTTTTGCGTTTTTGTTTTGTTGGAGCGTGTTTTCTTGATGTTCTCCTTTTAAGCTGCCTATGCTACTAGCCCCCCCCCCCCCCCCCCCCCCCCCCAAGTTTTGAATTTACAAGCGTTGTCTTGATGATTAAAAACTTTCATAAAATGGATTTTTTGAACGAGAAAACCTTTTGTTTTATCGATATTGCGAAATTTTTTGGAATTTTAAAACATTGGCTCATGGCCTTATTGAATTTGGGAAAAAAAATAGCAATAAAATGGGGGGAGTGTTGTCTACTGGTAGTACTGTCTCAAGTGTTTCGTATTCTGAGGGTGACGGGTCGGGGTCTCATCCGTGTATTCGATGTAGTAGGTCTCGTCGTGGACCACTTAGCAGAACCTTTAGGGTCCTTCCCAGTTTGGTCTAATGATACCGGTGCATTATACTTGGGTGTTTTGAAACACTCTTCTGAGAACAAGGCTTCCAACAGCAAAGCTTCGCCTCTTAATTTTAGAGTTGTATTATTTTTCGACTTTGCGCTTTTGTGCAACGAGGCGATTAAGTGCAACAGACCTCTTTTCCTCGATAAAGTCTAACTTGGGGAGCATGGACTTATTGTTATTTTTCTCATTGAAAGTCTCAACCTAGAATGTGGGGATCTCAGTTTCGATAGACATCATGGCTTTGAACCCGTATGTGAGAGAGAAGTGAGTTTCTCCAGTGGCATTCCCAGCGGTCGCCCGGTAAGCTCACATGATGAATGGTAGTTCTTTGGCCCATGTGCCTTTCTTTTCTTCGATCTCCTTCTTGAGGTTTCTCTTTATGGTCTTGTTGATTTCTTCGACTTGGCCGTTGACCTTGGGTGTCACGGCGAGAAAAATGTCTTGCTGATTTTAAGTTGAGCGCATATTTCTCATACTCGCGCATTATCGAATTGTGCTCCATTGTCACTCATAATTGAGGCCGGGATCTTGTGATGGCAAATGAAATTCTTCCAAATGAAGCTTGTGGTGTATGCCTCCGTGATCTTGGAAAGCGGCATGGCTTCCACCCACTTGTAAATTAGTTGATGGCGACGATGGCGTATTCATATTGCTTTGGCGCTCTCGGGAGCTTGCCAGTCATGTCCACGCCCCATTTGGAAAAGGGTTATGGGATGACGATAGTGCTCAGCGGGGTAGGTGATTGTCTCGGAATGTCGAAGAAGCGTTGACACATGTCGCATCTCTTTGCCCACTCGCAGGTGTCTTTCTTCATGGTAGGCCAGAAATAGCCTTTATTGAGGGCTTTCTGTGTGAGGGAGAGTCTCGCGAAGTGATTCCTGTAGATGCATGCGTGGATTTCACGGAGGACCTTGGCCGACTCGGCTTATCGAGGTATCAAAGCAGTGGCGTTGAATAGCCGCGCTTGTAGAGCACGTCATCTCTAAGCGTGTACATGGATGCTACGACTCTCGATTTCTCAGCTTACTTGCTTCCTTCAAGGAGTCTCCCTCTTCCTAGGAATTCCGTTATTGGGCTCATCCAAGTCAGCTGAGGAGTATCTTCGATTACCCCGACGTTGTCTCGTGAGACGGACGGTCAAGATAATGATTCGATTGAGATAGCCCCCAACCTTTCTTCATTGAAAGATCTCGAACAAGGAGAAGGATTCAAGTTTTGAATTCATCTTTTCCAATTAAGCGATCATGTTAGGTTCATTGGTCACGTAGTCACCTTTAACTCGGCTGACGACCAACTGCGAGTCGCAGTGTATTCGCAGGTTTTTGGCCTCAAATTTTTGTTCTAACTCTAGCCTAACGATGAGGGCTTCATATTCGGCCTCGTTGTTGGAGGCGTGAAATCCGTAGTGTCACGCCCCGGGAAAGTAGGGTGTGATTATTGAATACAATTAAACACTAATAAAATTTACATAACTATCCCACGGTGCATACTCAGTTATTTACTTTACAAGTCCAAAGATAAAAAGAAAGAAAATAAAATAAACCTTCAACACTTGAGGTCTATCCAGCGAAAACTTTCAAACTCTCGTTCACACTTAACCCCGAGATCATCCTAACCCTTCTTCTTCTCACATCCTGATTATAAGAAAAATTTGAAGAATATAGGGATGAGCTTGAGGCCCAGTAAGTGCTATAGATATGGTTTGATTTTGAAAAATATTTTCGAAAATAATACTTACTTTATTAATAATATTCTTGTCACCTGTAAATCACCACACACGTACACGTATAATAATAATCTTTTACGTGTAACACATACAAGTATAACTTGCAGGAATGTAAACTGCAAGAATGTAAATGATAGAATGTTGATGCTAGAAATTAGGGTAAATGCAAGAAATGCAAACGAATTTAAATGTGCCTCTAAGCCAATTTAAACGTGTACTATTTCCTGAGCCCCTGTCAACATATCCCGTGGCAGTCATTTGATCAGAATGGTGCACTCTCCACACCCTTATATATACGATTGCACACTCCGCTTCATATATATATATACATTTCCGGCTTATCCAGGATATAAATAAAAAATTATTTCACAAATACGGGATATATGTATAATACTGAAAGTAATTTTTCAATGTCACAATCAGATCTCCCGATTTAAAATTCCGCCACATTTTATAAAAACGGTTTCAGGTGTCGTGGCATTTTCGAAAACATTTTCATTTCGAAAATAATATATACTTCAGGCCAAACCATAAAATCAGGAAAGAAGGGTTATAATAATCTACCTCGAGATTAAGCGTCTATGTCGCTCGTCCACGAGACGTTCGGTCGCTTTGTGAACCCGAACGTTTACTAAAACTGAGAATCCAGACGTTCATTTACACCGTGAACCCTATAAATGACTTTCAGTCTCAAAACCTATCACGATAAATCAAACCGATACTGAATCGGAATTCTACGAGTAATGCTCAATACTAAAACTCAAACGTATGATTTAAAAATCGTAAGACCCAAACACATATCTAACAAAAAGAATCCAAGTTCTCGGAAGAAAATCCAAACGATACGAGAACATGTAAACTCGAACGAAAAATCCACGATCAAACTCAAAAATCCGAGAAGTATCTCTAATAAGCAAGCCTCGGTCTTTCCTTTTCCGAATTCCAAAGGAAATATCCAATCTTATTATTACTAAGCTCGAGTAACCGAGAAATCCATAAACGAGCTTGATAATAAAAATATAATAATTTATTCTTTTCTTTTACGACATACATCGATACCGACTTAAAAAATAAAATTTCATAATGTGCCAAACTGAAATAACTCGCACAAAATAACTTAAGCGTCACAATAACTCGAGTCGAGACTCTCGGAAAAATTCTCGATCTCAAAACTCTAAACGGGCACTTGCGAGTCTCCGAGCCAAAACCGAAACATTGGCCTCCTCTCGGTCTTGTCCGATCTCGCTCCGTCGACGCTCCCGCGACAGCTCTGCCATTCCTCGGACAGCATCTTCGCCGTCCCGAACTCGCTGCATCGAGCCTTGTGCAACGACCTAGAACGAGCCTAAACTCTCGACAAAATATAACTCACAACAAAGAGACAGCCTCGTTACAATTCGAATCATCACTGATAACCCGAGCTAACAAAACATATCAACAATTCATCAGCCAAACAACAAGATCAACTCCAATCTCAACAGAAATACACTTACACACACGCACGACCAAAACAACATACAAGGCCAAACCACTTCAACCCTTCAAACTTGTCCAAAAACCCATAACTACCACAAATCCAAGCATAAATCAATCCAAGAATCATCAAAACAGTTTCAGAATCATTAAAATATGTCCATAATCAAAACCCCCAAATATCAAGCTCATAAACCCTAAATTCAAATTTTCGGCCAAAAATTCAAGAAATTCTCAAGGAAATGATCTCAAACTCATTATTCCGAGTGATAAACAATCCAACCGAACCCAATTAACATCCATCACATCTTGATTTAACCAATTACACTCGGAATAAGAAAACCCCCAATCTGATGGACAAATCCCTAAATTCAAAAATACATTTCGGATTTGAGAGATTCTCACCTAATTTTCGTGAGATTCGGCCTCCTCGGTGTGTTCTCTTTCTTTCCCGGCGTTCCTTTCCCGGTCGGCGCCCACGGCGGCTCGCGGAGGCGCTTCTTCTCCTCGGCCAAGACGCGCGGTGGAGCTTGATGGCGCGCGCGAGGAGACTAAAGAAGAAGAGGATGAGAGGAAGGTAAGGAAGATGAAGAAATGATTCAAACCGAGAATTTTCTCGTTCGTTCTCAATTAATTCAAATATACTAAAGGCTTCTCGGAATTAATTATCGTCCTTGAGAATTTTAGTTCTTAAATTAATTTCCCGGAACATTTTCTCGGAATTAATTTATTATTCGAGACGAACTCGATAAATCCTTTATTTATTCCGAGATTATGTATCTTAAATTAATCCAATAAACGTGTTATTACAACCCAAAAATGATGGAAATGATCCTTCGAAAATTAATTACATAATTTTCTCGTCCTTTTGATGAAATTAATTTACAATATTAATCTTAAAATCTCGAGTCGCTACACGTATTGAAGGGCGTACCATAAATTTTCCCCGTAAGGATTTGTTAGAATGATGTCGCCACTAGCCCCCCGAGCGTTGGATGCTCCGTCTATGTGCAATTTTGAGATGAAACTCGTTGGGTCGACCTTTCTTTTTCTAACCAACAAGTCTTTGGTCGATTCTTCTTCCTCTCTTCCCATGGTTGTCCTTGGCGGAACTCGACAAATTCTTTAGACCAAATTTCCATGCGAGACAAGGTTCACTTTTGAAGAGCTTTGTTGATCGGGTGCTTAGTTCGGACCGCGATAAGGTGAGCTTGGAAGTAGGGGCGCAACCACTACTACAAAAACGACTTTTAGAAGTGACAAAAGTTGCTTCTAAAGGCCAAAAAGTCGCTTCTAAAAATTAGAAGCGACATTTTTAAAAGTGACATGTCGCCTCTGAAGCGGGTTCTAAAAAAAAAATTAGCGTCGCAAATAATGCTCCCGCGAAATGGCAGTAAGGGTTTAGAAGAGACATTTGAAGCGTATTGTCGCTTCTAAATCTTTCTCGCCATATCGCGGGTAATATTTAGAATTGACTTTAGAAGCGGATTGTCGCTTCTAAAAGTGCTGATTTTTATTTTTACAATTCAATTTATTTTATTTTAATTTAATTTAATTTATTTTTTAGAAACATAAGATTAAAAGTTTCATTTATACCAAAATACGTAGTAATAAAACTAATTAAAAGTTTTAACAAAATAAAAAACGAAACATTATGTGTCTATACATAATAAAATGTTTAAATAAGAATAATTATGCTCAACGTCCTCCTCCTGAGGCGCGTCTTCCACTTGGTCCATATCCGGGCTCATCAGGGTCGGCGCCATGACTTGCTCAAGCCGATGACGATGGAGGATCCTCAAGTGATCCTTGATGTCGTGCCTCTGGGGTTCGCTCGGATGTACGCGGGGAGCTCGATGCCGGCGACCCGTAACGGCTTATGAACCTCAGCCAGCTGGTCCCGTACGGCCTTAGCATCGATGATGCATTTATCATGATGAAACACACCTCGGTTCAGTTGTGTCAACAGCTGGAATAAAAATATTTGGTCAGATCGACTACAATTTTTTTTTTCAAGTATAAGAGTTCAACAACATCAAAAATCTTAACTAAGTATTCAGCTCGACGTCTTAAGAAATTTCCTAATCAAATTTTTTTCAAAGTATAGCAGCTCGACTACTAAAAAATAATACAATAAGACGCTTACCCCAATGATGGCCGAAGCCATCATTTTGTACCAGTCCGACTCGACGAGCTCGGGCACTTTCGTAGCGCCATGTCGGAGGAGGTCAGCTGACGGAGGAACGCATGTGCATATTAATAATTGACGACATGTTTCTTCTTCCGAGACAAGGTCAGGACAGAGTCAGCTCAGCCGCCACTCTGCGACTTCAACGACGCCGTACTCCCATCAGCAATCCCATTTCCCTTGTCGGCCCGAACCATTACGATCGTGGAGATTTCGGCGGCAGGCCCTTTTTAGGCCTCCTCGCAAATCTCTGGGAGTTGGTCCCTCTTCTTTTTCATCTTCTTTCCTTCATAGGGCACTTCGCCTTCTAGTTTTTGACCGGCCGGTGCCTTTCTCTTCTTCGGCACCTCTGCGACCGCAACGCCCTCGGTGGCGCGCTCTCCCTCGGTTGCATGGTCAGCAGACTCGGGGGCTATGCCCCCCGATGTTGTCAATGGTGCCCACAAGAAGAGTAGTAGTGTCTATCTATGTACATTTGATGTCATATAGTCTTACGAAGACTCTTGCTTGTAATTGCTTATTAATTAATAAAAAGTTGAAACGTTCATTCAATCTTCCTTGTCTGAAGCTTTATGTTAAAACCTTAGTCTTTTAGTCCATAAACAAACTAAACAACTTACGAAGAGACAAATGTAGATTTGCATGAACAAACTCTTCGTAGTTTGCTTAAAATGATATATTCGCAATCTAAGGGTCAAAGGGCTATTGACCTCAGTATGATTGTTAGGAGAATCTATGATGTCTGGTTATGAGGCATTGAGAGTTGGAGACTCTATAGTTCTTCTAGGTATCTTCTGAAGGTATTGAATTGACCAGTGCACTTCTAGAGACAAGATAAGAACAAACCATTTAACCTCTTATGTCTCGAAGTCACTACGTATGAATTGCATCATGCTTACCTTGATCCTGAAATAAGACATGCCATTCCACAACTTACGTGTTCTCATTTGAGAAAGTCAGAGTTCGGACTCAGTATGTGATTCTGAACAGGACCTATTGGTGAAGTACTAAGTTGTAAGAATGTCATGAGTAACAAGAACGAAAATTTTCAAAAGGGTATTTTTGTCTTTTGAGACAAAGGATGAAATGAATGTCAATAAATTTTTTGACAAGTTCATTTGATGACTTAATGTCACTCGTCCATGACTTGATCATTGGGCCTTGTGAATTAATTTCGTTTCATAAGAATTTTATTGAAAATTCTTAGTGGGCCTTTTGCATGTTGTCATGAACAAGTGGAAAAGCTTCTAGAAGGCCTTTCTTGAATGAGATAGGCGCCCAACATACCCAAGAGATAGAGAGAATATTTTGTACATAAATGTATGAAGATACTTGCCAAAAGAAAAAGAGGAAACAAATTTCCTCTAAGGGATTTGAGGTATGCGCCCAAGTTGAGAAAGAAGCAAGGCAAGGAACAAAAAAGGAAACAAGTCCAAGGCTTAATGAAGCCTACCTTGGCCGAGTATGTCATAGAGGAAAAGAGGAAATTGGCTCATGAATATGTGATATTCTATAGAAGAGGAAACTACCTTATTGAAGGTAAGACCTCTCCTATAAATAGGAGCCTCATTCTTCTCATTTTTCTTATTCCACATAAGTTAGAGATTGAGAGCCTCTCTCTCTAGAACTTGTGGTTGCCGCCCCTTCCTCTCTCTCTCTAGTTTATTTTCGATTTTTTGTTTTGGCACCTAGGTCCTCATTTGACCTAGTGTTTAGCTCTGCGACTTCAAGACTCGTTCTTAAGTCGTAGTGTTTAAAAGTGCCCACTCACTAATTCCTTTATTTCGAGTGATTTAGTGATAGAAACTTTCGTGGTTGCTCGAGGTGCCGAGGAAAGAAAGAGAGACGTGCTGCGAGGTGAGACGAGCGTTGCAACTTTCCAAACGCTTCTCAAAGTTCAAGCTTCAAGAAAGGTTAGTAAACTTCTATACTCATAATAGTTTTTAATTACATATACTTGCTCTTTGTCTAGGTTAGTAAAAAACCGTTTTTACTTGAAAAGAAAATTTTTAAAATTCCGCCGCTTACCGAAGTGTTAATTATTTTCTTAAACCCTAGATCGATTCCAACACCCGACCCCCTGAGTCATGACCTTCTCTCTGGTCTCCACTACTCTGGGCAGTTTGCTCGAATCTACCAGGACGACCGGGACCGAAACCAACTAGACTCCCGTCACTTCGACGCCGGAGTCCCCAATAGGCACCGTCGGCGCTGGAGTCGAGGTCGAGGCCGCACCTCCCTTCTTGTTCTTCCTCGCTCTGCGGGCACTCACCGAAGTGTTCATATTGTCCCATGCATCGAAAGATAGAAGTACTTCGGATCGTGTTTTGAGTTCATCTTAACGACAAAAAAACGGACTAAATCGATCAGTGTGAGTTCGACTTTTTGTTCTTGGGCCACAACTATCAGACCCAGTACAATCCTAACAAAATTCGAACACATCTGAGGTAAGGTTAGCCCCAGGGCCTCGACGAAGTCGAACAATCATTGATGAAGAGCGCGCCACCACATGAAGCCACGTGCCGAGAACAATAGCCATGGTAGCCTCTTCCATAGAATCTTGGCTCGGGGATTCTGTGGGGGTATGAAAAGAAATAATTTATATTATTGGGATTCAGTTCGACAGAATGCAGAATAAATGATCCAGTCCGGCTCAAGGAAAAAGCCCAAGCCCAATTCTCAGAGAAGTGATCCAGCTCGCCCATGTTGATCCAGTCAAGGAGCGAAGTCGTAGTCAAGCCTCAATGTCGCCGAGAAGACCAGATCTAAGACTTCATCAATCTGCGACGTGTCGAAGACGAACTGATCAACACCTGTCCTAGAGATGATCGTTTCTTCGTCTATTAATCGTTGTACACGTTTTACACACACAAGCTTACGTTCTATAATTCATATTTATTTAAATTCTCTCAGCCATTTGTTGAGCTCACCCATTTGAGTTCGACACTTTGCCTCTCTTGTAAACAACTGATTTCAATAAAATTCTCTTCTCTGATATATTCGTGTTAATATTTCCTTAAGTTAAATACATCTTAAATAGTATGATTGTTGAGATCTCGACATCAACAATTTGGCGCCGTCTGTGAGAAGATTTGAAGACCAACACCGAAATAAGCAAGCTTTCTAAACAATAAAAAAGAGAAATATCATGTCTTCCACTCTGACTCACTACGAATCAGGAGAGAAAATCCACGCGGGGATCAGGGCAATCCTGGATATGCTGAACAAGAAATTTGAAAATCAAGATGAGACCAATCGAACTCTCAATGCTCGGTTGGACTCCTTTACGACCCATTTGCACACCCCGGATCCACAATCTGGGTCTGGCGAAATGACCACTTTGGAGTCGGCTCGGAATGCAGCGTCAACCGCACAAACGAGCCGAGGTCTTCCTCCAGGCATCTGGTTGGACTTCGTCAAGATTCAGGTTTCCCGGGGAGGAGATCAAGGCTCTTATCCGAACTTTCAGTTCTTTGGAACCTATACGTAGCCTACCCAAGAAGTTTGAAACGACCTGGTCGGGTTGCCCCCGCCTTTTCCAGTAGGAACTCCCCACATATCCTTTCCACCAAACCCTGGACCTCATCCCCTGATGACCTTGCCAACATTCATCATCCAAATTATAGGCGAACTGAATCAGACCACAATGGAATCGGTCGAAGTCACGACCATCACACCGATGCGCACATGATACCACTATTCTCGGAATAGCGATTCTAGCACATGGGCGGCTACAATTCTAGAGATAGAAGCTCTTAATCTCTAAAACTTGTGTGTTGTATATTGTGAATGAGGTGGGTATTTATAGGAGGATGGTTTTCCTTGAAAAGGTAGTTCCTCTTTTCTATTGAATATCACATATTCATGAGCAAATCCTTGTTTCCTCTTCTTCCTCTTGGACATGCAAGCTAGTGCATTCAAGTCCTTGGATTTGTTTGCCTCTCTCTTGGCCGCCGACTTTGTTTCCTCATGGAGCAAATTTGTTTCCTCTTTTTCTTTTGGCAAGTATCTTCATACATCAATGCACAAAATAAACTCTCTTTCTCTCTTTCCTCTTTTTCTTTTGGCAAGTATCTTCATACATCAATGTTTCTAGATGTTTCTTTATTTGTTCCTGACAATATAAGAAAATCCCATGTATAATTTTCACATAAAATTTCATGAAATGAAATTCAATCCTCAAGGCTCAATACACTAATGTGGCCGTGTGACTAGAATTCAATGTCATCATATGATTGTTGGAATTGATCTAGGGTTAAGAAAAAGTTTAATGCTTCGAGCAAGCGGCGGAATTTAAAAATTTTCTTTTAAACGAGTAAAACGATTGTACTAACCTAGACAAAGCGCAAGTACGTGTAAATAAAAACTATTATGAGCATTAAAAATTTACTAACCTTTTTAGAAGCTTGAACGTTGATGCGCCTTCGGAAGGTTGAAAACGTTCATCTACCCTCATAGCACGTCTCTCTTCTTTCCTCAGCAACTCGAGCAACCACAAAAGTTTCTATCACTATAATCACTCGAGAGAAAAGGAATTAGTGAGTGGACACTTTTAAACACGACGACTTGAGAACGAGTCTCAAAGTCGAAGAGCTAAAATACTAGGTCAAATGAGGACCTAGGTGCCAAAACAAAAACGAAAGAAAACTTAGAGAGAGAGGGAAGGGGCAGTCAAGCTAGAGAGAGAAGCTCTCAATCTCTAAAACTTGGGATGAATAAAATGTTAAGAATGAGGGCTCTATTTATAGGAGAGGTCTCACCTTCAATAAGGTAGTTTCCTCTTCTATAGAATATCACATATTCATGAACCAAAATTTCCTCTTCTTCCTTTTATTTCACACGACCAAGAGGATCCAAGCAAATCCTTGGATTTGTTTCCTCTTTTATTTGCTTCTCCCTTGACATGCTTGGCCGAAAATCCTCCTTCCTCTTTGAGAAAATTTGTTTCCTCTTTTTCTTTTGGCAAGTATCTTGATACATTTATGCACAAAATAATCTCCCTTTCATTCTTTGGGTTTGGCGGCCAAGGATCTCTAGAAGGCGTTTTTAGAAGTTTCTTCATTTGTTCATGACAACATGAGAAATGCTCATTAAGAATTTTCAATAAAACTCTTATGAAATGAAATTAATCCAGAAGGCCCAAACAAATTAATTTGGCCGAGTGGATGTGAGTCATCATATGACCATGTCAAAAATTTATTGACATTCATTTCATCCTATGTCCAAAAGGACAAAAATACCCATTTGACAATTTTCATAAAACTTGTCTCGTTCTTGTTTTGACTTAGCTTCTAGTTTAACTATTCCTACTCGATATGATTTGTGACAGTGACCTCATGGATCCAAATGAACAAAGCTTGAGCTAAATACTTGGACTCAAAAGTTCACAAACCTTTTCCAAGTTTAGCTTAATGTCAACTGACTCCACTAAAGAGTTGACACTGAAAATCTCTCGGTTCAAATGAATTTATTTTCTACTCAAGAATTCAACTTAATTTGTAATGAGCGGATCCGGTGAATATTATCTATGTTTACCCTTCATGAATATCATCAGCTAGTCGGGATTTACAAAATTACCATTTTACCCTTATAGCTGTTATTTTCTCAACTCCTTTGTCGCTTCTGAATAAGTTAAAAACAATGTATCGACGAGGAGCTAACAAGTCACATTGTTTCATCCAGTCAAGACTCAATTTGGCCACTGGCCAGTTCATTTATTCATAATCCAAGGAACGAAGCATGAGGTCATATACATTGCATTTCAGCAATCATGTACATGAATTCCAGATCTATGAGAACTTCACAAAGCTACTCATGACATCTTCACAACTTAGTACTTCACCAATAGGTCCTGTTCAGAATCACATACTGAGTCCGAACTCTGACTTTCTCAAATGAGAACACGTAAGTTGTGGAATGGCATGTCTTATTTCAGGATCAAGGTAAGCATGATGCAATTCATACGTAGTGACTTCGAGACATAAGAGGTTAAATGGTTTGTTCTTATCTTGTCTCTAGAAGTGCACTGATCAATTCAGTACCTTCAGACGATACCTAAAAGAACTATAGAGTCTCCAACTCTCAATGCCCCAAAACCAGACATCATAGATTCTCCTAACAATCGTACTGAGGTCAATAGTCCTTTGATCCTTAGATTGAGAATATATCGTTTTAAGAAAACTACGAAGAGTTTGTTCATACAATTCTACATTTGTTTCTTTGTAAGTTGTTAAGTTTGTTTCTAGACTTAAGACTAATGTTTTATCACAAAGCTTCAAACAGACAAGAAAAAATGAATGAACGTTTCAACTTTTTATTAAATGAATAAGCAATTACAAGAAAGAGTCTTCGTTAGAGTTTATTACATCAAATGTACAAGATAAAGACTACAACTCTTCTTGTGGGCACCATTGACAACAATGACAATGTCAAAAAACTTATTTATTGACATTCATACCATCCTATGTCCAAAAGGACAAAATTACCCTTTAGACAATTTTTATAAAACTTGTCTAGTTCAACATTTGAACTTGTTTTGACTTAGATTTCTTGTTTAACTAATCCAACTCTAATGACTTGTGGTAGTAACGTCATGGATCCAAATGAACAAAGCTTGAGCTAGCATACTTGGACTCAAAAGTTCACAATCCTTTTTTAAGTTCTAGCTTAATGTCAACTGACTCCACTAAAGAGTTGAAATTGAAATCTCTCGGTTCAAATGAATATATTTTCTACTCAAGAATTCGTCTTAATTGTGATGAGTGGATCCATTGAATATTATCGATGTTTACCCTTCATGAATATCATCAACTAGATGAGATTTACAAAATTACCATTTTACCCTTCTAGTTGTTATTTCCTCAACTTCTTTGTCACTTGTGAATAAGTTTGAAACAATGTATTGACGAAGAGCTAACAAGTCACATTGATTCATCCAAAAGAGTCATGACTGAATTTGGACACTAGTCAGTTCTTTTATTCACATTCCAAGGAACAAAGCATGAGGTGATATACATTGCATTTCGGCAATCTTGTACATGCATTCCATATCTATGAGTTCTTAACAAAGTTGTTCATGACATCTTCATAACTTAGTACTTCACCATTAAGCCTTGTCTATATCACATAGTGAATCTAGAACTCTGACTTTCTCAAATGAGAGTACGTAAGCTATGAAATGTCGTGTCTCATTTCTGGATTGAGGTAAGCATGATGCAATTCATACATTGTGACTCTGATATAGAAGAGGTTAAATGGTTTGTTCTTACATTGTCTCTAGAGGTGCATTGGTCAATTCAGTATCTTCAGAAGATACCTAGGAAGAACTATACAGTCTCCAACTCTCTATGTCCCATAACCAAACATCATAGATTCTCCTAACAATCATACTGAGATCAATAGCCCTTTGATCCTTAGATTGTGAATATACTGTTTTAAGCAAACTATGAAGAGTTTGTTCATGCAAATCTATATTTGACATCTATGGCTAGATCCGACATCTGACATTGTTATTCCTAAAGAACATTTGAGTTACAGGTCGCTCTCCATCAAGCTCGACCTCGCCCAAGAGCATTGAGGGAAACATTTTAGACCCCAACGATCTAAAAGACATCAAATTCTTGGTAAATTTCATCTGTTGACTTCGGCCTAAAATCTTAAGGGAAACGTTTCAGATCATCGGACGACATGAAAGACTTGTTAGATTTTATAAGAAAATCACGCCACTCAATGACTTCGACCTAGGGGAAACATTTTAGATCTCCGACGATCTAAAAGACTTAGCAAATTTCATTGGAAAGCATCTCTATATGACTTCGGCCTAAAATCTTAAGGGACACTTTTTGGATCTCGACGATCTAAAAGACTTAGCAGATTTTACAAGTTCAAGTTATTAAGAATTCGATTCAATAATACTAAGTCTAAGTGAAAGATTTTCAAATCGAATGGGCGACCTAAATGACTTGGTCAAAATCTACAAAAAAAAATAAAAATTCATGTAGGACGGGTGATCTAAGAGACTTAGCAAAAAAAAAGAATCGAGATCAAGGGATAGAAATAAAACGAGATTCAAATAAATATTGAAAAAGGGGTACCGAAGCCCACAAAAAATTGTCACATAAAAATAATTATTTCACCCAAAACAAACGGGCCCAAAGATAGGAAAAATTACTTCATAAAAAAATTATAATACTTATCAAAATAATACGAAAAGTCTCTCGCTGATGAAGTGAAAGGGGCTTAGGCCTGGTCTCGGGGCTCAACCTCGACATCTCTTCGTTTGGGAGTTGGAGTGAAGGCCGCCACATTCTCATTCCCCTTCGGAATCGAGTTGATGACCTCTTCAGTCTGACCGAGCATTGAGCTGTGCTCGTCGATGACAACGGTGAGAGATCTGTCCGATTTGGGAGTAATAGGAACTTCCTCGACCTCGGGGATGGTGATGGCCGCGTAATCGGCCTTGTACTGAGCAATATCATCCTCGGTGTCCTTCATCTCGTCTGTCCAATCCAAGATCTCGCCCTTCAGGGCCTCCGAGATTAGTGTTGGAATTGATCTAGGGCTTAAGAAAAAGTTTAACGCTTCGCAAAGGGGCGGAATTTTAAAAATTTTCTTTTCAAGTAAAAACAGTTTTTTGCTAACCTAGACAAAGAGCAAGTACATATAAATAAAAACTATTATGAGCTAAGAAGTTTACTAACCTTTCTTGAAGCTTGAACTTTGAGAAGCTTTTGGAAAGTTTGCAGCGCTCGTCTCCCCTCGCAGCACGTCTCTCTTTCTTTCCTCGGCACCTCGAGCAACCACGAAAGTTTCTATCACTAAATCACTCGAAATAAAGGAATTAGTGAGTGGGCACTTTTAAACACTACGACTTAAGAACGAGTCTTGAAGTCGCAGAGCTAAACACTAGGTCAAATGAGGACCTAGGTGCAAAAACAAAAAATCGAAAATAAACTAGAGAGAGAGAGGAAGGGGCGGCAACCACAAGTTCTAAAGAGAGAGGCTCTCAATCTCTAACTTATGTGGAATGAGAAAAATGAGTAGAATGAGGCTCCTATTTATAAGAGAGGTCTTACCTTCAATAAGGTAGTTTCCTCTTCTATAGAATATCACATATTCATGAGCCAATTTCCTCTTTTCCTCTATGACATACTCGCCCAAGGTAGGCTTCATTAAGCCTTGGATTTGTTTTCCTATTTTCTTCCATACCTTGCCTTTTGTCTCTCTCTTGGGCGCCTACCTCATTTCCTCTTAGGGGAAATTTGTTTCCTCTTTTTCTTTTGGCAAGTATCTTGATACATTTATGCACAAAATATTCTCTCTTCCTATGGGTATGTTGGGCGCCCATTATGTCTCTAGAAGGAGCTTCTAGAAGCTTCTTTATTTGTTCATGACAACATGAGAAAAGCCCATTAAGAATTTTCAATGAAATTCTTATGAAGTGAAATTAATTCACAAGGCCCAATGATCAAGTCATGGCCGAGTGACATTAAGTCATCAAATGAACTTGTCAAAAAAATTTATTGACATTCAATTCATCCTTTGTCTCTGTTGTCAGCCCGTCTAGGGCCGACGAGGACAAAGACATCTCTTCAACCCACGTGGCTGGTGCGAGGTCTTGGGCGGCGAAACCCTGACCCAACCAGGGGCCGGCCCAAACCGATGGCTAAGTCGAGTGCCTTGCCCGGCCATTGGCCGAGTCAATGGCTCACTCGGCCATTGGGCAGTTCACTCGGCCATTGGCCGAGTGAACCCTCCAGCCACCAAGGCAGTTCACTCGGCCAATGGCCGAGTGAACCCTCCAGCCACCAAGGGAACCCTCCAGCCACCAAGGCAGTTCACTCGGCCAATGGCCGAGTGAACCCTCCAGCCACCAAGGCAGTTCACTCGGCCAATGGCCGAGTGAACCCTCCAGCCACCAAGGCAGTTCACTCGGCCAATGGCCGAGTGAACCCTCCAGCCACCAAGGCAGTTCACTCGGCCATTGGCCGAGTGAACCTTCCAGCCGCCCCTGCAGTTCACTCGGCCATTGGCCGAGTGAACCTTCCAGCAGTTCACTCGGCCAATGGCCGAGTGAACCTCAGCCGCCCAAAGCCTTTCACTCGGCCAATGGCCGAGTGAACCTCACCACCATGTTCACTCGGCCATTGGCCGACCCAACCACTCAATGGCCGAACCAAGCAAGTTCACTCGGCCAAGGGGTCTTCAAACCACCCCTTGGCTGCCTATAAATAGAGGGGCCGCTCCCCTACTCCAGGTAATCCATTCTTGAGTACTGAAATGCTGTCGAACTCGTACCTCGCTCGTTTCTCTCAAGTCTCGGCCTCTAAACACCCCTAAAACCTCTATACTCCACCTCAATCCCACTAATGTTGAGCGTCGGAGAGGTAAACAGGGGCACCCCCCCTGTTTCCCCTTTGTAGTTCACAATCTCTTTCTTGCTTTTCAGGTATCGAGACGAGGTGAGCTTCACCCACAGCTAAGGGACGACTTGGGATACCAAGTCCGACACGCTCGAGTCGAGACGAGACCACTTGGTCCGGCCTTGGGTCTAACCGTCTGCGACTCCTAAATAGTTGTCCGAAAAACTGCGACAACATTTTGGCGCTAGAAGGAGGGGTCTCTCGACCTTGGTGACGCATTCCCTCTAGCACGTTCATTCTTGCTACCTCTACGACTCTCGAGAGATGAGTCGTATCCCCGCCACCTCCGTGGGCGCCCGAGCGACTAGCTCGAGGCGCGACCTCCAAAGCTCCGCGCACCGTCTCGAAGGGCAACCTCATGATAATGAGAGCCAGCCCCGAGACCCGGCGAATGACCTCGAGGCTGCAGTCCGAGAGGACGCGGCTCGAAGGCTCGCCGAGCTCCTAGACCGCCCCGGCGTCACCGGCGCGCTCATCGCCGACCTCCTCGACTCCAACAACGTCGACGACGTCAACCACAAGACCAACCTCGACCACGCCGCTCACGAAAGTGGACGCCCGCGCACGCTTCCTAGGGGACACCCTAGAGCGACCGCGTCAAGACGTCAACTTCCTGATGAGCACGCGCACGCGCCCTCGAGGGAACACCCTCGGGCGACCATGTCAAGGCTCCAAAGCTCACGCAATACCCGAGAACGCTCAGTCTCGAGGTCCCGAAAGAAACGCTCCAAGCTCACCGTCCGCGTCCAAAACCCTTGTGAAGGTGACAACGTCGATGGCTGCGGCCTCCGTCAAGGGCGTCACCTGAATGACGCGCCCTTAACAAAGGTGATAGGGACGGCCTCCGGAGACTTGAGAGACCGCCTCAGTTCTCAAAGAGAGAATCACGGGTTCGACTTGAGAGAAAAACTCAACGCCCGGCGCGAGACCGTAATCGTCTTGGGGCAGCAACCGCCCAACATTGATCGAGCACCCAACCAGAAGCGCGCGGCGGCGCTTGTGATACCGGCCGTTGGTCCCGAGTCACGAAGGAAAAGGAGCCGAAAGGGTCAACTCCCTAATGACCACCCTTCTCCAGCCCCGAAGCGATCCTTCGTCCCGCTCAACACAACGCCCGACCGGATCCTGAGCTTACGCCGCGATGAGCTGGGAAGCCCCGCTCCACTCACAAAGGACCCCGCGAAGCGAGATCGAGGTAGGTTCTGCGAATACCACAAAGATCACGGGCACATGACGATTGAATGCAAGCAGCTTAAGAAGCGAATTGATTCCCTAATTCGAGGTGGGAATCTCAGGGAATTCGTCGCATCTGCTAGCAAGCCATGATTGTCGCGACTTCGACATTTAAATTCACGCCCGAACTCGATCGGCTTCGTGGTCACTTTCATTTCGAAAATGTAATTTCCTTTTTTCAACGAAGGCCAAGTGCCATGACAAACTGTAACGACCCCCTTATTGCAATAAAGAGTTATTTCACACATGAAAAAATGTAACGCATACTATTGTATACCTCTAACGCGAGAGTTTCTCAACCTTTGTCTCACAAACGCAAGAAACTCGGGGGGCTAACAGGGACCAACGCTCAATCAAAAAACAATTCAACAACAACTCAAAAAATAAAAATAAGAGAGACTCTTCACATGTCTCCTCGAGATGAATTCATTCCTCGAGTCGAGCTACGAGTTCGCGAGTCGAACGATACTCCTCGCGCCGACTCTTCACGAAACTCCTCGTGCAGGCTCTACGTGAGTCCTCGAGTCGAGTTCGAGTCCACGAGTCGACTGATACTCCTCGTGCCAACTCTTCACATGTCTCCTCGAGATGAATTCATTCCTCGAGTTGAGCTACGAGTCTGTGAGTCGACCGATACTCCTCGTGCCGACTCTTCACAAAACTCCTCGTGCAGGCTACATAAGCCCTCGAGTCGAGTTCGAGTCCACGAGTCGACCGACACTCCTCGTGGCAACTCCACATGTCTCCTCGAGATGCGTCCATTCCTCGAGTCGAGTTCGAATCCACGAGTCGACAAGCCACTCCTCGTGCCGACTTCACACGCCTCCTCGAGACGAGTTCATTCCTCGAGTCGAGTTCGAACCCACGAGTCAACCGATAGTCCTCGTGCCGATCCTTCACAAAACTCCTCGTGCAGGCTCTACGTGAGTCCTCGAGTCGAGTTCGAGTCCACGAGTCGATTGATACTCCTCGTGCAGGCTCTACGATGTCTCCTCGGGATGAGTTAATTCCTCGAGTTGAGTCCCGAGTCCACAAGTCAACTAACTATTCCTCGTGCAGGCTCTACATGAGCCCTCGAGTTGAGTCTTGAGTCCGTGCTCGCCGCCCAGCTCGTGGGCCGAAAGGCAACGAGTTACAAGTGGGTTCAAGGTCTGCGTCCGCTGGGCGTATCTGGTCTAGCCAGCGTCCACGGGAAACCTCGCCACACAAATGTGGCATCGCGCTCGCCGCCCAGCTTGTCGGCCGACAGGCAACGAGTTAAAATGGGTTCAAGGTCTGCGTCCGCAGGGCGTATCTGGCCTAGCCAGCGTCCACGGGAAACCTCGCCACACAAAAGTGGCATCGCGCTCGCCGCCCAGCTCGTCGGCCGATAGGCAACGAGTTACAAATGGGTTCAAGGTCTGCGTCCGCTGGGCGTATCTGGTCTAGCCAGCGTCCATGGGAAACCTCGCCACACAAATGTGGCATCGCGCTCGCCGCCCAGCTCGTCGGCCGATAGGCAACGAGTTACAAATGGGTTTAAGGTCTGCGTCCGCTGGGCGTATCTGGTCTAGCCAGCGTCCACGGGAAACGTCGCCACACAAATGTGGCATCGCGCTCGCCGCCAAGCTCGTTGGCCGATAGGCAACGAGTTACAAATGGGTTCAAGGTCTGCGTCCGCAGGGCGTATCTGGTCTAGCCAGCGTCCACGGGAAACCTCGCCACACAAATGTGGCATCGCGCTCGCCGCCCAGCTCGTCGGCCGATAGGCAACGAGTTACAAATGGGTTCAAGGTCTGCGTCCGCAGGGCGTATCTGGTCTAGCCAGCGTCCACGGGAAACCTCGCCACACAAATGTGGCATCGCGCTCGCCGCCCAGCTTGTCGGCCGATAGGCAACGAGTTACAAATGGGTTCAAGGTCTGCGTCCGCAGGGCGTATCTGGTCTAGCCAGCGTCCGCGGGAAACCTCGCCACACAAATGTGGCATCGCGCTCGCCGCCCAGCTCGTCGGTCGATAGGCAACGAGTTACAAATGGGTTCAAGGTCTGCGTCCGCAGGGCGTATCTGGTCTAGCCAGCGTCCACGGGAAACCTCGCCACACAAATGTGGCACCGCGCTCGCCGCCCAGCTCGTGGGCCGATAGGCAACGAGTTACAAATGGGTTCAAGGTCTGCGTCCGCAGGGCAAATCTGGTGTAGCCAGCGTCCACGGGAAACCTCGCCACACAAATGTGGCATCGCGCTTGCCGCCCAGCTCGTGGGCCGATAGGCAACGAGTTACAAATGGGTTCAAGGTCTGCATCCACACAACAAAGACGTGCAAATCGATTATGCCTTCGGTGGCAGATCGAGAGAATAAGACGCGCACGACACAACAAAGACGTGCAAATTGATTATGCCTTCGTTGGCAAATCGAGAAAATAAGACGCGCACAATACAACAAAGACGTGCAAATCGATTATGCCTTCGTTGGCAAATCGAGAAAACAAGACGCGCACGACACAACAAAAACGTGCAAATCGATCACGCCTTCGTTGGCAAGTCGAGAAAATAGGCCACGCACAATAAAGCCGTGCTAATCGATCACGCCCTCATTGGTAGATCGAGAAAATAAGCCGCGCACGATCAACCCGAAACCATAGGCCGTCCCTCGCGACGCGCGAAGGCCATTCCTCATGACGCAAACCCGAGAGCGTTCATCCCGCATGTGTATAAAAGCGTAGATTTTGAGTTTCCACTCGATCTACGCTCGACCGGAAACTCGGGGGGCTAATGTTGTCGGCCCGTCTAGGGCCGACGAGGACAAAGGCATCTCTTCAACCCACGTGGCTGGTGCGAGGTCTTGGGCGGCGAAACCCTGACCCAACCAGGGGCCGGCCCAAACCGATGGCTAAGTCGAGTGCCTTGCCCGGCCATTGGCCGAGTCAATGGTTCACTCGGCCATTGGGCAGTTCACTCGGCCATTGGCCGAGTGAACCCTCCAGCCACCAAGGCAGTTCACTCGGCCAATGGCCGAGTGAACCCTCCAGCCACCAAGGCAGTTCACTCGGCCAATGGCCGAGTGAACCCTCCAGCCACCAAGGCAGTTCACTCGGCCAATGGCCGAGTGAACCCTCCAGCCACCAAGGCAGTTCACTCGGCCATTGGCCGAGTGAACCTTCCAGCCGCCCCTGCAGTTCACTTGGCCATTGGCCGAGTGAACCTTCCAGCAGTTCACTCAGCCAATGGCCGAGTGAACCTCAGCCGGCCCAAGCCTTTCACTCGGCCAATGGCCGAGTGAACCTCACCACCATGTTCACTCGGCCATTGGCCGACCCAACCACTCAATGGCCGAACCAAGCAAGTTCACTCGGCCAAGGGGTCTTCAAACCACCCCTTGGCTGCCTATAAATAGAGTGGCCGCTCCCCTACTCCAGGTAATCCATTCTTGAGTACTGAAACGCTGTCGAACTCGTACCTCGCTCGTTTCTATCAAGTCTCGGCCTCTAAACACCCCTAAAACCTCTATACTCCACCTCAATCCCACTAATGTTGAGCGTCGGAGAGGTAAACAGGGGCACCCCCCCTGTTTCCCCTTTGTAGTTCACAATCTCTTTCTTGCTTTTCAGGTATCGAGACGAGGTGAGCTTCACCCACAGCTAAGGGACGCCTTGGGATACCAAGTCCGACACGCTCGAGTCGAGACGAGACCACTTGGTCCGGCCTTGGGTCTAACCGTCTGCGACTCCTAAATAGTTGTCCGAAAAACTGCGACAACAGTCTCAAAAGACAAAAATACCCTTTTGACTATTCTCGTTCTTGTTTTGACTTAGCTTCCAGTTTAACTATTCCCAATCGATGTGATTCGTGACAGTGACCTCATGGATCCAAATGAACAAAGCTTGAGCTAAAATAATTGGACTCAAAAGTTCACAAACCTTTTCCAAGTTTAGCTTCATGTCAACTGACTCCACTAAAGAGTTGACACTGAAAATCTCTCGGTTCAAATGAATTTATTTTCTACTCAAGAATTCAACCTAATTGTAATGAGTGGATCCACAGAATATTATCAGTGTTTACCCTTCATGAATATCATCAGCTAGTCGGGATTTATAAAATTACCATTTTACCATTCTAGCTCTTATTTCCTCAACTCCTTCGTCGCTTGTGAATAAGTTAGAAACAATGTATTGACGAGGAGCTAACAAGTCACATTATTTCATCCAAAAGAGTCAAGACTCAATTTGGACACTGGCCAGTTCAATTATTCACACTCCAAGGAACAAAGCATGAGGTGATATACATTGCATTTTAGCAATCTTGTACATGAATTCCATATCTATGAGAACTTCACAAAGTTACTCATGACATTCTCACAACTTAGTACTTCACCAATAGGCCTTGTTCGGAATCACATAGTGAGTCCGAACTCTAACTTTCCCAAATGAGAATACTAAGGTGTGAAATGACATGTCTCATTTCAGGATTAAGGTAAGCACGATGCAATTCATACGAAGTGACTTCGAGACATAAGAGGTTAAATGGTTTGTTCTTATCTTGTCTCTAGAAGTGCACTGGTCAATTCAGTACCTTCGGAACATACCTAGAAGAACTATAGAGTCTCCAACTCTCAATGCCTCATAACCAGACATCATAGATTCTTCTAACAATCATACTGAGGTCAATAGCCCTTTGACCCTTAGATTGCGAATATATCGTTTTAAGCAAACTACGAAGAGTTTGTTCATGTAAATCTACATTTGTCTCTTCGTAAGTTGTTTAGTTTGTTTATGGACTAAAGACTAATGTTTTATCATAAAGCTTCAAAAAGACACGGAAGAATGAATGAACGTTTCAACTTTTTATTAATTAATAAGCAATTACAAGCAAGAGTCTTCATGAGACTTTATTAAATCAAATGTACAGTATAAAGATTACAACTCTTCTTGTGGGCACCATTGACAACAAACTCCCACTTGACTCAAAGAAGATGTGTGTAGTACTTCATGCCTAATCCCTCTCGATGTTGGCCGAAGACCTTGTTCGCTAGGTCCTTTGTGAATGGATCTGCCAGGTTGTCCACCACTGAGATCTTCTTCACTTCCTCGTCTCCGCACTGCACGATCTCTCTAATCAAATGGTATTTCCTCTCAATATGCTTCGAGCGCTTATGGCTTCGAGGTTCCTTTGAGTTAGCGATAGCCCCACTATTATCACAATAAAGGGTCATGGGCTAGTCGACGTTTGGAACAACTTCCAAATACTTAAGGAATTTTCTAAGCCATACGGCCTCTTTGGATGCTTCACAAGCAGCCACATATTCTGATTCCATTGTGGAGTCAGCAATGCAAGATTAGTTAATACTCCTCCACACAACAGCTCCAGCATTAAGGATGAACACAGATCCCCAAGTGGATTTCCTGGAATCCTTATCCGCTTGAAAATCGGAGTCGGTATATCCCGTCATAGTCAGGTCAGTACCTGAGTATGTAAGCATCAAGTTCCTAGTTCTTCGAAGATACTTAAGAACATGCTTAACAGCAATCTAGTGCTCGGGTCTAGGGTTAGATTGGAAACGACTAACTACGCCAACGGCGAAACAGATGTCAGGTCTAGTGCAAAGCATAGCATACATGAGGCTTCCTACGGCAGAGGCGTAAGGAATTTTCCTCATGTCTTCAATCTCGTGCAGTCTTGGGAGACTGGTCCTTAGAGAGTGAAACTCCATGCCTAAACGGTGTTTGACCCTTCTTGGAGTCTTGCATCGAGAAGCGATCCATCACCTTAGCAATATAAGATGCTTGAGAGAGCGACATGGTCCGGTTTTTCCTATCTCGAAAGATTTGGATTCCCAGAATATACGCGACTTCTCCTAGATCCTTCATATCGAATTGCTTTGCCAGCCAGACCTTAACCTCAGATAACTTACCCACGTCATTACCAATGAGTAGTATATCATCGACATATAGTACCAGAAACACAACTTTGCCTTCATGTATTAACTTGTAAACACAAGGCTCATCTATTGACTGTTCAAAGCCAAAGATCTTTACAGTTTCATCGAATCTAATATTCCATGACCTATATGCTTGCTTTAATCCATAAATGGACTTAAGCAACTCACAAACCTTGGTCTCTTGACCTTCTTCCACGAAACCGTCTGGTTGAGCCATGTAAATGCGCTCGTCAAGATTGCCATTCAGAAAGGCTGTCTTGACATCCATTTGCCTGATCTCATAGTCGAGAGCTGCAGCTATGGATAGGAGTATGCGGATGGATTTAAGCATCGCGACTGGCGAGAATGTTTCTTCATAGTCAATCCCTTCTTGTTGGGTATAACCCTTTGCCACAAGTCGTGCTTTGAACGTCTCGATGTTCCCATCAGGACCCATTTTCTTCGTGTATATCCACTTACACCCTACGGGTTTAATCCCTTAGGAAGGTCTACAAGTTTCCAGACTTTGTTGACATACATCGAGTGCATTTCAACTTTCATGGCGTCAAGACAAAGGTTTGATTCAGAACAAGCCATCGTTTGGCTATAGGAAACAGGATCATCCATGTCAGAGACGGCTACGAGAGAGTCTCCATAAGACATGTACCTGTCAGGCTTTTGAGTAGCCCTCCCACTACGTCGAAGTACTACTTGACGAGATTCTGATGAGTTAGGTTGTGTTTCAGTTGGGGTAAGAACAGTTCTTACAGATGAGGTAGAAGCTTCCTCACCCAACTTTTCTTCAAGCACAATTTTGCTTCTAGGTTTTTGCATCCTTCATAA
The DNA here is from genome assembly GCF_054948205.1 of Urtica dioica subsp. dioica. Lineage (NCBI taxonomy): Eukaryota > Viridiplantae > Streptophyta > Magnoliopsida > Rosales > Urticaceae > Urtica > Urtica dioica. The sequence goes on from NC_142762.1 coordinate 12,289,330, forward strand.
AGTCCTTCTCAAGGAAACGAGCATTCGTGCTAACGTAAGTCTTATCGTCCTCGGGGCTATAGAAAGTAAAACCTTTGGTTTCCTTTGGATATCCAACGAACAGACACAATTCTGACCTACTAGCCAACTTGCTAGTCTTTTGCCTTAGCACGTGTGCGGGGAAACCCCAAATTTTGATGCGGCCAAGATTCACTTTACGGCCAGTCCATCGTTCATAAGGAGTACCAAGAACCGTCTTGGACAGAACTTGGTTCAGAATATAAGCGGCTGTTTCGAGGGCATATCCCCAAAAGGAAGGAGGGAGTGATGAGTAACTCATCATTGATCTAACCATCTCCATAAGAGTTCGGTTCCTTCTCTCTGACACTCCGTTTTGTTGAGGTGTGCCAGGTGCGGTAAGCTGAGAAGCGATACCTTCTTCTTTAAGAAAGTCATCGAACTCTCCAGACATATACTCACCACCTCGATCAGATCGAAGTGTTTTGATCACTTTGCCAGTTTGCTTTTCCACTAAAACCCTAAAGACCTTAAATACGTTAAAGGTCTCGGATTTATGTTTGAGCAAATAGACAAAACCATATCGCGAGTAATCATCGGTGAAGGTAACGAAGTATTCGTATCCCCCACGTGCCTGTTGGCTGAGCGGTCAGAATGTATTAGTTCCAGCAACTCAGTGGCTCTTCGACCCTTATCGGAGAAAGGTCGCTTAGTCATTTTTCCCTCTATGCAGGATTCACAAGTAGGTAGTGAACCTATTGCAGAGGCTTGGAGTGGACCGTCCCTCACAAGTCTCTCAATCCTATCTAGACTGATATGACCAAGTCTTAAGTGCCATAGGTATGTTGATTTTGTTAGATCGGAGGATTCAGAAAGTTTGATCCTCTTTAGCTCCCTAATTAGATGATTATCTATTTCGGTGTCTAAAAGAGAAGGTTGAGTGGGATAGATGTGGAAAAGAGCATTCTTCATACATGCATTAGTGACAAAAGAATTATTAGGAAACGAAATACGAATTCCATTCTTAATGAACTTTAAACAATAATCTTGCCCAAGAAGACGAGCAACGGATATTAAGTTCTTCCCAAAGGTAGGAACAAAATATTATTCAAGTTTAAAGTGCGGTCTTCAAAAGACAGCGTCACGGATCCCACAGCCTTCGCAGACACCAGGCTCCCATCACCCCATTTGAAACAGAACTCGCCTTCCTCTAAGCTTTTGGTTTTCTTGAAACCATTCAAGGAACAACAAATATGGTTAGTAGCAGCGGAGTCAAGAATCGACATTGATACATTATCAGCTACTAAGCATGCTTCGGTAACTAGTATAATACTATGTTCCTTTGCTTTGAGAAAGGCAGGACAGTTCCTTTTATCGGCCTTGTGAGGTCTCTTCTTAGTTCTAGAGGCGGAGGCTTTTTGCTCAGTAGCATGTGCCTCTCCTTGATTCCTCTTAGTGAGACCTACAGCAGTGTGAAGTTACTTCATAAGCTTGGTAACAGTGTACTCTAGCTTGTTTATGGAGTAGTTCATCTTGAAGGTATCAAGAGACGCGGGGAGAGTTTCTAAGATAATATCTATGACATTCTTCCCATCAATCTCAGATCCTAGGATTTCCATTTTATTCAGAAAACTAATGATCAGTATCATAAAGTCTCCAACAGGAGTCCTAGCCTTCATATGACAGTTCATAAACTGTCGGACTGCTTGTAGCCTTGTTTGACGCCCTTGCCCTCCAAACATCTCAAGGAGATTGTAGAGCATTTCGGCGGCAGTCTCGATGTCACGATGTTGCTCTTTCAGCATATTGTTCAGAGATGCCAAGATATAGCACCTCACAATCTCATCGGATCGAAGCCAGGCCGCTAAGGCGTCATTGTCCTCTTGAGTCGAATCATCATTCGTCAGAGGAGGACATGGGGTGGTGAGTACCCATTTGTGCTTGTTAACGACAACTATTATGTCGAGGTTATGTTTCCAAACAACGTAGTTTTTGTTTTCGAGTTTGTTCGAGGAAAGGATGATTGAGAGATGGTTTAGAGACATGTTGCTTAATTAAGTTGAAACAAGTTTATGATTAGTCTTTGGTTTAGGATTTAAGTTTTATTTAAGACTTTGTAAAATCCAAAGGTCTTATAAACCAAATGATGATTTACTCCCTCAAGAGAAGGCCGCAAAAAATCTCCATTTATAAGTAAATGACACATCATTAATGCTTAGCCAAGATGTCAATACATCATTTTTGACTAGCCACCTTTTAAAATTGTTTGATCACTCACATCCTTTCGCAGAGCCTGAAGGGAGGATTACTAGGGATTGAGCCTAAGTGTGAAACCAACCACTTAGTCCAAAAGATCAACTTTGAAAAACAATCCCCCAAGGGGAGGCCTTGTCATCATCGTCTCACTCTCGGACGTAGCTCATTGAGCAATGATCGAAGCAAAAACGCCTTGGAGTACTCCCATTTAAGAGAGGGTCGCAAGAGCGGCTCTTAGTCCCACGTTAATTGCTTCTTTCATTAATGTTGGGGATCGTGGGTTACAAACAACAAGTATAACCCTCCCACTTAGTTTTTGGAGTTGGTTCATCGACTCTTATAAGTTCGGAAATAGATTTCCTAGTTAGAGAGCGACAGAGCGGACAACTAGAAGAGAATCCTAGATGGACATGTTCAGAGCAGTATTAGTGCATAAAAGCACAAGGTACATACTCGATCTTTTCCTATTTTCTATTTCGGGAAAGTGCATGAGGGAAGTGTGAACTTCAACTCACTCGAACACTTGAAAGTTTGAGATTACACATCTTTTTATTTTTCGGTTTGTCTACAAGGAGACCTCCCACTCAAATTTTCAAGAGCATATAGATTTTGAACATATGTGATATAGATATAGTTTTGAAAACATTTTGAAAACTTATTTGATTTGGATGACAAAATATTTTCAAGTTTGAAAGTGAAAACGGTTTTTCAAAATTCAAACTAGTTTTGTAAAAATTCAATTTCAATTAAACTTTCAAAAATCAAAACATTTTAATCTTACACATCATGTTTATAATCTTATCAAAAACATTTTTGCTCAAGAAATTTTTCTCATTAGAGTTTTATAACTCATGGTAGTGGGGCAGAAAATCCGGAATTCTAAAAAACTGGAGTTTCGGAACAGCCGCGCACCTCGGAGTAAAATCGCCATAACTGGCGGCTCCGATGTCCTTTTGACCTGAAACCGGTGGCATTGGACAGAGGACAGACAGAGATTTAATTTGATTCAAGAATTATTAAATTTCGATTTCTGAGCAGAGAGTTATGCTACTTTTACTGCGGCTTTGTTTCCAGCTCGAAGAAAAAGAAATAATTAAAGCTTGGTCCTTTTTAGGTGCGAAAAAGAATCGAGTGTAACGGAACGTATTATGAAGGTTGTTAAAGCTTTTATTTGTGTTTTATTAGCAAGGTAATAACATAGTATAAAAGAAATAACAATATAACTAGTCACAAAATTTTACTCGAAAATTCTCAAACCTTTAAAACACGTTTTTCAATATAAAAAATTAAAAACTTTTAGAGTTGATTCTAATGTGTTTTAATATCATCCCAAACTCATAGAAAATCAACATGATTTTTAATTTAAAGGCAATAGCAATAAATTTAAAAAAAAAATCTAAGATAACAATTCTAACTTGTCACAAAATTAGTACACTTTCGAAAACGATTTTCAAGCTCATATTTTTAAAAACATGTACATGCATATCTTTGACCATTGCTCTGATACCATTTGTTGGAATTGATCTAGGGTTTAAGAAAAAGTTTAACGCTTCGCAAAGCGGCGGAATTTTAAAAATTTTCTTTTCAAGTAAAAACAGTTTTTTACTAACCTAGACAAAGAGCAAGTACATATAAATAAAAATTATTATGAGCTAAGAAGTTTACTAACTTTTCTTGAAGCTTGAACTTTGAGAAGCTTTTGGGAAGTTTGCAACGCTCATCTCCCCTCGCAGCACGTCTCTCTTTCTTTCCTCGGCACCTCGAGCAACCACGAAAGTTTCTATCACTAAATCACTCGAAATAAAGGAATTAGTGAGTGGGCACTTTTAAACACTACGACTTAAGAACGAGTCTTGAAGTCACAGAGATAAACACTAGGTCAAATGAGGACCTAGGTGCCAAAACAAAAAATCGAAAATAAACTAGAGAGAGAGAGGAAGGGGCGGCAACCACAAGTTCTAGAGAGAGAGAGGCTCTCAATCTCTAACTTATGTGGAATGAGAAAAATGAGTAGAATGAGGCTCCTATTTATAGGAGAGGTCTTACCTTCAATAAGGTAGTTTCCTCTTCTATAAAATATCACATATTCATGAGCCAATTTTCTCTTTTCCTCTATGACATACTCGGCCAAGGTAGGCTTCATTAAGCCTTGGATTTGTTTCCTGTTTTGTTCCATGCCTTGCCTTTTGTCTCTCTCTTGGGCGCCTACCTCATTTCCTATTAGGGGAAATTTGTTTCCTCTTTTTCTTTTGGCAAGTATCTTGATACATTTATGCACAAAATATTCTCTCTTGCTATGGGTATGTTGGGCGCCCATTATGTCTCTAGAAGGAGCTTCTAGAAGCTTATTCATTTGTTCATGACAACATGAGAAAAGCCCATTAAGAATTTTCAATGAAATTCTTATGAAATGAAATTAATTCACAAGGCCCAATGATCAAGTCATGGCCGAGTGACATTAAGTCATCAAAAAAATTTATTGACATTCATTTCATCCTTTGTCTCAAAAGCCAAAAATACCCTTTTGACTATTTTCGTTCTTGTTTTGACTTAGCTTCCAGTTTAACTATTCATAATCGATGTGATTCGTGACAGTGACCTCATGGATCCAAATGAACAAAGCTTGAGCTAAAATACTTGGATTCAAAAGTTCACAAACCTTTTCCAAGTTTAGCTTAATGTCAACTGACTCCACTAAACAGTTGACACTGAAAATCTCTCGGTTCAAATGAATTTATTTTCTACTCAAGAATTCAACCTAATTGTAATGAGTGGATCCACAGAATATTATCAGTGTTTACCCTTCATGAATATCATCAGCTAGTCGGGATTTATAAAATTACCATTTTACCCTTCTAGCTGTTATTTCCTCAACTCCTTTGTCGCTTGTGAATAAGTTAGAAACAATGTATTGACGAGGAGCTAACAAGTCACATTGTTTCATCCAAAAGAGTCAAGACTCAATTTGGACACTGGCCAGTTCATTTATTCACATTCCAAGGAACAAAGCATGAGGTGATATACGTTGCATTTCAGCAATCTTGTACATGAATTCCATATCTATGAGAACTTCACAAAGTTACTCATGACATTCTCACAACTTAGTACTTCACCAATAGGCCTTGTTCGGAATCACATAGTGAGTCCGAACTCTAACTTTCCCAAATGAGAATACTAAGGTGTGAAATGACATGTCTCATTTCAGGATTAAGGTAAGCACGATGCAATTCATACGAAGTGACTTCGAGACATAAGAGGTTAAATGGTTTGTTCTTATCTTGTCTCTAGAAGTGCACTGGTCAATTCAGTACCTTCGGAACATACCTAGAAGAACTATAGAGTCTCCAACTCTCAATGCCTCATAACCAGACATCATAGATTCTTCTAACAATCATACTGAGGTCAATAGCCCTTTGACCCTTAGATTGCGAATATATCGTTTTAAGCAAACTACGAAGAGTTTGTTCATGCAAATCTACATTTGTCTCTTCGTAAGTTGTTTAGTTTGTTTATGGACTAAAGACTAATGTTTTATCATAAATCTTCAAACAGACACGGAAGAATGAATGAACGTTTCAACTTTTTATTAATGAATAAGAAATTACAAGCAAGAGTCTTCATGAGACTTTATTACATCAAATGTACAGTATAAAGATTACAACTCTTCTTGTGGGTACAATTGACAACAATTAGCTCCCTGTTCCTGAGCACTACTCAAGCTTTTTTAGGACAAGGATGGCCTCGTCCGTCTTCTCCTTCCAAGCTTGGTACTTGAGAATATGCTCCCGGTATCACAGCAAAGTTGTCTTCTTCACCACGTGCACAGCCCGGTCCCGATCTGCATTCGCCGTCTTCTTCATCCTGGCGAGCTCCTCGAGAGCATCTTTCAGCTCTTTGTCCCGAGCAGCTGGGTCGACCTCGATCCTCTCCTTCTCCCTCTTCAAGAAATCCGCATAGGCGCCCTGCTTCTTGATCTTCGCTTACTTATCATCGAGGTCCATAGACAGGCAATGAGCCTTGCCGTAGATCTATTCGTTTCTATGCTTCGCCCTCTCCGGAAGGGCATCCTTGGCGAGGATATCGCCCTGAAGTGAGGCAAACTTCTCGTTCACGGCCTTGATCTCGGCTTGGAGGGACTTTGTCCCCTTATGAACCTCGGCCAGCTGGTCCCGTATGGCCTTAGCATCGATGATGCATTTCTCATGATGAAACACACCTCGGTTCAGTTGTGTCGACAGCTGGAATAAAAAATATTTTATCAGATCGACTACAATTTTTTTTTCAAGTATAAGAGTTCAACAACATCAAAAATCTTAACTAAGTATTTAGCTTGACGTCTTGAGAAATTTCCAAACCAAATTTTTTTCAAAGTATAGCAGCTCGACTACTAAAAAATAATACAATAAGACGCTTACCCCAATGATGGCCGAAGCCATCATTTTGTACCAGTCCGACTCGACGAGCTAGGGCACTTTCGTAGCGCCATGTCGGAGCAGGTCAGCTGACGGAGGAACGCCTGTGCATATTAAAAATTGACGACATGTTTCTTCTTCCGAGACAAGGTCAGGACAGAGTCGGCTCAGCCGCCACTCTGCGACTTCAACGACGCCCTACTCCCATCAGCAATCCCATTTCCCTTGTCGGCCCGAACCACTACGATCGTGGGGATTTCGGCGGCAGGCTCTTTTTAGGCCTCCTCGCAAATCTCTGGGAGTTGCTCCCTCTTCTTTTTATTCTTCTTTCCTTCATAGGGCACTTCGCCTTCCAGTTTCTGACCCGCCGGTGCCTTTCTCTTCTTCGGCACCTCCGCGACTGCAACGCCCTCGGCGGCGCGCTCTCCCTTGGTTGCAGGGTCAGCAGACTCAGGGGCTATGCCCCCCGACACGACCTTCTCTCCGGTCTCCACTACTCCGGCCAGTTTGCCCGAATCCACCGGGACGACCAGGACCGAAACCAACTAGACTCCCATCACTTCGACGTCGGAGTCCCTAATAGGCATTGTCGGTGCTGGAGTCGAGGTCGAGGCCACACCTCCCTTCTTGTTCTTCCTCGCTCTGCGGGCACTCACCGAAGTGTTCATATTGTCCCCTGCATCAAAAGATAGAAGTACTTCGGATCGTGTTTCGAGTTCGCCTTAATGACACAAAAACGGACTAAATCCATTAGTGTGAGTTCGACTTTATTTCTTGGGCCAACACTATCAGACCCAGTACCATCCTAACAAAATTCGGACACATCTAAGGTAAGTTTAGCCCCAGACACCCGCGACCCTTCGACTCCGACTTTTCAACAGACACCCTCGACCCTTCGACTCCGACTTTTCAAATGTGACCAGAACACGCCACGCTACAATCATTGATGATGAGCGCGCCAACACATCAAGCCACGTGTCGAAAAGATTTACCAAATCATTTCGGATTCTTCGCACAAAATATTTTCAAAATATTCGAAATATTTTGAAAATATTTGGGGGCTAATTGAATTGACGGGGTATAAAAAGAAATAATTTATATAATTGGGCTTCAATTCGACCGAAAGCCCAGTAAATGATCCAGTCCAGCCCAAAGGAAAGCCCAAGCCCAGTCCGCAGAGAAGTGATCTAGCTCGCCCATGTTGATCCAGTGAAGGAGGGAAATCATAGTCAAGCCACAATGTCGCCGAGAAGACCGGATATAAGACTTTATCAATCTGCGACTTGTCGAAGATGAACTGATCAACATGTGTCCTAGAGATGATCGTTTCTTCGTCTATAAATAATAATCGTTGTACACATTTTTCACACACAAGCTTATGATGTTCTATAATTCATATTTATTCAAATTCTCTTAGCCATTTTTTGAGCTCGCCCATTTGAGTTCGACACTTCGACTCTCTTGTAAACAACTGATTTCAATAAAAATCTCTTCTTTGATATATTTCGTGTTAATATTTCCTTAAGTTAAATATTGTTTGTTTCTTATACGAAGTCATTCTGACACCTATTAAATAAATAAATATATCTTAAATAGTATTTGTGATTGTTAAGATATCGACATCAACGGGTTCCCCTCGCGCCTCATCTTGTCATCGTATATCTGCTACCTGATCTACGATCCGGGCCTGCATACAATAATTACAAAATTAATTACATTAATTGAAAAGATGAAGCGTTGTTGAAAATTAAATTAAACTTACGTAGTATTGTCCAGAGCAGGCGTCGTCCATTCCCTGTGAGTGGTTTGAGGGAGTGTCTCCCACGCAATGAGCGGACTCAGCATCAAACCATTAGCCTGTCTCTGCAAAAGTAGATAATGAATTAGTATACTTGTTAAATAAGTTGAATAAGTTATACTTTAATAAAAACTTACGTTCACCTCGTAAAACTACCAAAAATTCGGATCTAAAACTATGAAAACCTTCTTTCCCTTTCTCGCCTTTTGGGAACCGACACCCGTCGTAACACCTCGTCCTCCATATGGAGGTGTCTCCGGTAGATCACTTCCTCGATCACCTAAGCTTGTGGACATACTGCATTTGAAAACAAAAGTTAGGAAGTGTTCCTAATATAAAACTTATTTAAAATTAAATATAAAAAAATTAAAGCCACAATTAAAACATACTAAATCGTCATCATCGCATATAAAGTCATTCTCCTTTATCTCAATATCGTCATCAGCATTATCTCCAACAAAATGAGATATATCTTCCTTGTGTTCATCATCGTCTATAAAATCAGCTGGTTCGTCTTCACTATCGTCTCTCACAAGAGTTACTTCACAATTTTCGTGAGGATGAAATAGAAGTTCAAAGTCAGTTTGTTGTACTGATAATGGAACTACAGCCAAAGACGAGGTGTCGATGTCAGGTAAATCTCACATCCTATACGACAAATTCATTTCCCCGAAAGGGTTGAAGCCATCAGCAACAAAGTCCGGATACGTCTCGTCCAGGTTTTTCTATGCCTTCCCATCGACAGGATGTCATAGAACGCCTTCCTCAGTCACTCGTTCTTTCGTGTGCCATTGCATTTCGAGAGACGTGTGTCGAGATGCGTACAACCGCTTGAGCCGATCTTTCACCGAGAAGTACTGCAAAACTTTACGAGGTACTTTCTTCCCAACTACCCATCTACTTTCGTCACAGACGGGGCAAACGCTAACGGTTTTCAATCCCTTCCAAAACAAGACGCAATCATTTGCGCACACATCGATAATCTCGTAGCCCATACCGGACCGCTTCTACTTCGCCTTAGCCTCATAGTGCTTCTCTGGAATTCTGTTTCCAGTAGGATGCGACTTTTGCAGAAGCTGCAACAATTCACTGAATGATTTATTTGTCCAATGGTTCGTCACTTTTATGTGCATCAGTGAAAACAAGAACGACAAAGACAAAAACTCCTTGCAACCAAGGTACAACTCTGCTTTCAACTCGGCGAAGAGATCCTCAATCTGCTCTTCTTCGTGCACTTCGTTCGGGATCGAGTCGAAGAAATCGTCATAATCATCATGATTCATGATATCGTTGCTCGCCAAGAACGAGGTCCAACGACTTTGAATCATTTCTAACGGGATTCACTCAATCCTCCTCCTCCCTTGTTTCTCTCTCGTTGTTCTCTCTCTCTCTCTCTCTCTTGTTGTCTCTCTCGGCCTTCCTCATCGTGTTTCAACCTCACCCTCTCACTCTATCTCGCTCTCTCAATCCCACTGATTTCGCTAAGCTCTCTCGCTCTCGGCCTCTATCTCTCGTTCTTTCTCTTTTCTTTTTCTTTTCTTTCGTGTTCTTCAGTTTTGCGTTGTTCTTTTTTTTTCTTTTCTTTTTTTCTCAGTTTCTCTCCTATTCTTCTTGGTTTTCTCGTGCGGCTGAGATAAGGAAGAAAACTTCCTCTATATGTATTGTTTATTTTGGTCTTGCGGCCAAGTGATGATGTAATCAAGGGTGTATCAAATCCATACAAATAAAGGAAAATAAATTTTCATTTTCTTTTCTCTATCCTTCTTAATTTCCTTTTCGTCTATCCCGAGATAGAATTCCTTTTATTTCCTTCTGATCGTGTGACTTTGTAAGGAAAGCTATAGACCAAGGCTTAATGGCTAAGCAAAGTCCTAAAAAAAAGTAGTTTGCAAAAATCCGGGGAAATTTTTTGCTTTTAATAAAACTTGGAGTCTTATAGCGATTGTATACGTTCCAAAATGGTTTGACAAATAAAACTAATCCTCGATTTGTGAAATCCTATAGCCCATAGGTCAAGGCAATATGCGCTCGTTCACGATCTTCAATTCTGCTTCCCGCTTATGAGCTTTTCCTTTATCTACATTACCAAGGGTCATAGAGCTGTCGAATGACTCAGTAAGTTGGAGTCTATCTAGAAAAGAAAATAAACTAAATGCCATGTGATGTGCAAACAAGTATATAACATTGTAGGATGCATATCTAACTAGTTCTAGAGCATGAGTTATGTGTGCACGCTCTAACTAGTACTTGTCATTCCGCAAGGTTACACATATCCCCTACTATAACCCTCGGGACGACAAGAGACTAGCATAAGACGTTAAGCAGCAGTCTAAGTGTTTTATCGCTTGTCTGGGATCTGCTAGCGATACCATTTTCATCGTGACTTTGGCGCGTGCTAGTCTCGTGCGGCAATCAGCTTGAGATTTGCGACCTTCACCCATTGTTGCACGGGGTGCTCGAGGCAGCTCTCGTTTGGGTACTCAATGCCATTCGAACCGGTACGGTCCTAAATACAAGTCAGTGACTTGTAGGGACCATCGACAACGGTTTAATTAAGATTTGGGTACTCTACAATACACAAAGTACACACATATGCTACTTACAAGAGAACATCTCGGGATAAATCTCAAAAGAATTATCGTTTCTCTTATATGCTCGTTAAGTATCTTAAGTTGAAGAACTCAGTATGTGACTCCTAGTACTTCTACCCTCAATTTGAATCTGAGATTCAATCCACGCTCTCATGTCTCCCCTGCTCTAACGGGTCAAGCACATAACTTAAGGGATAATTATATCATGTAGAAAAAGCTAAGTTCCAAAGAATCTACGTTTGAACCTATCGGAAAAGGCCGAGACTAAGGTTTTGAGAAAAGTGGCCGAAGGCTTAATCTTTGAGTTTATTCGTTTTAAGGCTTGCACCTATTCTTGTTTACTAACATGTGAGTGCACATAAACAAGGTTATTCCCTTGGTAAGTAGTTGACTTATGTCTCCGCACTCACCCGGAATAGTCATGTCGTAACACGTGTTTGTCTTAACGAGTCACTTCACTTCGTACGCTTCTTGAGATTACTTGACACGTGCTGGAGTACGTTCAGAGAGTTAGGATTTGTATTTGAGGTTCCATTAGTTATTTGCATGTGGAATGTTGAAGAGTTTAGGGTTCACTGTCAGGATTATCGCGTGTCGATTTAAGGTTTATTGTTGGGATTTGTCGTGTGTCAGTTTAATGTTCGATAATTTAATATATTAATTTTCGGCCTTTCGAAAATTAATCCTTATTTAAACGAAACAAGATTTTATTTCTTTACTTTAAACGAATCTTAAATAAATAATATGGAATCTTACAATCCAAGATTTCCAGATTGATAACTGAAATTAAATTCTCGAATGTATTATAAAAATAACATGGTTAATACATGAAAATAAATCGATTCCTAGACCTATGACTTCACTTGGAGAAACTATACGCTACTTGAGCGAATTGTAAGTCAAGGTTAGTCGAGGTCCGTTTCTTTTTCTGTGTGCTTTCGGCTTTGATGACTCTACTGGCATCAAGTCACATCATGTTGGAATAGATATAGGATATAGGGTTAAGAAAAAATTTATCGCTTCTACCAAGTGGCAGAATATAAAAAATTTCTTTAAAACACGTTGTGGTCGCATGAAAATGAACAACGATTGAATACCTCGGGCGGTTCGATCCAAGGCCGGACCAAGTGATCGCACCCGAGCCAAAAGTGTGAACTCGAAAGTCTCGAGCTAGGTTTTCTCCGATCAACCCGCCTCTTGGAAGAGGGTAGGGGTGAGGAGGAGGAGTGACCGTGCCTTGGGTTTCGGCTGCCTACGTACCCGTGTGTGGGATCAGGTCAGAACGTAGTTCAGGCATATGTAACGCAGAGTGAGGCGCAGAGCCTTAATGGAGAAGCGTACTCGACGAAGGAGACGGTGCGCGGAGGAGTCCTCGGCTGTTGTCAATGGTGCCCACAAGAAGAGTTGTAGTCTTTATTTTGAACATTTGATGTAATAAAGTCTCATGAAGACTCTTGCTTGTAATTGCCTATTCATTCATTAATAAAGTTGAAACGTTCATTCAATCTTCCTTGTCTGAAGCTTTATGATAAAACCATAGTCTTTTAGTCCATAAACAAACTTAACAACTTACGAAGAGACAAATGTAGATTTGCATGAACAAACTCTTCGTAGTTTGCTTAAAACGATATATTCGCAATCTTAGGGTCGAAGGACTATTGACCTCAGTATGATTGTTAGAAGAATCTATGATGTCTGGTTATGAGGCATTGAGAGTTAGGAACTCTATAGTTCTTCTAGGTATCTTCCGAAGGTACTGAATTGACCAGTGCACTTCTAGAGACAAGATAAGAACAAACCATTTAACCTCTTATGTCTCGAAGTCACTATGTATGAATTGCATCATGCTTACCTTAATCCTGAAATGAGACATGCCATTTCACACCTTAGTATTCTCATTTGAGAAAGTCAAAGTTCGGACTCACTATGTGATTCCGAACAAGGCCTATTGGTGAAGTACTAAGTTGTGAGTCTGTCATGAGTAACTTTGTGAAGTTCTCATAGATATGGAATTCATGTACAAGATTGCTGAAATGCAATGTATGTCACCTCATGCTTTGTTCCTTGGAGTGTGAATAAATGAACTGGCCAGTGTCCAAATTGAGTCCTGACTCTTTTGGATGAAACAATGTGACTTGTTAGCTGCTCGTCAATACATTGTTTCTAACTTATTCACAAGCGACAAAGGAGTTGAGGAAATAACAGCTAGAAGGGTAAAATGGTAATTTAGTAAATCCCGACTAGCTGATGACATTCATGAAGGGTAAACATAGATAATATTCAGTGGATCCGCTCATCATAATTAGGTCGAATTCTTGAGTAGAAAATAAATTCATTTGAACCGAGAGATTTTCAGTGTCAGCTCTTTAGTGGAGTCAGTTGGCATTAAGCTAAACTTGGAAAAGGTTTGTGAACTTTTGAGTCCAAGTGTTTAGCTAAAGCTTTGTTCATTTGGGTCCATGAGGTCACTGTCACGAATCACATCGATAGGAATAGTTAAACTGGAAGCTAAGTCAAAACAAGAACGAAAATTGTCGAAAGGGTATTTTTGTCTTTTGAGACATAAGGATGAAATGGATGTCAATAAATTTTGACAAGTTCATTTGATGACTTAATGTCACTCGGCCATAATATGATTAATTGGGCCTTGTGAATTAATTTCATTTCATAAGAATTTTATTGAAAATTCTTAATGGGCCTTTTTCATGTTGTCATGAACAAAATGGAAAAGCTTCTAGAAGCCCTTTCTAGATGGTGTAGGCGCCCATATTACCCAAGAGGAAAGAGAGTTTATTTTGTGCATAAATGTATTAAGATACTTGCCAAAAGAAAATGAGGAAACAAATTTCCCCTAAGGGGAAAGCATGGTAGGCGCCCAAAAGGATCAAGAGAGAAGCAAATAAAAGAGGAAACAAATCCAAGGACTTACTTGCTTAGTCTTGGCCGTGTGACTCTTTGAAGGAAAAGGGAAATTGGCTCATGAATATGTGATATTCTATAGAAGAGGAAACTACCTTATTGAAGGTGAGACCTCTCCTATAAATAGGAGCCTCATTCCACACTTTTCATTCATGCAAAGTTTTAGAGATTGAGAGCTTCTCTCTCTAGACTTGGCCGCCCCTTCCTCTCTCTCTCTCTCTAGTTTATATTTTCGATTTTTCTTGCTTTGGCACCTAGGTCCTCACTCGACCTAGTGTTTAGCTCTGCGACTTCGAGACTCGTTCTTAAGTCGTAGTGTTTAAAAGTGCCCACTCACTAATTCCTTCTTTTCGAGTGATTTAGTGATAGAAACTTTCGTGGTTGCTCGAGGTGCCGAGGAAAGAAAGAGAGACGTGCTGCGAGGGGAGACGAGCGTTGCAAACTTTCCACAAGCTTCTTCAAAGTTCAAGCTTCAAGAAAGGTTAGTAACTTTAATAGCTCATATTAGTTTTTATTTACATGCACATGCTCTTGTCTAGGTTAGTAAAAACTAGTTTTACTTAAAAAGAAAATTTTTAAAATTCCGCCGCTTAACGAAGCGTTAAACTTTTTCTCAAACCCTAGATCGATTCCAACAAATGGTATCAGAGCTATGGTCAAAGGAATGCATGTGCATGTTTTTAAAATTATGAGCTTGAAAATCGTTTTCGAAAGTTTACTAATTTTGTGACAAGTTAGAATTGTAATCTTAGATTTTTTTTTAATTTATTGCTCATGCCTTTAAATTAAAAACCATGTTGTTTTTCTATGAGTTTGGGATGATGTTAAAACACATTAGAATCAGTTCTAAAAGTTTTTAATTTTTTATATTGAAAAACGTGTTTTAAAGGTTTGAGATTTTTCGAGTAAATTTTGTGACTAGTTTTATTTTCTTGCTAGTTTCGTTTATTTACTTGAATCGTTTTATGCATGTTGTTATTTCTTTTATTCTATGTTATTGCCCTGCTAATAAAACACAAATAAAAGCTTTAAACAACTTCATAAAACGTTCCGTTACACTCGATTCTTTTTCGCACCTAAAAGGACAAAGCTTTAATTTATTTCTTTTTCTTCGAGCTGGAATGTAAACCCGCATTAAAAGCGGAATAACTCTCTGCTCAGAAATCGAAATTTAATGATTCTTGAATCAAATTAAAGCTCTGTCTGTTCTCTGTCCAATGCCACCGGTTTCGGCTCAAAAGGACATCGGAGCCGCCAGTTATGGCGATTTTACTCCAAGGTGCGCGGCTGTCTGAAACTCCAGTTTTTTAGAAATCCGGATTTTCAAACCCCACTACCATGAGTTATAGAACTCCAATGAGAAAACTTTCTTGAGCAAAAATGTTTTTCATATGATTATAAACATGATGTGTAAGATTAAAATGTTTTGATTTTTGAAAGTTTAATTGAAATTGAATTTTTACAAAACTAGTTTGAATTTTGAAAAACCGTTTTCACTTTCAAACTTGAAAATATTTTGTCATCCAAATCAAATAAGTTTTCAAAATGTTTTCAAAACTATATCTATATCACATATGTTCAAAATCTATATGCTCTTGAAAATTTGAGTGGGAGGTCTCCTTGTAGACAAGCCGAAAAATAAAAAGATGTGTAATCTCAAACTTTCAAGTGTTCGAGTGAGTTGAAGTTCACACTTCCCTCACGCACTTTCCCGAAATAGAAAATAGGAAAAGATCGAGTATGTCCCTTGTGCCTTTATGCACTAATACTGCTCTGAACATGTCGATCTAGGATTCTCTTCTAGTTGTCCGCTCTGTCGCTCCCTAACTAGGAAATCTGTTTCCGAACTTAAAAGAGTCGATGAACCAACTCCAAAAACTAAGTGGGAGGGTTATACTCGTTGTTTGTAACCCGCGATCCCCAACACTAGTGAAAGATGCAATAACGTGGGACTAAGAGCCGCTCTTGCGACCCTCACTTAAATGTGAGTACTCCAAGGCGTTGTTGCTTCGATCATTGCTCAATGAGCTACGTCCGAGAATGATGCAATGATGGCAAGGCCTCCCCTTGGGGGATTGTTTTTCAAAGCTGATCTTTTGGACTAAGTGGTTGGTTGCACACTTAGGCTCAATCCCTAGTATCCTTCCTTAAGGCTCTGCGAAAGGATGTGAGTGATCAAACCAATTTACAAGGTGGCTAGTCAAAATGATGTACTGACATCTTGGCTTAGCATTAATGATGTGTCATTTACTTATAAATGGTGATTTTTTGCGGCCTTCTCTTGAGGGAGTAAATTATCGTTTGGTTTATAACACCTTTGGGTTTTACAAAAGTCTTAATGAAACTTAAATCCTAAACCAAAGACTAATCATAAACTTGTTTCAACTTCAATAGGCTTTATGTCCCGCAAACATCTCTCAATCTTTCTTTCCTCGATCAAACTCGAAAACGAAAACTACGTAGATTCGAAACGTAACCTCGACATTATACCTACCGTTAACAAGCACAAATGGGTACTCACCACCCCGTGTCCTCCTCTGTCGAATAATGATTCAACTCAAGAGGACAATGACGCCTAAGCGGCCTGGCTTCGATCCGATGAGATTGTGAGGTGCTGTATCTTGGCATCTATGAACAATATGCTGAAAGAGCAACATCGTGACATCGAGACTGCCGCCGAAATGCTCTACAATCTCCTTGAGATATTTGGAGGGCAAAGGCGTCAAGCAAGGCAACAAGCAGTCCGACAGTTTATGAACTGTCATATGAAGGCTAGGACTCATGTTAGAGACTTTATGATACTGATCATTAGTTTTCTAAATAAGATGGAAATCCTAGGATCTGAGAATGATGGGAAGAATGTCATAGATATGATCTTAGAAACTCTCCCCGCATCTCTTGATACCTCCAAGATGAACTACTCAATAAACAAGCTAGAGTACACTGTTACCAAGCTTATGGAGGAACTTCACACTGCTGTAGGTCTCACTAAGAGAAAGAGGAATCAAGGAGAGACACATGCTACTGAGCAAAAAGCCTCCACCTCTGGAACTAAGAACAGACCTTACAAAGCCGATAAAAAGAACTGTCCTGCCTATCTCAAAGCAAAGGAACATAGTATTGTACTAGTTACCGAAGCATGCTTAGTAGCTGATAATGTATCAACGTGGATTCTTGACTCCGCTGCTACTAACCATATTTGTTGTTCCTTGAATGGTTTCAAGAAAACCAAAAGCTTAGAGGAAGGCGAGTTCTGTTTCAAATGGGGTGATGGGAGCCTGGTGTCCGCGAAGGCTGTGGGATCCGTGACGCTGTCTTTTGAAGACCGCACTTTAAACTTGAATAATGTTTATTTTGTTCCTACCTTTGGGAAGAACTTAATATCCGTTGCTCGTGAGCAAGATTATTGTTTAAAGTTCATTACGAATGGAATTCGTATTTCGTTTCCTGATAATTCTTTCGTCACTGATGCATGTATGAAGAATGGTCTTTTCTACATCTATCCCACTAAACCTTCTCTTTTAGACACCGAAATAGATAACGATCTAATTAGGGAGCCAAAGAGGATCAAACTTTCTGAATCCTCCGATCTAACAAAATCAACATACCTCTGGCACTTAAGACTTGGTCATATCAGTCTAGATAGGATTAAGAGACTTGTGAGGGATGATCCACTCCAAGCCTCTGCAATAGGTTCACTACCTACTTGTGAATCCTGCATAGAAGGAAAAATGACTAAGCGACCTTTCTCCGATAAGGGTCGAAGAGCCACTGAGTTGCTGGAACTAATACATTCTGATGTATGTGGTCCGCTCAACCAACAGGCACGTGGAGGATACGAATACTTCGTTACCTTCACTGATGACTACTCAAGATATGGGTTTGTCTATTTGCTTAAACACAAATCCGAGACCTTTAACGTATTTAAGGTCTTTAGGGCTTTAGTGGAAAAGCAAACTGGCAAAGTGATCAAAACCCTTCGATCTGATCGAGGTGGTGAGTATATGTCTGGAGAGTTCGATGACTTTCTTAAAGAAGAAGGTATCGCTTCTCAGCTTACCGCGCCTGGCACACCTCAACAAAACGGAGTGTCAGAGAGAAGAAACCGAACTCTTATGGAGATGGTTAGATCAATGATGAGTTACTCATCACTCCCGCTTTCCTTTTGGGGATATGCCCTCGAAACAGCCGCCTACATTCTGAACCAAGTTCCGTCCAAAACGGTTCCTGGTACTCCTTATGAACGATGGACTGGCCGTAAAGTGAATCTTGGCCGCATCCGAATTTGGGGTTGCCCTGCACACGTGCTGAGGCAAAAGACTAGCAAGTTGGCTAGTAGGTCAGAATTGTGCCTGTTTGTAGGATATCCGAAGGAAACCAAAGGTTTTACTTTCTATAGTCCCGAGGACGATAAGACTTTCGTTAGCACGAATGCTCGTTTCCTTGAGGAGGACTTTATGAAGGATGCGAAACCTAGAAACAAAATTGTGCTTGAAGAAAAGTTGGGTGAGGAAGCTTCTACCTCATCTGTAAGAACTGTTCTTACCCCAACTGAAACACAACCTAACTCATCAGAATCTCGTCAAGTAGTACTTCGACGTAGTGGGAGGGCTACTCAAAAGCCTGACAGGTACATGTCTTATGGAGACTCTCTTGTAGCCGTCTCTGACATGGATGATCCTGTTTCCTATAGCCAAGCAATGGCTTGTTCTGAATCAAACCTTTGGCTTGACGCCATGAAAGTTGAGATGCAGAGCCTTAATGGAGAAGCGTACTCGACGAAGGAGACGGTGCGCGGAGGAGTCCTCGGCTGTTGTCAATGGTGCCCACAAGAAGAGTTGTAGTCTTTATTTTGAACATTTGATGTAATAAAGTCTCATGAAGACTCTTGCTTGTAATTGCCTATTCATTCATTAATAAATTGAAACGTTCATTCAATCTTCCTTGTCTGAAGCTTTATGATAAAACCATAGTCTTTTAGTCCATAAACAAACTTAACAACTTACGAAGAGACAAATGTAGATTTGCATGAACAAACTCTTCGTAGTTTGCTTAAAACGATATATTCGCAATCTTAGGGTCAAAGGACTATTGACCTCAGTATGATTGTTAGAAGAATCTATGATGTCTGGTTATGAGGCATTGAGAGTTAGGAACTCTATAGTTCTTCTAGGTATCTTCCGAAGGTACTGAATTGACCAGTGCACTTCTAGAGACAAGATAAGAACAAACCATTTAACCTCTTATGTCTCGAAGTCACTATGTATGAATTGCATCATGCTTACCTTAATCCTGAAATGAGACATGCCATTTCACACCTTAGTATTCTCATTTGAGAAAGTCAAAGTTCGGACTCACTATGTGATTCCGAACAAGGCCTATTGGTGAAGTACTAAGTTGTGAGTCTGTCATGAGTAACTTTGTGAAGTTCTCATAGATATGGAATTCATGTACAAGATTGCTGAAATGCAATGTATGTCACCTCATGCTTTGTTCCTTGGAGTGTGAATAAATGAACTGGCCAGTGTCCAAATTGAGTCCTGACTCTTTTGGATGAAACAATGTGACTTGTTAGCTGCTCGTCAATACATTGTTTCTAACTTATTCACAAGCGACAAAGGAGTTGAGGAAATAACAGCTAGAAGGGTAAAATGGTAATTTAGTAAATCCCGACTAGCTGATGACATTCATGAAGGGTAAACATAGATAATATTCAGTGGATCCGCTCATCATAATTAGGTCGAATTCTTGAGTAGAAAATAAATTCATTTGAACCGAGAGATTTTCAGTGTCAGCTCTTTAGTGGAGTCAGTTGGCATTAAGCTAAACTTGGAAAAGGTTTGTGAACTTTTGAGTCCAAGTGTTTAGCTAAAGCTTTGTTCATTTGGGTCCATGAGGTCACTGTCACGAATCACATCGATAGGAATAGTTAAACTGGAAGCTAAGTCAAAACAAGAACGAAAATTGTCGAAAGGGTATTTTTGTCTTTTGAGACATAAGGATGAAATGGATGTCAATAAATTTTGACAAGTTCATTTGATGACTTAATGTCACTCGGCCATAATATGATTAATTGGGCCTTGTGAATTAATTTCATTTCATAAGAATTTTATTGAAAATTCTTAATGGGCCTTTTTCATGTTGTCATGAACAAAATGGAAAAGCTTCTAGAAGCCCTTTCTAGATGGTGTAGGCGCCCATATTACCCAAGAGGAAAGAGAGTTTATTTTGTGCATAAATGTATTAAGATACTTGCCAAAAGAAAAAGAGGAAACAAATTTCCCCTAAGGGGAAAGCATGGTAGGCGCCCAAAAGGATCAAGAGAGAAGCAAATAAAAGAGGAAACAAATCCAAGGACTTACTTGCTTAGTCTTGGCCGTGTGACTCTTTGAAGGAAAAGGGAAATTGGCTCATGAATATGTGATATTCTATAGAAGAGGAAACTACCTTATTGAAGGTGAGACCTCTCCTATAAATAGGAGCCTCATTCCACACTTTTCATTCATGCAAAGTTTTAGAGATTGAGAGCTTCTCTCTCTAGACTTGGCCGCCCCTTCCTCTCTCTCTCTCTCTAGTTTATATTTTCGATTTTTCTTGCTTTGGCACCTAGGTCCTCACTCGACCTAGTGTTTAGCTCTGCGACTTCGAGACTCGTTCTTAAGTCGTAGTGTTTAAAAGTGCCCACTCACTAATTCCTTCTTTTCGAGTGATTTAGTGATAGAAACTTTCGTGGTTGCTCGAGGTGCCGAGGAAAGAAAGAGAGACGTGCTGCGAGGGGAGACGAGCGTTGCAAACTTTCCACAAGCTTCTTCAAAGTTCAAGCTTCAAGAAAGGTTAGTAACTTTAATAGCTCATATTAGTTTTTATTTACATGCACATGCTCTTGTCTAGGTTAGTAAAAACTAGTTTTACTTAAAAAGAAAATTTTTAAAATTCCGCCGCTTAACGAAGCGTTAAACTTTTTCTCAAACCCTAGATCGATTCCAACATCGGCGACGTCTCAGAACTTCGGAGATCGCGAGCGTGAGAGAGAATTGTGTGTTTTCTCTCTTTTGGAGACGTGGAAGAATCTAAGTCAAGAGTTCCTTGTTGTGGCGGAGATTCCGGATGCGTAGGCGATGTCTAGTTGGAAATGCCGGACGCGTAGGCGATTTTTTGTCAGAAACGGTGGACGCGTCAAGGGTGCTAGACGCGTAGGCGATTTTCAGTCGAAAACCGTTAGAGCTCTCGTGGGCTCAAGATTAATCGTTCGATCAAGAGAGGCGGCACTCGGGAGTCCCCGGAAAGCGCTTCAGAATCTCTGAGAACGAGAAATTGAGGAGAATCCGCTTCAGGCCAAGGATGGCATCCAGAGAAGCATAGAGAAGTCTCAAGTTCCTTGAGAATGAATGGGATGGCTTTCCCCTGAATGAGGGGGTGTATTTATAGGGGCCTTAGAGGCTTCTTTTTCGTCCATGTGGGACTAGGGGGCGTTCACCCTTCAAGTGGAGGCATACGGCGCGTGCGGAGCACAAAGCGCGGCGCACAACGCGCAGTGCGTAGGTCACCGGGCGCGGTGCGGGATGCGCGGCGCATGGGGCGCGCGGCGCGGGCTTGTCTTGGCGCGGCGCGCGGTCTGTCTGGCGCGTTGCTTGCTATGCGTGGCTGGCCGGCGAGGCGTGCTGCGCGCACGGTGCATGGCCCGTCTTGCTGGACTCTTGTGGGCCTTAGGGGTCTTCGGATACCACGCTTGTCATGCAAAATATGAAGGTCTCTACTTGACGAGAGTGACTCGATTCGATAAGCAAGGCTCGACGAGAGTGACTAGAGGCTCGATTCGAGGAGAACGACTCGAGGCTTGACTCGAGGAGAACGACTCGAGGCTCGACTCGGGGAGCGAAGCTCGACTCGAGGAGAACGACTCGAGGCTCGACTCGGGGAGGACGACTCGATGCTCGACTCGAGGAGAATGACTCGAGGCTCGACACGAGGAGAGTGACTCGAGGAGAATGACTCAACTCAACGAGCGAGGCTCGACTTGAGGGGTCGAGAGTTTGGCACGAGGACTTTCCAGTCGACTCATGACGGAAGGCTCGCCACTCTTCAAGACCTCCGGCCTGACCATCGGCCCTTTGAGGGGCGTGTCTTCTCGGCGTTCCGGGTTTTCCGAAAACGACCGACAACATTAGCCCCCCAAGTTCAGCGCTCTGGAGGCCCCGGGCGGTGAACTTTTAGTTGTTTCCGCCGGGTGTTTGAGGAAAATTTATTTCCCAGGGCTTCGTCGTCGCGAAGCCTTTGTGATTATAAAGGATATTTTCATAATTGCATGTGCTTTCTTTCGCTTTTCCGTCTCTCTCAACACGATTGTTTGTTCAACACGTGGAGGAGGGCGACGATTATGTAATCGTGACCTATTAGGGGAAGATCATGGCATCCATCTCGGCCAGCTTGGAAGACAATTACACTTTTGCGTTTCGCAAAGGCATGCTCATTCCGAGGTCTCGAAGAAGGAGGTTGATGCTGCGGGCCGATGCTTCGAGAAGGCGGAGTGGTACCTGGTGGAAGGCTCTGCCGCACTGGAGGGCTTTGACTACTCGAGGATCAATGTTCAAAGTTTGATCACGCATCAAGCATAAGTCGGTCTCACGGGGCATCCGTCATTCCAACTTTGGTGACGCTTCTCCGTCTGCATTCGGAAGATCAACCCTTATTCCCCAGAGTGCGAGTCTCTGTTGAGGCCTTTGGAGCAGTGTCACTCCGATTCGGGCTGACTTTTTTGTCAATGCCGGGGCGGATAATCTCCGCTGAAGACATGAAGGGACATCGTAATGAGTAGCGATGTAAACTTCTTTTGTCATGGCGTTTTTGATGCCCAGAGGGTAAGTTTCCCTCTGTTTGTTTGTTTGTTTGTTTTGCAATAGTGTCTCGCTTTGGCTAGCCTATTCTTCAAATTGTTTCCGGTGTTTCGACCAAAGGAGCGAGACTCGACTCGAGGAGAGTGACTTGATTCGAGGAGCAAGGCTCGACTCGAGGAGAACGACTTGACTCGAGGAGCAAGACTTAACTCGAGGAGAGCAATTTGACTACAGGAACAATGCTCGACTCGAGGAGACTGGCTCAACACGAGGAGCAAGACTTGACTCGAGGCGAGTGAATCGACTCGAGGAGCGAGGGTCGACTCGAGGAGAGTGACTCGACTCGAGAAGCAAGGCTCGACTCAAGGAGAATGACTCGACTCGAGGAGCAAGACTCGACTCAAGGAGTAAGGCTCGACTCGAGGAGAATGACTCGAGGCTCGACACGAGGAGAGTGACTCGAGGAGAATGACTCAACTCATTGAGCGAGGCTCGACTTGAGGGGCCGAGAGTTTGGCACGAGGACTTTCCAGTCGACTCATGACGGAAGGCTCGCCACTCTTCAAGACCTCCGGCCTGACCATCGGCCCTTTGAGGGGCGTGTCTACTCGGCGTTCCGGGTTTTCCGAAAACGACCGACAACATTAGCCCCCCAAGTTCAGCGCTCGGGAGGCCCCGGGCGGTTAACTTTTAGTTGTTTCTGCCGGGTGTTTGAGGAAAATTTATTTCCCAGGGCTTCGTCGTCGCGAAGCCTTTGTGATTATAAAGGATATTTTCATAATTGCATGTGCTTTCTTTCGCTTTTCCGTCTCTCTCAACACGATTGTTTGTTCAACACGTGGAGGAGGGCGACGATTATGTAATCGTGACCTATTAGGGGAAGATCATGGCATCCATCTCGGCCAGCTTGGAAGACAATTGCACTTTTGTTTTTCGCAAAGGCATGCTCATTCCGAGGTCTCGAAGAAGGAGGTTGATGCTGCGGGCCGATGCTTCGAGAAGGCGGAGTGGTACCTGGTGGAAGGCTCTGCCGCACCGGAGGGCTTTGACTACTCGGGGATCAATGTTCAAAGTTTGATCACGCATCAAGCATAAGTCGGTCTCACGGGGCATCCGTCATTCCAACTTTGGTGACGCTTCTCCGTCTGCATTCGGAAGATCAGCCCTTATTCCCCAGAGTGCGAGTCTCTGTTGAGGCCTTTGGAGCAGTGTCACTCCGATTCGGGCTGACTTTTTTGTCAATGCCGGGGCGGATAATCTCCGCTGAAGACATGAAGGGACATCGTAATGAGTAGCGATGTAAACTTCTTTTCTCATGGCATTTTTGATGCCCAAAGGGTAAGTTTCCCTCTGTTTGTTTGTTTGTTTGTTTGTTTGTTTTGCAATAGTGTCTCGCTTTGGCTAGCCTATTCTTCAAATTGTTTCCGGTGTTTCGACCAAAGGAGCGAGACTCGACTCGAGGAGAGTGACTTGATTCGAGGAGCAAGGCTCGACTCGAGGAGAACGACTTGACTCGAGGAGCAAGACTTAACTCGAGGAGAGCAATTTGACTACAGGAACAACTCTCGACTCGAGGAGACTGGCTCGACACGAGGAGCTAGACTTGACTCGAGGTGAGTAAATCGACTCGAGGAGCGAGGGTCGACTCGAGGAGAGTGACTCGACTCGAGAAGCAAGGCTCGACTCAAGGAGAATGACTCGACTCGAGGAGCAAGACTCGACTCAAGGAGTAAGGCTCGACTGGAGGAGAATGACTCGACTCGAGGAGCAAGACTTGACTCGAGGAGAATGACTCGACTCGAGGAGCAAGACTCGACTCGAGGAGGGTGACTCCACCCGCGGAGTGAGGCTCGACTCGAGGAGAATGACCCGACTCGACTCGAGCAGGGTGACTCGACCCGAGGAGAAAGACTCGACTCGAGGAGAGTGACTCGACTCGAGGAGCAAGGCTCGACTTGAGGAGAATGACTCGACCCGAGGAGAAAGACTCGACTCGAGGAGAATGACTCGACTCGAGGGGCAAGGCTCGAGTTGAGGAGAATGACTCGACTCGAGGAGCAAAGCTCGACTCGAGGAGAATGACTCGACTCGAGGAGCAAGGCTCGACTCGAGGATAATGACTAGACTCGAGGAGCAAGGCTCGACTCGAGGAGCAAGGCTCGACTTTGAGGAGAATGACTAGACTCGAGGAGCAAGGCTCGACTCGAGGATGTGACTCGACTCGAGGAACAAGGCTCGACTCGAGGAGAATGACTCGACTCGAGGAGTGAGGCTCGACTCAAAGAGAGTGACTCGACTTGAGGAGCAAGGCTTGACTCGAGGAGAATGACTTGACTCGAGGAGTGAGGCTCGACTCAAAGAGACTGACTCGACTCGAGGAGCAAGACTCGACTCGAGAAGATTCTACACGACCTCATTCGTCGCCTGGGACTCTTCCAGGAGGAGCTTGCTCGAGCGAAGTCTCAGCTAGCTCAGGCCGAGCGAAGTTCTTGCTCAGAGGCGGTGGCGAAGATGGCTGGACCTACGCCTTGTATGGTGGTTTAGGTGCGCCTTGTGGCGGCTTCAAGTGCATTGCGATTAGTCATCACATGCATTGCCTTGTGGCGACTCAGAGGGCGTCGTGAGAGACGGTCCCGTGTGTTGTTTAGGCATCTTAGGCAAGTCGCGAGGGATGGCCTAGATGTGCCATATAGGCTTCTCAGGTGCGTCTCGAGGGATGACTTGGTTGCGCCATGTAGGCGTCTTGTGTGCGCCATGTAGGCGGCGTCAGTGCGCCATGTAGGCGTCTTAGGTGCGCCATGTAGGCGTCTTGTGTGCGCCATGTAGACGGCTTCGGTGCGCCATGTAGGCGTCTTAAGCGCGTCGCGAGGGACGACTTTAGCCTGCATCTCTGGGATGTCTTATGGCGCGCCGCGGAGGCGTCTTCAGCCTGCATCTCTGGGATGTCTTATGGCGCGCCGCAGAGGCGTCTTTAGCCTGCATCTCATGGATGTCTTATGGCGCACCGCGGAGGCGTCTTCAGCCTGCATCTCTGGGATGTCTTATGGCACGCCGCAGAGGCGTCTTCAGCCTACATCTCTGGGATGTCTTATGGCGCGCCGCGGAGGCGTCTTCAGCCCGTATCTCTGGGATGTCTTATGGCGCGCCGCGGAGGCGTCTTCAGCCCGTATCTCTGGGATGTCTTATGGCGCGCCGCGGAGGCGTCTTCAGCCCGTATCTCTGGGATGTCTTATGGCGCGCCGCGGAGGCGTCTTAGGTGAACGCTCGTTCCCGTTTATGTTCAGGTGTTTTGTTTTGGTGGAGCGTTCTTTCTTTTTGTGGAGCGTACTTTCTTGAGGATTTTGCACATACTGACCGTTGCCTCTGTCACTAGCCCCCAGGTTTTTGGGTTTACAATCGTATTTTGACGACCGAAAAACTTTGAAAAAGTGGATTTTGAAAGAAAAACCTCGAACTTTATTAATATTTGCAAAAAAATATGAAATCCTAAAACATTGGCTCGTAGGCCTTATTGAATGTTGGAAAGCAAAGAAATAAAATGGGGGAAGCGTTGGCTACTGGTAGTACAGTCTCAAGTGTTCCGCATTCCATAGGCGATGGATCGGTGTCTCGTCCGTGTATTTGATGTAGTATGTCTCGTCATGTATGACTTGGCACACTTTGTGGGGTCCCTCCCTGTTTGGGATGAGGACGTCAGCACCTTGCACTTGGGTGTCATGCAGATGTCTTCGTGGACTTCGCGGAGGACCTTGGTCGACTCGACGCTATCTCTTATTTTGGAGATCGTGTTAACCGTCTTTCTAGCGGTTTTTCCATCGATTCCTTGGATGTAGTATATTCTGGCTAGGGATTGATCTCCAGCCATGATGCCGATTCCATCCTTGGTAGGGAACTTCACCAGTAGGTGGTATGTAGAAGTAATAGCCCTTAGTCGGTTTAGCGTGGGTCGCCCAATGATGACATTATATGGCGACTCTTGATCAACCACTAGGAATGGGACCATGTGAACGACTTCAATGCCTCCGGGAGTTCCGAAGGTGACCGGCAGATCGATGATGCCTTCGGTCATGACTCTCTCCCCACTGAACCAGAATAGAGGCGTTTGGGTCGGAGTTGGGCATAGCCCCCCGAGCTTCATGCGCTCTAAGGTGGACTTGAAAACCATGTCGGCAGCGCTGCCGTTGTCGATGAGAACCTTCCCCCCGAGCTTCATGCTCGATCCGATGCTTTGGAGACGTCGCACCGCCAGCTTACTTCGAGCAAAGCGGCGCGTGTTCGGGCGGAGCACGAGCGCGACTCTCTGGCGGAGGAGAATGCTCGCCTCTCGTCCCAGCTTGCTGAAGCGGATCGAAGAGCGTCCGACTTGCAGGATGACTACGACATAGGGACCGAGGAGGCCCGTCGTGCCGGAGCGGTGGAATGTCGGGATGCAACCGCGACCGAGAACGAGGCCCGGGGGGTCACTTTTGACTTCTTCGACACCTTGTTTCCCCTGCTAGATGAGGGTGCTGCTTGAGTCGTGTGGCTTCTTTTTTAGCGCATTTGTTTAGCGCTTTGCTTTCTTTTCCTTTTTTCAGGATTTTATTTATTTTCCACGCACTTTTTATTCAGCACGTGTTCATTGGATTTAGAGCTGAGGCTCTTTTTTATTTATGAGATACTTTTGTTGCTTTCATGTTGAATGCTTATCTCATTTTTCGAGTAATTTTGCTCGTATATGCCTTCTTTGCGGGCTAACGTGGCCCGAAGGGCTTGTATCCTTACCAATAGTTTTGGCAGGTTTTACGTCCCTAGCTGGGATTCGTCCTCCGCTTCCTTTATTGTCACGACTTGTCGTCGTTGAATGTTCGAGGCGGTGGGGGGGGGGCGTTTGTGCCTAGTTAGGTGATTGGGCGATCCGTGTTTGAACGGTGGTATCGGCCTGTCGGGTTAGGCCGACGATTCAGCGTGCCTAATGTGGCCGTGGCCCAGCGACTTCGCTCTGTGCCTTTCAGTGATCGAATAGGTCGTGTCGGGTAGTTCCTGGGGGCTCTGCGTCCGTGCCATCGGCGACTGGACGTGCATGTTGCGCCGGGTTGGACCGGCGTCTTTTGAGTTCGTGCCCTAGAGCAAGCGAACGTAGATCGCATCGGGTTAGGCCGGCGTCTTTGGAGCTCGTGTTGTTGAGCGACCGAGCATATATGGTGCGCCGGTTGTGCCGACGTCTTTTGGCGTTCGCGCCCTGAAGCGATTGAACGTAGATTGCGCCGGGTTAGGCCGGCGTCTTTTTGGCGTTCGCCCCCTGGAGCGTCTGAACGTAGATTGCGCCGGGTTAGGCCGGCGTCTTTTTTAGCGTTCGTGCCCTGGAGCATCTGAACGTAGATTGCGCCGGGTTAGGCCGGCGTCTTTTTTAGTGTTTGCGCCCTGGAGCATCTGAACGTAGATTGCGCCGGGTTAGGCCGGTGTCTTTTTTTAGCGTTCGTGCCCTGGAGCATCTGAACGTAGATTGCGCCGGGTTAGGCCGGCGTCTTTTTTAGCGTTCGTGCCCTGGAGCATCTGAACGTAGATTGCGCCGGGTTAGGCCGGCGTCTTTTGGGTTCGTGCCCTGGAACAAACGAACGCGTTTTGCGTCGGGTTATGCCAACGTCTTTTTGGTTCGTGCCCTGGAGCAAGCGAACGCGTTTTGCGTCGGGTTATGCCAACGTCTTTTGGGTTCGTGCCCTGGAGCAAGCGAATGCGTTTTGCGTCGGGTTATGCCAACGTCTTTTGGGTTCGTGCCCTGGAGCAAGCGAACATGTTTTGCGTCGGGTTATGCCAACATCTTTTACTCAAACCCTGTTGCGCCGGGTTAGGCCGGCGTCTTTGGTGCTCGTGCCCTGAGGCTAGCGAACATTTGTTTGGCTCAAATTTGGCCGTTTCTGGGGTTTGAGGCAGCGCCTTTACGCGACTTACATGCGTCCCGGGAGACGTCTTTCACCTGCGCCTTTACGCGTCTTATGGCACGCCGGGAAGGCCGACGTTTTACTCGAACCCGTATGCACGAAGGGTCGTCGGGGTCCGAGCTTCCTAAGTCTGTATCCCCGTGGGGGACTTAGGCCTGGGTAAAAGTGTTCATGCTGTTGAGCGACCGAACTTATGTGTTGCTCCGGACTGGGCCGGCGTCTTTGGGCTCATGCTGTTGAGCGACCGAGCAAATGCGTTGCGTCGGGTTAGGCCGACGTCTTTTCTCAGACCCGTATGCTTGATGAGCCATCGGGGTTCGAGCTTCTTAAGCCTCTGTATCCCATAATTGGGGGGCTTAAGGTTTTGTTTTTTTTTTGCCGTGAATTCCTGAGCGTATGTCGCAGGACCTATTAGCCCCCCAAGTTCTTAGTTTACAGGTCGTGCCGTGATGACTAAAAACTTTTAATAAGTGGGTAAAAAAAACTGCAAACTTTATTTTTTATTAATTTTTGCTAACAGGGAACATCCTTGAACAGTGGCACGTAGGCCTTATTGAATAAGGGAAATCAGAGCAATAAATGAGGGGGCTTGGTCACTGGTGGTACTGCCTCAAGTGCTCGGCGTTCAACGGGTGCCGGATTGGAGTTCCGTCCGTGTGTTTGATGTAGTAGGTTCCGTCGTGTATGACTTGTCGAACTCTATATGGTCCTTCCCAATTTGGGCCCAGGACCCTGGCGCCTTGCACTTGGGTGTTCTGGAACACGCGCCTGAGTACAAGGCTGCCAACGGCGAAGATCCGCCTTTTGACTTTGGCGTTGTAGTATCTCTCAACCTTTCGCTTTGGTGCAGCGAGTCTGGTGAGGGCCTCGGATCTTTTCTCGTCGATTAGATCCAATTCGAGGCGTATGGCTTTGTCATTTTCTTTTTCGTTGAAAGTGTCGACCCGGTAGGTGGGGACTTCCGTTTCCACGGGGACCACTGCTTCAATCCCAAAAGCTAGGGAGAAGGGGGTCTCTCTGGTGGCGTTTCGAATGGTCGTTCGATAGGCCCATAGGATGAAAGGCAGCTCCTCAGCCCAGGCGCCTTTTTTGGCTTTGAGCTTTTTCTTGGGGTTGCTTTTAATCGTCTTGTTGACGGTTTCCACTTGGCCATTAGCATGTGGGTGTCGAGGGGATGAGAATGTCTTGCTTATCCCTAGTTTGGCGCAGATTTCTCTAACCCTAACATTGTCGAATTGCGCGCCATTGTCGGTCACAATTGACGTGGGGATGCCGTGGCGGCATATTATGAACTTCCAGATGAAGTTCGTAGTGTTGGCCTCGGTGATCCTGGCCAGAGGCTCGGCTTCGACCCACTTAGTGAAGTAGTCGATAGCGACGATGGCGTATTCGTATTGCCTCGGAGCTTTGGGAAGCTTGCCGATAATGTCTACAACCCATTTCACAAAGGGGCGTGGGACGACGATGCTACTCAGGGGAGATGGCGGCTGTCATGGAACATTAGAGAAACGTTGACACTTGTCGCACTTTCTTGCCCAGTCGTAGGCGTCTCTTTTCATTGTCGTCCAGAAATAGCCTTGTCGAAGCGCTTTGAGCGCAAGGGACCTCCCAGCGGAGTGGTTCCCGCAGAGGCCTTCTTGAATTTCGCGGAGTACCCGCGCTTGTATAAGACTTCGCCTCTCAACACGTGTTTAGATGCGAGGGCTTTCAGCCTTTCGGATTCTTTGCGGTCTTCGGGAAGTGCCCTTCTTCGTAAGAAGTCCGTAAGCGGAGTCATCCAAGTTGGATGAGCGGCGCTCTCAATCGTTCCAACCTCGTCACGTGAGACAGATGGTCGCGAGAGAGACTCGATTGGGATAGTTCCCAACCCATCTTCGGTGATACCGGATCCGAGGCGAGCTAGGGCGTCAGCCTCAGAGTTCTCTTCTCGTGGGATCTGGATGATCTCGAACCAGGAGAAGGCATCTAACTTGGCATTTGTCTTTGCCAAGTAGGCGATCATGTTAGGCTCTTTGGCAACGTAGTCACCTTTAACCCGATTTACGATTAACTGCGAGTCACAGTGTATTCGTAAATTCTGTACGTTGAGCTTTTGAGCGAGCTCTAACCCTACGATGAGGGCTTCGTACTCGGCCTCATTGTTGGAGGCTTGGAATCCGTAGTGGAGGGCGTAGCGTAACTTTTCCCGGTCGGGATTTGTTAAAATCATGCCAGCGCCTGCTCCCTGGGCATTAGATGCTCAGTTTACGTGTAGTTCCCAGATGGGACCCGTAAGGTCGACCTTTCTCTTTCGAGCCGACAAGTCGTCGGTCGAGTCGTCGCTCTTCCCATGTCGGGAGTGTAGGAGAATTCTGCCACGAAATCAGCTAGAGCTTGAGCCTTTATTGCCGGTCTCGGGTGAAACTCAATCCCGTACTGGCTCAATTCTTGGGACCAGATCGCCATGCGAGTCAATGTTCCCTTTTGAAGAGCTTTACCGATGGGGTGTCTGGTTCGGACAACAATCGGGTGAGCCTGGAAGTAGGGGCGTAGATTTTTGGCGGCTATGAGAAGAGCGAGAGAGAGTTTCTCTATCTCTGTGTAACGCGTTTTGGCGTCAAGCAAGGCTTTGCTCACGTAGAAGATAGGCCGTTGAGCCTTATCTTCTTCACGGATCAGCACATCGCTCACAACTCGTTCGGAGACGGCGAGGTAGATATAAAGCGTCTCGCCTTCTTTTGGCTTGGAAAGGAACGGAGGTGTCCCGAAGTAAGCCTTCATTTCTTGAAAGGCCTTCTCGCACTCGTCCGTCCATTCAAAGCCGTCCGTCTTCTTTATCGCTTTGAAGAACGGTTGACACTTGTCGGTTGCTTTGGCCACAAAACGTGAGAGGGCAGCAATCCGACCGGTCAAACTTTGGACTTCCTTGACACGCCGCGGAGACTTCATGTCAAGGAGCACCTTGATTTTCTCGGGGTTCGCTTCGATACCTCGTCGGCTAACTATGTAGCCTAGGAACTTCCCAGATTCGACCCCGAACACACACTTGTTGGGGTTGAGCTTCATCTTGTACCGGCGGAGGATTAAAAACATCTCTCTTAGGTTGTCTATGTGATTAGTAGCTAGTAGGCTTTTAACGAGCATGGCGTCCACGTAAACTTCCATAGTCTTGCCGATTAGGTTGGCGAAGATCCGGTTTACCAATCGTTGTTAAGTAGCTCCTGCATTTTTAAGGCCGAAAGGCATGACCTTGTAGCAGTAGAGGCCGCCATCAGTGACGAAAGTCGTCTTGATCTGATCGGGCTCGTGCATTCGTATCTGGTTATAGGCCGAGTAGGCGTCCATGAAACTTAGCAGTTCATGTCCTGCCGTGGCGTCGACCAGTTGTTCGATGCGTGGGAGTGGGAAGCAATCTTTTGGGCAGGCTTTGTTAAGATCTTTGTAATCTATACAAATGCGCCACTTCCCATTAGGCTTTTTGACCATGACCACATTGGCCACCCACTTGGGGTACTTGGCTTCTCGGATGAAACCGGCGGAGATAAGTTTTCAACTTCCTCGTTTATTGCTAGGTACCGTTCAGGGTTGAACGCGCGTCTAGCTTGTACCTTTTCAGCGATAGTTTTATCGTCATGCAATCGGTACACAATCACATCGGGGTCTATACCAGGCATGTCTGCATGTGTCCACGCAAAGACATCCTTAAACTCCCGAAGGAAGGACGCGAGTTGAGTTTTGATGGCGAGAGGGAGTTGTGCACCGATCTTCACCACCTGGTCAGGTTTAGCTTCGTCGAGAACGATCGAAGTGAGATCATCGGGGGTGTCAACTTTCAACCTCTCGATATCGTCGCGGGGGTCTAATTCCCCGAGTTGCCGTACGTCTTTCTGATCACACGGGTAGTCGTCTTCTAGTTGGTAGATCGTGTTGACCCTTTTTTCAGCGGGCTTGCCGTCCACGCCCTGGACGTAGCATATCCTCGCTTGGGTCTGATCGCCAGCCATGTCGCTAATCCCCTCTTCTGTGGGGAGTTTCACCAGTACGTGATATGTGGATGTGATGGCCCTTAGTCTGATCAACGTGGGTTGCCCAATGATAACATTGTAGGGCGACTCCTGGTCGACCACAAGATAGGGGATTATGTGAACGACTTCGATACCTCCGGTAGTTCCGAAGGTGACTGGTAAATCAATGATTCCTTCAGTCATGACCTTTTCTCCCGTGAACCCGAACAGAGGGGTCTGAGTCGGGACAGGGCGGAGCCCCCCGAGCTTCATGCGCTCTAGGGTGGTCGTAAAGATTATATCGGTTGCGCTGCCGTTATCAATAAGAACTCTTTTTACTAAATTGTTGGCCGCCTGGGCCTTAAGGACTATAGCGTTATTGTGCGGGTACACAACTCGCTTGGCCTCTTCATTGGTGAATTGTATCGTCTCGTGAGGTATGGACGGAGGTTCCTCATAGGTGAGGTTGACCTGCCCGGCAAGGCCTTCTTGAGAGGCAGCTCTGAGGAGCTTTTTCCTTTGCCGGGCCGAGTCCCCGTCTTGCAGGCCACCTAGAATGGTGGTGACGACGTGGAGTTGCGCATCGGCCGTAACCGCGACCGCGGTGCGGTTGGTATTGGTTGTGGCCCCTCCACCTTTCTCATGCTGTGGCCTGTTGTCGGTGGGGGCTGCAGCTCCTACCATGCGAAGGACAAACTCTTTGAGCTCTCCTTTCTGGATTAATGTCTCAATTTGCTTCCTAAGATGGAAGCATTGAGCGGTCGTGTGACCGTAATCCCGGTGGAACTCACAATAATGGGGACCGGTCGCGAGATGCGAGGCCGCCTTTCATTGGAGTCGGAGCGGTGAACTTGTCACGCGCCACAGCGTAGATTTGCTCTACCGGGGCGTTCAAAGGAGTGTAACTCGAGTAGTCTCTAAAACTGCTCGCAAGACGCGGCTTTTGAGACATAGGAGGTCGGCTATCGGAAGCTTGACCTCCCTTGTTCACCCTTTTGCGGGGGTTGTGAATCATGGTGACGACATCGAGGCCAGTGTTGGGGGTCACTCCTTGTTCAGGAGGAGTCACCTGGCGTCTTTCGTTCGACCCTTGAGCCGTGCGAGGGTCCCCATTGATTGGGGCCGCAGGGTTGTGACCCTTGCGAGCACATAGCCTCTCACGGAGGTCTTCGCCACGGTCGTTCCGTTGGGCGGTAAGCCGATCTCTAAGGTCCGGCCCGGTGGTATGGGGGCGTGAGGTTCGAGCCACACGCCTCACTCGCCGAGTCGTTGGACCTTCCCTGACATCGCCTCTTTGATCGAGTCGGTCATGGGCTAAACGTCGGGAGGTCTCTACTTGAGAGGAGATCGGTATTGCCTTTGTTTTAGGCGGTGGGATTGACGGACCGGCTTCGATCTCAACAAGGTGTTCCCCGTCTTTAGTGAGAGAAGTCTCGATGTCCGCTGAAATTTCCAAGCCTTCATAGTCGGGGTCATAATCATGTCCCTCGTCCATGAGGTCCTCGGACTCCCCGTGGGGGGTGCCCTCTGCAGGCGCCTTGCCCGCTAGTTGGCGGTGGTACCTTGCATTGGCTATCTTTAGTTGGCGGATTTTCTCCTCCATCTCAAGGATGCGGTCGTCCCGACTGTCCTGAGGTGGAGGGGGCGAAGGAGTGTGGCTCTCGTCGTTGAGAGACTCCTCGTCGCCTTGCGCTCGGGAGCGCAGGAAGTATTTCTTCACTCTAGTTGCGTTTTCGGGGTTATTCACGCCCTCAGAACGAACGGGTTGTTGACCACTCATGTCTTTCTCAAGTCGAGAAGAAAGGGGTCGAGCTGTAGAAGGGATTTCGGGTTGTGTAAGTCGGGAAGTCCTCTCCTTCTAGCGCCAAAATGTTGTCGCACGAAAATGAACAACGATTAGATACCTCGAGCGGTTCGATCCAAGGCCGGACCAAGTGACCGCGCCCGGGCCAAAAATGGGAGCTCGTAGGCCGAGCTGCACCCTCCAGACCCTGAGGTGTGTTTTGGGTGGTGTGACCGTGCCAAGGGTTGGCTGCCTACGTACCCTTTAGTCGGGATCAGGTCAGAACGTAGTTCAATTTGTGTGTTGGGGGCTATCTCGGGATCGGAGGCTTGAGAATCCAAGGCTTTAGAGTAGGACCCGGCTCGTAGCTTCTAATGAAGACTTTAGAGGGGTCGCTTGCCTCGTAGCTCGGAGTTCTAGCTCAATGGCCAAGAAGCAGGAGAGCAGTGTGTACTGCGGATGCTCGGGTCGCAGAAAAGGGGCGCGCTCCCTCTCGTGGAGGGGGGTCCTTGTATTTCTGAGCCGAGGGAGGAGGAGTACGCGCTCTTGGATTGTCACAAGAGCACGGGAGAGGAGGGAATTCTCGAGTGGGAGAGAAGATTTCCCAATGAGAAAAGGTGTGTCTTTCCCTCCCCCTAAGGGGGGTATTTATATGTTGGAGGGGGCCTTGGGCCGCCCCCCTTGAGGCCCACCGGGTGGCCGGGAGCGGGGCGCGCGAGGTGCAACGCCCTGGAGGGCGCAGGGCGCGTCGTCTGGACGGGCGCGGCGTGCCCGGCAGCAGGTGTGCCCGGCCGAGGCAACAGGGGCACTCGGCCGAGGCGGCACGAGCGCTCGGCCGGGCAGTAGGGGCGCCCGGCAGAGGCAGCAGAGGCACTCGGCCGGGGCAGCAGGGGCACCCGGCCGAGGCGACAGGAGCGCTCGGCCGGGGCAGCAGGGGCGCTCGGCCGAGGCAGCAGAGGCGCTCAGTCGGGGCAGCAAGGGCGCCCGGCCGAGGCGGCAGAGGCGCTCGGCCGGGGCCGCAGGGTCGTCCGGCCGAGACAGCAGGCGTGCTCGGCCGGGTTGTTGGAGCGCGCGCGGGCTGGGACGCCAGGGGCGCGGGAGCGCGCGCGGGCCGGGACGCCAGGGGCGCGTGCTCAGGCCCACTGGGCCGGGGGCGCGGGTGCGCGCGCGGGGACTCTGGGCTGGGAACGCACTCGCGTGCGCGCAGGCCCTGTCGGGCCGTGGGTGCATCAGGGCGCTCGGGCCTGATGGGCCGGGGCCCGTTGGGCTTCCGGCCGGCGAAGCCTGGCCGGCCTCGAATCGTTTTTGAATATCCGGTATCCCAAAAACGACCGGTAACAATGGGCCGAAGGTCGGGAGCTCCCTGCTTGGGAAGCCGTAGGTGCATTCCCCGTCTTGGGTGAAGGATCCGAAGGACCGGCTTCATTCACAGCGGGGAGTTCCCCGTCCTTTTGGGGATCACCGCGTCATGCGTAGGTCGCTCTGCAGCCAGTCGGCTGTCGTACCTCGCGTTCTTCGCCTTCAGTTGGCGGATATTCTCCTCCAACTCCATGATGCGGTCGTCCCTGCTATCTGGAGATGGAGATGGCGAGTGGGTCGAGCTCTCTTCATTGAGCGACTCTTCGTCACCATGCGCTTGCGAGCGCAAGAAATATTTTTTGGTCCCAGTGACGTTATCGGGGTTATTAACGCCCTCACAACGTATGGGTGGTTGACTACTCATCTTTTCTCGAGTCCGAGAAAGTCTAGTCTCCAAGAAAAAGAAGAAGATGGATAGAAGGGATTTCGGGCTGAACAGGTCGGGAAGTCCCCTCCTTCTAGCGCCAAAATATTGTCCCATGAAAATGAACAACGATTGAATACCTCCGGCGGTTCGATCCCAGGCCGGACCATGTGATCGCACCCGGGCCAAAACTGTGAACTCGAAAGTCTTGAGCTAGGTTTTCTCCGATCAACCCGCCTCTCAGAAGAGGGTATGGGTGAGGAGGAGGAGTGACTGTGCCTTGGGTGTCGGCTGCCTACGTACCCGTGTGTGGGATCAGGTCAGAACGTAGTTCAGGCGTATGTAACGCAGAGTGAGGCGCGGAGCCTTAATAGAGAAGCGTACTTGACGAAGGAGACGGTGCGTGGAGGAGTCCTCGGCGACGTCTCAGAACTTCGGAGATCGCGAGAGTGAGAGAGAATTGTGTTTTCTCTCTTTTGGAGACGTGGAAGACTCTAAGTCAAGAGTTCCTTGTTGTGGCGGAGATTCCGGATGCGTAGGCGATGTCTAGTTGGAAATGCCGGACGCGTAGGCGATTTTTTGTCAGAAACGGTGGACGCGTCTAGGGTGCTAGACGCGTAGGCGATTTTCAGTCGAAAACCGTTAGAGCACTCGTGGGCTCAAGATTAATCGTTCGATCAAGAGAGGCGGCACTCGGGAGTCCTCGGAAAGCGCTTCAGAATCTCTGAGAACGAGAAATTGAGGAGAATCCGCTTCAGGCCAAGGATGGCATCCAGAGAAGCAGAGAGAAGTCTCAAGTTCCTTGAGAATGAATGGGATGGCTTTTCCCTCAATGAGGGGGTGTATTTATAGGTGTTTGAGGGCCTTAAGAGGCTTCTTTTTCGTCCATGTGGGACAAGGGGGCGTTCACCCTTCAAGTGGAGGCGTACGGCGCGCGCGGAGCACAACGCGCGGCGCGTGGCGCGTGGGTCACCGGGTGCGGTGCGGGATGCGCGGCGCATGGGGCGCGCGGCGCGGGCTTGTCTTGGCACGGTGCGCGGTTTGTCTGGCGCGGCGCGCGGCCTGCCCGGCGCGGCGCGCGGCTTGCTGTGCATGGCTGGCCGGCGTGGCGTGCTACGCGCGCGGTGCATGGCCCGTCTTGTTGGACTCTTGTGGGCCTTAGGGGTCTTCGGATACAACGCTTGTCACGCAAAATATGAAGGTCTCTACTTGACGAGAGTGACTCGATTCGATGAGCAAGGCTCGACGAGAGTGACTAGAGGCTCGATTCGAGGAGAACGACTCGAGGAGAACGACTCGAGGCTCGACTCAAGGAGAACGACTCTAGGCTTGACTCGTGGAGAATGACTCAACTCAAGGAGCGAGGCTTGACTTGAGGGGCTGAGAGTTTGGCACGAGGACTTTCCAGTCCACTCATGACGGAAGGCTCGCCACTCTTCAGGACCTCCGGCCTGACCATCGGCCCTTTGAGCGGCGTGTCTTCTCGGCGTTCCGCGTTTTCCGAAAACGACTGACAACACACGTAAAACGTTTTAACAACCTAGACAAAGCGCAAGAACATATAATTTAAAATTTTAAAACTACATTTAGTTTTTACTCGGTACCAACCTTGAATGGAGCTTGAATGTTGAGAAGCCTTCGGAAGGTTGAAACGTTTGTCTCCCCATGCAGCACGCCAGTCCCACTAGTCTTCTTGAACCTGTACTTGAGCAACCACGAAAGTTTCTACCACTAGAGTCTTAAGAGAATGGTTGGATTTAGTGTCTGGTCACATTTAAACACGATGGCTCAAGAACGAGTCTTGGAGCCAAAGACCTAAAACAAATGCTAGGTCTAATGAGGACCTAGGTGCCAAAACAAAGAACAAGAAGGGATTCTAGAGAGATGATATCGAGATGTTCTCAACGCCAACACGATCTTGATCATCATCGGGATGCTCGGGAGGAGGGCGAATTCAGGATCGGAGTTGACCCGGGAGAATGCGGTGGCGGCACTGTTCACTCTCAGCCACTGGAACACGAGGTTTGAGGATGGTAATTTTCATTACCTTAAAATTTTCCTAACAATACTAGCTCGGTTATAAATTCGAGTTCCGAGTTTGAAATGCGATATATTCTCTATTTCAGCTTCAACGTCTCACGTAAACAAAACTTTACTGTTGTCAATGGTGCCCACAAGAAGAGTTGTAGTCTTTATTTTGTACATTTGGTGTAATAAAGTCTCACGTAGACTCTTGCTTGTAATTGCTTATTCATTTAATAAAAAGTTGAAACGTTCATTCATACTTCCTTGTCTGTTCGAAGCTTTATGATAAAACATTAGTCTTTAGTCCATAAACAAACTTAACAACTTACGAAGAGACAAATGTAGATTTGCATGAACAAACTCTTCATAGTTTGCTTAAAACGATATATTCACAATCTAAGGGTCAAAGGACTATTGACCTCAGTACGATTGCTCGGAGAATCTATGATGTCTGGTTATGGGACATTGAGAGTTGGAGACTCTATAGTTCTTCTAGGTATCTTCCGAAGGTACTGAATTGACCAGTGCACTTCTAGAGACAAGATAAGAACAAACCATTTAACCTCTTATGCCTCGAAGTCACTACGTATGAATTGCATCATGCTTACCTTAATCCTGAAATGAGACATGCCATTTCACAGCTTACGTATTCTCATTTGAGAAAGTCAGAGTTCGGACTCACTATGTGAATCTGAATAGGACCTAATGGCGAAGTACTAAGTTGTGAAGATGTCATGAGTAACTTTGTGAAGTTCTCATAGATATGGAATTCATGTACAAGATTGCTGAAATGCAATGTATATCACCTCATGCTTTGTTCCTTGGAATATGAATAAATGAACTGGCCAGTGTCCAATTTGAGTCTTGACTCTTTTGGATGAAACAATGTCACTTGTTAGCTCCTCGTCAATACATTGTTTCTAACTTATTCACAAGCGACAGAGGAGTTGAGGAAATAACAGCTAGAAGGGTAAAATGGTAATTTTGTAAATCCCGACTAGCTGATGATATTTATGAAGGGTAAACATTGATAATATTCAGTGGATCCACTCATTACAATTAGGTTGAATTCTTGAGTAGAAAATAAATTCATTTGAACCGAGAGATTTTCAGTGTCAACTCTTTAGTGGAGTCAGTTGACATTAAGCTAGTCTTCTTGAACCTGTTGAGCAACCATGAAAGTTTTCTTGAACCGTTCGTCTCCCCATGCAGCACAACTCTCCCACTAGTCTTCTTGAACCTGTTGAGCAACCATGAAAGTTTCTACCACTAGAGTCTTAAGAGAATGGTTGGATTTAGTGTGTGGGCAATTTTAAACAGGATAACTCAAGAACAAGTCTTGGAGCCAAAGAGCTAAAACAAATACTAGGTCTAATGAGGACCTAGGTGCCAAAACAAAGAACAAGAAGGGATTCTAAAGAGAGAGAGGGGGCGGCCAACATAGAGAGAGAGGCTCTCAATCTCAACTTAGAGAGAGAGGTTCTCAACCTTTTCCAAGTTCTAGCTTAATGTCAACTGACTCCACTAAATAGTTGACACTGAAATTTCTCTGTTCAAATGAATATATTTTCTACTCAGGAATTCTACTTAATTGTAATGAGTAGATCCATTGAATATTATCTATATTTACCCTTCATGAATATCACCAGCTAGATGAGATTTACAAAATTACCATTTTACCCTTCTAGCTGTTATTTCCTCAACTCCTTTGTCGCTTGTGAATAAGTTAGAAACAATGTATTGACGAGGAGCTAACAAGTGACATTGATTCATCCAAAAGAGTCATGACTCAATTTGGACAGTAGCCAGTTCATTTATTCACATTCTAAGGAACAAAGCATGATGTGATATACATTGCATTTCAGCAATCTTATACATGAATTCCATATCTATGAGATCTTCACAAAGTTACTCATGACATCTTCATAACTTAGTGCTTCACCAATAGGTGTTGTCTATATCACATAGTGAGTCGAGAGCTCTGACTTTCTCAAATGAGAATACGTAAGCTATGAAATGACATGTCTCATTTCAGGATTGAGGTAAGCACGATGCAATTCATACGTGTAGTGACTTCGAGACATAAGAGGTTAAATGATTTGTTCTTATTCTGTCTCTATAAGTGCACTGGTCAATTCAGTACCTTCACAAGATACCTAGGAAGAATTATAGAGTCTCCAACTCTCAATGTCACATAACCAGACATCGTAGATTCTCCTAACAATCATATTGAGATCAATAGCCCTTTGATCTTTAGATTGTGTATATACCGTTTTAAACAAACCATGAAGAGTTTGTTCATGCAAATCTATATTTGACTCTTCATTTCTTGTTAGGTTTGTTTATGGACTAAAGACTATAGTTTATCATAAAGCTTCAAACAGACAAGGAAGAATGAATGAACGTTTCAACTTCTATTAATTATTCAACAGTTACAAGCAAGAGTCTTCGTAAGACTTTATTATACCAAATGTACATATAAGCTTTTCATTCATTGTGACTACTACTCTTCTTGTGGGCACTATTGACAACACATTCGTTGCATCTCGGTTCGTCTATAAGCTTTGCATCGAGTTTCGATCATAAAAATCAAGTTAAATTCAAATTATTGAACTCGATTTTCAACTTAGAATCCATTTACTCGGTCAAACGAGACATGAGCGGACTTGATAAAATAACCCTAACAAGGTAAAAGACACTTAACAGAACGAAACTCAATCTTGCATCCTGAAAATTTTTGACATCGCAACAGACATCAGGCATAATTCCAATCCAAACGCATAAACAAACTGTGGGGGTATAAAAATTCAATTATTTAAAAAATTATCTCGGATGGGCTTTGGCCCGACCAAAGCCCAGTATCCATTTGAAGACCGGCCCACAGAATCAATTACGAGCCTAGTACGATCTCGACAGATCGACCCAAGTCCAATAACACTTTCCAGCTCGTTGAGGGATTTCAGTTCGACCACGTCTTCTCGGTCTGAAGAATCGGTCAGTCAAAGAGAAGACCACGCCGCGAAGATCGGATCTGAGACGACTTCAACTTTGACGAGGAGTGTGGATCGATGAGCACGTGTCTTTGGCCTGAAGGTTCCATCTCGCCTATAAATAGAAGAGGAGACGACGATTCGCGACTAATTTACGATCCCAACTCTCAATCAACCATATTTCATATTCGTATATTTGTCTTGAGCTCGTCTTATTGAGTTCGCCACTTCATCCCACTTGTAATCCATTTCACGATCAATAAAATTAATTAATATTCATTTATTATTATAGTTCTTTATTTTTATACTGTTTCTTATACGACGTCTTTCGAAACCCATTCAAATATTATATCTTAACATCTCTTAGTTTGTGATTGTTGATCGATCTAAAAATCGACATCAACAATTTGGCGCCGTTTGTGGGAAACATTTTCAGTAAGACCAACCTCGAAAGAAACAGTTCGTAAAAAAAAATTCATGTCTTGCACTCCGACTCACTACGAATCTGGAGAGGAGATCCCTCCGGGGATCAGGGCAATCCTGGATATGTTGCCCAAAAAAATAGACGAGCAAGCGGAGACCAACCATGCTCTTAACGACCGGTTGAATACTTTCTCGACTCCTCAAAACACCCCGGATCCTCAGGTGGGATCCGGAGATACGAACGCTTCGGAATCAGCTCGTCAAGCAGCCTTGGCCGCGCAAACGATCCGGGCTCTCCATCCCGGAGTCCGTTTGGATTTCTCTGGGATCTAGGTCACCCAAGGAACAGACCAGTCTCCCGGCACAAGCTTTCAGCTTGGGGGGACTACTGGCGAAGTCGCGACAGAAGTCACGATCGACCCTTCCGGTCTCCCTCCGCCTCCCCCGGGGGGGGGGGGGGGGGGCGCCATCCGGGTCTTTCCCGACTAATGCGGGACCTTGCCCTTCGGCGACCTATCAAATGTTCACCCCCAAGGTTTTGGCGGGATGAATCAGACCCGTCATAGCCCAGTCGGTACGACCGTGGTCATGCCTACCCGTATGGGACCTCGCCTCTTTCACGGGGGCGAACCCAACATGACTGAACTAGATCGGTTGAAGGAGTCAGTAACAGCCGAAATGAGAGCCGTTCGTTCAGAGTTTCATTCTGCAACCAGCTCGGCCCCCGAAATAGATCGCCTCGTTGAGGAAATGAGGAGGACCCCTTTTGCAAGAAATATTACCGAAGTGCAGCTAGGGAATACTGGGAAGGTTTGCCTGCCGCTGTACAGTAGCACTTCAAGCCCGAAAGCTTTTATCTTGTCCTTCAGAGTCGCAATTGGACAGGTTATGCTCGCAGAGAGAGAACTGGAGGCAGGTTACTGCCAACTGTTCGCAGAAAGCTTATCTGGGTCCGCTTTAGAGTGGTTCTCCAAACTCGAGCCGAACTCTATCGATAGTTTTGACAAGTTATCGGCTACATTCCTGAAACACTATTCGATGTTCGTGGAGGATGATCTGACTATAGCAGATTTATGGGGAATTCAACAGAAAGAGAACGAATCCTTGCAGGATTTCATGATCCGTTACAAGGATGTGCTCTTACAAATCTCTAACGTATGTCACGAATCTGCCATAACCTCTCTAAGGAACGGGTTAAGGCACGACTCTAAGCTGAAACTAGAGATGACTGTTAACCATCCCCTCACGTTGGAAGACGCGATTCACAAAGCCGCGAATTATGCGAAAGCCGAAGAGGAATTCGCTTCCTACAAGAGGCAACGCGCAGCTGAAAAGAAACCGCCCTCCAACACTTTGATAAGACTTGTAAATGCTGGGGGCAACCCTCGCAGGGTCAATCCCCATGACGCTATGCCCCATGCCAGAAAGCAACACGCCCCTCCTAATTACACAT
This sequence comes from Urtica dioica subsp. dioica, assembly GCF_054948205.1. Taxonomy (NCBI): domain Eukaryota; kingdom Viridiplantae; phylum Streptophyta; class Magnoliopsida; order Rosales; family Urticaceae; genus Urtica; species Urtica dioica. The sequence goes on from NC_142762.1 coordinate 12,332,438, forward strand.
TTAATGTCGGCGATGACATTAAGGAGAGAGGTCCCCAGGCAAAGAAATGGACACGGGACCCCAATGCGTATTGCAGTTTCCCTAAAGCTAACGGCCATGACACGGTTTGTTGTCGCACAAAAATGAACAACAATTAAATACCTCGGGCGGTTCGATCCAAGGCCGGACCAAGTGATCGCGCCCGGGCCAAAAACGGGAGCTCGTAGACCGAGCTACACCCTCCAAACCCTGAGGTGTGTTTTGGGGGGTGTGACCGTGCCAAAGGTTGGCTGCCTACGTACCCTTTAGTAGGGATCAGGTCATAACGTAGTTCAATTTGTGTGGGGAGGCTATCTTGGGCTCGAAGGCTTTGTGCATCCAAGGCTTTAGGGCAGGACCCGGCTCGTAGCTTCTAGTGAAGGCTTTAGAGGGGTCGCGTGCTCGTAGCTTGGAGTTCTAGCTCAAGGGCCAAGAAGCAGGAGGGCAGTATGTACTGCAGAGGCTCGGGTCGCAGAAGAGGAGCGCGCTCCCTCTCGTGGAGGGGGGGTCCTTGACTTTCTGAACCGAGGGAGGAGGAGTGCGTGTTCTTGGAATGTCACAAGAGCACGAGAGAATTCTTCAGAGAAGGGAAGTATTGTTTTCGAAATGTATCGATTTCCCTAGACTGAATCAGCGTGTCGTTGCGTGTTGCTGTCTGTTCTTTCTCCCCTAGGGGTGGGGGTATTTATAGTGTTTGAGGGGAGGCCTTGGGCCAGCCCCTTGAGGCCCACCGGGTGGCCGGGAGCGAGGCGCGCGAGGCCTCACGCCTAAGAGGGCACATGGCGCGTGGGACATGTCGCCTGGACTGGCGCGGGGCGTGCCAGGCGCGGGACTTGGCCGGGCGCGGCGTGCCCGGCAGCGGGCGTGCCCGGCCGAGGTGGCAAGAACGCTCGGCCGAGGTGGCAAAGACGCTTGGCCGAGGTGGCCGAAGTGGCAAATATGCTCAGCCGTGGTGGCCGAGCTGGCGAAGGTGCTCGGCCGAGGTGGCCGAGCTGACGAAGACGCTCGGCCGAAGTGGCCGAGCTGGCGAAGGCGCTCGACCGAGGTGGCAGGGACACCCGGCTGAGGCAGCAGGGGCGCTCGGCCGGGGTGCCGAGTTGCGCGCAGGCTGGGAGGCCGGGGTGTGCGGGAGCGAGTGCACGGGCCGGGAGGCCGGGGCACGGAGTGCGCGTGAGCCAGGCGCGATAGGGCGCGCCGAGGCCCATTGGGCCGGGGGCCTCAGGGTCGGGGCGTAGGTGCGCGCGCACTGGCCGTGCCGGGCCGTGGGCGCATCGGGGCGTTCGAGCCTGGTGGGCCGGGGCCCGTTGGGCTTCTGGCCGGCAAAGCCCGGCCGGCATCGAATTGTTTTTGAATTTCCGGTGTTCCAAAAACGACCGGTAACATTAGCCCCCCAAGTTTACGGCTTACCGGACGTAAGTCGTGAACTTTTAGAAAAGAGAAGGGCGTTGAGGTATTTTTACCTTCGATCATATGTGATCGTCCGCGCGTGCAGGGTTTGCTCCTTCCTCTATATAAATAGGAGGGCTCCCGCTCTCTCTTGTTTATACTGGCGGCCTGCAGGTAATCGGAAAAATTCTTTTGACTTTGAAATTTCCCCCGGGCCGTTGACCTTCTTTTTATTATTATTTTTTTTTTCTGATGGGGAGTGAGCTTGTTCCCCGTGTTGATGATCTCGAGGTTGACCCTACCTGCCCTCTCCCAAATTTTGGGGGGGCGGCCAAGGGTCCCTTTGAGGAGCTCGACGGGATTCCCATCTTCGTCGAGGAAGACTCTGGCGCGGGCGACCAATGGCTCGCGGAGTTGGAGACCGATGCCGCGGCGATCGCCGAGCTGGTGGGGCCCGGGAGCGGCCCACCTACCAGGTGCGGCCCCGAAGGGGAGGACGAGGGGCCCGAGGGTCCGCGTTCGTCAGGGTTGGTGATCAACTTGGTCTCCCGCGAGGCGTCCTTTGACGGCCCCCTGCTCAAGCAGCGGGGTGAAGTGGTGGTGAGTACCGAGCTCCCCCGGGCGTCTAACTTGGACGCCTCGGGTGTCGAGCTTGCGATTGTGCCGTCCGAGTCTTTCTTGGACGAGATCTATTCCGATGATCCCCAGGGGTCGGGCTCGGAGGCTCCTGAGGAGGACTCGGAGGGTCGTCCCGCGAGGGGGAAGGAGAAACACGATGGCGAGGTGTTGGCGACGGCATGGCCGGCCCTCGAGTCCGCGGAGGCTTCGGGTTACACTTACGCCCGATCGCTGGAGAGGACTCGTATGTACGGAGTAGGCGACTCTGTTGCCCCCGTCGGCTTAGACTGCAAGGGAATCTACGCTGCGAGCACGCTCACTTCTCGAGTCTTCGGCACGCTTCGGGAGGCGTATAACATCCCTCCCTTGGTGGGGTTGCTTAGACCTGCCCCCGAGGACAGGCCCTCCCGCCCCAGGGACGGGTATGCGGCCGTGATGATCGGGAGTCTTGTCTACGGGTTGCGTCTCCCGTTCCCCGCGATCGTCCAGCAGATCCTGACCCGGCTCGGGGTCCATGCATGTCAGATGAGCCCGGCGTTCTATCGCCTGTTGGCTACATGCTTCATGGAGTGGCACTGCCAGACGCAGCGTGCCATGACCGTGGATGATTTCCGTAACCTGGTCGCCGTCTTCCCGGCGCCGGGGCAGCCGGGATTCCATATGGCCCGTGCTCGGGGCAACGTGAGGCTGGTCGAAGATTGTGACCCGCCTAGCCGCCGGGCGTGGGTGTGGGTCACCTCGGATGCTTTCGGCGAGGCGCCCCTTCACTTTGGTCGCATGGCCGACTTTCCAGCGGACGAGGGGGCGGCGGAGCTCCCCTTTGTGAGAGAAATATCGGGGATGTCGGAAGCCCGCAAGGCTGGCGAGCGGTTCCGTTCCCCCGAGCTGATGGCGCTCACCGGGTGGTTCCCGCCCTTTGCTCCGGGCACCGAAGAGGCGCTCCGGGCGAGCAGGCCCCCGAGTCCCGAGGCTCAATCAGCCGCTCCTGCTTCCCGAGGTATCTTTATGGTTTTGTAAAACTTGTTGTTTTGAAAGAAACCTGACCTTTGTCGCTTTGTTTTGTGTAGCTGCGAGGAGGCGAGCTAGGAGGCAGGCCCTTGCTTCTCGGGACCCCGAGTCCATGGCGGAGATTCGCTCTAGGGTCGCTGACCGCAAGGCAAACGGCGAGCTCGTTGAGACCGCCGGTCTAGTCGAACCGGAGTCTCAGGCTTCTTTGAAGAGGGCTTCGACATCGGCACCTCTCGACGAGCGTTCCGAACCCAAGAGGGTGAACTCGGCGGTGGAGCTGGAGGCGATAGAGGCCCGAGGGGACTGTTTTCGCCACCTCGAGGGATCCCCAGTATCCTGGTGGAAGGGCGTGGTGTCGAAGGGCGACATCGCCTTCTTCCAGGCGGGTGTTACCGACGCTCAGAGGGTCAGTACTTTTGCTTTTATTGTAAGCGTAGGTTTTTAGTTTTAACCTTTGCTTCTTTGTCGTCGCAGGCGTATGCAATGGCCGTGCGGAGCGACAGGATTTTGCATGACTTCATCAGGCGCTTGGGGGCATCCCAGGAGGAGCTCGCCCGGACGAAGGCTAGGTTGGCTCAGGCCGAGCGAGGTTCGCACTCGGGGGCGGAGACCGAGACGCTTCGAGACCAGCTCCGTGAGGCCAGGGTGGAACTCCAGATCGCACAAGGTCAGCGCGACGGAGCCCAACTGTCAGTGGCCAAGATGGCGGGCGAGCTCTCCGAAGAGCGGCGAGTGTTGTCGGTCGTTTTCGGAAAACCCGAGACGCCAAGAAGGCACGTTGCTCAAAGGGCCGATGGTCAGGCCGGAGGTCCTGAAGAGCGGCAAATCTTCAAGCCCTCGCCCAAACTCCTGACTCCTCGAGTCGAGCTTCGCTCCTCGAGTCGAGCCTTGAGTCAATCTCCTCGAGTCGAGCTTCGCCCCTCGAGTCGAGCCCTTAATTGTTCCTAGAGTCGAGCCTCAAGTCATTCTCGAGTCACTCCTCGAGTCAAGTCGCCAGTCGCCCTCGTCGAGTCGAGCCTTGCTCCTCGAATCGAGTCGCTCTCGTCAAGAGGAAAGCTTCATATTTCACATGGGAAGAATGACATTCGAAGGCCCGCAAGAACCCGGCCAAGACGAGCCGTCCATCGCGCACACAACGCGCAACGCCGGCCGGCCGTGCAGCAGACGGCGAGCCGCGCCAGACAGGCGCGCGCCGCGCGTTGTGCGCCGCGCACGCCGTGCGCCTCCACTTGATGGCATGCGCGATCCTAGTCCCACATGGACGAAAAAGGGACCTTCTAAGGCTCCCAAACACCTATAAATACCCTCTCTCATTGAGGGGAAAGATCATCCCAAAATATCCAATAATTCTCTTCATCTCCTATCGACACGCTCGATTTCTTTGCTTCTCTGGATGCCACATTTGGCCTGAAGCAGATTCTCTTCTCTCTCCCTCGTTCTCAGAGGTTCCGAAGCACTCACGGGGACTTCCCGGACGTCGCTCCCTCTGACCGAACGTTCTCCGGTGCTCAAGCACGCCCCTAGGGTTCTCAACTAGAGTTACCCTTGCGCGTCTAACACGCTAGACGCGTACGCGATCTCCGAAGTTCTGAGACGCAGCCGAGGACTCCTCGCGCCCCGTTTCCTTCGTCGAGCACGCCTCTCCGCCAAGGCTCCACGCCTCATACCGCGTCCTACACGCTTGAACTACATTCTGACCTGATCCCATGCACAGGTACGTAGGCAGCCGACAACCAAGGCACGGTCACTCCTCCTCCTCACCCCCTACCTCTCCCGAGAGGCGGGTTGATCGGAGAGAACCCTAACTCGAGACTATCGAGTTCACACTCTTGGCCCGGGTGCGATCACTTGGTCCGGCCTTGGATCGAACCGCCCGAGGTTTTAAATAGTTGTTCATTTTCGTGCGACAACATTTTGGCGCTAGAAGGAGGAGACTTCCCAACCTATTCAGCCCGAAATCCCTTCTATTCATCTTCTTCTTTTCTTCTGCGAACTCAACCTTCTCGAACTTGAGAAACGATGAGTAGCCAACCACCCGTACGTTCTGAGGGCGTGAACAACCCCGGAAACGTCGCTAAGACCAAGAAATACTTCTTGCGCTCCCGAGCGCATGGTGACGAAGAGTCGCTCCACGAAGAGAGCTCGACCCGCTCACCATCTCCATCTCCTGATAGCAGGGACAACCGCATCATGGAGTTAGAGGAGAGTATCCGCCGACTGAAGGCGAGGAACGCAAGGTACCACAGCCGACTGGCTGCGAAGCAACCTATGCGTGACACCACGACCCCCAACAGGGATCCTGAGAACCTCAACGAGGAAAGCCGCGACCCTGATTACGAGGGTACTGGTGAGTCGGAGGATATCGAGACTTCTCTCACGAAGGACGGGGAACTCCCCGCCGTGTTTGAAGCCGGTCCATCGAATCCCTTACCCCGAACAGGCGATGCGCCGGTAGCTTCTCAAGAGGGGAATTCCCGACGTTCGGCTCTCGACCGACTAGGTCCGAGGGAGAATGTTGCGGAAAGTCAGGGCGTGCGGAGAGCGCACCGCCGCAAGCAAAGCCGGCGCCTCCGTACGGCCAGCCCTGATCTTAGGGACCACCTCACTGCTCAACGCATTGGGCGTGGCAATGATCTGAGAGAGCGACTAAGCTCTAGACCCAATATCCCGCTGGCAGCCCCAACTAACGGGAACCGCCGCGCGGGACAGGGGTCTAACGAAAGGCTGCAGGTGACTCCTCCCGATCAAGGGGTTACTCCAACGACCGGTCTCGATGTGGTCACTATGATCCACAACCTTCGAAATGAGGTACGAGATCTCCGAGAATACGGAATAGGTGGAAGTGCCTACGGAGTCGTTGAGGAGAACTCATCACCTTTCACTACTCAGATACTGGCTGAGGTTTGTACGGGGAATTTCAAGCTCCCGAACCTCACTCCCTATGATGGGAAAGCAGATCCTGCTTACCACATCCAGCACTATGAAACCTGGATGACGATGCAGGGTGTTTCTCCTGGTGCCATGTGCCAAGCTTTTAGTTTGACCCTCGCCGGACCCGGCTTTGAGTGGTTCAAAAACTTAAGACCAGGAAGCATCCACTCGTTCAAAGACCTGAAGGACATGTTCCTGGCACGGTTCGCTACGTCTATGGTCCAAAAGAAGACCAAGATGTACCTGTGGTCAATCAGGCAAGAGAGTGGCGAGTCTCTTAGACGATACCTCGCCCGATTCACAGAAGAGTCAAACAAGGTCGACCGCTTTGACGACAGTGACGCAATTGCCGCTATCATAGAAGGCTTGCGCACGAGTGACTTCCTCAAGTCTGTCGTCGGCCGTGTCCCTTCCACCATGGCCGAGTTAATGACTCGAGCTAAGACCTTCATGGGAGTCGAAGATTACCTCGACGGCCGCAAGAGCACTAATCAAAGCTCTCGCCGTCGAGAAGAACCTATCCGCGAGCAGAACGAACCTCGTAAGAGGCGAAACAAGGGGAACCAGGTTTCTAGCAACCAACCCCATGTACCTCAGAAACCGCGACTTGCGGAAAACTTCAAAGGGTACTCGTCGTTCACGCCGTTGAACACGGCACCGGAAAGGATCTTCGCTCTGGCACGTGACAAGTTCACGCCCCCGGCTCCAATGAAGAAGGATCCCGCAACTCGCGATCGGTCCAGGTATTGTGAGTTCCATCGGGAATATGGTCATTTGACCTCGGAATGCTACAACCTCAAAAGGCAAATCGAGGCTCTGATCCAACGGGGCGAACTGAAGGAGTTCGTGTTGCGCATGATCGGCGCTGCGGGCCCCACCGCGAACAGACAACAGTCTGGTCAAGGAGGAGGAGCAGCCGCTTCTGCCAACCAAACCACGGCTACTGCCAACGCCAACCCGCAACTGCACGTGGTAACCACCATACTGGGAGGTCCACAAGATGGGGATTCGGCCCGACAACGGAAGAAATTCCTTAGGGCCGTGTCTCAGGAAGACGCTGCTATGCACGTCAACTTCACATATGAAGAACCTCCGTCCGTGCCTCACGAGACGATGTATTTCACCAATGAAGAGGCCAAGCGAGTTGTGCATCCGCACAATGACGCGATCGTGCTCAAGGCCCAAGTGGCCAATAACTTGGTGAAAAGGGTTCTCATCGATAACGGCAACGCTGCCGACATAATTTTCAAGTCCACCCTAGAGCGCATGAAGCTCGGGGGGCTGCGCCCGACTCCGACCCAAACGCCATTGTTTGGGTTCACTGGGGAAAAGGTTATGACCGAGGGCATCATCGACCTGCCGGTCACCTTTGGGACCCCTGGAGGAATCGAAGCCGTTCACATGGTCCCATTCCTAGTGGTCGATCAAGAGTCGCCCTACAACTTAATCATCGGGCGACCCACGTTGAACCGGCTAAGGGCAATCACTTCCACGTATCACCTACTGGTGAAGTTCCCCACCGAAGGAGGAATTGGCATTATGGCTGGAGACCAATCCCAAGCCAGAATATGCTACGTGCAAGGAGTTGATGGCAAGTCCGCGGGAAAAGCGGTCAACACAATCTTCCAACTGGAAGACGATTACCCATGCAACCCAAGGGATGCGAGGAAGTTCGGAGAACTTGACCCTCGTGATGAAATCGAAAGACTTAAGGTGGAAACCTCCGATGATCTTGTGCCAATCGTCCTGGACGAATCGAAGCCTGATCAGGTTGTAAAAATCGACACCCGACTTCCACTCGCCATCAAAACTCAGCTTACCGCCTTCCTTAGGGAGTTCAAGGATGTTTTTGCATGGACTCATGCGGACATGCCTGGAATCGATCCCGAGGTAATAGTACACCGACTGAACGACGACCCAAAAGTCGCCGAAAAAGTGCAGGCTAGACGAACGTTCAACCCAGAACGATACCTGGCCATAAATGAAGAGGTCGAGAAACTCCTCACCGCAAACTTCATTCGAGAGGCTAAGTACCCCAAGTGGGTCGCCAACGTGGTAATGGTAAAAAAGCCCAACGGGAAGTGGCGAATTTGTATAGACTACAAAGATCTTAACAAAGCCTGCCCTAAGGACTGCTTTCCACTCCCGCGCATCGAACAACTGGTGGACGCCACGGCCGGCCATGAACTTCTAAGCTTCATGGACGCTTATTCAGGCTACAACCAAATTCGAATGAACGAGCCCGATCAAATTAAGACGACCTTTGTCACTGATTGAGGTCTCTACTGTTACAAGGTCATGCCTTTCGGCCTTAAGAACGCGGGAGCAACGTACCAACGCTTGGTAAATCGGATCTTCGCCGATCAAATCGGCAAGACGATGGAAGTATACGTGGACGACATGCTCGTTAAAAGCCTACTGGCGACCAATCACGTACGCGACCTAAGGGAGATGTTCACAATCCTCCGCCGATATAAAATGAAGCTCAACCCCAATAAATGCGTGTTCGGGGTTGAATCCGGAAAGTTCCTCGGTTATATCGTCAGCCGACGAGGCATAGAGGCGAACCCGGAAAAAATCAAGGCACTCCTTGAAATGAAGTCGCCAAGACGAGTTAAAGAGGTACAAAGCCTGACTGGTCGGATTGCCGCTTTGACACGCTTCGTGTCTAAAGCCACCGACAAGTGTCAACCGTTCTTCAAAGCTCTGAAGAAGACGGACGGCTTTGAGTGGACGGACGAATGCGTAAATGCCTTCCAAGAAATGAAGGCTTACTTTGGGTCCCCACCATTCCTCTCTAAACCGAGAGAGGGCGAGACGCTATACGTGTTTCTCGCCGTCTCCGAAAGAGCTGTAAGTGTTGTCCTTGTCCGCGAAGAAAACAAGGTCCAGTGGCCGATCTACTACGTGAGCAAAGCCTTACTCGACGCGGAAACGCGCTACACCGAAATTGAGAAACTTTCTCTGCCTCTCGTAACGGCAGCTAAGAAGCTACGACCGTACTTCCAAGCTCACCCAATTGCGGTGCGAACTGAGCATCCAATCGGTAAAGCTCTTCAAAAGGGAACATCGACTCGCATGGCGATCTGGTCCCAAGAATTGAGCGAGTACGGGATTGAGTTCCACCCAAGAACGGCTATAAAGGGGCAGGCCTTAGCCGACTTTGTGGCAGAATTCTCCTACGCTCCCGATATGGGAAGAGCGGAAACTGACTTGAACGATAACGAGCTAACTCGGAAAAGAAAGGTAGACCCAACAGGTCCCATCTGGGAGTTATACGTAGACGGAGCATCTAATGCTCGGGGGGCTGGCGCCGGAATAATCCTGATTAACCCCGATGGGGAAAAGCTGCGATATGCCCTTCACTACGGCTTCCAAGCCTCCAACAATGAAGCTGAATACGAAGCGCTCATTGTAGGGATAGAGCTGGCACAGAAGCTCGGATCCCATAACCTCCGAATACACTGCGACTCGCAGTTGATCGTAATCTAGGTTAAAGGAGATTACATCGCGAAGGAGCCCAACATGGTCGCGTACCTGGCTAAGACAAATTCCAAACTCGATGCCTTCTCTTGGTTCGAGATTCACCAAATCCCGAGAGAACAAAATTCGGAGGCTGACGCGCTTGCTCGCCTCGGATCTGGCATCGACGAAGACGGATTGGGGACCGTGCCCATTGAATCTCTCCCACGACCATCCGTCTCCCGAGACGAAGTCGGGGCCATAGAGATGACACCTCAGCCTACTTGGATGGACTCAATTGTCGAGTTTTTGCGAAGAGGGGAACTCCCCGAAGACCGCAAGGAAGCCGATAAACTGAGGGCCTTAGCATCCAAATACACGCTCCGTGAGGGTACACTCTATAAGCGCGGTTACTCGACACCGCTGCTCCGATGCCTCGATAGCGTTGAGTCGACCAAGGTCCTCCGCGAAATCCATGAGGGCATCTGCGGAAACCACGCCGCTGGAACTTCCCTTGCGCTCAAAGCGCTTAAGCAAGGCTATTTCTGGCCTACCATGAAGCGAGATGCTTGCGAATGGGCAAGGCGTTGCGATAAAGGCCAGCGCTTCGTGGAAATTCCGCGACAGCCCCCGACCCCGTTAAGCAGCATCGTTGTCCCACGTCCCTTTGCTAAGTGGGGCGTGAACATCATTGGCAAGCTCCCTAGAGCGCCAAGGCAATACGAGTACGCCATTATCGCCATCGACTACTTCACTAAGTGGGTAGAGGCTGAGCCGCCTGCCAGAATAACTGAAGCAAACACGACAAACTTCATCTGGAAGAACATCATATGCAGGCACGGTATCCCCGCCTCAATTGTGACCGACAACGGGGCACAATTTGACAACGCGCGAGTAAGAGATATCTGCGATCAACTGAAGATCAGCAAGACCTTCTCCTCGCCGCGTCATCCTCAGGCCAACGGCCAAGTCGAGGCAGTCAACAAGACAATCAAAAGCAACCTGAAAAAGAAGCTCGAAGACAAGAAAGGCGCCTGGGCCGAGGAATTGCCATTCGTCCTATGGGCATATAGGACGACCGCGCGAAACGCCACCGGCGAGACGCCATTCTCCCTTGCATATGGGGTCGAGGCCGTGGTTCCAATTGAAACCGAGGTACCCACGTTCCGAGTCGATACATTCGACGAAGCGGACAACGACGAGGCCATGCGCCTCGAGCTGGACCTGATCGATGAGAAGAGAGCGGAAGCATTCAAACGCCTCGCCGCACAGAAGCGCAAGGTCGAAAGATACTACAACTCCAATATCAAAAGGCGAACCTTTGCCGTCGGAAGCCTCGTCCTCAGACGGGTGTTCCAGAACACACAAGTCCAAGGCGCAGGCGTCCTAGGCCCGAACTGGGAAGGCCCTTACAGAGTCCGCAAAGTCATTCACGACGGGACATACTACATCGAGCACACGGACGGAACTCTGATTCGCCACTCGTGGAACGCTGAGCACTTGAGGCAGTACTATCAGTAGCTAGCGTCCCCCGCTTTTTTATCGTTTTTATTTCCCATTTTCAATAAGGCCTGCGAGCCAATGTTTTAGGATTTTAATTTTCTCTCAAGTTTTTCGCAAAAGTAATAAAACTCAAGTTTTCCGTTTCAAATTTTGTTTTATGCAAGTTTTCTGGTTATCAAACAATTAACTTATAACCCAAAAACTTAGGGGGGCTAGCTATGGTAAGGAAACTCTCAAAAGAACACGCTCCACCAAAAAACCACGCTCCACCAAAAAACTTAAAACGCCTACATGGCGCACGTAAGACGCCTACATGGCGCACTTAAGACGCCTACATGGCGCAACTTAAGACGCCTACATGGCGCACGTAAGTCGCGTAAAGGCGCAACCCATAAGACGCCTACATGGCGCACTTAAGACGCCTACATGGCGCACGTGAGTCGCGTAAAGGCGCAGCCCGTAAGACGCCTACATGGCGCAACCTAAGACGCCTACAAGGCGCACGTAAGTCGCGTAAAGGCGCAGCCCGTAAGACGCCTACATGGCGCAACCTAAGACGCCTACATGGCGCACGTAAGTCGCGTAAAGGCGCAGCCCGTAAGACGCCTACATGGCGCAACCTAAGACGCCTACATGGCGCACGTAAGTCGTGTAAAGGCGCAGCCCGTAAGACGCCTACATGGCGCAACCTAAGACGCCTACATGGCGCACGTAAGTCGCGTAAAGGCGCAGCCCGTAAGACGCCTACATGGCGCAACCTAAGATGCCTACATGGCGCACGTAAGTCGCGTAAAGGCGCAGCCCATAAGACGCCTACATGGCGCAACCTAAGACGCCTACATGGCGCACGTAAGTCGTGTAAAGGCGCAGCCCGTAAGACGCCTACATGGCGCAGCCCGTAAGACGCCTACATGGCGCACGTAAGACGCCTACAAGGCGCAACCCAAGATGCCTACATGGCGCGATTTGAGACGTCCACGTGGCACAATCCGGCACACGTAAGACACCCACGTAACATGGCTGACTCGCAGTTGAAGATACCTAAAAACGCAAACCATCCAAGTGACTGGCGTGTTTGAAGAAGTATCCTGCCGAGGTAAAAGGATGGACAAAATCATTGACACAAACAAGTGACCATCCGTGCATGCCATAGAAGATGAATGTGCGAAAACATTCATAAAAATAAATGAATAACTCCACATAAAAGAAAGGGGCAACTGCCTCAAAACCGAGAAAGCATGCGCTAAGACAAGTGCGCTAAAGGGAAATATCCTAGTAAGCAAGCGCTAAGACAAGTGCGCTGAATGGAAAAACCTAAAAAGCACGCGCTAAAACATTTGCGCAGGAAAAATAAAGAAAGAAAACAGTCACTCGGCGGGATCGTCGCCCACAGGGTCGGCCCCGTCGAGAGGTGGGAATAGCGAGTCGAAGAAGTCGAAGGTGACCCCCCGAGAAACATTCTCGGCAGCTGTGGCGTCCCGACACTCCACCGCCGCTGCGTGCCTTGCCTCCTCGACTCCGACATCAAAGTCGTCTTGAAGGTCGGACGCAAGCTGCTCCGCCGCGGCTTTCTCCTCGGTGACCCGAACCACCTCCTCCGCCAAGGAGTCGCGCTTACGCTCCGCACGAACACGGGCAGCCTCACTCGATGTAAGCTGGCCCTGAAGAATGCCAACTTCTTCTGTGCGCGATTCCAACTGACGTCGAAGGTCCCGCGCTTCGCTCCGGAAGACCTCCGTCGACCGAGTCGCCACTTCAAGGGCTTGACGTTCCGTCGTTAGCTCCTCAGCCATCTTCGCCACCGCCGCCTGAGCACGGTCGCACTTGCCGCGGGTAACTCCCAATTCCACGCGAGCCTCCCGAAGCTGCTCGCGGAGACTCGCAAACTCCGCCTTTGAGTGAGAACCTCGCTCGGCGTGGGCCAGCTGAGACTTCGCTTGAGCAAGCTCCTCCTGGGCGCGACTCATCCGACTGATGAGGTCGTGAAGGATCTTCTCGCCCCGGGTCGCTCGAGCAAGCACCTGAGAAGGCAAAAAGACAGTTTAGCAAAAGACAGATTCATCGCAAACGAGGCAAGGGAAACTCACTCTCTGTGCATCGGAAACGCCGTGACGAAAGAACTCTACGTCACTGCTGGCCACAACGCTCTTCCACATCTTCATCGAAGATTGAGCAAGGCCCAGGGAACATTCCTGTTGTCGCTGTTTTTCGGACAACTATTTAGGAGCCAAAGACGGTTAGACCCAAGGCCGGACCAAGTGGTCTCGTCTTGACTCGAGCGTGTCGGACCCGGTATCCCGAGTCGTCCCTTAGCTGTGGATGTCCCTTGAGTTCGTCAGAGTACCTGAAAAGGAGTAGAGAACACGTGAACTACAAAGGGGAAACAGGGGGGGTGCCCCTGTTTACCTCTCCGACGCTCAACATTAGTGTGATTGAGGTGGAGTATAGAGGTTTTAGGGGTGTTTAGAGGCCAAAGCTTGAGAGAAACGAGCGAGGTACGAGTTCGGCAGCGTTTCAGTGCTCAAGAATGGATTACCTGGACCAAGGGGGGGTGCCTTGGTATTTATAGGCAGCCAAGGGGTGGTTTGAAGACCCCTTGGCCGAGTGAGCAAGGTTGGGCCGGCCTTGGAGGAGGGCCGGCCATGGAGAGCCGGCCATGGAGGAAGTCCGGCCTTGGAGTGCCGGCCTTGGAGAGCCGGCCGGCCATGGAGAGCCGGCCATGGAGGAGGGCCGGCCTTGGAGGGCCGGCCATGGAGAGCCGGCCATGGAGGAAGGCCGGCCTTGGAGTGCCGGCCTTGGAGGAAGGCCGGCCTTGGAGTGCCGGCCATGGAGGGCCGGCCATGGAGGAGGGCCGGCCTTGGAGTGCCGGCCTTGGAGAGCCGGCCGGCCATGGAGGAGGGCCGGCCTTGGAGTGCCGGCCATGGAGGAGGGCCGGCCTTGGAGTGCCGGCCTTGGAGAGCCGGCCGGCCATGGAGGAGGGCCGGCCTTGGAGTGCCGGCCATGGAGGAGGGCCGGCCTTGGAGTGCCGGCCATGGAGGGCCGGCCGGCCATGGAGAGCCGGCCATGGAGGAGGGCCGGCCTTGGAGTGCCGGCCATGGAGAGCCGGCCGGCCATGGAGGAGGGCCGACTGACCTTTGGGCCGGCGACAGGCCGGTCAAGCATATGGCCGGCCACTGGCCGGCTGAGCATACGGCCGGCCATTGGTTTGGGCCGGCCAAAGGCCGAGGCAAGGGTTCGCCCTTCGAGGCCTCGCATCGGTCGCGTGGGTCGAAGTGACGCCTTAGTCCCCGTCGGTCCGAGACGGACCGACAACATTAGCCCCCCGAGTTTCTGGTCGAGCGTAGATCGAGTGGAAACTCAAAATCCACGCTTTCATATGGATTGGGTTTGCGTCATGAGGAATGGCCTTCGCGCGTCGCGGGGGACGACTTTTTGTTTCGGGTTGATCGTGCGTGGCTCATTTTCTCGATCTACCAATGAGGGCATGATCGATTAGCACGGATTTATTGTGTTGTGCGCGTCTTACTTTCTCGACTTGCCACCGAAGGCATAATCGATTTGCACGTCTGTTTTGTATTATGCGCGTCTTGTTTTCTCGATTTGCCAACGAAGGCATAATCGATTTGCGCATCTTTTTGGTGTTGTGCGCGTCTTATGTTCTCGATTTGCCAACGAAGGCATAATCGATTTGCGCGTCTTTTTTGTATTGTGCGCGTCTTATGTTCTCGATTTGCCAACGAAGGCATAATCGATTTGCACGTCTTTGTCGTGTTGTGCGCGTCTTATGTTCTCGATTTGCCAACGAAGGCGTAATCGATTTGCGCGTCTTTGTCGTGTTGTGCGCGTCTTATGTTCTCGATTTGCCAACGAAGGCATAATCGATTTGCGCGTCTTTGTCGTGTTGTGCGCGTCTTATGTTCTCGATTTGCCAACGAAGGCATAATCGATTTGCGCGTCTTTGTTGTTTTGTGCGCGTCTTATGTTCTCGATTTGCCAACGAAGGCATAATCGATTTGCGCGTCTTTGTTGTTTTGTGCGCGTCTTATGTTCTCGATTTGCCAACGAAGGCATAATCGATTTACGCGTCTTTGTTGTTTTGTGCGCGTCTTATGTTTTTGATTTGCCAACGAAGGCATAATCGATTTGCGCGTCTTTGTTGTTTTGTGCGCGTCTTATGTTCTCGATTTGCCAACGAAGGCATAATCGATTTGCGCGTCTTTGTTGTTTTGTTTTTTTTTTTTTTTTGTTGAGCGAGCGAACTCTAGTTTCGTCGAGCATTGTTCTTCGTTGAGCATTGTTTCCCATTAGCCCCCCGAGTTTCTCGTGTACTCGTAGAGGAGACTAGAAATTATAATGCAGCAAGATAAAGACTTCGAGGTGAAATGTGATACAATTATCATGCATAAATAGTCAAAAATTACATCCCTGGGCCATTGGCCTTATTGAAATTCGAGATTGTCTTAAAACCGGAAATAAAATGACATAATGAGAAAAGGGGACGGGCTTAGCCCACGACATGCAGCTGTGAGCTCTCCGGTTCTTCAATCGCCGCCTGGTCCATGACAGTCACCGTCGCCGGACCCTTCCTTCCCTGTCGTGGACGGCCTTCGTGCACCGTGGCCGCCCCGACCGTTCTCAGGACATACTCTTTTAATTTCCCGTCCTGAATCAGGGTCTCGATCTGACGCCTAAGATGATAGCACTCGGACGTCAGATGCCCGTGATCCTGGTGGTACTCGCAGAACTTGTTCCGATCCCTCTTCGCGGGATCCTTCGCTAGAGGAGCCGGACTTCCTAGCTTGTCGCGGTGTAGAGCTAGGATCCGCTCTTGCGGAGTGTTCAGAGGGGTGTATGTTGATGACGCTCGGAAGCTATCAACGTCCGACGATCTTGGACCGGAGAGGGGGCGACCGTTAGGGGCCCGGCCTCCCTTGCTCCTCTTGCTTTGAGGGTCGGGGCGATCTTCGTCCCGTTCTTCGCGGTGGCGACTACCTTGTCCTCCTGACTTTCGGCCATCGCAGCCATCGAGATAGTCCTCGATTCCCATATGTGTGCGGGCTCTCGCCATCAGCTCCGCCATGTCTCGCGGGACTTGCCCGACAATGGACTTGAGGAAGTCGCTCGTGCGAACTCCCTCGGTGATCGCCGTGATGGCGTCCTTGTCGTCGAAGCCCTCGACTTTGTGAGACTCCTCGGTGAAGCGAGCGAGGTATTGTCTCAATGTCTCATCTCTCCCCTGTCGAATGGAGAGGAGGTGGGTCTTAGATTTCTTTTGTGCCACAAGCGTGGCAAAGCGAGCGAGGAAAGCCTCTCGCAAGGCCCGGAAGGACGGGATGCTTCCAGGCCTCAAACTTTGGAACCACTCAAAGCCCGACCCTGTGAGGGTCAGGCTGAACGCTTGGCAGAGGGTGGCGTCTGTCTGCCCTTGCATCGTCATCCACGTCTCATAGTGTTGGACGTGGAAGTGGGGGTCCGTACGTCCATCATAGGGGGGGATGGACGGTAACTTAAAGTTTCCCACGCATGGCTGCGCGAGGACCTGTGCGGCGAAGGGAGAGTATGACTCCTCGATCCCTCCGTACGGCCTTTGCCTCCCAGACTCCCTCATCTCGATGATTTGATTCTGGAGGCTCTGAATCATCGTGACCACGTCAAGCCCGTTAGCAGGGCCGACCGTCGGGGCCACGGGAGTCACCGGTTGGCGTTCGTTGGATTCTTGGTCCATGACATTAGCTTGAGGTCGGCCAAGAGTTGCGGCGGGGAGCGCGTCCCTTCGAGAATTTAGCCTTTGGCGGAGATCCTCCCCTCGGGAGTTTCTCTGCGCCGTCAAGCGCTCTCTAAGGTCCACGCTTGGCGCACGACGAGGCGAGGTCGCCCTTGGTCGGGTCGTCCGGCGAGCGCTTCGGCTATCGGCTCCATCGTCGACCAGAGTCGCTCTCTCCTCGGCGAGGGGCCGTGTCCGGCCACCTCTTGAAACCGAAGGGGCGAGTCCCCGGGACTGTGACCGTGCCTGTTGTCGCGCCGGGTACAAAGGATCGGCCAACGCACCGTTGGCCCTCTCGGGTCGCGCTTGAGCGAGGCTAGGGGTGGCCTCGTCGGTCCTCGACTCCTCCACGTATTCGGGGTCGGAGTAATCTTGAGCAGATCGATCCTCGACGTCGTAGCCGAGGAGACCGGCGATGAGGGAGCTGTCAACGCCGGGACGGTCAAGGAGCTCCGCGAGCCGCCGGGCCGTGTCCTCTCGGAGCTCGGCCTCGGGGTCGTTCACCGGGTCTTGGGGCTGGCTCTCGCTATCGCAAGGTTGCCCTTCAAGACGGTGCACGAGGAGTCGGAGACCGTACCTCGAGCTCGTCGCTCGGGTACCCGCGGAGGTAGTGGGTAGGTGACTCATCTCTCGAGAGTCGTGAGAACAAAGGAAAAAAACTGGTAGAGGGAATGCGTCGTCAAGGTCGAGAGATCCCCTCCTTCTAGCGCCAAAATGTTGTCGCTGTTTTTCGGACAACTATTTAGGAGCCAAAGACGGTTAGACCCAAGGCCGGACCAAGTGGTCTCGTCTTGACTCGAGCGTGTCGGACCCGGTATCCCGAGTCGTCCCTTAGCTGTGGATGTCCCTTGAGTTCGTCAGAGTACCTAAAAAGGAGTAGAGAACACGTGAACTACAAAGGGGAAACAGGGGGGGTGCCCCTGTTTACCTCTCCGACGCTCAACATTAGTGTGATTGAGGTGGAGTATAGAGGTTTTAGGGGTGTTTAGAGGCCAAAGCTTGAGAGAAACGAGCGAGGTACGAGTTCGGCAGCGTTTCAGTGCTCAAGAATGGATTACCTGGACCAAGGGGGGGTGCCTTGGTATTTATAGGCAGCCAAGGGGTGGTTTGAAGACCCCTTGGCCGAGTGAGCAAGGTTGGGCCGGCCTTGGAGGAGGGCCGGCCATGGAGGAAGTCCGGCCTTGGAGTGCCGGCCTTGGAGAGCCGGCCGGCCATGGAGAGCCGGCCATGGAGGAGGGCCGGCCTTGGAGGGCCGGCCATGGAGAGCCGGCCATGGAGGAAGGCCGGCCTTGGAGTGCCGGCCTTGGAGGAAGGCCGGCCTTGGAGTGCCGGCCATGGAGGGCCGGCCATGGAGGAGGGCCGGCCTTGGAGTGCCGGCCTTGGAGAGCCGGCCGGCCATGGAGGAGGGCCGGCCTTGGAGTGCCGGCCATGGAGGAGGGCCGGCCTTGGAGTGCCGGCCTTGGAGAGCCGGCCGGCCATGGAGGAGGGCCGGCCTTGGAGTGCCGGCCATGGAGGAGGGCCGGCCTTGGAGTGCCGGCCATGGAGGGCCGGCCGGCCATGGAGAGCCGGCCATGGAGGAGGGCCGGCCTTGGAGTGCCGGCCATGGAGAGCCGGCCGGCCATGGAGGAGGGCCGACTGACCTTTGGGCCGGCGACAGGCCGGTCAAGCATATGGCCGGCCACTGGCCGGCTGAGCATATGGCCGGCCATTGGTTTGGGCCGGCCAAAGGCCGAGGCAAGGGTTCGCCCTTCGAGGCCTCGCATCGGTCGCGTGGGTCGAAGTGACGCCTTAGTCCCCGTCGGTCCGAGACGGACCGACAACAATTCCCCCCTAACCTCCGCGGCCTCCACGTCGACCATCGAATTCACGCGCTTAGAGTCCGAAGACGTGTTTGGCAAAGCCGAGGAGGAAGGTCGCTTCAAAGAAGCGCGTGGACCGTTCTCCGCCCGATGATCGGTATCGAGTTTCTCCCGTCCATCCCGCGCAGCAATCTGACGACGAACCGCCGCCAACGACTTCGGGTCTCGGGAAGCCTTCGCTAGACGAGCCCGAGCCCTCGCCCTAGCCGAAGAGACTGCAAAAGCGACAAAGTCAAAACCCTAAGCTAAAAACAAAAGCAAGAAGTACGAAACGTCAACATACCTTGAGGATCGCCGCTCAAGAGAGATGATGCGGCACTCGGGGCACCCTTGGTCCACTGAGGAAATGGCGGGAACCACCCAGTGGAAGCCATCAGCTCAGGAGAACGAAATCGTTCGACGGCTTTCCGAGCCTCCGACATTCCCCGGATCTCCTTCACAAAGTCGAGGTCATCGGCCCCCTCGTTAGCGGGAAACTCGGACAAGGGGCCGAACCGGAGCGGCGCGTCACCAAAAGCCTCCGCCGAGACCCACACCCATGGTCGTCGATTGTACTTCTCTAAATCAATGATCAGCTTAGTATTCCGGCGATCGCGGGCCACAAAGAAACTGGGTTGCCCGGGCGCAGGGAAAACCGCGATGAGATTGCGAAAATCACTCACGGTCATTACCCGCTCAGTCTGGCAATGCCACTCCATATGGCACATCGCCACTATGCGGTAGAACGCCGGGCTCATCTGACATGCGTGCACCCCCAGACGGGCGAGAAGCTGCTGGACGATGGGTTGAAACGGCAGCCGCAGCCCGCAGTTAAGACTCGCAACTGAAACTGCGGCAAAACCACGACGAGGCCGGAAAGGACGGTCATCCTTTAAGGGACGGAGAAGCGCCACGGACGACGGAATGGCAAAAGCCTCCCGGAGACCGACGAATGTCCGGTAGGTGAGCGTGCTCGAAGCATCGACCCCCGAACAATCGAAGTCCTCGGGAGCGGCAAGGCCCTCCTCGGGATACCACTCCGTCCTAGCAAGCGACCTCGCCGATACCAACGCCTCCGCGTCGGGGATCCCGGGCTGAGGACCCCCTGACCCCGCGGAAGGGCTCCTGCCCTCCGGCACAACCACGGCAGCCGCCGTCGGTACCTCGGGACGCTCCGATGCGAGGCCTTCGGCCCCCGGACATGTCTCTGACTCACCTCCGGGATCTTCAGACTCGGGACCAAAGTCGTCCACGCAGTCTATCTCGTCGAGAACCGATTCTAAAGGGGTCACCGCATCCGCTCCCGCGGCATCTCCCGGCACGCCTTGAGAGTCCAAGTCGGACTGCGGCACGTCGAGGCAGGCTCTGTCACGAACCCCCTCGCCAACTAAGTTGATCACGAGGCGAGGGGCAGGTCCCCCAAACACAGGTTGATCAGACTCCCCACCGGTGTTGCGCCTAGCTGGCGCGCACTCTTCTTGAGGCTGAGCGGCAGGCGCGGTCGCGCCCGGCTCGCCTTCCTCGAGCCACTGCTCTACTCCGCTTGGATTCTCTTCCACGTGCAAAGGAATCTCCTCTAATCCCGCGAAGAGATCGTCCTCTACATGTTCAGAACCCTGAAACAAGAGAGAGAAATCAATCTCGGGACTCTCAGTTGAGAAAAGGGGAGGAACACCCATAATGCAAACGTAAAAAGAAACAAGCGTAGAGAAAGAGAGAAAAAAAAAATAATAAAGTGAGGAGAGAAGATAAGGGGGGGTCTATTTATAGACTTCTAGGGGGGTAGGAGTCGAAATCCTACTCCCACAAGGGTCAAATTCGGAGTAGAAACTCCAAAAAGTCGGAGTTCTCCCGCGCGAAGCGAACCAGCCCCGCGCACGGGGCGCGCCGCGCGCCAAGCCCGCGCGTCGCGCGGGTCATGCAGCACAGACCGCGCGCCGCGCCGTCCAGGGCGCGCGCCGCGCGGCCCCCTGAAAAAAAAAAGAAGAAGAAGAAAAAAGAAGAGGAAAAAATTTTCCTCGGGGCCACAAGGCACGGGAAACATTTTCCTCAAACACCCAACTAGAAGAACAAAAAGTTCATCGCTGGGACGCCTCCCGAACGACAAACTTGGGGGGCTAATGTTGTCGGTCGTTTTCGGAAAACCCGAGACGCCAAGAAGGCACGTCGCTCAAAGGGCCGATGGTCAGGCCGGAGGTCCTGAAGAGCGGCAAATCTTCAAGCCCTCGCCCAAACTCCTGACTCCACGAGTCGAGCTTCGCTCCTCGAGTCGAGCCTTGAGTCAATCTCCTCGAGTCGAGCTTCGCCCCTCGAGTCGAGCCCTTAATTGTTCCTCGAGTCGAGCCTCAAGTCATTCTCGAGTCACTCCTCGAGTCAAGTCGCCAGTCGCCCTCGTCGAGTCGAGCCTTGCTCCTCGAATCGAGTCGCTCTCGTCAAGAGGAAAGCTTCATATTTCACATGGGAAGAATGACATTCGAAGACCCGTAAGAACCCGGCCAAGACGAGCCGTCCATCGCGCACACAACGCGCAACGCCGGCCGGCCGTGCAGCAGACGGCGCGCCGCGCCAGACAGGCGCGCGCCGCGCGCTCCATGCGCCGCGCGACCTGCGCCGCGCCCGGTGACCCTCGCGCCGCGCCCGGTGACACGCGCGCCGCGCCCCTTGCGCTGCGCTCCGCGCGTTGTGCGCCCCTTGCGCCGCGCGCCGCGCGTTGTGCGCCGCTCTTTGTGCGTTGCGCGCGCCGTGCGCCTCCACTTGATGGCATGCGCGATCCTAGTCCCACATGGACGAAAAAGTGACCTTCTAAGGCTCCCAAACACCTATAAATACCCTCTCTCGTTGAGGGGAAAGATCATCCCAAAATATCCAATAATTCTCTTCATCTTCTATCGACACGCTCGATTTCTTTGCTTCTCTGGATGCCACATTTGGCCTGAAGCAGATTCTCTTCTCTCTCCCTCGTTCTCAGAGGTTCCGAAGCACTCACGGGGACTTTCCGGACGTCGCTCCCTCTGACCGAACGTTCTCCGGTGCTCAAGCACGCCCCTAGGGTTCTCAACTAGAGTTACCCTTGCGCGTCTAACACGCTAGACGCGTACGCGATCTCCGAAGTTCTGAGACGCTGCCGAGGACTCCTCGCGCCCCGTTTCCTTCGTCGAGCACGCCTCTCCGCCAAGGCTCCGCGCCTCATACCGCGTCCTACACGCTTGAACTACGTTCTGACCTGATCCCACGCACGGGTACGTAGGCAGTCGACAACCAAGGCACGGTCACTCCTCCTCCTCACCCCCTACCTCTCCCGAGAGGTGGGTTGATCGGAGAGAACCCTAACTCGAGACTATCGAGTTCACACTCTTGGTCCGGGTGCGATCGCTTGGTCCGGCCTTGGATCGAACCGCCCGAGGTTTTAAATAGTTGTTCATTTTCGTGCGACAACAGCGAGCTTGCGAGGTGGCGACCCGATCAGCGGAGATTTTTCGCACTGAGGTTACCGACCTTCGGAGGCAACTGGACTCTCGATCCGACGCCTTGGAGACGTCGCACCGCCAGCTTACTTCGAGCGAGGCGGCGCGAGTTAGGGCAGAGCGCGAGCGCGACTCTCTGGCGGAGGAAAACGCTCGACTCTCGTCCCGGATTGCTGAAGCCGAGCGGAGAGCGTCCGACTTGCAGGATGACTACGACATAGGGACCGAGGAAGCCAGTCGTGTCAGAGCAGTGGAATGTCGAGACGCGACCGCGGCCGAGAATGAGGCTCGGGGGGTCACTTTCGACTTCTTCGACACCTTGTTCCCTTTGTTGGACGAGGGTGCCCCTTGAGCCAAGTGGCTTTATTTTACAGCGCGCATTTTTAGCGCTTTGCTTTTTCTTCCTATTTCTAGGATTTTACTTATTTTTCACGCATTTTTTGTTCAGCACGTGTTTATCAGAGCCTTGGCTCTTTTTATTTATGAGACACTTTTGTTGCTTTCATGTTGAATGCATATCTCATTTTTTCGAGCGCTTTTTTACTCGTATGTGCCTTTTGGTGGGCTTGTTGTGGCCCAGTGACTTCGCTTCGCGCCTTTCGGCGATCGAAGAGGTCGTGCCGAGTAGTCCCCGGGGGCTTTGCATCCGTGCCATTCGCGACTGGACGTGTAAGTCGCGCCGGGTTGGGCCGGCGTCTTTTGGAGCCCGTGCTTTTAAGCGACCGAGCTCGCCGGGTTAGGCCGGCGTTTTTGAGCTCGCGTTATTCGAGCGACCGAGCTCGCCGGGTTAGGCCGGCGTTTTCGAGCTTGCGCTGCTTGAGCGACCGAGCTCGCCGGGTTAGGCCGGAGTTTTCGAGCTTGCGCTGCTTGAGCGACCGAGCTTGCCGGTTTAAGCCGGCGTCTTTGGGTTCGTGCCCTGAAGCAAGCGAACGCGCTTTGCGTCGGGTTTAGGCCGATGTCTTTTTAGTGTTCACGCCCTGGAGCGTCGGAACATAGGTGCGCCGGGTTAGGCCGGCATCTTTTTAGGTGTTCGCGCCCTTTGAGCGTCGGAACATAGGTGCGCCGGGTTAGGCCGGCGTCTTTTTAAGCGTTCGCGCCCTTGAGCGTCGGAACATAGGTGCGCCGGGTTAGGCCGGCGTCTTTTTTGGGCCCGCTCACCCTGGAGTGAGCGAACGCGGGTGCGTCGGGTTAGGCCGACGTCTTTTTGGGCTCGCTCACCCTAGAGTGAGCGAACGCGGGTGCGTCGGGTTAGGCCGACGTCTTTTTGGGCTCGCTCACCCTAGAGTGAGCGAACGCGGTTGCGCCGGGTTAGGCCGACGTCTTTTACTCAAACCACGTGCGCCGGGTTAGGCCGACGTCTTTTGGTGTTCGTGCCCTAAGGCTAGCGAATCTTAGTTTGGCTCAAATTTGGCCTTTTTGGGTTTGAGGCAGCGCCTTTACACGACTTACATGCGTCTCGGAAGACGTCTTTCACCTGCGCCTTTACGCGTCTTACGGCACGCCGGGAAGGCCGACATTTTACTCGAACCCATATGCACGAAGGGCCGTCGGGGTCCGGGCTTCCTAAGTTTGTGCCCCCGTGGGGGACCTAGGCCTTGTGCGTCGGGTTAGGCCGACGTCTTTTTGGCCTCCTCACCCTGGGGTGAGCGAACGTGGTTGCGCCGGGTTAGGCCGGCGTCTTTTTTTTGCGAAGAGTCGGCACGAGGAGTATCAATCGACTCGTAGACTCGGAGCTTGACACGAAGGGCGAGCTCGATTCGAGGAGAGAGCTAGACTGAAGAGGCGAGCTCGATTTGAGGAGCGAGCTCGACTTCTGGAGATGCGTAGGTTTGGCGCGAGCGCCAGCCGACCTTGCGGACTCGGAGCCCGTCCCGAGGAGCGAGCTCGAATCGAGGGGCGGTTCGGACTTAAAGAGCGAGCTCGACTTGAGGGGTGAACTTGAGCTCGACTCAAGGAGCGAACTCGACTTGAGGAGCAAACTTGAGCTCGACTCAAGGAGCGAACTCGACTTGAGGAGCGAACTTGAGCTCGAGGAGCGAGCTCGACTGGAGGAGCGAGCTCGACTCGAAGAGCGAACTTGAGCTCGACTCAAGGAGCGAACTCGACTTGAGGAGCGAACTGCGATCGAGGAGCGACCTCGACTAGAGGAGCGAGCTCGACTCGAAGAGCGAACTTGAGCTCGACTCAAGGAGCGAACTCGACTTGAGGAGCGAACTGCGCTCGAGGAGCGAGCTCGAATGGAGGAGCGAGCTCGACTCGAAGAGCGAACTTGAGCTCGACTCAAGGAGCGAACACCACTTGAGGAGCGAACTGGGCTCGAGGAGCGAGCTCGACTAGAGGAGCGAGCTCGACTCGAAGAGCGAACTTGAGCTCGACTCAAGGAGCAAAATCGACTTGAGGAGCGATCTTGAGCTCGAGGAGCGAGCTCGTCTGGAGGAGCGAGCTCGACTTCGAAGAGCGAATCTTGAGCTCGACCCAAGGAGCGAACTCGACTTGAGGAGCGATCTTGAGCTCGAGGAGCGAGCTCGTCTGGAGGAGCGAGCTCGACTTCGAAGAGCAAACTTGAGCTCGACCCAAGGAGCGAACTCGACTTGAGGAGCGAACTTGAGCTCGAGGAGCGAGATCGTCTGGAGGAGCCAGCTCGACTTCGAAGAGCGAACTTGAGCTCGACTCAAGGAGCGAACTCGACTTGAGGAGCGAACTTGAGCTCGAGTAAAGGAGCGAACTCGTCTTGAGGAGCGAACTGGGCTCGAGGAGCGAGCTCGACTGGAGGAGCGAGCTCGACTCGAAGAGCGAACTTGAGCTCGACTCAAGGAGCGAACTCGACTTGAGGAGCGATCTTGAGCTCGAGGAGCGACCTCGTCTGGAGGAGCGAGCTCGACTTCGAAGAGCGAACCTGAGCTCGACCCAAGGAGCGAACTCGACTTGAGGAGCGATCTTGAGCTTGAGGAGCGAGCTCGACTTCGAAGAGCAAACTTGAGCTCGACCCAAGGAGCGAACTCAACTTGAGGAGCGAACTTGAGCTCGAGGAGCGTCTGGAGGAGCGAGCTCGACTTCGAAGAGCGAACTTGAGCTCGACTCAAGGAGCGAACTCGACTTGAGGAGCGAACTTGAGCTCGACTAAAGGAGCGAACTCGTCTTGAGGAGCGAACTCGGGTCGAGGAGCGAGCTCGACTGGAGGAGCGAGCTCGACTCGAAGAGCGAACTTGAGCTCGACTCAAGGAGCGAACTCGACTTGAGGAGCGAACTTGAGTTCGAGGAGTGAGCTCGAGTGGAGGAGCGAGCTCGACTCGAAGAGCGAACTTGAGCTCGACTCAAGTAGCGAACTCGACTTGAGGAGCGAACTACGATCGAGGAGCGAGCTCGACTGGAGGAGCGAGCTCGACTCGAAGAGCGAACTTGAGCTCGACTCAAGGAGCGAACTCGACTTGAGGAGCGAACTACGCTCGAGGAGTGAGCTCGAATGGAGGAGCGAGCTCGACTCGAAGAGCGAACTTGAGCTCGACTCAAGGAGCGAACACGACTTGAGGAGCGAACTGGGCTCGAGGAGCGAGCTCGACTAGAGGAGCGAGCTCGACTCGAAGAGCGAACTTGAGCTCGACTCAAGGAGCAAAATCGACTTGAGGAGCGATCTTGAGCTCGAGGAGCGAGCTCGTCTGGAGGAGCGAGCTCGACTTCGAAGAGCGAATCTTGAGCTCGACCCAAGGAGCGAACTCGACTTGAGGAGCGATCTTGAGCTCGAGGAGCGAGCTCGACTCGATGCCGGCCTCGTTGAGCTTGCTCTGGTGAGCGACCGAGCTCTCCGAGTTAGGTCGACCTAAGCCTCATCACGGAAGTGGGGAGCTTAAGGTTTTTATACCTTTTTTTTTTTTTTTGGCCGTGAATTTTTGTACGTCGCAGGACCCCTTAGCCCCCCAAGTTTTTAGTTTACAGGCCGTGCCATGACGACTAAAAACTTTTCTCTTATTTTTTTTTTAAAGTGGGTAAAAGAGACCGCAAATTTTATTTTTTTTATTGATTTCTTGCTAACAGGTAACATCCTTGAACAGTGGCACATAGGCCTTTATTGAATAACGGAAAACAGAGCAATAATGGGGGGGGACTTGTGTTGTCAATGGTGCCCACAAGAAGAGTTGTAGTGTGTATTTATGTACATTTGATGTCATATAGTCTTACGAAGACTCTTGCTTGTAATTTCTTATTCATTAATAAAAAGTTGAAACGTTCATTCAATCTTCCTTATCTGAAGCTTTATGATAAAACATTAGTCTTTAGTCCATAAACAAACTAAACAACTTACGAAGAGACAAATGTAGATTTGCATGAACAAACTCTTCGTAGTTTGCTTAAAACGATATATTCGCAATCTAAGGGTCAAAGGACTATTGACCTCAGTATGATTGTTAGAAGAATCTATGATGTCTGTGTTGGAATCGATCTAGGGTTTAAGAAAAAGTTTAACGCTTCGTTAA
The DNA here is from genome assembly GCF_054948205.1 of Urtica dioica subsp. dioica. Taxonomy (NCBI): domain Eukaryota; kingdom Viridiplantae; phylum Streptophyta; class Magnoliopsida; order Rosales; family Urticaceae; genus Urtica; species Urtica dioica. Next base: position 12,358,902 of record NC_142762.1, read on the forward strand.
GCGGCGGAATTTTAAAAATTTTCTTTTTAAGTAAAACTAGTTTTTACTAACCTAGACAAGAGCATATGCATGTAAATAAAAACTAATATGAGCTATAAAAGTTACTAACCTTTTTGATGCTTGAACGTTGATGAGCCTTTGGAAGGTTGGCAACGTTCGTCTCCCCTCGCAGCACGTCTCTCTTTTCTTTCCTCGGGAACTCGAGCAACCACGATAGTTTCTATCACTAAATCACTCGAAAAGAAGGAATTAGTGAGTGGGCACTCTTAAACACTACGACTTGAGAACGAGTCTCGAAGTCGCAGAGCTAAAGACTAGGTCGAGTGAGGACCTAGGTGCCAAGACAAGAGAAAACCGAAAATAAACTAGAGAGAGAGAGAAGAGGACTTCGGCCAAGTTCTAGAGAGAGAGTCTCTCAAATCTCTTAAACTTGGATGAATGAATTGTGAGGAATGGGGCTCCTATTTATAGGAGAGGTTTTACCTTCAATAAGGTAGTTTCCTCTTCTATAGAATATCACATATTCATGAGCAAAAATCCTTTATTTCCCATTCTATCTTGGGCGCCCAAGGCTGCCTCCTAGAGGCTTGGATTTGTTTCCTTTTTTGTTCCTTGGCTTGCCCTTTTCTCACTTGGCCGAAATTCCACATGCATGTGTGGGAAATTTGTTTCCTCTTTTTCTTTTGGCAAGTATCTAAATACATTTATGCACAAAATAAACTCTCCTATTTCTCTATAGGGTAGGCGCCCATAATCTTCTAGAAAAGGCTTCTAGAATTTTCTTCACTTGTTCATGACAACATAAGAAAAGGCCCATTTAGAATTTTCAATAAAATTCTTATGAAATGAAATTAATTCACAAGGCCCAATAATCAAGTTATGGCCGAGTGACATTAAGTCATCAAATGAACTTGTCAAAAAATTTATTGACATTCATTTCATCAAATGTCTCAAAAGACAAAATTACCCTTTTGACAATTTTCGTTCTTGTTTTGACTTAGCTTCCAGTTTAACTATTCCTATCGATGTGATTCGTGACAGTGACCTCATGGACCCAAATGAACAAAGCTTTAGCTAAACACTTGGACTCAAAAGTTCACAAACCTTTTCCAAGTTTAGCTTAATGCCAACTGACTCCACTAAAGAGCTGACACTGAAAATCTCTCGGTTCAAATGAATTTATTTTCTACTCAAGAATTCGACCTAATTATGATGAGCGGATCCACTGAATATTATCTATGTTTACCCTTCATGAATGTCATCAGCTAGTCGGGATTTACTAAATTACCATTTTACCCTTCTAGCTGTTATTTCCTCAACTCCTTTGTCGCTTGTGAATAAGTTAGAAACAATGTATTGACGAGGAGCTAACAAGTCACATTGTTTCATCCAAAAGAGTCAGGACTCAATTTGGACACTGGCCAGTTCATTTATTCACACTCCAAGGAACAAAGCATGAGGTGACATACATTGCATTTCAGCAATCTTGTACATGAATTCCATATCTATGAGAACTTCACAAAGTTACTCATGACAGACTCACAACTTAGTACTTCACCAATAGGCCTTGTTCGGAATCACATAGTGAGTCCGAACTTTGACTTTCTCAAATGAGAATACTAAGGTGTGAAATGGCATGTCTCATTTCAGGATTAAGGTAAGCATGATGCAATTCATACATAGTGACTTCGAGACATAAGAGGTTAAATGGTTTGTTCTTATATTGTCTCTAGAAGTGCACTGGTCAATTCAGTATCTTCGGAAGATACCTAGAAGAACTATAGAGTCCCAAACTCTCAATGCCTCATAACCAGACATCATAGATTCTTCTAACAATCATACTGAGGTCAATAGTCCTTTGACCCTAAGATTGCGAATATATCGTTTTAAGCAAACTACGAAGAGTTTGTTCATGCAAATCTACATTTGTCTCTTCGCAAGTTGTTAAGTTTGTTTATGGACTAAAAGACTAAGGTTTTATCATAAAGCTTCAGACAAGGAAGATTGAATGAACGTTTCAACTTTATTAATGAATGAATAGGCAATTACAAGCAAGGGTCTTCGTAAGACTATATGACATCAAATGTACATAAATAGACACTACTACTCTTCTTGTGGGCACCATTGACAACAAACTCCCACTTGACTCAAAGAAGATGTGAGTAGTCCTACATGCCTAATCCCTCTCGAAGTTGGTCGAAGACCATGTTCGCTAGGGCCTTGGTGAATGGATCTTCCAGAGATCTACTTCACCTCCACGTCTCCGCGTTGCGCGATCTCTCGAATCAAATGGTATTTCCTCTCAATATGTTTAGAGTGCTTATGGCTTCTAGGTTCCTTTGAGGTAGCGACAGCCCCACTATTATCATAATAAAGGGTCATGGGCTCGTCGACGTTTGGAACAACTTCCAAATACTTAAGGAACTTTCTAAGCCATACAGCCTCTTTGGATGCTTCACAAGCAGCCACATATTCTGCTTCCATTGTGGAGTCAGCAATGCAAGATTGCTTAATACTTCTCCACACAACAGCTCCACCATTAAGGATGAACACAGATCCCGAAGTGGATTTCCTGGAATCCTTATCCGCTTGAAAATCGGAGTCGGTATATCCCGTCATAGTCAGGTCAGTACCTGAGTATGTAAGCATCAAGTTCCTAGTTCTTCGAAAATACTTAAGAACATGCTTAACAGCAATCCAGTGCTCGGGTCCAGGGTTGGATTGGAAACGACTAACTACTCCAACGGCGAAACATATATCAGGTCGGGTGCAAAGCATAGCATACATGAGGCTTCCTACGGCAGAGGCGTAAGGAATTTTCCTCATGTCTTCAATCTCTTGTGCAGTCTTGGGAGACTGGTCCTTAGAGAGTGAAACTCCATGCCTAAAGGGTGTTTGACCCCTCTTGCAGTCTTGCATCGAGAAGCGATCCATCACCTTATCAATATAAGATGCTTGAGAGAGCGACAGGGTCCGGTTTTTCCTATCTCGAAAGATTTGGATTCCCAGAATGTACGTTGCTTCTCCTAGATCCTTCATATCGAATTGCTTTGCCAGCCAGACCTTAACCTCAGATAACTTACCCACGTCATTACCAATGAGTAGTATATCATCGACATATAGTACCAGAAACACAACTTTGCCTTCGTGTATTAACTTGTAAACACAAGGCTCATCTATTGACTGTTCAAAGCCGAAGCTCTTTACAGTTTCATCGAATCTAATATTCCATGACCTAGATGCTTGCTTTAGTCCATAAATGGATTTAAGCAACTCACAAACCTTGGTCTCTTGACCTTTATCCACGAAACCGTCTGGTTGAGCCATGTAAATGCGCTCGTCAAGATTGCCATTCAGAAAGGCTGTCTTGACATCCATTTGCCAGATCTCATAGTCGAGAGCTGCAGCTATGGATAGGAGTATGCGGATGGATTTAAGCATCGCGACTGGCGAGAAGGTTTCTTCATAGTCAATCCCTTCTTGTTGGGTATAACCCTTTGCCACAAGTCGTGCTTTGAACGTCTCGACGTTCCCATCAAGACCCCTTTTCTTCTTGTATATCCACTTACACCCTACGGGTTTAATCCCTTCAGGAAGGTCTACAAGTTTCCAGACTTTGTTGACATACATCGAGTGCATTTCAACTTTCATGGCGTCAAGCCAAAGGTTTGATTCAGAACAAGCCATCGCTTGGCTATAGGAAACAGGGTCATCCATGTCGGAGACGGCTACAAGAGAGTCTCCATAAGACATGTACCTGTCGGGCTTTTGAGTAGCCCTCCCACTACGTCTAAGTACTACTTGACGAGATTCTGATGAGTTAGGTTGTGTTTCAGTTGGGGTAAGAACAGTTCTTACAGATGAGGTAGAAGCTTCCTCACCCAACTTTTCTTCAAGCACAATTTTGCTTCTAGGTTTTGCATCATTCATAAAGTCCTCCTCGAGGAAACGAGCATTCGTGCTAACGAAAGTCTTATCGTCCTCGGGACTATAGAAAATGAAACCTTTGGTTTCCTTTGGATATCCTACAAACAGGCACAATTCTGACCTACTAGCCAACTTGCTAGTCTTTTGCCTTAGCACATGTGCAGGGCAACCCCAAATTCGGATGTGGCCCAAACTTACTTTACGGCCAGTCCATCTTTCATAAGGAGTACCAGGAACCGTTTTAGACGGAACTTGGTTCAGAATGTAAGTGGCTGTTTCGAGGGCATATCCCCAAAAGGAAAGCGGGAGTGATGAGTAACTCATCATCGATCTAACCATCTCCATAAGAGTTCGGTTTCTTCTCTCTGACACTCCGTTTTGTTGAGGTGTGCCAGGTGCGGTAAGCTGAGAAGCAATACCTTCTTCTTTAAGAAAGTCATCGAACTCTCCAGACATATACTCACCACCTCGATCAGATCGAAGGGTTTTGATCACTTTGCCAGTTTGCTTTTCCACTAAAGCCCTAAAGACCTTAAATACGTTAAAGGTCTCGGATTTGTGTTTGAGCAAATAGACAAACCCATATCGTGAGTAATCATCAGTGAAGGTAACGAAGTATTCGTATCCTCCACGTGCCTGTTGGCAGAGCGGACCACATACATCAGAATGTATTAGTTCCAGCAACTCAGTGGCTCTTCGACCTTTATCAGAGAAAGGTCGCTTAGTCATTTTTCCTTCTATGCAGGATTCGCAAGTAGGTAGTGAACCTATTGCAGAGGCTTGGAGTGGACCGTCCCTCACAAGTCTCTTAATCCTATCTAGACTGATATGACCAAGTCTTAAGTGCCAGAGGTATGTAGATTTTGTTAGATCGGAGGATTCAGAAAGTTTGATCCTCTTTGGCTCCCTAATTAGATCGTTATCTATTTCGGTGTCTAAAAGAGAAGGTTTAGTGGGATAGATGTAGAAAAGAGCATTCTTCATACATGCATCAGTGACAAAAGAATTATCGGGAAACAAAATACGAATTCCATTCTTAATGAACTTTAAACAATAATCTTGCTCACGAAGACGAGCAACGGATATTAAGTTCTTCCCAAAGGTAGGAACAAAATAAACATTATTCAAGTTTAAAGTGCGGTCTTCAAAAGACAGCGTCACGGATCCCACAGCCTTTGCAGACACCAGGCTCCCATCACCCCATTTGAAACAGAACTCGCCTTCCTCTAAGCTTTTGGTTTTCTTGAAACCATTCAAGGAACAGCAAATATGGTTAGTAGCAGCGGAGTCAAGAATCCACGTTGATACATTATCAGCTACTAAGCATGCTTCGGTAACTAGTACAATACTATGTTCCTTTGCTTTGAGATAGGCGGGATAGTTCTTTTTGTCGGCCTTGTAAGGTCTCTTCACAGTTTCAGAGGCGGAGGCTTTTTGCTCAGTAGCATGTGCCTCTCCTTGATTCCTCTTTCTCTTAGTGAAACCTACAGCAGTGTGAAGTTCCTCCATAAGCTTGGTAGCAGTGTACTCTAGCTTGTTTATGGAGTAGTTCATCTTGGAGGTATCAAGAGACGCGGGGAGAGTTTCTAAGATCATATCTATGAGATTCTTCCCATCAGTCTCAGATCCTAGGATTTCCATTTTATTTAGAAAACTAATGATCAGTATCATAAAGTCTCTAACAGGAGTCCTAGCCTTCATATGACAGTTCATAAACTGTCGGACTGCTTTTTGCCTTGCTTGACGCCTTTGCCCTCCAAAACTCTCAAGGAGATTGTAGAGCATGTCAGCGGCAGTCTCGATGTCACGATGTTGCTTGTTCAGCATATTGTTCATAGATGCTAAGATATAGCACCTCACAATCTCATCGGATCGAAGCCAGGCCGCTAAGGCGTCATTGTCCTCTTGAGTTGAATCATCATTCGACAGAGGAGGACACGGGGTGGTGAGTACCCATTTGTGCTTGTTAACGGTAGGTATTATGTCGAGGTTATGTTTCGAATCTATGTAGTTTTCGTTTTCGAGTTGGTTCGAGGAAAGAAAGATAGAGAGAGGGTTGAGAGACATATTGCCTATATAAGTTGAAACAAGTTTATGATTAGTCTTTGGTTTAGGATTTAAGTTTCATTAAGACTTTTGTAAAATCCAAAGGTGTTATGAACGAAATGACACTTTACTCCTTCGAGGGAAGGCCGCAACGAGTCTCCTTTCATAAGTAAATGACTCATCATTAATGCTAAGCCAAGATGTCAATACATCTATTTTGACTAGCCACCTTGTAAATTGGTTTGATCACTCACATCCTTTCGCAGAGCCTTAAGGAAGGATACTAGGGATTGAGCCTAAGTGTGCAACCAACCACTTAGTCCAAGAGATCAGCTTTGAAAAACAATCCCCCAAGGGGAGGCCTTGCCATCATTGCATCATTCTCGGACGTAGCTCATTGAGCAATGATCGAAGCAACAACGCCTTGGAGTACTCACATTTAAGTGAGGGTCGCAAGAGCGGCTCTTAGTCCCACGTTATTGCATCTTTCATTAGTGTTGGGGATCGCGGGTTACAAACAACGAGTATAACCCTCCCACTTAGTTTTTGGAGATGGTTCATCGACTCTTTTAAGTTCGGAAACAGATTTCCTAGTTAGAGAGCGACAGAGCGGACAACAAGAAGAGAATCCTAGATCGACATGTTCAGAGTAGTATTAGTGCATAAAGGCACAAGGTACATACTCGATCTTTTCCTATTTTCTATTTCGGGAAAGTGCGTGAGGGAAGTGTGAACTTCAACTCACTCGAACACTTGAAAGTTTGAGATTACACATCTTTTTATTTTTCGGCTTGTCTACAAGGAGACCTCCCACTCAAATTTTCAAGAGCATATAGATTTTGAACATATGTGATATAGATATAGTTTTGAAAACATTTTGAAAATTTATTTGATTTGGATGACAAAATATTTTCAAGTTTGAAAGTGAAAACGGTTTTTCAAAATTCAAACTAGTTTTGTAAAAATTCAATTTCAATTAATCTTTCAAAAATCAAAACTTTTAATCTTTACACATCATGTTTATAATCATATGAAAAACATTTTTGCTCAAGAAAGTTTTCTCATTAGAGTTCTATAACTCATGGTAGTGGGGTTTGAAAATCCGGATTTCTAAAAAACTGGAGTTTCAGACAGCCGCGCACCTCGGAGTAAAATCGCCATAACTGGCGGCTCCGATGTCCTTTTGAGCCGAAACCGGTGGCATTGGACAGAGGACAGACAGAGCTTTAATTTGATTCAAGAATCATTAAATTTCGATTTCTGAGCAGAGAGTTATGCCGCTTTTAATGCGGGTTTACATTCCAGCTCGAAGAAAAAGAAATAAATTAAAGCTTCGTCCTTTTAGGTGCGAAAAAGAATCGAGTGTAACGAAACGTTTTATGAGGTTGTTTAAAGCTTTTATTTGTGTTTTATTAGCAGGGTAACAACATAGAATAAAAGAAATAACAACATGCATAAAACGATTCAAGTAAATAAACGGAACTAGTAAGAAAATAAAACTAGTCACAAAATTTACTCGAAAATTCTCAAACCTTTAAAACACGTTTTTCAATATAAAAAAAAATTAAAAACTTTTAGAACTGATTCTAATGTGTTTTAACATCATCCCAAACTCATAGAAAATCAACATGGTTTTTAATTTAAAGGCATGAGCAATAAATTAAAAAAAATCTAAGATTACAATTCCAACTTGTCACAAAATTAGTAAACTTTCGAAAACGATTTTCAAGCTCATAATTTTAAAAACATGCACATGCATTCCTTTGACCATAGCTCTGATACCATTTGTTGGAATCGATCTAGGGTTTAAGAAAAAGTTTAACGCTTCGTTAAGCGGCGGAATTTTAAAAATTTTCTTTTTAAGTAAAACTAGTTTTTACTAACCTAGACAAGAGCATATGCATGTAAATAAAAACTAATATGAGCTATAAAAGTTACTAACCTTTTTGATGCTTGAACGTTGATGAGCCTTTGGAAGGTTGGCAACGTTCGTCTCCCCTCGCAGCACGTCTCTCTTTTCTTTCCTCGGGAACTCGAGCAACCACGATAGTTTCTATCACTAAATCACTCGAAAAGAAGGAATTAGTGAGTGGGCACTCTTAAACACTACGACTTGAGAACGAGTCTCGAAGTCGCAGAGCTAAAGACTAGGTCGAGTGAGGACCTAGGTGCCAAGACAAGAGAAAACCGAAAATAAACTAGAGAGAGAGAGAAGAGGACTTCGGCCAAGTTCTAGAGAGAGAGTCTCTCAAATCTCTTAAACTTGGATGAATGAATTGTGAGGAATGGGGCTCCTATTTATAGGAGAGGTTTTACCTTCAATAAGGTAGTTTCCTCTTCTATAGAATATCACATATTCATGAGCAAAAATCCTTTATTTCCCATTCTATCTTGGGCGCCCAAGGCTGCCTCCTAGAGGCTTGGATTTGTTTCCTTTTTTGTTCCTTGGCTTGCCCTTTTCTCACTTGGCCGAAATTCCACATGCATGTGTGGGAAATTTGTTTCCTCTTTTTCTTTTGGCAAGTATCTAAATACATTTATGCACAAAATAAACTCTCCTATTTCTCTATAGGGTAGGCGCCCATAATCTTCTAGAAAAGGCTTCTAGAATTTTCTTCACTTGTTCATGACAACATAAGAAAAGGCCCATTTAGAATTTTCAATAAAATTCTTATGAAATGAAATTAATTCACAAGGCCCAATAATCAAGTTATGGCCGAGTGACATTAAGTCATCAAATGAACTTGTCAAAAAATTTATTGACATTCATTTCATCAAATGTCTCAAAAGACAAAATTACCCTTTTGACAATTTTCGTTCTTGTTTTGACTTAGCTTCCAGTTTAACTATTCCTATCGATGTGATTCGTGACAGTGACCTCATGGACCCAAATGAACAAAGCTTTAGCTAAACACTTGGACTCAAAAGTTCACAAACCTTTTCCAAGTTTAGCTTAATGCCAACTGACTCCACTAAAGAGCTGACACTGAAAATCTCTCGGTTCAAATGAATTTATTTTCTACTCAAGAATTCGACCTAATTATGATGAGCGGATCCACTGAATATTATCTATGTTTACCCTTCATGAATGTCATCAGCTAGTCGGGATTTACTAAATTACCATTTTACCCTTCTAGCTGTTATTTCCTCAACTCCTTTGTCGCTTGTGAATAAGTTAGAAACAATGTATTGACGAGGAGCTAACAAGTCACATTGTTTCATCCAAAAGAGTCAGGACTCAATTTGGACACTGGCCAGTTCATTTATTCACACTCCAAGGAACAAAGCATGAGGTGACATACATTGCATTTCAGCAATCTTGTACATGAATTCCATATCTATGAGAACTTCACAAAGTTACTCATGACAGACTCACAACTTAGTACTTCACCAATAGGCCTTGTTCGGAATCACATAGTGAGTCCGAACTTTGACTTTCTCAAATGAGAATACTAAGGTGTGAAATGGCATGTCTCATTTCAGGATTAAGGTAAGCATGATGCAATTCATACATAGTGACTTCGAGACATAAGAGGTTAAATGGTTTGTTCTTATATTGTCTCTAGAAGTGCACTGGTCAATTCAGTATCTTCGGAAGATACCTAGAAGAACTATAGAGTCCCAAACTCTCAATGCCTCATAACCAGACATCATAGATTCTTCTAACAATCATACTGAGGTCAATAGTCCTTTGACCCTAAGATTGCGAATATATCGTTTTAAGCAAACTACGAAGAGTTTGTTCATGCAAATCTACATTTGTCTCTTCGCAAGTTGTTAAGTTTGTTTATGGACTAAAAGACTAAGGTTTTATCATAAAGCTTCAGACAAGGAAGATTGAATGAACGTTTCAACTTTATTAATGAATGAATAGGCAATTACAAGCAAGGGTCTTCGTAAGACTATATGACATCAAATGTACATAAATAGACACTACTACTCTTCTTGTGGGCACCATTGACAACAGTCTGGTTATGAGGCATTGAGAGTTGGAGACTCTATTGTTCTTCTAGGTATCTTCCGAAGGTACTGAATTGACCAGTGCACTTCTAGAGACAAGATAAGAACAAACCATTTAACCTCTTATGTCTCGAAGTCACTATGTATGAATTGCATCATGCTTACCTTAATCCTGAAATGAGACATGCCATTTCACACCTTAGTATTCTCATTTGAGAAAGTCAGAGTTCGGACTCACTATGTGATTCCGAACAAGGCCTATTGGTGAAGTACTAAGTTGTGAGAATGTCATGAGTAACTTTGTGAAGTTCTCATAGATATGGAATTCATGTACAAGATTGCTGAAATGCAATGTATGTCACCTCATGCTTTGTTCCTTGGAGTGTGAATAAATGAACTGGCCAGTGTCCAAATTGAGTCCTGACTCTTTTGGATGAAACAATGTGACTTGTTAGCTCCTCGTCAATACATTGTTTCTAACTTATTCACAAGCGACAAAGGAGTTGAGGAAATAACAGCTAGAAGGGTAAAATGGTAATTTAGTAAATCCCGACTAGCTGATGACATTCATGAAGGGTAAACATAGATAATATTCAGTGGATCCGCTCATCATAATTAGGTTGAATTCTTGAGTAGAAAATAAATTCATTTGAACCGAGAGATTTTCAGTGTCAGCTCTTTAGTGGAGTCAGTTGCCATTAAGCTAAACTTGGAAAAGGTTTGTGAACTTTTGAGCCCAAGTGTTTAGCTCAAGCTTTGTTCATTTGGGTCCATGAGGTCACTGTCACGAATCACATCGATAGGAATAGTTAAACTGGAAGCTAAGTCAAAACGAGAACGAAAATAGTCAAAAGGGTATTTTTGTCTTTTGAGACAAAGGATGAAATGAATGTCAATAAATTTTTTTGACAAGTTCATTTGATGACTTAATGTCACTCGGCCATGACTTGATCATTGGGCCTCGTGAATTAATTTCATTTCATAAGAGTTTTATTGAAAATTCTTAATGGGCTTTTTTCATGTTCTCATGAATAAATGAAGAAGCTTCTAGAAGCTCCTTCTAGAGACATGTTGGGCGCCTACCCTATAGAGAAATAGGAGAGTTTATTTTGTGCATAAATGTATTTAGATACTTGCCAAAAGAAAAAAGAGGAAACAAATTTGCATAAGGATGCATAAGGGAATCGGCCAAGTTGAGAAAAAGGCAAGCCATGAACAAAATTGGAAACAAATCAATGCTTCTAGAAGCCCTTGTTTGGCCGAGTGTCTCAAGAGGGAAAAGAGGAAATTGGCTCATGAATATGTGATATTCTATAGAAGAGGAAACTACCTTATTGAAGGTGAGACCTCTCCTATAAATAGGAGCCTCATTTCCTCACATTTCAATCATCCAAGTTTAAGAGATTTGAGAGACTCTCTCTCTAGAACTTTGGCCGAACTCCTCTCTCTCTCTCTCTCTAGTTTATTTTCGATTTTTGTCTTGGCACCTAGGTCCTCATTTGACCTAGAGTTTAGCTCTGCGACTTCAAGACTCGTTCTTAAGTCGTAGTCTTTAAAAGTGCCCACACACTAATTCCTTTTCTCTCGAGTGATTTAGTGATAGAAACTTTCGTGGTTGCTCGAGGTGCCGAGGAAAGAAAGAGAGACGTGATGCGAGGGGAGATGAACGTTGCAACTTTCTAAGAGCTTCTCAAAGATCAAGCTTCAAGAAAGGTTAGTAAACTTCTTAGCTTATAATAGTTTTTAATTACATGTACTTGCTCTTTCGTCTAGGTTAGTAAAAAACCGTTTTTACTTGTAAAAGAAAATTTTTAAAATTCCGCCGCTTACCGAAGCGTTAATTATTTTCTTAAACCCTAGATCGATTCCAACAAATGGTATCAGAGCTATGGTCAAAGAGATGCATGTACATGTTTTTAAAATTATGAGCTTGAAAATCGTTTTCGAAAGTTTACTAATTTTTGTGACAAGTTAGAATTGTTATCTTAGATTTTTTTTTAATTTATTGCTCATGCCTTTAAATTAAAAATCATGTTGATTTTCTATGAGTTTGGGATGTTTTTAAAACACATTAGAATCAGTTCTAAAAGTTTTTAATTTTTTATATTGAAAAACGTGTTTTAAAGGTTTGAGAAATTTCGAGTAAAATTTTGTGACTAGTTTTCTTGTCTTACTAGTTTCTTATTTTTACTTGAATCGTTTTATGCTTGTTGTTATTTCTTTTATGCCTTGTTATTACCTTGCTAATAAAACACAAATAAAAGCTTTAACAACCTTCATAAAACGTTCCGTTACACTCGATTCTTTTTCGCACCTAAAAAGGACCAAGCCTTAATTATTTCTTTTTCTTAGAGCTGGAGTAAACCCGCATTAAAAGTGGCATAACTCTCTGCTAAGAAATCTAAATTTAATGATTCTTGAATCAAATTAAAGCTCTGTTTGTCCTCTGTCCAATTCCACCAGTTTCGGCTCAAAAGGACATCGGAGCCGCCAGATATGGAGATTTTACTCCGAGGTGCGCGGCTGTTCCGAAACTCGAAATCCGGATTTTCAAACTCCACTACCATGAGTTATAGAACTCTAATGAGAAAAATTTTCTTGGGCAAAATTGTTTTTCATATGATTATAAACATGATGTGTAAGATTAAAAGTTTTGATTTTTGAAAGATTAATTGAAATTGAGTTTTTACAAAACTAGTTTGAATTTTGAAAAACCGTTTTCACTTTCAAACTTGAAAATATTTTGTCATCCAAATCAAATAAGTTTTCAAAATGTTTTCAAAACTATATCTATATCACATATGTTCAAAATCTATATGCTCTTGAAAATTTGAGTGGGAGGTCTCTTTGTAGACAAAACCGAAAAATAAAAAGATGTGTAATCTCAAACTTTCAAGTGTTCGAGTGGGTTGAAGTTCACACTTCCCTCACGCACTTTCCCGAAATAGAAACTAGGAAAAGATCGAGTATGTACCTTGTGCCTTTATGCACTAATACTACTCTGAACATGTCGATCTAGGATTCTCTTCTAGTTGTCCGCTCTGTCGCTCTCTAACTAGGAAATCTGTTTCCGAACTTATAAGAGTCGATGAACCAACTCCAAAAACTAAGTGGGAGGGTTATACTTGTTGTTTGTAACCCACGATCCCCAACACTAATGAAAGAAGCAATTAACGTGGGACTAAGAGCCGCTCTTGCGACCCTCACTTAAATGGGAGTACTCCAAGGCGTTATTGCTTCGATCATTGCTCAATGAGCTACGTCCGAGAGTGAGATGATGATGGCAAGGCCTCCCCTTGGGGGATTGTTTTTCAAAGTTGACCTTTTGGACTTAGTGGTTGGTTGCACACTTACGCTCAATCCCTAGTAATCCTCCCTTGAGGCTCTGCGAAAGGATGTGAGTGATCAAACCAATTTAAAAGGTGGCTGGCCAAAAAATGATGTATTGACATTTTGGCCAAGCATTAATGATGTGTCATTTACTTATAAATGGAGATTTTTTGCGGCCTTCTCTTGAGGGAGTAAATTATCGTTTAGTTTATAACACCTTTGGATTTTATCAAAGTCTTAAACCAACTTAAATCCTAAACCAAAGACTAATCATAAACTTGTTTCAACTTATATAGGCAACATGTCTCTCAACCTTCTCTCGTTCATCCTTTCCTCGAACAAACTCGAAAACGAAAACTACATAGACTCGAAACTTAACCTCGACATAATCCTTACCAAGCACAAATGGGTACTCACCACCCCGTGTCCTCCTCTGACGAATAATGATTCAACTCAAGAGGACAAAGACGCCTTGGTGGCCTGGCTCTGCTCCGATGAGATTGTGAGGTGCTATATCTTAGCATCAATGAACAATGTGTTGCAACAACAACATCGTGACATCGAGACTGCCGCCGTCATGCTCACCAATCTCCATGAGATGTTTGAAGGGCAAAGGCATCAAGCAAGGCAAAAAGCAGTCCGACAGTTTATGAACCGTCGCATGAAGGCTAGGACTCCTGTTGGAGACTTTATGATATTGATCATTAGTCATCTGAGTAAAATGGAAATCCTAGGATCTGAGATTGATGGGAAGAGTGTTGTTGTCGCAGTTTTTCGGACAACGATTTAGGAGTCGCAGACGGTCAGACCCAAGGCCGGACCAAGTGGTCTCGTCTCGACTCGAGCGTGTCGGGCTTGGTATCCCAAGCCGTCCCTTAGCCGTAGGTGATATCTGTCTCGTCCAGGCACCTGAAAAGCAAGCAGAAAAGGTGTGAACTACAAAGGGGAAACAGAGGGGTTGCCTCTGTTTACCTCTCCGACGCTCAACATTAGTAGGATTGAGGTGGTTTGTAGAGGGTTTAGTGTTTAGAGGCCGAGACTTGAGAGAACGAGCGAGGTGCGAGTTCGACAGCGTTTCAGTACTCAAATTCGGATTACCTGAACTAGGGGAGCGGCCCCTATATTTATAGGCAGCCAAGGGGTGGTTTGAAGACCCCTTGGCCGAGTGAACAAGTTTGGGTCGGCCAATGGCCGAGGGAAGGCTCTAGAGCCGGCCAATGGCCGAGGGAAGGCTCTAGAGCCGGCCATTGGCCGAGGGAAGGCTCTAGAGCCGGCCATTGACCAAGGGAAGGCTCTAGAGCCGGCCAATGGCCGAGGGAAGGCTCTAGAGCCGGTCATTGGCCAAGGCAAGGCTCTAGAGCCGGCCAATGGCCGAGGCAAGGCTCTAGAGCCGGCCAATGGCCGAGGCAAGGCTCTAGAGCCGGCCATTGGCCGAGGCAAGCCTTGGGCCGGCCAATGGCCGAGGCAAGCCTTAGGGCCGGCCAATGGCCGAGGCAAGCCTTGGGCCGGCCATTGGCCGAGGCAAGCCTTAGGGCCGGCTAATGGCCGAGGCAAGCCTTGAGCCGGCCAATGGCCGAGGCAAGCCTTGGGCCGGCCATTGGCCGAGGTAAGCCTTAGAGCCGGCCAATGGCCGAGGCAAGCCTTGGGCCGGCCATTGGCCGAGGCAAGCCTTGGGCCGGCCAATGGCCGAGGCAAACCTTGGGCCGGCCATTGGCCGAGGCAAGCCTCAGGGCCGGCCAATGGCCGAGGCAAGCCTTGGGCCGGCCATTGGCCGAGGCAAGCCTTGGGCCGACCAATGGCCGAGGCAAACCTTGGGCCGGCTGCATGGGCATTTGACTTGGCCCTTGGTTTGGGCCGGCCCCTGGTTGGGTCTGGGCCTCGCCGTTCAAGACCTCGTACCAGCCACGAGGGTCGAGGAAATGCCTTTGTCCTCGTCGGCCCTAGACGGGCCGACAACATTAGCCCCCCGAGTTTCCGGTCGAGCGTAGGTCGAGTGGAAACTCAAAACCTACGCCTTTATGTGGATGCGGGGTGAACGCTCTTGGGATCACGTCACAGGGAACGGCCTTTGTGCGCCGCAAGTGACGGCTTTTGTGCATCGCGAGGGATGGTTCTTGTTGCGGGTGGCTTATTTTCTCGACTTACCAATGAAGGCGTGATCGATTAGCACGACTTTATTGCGCGCGTCTTATTTTCTCGACCCACCAATGAAGGCGTGATCGATTAGCATGACTTTATTGCGCGTGTCTTATTTTCTCGACCCACCAATGAAGGCGTGATCGATTAGCACGACTTTATTGCGCGTGTCTTATTTTCTCGACCCACCAATGAAGGCGTGATCGATTAGCACGACTTAATTGTGCGTGTCTTATTTTCTCGACCCACCATTGAAGTCGTGATCGATTAGCACGACTTTATTGCGCGTGTCTTATTTTCTCGACCCACCAATGAAGGCGTGATCGATTAGCACGACTTTATTGTGCGTGTCTTATTTTCTCGACTTACCAATGAAGGCGTGATCGATTAGCACGACTTTATTGCGCGCGTCTTATTTTCTCGACCCACCAATGAAGGCGTGATCGATTAGCACGACTTTATTGCGCGTGTCTTATTTTCTCGACCCACCAATGAAGGCGTGATCGATTAGCACGACTTTATTGCGCGTGTCTTATTTTCTCGACCCACCAATGAAGGCGTGATCGATTAGCACGACTTTATTGCGCGTGTCTTATTTTCTCGACCCACCAATGAAGGCGTGATCGATTAGCACGACTTTATTGTGTGTGTCTTATTTTCTCGACCCACCAATGAAGGCGTGATCGATTAGCACGACTTTATTGCGCGTGTCTTATTTTCTCGACCCACCAATGAAGGCGTGATCGATTAGCACGACTTTATTGTGCGTGTCTTATTTTCTCGACCCACCAATGAAGGCGTGATAGATTAGCACGACTTTGTTGCGCGTGTCTTATTTTCTCGACCCACCAATGAAGGCGTGATCGATTAGCACGACTTTATTGTACTTTTGTTTTTTTTTTTAGTTGTTTTTTTTTTGTTGAGCGAGCGAGCTCTAGTTTCGTTGAGCATTGTTTCCCATTAGCCCCCCGAGTTTCTCGTGTGCTCGTAGAGGAGACTAGAAATTATAATGCAACAAGATAAAGACTTCGAGGTGAAATGTAATATAATTACCATGCAGAAATAGTCAAAAATTACATCCCTGGGCCATTGGCCTTATTGAAATTTGAGATTGTCTTAAAACCGGAAATAAAATGACATGATGAGAAACGGGGACGAGCTTCCGCTGCAGTGCCAGCTTCTGCAGCTTGACCGAGCTAGAGGATGGCGTTCACCACCTTTTCCTTCCCTTTCCCGTCCACGCCTTGGATGTAGCACATCCTCGCCATCGACTGGTCTCCCAACATGATGGCAATCCCCTTTTCAGTCGGGAACTTCATCATCAGGTGATAGGTTGACGTTATAGCCTTCAATCGGTTGAGAGTCGGGCGGCCGATGATGATGTTGAACGCTGAGGGCTGGTTCACTACCAGGAAGGACAAGATGCGGGTGACCTCGAGCCCCCCCGGCGTCCCGAAGGTGACCGGGAGGTTGATAGTGCCCTCCGTCATGACCCTCTCCCCGGAGAAGCCGAAGAGTGGGGTCGAGGTTGGGGTCGGTTTCAGTCCGGTCAGCTTCATCCTGTCCAACGCTGATTTGAAGATGATGTCGGCCGAGCTTCCATTATCAATCAGGATTCTTCGGACGAGATTGTTAGCGACCGGGGCCGAGACGACTATTGCGTCATTGTGCGGGTGGAGAACTCGTGTCGCCTCTTGGCCGGTGAAGAACATGGACTCGAACGGGGTCGGAGGGGGAGCCTCGTATGTATGGTTGATGTAGTGCGCAATTTTTCCTCGAGAAACCTCGCGCACGTACTTCTTCCTTTGCGTGGACGAGTCCCCAAACTCCGGGCCGCCCATGATCGAGCCCACGACATACAGCTGTGAGCTCTCCGGTTCTTCAATCGCTGCTTGGTCCGTGACAGTCACCGTCCCTGGACCCTTCCTTCCTTGCCGTGGACGGCCTTCGTGCACCGCGGCCGCCCCGACCGTTCTCAGGACATACTCTTTTAATTTCCCGTCTTGAATCAGGGCATCGATCTGACGCCTGAGATAATAGCACTCGGACGTTAGATGCCCGTGATGCTGGTGGTGCTCACAGAACTTGTTTCGATCCCTCTTCGCGGGATCCTTCGCAAGAGGAGCCGGACTTCCTAGCTTGTCGCGGTGCAGAGCTAGGATCCGCTCTTGCGGAGTGTTCAGTGGGGTGTACGTTGATAACGCTCGGAAGCTATAAACGTGCGACGATCTTGGACCGAAGAGGGGGCGACCGTTAGGGGCCCGGCCTCCCTTGCTCCTCTTCCTCTGAGAGTCGGGACGATCTTCGTCCTGTTCGTCGCGGTGGCGACTGCCTTGTCCTCCTGAATTTCGGCCATCTCGGCCATCGAGATAGTCCTCGATTCCCATATGTGTGCGGGCCCTCGTCATTAGCTCCGCCATGTCTCGCGGGACTTGGCCAACAATAGACTTGAGGAAGTCGCTCGTGCGGACTCCCTCGGTGATCGCCGTGATGGCGTCTCTGTCGTCGAACCCTTCGACCTTGTGAGATTCCTCAGTGAAGCGAGCGAGGTATTGTCTCAGCGTCTCGTCTCTTCCTTGTCGGATAGAGAGGAGGTGGGTCTTTGGTTTCTTTTGCGCCACGAGGGTGGCGAATCGGGCAAGGAACGCCTCTCGTAAGGCCCGGAAAGACGGGATGCTTCCCGGCCTCAAACTTCGGAACCACTCAAATCCCGACCCTGCGAGGGTCAGGCTGAAGGCCTGGCAGAGGGTGGCGTCCGTCTGCCCTTGCATCGTCATCCACGTCTCATAGTGTTGGACGTGGAAGTGGGGATCCGTACGTCCATCTTAGGGGGGAATGGACGGTAACTTGAAATTTCCCACGCATGGTTGCGCGAGGACTTGTGCGGCGAAGGGAGAGTATGATTCCTCGATCCCTCCGTAGGCCTTTGCCTCCCTGACTCCCTCATTTCGATGATTTGATTTTGAAGGCTCTGAATCATCGTGACCATGTCAAGCCCGTTAGCGGGGCCGACCGTCGGGGCCACGGGAGTCACTGGTTGGCGTTCGTTGGACGCTTGGTCCACGACATTGGCCTGAGGCCGGCCGAGAGTTGCGGCGGGGAGCGCGTCCCTCCGAGAGTTTAGCCTTTGGCGGAGATCCTCCCCTCGGGAGTTTCTCTGCGCCGTCAAGCGCTCTCTAAGGTCAACGCTTGGCGCGGGGCGAGGCGAGGTCGCCCTTGGTCGAACCGTCCGTCGGGCGCTTCGGCTATCGGCCCCATCATCTACCAGAGTCGCTCTCTCCTCGGCGAGGGGCCGTGTCCGGCCGCCTCTTGAAACCGAGGGGGCGAGTCCCCAGGAATGTGACCGTGCCTGCTGCCGCGCTAGGTGCGACGGCCCGGCCAAAGCATTGTTAGACCTCTCGGGCCGTGAAGGGGCAAGGCTGGGCGTTGCCTCATTGGTCCTCGACTCCCCCACATATTCGGGGTCGGAGTCGTCTTGGGCGGACCTATCTTCAATGTTATAGCCGAGGAGGTCGGCTATGAGCGTACCGTCGACGCCGGGGCGGTCAAGGAGCTCCGCAAGCCGCCGGGCCGTGTCCTCTCGGAGCTCGGCCTCGGGGTCATTCATCGGGTCTTGGGGCTGGCTCTCGCTATCGCGAGGTTGCCCTTCAAGACGATGTGCGAGGCGTCGAAGACCGTACCTCGAGCTTGTCGCTCGGGTACTCGCGGAGGTGGTGGGAATGTGACTCATCTCTCGAGAGTCGTGAGAACAAAGGGAGAAAACTAGTAGAGGGAATGCGTCGTCAAGGTTGAGAGATCCCCTCCTTCTAGCGCCAAAATGTTGTCGCAGTTTTTCAGACAACGATTTAGGAGTCGCAGACGGTCAGACCCAAGGCCGGACCAAGTGGTCTCGTCTCGACTCGAGCGTGTCGGGCTTGGTATCCCAAGCCGTCCCTTAGCCGTAGGTGATATCTGTCTCGTCCAGGCACCTGAAAAGCAAGCAGAAAAGGTGTGAACTACAAAGGGGAAACAGAGGGGTTGCCTCTGTTTACCTCTCCGACGCTCAACATTAGTAGGATTGAGGTGGTTTGTAGAGGGTTTAGTGTTTAGAGGCCGAGACTTGGGAGAAACGAGCGAGGTGCGAGTTCGACAGCGTTTCTGTACTCAAATTCGGATTACCTGGACTAGGGGAGCGGCCCCTGTATTTATAGGCAGCCAAGTGGTGGTTTGAAGACCCCATGGCCGAGTGAACAAGTTTGGGTCGGCCAATGGCCGAGGGAAGGCTCTAGAGCCGGCGATTGGCCGAGGGAAGGCTCTAGAGCCGGCCATTGGCCGAGGCAAGACTCTAGAGCCGGCCAATGGCCGAGGGAAGGCTCTAGAGCCGGCCATTGGCCGAGGCAAGGCTCTAGAGCCGGCCAATGGCCGAGGCAAGGCTCTAGAGCCGGCCAATGGCCGAGGCAAGGCTCTAGAGCCGGCCATTGGCCGAGGCAATGCTCTAGAGCCGGCCATTGGCCGAGGCAAGCCTTGGGCCGGCCAATGGCCGAGGCAAGCCTTAGGGCCGGCCAATGGCCGAGGCAAGCCTTGGGCCGGCCATTGGCCGAGGCAAGCCTTAGGGCCGGCCAATGGCCGAGGCAAGCCTTGAGCCGGCCAATGGCCGAGGCAAGCCTTGGGCCGGCCATTGGCCGAAGTAAGCCTTAGAGCCGGCCAATGGCCGAGGCAAGCCTTGGGCCGGCCATTGGCCGAGGCAAGCCTTGGGCCGACCAATGGCCGAGGCAAACCTTGGGCCGGCCATTGGCCGAGGCAAGCCTCAGGGCCGGCCAATGGCCGAGGCAAGCCTTGGGCCGGCCATTGGCCGAGGCAAGCCTTGGGCCGGCCAATAGCCGAGGCAAACCTTGGGCCGGCTGCATGGGCATTTGACTTGGCCCTTGGTTTGGGCCGGCCCCTGGTTGGGTCTGGGCCTCGCCGTTCAAGACCTCGTACCGGCCACGAGGGTCGAGGAAATGCCTTTGTCCTCGTCGGCCCTAGACGGGCCGACAACAAGTGTCATAGATATGATCTTAGAAACTCTCCCCGCGTCTCTTGATTCCTCCAAGATGAACTACTCCATAAACAAGCTAGAGTACACTGTTACCAAGCTTATGAAGGAACTTGACACTGCTGTAGGTCTCAGTAAGAGAAAGAGGAATCAAGGAGAGGCACGTGCTACTGAGCACAAAGCCTCCGCCTCTGGAACTAAGAAGAGACCTTACAAAGCCGATAAAAAGAACTGTACCGCCTATCTCAAAGCAAAGGAACATAGTATTGTACTAGTTACCGAAGCATGCTTAGTAGCTGATAATGTATCAACGTGGATTCTTGACTCCGCTGCTACTAACCATATTTGTTGTTCCTTGAATGGTTTCAAGAAAACCAAAAGCATAGAGGAAGGCGAGTTCTGTTTCAAATGGGGTGATGGGAGCCTGGTGTCTGCGAAGGTTGTAGGATCCGTGACGCTGTCTTTTGAAGACCGCACTTTAAACTTGAATAATGTTTATTTTGTTCCTACCTTTGGGAAGAACTTAATATCTGTTGCTCGTCTTCTTGAGCAAGATTATTGTTTAAAGTTCATTAAGAATGGAATTCGTATTTCGTTTCCTGATAATTCTTTTGTCACTAATGCATGTATGAAGAATGCTCTTTTTTACATCTATCCCACTCAACCTTCTCTTTTAGACACCGAAATAGATAATGATCTAATTAGGGAGCCAAAGAGGATCAAACTTTCTGAATCCTCCGATCTAACAAAATCAACATACCTTTGGCACTTAAGACTTGGTCATATCAGTCTAGATAGGAGTAAGAGACTTGTGAGGGATGGTCCACTCTAAGCCTCTGCAATATGTTCACTACCTAGTTGTGAATCCTGCATAGAAGGAAAAATGACTAAGCGACCTTTCTCCGATAAGGGTCGAAGAGCCACTGAGTTGCTGGAGCTAGTACATTCTGATGTATGTGGTCCGCTCAGCCAACAGGCACGTGGAGGATACGAATACTTCGTTACCTTCACCGATGATTACTCACGATATGGTTTTGTCTATTTGCTCAAACACAAATCCGAGACCTTTAACGTATTTAAGGTCTTTAGGGCTTTAGTGGAAAAGCAAACTGACAAAGTGATCAAAACCCTTCGATCTGATCGAGGTGGTGAGTATATGTCTGGAGAGTTCAATGACTTTCTTAAAGAAGAAGGTATCGCTTCTCAGCTTACCGCACCTGGCACACCTCAACAAAACGGAGTGTCAGAGATAAGGAATCGAACTCTAATGGAGATGGTTAGATCAATGATGAGTTACTCATCACTCCCTCCTTCCTTTTGGGGATATGCCCTCGAAACAGCCGCTTACATTCTGAACCAAGTTCCGTCTAAAACGGTTCCTTGTACTCCTTATGAAAGATGGACTGGCCGTAAAGTAAGTTTGGGCCACATCCGAATTTGGGGTTGCCCTGCACATGTGCTAAGGCAAAAGACTAGCAAGTTGGCTAGTAGGTCAGAATTGTGCCTGTTTGTGGGATATCCAAAGGAAACCAAAGGTTTCATCTTCTATAGTCCCGAGGACGATAAGACTTTCGTTAGCACGAATGCTCGTTTCCTTGAGGAGGACTTTATGAAATATGCGAAACCTAGAAGTAAAATTGTGCTTGAAGAAAAGTTGGGTG
Organism: Urtica dioica subsp. dioica; assembly: GCF_054948205.1. Classification (NCBI taxonomy): domain Eukaryota; kingdom Viridiplantae; phylum Streptophyta; class Magnoliopsida; order Rosales; family Urticaceae; genus Urtica; species Urtica dioica. The sequence continues at coordinate 12,380,976 of NC_142762.1, forward strand.
AGGAAGCTTCTACCTCATCTGTAAGAACTGTTCTTACCCCAACTGAAACACAACCTAACTCATCAGAATCTCGTCAAGTAGTACTTAGACGTAGTGGGAGGGCTACTCAAAAGCCTGATAGGTACATGTCTTATGGAGACTCTCTTGTAGCCGTCTCTGACATGGATGATCATGTTTCCTATAGCCAAGCGATGCCTTGTTCTGAATCAAACCTTTGGCTTGACGCCATGAAAGTTGAAATGCACTCGATGTATGTCAACAATGTCTGGAAACTTGTAGACCTTCCTGAAGGGATTAAACCCGTAGGGTGTAAGTGGATATACAAGAAGAAAAGGGGTCCTGATGGGAACGTCGAGACGTTCAAATCACGACTTGTGGCGAAGGGTTATACCCGACAAGAAGGGATTGACTATGAAGAAACCTTCTCGACAGTCGCGATGCTTAAATCCATCCGCATACTCCTATCCATAGCTGCAGCTCTCGACTATGAGATCTGGCAAATGGATGTCAAGACAGCCTTTCTGAATGGCAATCTTGACAAGCGCATTTACATGGCTCAACCAGACGGTTTCGTGGAAGAAGGTCAAGATACCAAGGTTTGTGAGTTGCTTAAGTCCATTTATGGATTAAAGCAAGCATCTAGGTCATGGAATATTAGATTCGATGAAACTGTAAAGGGCTTTGGCTTTGAACAGTCAATAGATGAGCCTTGTGTTTACAAGTTAATACACGAAGGTAAAGTTGTGTTTCTGGTACTATATGTCGATGATATATTACTCATTGGTAATGACGTGGGTAAGTTATCTGAGGTTAAGGTCTGGCTGGCAAAGCAATTCGATATGAAGGATCTAGGAGAAGCCGCGTACATTTTGGGGATCCAAATCTTTCGAGATAGGAAAAACCGGACCCTGTCGCTCTCTCAAGCATCTTATATTGATAAGATAATGGATTGCTTCTCGATGCAAGACTCCAAGAAGGGCCAAACACCCTTTAGGCATAGAGTTTCACTCTCTAAGGACCAGTCTCCCAAGACTGCACAAGAGATTGAAGACATGAGGAAAATTCCTTACGCCTCTGCCGTAGGAAGCCTCATGTATGTTATGCTTTGCACTAGACCTGATATATGTTTCGCCGTTGGCGTAGTTAGCCGTTTCCAATCGAACCATGGACCCGAGCACTGGATTTATGTTAAGCATGTTCTTAAGTATCTTCGAAGAACTAGGAACTTGATGCTTACATACTCAGGTACTGACCTGACTATGACGGGATATACCGACTCCGATTTTCAAGCGGATAAGGATTCCAGGAGATCCACTTCAGGATCTGTGTTCATCCTTAATGGTGGAGCTGTTGTGTGGAGAAGTATTAAGCAATCTTGCATTGCTGACTCCACAATGGAAGCAGAATATGTGGCTGCTTGTGAAGCATCCAAAGAGGCTGTATGGCTTAAAAAATTCCTTAAGTATTTGGAAGTTGTTCCAAACGTCGACGAGCCCATGACCCTTTATTGTGATAATAGTGGGGCTGTCGCTAACTCGAAGTAACCTCGAAGCCATAAACGCTCTAAACATATTGAGAGGAAATACCATTTGATTCGAGAGATCGCGCAGCGCGGAGACGTAGAGGTGAAATAGATCTCTGGCAGATCCATTCACCAAGGCCCTAGCGAACAAGGTCTTCGACCAACATCGAGAGGGATTAGGCATGAATGACTACACACATCTTCTTTGAGTCAAGTGGGAGTTTGTTGTCAATGGTGCCCACAAGAAGAGTTGTAGTGTGTATTTATGTACATTTGATGTCATATAGTCTTACGAAGACTCTTGCTTGTAATTGCTTATTCATTAATAAAAAGTTGAAACGTTCATTCAATCTTCCTTGTCTGAAGCTTTATGATAAAACATTAGTCTTTAGTCCATAAACAAACTAAACAACTTACGAAGAGACAAATGTAGATTTGCATGAACAAACTCTTCGTAGTTTGCTTAAAACGATATATTCGCAATCTAAGGGTCAAAGGACTATTGACCTCAGTATGAATGTTAGAAGAATCTATGATGTCTGGTTATGAGGCATTGAGAGTTGGAGACTCTATTGTTCTTCTAGGTATCTTCCGAAGGTACTGAATTGACCAGTGCACTTCTAGAGACAAGATAAGAACAAACCATTTAACCTCTTATGTCTCGAAGTCACTATGTATGAATTGCATCATGCTTACCTTAATCCTGAAATGAGACATGCCATTTCACACCTTAGTATTCTCATTTGAGAAAGTCAGAGTTCGGACTCACTATGTGATTCCGAACAGGGCCTATTGGTGAAGTACTAAGTTGTGAGAATGTCATGAGTAACTTTGTGAAGTTCTCATAGATATGGAATTCATGTACAAGATTGCTGAAATGCAATGTATGTCACCTCATGCTTTGTTCCTTGGAGTGTGAATAAATGAACTGGCCAGTGTCCAAATTGAGTCCTGACTCTTTTGGATGAAACAATGTGACTTGTTAGCTCCTCGTCAATACATTGTTTCTAACTTATTCACAAGCGACAAAGGGGTTGAGGAAATAACAGCTAGAAGGGTAAAATGGTAATTTAGTAAATCCAGACTAGCTGATGACATTCATGAAGGGTAAACATAGATAATATTCAGTGGATCCGCTCATCATAATTAGGTTGAATTCTTGAGTAGAAAATAAATTCATTTGAACCGAGAGATTTTCAGTGTCAGCTCTTTAGTGGAGTCAGTTGCCATTAAGCTAAACTTGGAAAAGGTTTGTGAACTTTTGAGCCCAAGTGTTTAGCTCAAGCTTTGTTCATTTGGGTCCATGAGGTCACTGTCACGAATCACATCGATAGGAATAATTAAACTGGAAGCTAAGTCAAAACGAGAACGAAAATAGTCAAAAGGGTATTTTTGTCTTTTGAGACAAAGGATGAAATGAATGTCAATAAATTTTTTTGACAAGTTCATTTGATGACTTAATGTCACTCGGCCATGACTTGATCATTGGACCTCGTGAATTAATTTCATTTCATAAGAGTTTTATTGAAAATTCTTAATGGGCTTTTTTCATGTTCTCATGAATAAATGAAGAAGCTTCTAGAAGCTCCTTCTAGAGACATGTTGGGCGCCTACCCTATAGAGAAATAGGAGAGTTTATTTTGTGCATAAATGTATTTAGATACTTGCCAAAATAAAAAAGAGGAAACAAATTTGCATAAGGATGCATAAGGGAATCGGCCAAGTTGAGAAAAAGGCAAGCCATGAACAAAATTGGAAACAAATCAAGGCTTCTAGAAGCCCTTGTTTGGCCGAGTGTCTCAAGAGGGAAAAGAGGAAATTGGCTCATGAATATGTGATATTCTATAGAAGAGGAAACTACCTTATTGAAGGTGAGACCTCTCCTATAAATAGGAGCCTCATTTCCTCACATTTCAATCATCCAAGTTTAAGAGATTTGAGAGACTCTCTCTCTAGAACTTTGGCCAAACTCCTCTCTCTCTCTCTCTAGTTTATTTTCGATTTTTGTCTTGGCACCTAGGTCATCATTTGACCTAGAGTTTAGCTCTGCGACTTCAAGACTCGTTCTTAAGTCGTAGTGTTTAAAAGTGCCCACACACTAATTCCTTTTCTCTCGAGTGATTTAGTGATAGAAACTTTCGTGGTTGCTCGAGGTGCCGAGGAAAGAAAGAGAGACGTGCTGCGAGGGGAGACGAGCGTTGCAACTTTCTAAGAGCTTCTCAAAGATCAAGCTTCAAGAAAGGTTAGTAAACTTCTTAGCTTATAATAGTTTTTAATTACATGTACTTGCTCTTTTGTCTAGGTTAGTAAAAAACCGTTTTTACTTGTAAAAGAAAATTTTTAAAATTCCGCCGCTTACCGAAGCGTTAATTATTTTCTTAAACCCTAGATCGATTCCAACAACTTGATCACTGGTGGTACTGCCTCAAGTGTTCGGCGTTCCACGGGTGCCGGATTGGAGTTCCGTCTGTGTGCTCGATGTAGTAGGTCCCGTCGTGTATGACTTGTCAGACTCTATACGGTCCTTTCCAATTTGGGCCTAGGACTCCGGCGGCTTGCACTTAGGTGTTCTGGAACACGCGTCTGAGTACAAGGCTGCCGACGGCGAAGATCCGCCTTTTGACTTTGGCGTTGTAGTATCTCTCGACCTTTCGTTTTTGTGCAGCGAGTCTGGTGAGAGCCTCGGATCTTTTCTCGTTGATTAGATCCAGTTCGAGGCGCTGGCTTCCTCATTTTCTTTTTCGTCGAAAGTGTTAACCCGATAGGTGGGGACTTCTACTTCCACGGGGACCACCGCTTCAACCCCAAAAGCTAGGGAGAAGGGGGTCTCTCCGGTGGCGTTTCGAACGGTCGTTCGATAGGCCCATTGGATGAAAGGCAGTTCTACAGCCCAGGCACCTTTTTTGGCTTCGAGCTTTTTCTTGAGGTTGCTCTTAATCGTCTTGTTGACGGCTTCCACTTGGCCATTAGCCTGTGGATTTCGCGGGGATGAGAATTTCTTGCTCATCCCTAGTTGGGCGCAGATCTCTCTAACCCTCGCGTTGTCGAACTGTGCGCCGTTATCGGTCACGATTGACGCGGGGATGCCGTGGCGGCATATTATGGACTTCCAGATGAAGTTCGTAGTGTTGGCCTCGGTGATCCTGGCCAGAGGCTCGGCTTCGACCCACTTGGTGAAGTAGTCGATAGCGACGATGGCGTATTCGTATTGTCTCGGGTCTTTGGGAAGCTTGCCGATAATGTCTACGCCCCATTTTGCGAAGGGGCGTGGAACAACGATGCTACTTAGGGGAGATGGCGGCTGTCGTGGAATGTTGGAGAAACGTTGACACTTGTTGCACTTTCTCGCCCAGTCGTTGGCGTCTTTTTTCATCGTTGGCCAGAAATAGCCTTGTCGAAGCGCTTTGAGCGCGAGGGACCTTCCAGCGGCGTGGTTTCCGCAGAGGCCTTCGTGGTTGGTCGACTCGACGCTGTTGAGACATCGGAGCAGTAGGGTTGAATACCCGCGCTTGTATAAGGCTTCGCCTATCAACACGTATTTGGATGCGAGGGCTTTTAGCCTTTCGGCTTCTTTGCGGTCTTCGGGAAGTACCCCTCTTCGCAAGAAGTCCGTGAGCGGGGTCATCCAAGTGGGATGATCGGCGCTCTCAATCGTTCCCACCTCGTCACGTGAGACGGATGGTCACGAGAGAGACTCGATTGGGATGGTTCCCAACCCGTCTTCGGCGATATCGGATCCGAGGCGAGCTAAGTCGTCGGCCTCGGAGTTCTCTTCTCGCGGGATCTGGACGATCTCGAACCAGGAGAAGGCATCTAGCTTGGCATTTGCCTTTGCCAAGTAGGCGATCATGTTAGGTTCTTTGGCAACGTAGTCGCCTTTAACCTGATTTACGATTAACTGCGAGTCACAGTGTATTTGTAAATTCTGTACGTCGAGCTTCTGAGCGAGCTCTAGCCCTACGATGAGGGCTTCGTACTCGGCCTCGTTGTTGGAGGCCTGGAATCCGTAGTGGAGGGCGTAGCGTAACTTTTCCCGGTCGTGGTTTGTCAGAATCACGCCGGCGCCTGCTCCTTGGGCATTAGATGCCCCGTCTACGTGTAGTTCCCAGATGGGACCCGTAGGGTCGACCTTTCTCTTTCGAGCCGACAAGTCGTCGGTCGAGCCGTCTTCTGCTCTTCCCATGTCGGGAGTGTAGGAGAATTCTGCCACGAAATCAGCTAAGGCTTGAGCCTTTATTGCCGGCCGCGGATGAAACTCAATCCCGTACTCGCTCAATTCTTGGGACCAGATCGCCATGCGAGTCGATGTTCCCTTTTGAAGAGCCTTACCGATTGGGTGTCCGGTCCGGACAACGATTCGGTGAGCCTAGAAGTATGGGCGTAGCTTTTTGACGGCTACGAGGAGAGCAAGAGAGAGCTTCTCTATCTCTGTATAACGTGTTTCGATGGGCCATTGAGCCCTATCTTCTTCACGGATCAGCACAGCGCTCACAGCTCGTTCGGAGACGGCGAGGTAGATGTAAAGCGTCTCTCCTTCTTTCGGCTTGGAGAGGAACGGGGGTTTCCCGAAGTAGGCCTTCATTTCTTGGAAGGCCTTTTCGCACTCGTCCGTCCATTCAAAGCCGTCCGTCTTCTTAATTGCTTTGAAGAACGGTTGACACTTGTCGGTTGCTATGGCCACAAAACGCGCTAGGGCGGCAATCCGACCGGTCAGACTTTGGACTTCCTTGACACGTCGCGGGGACTTCATGTCAAGGAGTGCCTTGATTTTCTCGGGGTTCGCTTCGATACCTCGACGGCTAACTATGTAGCCTAGGAACATCCCGGACTCGACCCCGAATACACATTTGTTGGGGTTGAGCTTCATTTTGTACCGGCGGAGGATTAAGAACATCTCCCTCAGGTTATCTACGTGGTTGGTAGCCAACAGGCTTTTAACAAGCATGTCGTCCATGTATACTTCCATGGTCTTGCCGATTAGGTCGGCAAAGATCCGGTTTACCAAACGTTGGTAAGTAGCTCCTGCATTCTTAAGGCCGAAAGGCATGACCTTGTAGCAGTAGAGGCCGCGATCAGTGACAAAGGTTGTCTTGATCTGATCGGGCTCGTGCATTCGTATCTGGTTATAGCCCGAGTAGGCGTCCATGAAACTCAGGAGTTCATGTCCCGCCGTGGCGTCGACCATCTGTTCGATGCGTGGGAGTGGAAAGCAATCTTTCGGGCAGGCTTTGTTAAGATCTTTGTAATCTATGCAAATACGCCACTTTCCGTTGGGCTTTTTGACCATGACCACATTGGCCACCCACTTTGGGTACTTGGCTTCTCGGATGAAACCAGCGGAAATAAGTTTTTCGACTTCCTCGTTTATCGCTAGGTACCGTTCGGGGTTGAACGCACGTCTAGCTTGTACCTTTTCCGCGATGGTTTTATCGTCATTCAATCGGTGCACAATCACATCGGGGTCTATGCCGGGTATGTCTGCATGTGTCCATGCAAAGACATCCTTAAACTCCCGAAGGAAGGACGCGAGTTGAGTTTTGATGGCGAGAGGGAGTTGTGCACCGATCTTCACTACCTGGTCAGGTTTAGCTTCGTCGAGAACGATTGAAGTGAGATCATCGGGGGTGTCCACTTTCAACCTCTCGATATCGTCGCGGGGGTCTAATTCACCGAGTTGCCGTGCGTCTTTTTTATCACACGGGTAGTCGTCTTCCAGTTGGTAGTTCGTGTTAACCCTTTTTTTAGCGGGCTTGCCGTCCACGCCTTGGACGTAGCATATCCTCGCCTGGGTCTGATCACCGGCCATGACGCCAATTCCCTCTTCGGTGGGGAATTTTACTAGCAGGTGATAAGTGGACGTGATAGCCCTTAGTCTGTTCAACGTGGGTCGCCCAATGATAACATTGTAGGGCGACTCCTGGTCGACCACAAGAAAGGGGACCATGTGAACGACTTCGATGCCTCCGGCAGTTCCGAAGGTGACTGGTAAATCAATGATTCCTTCAGTCATGACCTTTTCTCCCGTGAACCCAAACATAGGGGTTTTGAGTCGGGACAGGGCGGAGCCCCCCGAAGCTTCATGCGCTCGAGGGTGGTCTTAAAGATTATATCGGCCGCGCTGCCGTTATCAATAAGAACTCTTTTTACCAAATTGTTGGCCACCTGGGCCTTAAGGACTATAGCGTCATTGTACAGGTGCACAACTCGCTTGGCCTCTTCATTGGTGAATTGTATCGTCTCGTAAGGTACGGACGGAGGTTCCTCGTAGGTGAGGTTAACCTGCTCGGCAAGGCCTTCATGGGAGGCAGCTCTGAGGAGCTTTTTCCTTTGCCGGGCCGAGTCCCCGTCTTGCAAGCCACCTAGTATGGTGGTGACGACGTGGAGTTGCGCATCAGTCGTAGCTGTGACCGCTGTGCGGTCAGTGTTTGGGTTGGTCCCTCCACCTTTATCAGGTTGTGGCCTGTTGTCAGTGGGGGCTGCCGCTCCTACCAAGCGAAGGACAAACTCTTTGAGTTCTCCCTTCTGGATTAACGTCTCAATTTGTTTCCTAAGATGGAAGCACTGAGCGGTCGTGTGACCGTAATCCTGGTGGAACTCGCAATAGCGGGACCGGTCGCGAGACGCGGGGTTGCCTCTTATTGGAGCCGGAGCGACGAACTTGTCACGCGCCACAGCGTAGATTTGCTCTACCGGGGCGTTCAAGGGAGTGTAACCCGAGTAGTCTCTGAAATTGCTCGCGAGACGCGGCTTTTGAGACGTAGGGGGTCGGCTATCGGAAGCTTGACCTCCCTTGTTTATCCTCTTACGGGGATTGCCAGGCTCGTTGCCGGACTCGTCCTGACGGCGGGAGCTTTGGTTGCTGCTCCTGCGGCCGTTGAGGTAATCTTCTACCCCCATAAAGGTTTTGGCTCGGTTCATTAACTCGGCCATCGTAGAAGGGACTCTGCCGACGACGGACTTTAGGAAGTCTCCAGTGCGCAAGCCCTCGATGATGGCTGTAATCGCGTCACTGTCGTCAAAGCGGTCGACCTTGTTCGATTCTGTGGTGAATCGGGTGAGATACTGTCTCAAGGACTCGTTATTCTCTTGCCTGATTGACCATAAGTACATCTTGGTCTTCTTTTGGACCATGGATGTAGCAAATCGTGCCAGGAACATGTCATTCAGGTCTTTGAACGATTGGACGCTCCCTGGTCTTAGATTCTTAAACCACTCGAAACCGGGTCCGGTGAGGGTAAGACTAAAAGCTTGGCATAGAGCCCCAGGTGAGACGCCCTGCATCGTCATCCAAGTCTCGTAATGTTGGATGTGATACGTGGGATCAGATTTCCCATTGTATGGAGGGAGATTTGGGAGTTTGAAGTTTCCCGTGCACACCTCAGCAAGGATTTGGGCGATGAAGGGAGAGGAATGTTCTTCCACGACCCCGTATGTATCACCGGCCAAGCCGCCTTCACGCAGGTCACGCACCTCGTTACGGAGGTTGTGAATCATGGTGACGACGTCGAGGCCAGTGTTGGGGGTCGCTCCTTGTTCAGGAGGAGTCACCTGTCACCTTTCGTTCGACCCTTGAGCCGTGTGAGGGTCCCCATTGATCGGGGCCGTAGGGTTGTGACCCTTACGAGCGCTCAACCTCTCTCTGAGGTCTTCGCCACGGTTGTTCCGTTGGGCGGTAAGTCGATCTCTAAGATCCGGCCCGGCGGTATGGGGGTGCGAGCTTCGAGCCACGCGCCTTACTCGCCGAGTCGTTGTACCTTCCCTGACATTGCCTCTTTGACCGAGTCGGTCATGGGCTGAACGTCGGGAGGTCTCTTCTTGAGAGGAGACCGGTATTGCTTTTGTTTTCGACGGGCCGGTTTCGATCTCAACAGGGAGTTCCCCGTCCTTGGTGAGAGAAGTCTCGACGTCCGCCGAAATTTCCAAGCCTTCATAGTCGGGGTCATAATCATGCCCCTCGTCCATGAGGTCCTCAGATTCCCCGTGGGGGGCGCCGTGTGCAGGAGCCTTGCCCGCTAGTTGGCGGTGGTACCTTGCATTGGCTATCTTCAGCTGGCGGATTTTCTCCTCCATCTCAAGGATGCGGTCGTCCCGACTATCCTGAAGAGGAGGGGGCGAGGGAGTGGGGCTCTCGTCGTTGAGAGACTCCTCATCGGCTTGCGCTCGGGAGCGCAGGAAGTATTTCTTCACCGCGGTTGCGTTTTCGGGGTTGTTCACGCCCTCAGAACGAACGGGTGGTTGACCACTCATGTCTTTCTCGAGTCGAGAAGAAAGGGGTCGAACTGGAGAAGGGATTTCAGGCTGTGTAAGTCAGGAAGTCCCCTCCTTCTAGCGCCAAAATGCTGTCGCACGAAAATGAACAACGATTAAATACCTCAGGCGGTTTGATCCAAGGCCGGACCAAGTGATCGCGCCCGGGCCAAAAACGGGAGCTCGTAGACCGAGCTGCACCCTCCAAACCCTGAGGTGTGTTTTGGGGGGTGTGACTGTGCCAAAGGTTGGCTGCCTACGTACCCTTTAGTAGGGATCAGGTCAGAACATAGTTCAATTTGTGTGGGGAGGCTATCTTGGGCTCGGAGGCTTTGTGAATCCAAGGCTTTAGGGCAGGACCCGGCTCGTAGCTTCTAGTGAAGGCTTTAGAGGGGTCGCGTGCTCGTAGCTTGGAGTTCTAGCTCAAGGGCCAAGAAGCAGGAGGGCAGTATGTACTGCAGAGGCTCGGGTCGCAGAAGAGGAGCGCGCTCCCTCTCGTGGAGGGGGGGTCCTTGACTTTCTGAACCGAGGGAGGAGGAGTGCGTGTTCTTGGAATGTCACAAGAGCACGAGAGAATTCTTCAGAGGAGGGAAGTATTGTTTTCGAAATGTATCGATTTCCCTAGGCTGAATCAGCGTGTCGTGGCGTGTTGCTGTCTGTTCTTTCTCCCCTAGGGGGGGGGGGGGGTATTTATAGTGTTTGAGGGGAGGCCTTGGGCCGGCCCCTTGAGGCCCACCGGGTGGCCGGGAGCGAGGCGCGCGAGGCCTCACGCCTAAGAGGGCGCAGAGCGCGTGGGACATGTCGCCTGGACGGGCGCGGGACTTGGCCGGGCGCGGCGTGCCCGGCCGAGGTGGCAAGAACGCTCGGCCGAGGTGGCAAAGACGCTCGGCCGTGGTGGCCGAGCTGACGAAGACGCTCGGCCGAAGTGGCCGAGCTGGCGAATGCGCTCGGCCGAGGTGGCCGAGCTGGCGAAGGCGCTCGACTGAGGTGGCAGGGACACCCGGCTGAGGCAGCAGGGGCGCTCGGCCGGGGTGCCGAGGTGCGCGCAGACCGGGAGGCCGGGGTGCGCGGGAGCGCGTGCGTGGGCCGGGAGGACGGGGCGCGGAGTGCACGTGAGCCAGGCGCGATAGGGCGCGCCGAGGCCCATTGGGCCGGGGGCGTAGGTGTGCGCGCACTGGCCGTGCCAGGCCGTGGGCGCATCGGGGCGTTTGGGCCTGGTGGGCCGGGGCCCGTTAGGCTTCCGGCCGGCAAAGCCCGGCCGGCATCGAATTGTTTTTGAATTTCCGGTGTTCCGAAAACGACCGGTAACACGGTTAATTGTGAAACCATGCGTAAGGCTCTAGCAGAAAAATATGCAAAAGGGGAGCTAAAGGGCGTTGATCTAGGACCCCCGCCAAAGAATAAGGTCTTTAACAACAACAACAGAGGAAGGGGCAACCCCTCCCCTAAGAGAGCAAGACCCGATGAGGAAGGGGAACCAAATTCCCCGCCGACCGTCGCAAAACACAGGGTTGACTTCATAATGGGTGGCTCAAAGTTTTGCAACGGAACGATTAACTCAATCAAAGCACATCAACGTAAATTAAGTAAGCAGACCACCAGAATCAAACTAGAACAAGATGTTCAAATCACGTTCTAGGAAAAAGAAGCCGTAGGGACAACCGATCCGCACGACGACGCACTCGTAATCACAATTGGCGTGTCTAACTATGAAGTCGTGAGAGTTCTAATTGATGGAGGCAGCTCCGTAGATCTTATCTTCAAAGATACCCTGGCCAGGATGGGAATCAGCGAAGACGAGATTGAAAGAGAACAAACCCAACTGACAGGTTTCAATGGGTCCACTACTCCATCTTTAGGAACGATCAGGTTGCCCGTAAAAACACATGAAATCAACAAAATAGTAGAATTTCAAGTACTAGACTGTTTCTCCCCTTAGAATACTATCTTGGGAAGACCGTGGATACATAGGATGAGGGATGTGCCTTCAACCATTCATCAATGTATTCGCTTCCCTACGCCTGATGGGATAAAAGAAATTCGAGGCAATCAGGCGACCTCCCGCAGTTGCTATCTCACTAGCCACAAGCATTGCGCTAAAGCAGTTAAAGAAGAACAATAGCAATTAATAAACGTGGAGTCGGCCAAAAGCGTCTCTACGCTAGAAGAACCCGACTCCCTTGATGCGCCAAGTACCGAGATAACAGCCCAGGTACAGCTCGATGGCTCTGATCCTTCCAAGTGTGTCGGAATCAGAACTAAGCTTAAAGGAGGTATTAGGCGAGAGTCGATATGTTTCTTAAAACGAAACAAGTCCACCTTCGCCTAGTCAACCGAAGATATGCCAGGAATAAGCATCGACGTTACGTCTCACCAACTTAACGTCGATCACAGTTTTAAACCTGTAAAACAGAAAAGACGAAAGCTCGGTCCCGACAGGGCACGGGTTGTCAACGACGAAGTCAAAAGACTTCTTAGTGCAGATTCAATCCGCGAAGTAAAAAATTTCCGGATTGGCTGGCAAACACTATCGTCGTTAAGAAAAAAATGGAAAAATGGCGGGTATTTGTTGATTTCACTGATCTAAATAAAGCATGCCCCAAAAACAGCTTCCCGCTGCCTCATATCGACCAGCTAGTCGAAGCAACCACGGGACATAAAATCTTGTCGTTCATGGATGCATTCTCAGGATATAACCAAATCTTGATGCATCCAGAGGACCGAGGCACGTATTGCTACAAGGTCATGCCCTTTGGTCTAAAACACGTTGGCGCCACCTATAAAAGGTTAGTCAACGAAATGTTCAAAGAAAAGATAGGGAAAATGATGGAAGTGTATATCGACGACATGCTCGTAAAATCCATAAGGGAGAACGACCATATAGGGCATTTGGAGGAATGTTTCGACGTATTGAATAAGTATCAAATGAAACTCAATCCCACCAAATGTTCGTTCGGAGTCTCATCCGGTAAGTTCCTTGGGTATTTAGTTACCCAACGAGGAATTGAAGCTAACCCGGATCAGCTGCACGCCTTGCGAGAAATGCCTTCACCCCGTAATAGGCGTGAAGTTCAAAGGTTGACGGGACGCATCGCTGCCCTCAACCGCTTCATCTCTCGGTCTACAGATAAATGTCTTCCTTTCTACCAGCTCCTTAAAGGAAACAAGAAGCTCGAATGGGATGACAAGTGCGAAGAGACGTTCACAAGATTGAAAGAGTATCTATCGACACCCACAATCTTGGCAAAACCCGTTGTGGGGGAGCCACTCTACCTGGACGTCGCAATATCTCAAGCGGCCGTTAGTGGAGTACTCGTTAGAGAAGAACAAGGGGACCAATGACTAATCTTATATACAAGCAAGTCGTTAGTCGATGCTGAAACTCGATATCCTGTTATGGAAAAGTTTGCCTTGGCCGTCATTTCCGCCGCGCGAAAACTTCGCCCATACTTCCAATCTCACACCATAATAGTAATGACATCGCATCCGCTCAGAAGTTTCCTACACAGCCCCAATCAATCGGGAAGATTAACTAAGTGGGCCGTTGAGCTGATCGAATACGATATTGAGTACCGAGTGAAGACATCCGCAAAATCGCAAGTTTTGGCGGACTTCATCATCGAACTCCAAAGGGAAAGCCCCACTGTGAATGAAGTCGAAGGCACCTAGACACTTAAAGTAGACAGGGCATCGTCAAAGCAAGGGGCAGGAGTGGGAATATACCTGACGTCCCCTCATGGTGAGACTATAGAACAATCATTCAGGCTCGACTTCATTGCATCAAACAACAAAGCCGAATACGAAGCACTAATCGCCGGACTTAGATTAGCTACTGCTGTCGGATCAAAGAAAGTTAAAGCTTTCTGCGATTCTCAACTCGTAGCAAACCAATATTCCGAAGAATACGAGACTAGGGATGAGCGAATAGAAGCTTACCTGAAAGTCGTAAAAGATCTTACGAAACATTTCGAAGAATTCTCCCTGACAAGGATTCCTCGAGGCGAGAATACTTCGGTCGACGCATTGGCTGCCTTGGCATCTACCTCGGATCCGAACCTCAAAAGGATCATTCCAGTCGAAACAATCAAACAACCTTCCATTGCCATGACCATAACCGCGGTCATAACAATAGTAGGGGGGATTGGAGAGATGAAATATTGCATTACATCACGACTGGTACGGTCTCATCCGATAAGATGGCGAAACGCAAACTTATGCTGAGAAGCGCGAGGTTTTGCATCATAGATGGAAACCTATTTAAGAGAAGCTTCGCAGGACCCTACCTCAAGTGCGTCGGGATGGAGGAATCCAATCGAATCCTGGAAGACGTGCATGGAGGAGAATGCGGAAGTCACGCGGGCGGGCGAGCGCTTGCCATCAAAATAAAGAGGCAAGGCTACTTTTGGTCGACCATGTTGGCAGATTGCGAGGCGCACTCGCGCCGCTGCGATCAATGAAAACGCCATGCTCTTGACATAAAAAGACCCGCGGAAGAGTTGTCCTCTATCTCGGCACCATACACATTCATGAAACGGTCTATGGACATCGTGGGACCAATTTCGGTCGCCCCTGGCGGATTAAGATTTCTATTAATATTAACAGATTATTTTTCAAAATGGGTGGAAGCAGGTGCCTTCGTCTTGAAAAAGGATGTCGACGTCACAGCATTCATCTGGAAAAATGTAATATGTCGACGTGGAACTCCCCACGAGATCGTAACGGACAACGGGTCATAGTTCATATCGAAAAAATTCAATAACTTTTGTTTCCATAATAACATTGAGGTAAGGATGTCAACACCACGATATCCTCAAGGAAATGGGCACGCGGAAGCAACAAATAAGACCATAGTAGACTCCATAAAGAAAAGGCTCGATGCTAAGAAAGGGTGGTGGGCAGAAGAGCTGCCAGGTGTGCTATGGGCGTACCGAACCAGTCCGCGAAGGCCGACAGGGGAAACTCCATTTTCCCTCGTCCATGGAGTCGAATCTGTCATCCTTGTCGAACACCAGGTGCAAACCCTTAGGGTAATACACGCGCCTGAGGATGAGCCAAAAAATGATGAGGCACTATGTGATGCTTTAGATCTTGTGGAGGAAAAGCGGGATTCAGCCCTAGCGCGGTTATCCCGTTATATGCAATTCATCGCCAGATTCTACAACAAAGACGTTAACACAAGAAGATTTGACGTAGGGGACTTGGTCCTCCGAAAAATCTTCCAAAACACTGCCGAGGCAAATGCCGGAAAACTTGGGGCGAAATGGGAAGGCCCCTATAGGGTCACCAAAGTAGCATACCCCGGCGTTTATGAACTTGAAACACTCAACGAAACTCATGTTTTAAGATCATGGAACGTCTCGAACCTCAAAAAATACTACTGTTAAAACCATTAAGAATCGAACTACGTCTGACTTGATCCCTGCATAAGGGTACGTAGGCAGCCTTTCTCTACAAAGGCACAGTCCCCCACCTTTTTGAGCTACGGAGCTCGCATCTCGGCCGATAACCCCGACCTCGAACTAGGCCAACAATGCAAACACCTCACGACGTCTCTAGCGAGAACCGACATCTCACAGCGTCATCCAAATCGGAGGTCATACCCCGAAAGGTCGACCTCATCCGAAAATCTTAAGGGAAACTTTTTAGATCAAAGACAATCTAAAAGACTTAATAGAATCTTGACCAAATTTATTTACGGACTTTGGCTTCAAATCTAAGGGGAAACGTTTCGGACCGGCAATGATCAGAACAACTTGACAGATTTTGAACGACGAACCAATACAGAACCTCAGCCTAAGGGAAACTTTTTAGATTTCTGACAATCTAAAAGACTTAACGAATCCTCTGAAATCTTTAAGGGAAACATTTTAGGCCGAGTGCGGGCGATCTAAAAGACTTAACAGATTTTGCAACTCCGAGTTATGAACTGTGAGGACGAACTAAATAATATTTTAAACATATTCGGATCGGTCGAACTGACTGAATAACAGACAGAAAATAAACATCTGAGCATGTAAAAGAAAATTTGGCGAGCTAAAAGACTTGGCAAATTCTAAAAAATAAAATTATCTTGCATAAAATATAATAAGAAAAATAATCCAGATATAAAATAGAGGTACCGAAGCCCCCTATAATTGTATCAAAACGATAAAAACTTCCCCCAAAACACACGGGCCCCAAAAATAAAATAAATATTTTCACTGAAATTAAAGAAAAACAAAGTGGAATTCTTGCTGACGGCTGGAGAAGGCTTAAGCTTGGTCGTGGCGTTTGACTTTGATGCCTCGACGCTCGGGAGTGGGCATGAACGCCGCCATCTCTTTGTTTCCCTCCGGGATGGAGTTGTGGACCTCGTCAGTTCGATCGAGCATCGAACCATGCTCATTGATGGCTGCGGTCTCGACTTCGGTCGCGGAGGCGTCGGCAGGAGATCGGTCCGAATAGGGGGTGAACGGGATGTCCTCGACCTCAGGAACGGCGATGGCCGCGTAATTGGCCTCATACTGGGCGATGTCATTCTCAGTATCCTTCATCTCGACCGCCCAATCTGAGATCTCACCCTTCAAGGCCTCTGAGATCAACTCCTTGTTCCCCCGGCATTGCTCGAGTTTCTTTAGGATGAGGACGGTCTCATCCATCTTCTCCTTCTGCGCACGATGCTTAAGTATCTGTTCTCGATACTTAAGCGAAGTCGCCTTCTTTGCCGCGTGGACAGCCCGATCCCGCTCCGCCTTCGCCACCCTCTTCGATCGAGCGAGCTCCTCGAGAGCGTCCTTCAGCTCTTTGTCCCGAGCCGCCAGATCGACCGCCAACCTCTTGCTCTCTCTTTCGAAATCATTGGAACGGGCCGCCCATCCCTTGATCTTCTCCTTCTTATCATCGACATCGACAGATAAGAATTGAACTTTGCCGCGAAGGCGTTCAATCTTACCATTCGACCACTCCAAGAGGGCATCCTTAGCCAGAAGGTCGTCCTGAAGGGTGGCGATCTTGTCATTCATGCCCTGGAGCTCGGCTTGCAGAGACTCCATCCCCTTTTGTACCTCGGCGAGCTTTTCATGCTCAACCTTAGCATCATGAAGACGCTTTTCGTAGCGAAAAACGCCTCGGTTCAGTTGGGTGGACAGCTGAAATTAACTAAGCTCTCCCATTAGTTCGACCGCAACAAGATCCATAAAAAAAATATTTCTCAAAGTATAACAGGTCGGCTATATATAAAATAAAAATGAAAAGACTCACCCCGGTTATGGCCGAAGCCATCATCCTGTACCAATCCGCCTCGGCGAGCTCAGGGACCTTCGAAAGCCCCATGCCGGAACAAGTCAATTGACGAAGAAACCCTGCCGAAGAGTAAATATCATCGCACAGGATGTGATCCTGCGCATAGTGAAAATTGATGGTATGCTTCTTCTTCCGGGATGCAGACGGGGCTGAATCAGCTCGGTCTCCGGTTTCGACTTCGAGGAAGACCTGCTTCCTTCCGCTGCGGCCTTACCCTTGTCCGTCCGAGTCACCACGGTCATGGGGGCCTCAGGGGCGGGCTCTTCTTCGTCCATGCCAGCGAGGTCGTGGACTGGATCTTTCTTTTTCTTCTTCTTCCTTTCTCTAGGGGCTCCGCCCTCAGGGACCCGATTCGCCGGCATCTTTCTTTTCTTGGGCGCCCCACACGATCTCGTCCCTTTCGGGGGCTCGATCTTCTTCGGCCTCTTCGGGGGCTCGATCTTCCTCGGCCCTTTCGGGGGCTCGATCTTCCTCGGTCCCGGGGGCTTCGGCTTCCTAGACGTCCATCGGAGCAATCTCGGTCGTCTCAGGTGCCTCGTCAGAAGGCACCGAAATGACCGGGATCTCGGACGTCAAACGAACCCCGGTCACTTCGACCTCGGGATCGTTGACAGGGACAACCGGGGTTGGGGTTGAAGTCGAAGCAGCGCCCCCTTCTTTCGTTTCCTCGCCTCGCGAGCACTGATCGGGGTATTCATATTATCCCCTCGTCTAATTACAAAAAAAATGATCCGAGGAATAATGATTATGATAAAAACTTGATCAAAATGGCACATACATAATTGACCGTGAGAAAGAGGACGAAATCGAATTTGTCGAACTAACCTTCTTCAAAGTCTTCTAAAAGAGCTGGTGGGTGAGGTCAAAGCTTGGCCGAAATGAACCTGTAATAAGTAAAGTTCGACCACTCTACTTCGCCCTCTTGCAATATCGAGAGCTTCTCAGCGAACTCTGCTCCCTGAGATGGCGCCGTGATTTTTTCTGAAAAACAGAACAGAGAAATGTTAGTTTATCTCACCTACCTACAAAACATAAGTAGAAAAAATAGAATAAATTAAATTTTTGTGCATACTCGGTGAGCTCGCCCACTTCGAGGAGAAAGAACGAGATCGATCCCCGAGTGAATGCTCGTTTACGGCGAAGTAAAAATATCGTCTTCCCCAAAAAATTTCTTTCGAAGGCAGGCCCGAGATCACTCCCTTGCCTGCAGCCCTCGAAAGATAAAAACAATTCGGGTCGTGTTTCGAATTCGCCTTAACAACACAAAGACGGACTAAATCCATCAATGTGAGTTCGACTTTTTCTTCATGGGCCACTACAATCAGACCCATCACCATCCTGACAAAATTCGGACACATCTGGGGCAAGGTTAACCCTAGAGTCTGAACGAAGTTGAACAGGAGAGGGTGAATAGGAAATCTCAGGCCGCATTTCTCCAACCAAATTTCGTATATACAACAGAAACCCTCCACAACGGTATCGGCAGTGGCTCCAGGAGGGGGAAGAAGAATTTTTATTTCTGGGGGGATCTGGTATTTTTTGTGAATTCCCCTAAGGTCGGCCGAGGTCACGGTAGAAGGAAGAAGGATATCCTCATTTCCTAGGGGTTGAGATCCCGATGGGCGAAGTCCTGAACACGGCATCTAATTCCAGAGTTTCTACGGACGAAGTGTTTAAATATATGAACTCGTTTAAGTTCGCTAGTCGAACTGAGAGTAAAAATATCTGAAATCTAAGCAGACTTAAAGAACTTAGAGAGAGAACTCAAGCTCGAAATAAAGAGAAAGGTTCAAAAGAAAGAATTACCTTTTAACCGCGGATGAGGATAATATAAATGAGAAGAAACGACTCTTCGGCGCGCTTATTTATACATTTCATTATTAACCAATATCCCGAAAAAAAATCTAATGATTATGGAAAATAAATCGAATCAAATCGAAGATATTTCCTTGATATCTGTAAAGATATCAACAGATTTTCGGACTCTTCGACTTCGACCTACGAGGTGCAATCAAGATATGCCACGAGTGAAGAAGACGCGTTTTCGCATGGTGCCACGTGGCCCTAAATATTTAATTTCGCCCCTTTTAACTCGAGTTGGTTCGAATTTTCCGCGGTAAATATTTTCAAAATATTCGAAGTATTTTCAAAATATTTGGGGGCTAATTGTGGGGTATAAAAATTCAATTATTTAAATAATTATCTCGGATGGGCTTTGGCCCGACCAAAGCCCAGTATCCATTTGAAGACCGGCCCAAGTCCAATAACACTTTCCAGCTCGTTGAGGGATTTCGGTTCGACCACGTCTTCTCGTTCAGAAGAATCGGTCAGTCAAAGAGAAGACCACGCCGCGAAGATCGGATCTGAGACGACTTCAGCTCTGACGAGGAGTGTGGATCGATGAGCACGTGTCTTCGACCTGAAGGTTCCATCTCGCCTCTAAATAGAAGAGGAGACGACGATTCGCGACTAATTTACGATCCCAACTCTCAATCAACCATATTTCATATTCGTATATTTGTCTTGAGCTCGTCTTATTGAGTTCGCCACTTTGTCCCACTTGTAATCCATTTCACGATCAATAAAATTAATTAATATTAATTTATTATTATAGTTCTTTATTTTTATACTGTTTCTTATACGACGTCTTTCGAAACCCATTAAAATATTATATCTTAACATCCCTTAGTTTGTGATTGTTGATCGATCTAAAAATCGACATCAACACAAACCAACGGGACCGATCCAAACTCAGACAACCAACAAAACAAACCAATTTCGAACTCAAGTTCAACAACCTCAAAATTTCCAATTCATGCTCCTACAAATACGAGAGAGAAAAACATTATCTCAGCCAAAACAGAGAAGAAAAGAAACAAAACCACGCTACATGAATCATCACGGAATTAAACCGAGCAGGAAACATCTATTTCATATTCAACACTAGCTAAAGAACGCCTCATAAATCTAGCTACACATATCGAAATACAACGATTTTAATTTCATAACAAAGCTAACTTTCGTACCTTTCTAACGAGATATTACACGCTCAATTTAAACTAGAATAACTATCTCAAAAACACTCTGTAATAAAGGTACCCAGATTTGAAATTCAAGTTTTACTGTTTTGAAACAACATTTTCAACAAAATCATATCTAACTCAATTCTTAATAGATTTATATGTTCTTGAACATTTTAGAAAACTGATTCAGTATAAAATCCAGGAAAAATATTAACAAAATAATCTTAGAACATATTGGACTATCCACGTCCGTTTTACCAGGCTGTCCAGATCAGTTTATCACACCAAACAAAAATTTCAAGAAATCAACATCAATTTGAGATCAAACACGCTCAATGGACCTTAACAATACATGACAGCCACATAATCAAACATGAAAAGAAAAAGCCCCAATTTTGACGAAGAACCCTAGTTTCCCGAAATAAAAAATTGGGGAAAAAGCGATTCTCACCTTAACACTTGCAGCAACATCTTCGGCCAGCAATTTCGTAGCCGGAATCACTGAAACCATGGTCGAGTATATTAGGGCTCGAGTGGTCGGAGAGAGGGGCGGAGGGCTGAAGAAAAGAAAACAAAATCACATGAGATAGTGGTCTTATCTTCCTCACCTACCTCCGGTGACGCTTTTCCTATCTTCTCCGGCCGATTCTCTGGCCTTTTTCTTCTTTTCTTTTTCCTCGCACCCGTCCTCTCTTCCTCTCCTAGTTCGTATTAGGAAGGAGAAGAATGAAGCATATATATGAGCATCTATTTCAATATTGCTCATTTAAGTCCTTATATTTTAGCTGAAGTCTCACTTTTGGCCCAAATTTTAATTGTTGTTGCAATTAGTTCTAGAAAATTTGTTACAAATAGGTCCTGCTCATATAATCACTTACTTAAATCCATAATCGAACGAATTAATAATATATGATTTAAGCCGATGATTTTCTTATTCGGTTTCGATTGATTTAAATATATTTAAGGTGTCTCGGAAATAATTCTCATCTTCGAGAATTTATTTATTAAATTAATTTCCAAAATGTCTCTTCGGAAAATAATTTCTTATTCGAAACGAACTCGATAAATCATTTACTTATTTCGAGATTTCTCATTACCTTAACATATTTTAAATTAATTTGATAAACTTATTGGACCATAATTCACTCGAGAATTTAGTTGTAACAACATAAGCTCGTTTATCATCTTTGAATTTTCAACTCGAGTGATACAAAAGTTTCTACTTTACATATATACTTGATAGAGTTGAAAACATTTCGGAAGAATGTGACAATGTGTGTGTGACAGTTTACGATGGTCTCAACCAATACTGTGCATTCAGCGAAGCTAAATACGATTCACTCACAAATCTTCAAATTAAGAGGCATGACGGGTCTAATGTTAAGGTTGGTGATTCCTTTCTCAATAAAGAACATTTGATTATCAAAGTAAACCTCGTGGCCATTAGAGGGAAGTTTGAAATAAAAGTACTTAAATAACGGGTTCTGCACATGTTTGCTAGACAAAGGAGTTAAACACGTTCATTGTACGAAAATATAACGGGTTCCGCACATGTTTGCTAGAAAACATATCCATCCACCACAGTCAAGCTTCTAGTTGTGTCAATGGTGCTCCCATGGAAGAACACTTCAGTGAGCACCAACAATTATCTTCGACCACTACCATTTCTAACCGTCGCTCCTCCATCGGGAGATTCGAGTTCCAGTTTTCCACCTCTGTCGACCCCCATCCTTCAGAGATATGACTTCGTTAATGTCCTTCCCCCCAATATCTGTTATGCACCATCGAGAAGACTCTCTCCGGTCGCTACCAAATGTCCTATGGAGAGAGAGAGAGAGCTTTGACGGCTAGGGTTTTCTCAATAAAAATTCTATAAAAAGAGATCGTTTATTGATATTTTAGTCAAAATGCACATAGATATACTAAATTTATTACCCCTTTTTTGTTTATTTATAGAATTTCTACGTTATAAACGGATAGAAAACGATCCCAAAAAAATTATTTGTTCCTTTTTTACCACAATAATTTTGTTTTTCTTAAGATTTCTCAACTATATGTTGCTTTACATATTTGTAGATAACATTTTGTTAGCAAGTATTATATCTGTAGTAAATAGTGTCTAACTAGCATTAGTCTAAGTCATCTTACCCTAAATGGCTCCGCAAAAAGAAATAGTTCCCTGTTTAATCTTCTTCAAAAGTCGGAAGAATCAGCTACCAAATCTTTTTCTTCGTCATCATCATAATCATAAAAAACATCTGAATTCTCTTTCCTTGTCAATATCTTCAAGCCCATGCTCCTCGACTCTCCGCTCAAAACTGCCTCGGTAGAAGAGTATGACGTGGCATTAAAATCTGGGTTTGTTTTTATTAACGAAGAGCTGTTTGAAACGAAACGTTTCGCTCTCGAAACGACCCTGACTTCTCGGATGCTTTGTTCTTCATCTTCATCTTCACGTTCATCTTCATCGATTGCATGTCGAGAATTGCTCAGAACGTCGTGATCGGCTTCATCATTTTCCATCTCCGACGAGTTCAGATCCTCAAAATCAACGGCCTCTGCTTCTTCCTCTTCCTCCTCCTCTTTTTCTTGATCGAGGCCGTCGATTTCATCGTCTCCACCGCCTCTTCCTTCTTCTTCTTCCTCGAGATCTTCTCTCTCGTCCTTTTCAGCGGTGATGATCGAATCGTGCTTTGGACGGAGATCACGCCTCCCGAGCTTTACAATCCCGACTCCGGCGCCGGCAATGTGTTCTTCTTTGCGGCTCTTCGGGTCGCTCTGGTGATTGTTCATCTGGTAAAGCAACCAAACGCAAATGGCGAACATGAGACACGTGTGGATGACATTATTTACCTTGAAGGCTCTGGACCTCTGAATTCTGTTTGGCGATTGTTTCAACATTGATCAACTTTTTTATTTTCTCTATCGACAATGATTGATTTACTTCCTGTGAAAAAAATGTGGGTTAGAAATAGAAATCCGAAAGTCTTAAATCACGAACGAAGTCATCGTCATCGTCAAAATAAGGGTTTACAAAAGAAATGCAGTACCTTAGAGAGAAGGCAAAGCAGGTTTCGATGTAAGTATAACGGTCTCTCTCTCCAAATTTCGAGCTCAACCCTTATTATATAATGTAAAGCAGTTATCATTTACAGGGAAATGTGTGGTACATAGCGAGACGGAAAAAGAGAGTTAGTTGAGGGTTGTGAAAAATGCTTTGAGTCTGTCACACGCTCATAAGCTCATTCACTCACACGACACACTCGTTCTGTTGATAAAATTGATCACACGAAAACAGCAACAAAATTTGTCCTCAAATTCGACACTTCCATTTGGCAGATTTTTGTATTTTTATTTTTCTTCTTCTTCTATCATTTTAGCAGTGGCGCGTATTTATTAAAAGTGTTTCTTTTAGGCTTCTAGCACATAATCCTCCGTTCAATTATTTTTGCGAGTTGTAGTTTTTGCCCTTGATAACTTTAGATCTTGCTTGTTGCTTAAAAAAAAAAAAAAAAAAAAAAAAAAACAACAACGTTACCGTTTGGGGGTTCAGAATTTACTGGTAACCAACCGTGGAAAGCAAAAAAAGGAAAGGATAACTGTTTTGTTGAAGTTACCTTACTGTTGAAGAATAACGTCAAACACCGTATTTACTTAGAGGAATCTGGTGAAAAAAATATACAAAGTACATATGATAAAATTATAAAATAAAAAATAGTTTACAATGTTTTCAATACATTACTGTTGATGTCGAAATCTCAACAATCTTAAATATTATTTAAGATATATTTATTTGATTTATTTAATCGGTCTCAAAAAGACATCGTATAAGAAACAAACGATATTTAATTAAAATGAATATTAATACGAAATAATAAAAGAATAATCTTTATTGATATCGGCTGCTTACAAGGAGGCGAAATGTCGAACTCAAGTAGCCAAGCTCAACAACAGATTTAAAGAACTTGAATAAGTACGTGGTATAGAGCGAAAGTTTGTGTGTGCGAAAATGAATACCACAGTTATTATTTATATTTGAAGAAATGATTGTCTCTTGGACACGTGTTGATCAGCTCGTCCTCGCCACGTCGCGGACTGGTCAAGTCTTAGATCCGATCTTCTTGGCGAGATTGCGGGTTAACCACGACTTCGTTACTTGGCTAGGTCAGCACAGGCGAATTGTATCACTTCTCAGTAGACTGGGCTTGGGTTTTTCCTCCTCGAGCCAGACTGGATCATTTATTGGGCCTTTGGTCGAACCGAAGCCCAATAAATAATAAAATTTATTTTTTATACCCCCACAATTAGCCCCCAAATATTTCCAAAATATTTCCAATATTTTGAAAATATATTGCGTGGAGAATCCGAACTGTCTCGAAAATTTGGAGGGAAGTTGGCGAAATTTTTTGGCACTTGGCTTCATGTGATGGCGCGCTCTTGTTGATGATTGACACGTGGCACGCTCTAGTCATATTGGAAAGGTCGGAGTCGAAGGGTCGCGGGCGTCTGTTGATATTCTCACAGATATCGAATATTTAATTTGATTTTGAGAGATTTTCTCGGAATGCGACTGGATATAATTGTATATAAATACGTGCAACGAAAAGCCATTTTTTCTCATTTATATTCACAACATCCGAAGTAAAAGGTAACTTTTTCATTCTCTTACTTATTTTGAACTCTCATTTTCTCTCTGAGTTTTCGGTTTCGTATGAACTTCGGCTAGTTTTTGTTCTTAGTTCGACCAGCGAACTCAAACAAGTTAATATTTTTAGAGACTTCGTCCCCTACAACTTTAAGTCTAGATGTCGAACTTAGAAGTTCAACCGTTGGGGTCTAACCATTTAGGAAACGAGGACATTCGTTTGCCTTCTGTTATAACCTCTTTAGATTTAAGGGGGATTCGTGAAAAGTGTCAAATACCTACAGAAATCCAAACCTTTCTTCCCCCTCCCGGAGCCACTGTCAACACCATCGTAAAGGGTTTCTGTTGTTTATACAAAATTTGGCTAGAGTCTTGCGGGCTAAGGTTTCCTATTCACCCGCTTCTGTTCAACTTCGTCGAGGCTCTCTGGTCAACCCTGCATCAGATGTGTCCGAACTTCGTAAGGATGGTAGTGGGTCTAATAGTTGTGGCCCAAGAACAAAGGGTCAAACTCACTCTAACGGATTTAGTCTGTCTTTGTGTTGTCAAGGCGAACTCAAAACACATTCCAAAGTGTTTCTTTATTTCGAAGGCCACGGGCAAGGGAGTGATCTCATGCCTACCTTCGAAGGCCAAGTACTGGGGGAGGCGTTATTTTTACGTCGTCATCAATGAGCATTCTCTTGGGAATGGAGCTCGTTCTTTCTCGTCGAACTGGGCGAGCTCGCCGAGTTTGCTTTTATTTATTGTTACTTTTGTTTGTATTTTGAGTAGTTAACGACGTATGTTAAATATTTCCATTTTGTTTCGTTTTTCAGGAAAGATCAAAGCACCCTCTCAAGGATAAGAGTTCGCCGAAAAACTTTCGAAGTTGTAGGAGGGCTGTAGAGAGTGGTCGAGCTTTACCTCGTACAAGTATACTTCGGCCAAACTTTGGCCATACCCTCTAACTGTCATAGTTCGATAGAAAATTGAGTTCGCATTTTTCTTTCATCTCTCATTATTATCATTTATTTTTACTAAGTCTTTATAGACGTAGGAGACAACATGAACACTCCGGTGAGTGCTCGCGAAGCGAGGAAGAATAAGAAGGGAGGCGCTACCTTGACTCGACTCCGGCACCGATTGTGCCTACTAGGGACCCCGACGTCGAAGTGATGGGGGTCAGGTTGGTGTCTTCGGTCCCGGTCATCCTGATGGACTCGGGAGAGGTGCCCAGGGCGGCCGAGACCGCAGAAGAGGTCGTTTCGGGAGGCAAATCCCCCGAGTCTACTGCTCTCATGATCAAGGAGGAATGCACCACTGAAGGTGCCGAAGGCACGACAGCGCCTAAGAAGAGAAAGGCGCCGGCTTGCCGAATTCCAGAGGGCGAAAAGGGACCAAGTCCCAGAACTTGCTGAAAGGAGCGAGAAAGAGCCTACTGTCGAAGTCCCAGCGGCCACAGTGGTTTCAAGCTGACAAGTAAAAGGTGGTCGCTGAGGCGAGTAGAACGTCGTTGAAGTCAAGGAGGGACGGCCGATCAGACTCTGCCCCCGTCTATATACCGGAAGAAGAAGCATGTCATCAACATCCACTATGCGCAGGATCACATGCTGGGCGATGACATCTATTCTTCGGCGTGGTTCCTCCCTCAGCTGACGTGCCTATATATCGGCCTCCCGAAGGTACCCGAGCTCGTCGAGGCGGACTGGTACATGATGATGGCTTCAACCATCATCGGGGTAAGCATCTTTTCGTGTATTATTTTTGAGTAGTCGACCTGCTATACTTGGTAAAATTTTAGTTAGAAAATTTGTCAAGTAGTCGAACTGAATATTTAATTAATTTTTTATGTTGTCGAAATCTTAATGCGGTGGAAATTTTGGATTTTCTAGTAGTGGAACTGACAGAATCTTAATTTTATTCCAATTGTCAACCCAGCTGAACCGGGGTGTGCTTCATTATGAGAAACGCATCCTCGATGCTAAGGCCAAGCGGGACCAGCTGGCCGAGGTTCAAAAAGGGACGGAGTCCCTTCAAACCGAGATCAAGACGATAAACGTTAAGTTCGCCATACTTCAAGATGATCTCCTTGCCAAAGACGCGCATCTTGAGAGGGCGAAGATGAGGAATGAAGAGCTCGCTGGCGAGGCTCAATTCCTATCTGTCGACCTCGATGATAAGAAGGAGAAGATCAAGAAGTAGGGGGCTTATGCTGACGGTTTAAAGAGGGAGAATGAAAGGCTTGAGGCCGACCTGGCTGCTCGGGACAAAGAGCTAAAAGATGCTCTCGAGGAGCTTGCTAGGACGAAGAGGACGACTAATGTGGACCGGGATCAGGCTATGCACGTGGCGAAGAAGACGACTTTGTTGCGATACCAGGAGCACATTCTCAAGTCTCGAGCTCAAATGGAGAAGACGAACGAGGCCATCCTCATCCTAAAAAAGTTGTAGCTCGCCGGGGAAACAGGGAGCTCATCTCGGAGGCCCTCAAGGGCGAGATCTCAGACTAGGTTGGCGAGATGAAGGATATTGAAGATGACATCACCATCCCCAAGGTTGAGGAAGTTCCCTTCACTCCTTACTCGGACCGATCTCCCACCGACGTCCCCGCGATCGATGTCGAGCCCGCTTTCATTGATGAGCGCTTGATGTTCGGCCAGACTGACGAGGTCCTCAACTCGATTCCAGAGGGGAACGAGAACGTGGTGGCATTCCCTCTGACTGCCGAGCGAAGAGACGTCGAGGTCGAGCCTTCGGTCCAAGCCTAGCTTCCGTCTGCTTTTCCATCGTGGTCATTTTTGTTTCGTTTTGATAAGTATTTTTTTTCAATAATTATTTTATGTGGGGCCCGCGTTTTTTTGGGCGGAATTATTAATTTTTTGTGACAATTATTGGGTGTTTCGGTACCCCTTTTATTTATTTGAGTTTTTATTTCTATTTCTTGCTCTCGACTTATTTCTGAATTTCGCCAAGTCTTTTAAGTTGCTAAACCTTTATATGTGTGAATGTTTGGTGGATTTTGACTAAGTCATTCAGGTCGCCCACTCGATCTGAAAATTTTCACTTAGTATAATGAAGTCGAAGTCTTAACAACTTAAACTTGTAAAATCTGCTAAGTCTTTCAGATTGCCGAGATCCGAAAAGTTTCCTTTAAGATTTTAGGTCGAAGTCGTATAGAAGCATTTTTCCAATGAAATTCGCTAAGTCTTTTAAATCGTTGGAGATCTAATAAGGCTTTTACGTCGCTTGGCGATCTGAAACGTTTACTTTAAGATTTTAGGCCGAAGTCACCAAATGAATTTTACCAAGAATTTGCTATGTCTTTTAGATCTTCGGGGTCTAAAATGTTTCCCTTAATGCTCTTGGGCGAGGTCGAGCTTGATTGGTGTCACCACCCGCGACCTCTCATCGACGGTTCACGAGCCGCGACGATGAGTAACGTCACAAGTCTCAACATCAATATAAATATATCTCATATCAATAGAATCAAAATTAAATAACCATAATACTCATAATACTTGCATTAAACATAATACGATGATATATAAGTATTATAAGTGGTTATACGAAAACCTGGGTAAATTTTTCGCGTTTTAACTTTAGGAATTAGAGCCTTGTAGCGACTCTTATTTATACGCAAGATCCCGAATTTTAAGTATATGTACAAGGGATAGTTTGGGGAGCATAGTTTACGAAAGGGGTTCAACAAAATATAGATATTATTATAGAAGAGTTTGAACCCGGGTGAGTTCCCATTAGCCCAAAGGTCAAGAGATACACGTCCGATCTTCGACTTCATTTCTGTTATTCACATCATCGCCTTGCCCTTCTCTACATTACCAAAGGTCATAAAACTATGAGTCGATTGACTCAGCAAGTGGGAGTCTAACCTAGAAAATAAAGCGACTAATGCCATTTTATAACATGTGACGTACAAACAAACACATAAGAATGCATGGATGCAAATCTAACAAGTTCTAGAGCATGACTCGTGTGTACACACTCTAACTAGTACTTGTCGTCTTTAAGGTTACACACATCCCCCACTATAACCTCTAGAAAGACAAGAGACCAGCCTTAGACTTCGAGCAGCAGTCGTCCGGCAGCCTAAGAGTTTTAACATCTGTCTGGGATCCACTAATGGTACCACTTCATTCGACGTCGGCACCACCCCCAGGCCCTCATAGCCCGTCAAGGTGCATTCTTCAGGCCTTCATAGCCTGGCAACAAAGTCGGGTACGACTCTTGGTCGACTCCCCGAGATATGAGTACTCAGCTCCATCCCCCAGGCCCTCATAGCCCGTCAGGGTTCATTTCCTTTTGGTACCATCGACACAACAATTCTTTAGGGTTCGGGTACTCTGTAGCACTCAGAGTACACACTTATGCTACTTATAGGAGAGCGACTCGGGTTAAATCCCGAAAGAATTATCATTTCCCTTTTATGCTCGTTAGTGTTTTAAGTTGAAGACTCGAGATATGACTCTCGGTACTTCTACCCTCGGCTCGAATCCGAGAGTCCAACATGCTCTCATTTTACCTCAGATCTAGCTAAACTCTATGGTTAGCAGAGGAATCTAACTACAACAAAGTAGCAACGTGGCTGGTTCAAGTTAGCATTTGAACCTATGGGTATAAACCCAACTAAATTTTCCAAAAAGAGCGGACGAAGCCTTAATCTTTGGTGTTTGTGTCTTTTAAGGCTTTTCCTACACTTTTTATTATTAACACGTAAATGCACGTAAACATGATTATTCCCTTGGTAAGTAGTTGACTTATATCTCCACACTTACCTGGAATAGCTCGTCAGAAAGTTCGACGACTTCTGGCGATGTCTTGATTTTCACGTTCTCTGTGATACTTGACACTTGTCGAAACGTCAAAAGAAGAGTTAATCGAGCTTTAATTTCGATAACTCTTTTTCTTTGAAACTTCAAAATCCGGCTTCATCGCCTTTGACTCGTCCGGTTCCCGCTCGTCCGTTCAAATCTGTCATCAAACCGCGGAATCCGACATCGAGTTAATTCCTTAAATCCAAACTCTTATCAATTTCCAAAATTCCAAATCCGACATCTCGACTCAAAAACCCGAGCCTAACCAAGTCAACAACCAAACACGAATCCAAACTAACTTGTCACAAAATTCGTAACCTTGTCATTAAATCCACATTTCAAATTTAATTCTCATATTCATAACCAACCAAATCATATTCCTTCCTGAAATAATTCCAAATCCAATTCGTAATACCATTTCAAACCTAGCACACAACGAGAACAAATCAACCCATCTCAGTTCGGAGGCTCAGAATCTAACATCACAAAGCAATGAACCAAAACACATAACCGAGACCAAGCTCACGGCCAAAAGACCAAACCGCCAAACCAAATCATTTCAGCAAAACCAAAAATCATCATCATCATAGCCTCAACACTAATATCAATTCATCACAAACCCAAAAAGAATCACATAGCCAAAACAAGTCACACGGCCAACAAGTCACACAACCAAGCAACACACGGCCCTCAACCATTTCCAAACCAAACCACAACAATACCCAAATCATCACAGCCTCCATCAAACCCAGCATCAACAACACATGATTCACAATTCAAAACGCATGGCTGAGCAAGAGAAACCACTCGGCCAAAATAGCACACGGCCAACAAATCCATGAACTAAAAAAAACAACCCAATTCGCCAATTACATCTTAGAATTTCAATTCCCCCAAATCAAATTCATCAAAACCCTAAGTTTCGGATCCTTCACTTTAGCCCAAGAAATCCATACCTCACTTGAAGAGTCGGACCATTTGGACCGTCCTCACCCCTTTTTTTTCCCTCGCCGGAGGTGCTCGCCGGAGCTCCTAGGACGCGCGGCGACCTTCTCCTCTCGGCTGGTGGTGTGCGCGCGGCTCGGAGATGGGCGGCAAGCTGAGCGCAAGCACGGAGAAGAAGAGATGAGGAGAGGGTGGTGCTGTAGGGGTTGAGATGCCGAGAGAGAGAGCTCGGTTGATGATGGCCGATTAATTTTTTTTTTCTTTTGCAGGTGAAGCTCGCGTGCGGTCAGGAAGAAGAAGAGGAGAATATA
Organism: Urtica dioica subsp. dioica; assembly: GCF_054948205.1. Lineage (NCBI taxonomy): Eukaryota > Viridiplantae > Streptophyta > Magnoliopsida > Rosales > Urticaceae > Urtica > Urtica dioica. Next base: position 12,411,764 of record NC_142762.1, read on the forward strand.
AAGAAAGAAGAAGAAAGAAAGAGAAGAGAGAGAGAGTGGCCGAAAGAGATAGAGGGGAAGGAATGGATAAGACTTCCACGTGGCAGCTTTCCATTGAGCCACACGTCCTCCTCTAAACAATCGCCTCAGCAAGTTTTTCTTTCACTCTCGTCCCTCACTTTGTTGCGCTTAAGTCCTTTCAAAATAAAACCTCGAAATCTTGTCCTTAATTAATTAAAAATAATCTTGAAAAATAACCGAGAAAATTCTCATTAATTTCCCGTTATCTTAAATATATTTAAGGGATTTCGGAATTTATTTTCACTCTTGAGATTTTAAGTCTCCGAGTACGTTCCGAATAAATTTTATTTGGAAACAATATCGAGTTTACTCGAATATCCTTATTCCGAAATTTCATCGACCTTAAATATAATTATGATTATTTTTTTTTCCAAGATATTTAAAATTTAAGGACGTCTCATGTGCAACAAGAATTTGATTCAAAATAAAACTCGTTTATTTTATTCAAATTCACAAGTCCAGCGTTACAAAAGTTTGTATATTACAATCCCTACCCCCTTAGAAGAGTTTCGTCCTCGAAACTTAGAACAAGGCGGGGTATTTCTTTTGCATTTCGCTCACAAGCTCCCAAGTAGTTTCTTCTGCGGAGTGTTTCTTCCATAGTACTTTGACTAGAGATATAGTCTTATTCCTTAAGACTTTCTCCTTGCGATCTAGGATTGCAACAACTAGTTCTTCATATCTTATGTCAGGAGAAATTTCAACCTCTTGATCTTGAAGTACATGTGAAGGATCAGACATGTATTTCCGCAACATCGATACGTGAAACACATCATGAAGGTTGGACATAGACGGCGGTAGGGCTAGGGGATACGCTGCCTTGCCTACTCCTTCCAAAATCTCAAAAGGTCCAACATATCTCGGGCTGAGCTTTCCTTTCTTCCCGAATCTCATGATACCACACATCGGGGAAACTTTCAAAAAGACTTTCTCTCCTGCCTCAAACTCTAGAGGTCTTCTACGCTTATCTGCGTAGCTCTTCTGACGACTTTGTGCTGTCTTCATCCGAGCTTGAATTTTCTTGATCGCTTCGGTGGTCCGCTCGAGCAATTCAGGCCCGATGAACTCGCTCTCACCAGCTTCATCCCAATGAACTGGAGAGCGACACTTTCTCCCATAAAGAGCTTCATAGGGTGCCATCCCAATCGTCGCTTGATAACTATTATTGTAGGAGAACAATACCAAGGGAAGATGACTCCACGAGCCGTGGAATTCCAAAACACACGCTCGGAGCATATCTTCTAACACTTGGATCGTGCGTTCACTTTGGCCGTCAGTTTGGGGATGAAATGCAGTGCTGAATTTCAGTCGCGTCCCCAAATGTTGTTGTACACTCTTCCAAAATTTGGACGTAAAACGACCATCACGGTCAGAGACGATTGAGCTAGGAACTCCATGTAGACGAACAATCTCTTTCATGTAGAGTTCAGCGAGTTTATCCACGGTGTGAGTAGTCTTGATGGACAAAAAATGAGCTGATTTGGTCAACCTGTCGACAATGACCCAGACAGAGTCATGACCAGCTGTGGTTTTTGGCAAACCTGACACGAAATCCATCGTTATCTACTCCCACTTCCACTGTGGAATCTCAAGTGGTTGCAGCAGTCCAGCTGGTTTTTGATGCTCTGCCTTAATTTGTTGACAAGTTAGGCACTTCTGAACAAAATCAGCCCATTTCTCTTCATTCCTGGCCACCAATATACCTTTTTCAAGTCTTGATACATCTTTGTCACACCTGGATGTACCGAATAGGGTGTCCCGTGAGCTTCTACCATCAACTGCTTTCTGACTTCCTCGTTGGATGGTACACAAACTCTTCCATTGCACCTTAGAACCTCGTTCTCATCTAACTTGAAATCACCCTCTTTACCGTTTTGAGCCTCAAACATCTTCCCAAGAAGATATTCGTCTGCGTACTGACCATCTTTGATCTGTCCCCGCAACATCGGACGTACGCTGAGAGTAGCTAATCTCCCAGTGATCAGTTGAAGTTCTAGCTGCTGGACATCGTCCTTCAGTTGAAGAGATGTTTCAACCAAACTTGCTAAAGACGCTACAGATTTGCGGCTAAGCGCATCTGCGACTTTATTTGCCTTACCAGGATGATAATATAAATCAATGTCATAATCATTCAAGAGTTCCATCCAACGTCCTTGGCGCATATTCAACTCCTTCTGAGTGAAGAGATACTTTAACGTTTTATGGTCTGTATAGATGTCACAGTGGACTCCGTACAGGTAGTGTCGCCATATCTTGAGTGCAAACACTACCGCAGCAAGCTCTAGATCATGGGTAGGATACCGGGTCTCGTAATCCTTTAGCTGTCGCGAGGCATAAGCAATGACCTTCCCATGTTGCATCAAAACAACGCCCAAACCTTGCTTAGACGCGTCGCAGTAAATAGCGAATCCATCAACTCCTTGTGGAATGGTGAGCACTGGAGCGGTTGTCAGCCTGTTCTTCAGCTTTTGAAAGCTCTTCTCACAGGTCTCGGTCCAAAGGAACTTCTGTCCTTTACGGATTAGTTGAGTTAGGAGCATGCCCAACTTAGAGAATCCTTCCACAAACTTCCTATAGTAGCCAGCAAGACCCAAGAAGCTCCTTATTTCAGTGACTGTCTGTGCATGACTCCACTGCCGCACGACTTCCACTTTAGCAGGATCTACCAAGATACCAGCGCTACTGAAAACATGGCCAAGGAATACTACATGCTCCAGCAAAAATTCACACTTCGAGAACTTGGCGTATAGTCGTTTTTCCCTCAGCCTGCTTAGCGCTAGCTCCAGATGCTGCTCATGCTCTTCGTTAGTTTTCGAGTAGATTAGAATGTCGTCGATGAACACGATCACGAACTTATCCAGAAAGTCCTCAAATACTCGGTTCATCAGGTTCATGAACGCTGCTGGCGCATTAGTTAATCCAAACGACATAACTAAGAACTCATAGTGACTATATCGAGTACGAAAAGCAGTTTTCGGGATGTCTTTATCTCGAACCTTCAGCTGATGGTATCCCGAACGCAGGTTAATCTTCGAGAACACTGTCGCCCCTGATAGTTGATCAAAAAGATCGTCGATCCGCGGCAACGGATACTTGTTCTTGATCGTTACTTGGTTCAATCCACGGTAGTCAATACAGAGCCGTAGAGAACCATCTGCTCTCTTAACGAACAAGAGTGGCGCTCCCCAAGGCGAATGGCTTGGTCGTATGAACCCTTTGTCAAGCAACTCTTGTAGCTGCGTCTTCAGTTCTTTCAATTCTGCTGGAGCCATACGATATGGAGCTTTCGATATCGGAGCTATGCCTGGAATGAGTTCTATGTTGAACTCAACTTCTCGATCAGGAGGTGGCCCTGTAAGATCTTCTGGAAAAATATTAAGGAAATCTCTAGCAACTAGAATCTCCTACAGCTGCGGCTTGACCGTCTTCGTGATGTCTACCATGCTTGCAAGGTAACCAGTGCATCCCTGATGCATCATCTTCATGGCCTTCAGCGCCGATACGATCGGAAAACTCGATTTCCGAGAGGAACCTTAGAACTGCAGCGGTCCAAGTCCTAGGTTCTAGAACAGAACCGACTTCTTTTGGCAATCTATGATTGCATGGTGGGTACTTAGCCAATCCATTTCGAGGATTACGTCGTAGTCCACCATTTCCAATTCTATCAAGTCTGCTTTCATTATCCGATCATGAACTCAGATGGGCACATCTCTATACCTGTATAATGGCTGGTACTTTTCTCCAGTAGGCATAGCCGTGATGAACGGGTACGAGAATTCCTTCTGATGCTCACCTAACTAACCAGACTTCCTAGATGCAGTGAATGAATGCGTGGCTCCTGAATCTATCAATGTATTGCTGAGAAGGAATCCACGAAAATCTGACTTGTGACAGCAGTGGACGACTCTGCTCGCACATCATCTTCACGGATGGAGAAGAGTCTGGCATTGGCTCTCGGCTGCTCTTTGGGTGCAGGGGTCTTTACTTCTGGATTCTCACATACCCGAGACAAATGACCCTCTTTCCTGCATTTGAAACATACCAGCGCACGAGCATAACACTCTCCCTCGTGTGATCTGCCACACCTTCAGCACATAGGTGATTGATTGCTTCCAGAGGTCCTAGGCTTCTTACTAGGCGGCCCTGACCGTCCGCTATCTTCACGGCCTCTGTTCCGGTTCACCGACTGTGATCGGTTTCTAGAGCTTCCCTGAGGTCGATAACTCGAGCCTTGCTGGGACCTCATTCTGTCTCCTCGCTGTGGCCGACTCTCCCATCTTGACTGGGATCTGAATCTTTTCCTTGATTCACTCTGCTTTGGGCTCGCAGCTTCGGAAGGTGTTGCAGCAGTTTGTTTCGGTGCAGGAGTCCGATCACCCTCGCGCCAACCAGCAATCCGCAAAGCTCTTTGCACGGCGTTGGCGTAAGAGCGAGGTCCATCATCGCCGCTATCCATTTGGCTCACGATATCCATGTCGAGCCCATGCATGTACTTCATCTTCCTAGCCTAATCAGTAGCGACTAGGGAAGGAGCAACCTTGCTAACGTGTCGAACTTTGTCGTATATTCTGATACTGACATTGAACCTTGTAGTAGGCTCATAAACTCGTGTAACTTGTTCGACAGGTTAGCTTCACTCAAGTACTTCCCATGGAACAGATTGAGGAAATGGACCCACGTCATTGAGTGGACATCCTCAGACGACGCCACCACTTTCGACCAGCCCATAGCCTCATCCTCCAGTTGATTCACACCGCAAGCCACTCTCTCGCTATCAGAGAGCTGCATGTAGTTGAAGATCTGCTGCATCTTCTTGACCCAGTTCTCAGCTGCAGCTGGATCAACATGGCCATCAAACGTCGGAGGCTTCTGCTTACGAAACCTCTCATATACCAGCTCGCCTACAGGAGGAACGACGTCAGGAATATGGAAGTTGAGCTCCGCAGGAGGATCCACAGGCACTGCGGTGGATTCTCTAGTCGTTCTCCTGGAACTGGAGGCGCTGGGTGCTGTTGAGGCGGCGCATTCAGTCTCGTTAAGAGTTCTGCGATCGTGCGGTTCTGTTCCTCTAGCTGCTGCGCGAACCTCTGATTCATCTCATCTCTCTGGGTCGCGTCGGCAGCTCCGTAACATTCTCGGCATTAGACGGGTCTCGTCTAAGTCACATGCCTGCTCAATTCTACTCATGGAAGAGGGCACGATAAAAATCCAAGTCACGACATCGAGAACAGGAGAAAAGAAAACATATCAACACACGATCCTAACTCCAAACGAGATTTCATAAACATTTCTCATATCTACTGTTGTCGCAGGAAAAAGAACAACGATTAGATACCTCAGGCGGTTCGATCGAAGGCCGGACCAAGTGACCGCGCCCGGGCCAAAAATGGGAGCTCGTAGACCGAGCTGCACCCTCCAGACCCTGAGGTGTGTTTTGGGGGGTGTGACCGTGCCAGAGGTTGGCTGCCTATGTACCCTTTAGTCAGAATCAGGTCAGAACGTAGTTCAATTTGTGTGTTGCGGGCAATCTTGGGCTCGGAGGCTTGAGAATCCAAGGCTTTAGAGTAGGACCCGGCTCGTAGCTTCTAGTGAAGACTTTAGAGGGGTCACTTGCCTCGTAGCTCGGAGTTCTAGCTCAATGGCCAAGAAGCTGGAGAACAGTATGGACTGTTGAAGCTCGGGTCGCAGAAAATGAGCGCGCTCCCTCTCGTGGAGGGGGGTCCTTGTATTTCTGAGCCGAGGGAGGAGGAGCGCACGCTCTTGGAATGTCACAAGAGAACGAGAGATAGTTCTCAAGAGAAGAGAAGAGTTGTGTGTGAATTGGAATGAACTTTCCTTCCCCAAGGGGGAGGGGGGGGTATTTATAGCATTTGGAGGAGGCTTTGGGCCGGCCCCTTGAGGCCCACCGGGTGGCCGGGAGCGGGGCGCGCGAGGCACAACGCCCAGGAGGGCGTAGGGCGCGCGGGGCGTGTCGTTTGGACGGGCGCGGGGCGCGCCGGGCGTGAGACTTGGCCGGGCGCGGCGTTCCCAGCAGCTGGAGCACCCGGCCGAGGCAGCAGGGGCGCTCAGCCGGGGCAGCAGGGGCGCTCGACCGGGGCAGCAGGGGCACCCGGCCGAGGCGGCAGGAGCACCCGGCCGAGGCAGCAAGGGCACCCGGCCGAGGCGGCAGGAGCACCCGGCCGAGGCAGCAGTGTTAGAATTGATCTAGGGTTTAAGAAAAAGTTTAACGCTTCGGTAAGCGGCGGAATTTTAAAAAAAAAATTTCAAGTAAAAACGGTTTTTTACTAACTTAGACAAAGAGCAAGTACATGTAATTAATAACTATTATGAGTATAGAAGTTTACTAACCTTTCTTGAAGCTTGAACTTTGAGAAGCTTTTGGAAAGTTTGCAACTCTCGTCTCCCCTCTCAGCACGTCTCTCTTTCTTTCCTCGGCACCTCGAGCAACCACGAAAGTTTCTATCACTAAATCACTCGAAATAAAGGAATTAGTGAGTGTACACTTTTAAACACTACGACTTAAGAACGAGTCTTGAAGTCGCAGAGCTAAACTCTAGGTCAAATGAGGACCTAGGTGCCAAAACAATAAATCGAAAATAAACTAGAGAGAGAGAGGAGAGGGGCGGCCACAAGTTCTAGAGAGAGAGACTCTCAATCTCTAACTTATGTGGAATGAGAAAAATGAGAAGAATGAGGCTCCTATTTATAGGAGAGGTCTTACCTTCAATAAGGTAGTTTCCTCTTCTATAGAATATCACATATTCATGAGCCAATTTCCTCTTTTCCTCTATGACATACTCGGCCAAGGTAGGCTTCATTAAGCCTTGGATTTGTTTCCTATTTTGTTCCATGCCTTGCCTTTTGTCTCTATCCTGGGCGCCTACCTCATTCCTCTTAGGGGAAATTTGTTTCCTCTTTTTCTTTTGGCAAGTATCTTGATACATTTATGCACAAAATATTCTCTCTTCCTATGGGTATGTTGGGCGCCCATTATGTCTCTAGAAGGAGCTTCTAGAAGCTTCTTCATTTGTTCATGACAACATGAGAAAAGCCCATTAAGAATTTTCAATAAAATTCTTATGAAATGAAATTAATTCACAAGGCCCAATGATCAAGTCATGGCCGAGTGACATTAAGTCATCAAATGACCTTGTCACAAAATTTATTGACATTCATTTCATCCTATGTCTCAAAAGACAAAAATACCCTTTTGACTATTTTCGTTTTTGTTTTGACTTAGCTTCCAGTTTAACTATTCCTAATCGATGTGATTCGTGACACTGACCTCAAGGACCCAAATGAACAAAGCTTGAGCTAAACACTTGGACTCAAAAGTTCACAAACCTTTTCCAAGTTTAGCTTAATGCCAACTGACTCCACTAAAGAGTTGACACTGAAAATCTCTCGGTTCAAATGAATATATTTTCTACTCAAGAATTCAACCTAATTAAGATAAGCGGATCCACTGAATATTATCTATGTTTACCCTTCATGAATGTCATCAGCTAGTCGGGATTTACTAAATTACCATTTTACCCTTCTAGGTGTTATTTCCTCAACTCCTTTGTCGCTTGTGAATAAGTTAGAAACAATGTATTGACGAGGAGCTAACAAGTCACATTGTTTCATCCAAAAGAGTCAGGACTCAATTTGGACACTGGCCAGTTCATTTATTCACACTCCAAGGAACAAAGCATGAGGTGACATACATTGCATTTCAGCAATCTTGTACATGAATTCCATATCTATGAGAACTTCACAAAGTTACTCATGACATTCTCACAACTTAGTACTTCACCAATAGGCCCTGTTCGGAATCACATAGTGATTCCGAACTCTGACTTTCTCAAATGAGAATACGTAAGCTGTGAAATGGCATGTCTCATTTCAGGATTAAGGTAAGCATGATGCAATTCATACATAGTGACTTCGAGACATAAGAGGTTAAACGGTTTGTTCTTATCTTGTCTCTAGAAGTGCACGTGTCAATTCAGTACCTTCGGAAGTTACCTAGAAGAACTATAGAGTCTCCAACTCTCAATGCCTCATAACCAGACATCATAGATTCTTCTAACAATCGTACTGAGGTCAATAGTCCTTTGACCCTAAGATTGCGAATATATCGTTTTTAAGCAAACTACGAAGAGTTTGTTCATGCAAATCTACATTTGTCTCTTCGTAAGTTGTTAAGTTTGTTTATGGACTAAAGACTAAGGTTTTATCATAAAGCTTCAAACAAGGAAAGAATGAATGAACGTTTCAACTTTATTATTAAATGAATAGGCAATTACAAGCAAGAGTCTTCATGAGACTTTATTACATTAAATGTACAAAATAAAGACTACAACTCTTCTTGTGGGCACCATTGACAAGAAACTTCCACTTGACTCAAAGAAGATGTGTGTAGTCCTTCATGCCTAATGCCTCACGATGTTGGTCGAAGACCTTGTTCGCTAGGGCCTTGGTGAATGGATCTGCGAGGTTGTCCACCGGCGAGATCTTCTTCACTTCCACGTCTCCGCGCTGCACGATCTCTCGAATCAAATGGTATTTCCTCTCAATATGCTTAGAGCGCTTATGGCTTCTAGGTTCCTTTGAGTTAGCGACAGCCCCACTATTGTCACAATAAAGGGTCATGGGCTCGTCGACGTTTTGAACAACTTCCAAATACTTAAGGAATTTTCTAAGCCATACAACCTCTTTGGATGCTTCACAAGCAGCCACATATTCTGCTTCCATTGTGGAGTCAGCAATGCAAGATTACTTAATACTTCTCCACACAACAGCTCCACCATTAAGGATGAACACAGATCCCGAAGTGGATTTCCTGGAATCCTTATCCGCTTGAAAATCGGAGTCGGTATATCCCGTCATAGTCAGGTTAGTACCTGAGTATGTAAGCATCAAGTTCCTAGTTCTTCGAAGATACTTAAGAACATGCTTAACAGCAATCCAGTGCTCGGGTCCAGGGTTGGATTGGAAATGACTAACTACGCCAACGGCGAAACAGATGTCAGGTCTAGTGCAAAGCATAGCATACATGAGGCTTCCTACGGCAGAGGCGTAAGGAATTTTCCTCATGTCTTCAATCTCTTGTGCAGTCTTGGGAGACTGGTCCTTAGAGAGTGAAACTCCATGCCTAAAGGGTGTTTGACCCTTCTTGGAGTCTTGCATCGAGAAGCTATACATCACCTTATCAATATAAGATGCTTGAGAGAGTGACAGGGTCCGGTTTTTCCTATCTCGAAAGATTTGGATTCCCAGAATGTACGCGGCTTCTCCTAGATCCTTCATGTCGAATTGCTTTGCTAACCAGACCTTAACCTCAGATAACTTACCCACGTCATTACCAATGAGTAGTATATCATCGACATATAGTACCAGAAACACAACTTTGCCTTCGTGTATTAACTTGTAAACACAACGCTCATCTATTGACTGTTCAAAGCCAAAGCTCATTACAGTTTCATCGAATCTAATATTCCATGACCTAGATGCTTGCTTTAATCCATAAATGGACTTAAGCAACTCACAAACCTTGGTCTCTAGACCTTCTTCCACGAAACCGTCTGGTTGAGCCATGTAAATGCGCTCGTCAAGATTGCCATTCAGAAAGGCTGTCTTGACATCCATTTGCCAGATCTCATAGTCGAGAGCTGCAGCTATGGATAGGAGTATGCGGATGGATTTAAGCATCGCGACTGGCGAGAAGGTTTCTTCATAGTCAATCCCTTCTTGTTGGGTATAACCCTTCACCACAAGTCGTGCTTTGAACGTCTCGACGTTCCCACCAGGACCCCTTTTCTTCTTGTATATCCACTTACACCCTACGGGTTTAATCCCTTCAGGAAGGTCTACAAGTTTCCAGACTTTGTTGACATACATCGAGTGCATTTCAACTTTCATGGCATCAAGCCAAAGGTTTAATTCAGAACAAGCCCTCGCTTGGCTATAGGAAACAGGATCATCCATGTCAGAGATGGCTACAAGAGAGTCCCCATAAGACATGTACCTGTCAGGCGTTTGAGTAGCCCTCCCACTACGTCGAAGTACTACTTGACGAGATTCTGATGAGTTAGGTTGTGTTTCAGTTGGGGTAAGAACAGTTCTTACAGATGAGGTAGAAGCTTCCTCACCCAACTTTTCTTCAAGCACAATTTTGCTTCTAGGTTTCGCATCCTTCATAAAGTCCTCCTCAAGGAAACGAGCATTCGTGCTAACGAAAGTCTTATCGTCCTCGGGACTATAGAAAGTAAAACCTTTGGTTTCCTTTGGATATCCCACAAACAGGCACAATTCTGACCTACTAGCCAACTTGCTAGTCTTTTGCCTCAGCACGTGTGTAGGGGAACCCCAAATTTTGATGCGGCCAAGATTTACTTTACGGCCAGTCCATCGTTCACAAGGAGTACCAGGAACCATTTTGGACGAAACTTTGTTCAGAATATAGGTGGCTGTTTCGAGGGCATATCCCCAAAAGGAAGGAGGGAGTGATGAGTAACTCATCATTGATCTAACCATCTCCATTAGAGTTCGGTTCCTTCTCTCTGACACTCCGTTTTGTTGAGGTGTGCCAGGCGCGGTAAGCTGAGAAGCGATACCTTCTTCTTTAAGAAAGTCATCGAACTCTCCAGACATATACTCACCACCACGATCAGATCGAAGGGTTTTGATCATTTTGCCAGTTTGCTTTTCCACTAAAGCCCTAAAGACCTTAAATACGTTAAAGGTCTCGGATTTGTGTTTGAGCAAATAGACAAAACCATATCGCGAGTAATCATCAGTGAAGGTAACGAAGTATTCGTATCCTCCACGTGCCTGTTGGTTGAGCGGACCACATACATCAGAATGTACTAGTTCCACCAACTCAGTGGCTCTTCGACCCTTATCGGAGAAAGGTCGCTTAGTCATTTTTCCTTCTATGCAGGATTCACAAGTAGGTAGTGAACCTATTGCAGAGGCTTGGAGTGGACCATCCCTCACAAGTCTCTTAATCCTATCTAGACTGATATGACCAAGTCTTAAGTGCCATAGGTATGTTGATTTTGTTAGATCGGAGGATTCAGAAAGTTTGATCCTCTTTGGCTCCCTAGTTAGATCATTATCTATTTCGGTGTCTAAGATGGAAGGTTGAGTGGGATAAATGTAAAAAAGACCATTCTTCATACATGCATCAGTGACAAAAGAATTAGAAAAAGAAATACGAATTCCATTCTTTATAAACTTTAAATAATAATCTTGCTCGAAAAGTTGAGCAACAGATATTAGGTTTTTCCCAAAGGAAGGAACATAATAACCATTATTCAAATTTAAAGTTCGATCTTCAAAAGATAGCGTCGCGGATCCCACAGCCTTCGCAGACACCACGCTCCCATCACCCCACTTGAAGCAGAAGTCGCCATCCTCTAAGCTTTTGCTTTTCCTAAAACCAGTCAAGGAGCAGCAAATATGGTTAGTAGCAGCGGAGTCAATAATCCACGATGATACATTATCAGCTACTAAACAAGCTTCAGTAATAAGTACAATACCTTTTACTTTGGTTTTGAGGTAGGCGGGACAGTTCCTACGCCAATGACCAGGCTCATTGCAGTGGTGGCACTTGTCTTTAGACTTGTCCACCTTTGGAGCCTTTGGCGCCTTCTTCTTCGTTTGAACCTTAGGTTGGTTCTTCTTCTCGGCATTGCGAGGTCTCTTCTTAGATCCAGAGGTGGAGGCAGTAGTATGTACTTCTCCTTGAGCCCTCTTTTTCTTAGTGAGTGCCTCAGCGGTTTGAAGTTCCTTCATGAGCTCGGTAACAGTGTACTCCAGCTTGTTCATGGAATAATTCAACTTGAAGGTATCAAAGGTTTCGGGGAGAGTTTCCAAGATCATATCTATTTTAGTCTCCCCATCAATCTCAGATCCAAGGATCTCCATTTCGTTTAGATAGCTAATGATCAGCATCATATGATCTCTAACGGGAGTTCCAGCCTTCATACGACAGTTCATGAATTGTCGGACCGCTTGTTGCCTAGCTTGACGTCCTTGCCCTCCAAACATCTCATGGAGATTGTAGAGCATATCGGTGGTAGTTTCGTAATCACGATGTTGTTTTTGCAACACATTGTTCATCGATGCCAAAATATAGCACCTCGCAATCTCATCGGATCGAAGCCAGGCCGTCAGGACGTCTTTTTCCTCTTGCGTTGAATCTTCATTCGTTTGAGGACATGGGGTGGTGAGAACCCATTTGTGCTTGTCGACAGTAAGGACTATGTCGAGGTTACGTTTCTAGTCGACGTAATTGTCGCCTTCGAGCTTATTCTAGGAAAGAATGGTTGAGAGAGGGTTGAGAGACATATTGCCTATAAAAGTTGAAACAAGTTTATGATTAGTCTTTGGTTTAGGATTTAAGTTTTATTAAGACTTTTATAAAATCCAAAGGTGTTATAAACCAAACGATAATTTACTCCCTCAAGAGAAGGCCGCAAAAAATCTCCATTTATAAGTAAATGACACATCATTAATGCTTAGCCAAGATGTCAATACATCAATTTTGACTAGCCACCTTTTAAATTGGTTTGATCACTCACATCCTTTCGCAGAGCCTCAAGGGAGGATTACTAGGGATTGAGCCTAAGTGTGCAACCAACCACTTAGTCCAAAAGATCAACTTTGAAAAACAATCCCCCAAGGGGAGGCCTTGTCATCATCGTCTCACTCTCGGACGTAGCTCATTGAGCAATGATCGAAGCAATAACGCCTTGGAGTACTCCCATTTAAGTGAGGGTCACAAGAGCGGCTCTTAGTCCCACGTTAATTGCTTCTTTCATTAGTGTTGGGGATCGTGGGTTACAAACAACAAGTATAACCCTCCCACTTAGTTTTTGGAGTTGGTTCATCGACTCTTATAAGTTCGGAAACAGATTTCCTAGTTAGAGAGCGACAGAGCGGACAACTAGAAGAGAATCTTAGATCGACATGTTCAGAGCAGTATTAGTGCATAAAGGCACAAGGTACATACTCAATCTTTTCCTATTTTCTATTTCGGGAAAGTGAGTGAGGGAAGTGTGAACTTCAACTCACTCGAAGACTTGAAAGTTTGAGATTACACATCTTTTTATTTTTCGGCTTGTCTACAAGGAGACCTCTCACTCAAATTTTCAAGAGCATATAGATTTTGAACATATGTGATATAGATATAGTTTTGAAAACATTTTGAAAATTTATTTGATTTGGATGACAAAAAAAAATTTCAAGTTTGAAAGTGAAAACGGTTTTTCAAAATTCAAACTAGTTTTGTAAAAATTCAATTTCAATAAAACTTTCAAAAATCAAAACATTTTAATCTTACACATCATGTTTATAATCTTATGAAAAACATTTTTGCTCAAGAAATTTTTCTCATTAGAGTTCTATAACTCATGGTAGTGGGGCTGAAAATCCGGAATTCTAAAAAACTGGAGTTTTGGAACAGCCGCGCACCTCGGAGTAAAATCGCCATAACTGGCGGCTCCGATGTCCGTTTGACCCGAAACCAGTGGCATTGGACAGAGGACAGACAGAGCTTTAATTTGATTCAAGAATAATTAAATTTCGATTTCTAAGAAGAGAGTTATACCACTTTTACTGCGGCTTTTACTCCAGCTCGAAGAAAAAGAAATAATTAAAGCTTGGTCCTTTTTAGGTGCGAAAAAGAATCGAGTGTAACGGAACGTTTTATGAAGTTGTTAAAGCTTTTATTTGTGTTTTATTAGCAAGGTAATAACATGGTATAAAAGAAATAACAACATGCATAAAACGATTCAAGTAAATAAAAGAAACTAGCAAGACAATATAACTAGTCACAAAATTTTACTCGAAATTTCTCAAACCTTTATAACACGTTTTTCAATATAAAAAATTAAAAACTTTTAGAACTGATTCTAATGTGTTTTAAAAACATCCAAAACTCATAGAAAAACAACATGATTTTTAATTTAAAGGCATGAGCAATAAATTAAAAAAAAATCTAAGATAAAAATTCTAACTTGTCACAAAATTAGTAAACTTTCGAAAACGATTTTCAAGCTCATATTTTTTAATACATGTACATGCATATCTTTGACCATAGCTCTGATACCATTTGTTGGAATTGATCTAGGGTTTAAGAAAAAGTTTAACGCTTCGGTAAGCGGCGGAATTTTAAAAAATTTATTTTCAAGTAAAAACGGTTTTTTACTAACCTAGACAAAGAGCAAGTACATGTAATTAATAACTATTATGAGTATAGACGTTTACTAACCTTTCTTGAAGCTTGAACTTTGAGAAGCTTTTGGAAAGTTTGCAACGCTCGTCTCCCCTCGCAGCACGTCTCTCTTTCTTTCCTCGGCACCTAGAGCAACCACGAAAGTTTCTATCACTAAATCACTGGAAATAAAGGAATTAGTGAGTGGGCACTTTTAAACACTACGACTTAAGAACGAGTCTTGAAGTCGCAGAGCTAAACTCTAGGTCAAATGAGGACCTAGGTGCCAAAACAATAAATCGAAAATAAACTAGAGAGAGAGAGGAGAGGGGCGGCCACAAGTTCTAGAGAGAGAGACTCTCAATCTCTAACTTATGTGGAATGAGAAAAATGAGTAGAATGAGGCTCCTATTTATAGGAGAGGTCTTACCTTCAATAAGGTAGTTTCCTCTTCTATAGAATATCACATATTCATGAGCCAATTTCCTCTTTTCCTCTATGACATACTCGGCCAAGGTAGGCTTCATTAAGCCTTGGATTTGTTTCCTATTTTGTTCAATGCCTTGCCTTTTGTCTCTCTCCTGGGCGCCTACCTCATTCCTCTTAGGGGAAATTTGTTTCCTCTTTTTCTTTTGGCAAGTATCTTGATACATTTATGCACAAAATATTCTCTCTTCCTATGGGTATGTTGGGCGCCCATTATGTCTCTAGAAGGAGCTTCTAGAAGCTTCTTCATTTGTTCATGACAACATGAGAAAATCCCATTAAGAATTTTGAATAAAATTCTTATGAAATGAAATTAATTCACAAGGCCCAATGATCAAGTCATGGCCGAGTGACATTAAGTCATCAAATGACCTTGTCAAAAAATTTATTGACATTCATTTCATCCTATGTCTCAAAAGACAAAAATACCCTTTTGACTATTTTCGTTTTTGTTTTGACTTAGCTTCCAGTTTAACTATTCCTAATCGATGTGATTCGTGACAGTGACCTCATGGACCCAAATGAAAAAGCTTGAGCGTAACACTTGGACTCAAAAGTTCACAAACCTTTTCCAAGTTTAGCTTAATGCCAACTGACTCCACTAAAGAGTTGACACTGAAACTCTCTCGGTTCAAATGAATTTATTTTCTACTCAAGAATTCAACCTAATTATGATGAGCAGATCCACTGAATATTATCTATGTTTACCCTTCATGAATGTCATCAGCTAGTCGGGATTTACTAAATTACCATTTCATCCTTCTAGCTGTTATTTCCTCAACTCCTTTGTCACTTGTGAATAAGTTAGAAACAATGTATTGACGAGGAGCTAACAAGTCACATTGTTTCATCCAAAAGAGTCAGGACTCAATTTGGACACTGGCCAGTTCATTTATTCACACTCCAAGGAACAAAGCATGAGGTGACATACATTGCATTTCAGCAATCTTGTACATGAATTCCATATCTATGAGAACTTCACAAAGTTACTCATGACATTCTCACAACTTAGTACTTCACCAATAGGCCTTGTTCGGAATCACATAGTAAGTCCGAACTCTGACTTTCTCAAATGAGAATACGTAAGCTGTGAAATGGCATGTCTCATTTCAGGATTAAGGTAAGCATGATGCAATTCATACATAGTGACTTCGAGACATAAGAGGTTAAATGGTTTGTTCTTATCTTGTCTCTAGAAGGGCACTGGTCAATTCAGTACCTTCGGAAGATACCTAGAAGAACTATAGAGTCTCCAACTCTCAATGCCTCATAACCAGACATCATAGATTCTTCTAACAATCGTACTGAGGTCAATAGTCCTTTGACCCTAAGATTGCAAATATATCGTTTTTAAGCAAACTACGAAGAGTTTGTTCATGCAAATCTACATTTGTCTCTTCGTAAGTTGTTAAGTTTGTTTATGGACTAAAGACTAAGGTTTTATCATAAAGCTTCAAACAAGGAAAGAATGAATGAACGTTTCAACTTTATTATTAAATGAATAGGCATTACAAGCAAGAGTCTTCATGAGACTTTATTACATCAAATGTACAAAATAAAGAATACAACTCTTCTTGTGGGTACCATTGATAACAAGCAGGGGCGCTCGGTCGGGGCAGCAGGGGCGCTCGGCCGGGGCAGAAAGGGCTCCCAGCCGAGGCGGCAAGAGCACCCGGCCGTGGCAGCAGGGGCGCTCGGCCGGGGCAGTAGGGGCTCCCGGCCGAGGCGGCAGGAGCACTCGGCCAAGGCAGCAGGGGCGCTCGGCCGGGGCAGCAGGGTCTCCCGGCCGAGGCGGCAGGAGCACCCGGCCGAGGCAGCAGGGGCTCCCGGCCGAGGTGGCAGGGGCGCCCGGCCGAGGCAGCATAGGCGCTCAGCCGGGGTGTGCGCGGGCCGGGACGCCCAGGGCGCTGGGGCGCGTGCGCACGTGCCTGGACGGCCGGGGCGCGGGAGCGCGCGCGGGCCGGGACGGTCGGGGCGCAGGGCGCGCGCGGCCTAGGCGCGCTAGGGTGCGCTAAGGCCAGCTGGGCCGGGGGCGCAGGTGTGCGTGGCCCCTGGGCCCGGGGTGCTAAGGCCCATTGGGCCGGGGGCACGGGTGCGAGTGGCCCCTGGGCCGTGGGTGCGTCAGGGTCCTCGGGCCCGGTGGGCCGGGGCCCGTTGGGCTTCCGGCCGGCGAAGCCCGGCCGGTCTTGAGTTGTTTTTGAATTTCCGGCGTCCCGAAAACGACCGGTAACATTAGCCCCCCAAGTTTACGGCTTACGGGACGTAAGTCGTGAACTTTAGATAAAGAAAGGGCGTTGAGGTCATTTTACCTTCGGTCATGCGCGACCGTACGCTCGTGTGTTCTTTTTTCTTTTTCTTCTTTTTTTTTTGTTGGCCGGACCCCTGGGGGGGGGGGGGGGCGGACCGGGCCGGCTGGGCAGCAAGCCCCGCGCGCGGCGTGGCGCTGGCGAACTGGCGCGCGAGCGAGGCCGGCCTGCGGGCCGGGCCTTGTGTCGCGCGCGCAGGGGGGGGGGGGGGGGGAAGGAGCAGGGTTTGCTCCTTCCTCTCCTATAAATAGGAGAGCTCCCTCCCTTTCTGTTCATACCTGGCAGCCTTTTGGGTAATTGGAAAATTCCTTTGAGTTTGAAATTTCCCTTTGGGCAGCTGACTTTTTTATTGTTTTTTTATGGGGAGTGAGCTTATTTCCCACGTTGATGATCCCAAGGTTGACTCTTCCTGCCCTCTCCCAAATTTTGGGGGGGGGGGGCGGCCAAGGGTCCCTTTGAGGAACTCGACGAGGTTCCCATATTTGTCGAGGAAGACTCCGGTGCGGCCGACAAATGGCTCGCGGAGTTGGAGACTGACGCCGCGGCGATAGCCGAGCTGGCGGGGCCCGGGAGCGGCCTACCTACCAGGTGCGGCCCCGAAGGGGAGAACGAAGGGTCCAAGGACTCGCGTTCGTCACGGATGGTGATCAACCTCGTCTCCCGTGAGGCGTCCTTTGACGCCCCTTCGCTCAAGCAGCGAGGTGAAGCGATGGTGAGTGTCGGGCTCCCCCGGGCGTCTGACTTAGATGCCTCGGGTGCGGGGCTTTAGATAGTGCTGTCCGAGTCTTTTTTCGACGAGATTTATTCCGACGACCCCCTAGGGTCGGGTTCAGAAGACCCTGAAGAGGATTTGGAGGCTCCTCCCGCGAAGGGGAAGGAGAAATGTAACGGCAAAGTGTTGGTGACGGCCTGGTCAGATTTTGAGTCCGCGGAGGCCTCGGGCTATACCTACTCCAGATCTTTGGAGAGGACCCGCATGTACGGAGTAGGCGACTCTGTTGCCCCCGTCGGCTTAGACTACAGGGGGTCGATGCCGCAAGCACGCTCACCTCCTGAGTCTTCAGCACGCTCTGGGAGACGTATAACATCCCTCCCTCGGTGGGGTTGCTTAGACCTGCCCCCGAGGACATGCCCTCTCGTCCAAGGGATGGGTACGCGGCCGTGGCGATCGGGAGTCTCGCATGTGGATTGCGCCTCCCGTTTTCGACGATCGTCCAGCAGATTCTGACCCGACTAGGGGTCCATGCGTGCCAGATGAGCCCGGCGTTTTATCGCCTGTTGGCTACGTGCTTCATGGAGTTGCACTGCCAGACACAGCGTGCCATGACCATGGACGACTTCCGTAATCTGGTTGCCGTCTTCCTGGCACCGGGGCAGCCGGGGATTCATATGGCCCGTGCCCGGGGCAATGTGAGGCTGGTCGAGGATAGTGACCCGCCTAGCCGCCGGGCGTGGGTGAAGGTCACCTCGGACGCCTTTGGTGAGGCACCCCTTCACTTCGGTCGTTTGGCCGACTTTCCAGCGGATGAGGGGGCAGCGGAGCTCCACTTCGTGAGAGAAATATCGGGGCTGTCGGAAGCCCGCAAGGCTGGCGACCGGTTCCGTTCCCCCGAGCTGATGGCGCTCACCGGGTGGTTCCCGCCCTTTGCCCCAGGCACCGAGGAGGCGCGCCAGGCGAGCAGGCCCCTGAGTCCCGAGGCTCAGCCGGCCGTTCCTACTTCTCGAGGTAACTCTGTGGCTTTGTGAAAAATTTCTTTTTGTCCGACAGGAATCTGACCTTCGTTGCTTTACGTTGTGTAGCTACATAGAGGCGAGCTAAGAGGCTGGCTCTCGCTTCTCGGGACCCC
Organism: Urtica dioica subsp. dioica; assembly: GCF_054948205.1. Lineage (NCBI taxonomy): Eukaryota > Viridiplantae > Streptophyta > Magnoliopsida > Rosales > Urticaceae > Urtica > Urtica dioica. The sequence goes on from NC_142762.1 coordinate 12,430,669, forward strand.
GACTCGATGGCGGAGATTCGCTCTAGGGTCGCTGACCGCAAGGCGAGGGGAGAGCGTGTCGAGACCGCTGGTGTGGTTGAACCAGAGCCCTGTGCCTCTTTGAAGAGGGCTTCGACAGCGGCGCCTCCTGATGAGCGTTCTGAACCCAAGAGGGCGAACTCGGCGGTGGAGCTGGAGGCGATAGAAGCTCGAGGGGATTTCTTCCGTCATCTCGAGGGATCCCCACTGTCCTGGTGGAAGGGCGTGGTGTCAAAGAACGATATTGCCTTCTTCCAGGCGGGGGCTACCGACGCTCAGAGGGTCATTTTTTCTGTTTATTCTGTTGTAAGCGTAGGTTTTAGTTCTAACCCTTGCTTCTTTGTCGTCGCAGGCGTACGCGAGGGCCGTGGGGAGCGATAGGATTTCGCACGACTTCATCCGGCGCTTGGGGGCATCCCAGGAGGAGCTTGCTCGGACGAAGGCTAAGCTGGCTCAGGTCGAGCGAGGTTCGCACCCGGGGGCGGAGACCGAGACGCTTCGAGACCATCTTCGCAAGGCTAAGGTGGAACTCCAAATCGCACGGGATCAGCGCGACGGGGCCCAAATGTCGGTGGCCAAGATGGCGGGGGAGCTCACCGAAGAACAGCGAGCTTGTGAGGTGGCGACCCGATCAGCAGAGATTTTTCGCACTGAGGTCACCGACCTTCGGAGGCAGTTGGATGCTCGATCCGATGCTTTGGAGACGTCGCACCGCCAGCTTACTTTGAGCGAAGCGGCGCGTGTTCGGGCGGAGTGCAAGCGCGATTCTCTGGCGGACGAGAATGCTCGCCTCTCATCCCAGCTTGCTGAAGTGGAGCGAAGAGCGTCCGACATGCAGGATGACTACGACATAGGGACCAAGGAGGCCCGTCGTGCCGGAGCGGTGGAATGTCGAGATGCGACCGCGACCGAGAATGAGGCCCGAGGGGTTACTTTTGACTTCTTCGACACCTTGTTTCCCCTGCTAGACGAGGGTGCTCCTTGAGCCGTGTGGCTTATTTTTTTAGCGCGTGTGTTTAGCGCTTTGCTTTCTTTTCCTTTTCTAGGATTTTATTTATTTTTCACGCACTTTTTATTCAGCACGTGTTTATTGGATTCAGAGTCGTGGCTCTTCTTATTTATGAGATATTTTTTGTTGCTTTCATGTTGAATGCCTATCTCATTTTTCGAGCAATTTTACTCGCATGTGCCTTCTTTGCGGGCTAACGTGGCCCGAAGGGTCTGTATCCTTACCAATAGTTTTGGCAGGTTTTGTGCCCTTAACTGGGGTTCATCTTCCGCTCATTTCACCGTTATGACTCGTCGTCATTTAAACGTTCGATGTGAGGGGGCTTTTGTGCCCAGTTAGGCGATGGACCGACCCGTGTCGAACGGTGATATCGGCATGTCGGGATAGGCTGACGATTCAGTGTGCCTAATGCGGCTGTGGCCCTGTGACTTCGCTTCGTGCCTTTCGGAAATCGAAGAGGTCGTACAGGGTAGTTCCCGGGGGCTTTGTGTCCGTGCCATTGGCGACTGGACGTGTATGTCGCGCCGGGTCGGAGCGGCGTGTTTTGAGTTCGCGCTCTGGAGAAAGCGAACGTAAATCGCACCGGTGTTAGGCCGGCTTCTTCGGAGCTCGTGCTGTTGAGCAACCGAGCGTTTATGGTGCGCCGGACGAGCCTGACGTCTTTTTTGGCGTCCGCGCCCTAGAGCGTCTGAATGTGGGTCGCGCTGGGTTAGGCCGGCATCTTTGGGGCTCGTGCTGTTGAGCGACCGAGCATTTATAGTGCGCCGGCTGAGCCGACATCTTTTAGCGTTCGCGCCCTGGAGCGTCGGAACGTAGTTGCGCCGGGTTAGGCCGGCGTCTTTTTAGTGTTCGCGCCCTGGAGCGTCGGAACGTAGGTGCGCCGGGTTAGGCCGGCGTCTTTTTAGTGTTCGTGCCCTGGAGCATCAGAACGTAGGTGCGCCGGGTTAGGCTGACGTCTTTTTAGTGTTCGTGCCCTGGAGCATCGGAACGTAGGTGAGCCGGGTTAGGCCGGCGTCTTTTTAGTGTTCGTGCCCTGGAGCATCGGAACGTAGGTGCGCCGGGTTAGGCCGGCGTCTTTTTAGTGTTCGCGCCCTGGAGCGTCGGAACGTAGGTACGCCGGGTTAGGCCGGCGTCTTTTTGGGTTCGCTTGCCCTGGGGCAAGCGAACGCGGGTGCGTCGGGTTAGGCCGACGTCTTTTGGGCTCTCTTGCCCTGGAGCAAGAGAACGCGGGTGCGTCGGGTTAGGCCGAAGTCTTTTGGGATCGCTTGCCCTGGAGCAAGCGAACGCGGGTGCGTCGAGTTATGCCGACGTCTTTTACTCAAACCCTGTTGCGCCGGGTTAGGCCGGCGTCTTTGGTGTTCGTGCCCTGAGGCTAGCGAACATTTGCTTGGCTCAAATTTGGCCTTTTTAGGGTTTGAGGCAGCGCCTTTACGCGTCTTACATGCGTCCCGGGAGACGTCTTTCACCTGCGCCTGTACGCGTCTTACGGCACGCCGGGAAGGCCGACATTTTACCCGAACCCGTATGCACGAAGGGTCATCGGGGTCCGAGCTTCCTAAGTCTGTATCCCCGTGGGGGACTTAGGCTTGGGTAAAAGTGTTCGTGCTGTGGAGTGACCGAACTTATGTGTTGCGCCGGGTTATGCCGGCGTCTTTGAGCTCGTGCTGTTGAGCGACCGAGCTTATGTGTTGTGCCGGGTTAGGCCAACGTCTTTTCTCAGACCCGTATGCTTGATGAGCCATCGGGGTTCGAGCTTCTTAAGCCTCTATATCCCATGAGTGGGGGGCTTAAGGTTTTAATTTTTTTTTTGGCCATGAATTCTTGAGTGTATGTCGCAGGACCCATTAGCCCCCCAAGTTTTTAGTTTACAGGTCGTGCCGTGATGACTAAAAACTTTTTAATAAAGTGGATAAAAAAGACCGCAAACTTTTTATTAATTTTTGCTAACATGGAACATCCTTGAATAGTGGCACGTAGGCCTTATTGAATAAGGGAAACCAGAGCAATAAATGGGGGGACTTGGTTACTGGTGGTACTGCCTCAAGTGTTCGGCGTTCCACGGGTGGCAGATTGGAGTTCCGTCCGTGTGTTCGATGCAGTAGGTTCCGTCGTGTATGACTTGTCGAACTCTATACGGTCCTTCCCAATTTGGGCCCAGGACCCCGGCGCCTTGCACTTAGGTGTTTTGGAACACGCGCTTGAGTACAAGGCTGCCGACGGCGAAGATCCGCCTTTTGACTTTGGCATTGTAGTATCTCTAGCCTTTCGCTTTTGTGCAGCGAGTCTGATGAGGGCCTCGGATCTTTTCTCGTCGATTCGATCCAGTTCGAGGCGCATGGCTTCATCATTTTCTTTCTCGTCGAAAGTGTCGACTCGATAGGTGGGGACTTCCGTATCCACGGGGACCACCGCTTCAATCCCAAAAGCTAGGGAGAAGGGGGTCTCTCCGGTGGCGTTTCGAACGGTCGTTCGATAGGCCCATACGATGAAAGGCAGTTCTTCAGCCCAGGCGCCTTTTTTGGCTTCGAGCTTTTTCTTGAGGTTACTCTTAATCGTCTTGTTGACGGCTTCCACTTGGCCATTAGCCTGTGGGTGTCGTGGGGAAGAGAACGTTTTGCTTATCCCTAGTTGGGCGCAGATTTCTCTAACCCTCCCGTTGTCGAACTGCGCGCCGTTATCGGTCACGATTGACGCGGGGATGCCGTGGCAGCATATTATGGACTTCCAGATGAAGTTTGTAGTGTTGGCCTCGGTGATCCTGGCCAGAGGCTCGGCCTCGACCCACTTAGTGAAGTAGTCGATAGCGACGATGGCGTATTCTTATTGCCTCGGGGCTTTGGGAAGCTTGCCGATAATGTCTACGCCCCATTTTGCGAAGGGGCTTGGAACAACGATGCTACTCAGGGGAGATGGCGGCTGTCGTGGAACGTTGGAGAAACGTTGACACTTGTCGCACTTTCTTGCCCAGTCGTAGGCGTCTTTTTTCATCGTTGGCCAGAAATAGCCTTGTTGAAGCGCTTTGAGCGCGAGGGACCTCCCAGCGGCGTGGTTCCCGCAGAGGCCTTCGTGGATTTCGCGGAGGACCTTGGTCGACTCGACGCTGTTGAGACATCGGAGCAGCGGGGTTGAATACCCGCGCTTGTATAAGGCTTCGCCTCTCAACACGTATTTGGATTCGAGGGCTTTCAACCTTTCGGCTTCTCTGCGGTGTTCGGGAAGTATCCCTCTTCGCAAGAAGTCCGTAAGCGGGGTCATCCAAGTTGGATGAGCGGTGCTCTCAATCGTTCCAACCTCATCACGTGCGACGGATGGTCGCGAGAGAGACTCGATCGGGATAGTTCCCAACCCTTCTTCGGTGATACCGGATCCGAGGCGAGCTAGGGCGTCAGCCTCGGAGTTCTCTTCTCGTGGGATCTGGATGATCTCAAACCAGGAGAAGGCATCTAACTTGGCATTTGTTTTTGCCAAGTAGGCGATCATGTTAGGTTCTTTGGCATTGTAGTCGCCTTTAACCTGATTTACGATTAACTGCGAGTCACAGTGTATTCGTAAATTCTGTACGTTGAGCTTTTGAGCGAGCTCTAACCCTACGATGAGGGCTTCGTACTCGGCCTCATTGTTGGAGGCTTGGAATCCGATGGGGTGCCCGGTTCGGACAACAATTGGGAGAGCCTGGAAGTAGGGGCGTAGCTTTTTGGCGGCTACGAGGAGAGCGAGAGAGAGTTTCTCTATCTCTGTGTAACGTGTTTCAGCGTCAAGCAAGGCTTTGCTCACGTAGAAGATAGGCCATTGAGCCTTATCTTCTTCACGGATCAGCACAACGCTCACAGCACGTTCGGAGACGGCGAGGTAGATATAGAGCGTCTCACCTTCTTTTGGCTTGGAAAGGAACGGAGGCATCTCGAAGTAGGCCTTCATTTCTTGAAAGGCCTTTTCGCACTCGTCCGTCCATTCAAAGCCGTTCGTCTTCTTAATTGCTTTGAAGAACGGTTGACACTTGTCGGTTGCTTTGGCCACAAAACGTGAGAGGGCGGCAACCCGACCGGTCAGACTTTGGACTTCCTTGAAACGTCGCGGAGACCTCATGTCAAGGAGTGCCTTGATTTTCTCGGGGTTCGCTTCGATACCTCGACGGCTAACTATGTAGCCTAGGAACTTCCCGGATTCGACCCCGAACACACATTTGTTGGGGTTGAGCTTCATTTTGTACCGGCGGAGGATTAAGAACATCTCCCTCAGGTTGTCTACGTGATTGGTAGCCAGTAGGCTTGTAACGAGCATGTCGTCCACGTATACCTCCATGGTCTTGCCGATTAGGTCGGCGAAGATCCGGTTTACCAATCGCTGGTAAGTAGCTCCTGCATTTTTAAGGCCGAAAGGCATGACCTTGTAGCAGTAGAGGCCGCGATCAGTGACGAAGGTCGTCTTGATCTGATCGGGCTCGTGCATTCGTATCTGGTTATAGCCCGAGTAGGCGTCCATGAAACTTAGCAGTTGATGTCCTGTCGTGGCGTCGACCAGTTGTTCGATGCGTGGGAGTGGGAAGCAATCTTTTGGGCAGGCTTTGTTAAGATCTTTGTAATCTATACAAATGCGCCACTTCCCATTAGGCTTTTTGACCATGACCACATTGGCCACCCACTTGGGGTACTTGGCTTCTCGGATGAAACCAGCGGAGAGAAGCTTTTCGACTTCCTCGTTTATCGCTAGGTACCGTTCAGGGTTGAACGCGCGTCTAGCTTGTACCTTTTCAGCGATAGTTTTGTCGTCATTCAATCGGTGCACAATCACATCGGGGACTATACCAGGCATGTCTGCATGTGTCCACGCAAAGACATCCTTAAACTTCCGAAGGAAGGACGCGAGTTGAGTTTTGATGGCGGAGGGAGTTGTGCACCGATCTTCACTACCTGGTCAGGTTTAGCTTCGTCGAGAACGATCGAAGTGAGATCATCGGGGGTGTCAACTTTCAACCTCTCGATATCGTCGCGGGGGTCTAATTCCCCGAGCTGCCGTGCGTCTTTTTGATCACACGGGTAGTCGTCTTCTAGTTGGTAGATCGTGTTAACCCTTTTTTCAGCGGGCTTGCTGTCCACGCCTTGGACATAGCATATCCTCGCTTGGGTTTGATCACCAGCCATGACGCCGATCCCCTCCTCGGTGGGGAATTTCACCAGTAGGTGATATGTCGATGTGATGGCCCTTAGTCTGTTCAACGTGGGTCGCCCAATGATAACATTGTAGGGTGACTCTTGGTCAACCACAAGGAAGGGGACCACGTGAACGACTTCGATACCTCCGGTAGTCCCGAAGGTGACTGGGAAATCAATGATTCCTTCAGTCATGACCTTTTCTCCCGTGAACCCAAACAGAGGTGTCTGAGTCGGGACCGGGCGGAGCCCCCCGAGCTTCATGCGCTCTAGGGTGGTCTTAAAGATTATATCGGCTACGCTGCCGTTATCAATAAGAACTCTTTTTACCAAGTTATTGGCCACCTGGGCCTTAAGGACTATAGCGTCATTGTGCGGGTGCACAACTCGCTTGGCCTCTTCATTGGTGAATTGTATCGTCTCGTGAGGTACGGACGGAGGTTCCTCGTAGGTGAGGTTAACGTGCCCGGCAAGGCCCTCTTGAGAGGCAGCTCTGAGGAGCTTTTTCCTTTGCCGGGCCGAGTCCCCGTCTTGTAGGCCACCTAGAATGGTGGTAACGACGTGGAGTTGCGCATTGGCCGCAGCCGCGACCGCGGTGCGGTCGGTGGTGGTTGTGGCCCCTCCACCTTTCCCAGGCTGGGGGCTGCAGCTCCTACCATGCGAAGGACAAACTCTTTGAGCTCTCCTTTCTGGATTAATGTCTCAATTTGCCTCCTAAGATGGAAGCATTGAGCGGTCGTGTGACCGTAATCCCGGTGGAACTCACAATAACGGGACCGATCGCGAGATGCGGGGCCGTCTTTCATTGGAGCCGGAGCGGTGAACTTGTCACGCGCCACAGCGTAGATTTGCTCTACCGGGGCGTTCAAGGGAGTGTAACCCGAGTAGTCTCTAAAATTGCTCGCAAGACGCGGCTTCTGAGACACAGGGGGTCGGCTATCGGTAGCTTGACCGCCCTTGTTCATCCTCTTGCGGGGGTTACTCGGCTCCTTGCTGGACTCATCCCGACGGCGGGAGCTTTGGTTGCTGCTCATGCGGCCGTCGAGGTAATCCTTCACCCCCATGAAGGTTTTGGCTCGGTTCATTAACTCGGCCATTGTAGAAGGGACTCTGCCGACGACGGACTTTAAGAAGTCTCTGGTGCGCAAGCCTTAGATGATGGCTGAAATTGCGTCACTATCGTCAAAGCGGTCGACCTTATTTGATTCTGCGGTGAATCAGGTGAGATACTGTCTCAAGGACTCGTTATTCTCTTGCCTGATTGACCATAAGTACATATTGGTCTTCTTTTGGACCATGGATGTAGCAAATCGTGCTAGGAACATGTCCTTCAGGTTTTTGAATGATTGGACGTTCCTTGGTCTTAAATTCTTAAACCACTCAAAACCGGGTCCGGTGAGGGTAAGACTAAAAGCTTGGCATAGAGCCCCAGGTGAAACGCCTTGCATTGTCATCCAAGTTTCGTAATGTTGGATGTGATATGTGGGGTCAACTTTCCCATTGTAGAGAGGGAGATTCGGGAGTTTGATGTTTCTCGTGCACACCTCAGCAAGGATTTGGGCGGTGAAGGGAGAGGAATGTTCTTCTACGACCCCGTATGTATCATCGGCCAAGCCCCCTTCACACAGGTCACGCACCTCATTACGAAGATTGTGAATCATGGTGACGACGTCGAGGCCAGTGTTGGGGGTCACTCCTTGTTCAGGAGGAGTCACCTGTCGCCTTTCGTTCGACCCTTGAGCCGTGCGAGGGTCCCCATTGATTGGGGCCGCAGGGTTGTGACCCTTGCGAGCACTCAGCCTCTCCCGGAGGTCTTCGCCACGGTCATTCCTTTGGGCGGTAAGCCGATCTCTAAGATCCGGCCCGGCGGTATGGGGGCGTGAGCTTCGAGCCACACGCCTTACTCGCCGAGTTCTTGGACCTTCCCTGACATTGCCTCTTTGACCGAATCGGTCATGGGCTGAACGTCGGGAGGTCTCCTCTTGAGAGGAGATCGGTATTGCCTTCGTTTTTGACGGACCGGCTTCGATCTCAACAGGGAGTTCCCCGTCTTTGGTGAGAGAAGTCTCGATGTCCGCTGAAATTTCTAAGCCTTCATCGTCGGGGTCATAGTCATGTCCCTCGTCCATGAGGTCCTCGGATCCCCCGTGGGAGGTGCCGTGTGCAGGCGCCTTGCCCGCCAGTTGGCGGTGGTACCTTGCATTGGCTATCTTTAGTTGGCAGATTTTCTCCTCCATTTCAAGGATGCGGTCGTCCCGACTGTCCTGAAGAGGGGGGGGGGGGCGAGGGAGTGTGGCTCTCGTAGTTGAGAGACTCCTCGTCGCCTTGCGCTCGGGAGCGCAGGAAGTATTTCTTCACCGTGGTTGCATTTTCGGGGTTGTTCACGCCCTCAGAACGAACGGGTGGTTGACCACTCATGTCTTTCTCAAGTCGAGAAAAAAGGGGTCGAGCTGTAGAAGGGATTTCGGGCTGTGCAAGTCGGGAAGTCCCCTCCTTCTAGCGCCAAAATGTTGTCGCACGAAAAAGAACAACGATTAGATACCTCGGGCGGTTCGATCTAATGCCGGACCAAGTGACCGCGCCCGGGCCAAAAATGGGAGCTCGTAGACCGAGCTGCACCCTCCAGACCCTGAGGTGTGTTTTGGGGGGTGTGACTGTGCCAGAGGTTGGCTGCCTACGTACCCTTTATTCGGGATCAGGTCAGAACGTAGTTCAATTTGTGTGTTGGGGGCAATCTTGGGCTCGGAGGCTTGAGAATCCAAGGCTTTAGAGTAGGACCCGGCTCGTAGCTTCTAGTGAAGACTTTAGAGGGGTCGCTTGCCTCGTAGCTCGGAGTTCTAGCTTAATGGTCAAGAAGCTGGAGAACAGTATGGACTGTTGAAGCTCGGGTCGCAGAAAATGAGCGCGCTCCCTCTCGTGGAGGGGGGTCCTTGTATTTCTGAGCCGAGGGAGGAGGAGCGCGCGCTCTTGGAATGTCACAAGAGCACGAGAGATAGTTCTCAAGAGAAGAGAAGAGTTGTGTGTGAATTGGAATGAACTTTCCTTCCCCAAGGGGGGGGGAGGTATTTATAGCATTTGGAAGAGGCCTTGGGCCGGTCCCTTGAGTCCTACCGGGTGGCCGGGAGAGGGGCGCGCGAGGCACAACGACCAGGAGGGCGCAGGGCGCGCGGGGCGTGTCGTTTGGACGGGCGCGGGGCACGCCGGGCGTGAGACTTGGCCAGGCGCGGCGTGCCCAACAGCAGGTGTGCCCGGCCGAGGCGTTGGGATCGCTCGGCCGGGGCAGCAGGGGCACCCGGCCGAGGCGGCAGGAGCACACGGCCGAGGCAGCAGGGGCGCTCTGCCGGGGCAGCAGGGGTGCTCAGCCGAGGCAGCAGGGGCTTCCGGCCGAGGCGGCAGGAGCACCCAGCCGAGGCAGCATGGGCGCTTGGCCGGGGCAGCAGGGGCGCTCGGCCGGGGCAGCAGGGGCTCCCGGCCGAGGCAGCAGGGGCGCTCAGCCGGGGCAGCAAGGGCGCTCGGCCGGGGCAGCAGGGGCTCCCGACCGAGGCGGCAGGAGCACCCGGCCGAGGCAGCAGGGGTTCCCGGCCGAGGCGGCAGGGGCGCCCGGCCGAGGCAGTAGAGGCGCTCGGCCGGGGCGTGCGCGGGCCGGGATGCCCGGGGTGCGCGCGCGGGCCGGGACGCCTGGGTCGCGGGAGCGCGCGCGTGCTGGGACGGCCGGGGCGCGGCAGCGCGCGCGGGCCGGGACGGTCGGGGCGCAGGGCGCGCGCGGTCCAGGCGCGCTAAGGCCCGCTGGGCTGGGAGCGCGGGTGCGCGTGGCCCCTGGGCCGGGGGCGCTAAGGCCCATTGGGCCGGGGGCGCGGGTGTGAGTGGCGCCTGGGCCGTGGGTGCATCAGGGCCCTCGGGCCCGGTGGGCCGGGGCCCGTTGGACTTCCGGCCGGCGAAGCCCGGCCGGTCTTGAGTTGTTTTTGAATTTCCGGCGTCCCGAAAAGGACCGCTAACATCTACATCAAGTCAAAAATATATATACAACCTACATTCATGCAACAATTATTTACATGTCACATGGCCACTAACGCTATTTACACAAATCTACAGACTCCCAAAAGTGACTAGCATTTCCCGAGGCTTTGTCAGACGAGTTTCAAAAAGGGTAATCCTGATGCTGCTTACTAACTATCTGCATCCTATCAACAACAAGGCAACAGTAAGCTCAGCATGATCCCACAATCCGTACGGGAATCATGTATCTCAAGTCTACAGAAAAGGCTAAACATGGGCTCTGATACCACAAAACCTGTCACGACCCGCGACCTCTCGTCGACGGTTCACGAGCTGCGACGGTGGGTTACGTCACAAGTCTTAACATCAATATAAATATATCTTATATCAATAGAATCAGAATTAAATAACCATAATACTCATAATACTTTCATTAAACATAATACGATGATATATAAGTATTATAAGTGGTTATACGAAAACCTGGGTAAATTTTTCGCGTTTTAACTTTAGGAATTAGAGCCTTATAGTGACTCTTATTTATATGCAAGCTCCCGAATTTTAAGTATATGTACAAGGGATAGTTTAGGGAGCATAGTTTACGGAAGGGGTTCAACAAAATATAGATATTATTATAGAAGAGTTTGAACCCGGGTGAGTTCCCATTAGCCCAAAGGTCAAGAGATACACGTCCGGTTTTCGACTTCAGTTCTGTTATTCACATCACCGCCTTGCCCTTCTCTACATTACCAAGGGTCATAAAACTATGAGTCGATTGACTCAGCAAGTGGGAGTCTAACCTATAAAATAAAGCGACTAATGCCATGTGATAACATGTGACGTGCAAACAAACACATAAGAATGCATGGATGCAAATCTAACAAGTTCTAGAGCATGACTCGTGTGTACACACTCTAACTAGTACTTGTCGTCTTTAAGGTTACACACATCCCCCGCTATAACCTCTAGAACGACAAGAGACCAGCCTTAGACTTTGAGCCGCAGTCGTCCGGCGGCCTAAGAGTTTTAACATTGTCTTGGATCCACTAATGGTACCACTTCATTCGACGTCGGCGCCACCCCCAGGTCCTCATAGCCCGTCAAGGTGCATTCTTCAGGCCTTCATAGCCTAGCAACAAAGTCGGGTACGACTCTTGGTCGACTCCCCGAGATATGAGTACTAAGCGCCATCCCCCAGACCCTCATAGCCCGTCAGGGTTCATTTCCTTTTGGTGCCATCGACACAACAATTCTTTAGGGTTCGGGTACTCTGTAGCACTCAGAGTACACACCTATGCTACTTATAGGCGAGCGACTCGGGTTAAATCTCGAAAGAATTATCATTTCCCTTTTATGCTCGTTAGTGTTTTAAGTTGAAGACTCGAGATATGACTCCCGGTACTTCTACCCTCGGCTCGAATCCGAGAGTCCAACATGCTCTCCTGTTACCTCAGATCTAGCTAAAATCTATGGTTAGCAGAGGAATCTAACTACAACAAAGTAGCAACGTGGCTGGTTCAAGTTAGCATTTGAACCTATGGGTATAAACCCAACTCAATTTTCCAAAAAGAGTGGCCGAAGCCTTAATCTTTGGTGTTTGTGTCTTTTAAGGCTTTTCCTACTCTTTTTATTATTAACACGTAAATGCACGTAAACAGGATTATTCCACTGGTAAGTAGTTGATTTATGTCTCCACACTTACCTGGAATAGCTCGTCAGAAAGTTCGACGACTTCTGGTGATGTCTTGATTTTCACGCTCTCCGTGATACTTCACACTTGTCAAAACGTCAAAAGAAGAGTTAATCGAGCTTTAATTTCGATAACTCTTTTTCTTTGAAACTTCAAAATCCGGCTTCGTCGCCTTTGACTCGTCCGGTTCCCGCTCGTATGTTCAAATCTGTCATCAAACCGCGCAATCCGACATCGAGTTAATTCCTTAAATTCAAACTCTTATCAATTTCCAAAATTCCAAATCCGACATCTCGACTCAAAAACCCGAGCCCAACCAAGTCAACAACCAAACACAAATCCAAACTAACTTGTCACAAAATTCGTAACCTTGTCATTAAATCCACATTTCAAATTCAATTCTCAAATTCATAACCAACCAAATCATATTCCTTCCCGAAATAATTCCAAATCCAATTCATAATACCAATTCAAACCTAGCACACAACGAGAACAAATCAACCCATCTCAGTTCGGAGGCTCAGAATCTAACATCACAAAGCAGTGAACCAAAACACATAACCGAGACCAAGCTCACGGCCAAAAGACCAAACCGCCAAACCAAATCATTTCAGCAAAACCAAAAATCATCATCATCATAGCCTCAACACTAATATCAATTCATCACAAACCCAAAAAGAATCACATAGCCAAAACAAGTCACACGGCCAACAAGTCACACAACCAAGCAACACACGGCCCTCAACCATTTCCAAACCAAACCACATCAATACCCAAATCATCACAGCCTCCATCAAACCTAGCATCAACAACACATGATTCACAATTCAAAACGCACGGCTGAGACGGAGAAACCACTCGGCCAAAATAGCACACGGCCAACAAATCTATGAACTCACAAAAAAAAAACAACCCAATTCGCCAATTACATCTTAGAATTTCAATACCCCCAAATCAAATTCATCAAAACCCTAATTTTCGGATCCTTCACTTTAGCCCAAGAAATCCATACCTCACTTGAAGAGTCGGACCATTTGGACCGTCCTCACCCTTTTTTTCCCTCGTCGGAGGTGCTCGCTGGAGCTCCTAGGACGCGCGGCGACCTTCTCCTCTCGGCTGGTGGTGTGCGCGCGGCTCGGAGATGGGCGGCTGGCTGAGCGCAAGCACGGAGAAGAATAGATGAGGAGAGGGTGGTGTTGTGGGGGTTGAGCTGCCGAGAGAGAGAGCTCGGTTGATGATGGCCGATTGAATTTTTTTTTTCTTTTGCAGGTGAAGCTCGCGTGCGGTCAGGAAGAAGAAGAGGAGAATATAAAGAAAGAGAAGAGAGAGAGAGTGGCCGAAAGAGATAGAGGGGAAGGAATGGATAAGACTTCCACGTGGCAGCTTTCCATTGAGCCACACGTCCTCCTCTAAACAATCCCCTCAGCAAGTTTTTCCGTCACTCTCGTCCCTCACTTTGTTGCGCTTAAGTCCTTTCAAAATAAAACCTCGAAATCTTGTCCTTAATTAATTAAAAATAATCTTGAAAAATAACCGAGAAAATTCTTATTAATTTCCCGTTATCTGAAATATATTTAAGGGATTTCGGAATTTATTTTCACTCTTGAGATTTTATGTCTCCGAGTACGTTCCGAATAAATTTTATTCGGAAACAATATCGAGTTTACTCGAATATCTTTATCCCGAAATTTCATCGACTTTAAATATATTTATGATTATTTTTTTTTCCAAGATATTTAAAATTTAAGGACGTCTCATGTGCAACAAGAATTTGATTCAAAATTATTCAAATTCACAAGTCGAGCGTTACAAAAGTTTGTATATTAGAATTGGGGGGTGGGGGGGGGGGGGGGGGAGGGGAGGCCTCTAACTCAAATGTTATTTAGGAATGACGCAGTGAGATGTCAGATCTCACCATAGGCGTCGTTAGGTATTTGCACTACCGATCTAGTCTAGTCTCGAGATTTTTCGTCGAGTACGAGCTCTGAAGCTCTGTTGATATGTGACACTTGAAGTTTGCATCACATAGGAGAATTTATCGTTTTGGCGAAGGAAGGGGGGACTGTGCCTTTGAGAAAAAAGTAAAGGCTGCGTACGTACCCTTATGTAGAGATCAAGTCAGATGTAGTTCGATTCTTACTGGGCGCAGTAGTATTTCTTCAGGTTTATCATGTTCAATGACCTCAAAACGGGGACTCCATTAAGCGTTTTGAGTTCATAGACACCAGGGTGTGTGAATTTGGTGACCCTGTAAGGGCCTTCCCAATTCGCACCTCTTTTTCCGTCGTTTGCATCGGCGGTGTTTTGAAAAACTTTTTGGAGAACTAGGTCTCCTATTACAAACTTTTTTGGATTGGGGTTCTTGTTATAGAACCTAGAGTTATACTGTTTGTATTGGGATAGTCGTATTAACGCTAGCTCCAGTTTTTTGTCTATGAAATCCAATGCATCGCATAATGATTGCTCGTTCTTTTGTTCATCCTCGTGGTCTTGCATTGTCCTAAGAGTCTGCACCTGGTGTTCGATCGCGATGACTAATTCATCTCCATGTATTAGAGAAAATGGGGTTTCCCCGGTTGGCCTCCGTGGGCTGGTCCGAGTCCTTTTTAGCTATAAGCCTTTTCTTGATGGAGTTTACGATGGTCTTGTTTGCTGTCTCAGCATGTCTGTTTCCATGAGGGTATCGTGGTGTCGATATCCTTAGTTCAACATTGTTGTTGTAGCAGAACTTTCTTAGTCTTTTGGATCTGAATTGCGAGCCATTGTCTGCCACGATTTCGTGAGGTGTCCCGTGCCGAAAGATTATATTTTGCCAGATAAAGACCTCCACGTCGATGTCTTTTACTAAGACAAAGGCGTCTCTGCCTCGACCCATTTTGAAAAATAATCTGTTAAGATGAAGAAAAATCTTAATCCGTCTGGGACAGCTTGTTGGGATTGGTGCCCATAAGAAGAGTAGTAGTCATAACTTATATACATTTGATGTAATAAAGTCTTACGAAGACTTTTGCTTGTAACTGCTGAATAATTAATAAAGAGTTGTAACTTTCATTCATTCTTAACTGTCTGTTTGAAGCTTTATGATCAACCTTAGTCTTTCGTCCTTAAACAAACGTAACTATAAATGAAGAGTCAAATATAGATTTGCATGGACAAACTCTTCATGGTTTGCTTATAACACTAAATTCACAATCTAAGGATCAAAGGGCTATTGATCTCAATATGATTGTTAGGAGAACCTATGATGTCTAGTTATGAGACATAGAGAGTTGGAGACTCTATAGTTCTTCCTAGACACCTTCTGAAGATACTGGACTGACCAGTGCACTTTTAGAGACAATGTAAGAACAAACCATTTAACCTCTTATGTTTCAAAGTCACTATGCATGAATTGCATCATGCTTACCTCAATCCTGAAATGACACATGTCATTTCATAGCTTACGTACTCTCATTTAAGAAAGTCAGAGTTCTAGATTCACTATGTGATATAGACAAGACTTATTTGTGAAGTACTAAGGTATGAAGATGTCATGAACAACTTTGTGAAGATCTCATAGATATGGAATTCATGTACAAGATTGCTGAAAGGCAATGTTTATCACATCATGCTTTGTTCCTTGGAATGTGAATAAATGAACTGGCCAGTGTCCAAATTGAGTCATGACTCTTTTGGATGAATCAATGTAACTTGTTAGCTCCTCATCAATACATTGTTTCTAACTTATTCACAAGTGACAAATGAGTTGAGGAAATAACATCTAGAAGGGTAAAATGGTAATTTTATAAATCCCATCTAGTTGATTATATTCATGAAGGGTAAACATATATAATATTCAATGGATCCACTCATCACAATTAAGTAAAATTTTGAGTAGAAAACATATTCATTTGAATCGAGAGATTTTCAGTGTCAACTCTTTAATGGAGTCAGTTAACGTTAAGCTAGAACTTGGAAAAGGTTTGTGAACTTTTGTGTCCAAGCATGCTAGCTCAAGCTTTGTTCATTTGGATCCATTAGGTCACTAACACAAGTCATTAGAGTAGGATTTGTTAAACTAGTAGCTAAGTCAAAACAAGTTCAAGTGTTGAACTAGACGAATTTTACGAAAATTGTCTAAAGGGTAATTTTGTCCATAAGGACAAAAGATGGTATGAATGTCAAAATAAGATTTTGGACATTGTCATATGATGACAATGGAAATTGATCTACATGGCCAACAATAATATTTGGGCCTTGAGGATTGAATTTCATTTTATGGAATTTTATGTGAAAATTCTACATGGGCTTTTCTTGAATTGTCATGAACAAATAAAGAAACATCTAGAAACTTGTTCAAGATCAAAAAATTTGTGGCCCTCCATATAGAGAAAGAGAGAATTATTTTGTGCATTGATGTATGAAGATACTTGCCAAAAGGAAAAAAGATGAAACAAATTTATGGCATAAGCCATGTGATAGTGGACGGCCCCGTCATAGTCAGGTCAGTACCTGAATATGTAAGCATCAAGTTCGTAGTTCTCTGAAGATACTTAAGAACATGCTTAATAGCAATCTAGTGCTCGAGTCCAGGGTTGGACTGAAAACAACTTACTACACCAACTGCAAAGTAGATATCTAGTCTAGTACAAAGCATAGCATACATGAGACTTCCCACGACTAAGGCGTAAGGAATTTTTCTCATGTCCTCAATATCTTGTGCAGTCTTGGGAGACTGGTCCTTAGAGAGTGACTCTATGCCTAAAGGGTTTTTGGCCCTTCTTGGAGTCTTGCATCCATCGAGAAGCGATCCATCACCTTTTCAATATAAGATGCTTGAGAGAGCGATAGAGTCCGGTTCTTCCGATCTCAAAAGATCTGAATCCCCATAATATACGCGGCTTCTCCTAGATCCTTCATATCGAATTGCTTTGCTATCTAGATTTTAACCTTAGATAATTTACCTACATCATTGCCTATGAGTAATATATCATCGACATACAACATCAGAAACACAACTTTGCCCTCGTGTATTAACTTGTAAACACAAGGCTCATTTATCGATTGCTCAAAACCGAAGCTCTTCATAGTTTCATCGAATCTGATATTCCATGACCTAGATGCTTGCTTTAACCCATACATGGACTTAAGCAACTCACAAATCTTGGTCTCTTGACCTTCTTCCATGAAACCGTTGGTTGAGCCATATAAATGCGCTCGTCAAGATTGCCGTTCAGAAAGGCAGTCTTAACATCCATTTGCCAGATCTGATAGTCGAGAGCTGTAACAATGGATAGAAGTATGCGGATGGATAGTCAATAACTTCCTTTTAGGTATAACCCTTAGCCACTAGTCGTGCTTTGAATGTCTCGACGTTCCCATCCGGACCCCTTTTCTTCTTGTATATCCACTTACACCCTACGGGTTTAATCCCTTCGGGAAGGTCTACAAGTTACCAGACATTGTTGACGTACACCAAGTGCATTTCAACTTTCATGGCGTCAAGCCAAAGGTTTGATTCAGAAACAACTATTGCTTGGCTGTAGTAAACAGGGTCATCCATGTCAGAGACGGCTACGAGAGTATCTCCGTAAGACATGTACCTTTTAGGGTTTTGAGAAGCCTTCCCACTACGTCGAGGTACTACCGGATGAGATTCATATGAGTTAGGTTGTGTTTCAATTGGGGTAAGAGCAGTTCTTATAGATGAGGTAGAAGCATCCTCACCCAACTTTTCTTCAAGCACAAATTTGCTTCTAGGTTTTATGTATTTCATAAAGTCCTCCTCAAGGAAACGAGCGTTCGTGCTAACGAATGTGTTGTTGTCCTCAAGACTATAGAATGTGAAACCTTTGGATTCCTTTAGATATCCAACAAATAGACATAATTCTGACCTACTAGCCAACTTGCTAGTCTTTTGCCTTAGCACATGTGCAGGGCAACCCCAAATTCTGATGTGGCCTAGATTTACTTAATGGCCAGTCCATCATTCATAAGGAGTATCAGGAACTATTTTAGACATGACTTGGTTCAAAATGTAAGCTGCTGTTTCGAGGGTATATCCCCAAAAGGAAAGGGGGAGTGATGAGTAACTCATCGCCATCTTGGGGTTTGCTCTTACCGAAGGTATTGCATCTGTATCTGTATCTGTTGGACAGAACCACCGACTCCGATTTTCAAGCTGATAAGGATTCCAAGAAATCCGCTTCAGGATCAGTGTTCATCCTAAATGATGGATCTGTTGTTTGGATGAGTATCAAGCAATCTTACATTGCTGACTCCACAATGGAAGCAGAATATGTGGCTGCTTGTGAAGCATCCAAAGAGGCTGTATGGTTTAGAAAATTCCTTAAGTATTTGGAAGTAGTTCCAAAAGTCGATGAGCCCATGACACTTTATTGTGATAACAGTGGGGCTGTCGCTAACTCAACGGAACTTCGAAGCCATAAATTCTCTAAGCATACTGGGAGGAAATACCATTTGATATGAGAGATCGTGCAGCGTGGAGATGTGATGGTGAAGAAGATCTCGACAGTGGACAACCCTGGCAGATACATTCACCAAAGCTTTAGCCAACAAGGTCTTCGAACAGCATCGGGAGGGATTAGGCATGAAGGACTACTCACATCTTCTTTGAGTCAGGTGGGAGTTTGTTGGCATTGGTGCCCACAAGAAGAGTCGTAGTTATAACTTATATACATTTGATGTAATAAAGTCTCACGAAGACTCTTGCTTGTAACTGCTGAATAATTAATAAAGAGTTGAAACTTTCGTTCATTCTTACTTTTCTGTTTGAAGCTTTATGATCAACCTTAGTCTTTAGTCCTTAAACAAACCTAACAACAAATGAATAGTCAAATATAGATTTGCATGAACAAACTCTTCATGGTTTGCATAAAACAGTATATTCTCAGTATGATTGTTAGGAGAATCTATGATGTCTGGTTATGAGACATAGAGAGTTGGAGACTCTATGGTTCTTCCTACGTAACTTCTGAAGATACTAAATTGACCAATGCACTTCTAGAGACATTGAAAGAACAAACCATTTAACCTCTTCTGTCTCAGAGTCACTATGTATGAATTGCATCATGCTTACCTCAATCTGAAATGAGACATGTAATTTCATAGCTTACGTACTCTCATTTAAGAAAGTCAGAGTTCTAGATTCACTATGTGATATAGACAAGACTTATTTGTGAAGTACTAAGGTATGAAGATGTCATGAACAACTTTGTGAAGATCTCATAAATATGGAATTCATGTACAAGACTGCTGAAATGCAATTTATATCACCTCATGCTTTGTTCCTTAGAATGTGAATAAATGAACTGGCCAGTGTCTAAATTGAGTCATGACTCTTTTGGATGAATCAATGTGACTTGTTAGCTCCTCGTCAATACATTATTTCTAACTTATTCACAAGCGACAAAGGAGTTGAGGAAATAACAACTAGAATGATAAAATGGTAATTTAATAAATCCCATCTAGTTGATGATATTCATGAAGGGTAAACATAGATAATATTCAATGGATCCACTCATCACAATTAAGTAGAATTCTTGAGTAGAAAACACATTCATTTGAACCGAGAGATTTTAATGTCAACTCTTTAGTGGAGTCAGTTGAGATTAAGCTAGAACTTGGAAAAGGTTTGTGAACTTTTGAGTCCAAGTATGCTAGCTCAAGCTTTGTTCATTTGGATCCATGAGGTCACTACCATAAGTCATTAGAGTAGGATTAGTTAAACTAGAACCTAAGTCAAAACAAGTTCAAATGTTGTACTAGACAAGTTTTACGAAAATTTTGTAAAGAGTAATTTTGTCCATTAGGACATAAGATGGTATGAATGTCAATAAATAATTTTTTTGACTTTGTCATATGATGGAAATAAGTCACACGGCCAACATTAGAGTATTGGGCCTTGAGGATTGAATTTCATTTTATGGAATTTTATGTGAAAATTCTACATGGGCTTTTCTTATATAGTCAAGAAGAAATAAAGAAACATCTAGAAGCATGTTATAGAAGCTCAAAACTGTCCACCATCAAGAGAGAAAGAGATTTTATTTTGTACATTGATGTATGAAGATACTTGCCAAAAGAAAAAGAGGAAACAAATCCATAGCATCAAGCTATTGTTAGGAATATATTGCCCACTAGAAGATGATGATTACTAAATAAGATAAGAAGTTACATTATTAGCATCATATGAGTAGTGGGTTGAATCAATAACAACTATCATCCATAGTCTCCGTATCAAACTGAATCGCATGCTGGGAATCTGAGATCGGGCGGTGAACTAAAATCTCATCGATGACTGATATGCGCCTCGAAAGCCTTATCTAAAGTCATATATGTGGAACATGAGTGAGTGTTGATCACTCAGTGGGAGCATTATACACTTGGAGAAGATGTACGACCTGGACAGGCTTTGGTTTGGATAGATGTTTTGTTTAAAGACCGTTACGATGCACTAGCCGATGCCGCTTATAATGGTCACAATGACGATCTAATATCATGAAGTAATCATGGACTTCTAGATCATGTTACCGGCTTCTTTGACTCACCACGTTAAAGTCTAGTTATACGATGATCAAATAGGTGTCTTGGGAAGTCGGGACATGATTGTAGAAGAAAGTGTTTTATATATACGGAATCCAGCCTTCCTAAAAGAAAGTTAATGTTCTCTCACCTAAGGGTTGATTCCAGAACTAATTGATTGTGCACAATTCCGAAGTTGGCTTATGTTCGGTTAAATCTTTCGCTGGGGAAGCAACGATGCTTAGGGCTTATATCTAACGAGAAAGGTATAACAGAATAAATTGACCTATCTCAATACGGGCAAAACCTAGAGGGTCATGACCACGTACTGACTAAATCAGTGGACACTCGTTACGATGAGTAAATATAATTCTAGTATCAAAGTTGGGTTCAGTCCTGGATTACACGGTGGAGTATTGTAAGGGCCTAGACAATTCCATTAGAAAATAAAAAAGAATATTTTGTCTTTTATCGAGATTGTTAAGCTTCTAGTACTAGGTCCATCGTCCCCGATTCGGCTTCGATAAAGGCGGATAAGAACATTAATATAATAATATGTATTATTATTCTAATCTCACTTGCTGTATGATTGACAACATTAAATTCCAAACAGGGTATTTTGGAAATTAAATAAATATTTATAGTAAAGCTGTTTATTTATTGTTAGATCAAGTAAATAAACTTTATATTTATTGTTGGACAAGTAAATATGTGTTAAATGGGTTTAAATCTATTGGACCTTGAAAAATAAAAATGTTGGACCTCCCTGCTAGTAGTAGGCGATTTTAGCTGTCTCGTGCAAACCGATTTTTTTTTGCTGTTTTTCTTTTCCTAAAATATAGGAGAATAAATAGGAGATATGATTGCCCTATATTCTCTCCTAATATTTAGGTTAAATATCAAGAGAAAATTTAAGAGAATATATTTTCCTAAATTTTCTCAACAGAAAATATTTTATACCGTTTTATAAAATAAAATCATAGATATTGATCTGATAGATGAGAGGAAAAATAGGATTCATTTGTTGAGATCCAAGGGCTAAACTTTAATCCACTAGTGTGAACACAATAAAAGGAAATAATATCTTCTAGAATATTCTGGAATGTTCTATAAAGATATCTTTTAAACTGCTATAAATAGAAGGCTGATGTGAAGCAAAATTTAACCTAATTGCCAAGGAATTTCGTGGCCTCTCTCCCATGAGTGTGCTGACCTAATTCCTCTACTCTTAGAAATAAGAAAAAAGATTGAAAAAACCCCATTTCCAGATCTAGTGAGATATAACGAAGCCCACTCTTTTGTCTTATCTTCCTCGAAGATTACGTTTCGGAAGACTTTAGTGTCATCACATGGAGGCTTGTACATTCAAGAAGAAGATGGATTGCGAAAGCTTTCGGATCGTGAGCCAAAAACTGTAAGTTTTCTTAAACTCGTCTTTTATCTGATATGGTTGCTTGATGAAGTTTCTTTTGATTTATTAATTAAGTAATCTAGATCTTGTAAAATATTAATATTAATAATTAGCTCTTGTTAGCGTAATTATTTTTTTCCGCATTTAATTGGTTATTTAAGGTGCAATAATCACCAACAAGTGGTATCACAACTAGTTGATTACTTAATTAATCGATTCATTCTAGTAATTAATTTTAATATGGTTTTTATGAATTTATATTATGATATGTTATTCATTCAATTCAGTATGATATGATATGTGAATTGTGATTTGTGGTTGATCGTAGATTTTTTATTCTCGCTTTTCTAGAATTGTTGCTAAACCCGAAATTCAAATGGTATAAGATTTTTGTAATTTTATTTAAAATACTTTCTCTAATTCGATCGTCATGAAATTCGGAGGGCTGTCTACCCACTGCGAGATGAGATGACGGTCCGAAGCATAGCTCTATCGGAGTTCCAGAGATCCACCTTTGACGAAGAAGATGAATTTTGTGACATCCTTGTCACAAAATTCCGCCTACCCCTTAGATAGGAGTCTCGGATTTTTTGCCCACTTGGCTCTTGATCCGAGCTAACTTGTTGAGCCCTAAGTTGGCAAGTGGGCTCAAGGATTCGATCGGGTCAAAGCCCGTTAGTCCGGTTGGGCCCAAAAGGCCCAAACCGATTTTTATATAAAAACCGATTTTTATATAAAAAAAAAATTAATTTTTTGATGTTTTATTTAAATTAATTATATGGGCTGGGCCCTAATAAGTTTTTATTTAAAACATGAATAATAAATGATCAAGGACATCGATTTATTTTTCAAAGGCCAATTGTATTGGGCCTTAATCATTAAATTATTTTTTGACAACTATGGAAAAATAAATAATCTTTGACATTGATTTATTTTTTACTTGAGACATAGATGTGCTCAACAAGAATCCATGAACTAATGTGATTGAGCTCATCAAGTTAGATATAGAAGAATCAATTAGGATACGATCAATCTGAATCAAAACCATATATATGTTTTGTCATGCTTGTTTAATTAATTGCTTTGCCATGTGGAATTTATTATATGTTACTTATCTAATATGATTAGGTTAGTTTTTTAATAAATGAGTTGAACGGATCCGAGAAGCTTTGTCACCAAGCCGATAAGAGGCTAAGCTTGGGGGTTATTAAAAGACTATGTCTTCCCTCCTCGTTGGAACCTTTTTCTG
Source organism: Urtica dioica subsp. dioica (assembly GCF_054948205.1). Taxonomy (NCBI): domain Eukaryota; kingdom Viridiplantae; phylum Streptophyta; class Magnoliopsida; order Rosales; family Urticaceae; genus Urtica; species Urtica dioica. The sequence continues at coordinate 12,453,715 of NC_142762.1, forward strand.
TGAAGGAATGCTATTAGGATGATCAAGACTAGATGTCACAATACTCCTAATCACTAAGCTATATCAAAACTTAATTCTTTTTAAGGGTAGCTTAGAAACACTAGAGTTTTTAATATGATTAGATAATTCGAGTGCTTCACCTAGATTAAAGTTAATGCTAGTAGATAAAAAAAATAATACTTAAAGTGTAATGAGTCGTAGACCTCCAACATTGCCACAACACCGTGAGGATGAAAGATCCCTGTTTGATCGGCGGTCTTTTAGACATGGTGATCTGCTCCTACGGACATGCTTTTCTGATTCCAATAACAAGGTTGTGTCTCTAGCGATAGGTGGTGGAGTTGAGTTTGGCGTGTACTAGCTAAGTCAGTGTGTTTGGGTGATACTCTTTCTGCTAAAATGTTGGGTTGACTCATGCGTGAATCCAACTAGTGGTTGCTCACGTGGTCAAAGATTCCTAATTAATTGGTAGTTAGTGAACATAGTTATGAAGTGTCATGAACCATGATTGTTCACTAATCTGAGACGGTTCTCGATTTTCACTAGGTGCACTCCATTACGCCACCATAGTGGGATGAGCTATGGCTAGCGGTGGATTACCATGGAATATAAAAACTGAGTTCTTTTCTTTATTATTTTAGAGAAAATGGCGGCATAAATACCTGATGTTTGCGGGTTGTTGCACTTATATACCTATTGTCTAAAAGTCGCGGGATAAATACTTAATGTCGACTTTTTGTATCTCCGTCACTACCAAGCCGTTAACTTTGGATGTCAATGTCACATGTCAAAATCTGGTAATTTTGATAATTAAAAAATAAATAACTAATTTATATTATTATTTTAATATATTAAAAAAAAAATCCATTCTCACTCTACATACACAAACTGATTAATTTTTTACTCAAACGAAAGACATTACTAGATATTTTAGAATCAATCTAATTTTCTTTAAAATACATTATTTTAAAAAAATTTCTATTGGTCCATGAGCAGTGACGGATACAGAGATTTGGGCACAAATTTAAGTAAATATATGTATAGTTAATTACAAAAGTTGAAAATTTTAAAATTATGTTAAAGATATTTGACAGTCAATTAATGCTAATCATTCCGAACAAAAAACCAAAATAATATTTTAAAAGAGAACTTTATTTTAGTAATGTATTTCGCTTCAGTAAAAAATTAATCTGTTTGTGTGTCATAGAGAATAGATTTTTTGAATTTTTTAATATATTAAAATAATAATATAGATTAATTATGTATTTTTTAATTATCAAAATTACCTGATTTTGACATGTGGCATTGACATCCAAAATTAACGGCTTTGTAGTGACGGAGATACAAAAAGTCAACATTAAGTATTTATCCCGCGACTTTTAGACAATAGGTATATAAGTGCAATAACCCGTAAACATCAGGTATTTATGCCGCCATTTTCTCATTATTTTATCCCGTGCTTGGTTGCATTATGTTTTTATTTTCCTAAATCTTATTGATAGCTTGTTTCTTTTCATATTGCTAATCTATATGTCCTTTTATACTTTAGTAATCATGTCGAACCCTATTATGGCCCTGTTTTTGAAAGACGTACTGACTGGTGAGAACTTCCCAAAATGGAAGTCTAACCTGAATATTGTGCAGGTGAGTGAAAGCATTCGCTTTATCCTCACTGAAGAGACACCTCATTTTCCAACATCAAATTCATTCCGCTCACACAAGGATGATTTTGACAGGTGGACTGTGGCTAACAACAAAGCCATAGCCTACATGCTCGCGAGCAGCTTTGATGGATGAGGTCATTCAAGTGGGAATTATCCTAAATTCCATTTCAAGTGATTTCATACAGTTCACGTCGAACTATATCATGAATAAGTTGACGTATGTACTGCCTCAACTATTGAATGAGTTATAAACTTTCGAGTCTATCAATCGTCAAGTAAAGAACAAAGGATCAGCTCGGTATGCTGACGAAAGTTCTTGAAATCCAAGAAGAACATGTCTTCTGGAGCTGGGTCATCAAAGGCACGTCCTAGTACTTCGAAGGGGAAAGCTCCCGCTAATAAGAAAAGGAGAAACTTCAAGAGAAGTGGAAAAGGAAAAGAGAAGAAGCATGAAATGGTGGGCAAATGCCACCACTGTAACACTGAAGGCCATTGGAAGAGGAACTGTCCTTTCTACATAGCTGAGCTTGAAAAGAACAAGAAGAATGCTGGTAATGTACCAAAAAATTTCATGATATCCTAAAATTTTTTTTTGAGGATAATCATTCATGAGTATACTTCTATTCTTGTTGTAGAATAGATCTAGAAGAACACGATGGTGTTGGTGAGCTTGCTGAGCAATGTCAGATTCAAGCCCGAATTATTGAGAAGCTCATGCTCCAACTCAAGATCTAAAATTTCCCGCTAGTTTTATTACTTTCATTTTTTGATTTATTTTTGAACATAAGAGTTGTGTCACAAATAATCCGAGGTTTTCTGGACTGTAGTCTTTTATGACTATTCCGGATAGGATGAATCTTTTCTTTCTTTATGTTTTATTACATTATTTATGAACATATGAATATGTCATTAAATACTTCTCTACTCATTTATGAATTGCCTTAAATTGCCTTTATGATATTTGATATGCATAAATGCTTAAGCCTTAATTAAATATAGAATATCAAAGACCTTGTTTCCGTTCATTAACTATATAGGTGCACAATATTATATCATCCGAGTTAATAATCTCAGTTAGAAGTTTAATTAGCTTTTATTGTTTTATTAAAATTGCTATTATAAATGTGTTTTATGAAATAATAAGAACTATTTAGAACTCTGGTAGTGTCTAAATAATTATCTCATATCAACAAATGATTTGTGTGATTAAGAGATAATAAGATAACACAACTTTAAAGTTAGTGTTGATGATACATTGATTGAGTGGGAGGATCTTTATAAGAACCTAGACACTCTAGTTCAATAACTAAGTGGGAGCTTCCTTGAATGGAATCTAGTCACTAGAATCGATTAAGTGGGAGCATCCTTTATTGGATCCTAGTCACGAGAATCATATTATTGAGTGGGAGCATCCTTTAAAGGATTCTAGCCACGATTGTTCATTAAATTTAATGGGAGCATCTTTATAAGAATCTCGCCATTATTGAATAATATAATGAAAGCAATGTCCTTCACAGGACTGTTACCATCATTTATGATGGAATCCTTTAATATGGATTAATATTGCTATCATGACAATAATATGAATGGAAGTGTAATTAATTATTGACTTGTCATAAATAATCAATTAATAAGTGGGAGCATCTTTAATTAGAATATTGCCGCTATTGAAGGAATTTAAAATAGCTTTATCCTTCACAGGATTTTATGCATCATTTATGATGAGATTCTTAAATGAATCTACTAAGCTATTAAATCGTACAATAAATGGAAGTATGCATTACTTGCCATTAAGTAGAAAGCGTCCATTAATGGATCCTTGTCTTTAATCATCAACATAATATTTCATTAAATGAAAGTATTGATCTTTAATAATGAAGATCAAGCTAACTTGTTTTAAGTCAATAAACCCTTATTTAGTATATCAACCTGTCAAGCTATTAGCTTGAATGATTTGAGAGATCTATAAATTGAACAATGAATGTGTTCGAACAAGCGGATTGGTATTTAAGGGATTGAGCCCTTGAGAAGTGACATTGGCAACGATGTTGCTCTTCTCTCTAATACCACGAATCAGTTCATTTGGGATCTTATTTAAAATAAGATGAACTGTTCTGTTGACTTTGGATCTAAGTAGTTAGATACGACTTAACCGTTTATTAAAAGGTAGATCTTTAAAAACGAACAAATAATCATGATGACTGTTGGATTTTTGTTATAATCGATATTCTTGGAATGATCGATATGTGTTATTATTAAACACGTGTCATTGAGAAAGTTATTACCGTTGTGTAATAGCCTTGATGATGACACGACTGAGCTAAAACAATTTCTGAAACTTAAGGTTTAGAAAGACAAGCTAGTTCCATAAATGTCTCAAACACACTTATTGTGATAAGGTATGAGCTCAAAGTCGAGGCTAAGGACATTTTCCATAAGTGGACTATAAATTAGCCCTTTTGACAACGTCAAATTTCTGAGAATACTAACGAGTGTTTTAAAACATTGTAATATTCTGGAAATAGTGAGATACTTAATTATTTAATTGTAAATCCTTAAAGTCATGTATATTGAATATGACTTGACCAACAAGGATGCACAATAAATAACTAAGTAATGGAAGAAGTCAATAAAGTTCTTATAGAAACATATTTAATCACACTATGGTCAGTGGTGATGAGATCTGAGCATGCAACGGTGAAAATTATTGAAGGCACCAATAGATGTACACCAACGAATAGGGTAACTTCATATCTTTAGATATGAAGTCTGGTGTATAGTCTGAAACATGCAAAGTGTTAGAATATTCTAAAGTAAATTGATTTACTAAGAACAAAATGACTTGACCTTAAGAGGTAGGTCAAGAATACTTGCATGTTAGCATGGACTGTTGATATATATTTGGGATATAAGTCGAATTGACATAACTTATGGAGTATGATAAAATTGAGAATCCATGGGAATCTCAATCCTGGGTCAAAACTTCTGAAACTATCTTTACGATGGCTACGAATAAATTGGCTCACGGTAACTTATCTTCTCTGGTCAAAGTGGGAGATTGTTAGGAATATTACACACTAAGATAAGAAGTTACTTTATTAGCATAATATTATTAGTGGGTTGAGGTATGATAACATTGAGAATCAATAACAACTATTATCCATAGTCTCTGTATCAAACCGAATCGCATGCTGGGTATCCGAGATCGGACGGTGAACTAAAACTTTGTCGATGACTGATATGCGCCTGGAAAGCCTTATCTAAAGTCATATATGTGGAACATGAGTGAGGGTTGATCACTCAGTGGGAGCATTATACACTTGGAGAAGGTGTACGAATTGGACGGGCTTTGATTTGGATAGATGCGTCGGTTAAGGACCGTTATGATGCACTAGCCGAGGCCGTTTATGATGGTCACAGTGACGATCTAATATCCTAAAGTAATCACGGACTTCTAGATCATGTTACCGGCTCCTTTGAATTACCACGTTAAAGGCTAGTTATAAGCTGATCAAATAGGTGTCTTGGGAAGTCGGGACATGATTGTAGAAGAAAGTGTTTTACAAATACGGAATCCAGCCTTCCTGAAAGAAGGTTAATGTTCTCTCACCTAAGGGTTGATTCCAGAACCGACTGACTGTGCACACTTCCGTAGTTGGCTTACGTTCGGTTGAATCTTTCGCTGGGGAAGCAACTATGCTTAGGGATTATATGTAACGAGAAAGGTATAATGGAACAAATTGACCTATGTCGATACGGGCAGAAGCTGGAGGATCATGATCACGTACTAACTAAATCAGTGGACACTCGTTATGATGAGTAAATATAATTCTAGTATCAAAGTTGGGTTCAGTCTTGGATTACACGGTGGAGTATTGTAAAGGACTAGACAATTCGATTAGAAAATAAAAAGGAATATTTTATCTTTTATCGAGATTGTTAAGCTTCTACTACTAGGTCCATCGTCCCCGATTCGGCTTCGATAAAGGCATATAAGAAAACTAATATATTAATATGTATTATTATTATAATCTCACTTGTTGTAATAGGTGATTGACAACATTAAATTGAAAAAATTGTATTTTGGGAATTAAATAAATATTAATAGTATAACTGTTTATTTATTGCTAGATCAAGTAAACAAACTTTGTATTTATTTTTGGACAAGTAAATATGTGTTAAATGGGTTTAAATCTATTAGGCCTTGAAAAAACAAAATTTTGGGCCTCCCTGCCAGTGGTAGGCGATTTTAGATGTTTGGTGCAAACCAGTATTTTTTTCTGTTTTCTGTTCCTAAAATATAGGAGAATAAATAGGAGATATGATTGTCCTATACTCTCTCCTAATATTTAGGCTAAATATTAGGAGAATATTTAGGAGAATATATTTTCCTGAATTGTCTCAACAGAAAATATTTTATACTGTTGTATAAAATAAAATCCTAGATATTGATCTGATGGATGAGAGGAAAAATAGGATTCATTTGTTGAGATCCAAGGGCTAAGATTTAATCCACTAGCGTGAACACAATAAAAGGAAATAGTATCTTTTAGAATATTCTGGAATATTCTATAAAGATACCTTTTAAACTGCTATAAATAGAGGACTGATGTGACGCAAAATTTAACCTAATTGCCAAGGAATTTTGTGGCCTCTCTCCCATGAGTATTCCAACCTAATTCATCTACTCCTTCCCCATCGGAAGTGCTTCAATTCCGTTCTTAGAGATAAGAGAAAAAGATCGGAAACACCACGTTTCCAAATCTAGTGAGATATAACGAAGCCCATTCTTTTGTCTTATCTTCCTCGAAGATTACGTCTCGGAAGACATTGGTGTCATCACATGGAGTCCTTGAATGAAGAGTTCCAGATCTGATCATGTGGAGGCTTGTACGTTCAAGACGAAGACGGATTGTGAAAGCTTTCGGTTCATGAGCCAAAAACTGTAAGTTTTCTTAAACACGTCTTTTATCTGATATGGTTGCTTGATGAAGTTTCTTATGATTAATTATTTAAGTAATCTAGATCTTGTTTAATAACCATGTTAATAATTCGCTCTTGTTAGCGTAATTATTTTTTCCGCATTTAATTGGTTATTTAAGGTGCAATAATCACCAACAGCTATGAGATGGGTGGCAAGCAATGAGAGAACAAATGAGGAAACAAATCCATGAGGCATAAGGCAACTAGCTTGCACGCCCCAATGGAAAAGAGGAACAAGGGATTTGCTCATGAATACTTGATATTCAATAGAAAAGAGGAAACTACCTCTTCAAGGAAATCCATCCTCCTATAAATACCTCATCTCATTCACAATGTTTAACGCACAGGTTTTAGAGATTGAGAGCTTTTCTCTCTAACCTTGGCCGCCCATCCCCTCTCTCTCTCTCTGTCTCTCTCTCTCTCTCTCTCTCTCTGTCTCTCTCTCTCTCTATCTCTCTCTTATTGCTCTTTTGTTTTGGCACCTAGGTCCTCATTAGACCTAGCGTTTTGTTTTAGCTCTTTGGCTCAAAGACAAGTTCTTGAGTCATAGTGTTTAAAAGTGCCCACACACTAAATCCTAAGCAAACTCGAAAGTCTCTAGTGCTAGAAACTATCGTGGTTACTCAGTTTCAAGAAGACACGAAGGAGACGAGCTTAGTGGGGAGACGAGCGATTCAACCTTTTCAAAGGCTTCTCAACGCTCAAGCTTCAATCAAGGTTGGTACCGAGTGAAAACTCATAATAATTTTTAAATTTTTAATTATACGCTCATGCACTTTGTCTAGGTAGTAAAATTGTTTTACTTGGTTCTAAATTTTTTTTATAGTCCGCCGCTTGCTAGAAGCGATAATCTTTTCTTGATTCTAGATCCTTTCCAACAATATAAGCCTTCGGGTTCAAGGTGCCATTATAGTGCGGGAGGCAAACTTTCCTGGCATCACCATTGAACACATCGGTAATATTTTTTGTGAAAGGAGTCCTTCCTATTTCGGCGACAAGCCGGTCTATTTCAGGGACTGAACTGGTCGCATTGTGAAATTTGGAATGGACAGCCTTCAGTTTGGCCGTCATGGATTCCTTGAATCTTTCGAATTCATTCATGTTCGGATCGCTATTCTGAGAATAGTGATATCCCGTCGCATTGGCGTGATGGTCGTGACTTCGATCGGTTCTGTCGTAGTCTGATTCGGTTTTCCCGGAACTTGGGCGACGAATGTTGGCGAGATCAACGAGGGACAAAGTCCAGAGTTCACTGGAAAGGATCCGAGGGGCGTTCCAGCCGGCGGAGGCTGGGGTAGCCCGACCAGATCGTTTTGAGCTTCCTGGGTAGTCTCAGCAGAAGTTCCACCGAACAAAAAGTTTGGATAGGAGCTTTGATCTATTCTCCGTGAGACCTGGAGGAAGAGGTCGGCTTGTCTGTGCGGTTGACGTTGCAATCAAAGCTGATTCAGAGGCGGTCATTTCGTGGGATCCAATTTGTGGATCCGAGGTGTTCAGAGGGGTCGTGATGGAGTTCAGCCAAGCATTGAGGGCTCGATAGGTCTCCTCTTGATTTTCAAGTTTCTTGTTCAGCATATCCAGGATCGCCCTGATCCCCGCAGGGATTTCCTCTCCCGATTCGTAGTGAGTCGGAGTGGAAGACATGATCTTTCTTTTTTTAGAAAGGTTGTTTCTTTTGATGTTGGTCTTTCTGAATGTTTCCCATAGACAGCGCCAAATTGTTGATATTTATTTAATTTATTTAATGGTTCTCAAAAAGACTTCGTATAAAAAACAAACGATATTAAATTAAAATGAATATTAATATGAAATAATAAAAGAATAATCTTTATTGATATCTGTTGCTTACAAGGAGGCGAAGTGTCGAACTCAAGTAGGCGAGCTCAACAACAGATTTAAAGAATTTGAATACGTAATATAGAGCGAAAGCTTGTGTATGCGAAAATGAAAACAACAGTTATTATTTATATGCAAAGAAATGATCGTCTTTTGGACACGTGTTGATCAGCTCGTCCTCGCCACGTCGCGGACTGGTCAAGTCTTAGATCCGATCTTCTCGGTGAGATTGCGGGTTGACAACGACTTTGTTACTTGGCTAGGTCAGCAGGGCGAACTGGATCACTTCTATGTAGACTGGGCTTGGGCTTTTCCTCCTCGAGTCGGACTGGATCATTTATTTGGCCTTTGCTCGAACTAAAGCCCAATAAATAATAAAATTTATTTTTTATACCCCACAATTACCAAAGTACAAACACAACACAAACTAAGTTCAATAAAAAGTACAAACTAAAATGAAAAAATTCAACACAATCATTTTAATAAACATTTTTTTTAAAACGTGGGCGGCTTGAATGAGCAGTTTTAATATATTTCTTTGTAAAAATTAGAAGATCGTTTTTTTTCTTTTTCTTTAACAACCTAGCAATTATTTTTGAGATTTGCTAGTAAGTACTAAGTAGCCGGCATATAAGAGCGGTTTAAAATTAGGATCTAGTAGACATATATCCATATGAAATATCGAATTTCTTAACTTAGCCAATTTTTTTATAAGTTTTTAGTAAATGACCACGAAATGTTATTTACAAGTCCAAATTGACTAAATACAAGTGCAAATAAAGTTTAAAAAAATAAACATGAAACACAAGGGCAAATATGAAAGCTTGAACCTATCCAGAAGATGACACATTGCAAGTATGGCTATTTATTTAAAGTTTATAAATATGTCGGCAATTTAGCAAATCCCTTACTGTAACTGGCTTAGGTAATTATAAATTAGTTAAAATTACGCTCAAACCATCAGTTTATTTGAAATAATAACAAATTTTAATCTGAGCTACCAAAAATATATTTTCCCCCGAAATTCACCTATGATTCCTCCTCTCTCACACGGTTCACCTTCTTCAACGCCATTCTCCTCCATTGAATCCTTCGTCGCCTATAGAATAAATAATTCCCTAAATCAAATGTAAATCACATTCAAAAGATTAAGATCAGAAGCTACTTAACGTATATGAAGTCGTCGAAAAGAGTTCTTCGAAGTTCAAATTTATATCGAAAGATTCGGATATAGACGAAGTTTTCATTCACGAAACCTTTGAATTAGGATGAATCGAGTGAGGCCATGATGAGTTGTGGAATCTCCGTCGATAAATCAGACGAATTCCACAATAATTTTGAGCACAAATTCTTGATAAATTCTAGAGCTAAGAGAATTCTCTATAAACACACAAACGTACTTTTATATTTTTTTCAAATCTGCCCCAAAGCTAGACCATACAATCCTATTTATAGAGAAGAAATCATCCCATAAACCCAAACCCCCAAAGCAATCTAAAAGCATTCAGCCCCACCAAAAGTAAATGAAAAGTTACATACTCGGTTTAAAGAAAGAAATCTCAAAAGACAACAAAATAAAAAGAAATAAATAAATTAAAAGAAAATAAAAGTCCACATTTATTGAGTGTTGCCCATGTTCTTTCATCTTCACCTTCATTGTCCAATTTTTTGTATGCCCTCATCACTAACCCTATTCATCACAACCTTGCTTGAAAAAGATGTTTCTAGAGCAGTGTTCTCCATGGCCACATCATCTCTAACGACGAGGATATTGCGAGAGGCTCACGGACGCCGAGATCTCGGTATAAGTATCTCAAATCCACGACTGTGCGGGAGGTCCCGAATTACTACTACAAAAAGGTCGTATCGTTTCTAAAGGCTCAAATGTCGCTTCTATTTGACCATTTGAAATGACTTTATGTCGCGTTTAAAAGATCTCTTCTAAAATTAGAAGCAACATAATTAGAAGCGACTTGTCATCTCTAATGTTGCTTCTAGGTCTATGAATTTGGTGCGTTAAATGGCTCCCGCAAAATGATGGGAATGATTTAGGAACGACATTAAAAGCGACAAGTCAATTCTAAAATGTTCCCACGAAATGATGGAAAATATTTAGAAGCGGTATTAGAAGCATAATGTCTCTTCTAAAGCCGCTGCCTTATTTTTTTTTTAATATTATAATTTTTTATTCTAATTAAAATTTGCAAAATTAATTTAATTTTATTTTCAAAAACATGAAAATCAAATGTTTCATTCATAATAAAATACATAATAAGAAGTCTAAACAAACCTAATTTAGTTTTATATTTAAAAAGTACAAACAAAAATAAAAAAAAACGAAGTAAATAGACTAGGCATAATAATAAGTTTAAGTTCAAAGTTGAAGAGCTGCGATCAATATTGGGAGTTCCTCCGCGTGTTCCACGTCTTCCAGGGGTCCATGTTCGGGGTGACCGTTATCGTGCCTCGAGGGTGCACTAGGGGGTGAAGATGAAGGATCCTGAGGTGATCGTCGCCATGCCTCGGGGGTGCGCTCGGATGCACGTGATGATCTCGATGACGACGACCGATAGCGGCTCATAATCTAGCTCAACCTCGAAGCAAGGCCCGGGTCGATCGGTCCAAAACTAGGCCCAGATAAGATGTTGTATGCACAAGTTAAGTCTTTTACTAATCCCCTAGGAATGACATCTCTTCGTCCAGCGCTAGCTCCTCGACTTGAGATGATGAAGACCCCATCTCGACGTCATGAGTCCGGGCTTCGAGAAGATCTAAACGAGGGATCAATGGCCTTATCCATGTAGTCTACTCATGTCGCGTGCCGAGAACCTGAGCCATCACAGCCTGCTCCATAGCGTCATTGTTAGGGGATTCCCTTCGCGCCTCAACTTGCCATCATACATCAGTAGGCTGATCTACAATCCAAGCCTGTATACAACTGGTAAAAAATTAATTACATTAATTGAAACATGAATCGTTAGTGTAAATTAAATTTAACTTACATGATAGTCTCCAGCAACAGGCGTAGTCCAACTCCCATCATTGTTTTGATGGAGTTTCTACTACGCATCGAGCGATCCGAGCATCAACCCATTCTCTTGCCTCTGTAAATGTATTTAGCGAATTAGTACTTATTAATTAAGTTGAATAAGTTATATTTTAGTTAAAGATGATGAATTAGTACTTGTTAAATGTTTTGGTCAAAAACTTACGTTCATCCATCAATAGTGAGCAAATGACACCGTCCCTTGTCAGCTGCATGTGATCTTCTCGGCTTGGTTGGCTTTGTTCTGCTTGGACTTTTTCTGCAAAATCATATTATTATAAGTTAATTAGTGAATTTATATTGATGGGAAAAAAACATTCTTTCAATTGCTCCTTGTTAGTCAACGCCGTCGGCTTGTTAGCTAGTGCCACATCTCGCTTGCCGCCATACAAAAACATGTATCGCATGATGTATTTAGCCTTTCCGTCACATAAACGCTTTTACGCGGCGCGGATGATAGCCTTATAGATGATAGTGCGATGAAAATCAGCCTATCGAAGTTCCTTAATCTCCATGTCCTCGTACACAAAATCGAACTCTGTGTGAATACCAGACGGAATCGCCGCTTATTGTTGCGGCGTAATTTTATTTCACGATGGAATGTGAGGAGGCATGTGCGCTTGTATTAGGCCCCCCAAAATGTTGGCAAACGTTCCAACACTCTAACCCTTCTTGACCTTCTCGCTCTTCACCCTCTTCTTTGTCGGATAAAACTACAGTAGAATCGGATTGAAGACCATGACCACCTTCTTTCCCTTTCTCGCCCTCTCAGAACCCGCACCAGTCGTAACACCCAGTATTGCAGATGGAAGTGTCGCCAGTGGATCACCGTTTGCACTGCCTAGGCTTGGACGTACTGCATTTAAAAAAAAACATTAGAAAGTGTTCCTCATCACTATTAATAACTTAGTTAAAAATAAATAAAACATTACTCAATCCTCATCACACATATAAAGTTAGCCTCTTCTATCTCAACATCATCATCAACATTATCTCCAACAAAATGAGATGCAGCTTCCTCGTCTTTCTCTTTGTCTATAAAATCAACTGGGTCGTCTTCACTATCGTCACTACAAGAGTTGCTTCAAAGTTTTCATGACGACGAGACAGTAGATCGAAGTCATTTTGCTGTATTGATAATGGAACTACAGCCGAAGATGAGACGTCGATGTCAGGCAAATCCAACACATATCGATGATTACAATCTTCGACAACATTTCATTCCCCATCATTCTGAGAATCATTCACGTAGAAGACTTGTTTCGCTTGAGTCACGAGTATAAATGGCTCGTTCGGGAACCATTCTTTTTCCACATAAGCACTTGTCATTATACATATGTTATACGTGCCTACTCATCTCCATTCTTTGTGCTTGTCACCATACCAATGACATTGGAATAATACGACTCAACAATCATATCAATAACTCAGGACGCTGACATCACAAGCCACTGTTTTGAGTGGTACGCTTATCATTACGAAAAAAGTGATAAATTTGAAACCATTGACAATACAGCTCAGATACATGTAAAAGTTCTGAAATGGTCTGATGGACAAAGTGTATATCTACAATTAAGAATAATATAGAATGATGAGTAGCATGATGATCTAGGATATCGAATATGTTATGTACATACACCCTTTTCGCAAACAAGACTCTGAATTATTTCATATGCAACCGCTTAACATCGGGTTGACTTTCAGATACCATGAGATCCCAATACTCATTGTTTTTCATAACATTAATCATTATTGAGATTTTGAAAAACTCACATCATATAAGGATTTATTTTCGGTACGATTGGTAAAGATGTAACACTCTTCCATCTATCTCGACTTGTTGTCCAACCAAGACGGATTTATCTTTCCACAGGGCATGCACTATCTGACTGAAAATAGAGAGCTCACGGGCTTGAACGCTTCATTCGAGGAATCTTTGAAATAACTTGCAACAAATGCCAAAGCTTCTTCCACAACGTAAGCCTCGATGATAGAGCCCTCAGGTTTAGCTTTATTTCTCACGAAATGCTTTAACGTTCTCAAGTATCTCTCGAATAGGTACATCCATCTCATATGCACCGGACCACTTTCAAGAACTTCCTCAGATAGATGCAGTGTCAAATGAACTATGATCGTGAAAAATGCAGGCAGAAATATGATTTCTAGCTCACACAAGATTTCAACGATCGTATCTTGCGCTTTCTCGAGATCATCCACTTGTAAGGTTCTGGAACATATGAGCTTAAAAAAGTTTCTCAGCTCAGCGATGGTCTTGAATTTTCTTCAGGACATAAGGACCGATACGCATAGCTAACAATAATTGCAAGATCATGTAAAGGTCGTGAGTCTTCAACCCCGTCACTTTTCCATCAGCGGTAACATTTTTCTTTAAATTTCCAGCAAGTCCATCGGGGAACTTCATGGACTTCAAAAATTCACTAAACTCATTCCACTGATTTGGTGTCAGAACATATGCAGCCAGTGATTTAAACCACATATTCCTATGCTTCTCCAACTGTAAAGTAGTCTTGATGTTCAAGTCTTCCAAATTCCGCCTCACTTTCTTGGTGTCCTTATCTTTCCTGTCTATAGTGTGCAACGTCCCGAGTAGGTTTTAACACACATTCTTCTCTATGTGCATCACATCCATGTTGTGCTTCAATGTCAACTCTGACTAGTATGGTAACTTGTAGAAGATTCTTTTTTGGTCTAGTTCAGTTCCCTCTCGCCTCGCTTTTGTTTTGGCCCCCAAAAGTGTTTGCTCGGTGGCGTATCAAGAAGATTGTTCACCTTTTTTATTATCACACTCACGGTCAACCTCTTCGGAGACCTCTTTTTCTCAACATGCATTTTGTAGTGATCGCTGCATTTTATCATCAGGTGAGAATCTGGCAAGTAACGACGACGGTCGTAATACACGAATCTACTTCTAACAGCCAATGCAAGCGTTTCTTTGGTGCACCTGAGGCACACAAGATTCTCATGTCCACTCTATCCTGATAAACTGCCCCATGCCAGAAAGACATAGATCATCCAACAAGTACGGCCCGCAATCGGAAGACTTCATTGTTCTCTGCCCCATCTCGCAATCGGACGCATGTTTCCCATAATTCTTTCAGTTCCTCAACGAGCGACTATAAAAACACATCGGTATCTTTTCTAGACGACTTGGGGCAAACTTAAAATTAGGAGCATCAACATTAAGTACTCAAACTTCATGCAAAGCCATGGTGGTAAATTGTACGCGGTCAATACCACCGGCCACATGCTATACGTCAAGCTCATTTCCAAAAGAGTAAGTCCAAGGCGAACGTTCCTCGGCTCCGCAGGAAGGTCCGGATACTTCTCGTCCTGATTCTTCCATGCCTTTCCATTGGCAAGATGTCATAGAACGTCTTCCTCTATCACCCGTTCTTTCTTGTTCCACTTCATTTTGAGAGACGTGTGTCGAGATACGTACAACCGCTTAAGCCAATCTTTCACCCGCTTAGGCATTTTGGGCCAAGAAGTGTCATCACGGGGTAGAGTAGCACCAAGCGTACAAGATATCAAACGCAATCGCTTAGGTCAGGAGGACCAATAAGCACAATCTCTTACGCACTCTAGGCCAAGAAGCATCAACGCGGAGCAGAGTAGTGCGAAGCGTATAAGCTACCGAACAGAATTTTGTCAACCTTTATTCTTTAAAAAAGAAACTAATATTTATTATTTTTTTTTTTTGGATCTTAACCTAACTTCCATGGGGGAATCATAAGGATCTTTTTCAAGTCATGGATTTATCGAAAAGCGATGAAATAAAATAAAGCCCTAGATATTTTAGGTGAGAATGTTGAGAGAGACGTATGGTTGCCGTTACTTTCTTGGCGAGCCGCGATGGCCAGTCGGCCTGCCAGGGCGCTGGTGTTTTCGATTATTTTCAGGAAAATCTCCTTTAGCTCTTCTTCTTGGATGAGTTCTTCAATTTTTCTCCTTGGGTGTTTGCAGTCAAATGTCAGGTGACCATTGTCCTTATGGAATGCATAGTACATTGTCATGTTGCTATGTGTTCCAGCTTTCAATGGCGTAGGGTCAAAAATATTTTCACATCTTAGGGTGAGAATCGTTTTGGGCCGCGTGTTTAGCTCTGATACCATTTGTTGGAATCGATCTAGGGTTTGAGAAAATAATTAACGCTTCGGTAAGCGGCGGAATTTTAAAAATTTTCTTTTACAAGTAAAACAGTTTTTACTAACCTAGACAAGAGCAAGTACATGTAATTAAAAACCAATATGAGCTAGAAGTTTACTAACCTTTCTTGAAGCTTGAACTTTGAAGAAGCTTGTGGAAAGTTTGCAACGCTCGTCTCCCCTCGCAGCACGTCTCTCTTTCTTTCCTCGGCACCTCGAGCAACCACGAAAGTTTCTATCACTAAATCACTCGAAAAGAAGGAATCAGTGAGTGGGCACTTTTAAACACTACGACTTAAGAACGAGTCTCGAAGTCGCAGAGCTAAACACTAGGTCGAGTGAGGACCTAGGTGCCAAGACAAGAAAATATCGAAAATAAACTAGAGAGAGAGAGAGAGGATTTTCGGCCAAGTTCTAGAGAGAGAGTCTCTCAAATCTCTTAAACTTGGATGAATGAAATGTGAGGAATGAGGCTCCTATTTATAGGAGGAGGATTACCTTCAAAAGGTAGTTTCCTCTTTTCCTATTGCCTTGCACGTCCAACATGCCTCATGAAGGCTTAGGATTTGTTTCCTCATTTGATTTCCTCTTAGTTGGCCGAAAATGCACTTTCCTTCTTAAGGAAATTTGTTTCCCCTTTTTCTTTTGGCAAGTATCTTCATACATCAATGCACAAAATAAACTCTCTTTCCCACTATGGCATGAACGAAATTCAGCCTTATTTTCCTTGGGTTAGACGAAATTTGAGCTTCTAGAAGGAGCTTCTAGATGTTTCTTCATTTGTTCATGACAACATAAGAAAAGCCCATTAAGAATTTTCAAGTAAAATTCTATGAAATGAAATTAATCCTCAAGACCCAATTACACTAATATGGCTGAGTAATATTTATTTCATTTGTCATCATATGACAATGTCAAAAAAATTTATTGACATTCTTTTCGTCCTATGTCCAAAAAGACAAAAATACCCTTTTGACAATTTTCGTAAAACTGTCTCGTTCTTGTTTTGACTTAGCTTCCAGTTTAACTATTCCTATCGATGTGATTCGTGACAGTGACCTCATGGACCCAAATGAACAAAGCTTGAGCTAAACACTTGGACTCAAAAGTTCACAAACCTTTTCCAAGTTTAGCTTAATGCCAACTGACTCCACTAAAGAGCTGACACTGAAAATCTCTCGGTTCAAATGAATTTGTTTTCTACTCAAGAATTCGACCTAATTATGATGAGCGGATCCACTGAATATTATCTATGTTTACCCTTCATGAATTTCATCAGCTAGTCGGGATTTACTAAATTACCATTTTGCCCTTCTAGCTGTTATTTCCTCAACTCCTTTGTCGCTTGTGAATAAGTTAGAAACAATGTATTGACGAGGAGCTAACAAGTCACATTGTTTCATCCAAAAGAGTCAGGACTCAATTTGGACACTGGCCAGTTCATTTATTCACACTCCAAGGAACAAAGCATGAGGTGACATACATTGCATTTCAGCAATCTTGTACATGAATTCCATATCTATGAGAACTTCACAAAGTTACTCATGACAGACTCACAACTTAGTACTTCACCAATAGGCCTTGTTCGGAATCACATAGTGAGTCCGAACTTTGACTTTCTCAAATGAGAATACTAAGGTGTGAAATGGCATGTCTCATTTCAGGATTAAGGTAAGCATGATGCAATTCATACATAGTGACTTCGAGACATAAGAGGTTAAATGGTTTGTTCTTATATTGTCTCTAGAAGTGCACTGGTCAATTCAGTACCTTCGGAAGATACCTAGAAGAACTATAGAGTCCCCAACTCTCAATGCCTCATAACCAGACATCATAGATTCTTCTAACAATCATACTGAGGTCAATAGTCCTTTGACCCTAAGATTGCGAATATATCGTTTTAAGCAAACTACGAAGAGTTTGTTCATGCAAATCTACATTTGTCTCTTCGTAAGTTGTTAAGTTTGTTTATGGACTAAAAGACTAAGGTTTTATCATAAAGCTTCAAACAAAGAAAGAATGAATGAACGTTTCAACTTTATTAATAATGAATAAGCAATTACAAGCAAGAGTCTTCGTAAGACTATACGACATCAAATGTACATAAATAGATACTACTACTCTTCTTGTGGGCACCATTGACAACAAACTCCCACTTGACTCAAAGAAGATGTGAGTAGTCCTACATGCCTAATCCCTCTCGAAGTTGGTCGAAGACCATGTTCGCTAGGGCCTTGGTGAATGGATCTGCCAGAGATCTACTTCACCTCCACGTCTCCGCGTTGCGCGATCTCTCGAATCAAATGGTATTTCCTCTCAATATGCTTAGAGCGCTTATGGCTTCGAGGTTCCTTTGAGTTAGCGACAGCCCCACTATTATCACAATAAAGGGTCATGGGCTCGTCGACGTTTGGAACAACTTCCAAATACTTAAGGAATTTTCTAAGCCATACAGCCTCTTTGGATGCTTCACAAGCAGCCACATATTCTGCTTCCATTGTGGAGTCAGCAATGCAAGATTGCTTAATACTCCTCCACACAACAGCTCCACCATTAAGGATGAACACAGATCCCGAAGTGGATTTCCTGGAATCCTTATCCGCTTGAAAATCGGAGTCGGTATATCCCGTCATAGTCAGGTCAGTACCTTGAGTATGTAAGCATCAAGTTCCTAGTTCTTCGAAGATACTTAAGAACATGCTTAACAGCAATCCAGTGCTCGGGTCCAGGATTGGATTGGAAACGACTAACTACGCCAACGGCGAAACAGATGTCAGGTCTAGTGCAAAGCATAGCATACATGAGGCTTCCTACGGCAGAGGCGTAAGGAATCTTCCTCATATCTTCAATCTCTTGTGCAGTCTTGCATCGAGAAGCGATCCATCACCTTATCAATATAAGATGCTTGAGAGAGCGACAGGGTCCGGTTTTTCCTATCTCGAAAGATTTGGATTCCCAGAATGTATACGGCTTCTCCTAGATCCTTCATATCGAATTGCTTTGCCAGCCAGACCTTAACCTCAGATAACTTTCCCACGTCATTACCAATGAGTAGTATATCATCGACATATAGTACCAGAAACACAACTTTGCCTTCGTGTATTAACTTGTAAACACAAGGCTCATCTATTGACTGTTCAAAGCCATAGCTCTTTACAGTTTCATCGAATCTAATATTCCATGACCTAGATGCTTGCTTTAATCCATAAATGGACTTAAGAAACTCACAAACCTTGGTCTCTTGACCTTTATCCACGAAACCGTCTGGTTGAGCCATGTAAATGCGCTCGTCAAGATTGCCATTCAGTAAGGCTGTCTTGACATCCATTTGCCAGATCTCATAGTCGAGAGCTGCAGCTATGGATAGGAGTATGCGGATGGATTTAAGCATCGCGACTGGCGAGAAGGTTTCTTCATAGTCAATCCCTTCTTGTTGGGTATAACCCTTCGCCACAAGTCGTGCTTTGAACGTCTCGACGTTCCCATCAGGACCCCTTTTCTTCTTGTATAACCACTTATACCCTACGGGTTTAATCCCTTCAGGAAGGTCTACAAGTTTCCAGACTTTGTTGACATACATCGAGTGCATTTCAACTTTCATGGCGTCAAGCCAAAGGTTTGATTCAGAACAAGCCATCGCTTGGCTATAGGAAACAGGGTCATCCATGTCGGAGACGGCTATGAGAGAATCTCCATAAGACATGTACCTGTCAGGCTGTTGAACAGCCCTCCCACTACGTCGAAGTACTACTTGACGAGATTCTGATGAGTTAGGTTGTGTTTCAGTTGGGGTAAGAATAGTTCTTACAGATGAGGTAGAAGCTTCCTCACCCAACTTTTCTTCAAGCACAGATTTGCTTCTAGGTCTCGCATCCTTCATAAAGTCCTCCTCAAGGAAACGAGCATTCGTGCTAACGAAAGTCTTATCGCCCTCGGGACTATAGAAAGTAAAACATTTGGTTTCCTTCGGATATCCTACAAACAGGCACAATTCTGACCTACTAGCCAACTTGCTAGTCTTTTGCCTCAGCACGTGTGCAGGGCAACCCCAAATTCGGATGCGGCCAAGATTCACTTTACGGCCAGTCCATCTCTCATAAGGAGTACCAGGAACCGTTTTAGACGGAACTTGGTTCAGAATGTAGGCGGTTGTTTCGAGGGCATATCCCCAAAAGGAAAGCGGGAGTGATGAGTAACTCATCATTGATCTAACCATCTCCATAAGAGTTCGGTTTCTTCTCTCTGACACTCCGTTTTGTTGAGGCGTGCCAGGTGCGGTAAGCTGAGAAGTGATACCTTCTTCTTTAAGAAAGTCATCGAACTCTCCAGACATATACTCACCACCTCGATCAGATCGAAGGGTTTTGATCACTTTGCCAGTTTGCTTTTCCACTAAAGCCCTAAAGACCTTAAATACGTTAAAGGTCTCGGATTTGTGTTTAAGCAAATAGACAAACCCATATCGTGAGTAATCATCGGTGAAGGTAACGAAGTATTCGTATCCTCCACGTGCCTGTTGGTTGAGCGGACCTCATACATCAGAATGTACTAGTTCCAGCAACTCAGTGGCTCTTCGACCCTTATAAGAGAAAGGTCGCTTAGTCATTTTTCCTTCTATGGAGGATTCACAAGTAGGTAGTGAACCTATTGCAGAGTCTTGGAGTGGACCATCCCTCACAAGTCTCTTAATCCTATCTAGACTGATGTGACAAGTCTTAAGTGCCATAGGTATGTTGATTTTGTTAGATCGGAGGATTCAAAAAGTTTGATCCTCTTTGGCTCCCTAATTAGATCATTATCTATTTCGGTGTCTAAAAGAGAAGGTTGAGTGAGATAGATGTAGAAAAGAGCATTCTTCATACATGCATCAGTGACAAAAGAATTATCAGGAAACGAAATACGAATTCCATTCTTTATGAACTTTAAACAATAATCTTGCTCAAGAAGACGAGCAACGGATATTAAGTTCTTACCAAAGGTATGAACAAAATAAACATTATTCAAGTTTATAGTACGGTCTTCAAAAGACAACGTCACGGATCCCCCAGCCTTTGCAGACACCAGGCTCCCATCACCCCATTTGAAACAGAACTCGCCTTCCTCTAAGCTTTTGGTTTTCTTGAAACCATTCAAGGAACAACAAATATGGTTAGTAGCAGCGGAGTCAAGAATCCACGTTGATACATTATCAGCTACTAAGCATGCTTCGGTAACTAGTACAGTACTATGTTCCTTTGCTTTGAGATAGGCAGGACAGTTCTTTTCATCGGCCTTATGAAGTCTCTTCTTAGTTCCAGAGGCGGAGGCTTTTTGCTCAATAGCATGTGCCTCTCCTTGATTCCTCTTTCTCTTAGTGAGACCTACAGCAGTGTGAAGTTCCATCATAAGCTTGGTAGCAGTGTACTCTAGCTTGTTTATGGAGTAGTTCATCTTAGAGGTATCAAGAGACGCGGGGAGAGTTTCTAAGATCATATCTATGACATTCTTCCCATCAATCTCAGATCCTAGGATTTCCATTCTATTAAGAAAACTAATGATCAGTATCATAAAGTCTCTAACATGAGTCCTAGCCTTCATATGACTGTTCATAAACTGTCGGACTACTTGTTGCCTTGTTTGACGCCTTTACCCTCCAAATATCTCAAGGAGATTGTAGAGCATGTCGGCGGCAGTCTCGATGTCACGATGTTGCTTTTTCAGCATATTGTTCATAGATGCTAAGATATAGCACCTCACAATCTCATCGGATCGAAGCCAGGCCGCTAAGGCGTCAGTGTCCTCTTGAGTTGAATCATCATTCGTCAGAGGAGGACAAGGGGTGGTGAGTACCCATTTGTGCTTGTTAACGGTAGGTGTTATGTCGAGGTTACGTTTCGAATCTACGTAGTTTTCGTTTTTGAGTTTGATCGAGGAAAGAAAGATAGAGAGATGGTTGAGAGACATATTGCCTATAAAAGTTGAAACAAGTTTATGATTAGTCTTTGGTTTAGGATTTAAGTTTGTTTAAGACTTTATAAAATCCAAAGGTGTTATGAACGAAATGACACTTTACTCCTTCGAGGGAAGGCCGCAACGAGTCTCCTTTCATAAGTAAATGACTCATCATTAATGCATAGCCAAGATGTCAATACATCAATTTTGACTAGCCACCTTGTAAATTGGTTTGATCAACAAGTATAACCCTCCCACTTAGTTTTTGGAGTTGGTTCATCGACTCTTATAAGTTCGGAAACAAATTTCCTAGTTAGAGAGCGACAGAGCGGACAACTAGAAGAGAATCCTAGATCGACATGTTCAGAGTAGTATTAGTGCATAAAGGCACAAGGTACATACTCGATCTTTTCCTATTTTCTATTTCGGGAAAGTGCGTGAGGGAAGTGTGAACTTCAACTCACTCGAACACTTGAAAGTTTGAGATTACACATCTTTTTATTTTTCGGCTTGTCTACAAGGAGTCCTCTCACTCAAATTTTCAAGAGCATATAGATTTTGAACATATGTGATATAGATATAGTTTTGAAAAAATTTTGAAAATTTATTTGATTTGGATGACAAAATATTTTCAAGTTTGAAAGTGAAAACGGTTTTTCAAAATTCAAACTAGTTTTGTAAAAATTCAATTTCAATTAAACTTCCAAAAATCAAAACATTTTAATCTTACACATCATGTTTATGATCATATGAAAAACATTTTTTCTCAAGAAAATTTTCTCATTAGAGTTCTATAACTCATGGTAGTGGGGTTTGAAAATCCGGATTTCTTAAAAAACTGGAGTTTCAGACAGCCGCGCACCTCGGAGTAAAATGGCCATATCTGGCGGCTCCGATGTCCTTTTGAGCCGAAACCGGTGGCATTAGACAGAGGACAGACAGAGCTTTAATTTGATTCAAGAATCATTAAATTTAGATTTCTGAGCAGAGAGTTATGCCACTTTTAATGCGGGTGTACTCCAGCTCGAAGAAAAAGAAATAAATTAAAGTTTGGTCCTTTTTAGGTGCGAAAAAAAATCGAGTGTAACGAAACGTTTTAAGATGATGTTTAAAGCTTTTATTTGTGTTTTATTAGCAGGGTAATAACATAGAATAAAAGAAATAACAACATGCATAAAACGATTCAAGTAAAAATAAGAAACTAGCAAGATATCAAAACTAGTCACAAAATTTTACTCGAAATTTCTCAAACCTTTAAAACACGTTTTTCAATATAAAAAATTAAAAACTTTTAGAACTGATTCTAATGTGTTTTAAAAACATCCCAAACTCATAGAAAATCAACATGCTTTTTAATTTAAAGACAAGAGCAATAAATTAAAAAAAAAATCTAAGATAACAATTCTAACTTGTCACAAAATTAGTAAACTTTCGAAAACGATTTTCAAGCTCATAATTTTAAAAACATGTACATGCTAATCTTTGACCATAGCTCTGATACCATTTGTTGGAATCGATCTAGGGTTTGAGAAAATAATTAACGCTTCGGTAAGCGGCGGAATTTTAAAAATTTTCTTTTACAAGTAAAACAGTTTTTACTAACCTAGACAAGAGCAAGTACATGTAATTAAAAACCAATATGAGCTAGAAGTTTACTAACCTTTCTTGAAGCTTGAACTTTGAAGAAACTTGTGGAAAGTTTGCAACGCTCGTCTCCCCTCGCAGCACGTCTCTCTTTCTTTCCTCGGCACCTCGAGCAACCACGAAAGTTTCTATCACTAAATCACTCGAAAAGAAGGAATCAGTGAGTGGGCACTTTTAAACACTACGACTTAAGAACGAGTCTCGAAGTCGCAGAGCTAAACACTAGGTCGAGTGAGGACCTAGGTGCCAAGACAAGAAAATATCGAAAATAAACTAGAGAGAGAGAGAGAGGATTTTCGGCCAAGTTCTAGAGAGAGAGTCTCTCAAATCTCTTAAACTTGGATGAATGAAATGTGAGGAATGAGGCTCCTATTTATAGGAGAAGGATTACCTTCAAAAGGTAGTTTCCTCTTTTCCTATTGCCTTGCACGTCCAACATGCCTCATGAAGGCTTAGGATTTGTTTCCTCATTTGATTTCCTCTTAGTTGGCCGAAAATGCACTTTCCTTCTTAAGGAAATTTGTTTCCCCTTTTTCTTTTGGCAAGTATCTTCATACATCAATGCACAAAAAAAAATCTCTTTCCCACTATGGCATGAACGAAATTCAGCCTTATTTTCCTTGGGTTGGACGAAATTTGAGCTTCTAGAAGGAGCTTCTAGATGTTTCTTCATTTGTTCATGACAACATAAGAAAAGCCCATTAAGAATTTTCAAGTAAAATTCTATGAAATGAAATTAATCCTCAAGACCCAATTACACTAATATGGCTGAGTAATATTTATTTCATTTGTCATCATATGACAATGTCAAAAAAATTTATTGACATTCTTTTCGTCCTATGTCCAAAAAGATAAAAATACCCTTTTGACAATTTTCGTAAAACTGTCTCGTTCTTGTTTTGACTTAGCTTCCAGTTTAACTATTCCTATCGATGTGATTCGTGACAGTGACCTCATGGACCCAAATGAACAAAGCTTGAGCTAAACACTTGGACTCAAAAGTTCACAAACCTTTTCCAAGTTTAGCTTAATGCCAACTGACTCCACTAAAGAGCTGACACTGAAAATCTTTCGGTTCAAATGAATTTGTTTTCTACTCAAGAATTCGACCTAATTATGATGAGCGGATCCACTGAATATTATCTATGTTTACCCTTCATGAATTTCATCAGCTAGTCGGGATTTACTAAATTACCATTTTGCCCTTCTAGCTGTTATTTCCTCAACTCCTTTGTCGCTTGTGAATAAGTTAGAAACAATGTATTGACGAGGAGCTAACAAGTCACATTGTTTCATCCAAAAGAGTCAGGACTCAATTTGGACACTGGCCAGTTCATTTATTCACACTCCAAGGAACAAAGCATGAGGTGACATACATTGCATTTCAGCAATCTTGTACATGAATTCCATATCTATGAGAACTTCACAAAGTTACTCATGACAGACTCACAACTTAGTACTTCACCAATAGGCCTTGTTCGGAATCACATAGTGAGTCCGAACTTTGACTTTCTCAAATGAGAATACTAAGGTGTGAAATGGCATGTCTCATTTCAGGATTAAGGTAAGCATGATGCAATTCATACATAGTGACTTCGAGACATAAGAGGTTAAATGGTTTGTTCTTATATTGTCTCTAGAAGTGCACTGGTCAATTCAGTACCTTCGGAAGATACCTAGAAGAACTATAGAGTCCCCAACTCTCAATGCCTCATAACCAGACATCATAGATTCTTCTAACAATCATACTGAGGTCAATAGTCCTTTGACCCTAAGATTGCGAATATATCGTTTTAAGCAAACTACGAAGAGTTTGTTCATGCAAATCTACATTTGTCTCTTCGTAAGTTGTTAAGTTTGTTTATGGACTAAAAGACTAAGGTTTTATCATAAAGCTTCAAACAAAGAAAGAATGAATGAACGTTTCAACTTTATTAATAATGAATAAGCAATTACAAGCAAGAGTCTTCGTAAGACTATATGACATCAAATGTACATAAATAGATACTACTACTCTTCTTGTGGGCACCATTGACAACAAAATTCGCATAGTTGCAACACTTATCCGCTAGCTGAGGATTTTCTCCTGCAAGTGGGCGCAAACTATCTTCAGGCCTTGCTCTCTTTCTTTGCGAATCGTGGCTATCAAATTTTCCTCCTCCCTACATTGTCATGGGACATTTGACTTTGAATTAAGTCCTCCAATGAGAAATTTTTTCTACCCGAGTCAAGATCTCGGCCATCGTTCATGATTCTCGCTTGACGAGGAAGCTCAGGAAGTACCCCATTTGGAGCCCTTCGAGGAAAGTATGAATGGCATCTCCATCTTTTAATTGATCTACTTTGTTAGACTCTTCTGTGAATCTAACCAAGTATCCATGGTGTGATTCTTTATTTCTTTGCTTCGAGGGATCACACTGAGTTTTCTCCAGCATTCTCTCGCAGAAGCCAGTGGAGCGGGTGAGGAAGGATCGTTACAGTTCCTCAAATGAGTTGATTGACCCCGGCCTCGGGTTTTTGAACCATTTAGAGGCGGGTTTGCTTACGTGAGGCTGAATGTCTAGCACAAGATTTTAGGCGAATGCCTCTTCACGGCTATCCATAGGCAATACTGGTGGATATGGTGAATGGGGTCCGTTTTTTCCTTCGTAGCGCGGGAGATTCAGCAGACGGAAGTTAGCTGGGAACTCTTTTGCGAGGTTATTAATTTTAAATGGGGAAGCTGTATGTTATATCATTCCCCAGACCTCTTGGGTCGTGGTTTGGGCAGCTACGAAGTTACGAACCTGGTTCCTTATAAAGCAGGCTAGCCACGGATACATACGTTGTAAGAGCACTAGCCAGGGTGAGTGGGGCACCTTGCCCTCTTTCATAGGAGTCGTTTAGGGTAGAGCCGTGTTATTTGGGGGAGTCCGACCACAGTTTACACGACCATATTTTCATAGGGAAGCTGGTTTTCCGAACCTCTCTGGTGGTGTTATCGGGGATGTCGTGATCAATATTGTGTAAGTAGGGGTCAAGAGTGCAATCACTCTCGCAGTGTGATAGTAGGTGTGATCACTATCTTCCTTTTTCATGTGAACGTAGGTACATTTATCCTTAGACCCCCCCGAGTTGGTGTAACTTTAAGCCTATCCTACCAGGCTGACAAGGTTCTTGATGGTGGCCCTGACATTTCCTTGTCTAGCAAGGTGGTCTTTCAGTCGATGAATGCTTTCCTCGAGCTCAACGATGCAGAAGTCCCAGAGGCCTTGCTCTAGGATCAGGCATGTGAACTCGATAAAGATGCAAGTCTTGATTCCTCTGTGGAAGTAGGCACATATTATATCCTGAGCTTTCTGTTGTCAATGGTGCCCACAAGAAGAGTAGTAGTGTCTATTTATGTACATTTGATGTCATATAGTCTTACGAAGACTCTTGCTTGTAATTACTTATTCATTAATATAAAGTTGAAACGTTCATTCATTCTTTCTTTGTTTGAAGCTTTATGATAAAACCTTAGTCTTTTAGTCCATAAACAAACTTAACAACTTACGAAGAGACAAATGTAGATTTGCATGAACAAACTCTTCGTAGTTTGCTTAAAACGATATATTCGCAATCTTAGGGTCAAAGGACTATTGACCTCAGTACGATTGTTAGAAGAATCTATGATGTCTGGTTATGAGGCATTGAGAGTTGGAGACTCTATAGTTCTTCTAGGTATCTTCCGAAGGTACTGAATTGACCAGTGCACTTCTAGAGACAAGATAAGAACAAATCATTTAACCTCTTATGTCTCGAAGTCACTATGTATGAATTGCATCATGCTTACCTTAATCCTGAAATGAGACATGCCATTTCACAGCTTACGTATTCTCATTTGAGAAAGTCAGAGTTCGGACTCACTATGTGATTCCGAACAGGGCCTATTGGTGAAGTACTAAGTTGTGAGAATGTCATGAGTAACTTTGTGAAGTTCTCATAGATATGGAATTCATGTACAAGATTGCTGAAATGCAATGTATGTCACCTCATGCTTTGTTCCTTGGAGTGTGAATAAATGAACTGGCCAGTGTCCAAATTGAGTCCTGACTCTTTTGGATGAAACAATGTGACTTGTTAGCTCCTCGTCAATACATTGTTTCTAACTTATTCACAAGCGACAAAGGAGTTGAGGAAATAACAGCTAGAAGGGTAAAATGGTAATTTAGTAAATCCCGACTAGCTGATGACATTCATGAAGGGTAAACATAGATAATATTCAGTGGATCCGCTCATCATAATTAGGTTGAATTCTTGAGTAGAAAATAAATTCATTTGAACCGAGAGATTTTTAGTGTCAACTCTTTAGTGGAGTCAGTTGGCATTAAGCTAAACTTGGAAAAGGTTTGTGAACTTTTGAGTCCAAGTGTTTAGCTCAAGCTTTGTTCATTTGGGTCCATGAGGTCACTGTCACGAATCACATCGAGTAGGAATAGTTGAACCGGAAGCTAAGTCAAAACAAGAACGAAAATTGTCAAAAGGGTATTTTTGTCTTTTGAGACATATGATG
Source organism: Urtica dioica subsp. dioica (assembly GCF_054948205.1). Taxonomy (NCBI): domain Eukaryota; kingdom Viridiplantae; phylum Streptophyta; class Magnoliopsida; order Rosales; family Urticaceae; genus Urtica; species Urtica dioica. Next base: position 12,481,519 of record NC_142762.1, read on the forward strand.
AAATGAATGTCAATAAATTTTTTGACATGGTCATTTGATGACAAGTAACACTCGGCCATAATATGATTAAATGGGCCTTGTGGATTAATTTCATTTCATAAGAATTTTATTGAAAATTCTAAATGGGCCTTTTCTTATGTTGTCATGAACAAGTGAAGAAAATTCTAGAAGCCTTTCTAGAAGATTTGGGCGCCTATTACCCAAGAGGAAAGAGAGTTTATTTTGTGCATAAATGTATTTAGATACTTGCCAAAAGAAAAAGAGGAAACAAATTTCCTATGCATGGCATAAGGGAATTTCGGCCATAAGGGTCAAGAGAGAAGCAAATAAAAGAGGAAACAAATCCAAGGACTTGCTTGGCAAGACTTGGCCGTGTGCCTCATTAAAGAAAAAGGGAAATTGGCTCATGAATATGTGATATTCTATAGAAGAGGAAACTACCTTATTGAAGGTAAGACCTCTTCTATAAATAGGAGCCTCATTCTTCTCATTTTTCTCATTCCACATAAGTTAGAGATTGAGAGGTTCTCTCTCTAGAACTTGTGGTTGCCGCCCCTCTTCTCTCTCTCTCTAGTTTATTTTCGATTTTTCTTGTTTTGGCACCTAGGTCCTCATTTGACCTAGAGTTTAGCTCTGCGACTTCAAGACTCGTTCGTAAGTCGTAGTGTTTAAAAGTGCCCACTCACTAATTCCTTTTTTCTCTCGAGTGATTTAGTGATAGAAACTTTCGTGGTTGGTCGAGGTGCCGAGGAAAGAAAGAGAGACGTGCTGCGAGGGGAGACGAGCGTTGCAACTTTCTAAGAGCTTCTCCAAGATCAAGCTTCAAGAAAGGTTAGTAAACTTCTTAGCTCATATTAGTTTTTAATTACATGTACTTGCACTTTGTCTAGGTTAGTAAAAAATGTTTTACTTGTAAAAGAAAATTTTTAAAATTCCGCCACTTACCGAAGCGTTAATTATTTTCTTAAACCCTAGATCGATTCCAACACTTTCGGTGTGAGGTGGGCACCTCCCTCAGACGTGTTGGGAATCTGAGTTCCAGACATCATGTTCAGAGGATTTGCTAAAAAGTTTTTTGTGTTTCCAAGTCGAAAATAATTGTCGTGGGAGCTCGTGGATATTTCTCGCCCCCTTCTAGCATCAAAATATTGTCGTTGAAAATTGAACAACGATTTACGACTTCAAGTAGTTTGACCCAAGGCAGGACCACGTGGCCACGTCCGAGCTGGATATGAAGAACTCAAAAGTCACGAGTGTCAATCATCTAGCTCAAGAACAATTTTTGTTTGTCGCGGAGACTTGAGAATAAGATGAAGACAAACAAAAGAGCTAAAATGGCGCAAAGGCGATTCCTTTGGAGTGCACTCTGACACTCATCATTAGTCTAATTGCTACAAGTAATGTGGGGCACCAATATTCTTTGAGAATATTTTAGGAGATTTGTGCTTGATCGTAGAAAAATGTGTGTGGATGGTCCTGGGCAGCGTTTTAGAAAATTAGAATCGAGTAAAGAGTGTTTATAATTGATTATTATTACCCTTCGTGAAGAGGAATAATCATAGGAGAACGAGGGTTGCGGGAGCGTTTTAGGAGAATGCAAAGCACACTAGAGAGGCTTCACGCACAGAAAAAGACTCTCGTGCAAGATAGGAAGCCGACGCGGTGGACGCTTCTTTTGATAGGCGCAGCATGCGTGCCTTCCTTCATGTGGCACGCGCGTGGTTTTGATAGGCACACGCGATGGACTTTGCATCACGCGATGGTATGGCGCGCCATGACATATACGAGTCTCGCGCTTGTGTCTGCACAGTGTGCAGTGCTGCCACACGCCCATGCGTTGGACGCTTCTTTTGATCTTCTCACCCTTGCGGGCCTTTTTTGTTTTTGTGGGTACGAGTTGGGCTTGATCGAGGCTTGGCCCATTACGCTTTTTAACGTAGAATGCCTCGCAGGTCGCAAAGAATTTATTATTTCCGGTTTTTTAAAAACGGTCGACAACCAAATCTTTGGCTTGACGCTATGAATGTTAAAATGAAATCGATGCATACCAACAAAGTCCAGAAACTTGTAGAGTTACCTCAAGCGATAAAATCAATATGGTGTAAGTGGATCTACAAGAAAAGAGACGCCCAGATGGAAATATTGAGACATTTAAAGAAAGGTTTATGACTAAGGATTATACCCAAAAGAAATGTATTGATTATGAAGACACCTTCTCGCCAGTCACTATGCTTAAATCCATCTGAATTCTCCTACCCATTGTTGCTGCCCTTGATTTTCAAATTTGCCAAATTTTTGTGAAGACTGCCCTTTTGAATGACAATCTTGATGACAGTATTTATATGGCTCAACCAGACGGATATATGGAAAAAGGCCAGGAGGTCAAGGCTTGTAAATTGCATAAATCCATTTATGGATTAAAGCAATCATCTAGATAATGGAATATTAAATTCGATGAGACTGTAAAAGGCTTTGCATTGAATAGTCAATAGATGAACCATGTGCGTATAAGATGATATTGTTAGTAGTTTCTTTTCACTTTTCAAAAATCTTTTAAATTTTTTTATACAAGTTCATGAAGCTCGTAACGAAAAATTACAAGAAAAATCATTTTAATTCGTGTTTAATGCGGAAAATTGATTCAAAACCATTTTAATTCAAAAATAATTTTAGCTTTAGTTGTTATTTTAGCTTTCGAGAACATCTAATTAATCTAGATGTAGGTGCGGCTAACAAAACAACCATAAGACATAAATAAATCATGAGATTGGAACACTTACAATATTATCCCGCTATTTGATTTTCCACGCCGGTTGACAATCTTCGTGTTCTTCGGGTTGGATCAACATCAAGCTTTCCAAGTCATTTCTCCGACTGAGAAAGAACCAAGGCGTAAGCCAACTCTTTACTTCACTAATTATTCCAACGAGGTGTCTAAATAATTCTTTCTTTCTTAGGGAAGTGGGTTGAACAAATTTCTCAACTTAGGGAAGAGTGAAAAACGTCCAAAGCACTAGGGGAGGTGATGGCCGAAAATTCCAAGTGCAGAACAAGGCAATTGCTTAAGTTCCTCAAACGTTAAGCCCACTATTTATAGTTTTCTAGCTTACCCAAATAAAATATGCATTTTCCTGATTTGATTTTGTCTTATTCTATTTAATATGAGATATTTATTATATGCATAGAAAAAATCAAATATCTTCCACACACTTTAATAATAAATACTCAGATCATATCTAGTATTTATTTACTTCTCATATTAAAATACTAATTAGGTAACGGAATAATATAAAATATCTCCATGATATTCTTATTAAATAATATAATTAATATATTATTTGTTTATCACAATAAGATATACTATCCTATAAATAAAATACTAAAGAATATCTTCATGATACTTTCATAAATAAATACTATATTAAATATTTGCTAAATCATATAATATTTAATTTATAATATTTATTTCCTAGTTGAGAAAACTCACGATCCTAATGGGCTTTGATCAAACAAGTCCAAGGCCCATGTACTATGTTGTACAGGCCTACGACAAGCCCGAATGAGCTCTTTTACAGGCTCATTTAAATCTTAGTGATATTCCAAAGTTACTTAACAATTAATAACCTATTTATAAAGTACTTTATTACGAATGCGAAATATATTGCAACAGAAGTTCCAATAGTAAGTGTGTAGTCAAATTCACATATTTACTACAAGATTATTCTAACTCATTTTACTAGGGCCGACTCGAGGACTGTGGACCTAATAAATCAAATCTAGATGACCACGAACGAGAGTGTAGACACTGTTACCTCTCTTCTTCCCTTTCATCACATCTTGGTGATATTTTACTAAAATCCCAAGACTGAATCTCTTGCAATTATTAAAATTATATTTACCTAATCCTTATAAATAAATGTCCATTGATATAGCAAGTACGTAAGTATCTACCTTCCAGGTTCAACTCGTGTCACGAAGGGTCAAATATAACGTTATACCCTCAAGTCACTTATTAGCCCCGAGTTCCTCTGATTTCCTAGCAAAAGATTCATTTGCTGCTCATAGCACAAAAGTGTCGACAATCGATCCATTCTTGATTCAACTATCAGATGAGCAAACATTGACTCGTTTTATTAAGAGGTAGATTCCAATTTGACGTTTCCCTTCCATCATTGATTATACTCCGGTCTCTCAAAACATAAGTATATAAGCATCATTGTAGCTATGAACGAATAAATCAAAGAACCAAGTATATAACCCTTATTTCCATGTGCGCCTCAAGATTTAGGCTGATAAATCTTGTAACCATCACTTGTGATTGTGATACGTCTTATTGTAATGATAGCTTAAACGAAGTACTCGATCGCAACATGTCCATGTCATATGTGGTACCCCATACAAAATGCTTCCACTTTGTCGGATCCATATTCTAGCGACTTGCATATGTGATCTCATGTCTGACTACCCAGGCATAGACTAATCACTTACCAGTTTAAGCGCTACACTCGAGACTTATATCTTTCTCACATCAGACGTAGAGATATAATCTTAGTTAATGCAGTGGACTATGGATAAGTTAAATGTTGTTGGTTATAAAGGTTTACAACTTCTTTTCTAGCATTGATTATGTCTTTATATTTTCATTTAATAGTAATCTTTAAGTAATTACAATAATACCCATAGATAATTACTATAATACCCTTATGTGGGCAACATTCCCAACAATCTCCCACTTTTACCATAGCGGGTCAAGATGTTAAAACGTCCTCCCACTATTTGGTGAAGGATGAGACTTGTCCAACAATCTCCCATATATTACCTTATAGGGTAATGGCCATTTAATCCTCAATTAGTAGAAAGCGATACTTGACTAGCAATCTCCCATTTGACTTTGGTTTAAACCATTGTCTCTTCTCTAGATGAGAAGTTGAAACTTCTAATGAGATCTCATTCACAGCATAAACGGCTATCTTCTACAATTTGCAGGATTAAATGACTGCTTCGAAAGCTGTAACTATATTATTTGAAGTTTAAGCGAGACTGGACTCATTCAATCTCCTTATTTTACTCGATTAGTTTAGCCCATGTGAAATGTGAAACAAGGGCTAGACGTACAAATTTCCTGTAGATGCTATCCACAATTGGATAGCTTGCATATTCTTCATTCATGCCATACTGAACTTCTTTACCAAAGCATCAATTCATTAATTCTCATTTATTATTTTCCCTTTGTTTCATGATGGTTCTTTTAGATCTAGTGATCTAAATACGATACTTGAGAGTTTTTTTATTAGAACTACTTCATTAAATACCTCCCACTAATTTTATTGAATACCACATCCTATGTTCATTTAATCAGAGATTTTCAAACGGATTTATAGAACGAATTTGCCCTGATGTCATCAAGTGCTCTATGAGTGCTTGATGTTCATTTACGACCATTTTAATGAATGTCATTTATTGTATGTCAATTATTACTGTGTATTATTTGTAGTATTAATCTTAGTGATTCGGATCTACTCACTAATCTTAAATGCTAGTGACTTGTCAATATTCACTTAGATGGAAGATTGAGTAATTCCATTATTCTATCATTTATGTCAACGACATTCAAGAATCAATCTTTATGAAGAGATTGACGATTAACCTTTCATCAAAGACATACCTTGACCTCCGAATACCTCCCCTTATCTAAATAAGTGATTACATAACGTGAGTAGATTAGCTATATTGCAATCCCTTGGATTCTGAATAAGCTAGTCACATATTCTTGGTTAGAGATTAATAAGTATCCATTCACAATAACACTTGTCATTTTCCATATTCTATAATATTTGTTTGAACGAGCACATCTTGATCTTTTAATACATTAAAGGTTCATTTAAAATCTCTTAAAGTTTTAAGCATGAGCTCGTAATACCTAATGATTTTAGGATCGACCAATTTAAGTTTCTCGAAAGAATCTTCATAATCTAGAAAACCATTTCCTATCCAACCATTCGTCATGAATTATGTTACTCTAGAACTTAAAAGAAGTTCCAAGTGTTATTTGAATGGTTTCATAAGAAGAACTTTCATGGGAGACAATTCTTCTTGGATCATTTGATAATTAGATAATTTTACAGAAAGCAAATTAGTGATGACTTGTTTCTATTCCTGGGATCAGACCCCAATCATTATCTTCACTTTTATATGTGATTAGTTTTCTTGTTTTTATATGGAGATAGAATCTATAAGTGATTATCACTTTGATTCTCATCCACTAAATATTCTATTGGATATTTCAATATCCTATGATTCATGACATCATGCCATTTAACTTAGTCTTTATAATCTTACTAAAACAAGATCAGCTTCATCATTGTTCACATCTCATATGTAACAATATGAACTTGTATTGTAACCTTTAAACTTCAATTGAAGATCTAATAAAAAAAAAATCATCCCACTCTATTAAAGGCGTTACTAGATAGAGTAAGTATATGCTCTTCATTTAGATCTCCTCCCCTAAGTCAAACAAGTTTGACTCGGGATGATCATTCTATTAATCCTTGTTCATAGATACTACTAATAATTCATAGACATATAATGATTTAATAAAGAATACAATTAATAGCGATAACTAAACAGTTTAAAGTTATTTAACAAAGGTAATAAGTAGAATAATTTTAAACATGCATAATTATCAAATACGATAACTAATTTATACAATAACATATTACTACTATATGGGACAAGCATATCATAATATCACAAGGCATTAAATTCAAGAGATAGAAACACATCAAATGCTTTAAATAAATGATTTCATGTAATAACTGAAATATGTTAACCAATGACCAAAATATCCAGAAATAAATGAGAAAAATATTGACACATTAAATATGTTCGACATAAATGTATGAAATACATTATAATGAAAATGAATTCATAAATGAAGATTTAATCAAACATTAAATCATGTAGTTGATCAACGAACTTATCTATGAACCGGGCTTGAGAAGTTGTCCTCTCTTCCAAGCTCTTTGATCTCATTGAGTTCTTTCTCAAGATCTACTCTGTAAGTATAAGAATAACACATAAATTAATAATCCTCAAATCATATTTAGGATTGTGATTAATTTGTATCTTTAGGTGCCATACCATTATTCTTTTTATTCTTTTCAAGCTTTGTCAGGTAGAGAGGACAACTTCCCATCCAGTGTCCATCAGATTTGTAGTGGAAACATTTTCTATCATTGTCCTTCTTCATTCCTCTTCCACTTTTCTTGAATCTCTTGCTTTCCATCTTAGCGGAACCTTTTCCCTTAGTGGTACTTGCAACAGTGTTCCAGCTCCAGAAGAAAACATATTCTTCTTCTTTGTCTTTTTAGAAGGGGTAGTGTTATCATCATAATTTTCTTACCCCTTGTTTTCCCCATGACGTTGAATATACTCTAAAGACTGTGGCTTATTGAGGAGTTGGGACATACCATATCTTAACTTATTCATGATATAGTTGGATGTGAATTGTGTGAAATCACTCGAAATTAAATGTGATATGTGTACAAATCATGTTACATATTTAACAGAAGGAGCAAATTTGAACCCTTAAGGTAAGTATCTATTACCGGTCGTTTTCGGGACACCGGAAATTCAAAAACAATTCAAGGCCGGCCGGGCTTTGCCGGCCGGAAGCCCAACGGACCCCGGCCCACCAGGCCCGAGCGCCCCGACGCACCCACGGCCCGACACGGCCGGCGCGCGCGCACCTGCGCCCCCGGCCCTAAGGCCCCCGGCCCAATGGGCCTCAGCGCGCCCTATCGCGCCTGGCTCACGCACACTCTGCGCCCCGGCCTCCCGGACCGCGCGCGCACTCTTGCGCCCCGACCTCCCGGCCCGCGCGCGCGCTCCCGCGCACCTCAGCCTCCCGGTCTGCGCGCACTTCGGCACCCCGGCCGAGCGCCCCTGCTGCCTCAGCCGGGTGTCTCTGCCACCTCGGCCACCTCGGTCGAGCGCCTTTGCCAGCTCGGCCACCTCGGTCGAGCGCCTTCGCCAGCTCGGCCACCTCGGTCGAGCGCCTTCGCCAGCTCGGCCACTTCGGCCGAGCGTATTCGTCAGCTCGGCCACCTCGGTCGAGCGCCTTCGCCAGCTCGGCCACCTCGATCGAGCGTCTTTGCCACCTCAGCCGAGCGTTCTTGCCACCTCGGCCGGGCACGCCGCGCCCGGCCAAGTCCCACGCCTGGCACGCCCCGCGCCCGTCCAGGCGACATGTCCCACGCGCCCTGAGCCCTCTTAGACGTGAGGCCTCGCGCGCCTCGCTCCCGGCCACCCGGTGGGCCTCAAGGAGCCGGCCCAAGGCCTCCCCTCAAACACTATAAATACCCCCCCCCCTAGGGGAGAAAAAGGACGACGCTGATTCAGGCTAGGGAAATCGATACATCTCGAGAACAACACTTCCCTTCTCTGAAGAATTCTCTCGTGCTCTTGTGACATTCCAAGAGCGCTCACTTCTCCTCCCTCGGCTCAGAAAGTCAAGGACCCCCTCCACGAGAGGGAGCGCGCTCCTCTTCTGCGACCCGAGCCTCTAGAATACATACTGCCCCCCTGCTTCTTGGCCCTTGAGCTAGAACTCCGAGCTACGAGCACGCGACCCCTCTAAAGCCTTCACTAGAAGCTACGAGCCGGGTCCTGCTCTAAAGCCTTGGATTCACAAAGCCTCCGAGCCCAAGATAGCATCCCCACACAAATTGAACTACGTTCTGACCTGATCCCTACTAAAGGGTACGTAGGCAGCCAACCTTTGGCACGGTCACACCCCCCAAAACACACCTCAGGGTTTGGAGGGTGCAGCTCGGTCTACGAGCTCCCGTTTTTGGCCCGGGCGCGATCACTTGGTCCGGCCTTGGATCGAACCGCCCGAGGTATTTAATCGTTCTTCATTTTCTTGCGACAACATTTTGGCGCTAGAAGGAGGGGACTTCCCGACTTACACAGCCCGAAATCCCTTCTCCAGTTCGACCCCTTTCTTCTCGACTCGAGAAAGACATGAGTGGTCAACCACCCGTTCGTTCTGAGGGCGTGAACAACCCCAAAAACGCAACCGCGGTGAAGAAATACTTCCTGCGCTCCCGAGCGCAAGGCGATGAGGAGTCTCTCAACGACGAGAGCCCCACTCCCTCGCCCCCTCCTCTTCAGGACAGTCGGGACGACCGCATCCTTGAGATGGAGGAGAAAATCCGCCAGCTGAAGATAGCCAATGCAAGGTACCACCGCCAACTGGCGGGCAACGCTCCTGCACACGGCGCCCCCCACGGGAAATCTGAGGACCTCATGGACGAGGGACATGATTATGACCCCGACTATGAAGGCTTGGAGATTTCGGCGGACGTCGAGACTTCTCTCACCAAGGACGGGGAACTCCCTGTTGAGATCGAAGTCGGTCCGTCGAAAACGAACGCAATACCGGTCTCCTCTCAAGAAGAGACCTCCCGACGTTCAGCCCATGACCGACTCGGTCAAAGAGGCAATGTCAGGGAAGGTACAACGACTCGGCGAGTAAGGCGTGTGGCTCGAAGCTCACGCCCCCATACCGCCGGGCCGGATCTTAGAGATCGACTTACCGCCCAACGAAACAACCGTGGCGAAGACCTCCGAGAGAGGCTGAGCGCTCGTAAGGGTCATAACCCTACGGCACCAATCAATGGGGACCCTCGCACGGCTCAAGGGTCGAACGAAAGGCGACAGGTGACTCCTCCTGAACAAGGAGCGACCCCCAACACTGGCCTCGACGTCGTCACCATGATTCACAATCTCCGTAACGAGGTGCGTGACCTGCGTGAAGGCGGCTTGGCCGGTGATGCATACGGGGTCGTGGAAGAACATTCCTCTCCCTTCACCGCCCAAATCCTTGCTGAGGTGTGCACGGGAAACTTCAAACTCCCGAATCTCCCTCCGTACAATGGGAAATCTGATCCCACGTATCACATCCAACATTACGAGACTTGGATGACGATGCAGGGCGTCTCACCTGGGGCTCTATGCCAAGCTTTTAGTCTTACCCTCACCGGACCCGGTTTCGAGTGGTTTAAGAATCTAAGACCAGGGAGCGTCCAATCGTTCAAAGACCTGAAGGACATGTTCCTGGCACGATTTGCTACATCCATGGTCCAAAAGAAGACCAAGATGTACTTATGGTCAATCAGGCAAGAGAATAACGAGTCCTTGAGACAGTATCTCACTCGATTCACCACAGAATCGAACAAGGTCGACCGCTTTGATGACAGTGACGCGATTACAGCCATCATCGAGGGTTTGCGCACTGGAGACTTCCTAAAGTCCGTCGTCGGCAGAGTCCCTTCCACGATGGCCGAGTTAATGAACCGAGCCAAAACCTTTATGGGGGTAGAAGATTACCTCGACGGCCGCAGGAGCAGCAACCAACGCTCCCGCCGTCGGGACGAGTCCGGCAACGAGCCTGGCAATCCCCGTAAGAGGATAAACAAGGGAAGTCAAGCTTCCGATAGCCGACCCCCTACGTCTCAAAAGCCACGTCTTGCGAGCAATTTTAGAGACTACTCGGGTTACACTCCCTTGAACGCCCCGGTAGAGCAAATCTACGCTGTGGCGCGTGACAAGTTCGTCGCTCCGGCTCCAATAAGAGGCAACCCCGCGTCTCGCGACCGGTCCCGCTATTGCGAGTTCCACCGGGATTTCGATCACACGACCGCTCAGTGCCTTCCATCTTAGGATACAAATTGAGACGTTAATCCAGAAGGGAGAACTCAAAGAGTTTGTCCTTCGCTTGGTAGGAGCGGCAGCCCCCACCGACAACAGGCCACAGCCTGAAAAAGGTGGAGGGACCAACCCAAACACCGACCGCACGGTGGTCGCAGCTATGGCTGATGCGCAACTCCACGTCGTCACCACCATACTAGGTGGCTTGCAAGACAGGGACTCGGCTCGGCAAAGGAAAAAGCTCCTCAAAGCTGCCTCCCATGAAGGCCTTGCCGGGCAGGTTAACCTCACCTACGAGGAACCTCCGTCCGTACCTTACGAGACGATACAATTCACCAATGAAGAGGCCAAGCGAGTTGTGCACCCGCACAATGACGCTATAGTCCTTAAGGCCCAGGTGGCCAACAACTTGGTAAAAAGAGCTCTTATTGATAACGGCAGCGCGGCCGATATAATCTTTAAGACCACCCTCAAGCGCATGAAGCTCGGGGGGTTCCACCCTGTCCCGACTCAAACCCCTTTGTTTGGGTTCACGGGAGAAAAGGTCATGACTGAAGGAATCATTGATTTACCAGTCACCTACAGAACTGCCGGAGGCATCGAAGTCGTTCACATGGTCCCCTTTCTCGTGGTCGACCAGGAGTCGCCCTACAATGTTATCATTGGGCGACCCACGTTGAACAGACTAAGGGCTATCACGTCCACTTATCACCTACTAGTGAAATTCCCCACCGAAGAGGGAATTGGCGTCATGGCCGGTGATCAGACCCAGGCGAGGATATGCTACGTCCAAGGCGTGGACGGCAAGCCCGCTGAAAAAAGGGTTAACACGATCTACCAACTGGGAGATGACTACCCGTGTGATCAAAAAGACGTACGGCAACTCAGGGAATTAGACCCCCGCGACGCTATCGAGAGGTTGAAAGTTGACACCCCCGATGATCTCACTTCGATCATTCTCGACGAAGCTAAACCTAACCAGGTAGTAAAGATCGGTGCACAACTCCCTCTCGCCACCAAAACTCAACTCGCGTCCTTCCTTCGGGAGTTTAAGGATGTCTTTGCATGGACACATGCAGACATGCCCGGCATAGACCCCGATGTGATTGTGCACCGATTGAATGACGATAAAACCATCGCTGAAAAGGTACAAGCTAGACGTGCGTTCAACCCCGAACGGTACCTAGCAGTAAACGAGGAAGTCAAAATCCTTCTCTCCGCTGGTTTCATCCGAGAAGCCAAGTACTCAAAGTGGGTGGCCAATGTGGTCATGGTCAAAAAGCCCAACAGGAAGTGGCGCATTTGCATAGATTACAAGGATCTTAACAAAGCCTGCCCGAAAGATTGCTTTCCACTCCCACGCATCGAACAACTGGTCGACGCCACGGCAGGACATGAACTCCTAAGTTTCATGGACGCCTACTCGGGCTATAACCAGATACGAATGCACGAGCCCGATCAGATCAAGACAACCTTTGTCATTGATCGTGGCCTCTACTGCTACAAGGTCATGCCTTTCGGCCTTAAGAATGCAGGAGCTACTTACCAACGTTTGGTAAACCGGATCTTTGCCGACCTAATCGGCAAGACCATGGAAGTATACGTGGACGACATGCTCGTTAAAAGCCTGTTGGCCACCAACCACGTAGACAACCTGAGGGAGATGTTCTTAATCCTCCGCCGGTACAAAATGAAGCTCAACCCCAACAAATGTGTGTTCGGGGTCGAGTCCGGGAAGTTCCTTGGCTACATAGTTAGCCGTCGAGGTATCGAAGCGAACCCCGAGAAAATCAAGGCACTCCTTGACATGAAGTCCCCGCGACGTGTCAAGGAAGTCCAAAGTCTGACCATTCTTCAAAGCAATTAAGAAGACGGACGGCTTTGAATGGACGGACGAGTGCGAAAATTCCTTCCAAGAAATGAAGGCCTACTTCGGGAAACCTCTGTTCCTCTCCAAGCCAAAAGAAGGCGAGACGCTTTACATCTACCTCGCCGTCTCCGAACGAGCTGTGAGCGCTGTGCTAATCTGTGAAGAAGATAGGGCTCAATGGCCCATCTTCTACATAAGCAAAGCCCTACTTGACGCCGAAACGCGTTATACAGAGATAGAGAAGCTCTCTCTTGCTCTCCTCGTAGCCGCCAAAAAGCTACGCCCATACTTCCAGGCTCACCCAATCGTTGTCCGGACCGGACACCCAATCAGTAAGGCTCTTCAAAAGGGAACATCGACTCGCATGGCGATCTGGTCCCAAGAATTGAGCGAGTACGGGATTGAGTTTCATCCGCGGCCGGCAATAAAGGCTCAAGCCTTAGCTGATTTCGTGGCAGAATTCTCCTACATTCTCGACATGGGAAGAGCAGAAGACGGCTCGACCGACGACTTGTCGGCTCGAAAGAGAAAGGTCGACCCTACGGGTCCCATCTGGGAACTACACGTAGACGGAGCATCTAATGCCCAAGGAGCAGGCGGCGGCGTGATTTTGACAAATCCCGATCGGGAAAAGTTACGCTACGCCCTCCACTACGGGTTCCAGGCCTCAAACAATGAGGCCGAGTACGAAGCCCTCATCGTAGGGCTAGAGCTCGCTCAAAAGCTCAACGTACAGAATTTACGAATACACTGTGACTCGCAGTTATTCGTAAATCAGGTTAAAGGCGACTACGTTGCCAAAGAACCTAACATGATCGCCTACGTGGCAAAGGCAAATGCCAAGCTAGATGCCTTCTCCTTGTTCGAGATCGTCCAGATCCCACGAGAAGAGAACTCCGAGGCTGACGCCTTAGCTCGCCTCGGATCCGGTATCTCTGAAGACGGGTTGGGAACCATCCCAATCGAGTCTCTCTCACGACCATCCGTCTCGCGTGACGAGGTGGGAACAATTGAGAGCGCCGTTCATCCAACTTGGATGACCCCGCTTACGGACTTCTTGCAAAGAGGGGTACTTCCCGAAGACCGCAAAGAAGCCGAAAGGCTAAAAGCCCTCGCATCCAAATATGTGTTGAGAGGCGAAGCCTTATACAAGCGCGGGTATCCAACCCCGCTGCTCCGATGTCTCAACAGCGTCGAGTCGACCAAGGTCCTCCGCGAGATCCACGAAAGCCTCTGCAGAAACCACGCTGCTAGAAGGTCCCTCGCGCTCGAAGCGCTTCGACAAGGCTATTTCTGGCCAACGATGAAAAAAGACGCCTACGATTGGGCAAGAAAGTGCGACAAGTGTCAACGTTTCTCCAACGTTCCACGGCAGCCGCCATCTCCCCTAAGTAGCATCGTTGTTCCACGCCCCTTCGCAAAATGGGGCGTAGATATTATCGGCAAGCTTCCCAAAGCCCCGAGACAATACGAATACGCCATCGTCGCTATCGACTACTTCACCAATTGGGTCGAAGCCGAGCCTCTGGCCAGGATCACCGAGGCCAACACTACGAACTTCATCTGGAAGTCCATAATATGTCGCCACGACATCCCCGCGTCAATCGTGACCGATAACGGTGCGCAGTTCGACAACGCGAGGGTTAGAGAGATCTGCGCCCAACTAGGGATAAGCAAGACATTCTCATCCCCGCGACATCCGCAAGCTAATGGCCAAGTGGAAGCCGTCAACAAGACGATCAAGAGCAACCTCAAGAAAAAGCTCGAAGCCAAAAAAGGGGCCTGGGCTGAAGAACTGCCTTTCATCCTATGGGCCTATCGAACGACCGTTCGAAACGCCACCGGAGAGACCCCCTTCTCCCTAGCTTTTGGGGTTGAAGCGGTGGTCCCCGTGGAATTAGAAGTCCCCACCTATTGGGTTGACGCTTTCGACGAAAAAGAAAATGAGGAAGCCATGCGCCTCGAACTGGATCTAATCGACGAGAAAAGATCCGAAGCTCTCACCAGACTCTTTGCACAAAAACGAAAGGTCGAGAGATACTACAACGCCAAAGTCAAAAGGCGGATCTTCGCCGTCGGCAGCCTTGTACTCAGACGCGTGTTCCAGAACACCCAAGTGCAAGGCGCCGGAGTCCGAGGCCCAAATTGGGAAGGACCGTATAGAGTCCGACAAGTCATACACGACGGGACCTACTACATCGAGCACACGGACGGAACTCAAGTCGAGCTCGCTCCTTGAGTCGAGCTCGCTCCTCCAGTCGAGCTCGCTCCTCAAGCTCAAGTACGCTCCTCAAGTCGAGTTCGCTCCTTGAGTCGGGCTCAAGTTCGCTCTTCGAGTCGAGCTCGCTCCTCCAGTCGAGCTCGCTCCTCGAGCGCAGTACGCTCCTCGAGTCGAGTTCGCTCCTTGAGTCGAGCCCAAATTCGCTCTTCGAGTCGAGCTCGCTCCTCGAATGCACTTCTCTCCTCAAGTCGAGTTCGCTCCTTGAGTCGAGCTCAAGTTCGCTCTTCGAGTTGAGCTCGTTCCTCCAGTCGAGCTCGCTCCTCGAACGCAGTTCGCTCCTCAAGTCGAGTTCGCTCCTTGAGTCGAGCTCAAGTTCGCTCCTCAAGTCGAGTTCGCTCCTTGAGTCGAGCTCAAGTTCACCCCTCAAGTCGAGCTCGCTCCTCAAGACGAGCTCGCTCCTTAAGTCTGGATCGCCCCTCGATTCGAGCTCGCTCCTCGGGACGGGCTCCTAGTCCACAAGGTCGGCTGGCACTCATCGAGTCTAACCTACGCATCTCCAGGAGTCGAGCTCGCTCCTCGAATCGAGCTCGCTCCTCGAGTCGAGCTCGCCCCTCAAATCGAGCTCGCCTCTTGAGTCTAGCTCTCTCCTCGAATCGAGCTCGCCCTTCGAGTCGAGCTCCGAGTCTACGAGTCGATTGATACTCCTCGTGCCAACTCTTAAAAAAAAAAAAAAAAAAGACGCCGGCCTAACCCGGCGCAACCGCGTTCGCTCACTCCAGGGTGAGCGGGCCCAAAAGACGTCGGCCTAACCCGACGCACAAGGCCTAAGTCCCCCACGGGGGCACAAACTTAGGAAGCTCGGACCCTGACGGCCCTTCGTGCATACGGGTTCGAGTAAAACGTCGGCCTTCCCGGCGTGCCGTAAGACGCGTAAAGGCGCAGGTGAAAGACGTCTTCCGAGACGCATGTAAGTCGCGTAAAGGCGCTGCCTCTAACCCGAAAAGGCCAAATTTGAGCCAAATTAAGGTTCGCTAGCCTTAGTGCGCGAACACCAAAAGACGCCGGCCTAACCCGGCGCATGTGGTTTGAGTAAAAGACGCCGGCCTTACCCGGTGCAACTGCGTTCGCTCACTCCGGGGTGAGCGAGCCCAAAAGACGTCGGCCTAACCCGACGCACCCGCGTTCGCTCACTCCAGGGTGAGCGAGCCCAAAAAGACATCGGTCTAACCCGACGCACCCGCGTTCGCTCACTCCAGGGTGAGCGGGCCCAAAAAAGACACCGGCCTAACCCGGCGCACCTATGTTCCGACGCTCAAGGGCGCGAACACCTAAAAAGACGCCGGCCTAACCCGGCGCGCCTATGTTCCGATGCTCAAGGGCGCGAACACCTAAAAAGACGCCGGCCTAACCCGGCGCACCTATGTTCCGACGCTCTAGGGGGCGAACACTAAAAAGACGTCGGCCTAAACCCGACGCAAAGCGCGTTCGCTTGCTTCAGGGCACGAACCCAAAGACGCCGGCCTAACCCGGCAAGCTCGGTCGCTAAAGAGCACGAGCTCAAAGACGCCAGCCTAACCCGGCGAGCTCGGTCGCTAAATAGCGCGAGCTCAAGGACGCCGGCCTAACCCGGCGAGCTCGGTCGCTCAGCAGCACGAGCTCAAAGACGCCGGCCTAACCCGGCCAGCTCGGTCGCTCAGCAGCGCGAGCTCAAAGACGCCGGCCTCACCCGGCGAGCTCGGTCGCTCAAGCAGCGCAAGCTCGAAAACGCCGGCCTAACCCGACGAGCTCGGTCGCTTAAAAGCACGGGCTCCAAAAGACGCCGGCCCAACCCGGCGCGACTTACACGTCCAGTCACCAATGGCACGGATGCAAAGCCCCCGGGGACTACCCGGTACGACCTCTTCGATCGCCGACAGGCGCGAAGCGAAGTAACTGGGCCACGATAAGCCCGCAAAGAAGGCACATGCGAGTAAAAAAAAAATTGCTCGGAAAATGAGATGGCATTCAACATGAAAGCAACGAAAATATCTCATAAATAAAAAGAGCCAAAGCTCTGATAAACACGTGCTGAACGAAAAGTGCATGAAAAATAAATAAAATCCTAGAATTAGGAAGAAAAAGCAAAGCGCTAAACATGCGCGCTGTAAAAAAAAAGAGAGCCACTCGGCTCAAGGAGCACCCTCGTCCAACAAAGGGAACAAGGTGTCAAAGAAATCAAAAGTGACCCCCGAGCCTCGTTCTCGGCCGCGGTCGCGTCTCGACATTCCACTGCTCCGACACGACGGGCTTCCTCGGTCCCTATGTCGTAGTCGTCCTTCAAGTCGGACGCTCTCCGCTCCGCTTCAGCAATCCGAGACGAGAGTCGAGCGTTTTCCTCCGCCAGAGAGTCGCGCTCGCGCTCCGCCCTAACTCGCGCCGCCTCGCTCGAAGTAAGCTGGCGGTGCGACGTCTCCAAGGCGTCGGATCGAGAGTCCAGCTGCCTCTGAAGGTCGGTAACCTCAGTGCAAAAAATCTCCGCTGATCGGGTCGCCACCTCGCAAGCTCGCCCGCCATCTTGGCTACTGACAGTTGGGCTCCGTCGCGATGGCCTTGTGCGATCTGGAGTTCCACCCTGGCCTCACGGAGCTGGTCTCGAAGCGTCTCGGTCTCCGCCCCCGGGTGCGAACCTCGCTCGACTTGAGCCAACCTAGCCTTCGTCCGAGCGAGCTCCTCCTGGGATGCCCCTAAGCGCCGGATGAAGTCATGCAAAATTCTGTCGCTTCGCACGGCCCTTGCATACGCCTGCGATGACAAAGAAGCAAAGGTTAAAACTAAAAACCTATGCTTACAATAAAAGCAGAAGTACTGACCCTCTGGGCGTCGGTAACACCCGCCTGGAAGAAGGCGATGTCGCCCTTCGACACCACGCCCTTCCACCAGGATAGTGGGGATCCCTCGAGGTGGCGAAAACAGTCCCCTCGGGCCTCTATCGCCTCCAGCTCCACCGCCGAGTTCGCCCTCTTGGGTTCGGAACGCTCATCGGGAGGTGCCGATGTCGAAGCCCTCTTCAAAGAAGCCCGAGACTCCGGTTCGACTAGACCGGCGGTCTCGACGAGCTCTCCCTTCGCCTTGCGGTCAGCGACTCTAGAGCGAATCTCCGCCATTGACTCGGGGTCCCGAGAAGCGAGGGCCTGCCTCCTAGCTCGCCTCCTTGCAGCTACACAAAACAAAGCGACAAAGGTCAGGTTCCTGTCAAAACAACAAGTTTTACAAAACCATGAAGATACCTCGGGAAGCAGGAGCGACTGATTGAGCCTCGGGACTCGGGGGCCTGCTCGCCCGGAGCGCCTCCTCGGTGCCCGGAGCAAAGGGCGGGAACCACCCGGTGAGCGCCATCAGCTCGGGGGAACGGAACCTCTCTCCAGCCTTGCGGGCTTCCGACATCCCGATATTTCTCTCACAAACGGGAGCTCCGCTGCCCCCTCGTCCGCTGGAAAGTCGGCCATGCGACCGAAGTGAAGGGGCGCCTCGCCGAAAGCGTCCGAGGTGACCCACACCCACGCCCTGCGGCTAGGCGGGTCACAATCTTCGACCAGCCTCACGTTGCCCCGAGCACGGGCCATGTGAAATCCCGGCTACCCCGGCACCGGGAAGACGGCGACCAGGTTACGGAAGTCGTCCACGGTCATGGCACGCTGCGTCTGGCAGTGCCACTCCATGAAACATGTAGCCAACAGGCGATAGAACGCCGGGCTCATCTTACATGCATGAACCCCTAGCCGGGTCAGGATCTGCTGGACGATCGCGGGGAACGGGAGACGCAACCCGCAGACAAGACTCCCGATCGTCACGGCCGCATACCCGTCCCTGGGGCGGGAGGGCCTGTCCTCGGGAGCAGGTCTAAGCAACCCCACCAAGGGAGGGATGTTGTACGCCTCCCGAAGCGTGCTGAAGACTCGGGAAGTGAGCGTGCTCGCAGCGCCGATTCCCTTGCAGTCTAAGCCGACGGGGGCAACAGAGTCGCCTACTCCGTACATACGAGTCCTCTCCAGCGATCGGGCATAAGTGTAGCCCGAGGCCTCCGCGGACTCGAGGGCCGGCCATGCCGTCGCCAACACCTCGCCATCATGTTTCTCCTTTCCCCTCGCGGGAGGAGCCTCCGAGTCCTCCTCAGGAGCCTCCGAGCCCGACCCTTGAGGATCATCGGAGTAAATCTCGTCCAAGAAAGATTCGGACGGCACAATCGCGAGCTCGACACCCGAGGCATCCAAGTTAGACGCCCGGGGGAGCTCGGCACTCACCGCCGCTTCACCCCGCTACTTGAGCAGGGGGGCGTCAAAGGACGCCTCGCGGGAGACCAGGTTGATCACCAACCTTGACGAACGCGGGCCCTCGGGCCTCTCGTCCTCCTCTTCGGGGCCGCACCTGGTAGGTGGGCCGCTCCCGGGCCCCGCCAGCTCGGCGATCGCCGCGGGATCAGTCTCCAACTCCACGAGCCATTGGTCGGCCGCGCCAGAGTCTTCCTCGACGAAGATGGGAATCCCGTCGAGTTCCTCAAAGGGACCCTTGGCCGCCCCCCCAAAATGTGGGAGAGGGCAGGCGGGGTCAACCTCGGGATCATCAATAGGGGGAATAAGCTCACTCCCCATCAAGAAAAAGAAAAAAAAAAGAAGGTCAACTGCCCGAGGGAAATTTCAAAGTCAAAAGAATTTTTTCGATCACCCGCAGGCCGCCAGTATAAACAAAAGAGAGCGGGAGCTCTCCTATTTATATAAAGGGAGGAGCAAACGCTGCTCATTCCCCCTGCGCGCGAGACACGAGGCCTGGCCTGCGGGCCGGCCTCACGCGCGCGCCAGTCCCCCAGCGCCAGGCCGCGCGCGGGTCTTGCGGCCCGACCGGCCCGGTCCGGCCCCCAGGGGTCCGACCACAAGAGATATGCGTGCGGACGATCACATGTGATCGAAGGTGAAAATACCTCAACGCCCTTCTCTTTTCTAAAGTTCATGACTTAAGTCCCGTAAGCCGTAAACTTGGGGGGGCTAATGTTACCAATCGTTTTGGGACACCGGAAATTCAAAAACAATTCAAGGCCGGCCAGGCTTTGCCGGCCGGAAGCCCAACGGACCCCGGCCCACCAGGCCTGAGCGCCCCGACGCACCCACGGCCCGACACGGCCGGCGCGCGCGCACCTGCGCCCCCGGCCCTAAGGTCCCCGGCCCAATAGGCCTCAACGCGCCCTATCGCGCCTGGCTCGCGCGCACTCTGTGCCCCGGCCTCCCGGACCGCGCGCGCACTCTAACGCCCTGACCTCCCGGCCCGCGCGCGCGCTCCCGCGCACCCCGGCCTCCCGGTCTGCGCGGACCTCGGCACCCCGGCCGAGCGCCCCTGCTGCCTCAGCCGAGTTTCCCTGCCACCTCGGCCACCTCGGTCGAGCGCCTTTGCCAGCTCGGCCACCTCGGTCGAGCGCCTTTGCCAGCTCGGCCACCTCAGTCGAGCTCCTTCGCTAGCTCGGCCACCTCGGTCGAGCGCCTTCGCCAGCTCGGCCACTTCGGCCGAGCGTATTCGTCAGCTCGGCCACCTCGGTCGAGCGCCTTCTCCAGCTCGGCCACCTCGGCCGAGCACCTTCGCCAGCTCGGCCACCTCGGCCGAGCGCCTTCGCCAGCTCAGCCTCCTCGGTCGAGCGTCTTTGCCACCTCGGCCGAGCGTTCTTCCCACCTCGGCCGGGCACGCCCGCTGCCGAGCATGCCGCGCCCGGCCAAGTCCCGCGCCTGGCACGCCCCGCGCCCGTCCAGGTGACATGTCCCACGCGCCATGCGCCCTCTTAGCCGTGAGGCCTCGCGCGCCTCGCTCCCGGCCACCCGGTGGGCCTCAAGGGGCCGGCCCAAGGCCTCCCCTCAAACACTATAAATACCCCCCCCTAGGGGAGAAAAAGGACGACGCTAATTCAGGCTAGGGAAATCGATACATCTCGAGAACAACACTTCCCTTCTCTGAAGAATTCTCTCGTGCTCTTGTGACATTCCAAGAGTGCGCACTTCTCCTCCCTCGGCTCAAAAAGTCAAGGACCCCCCTCCACGAGAGGGAGCGCGCTCCTCTTCTGTGACCCGAGCCTCTGCAATACATACTGCCCCCCCTGCTTCTTGGCCCTTGAGCTCGAACTCCGAGCTACGAGCACGCGACCCCTCTAAAGCCTTCACTAGAAGCTACGAGCCGGGTCCTGCTCTAAAGCCTTGGATTCACAAAGCCTCAAAGCCCAAGATAGCCTCCCCACACAAATTGAACTGTGATTGATCTATGCGTGGATAGTTGAATTTAAAATCACATATGTGGAACACAAGTGAAAGATTGATCACTTGGGGGGACATTCTACACATTTGGTATGTGTACGATCTGGACATACTTTGGTTGTTGATGTGTCATTTAAGCACCATTATGACAAACTAACCAGGGTCGCTATGATGGTCATAGTGAGACTTGATCTTAATCTTGAAGAGGTCACGGTCTTCTAGGTTATATGATCGGGTTCATTGACTTATTCTTTAATGGCTACTTTAAGATGCCTAAATACTTAAGTCTTGAGAAGTTGGGATATGATCTGAGCGAATCGTGATTCATAGATACGGAATCCAGCCTTCCTGAAAGAAGATCAATGCTCACTCACATAAGAGTTAATTCCAGAACTGATTGATTGTACGCACTTTCGTAGTAAGTACGTACGAAAGAATATTTCGTTGGGGAAGCAATGATGCATAGGACTCATATGTATCAAGAAATGTATAACAGAATAATTGACCTTTCTTAATACGAGTTGGACCTGGAGGATTGAGCTCATGTACTGACTATATCAATGGACACTCATATACATCGAGTAAAATATAATTCTAGTAACAAGAAGAGTGCATTCTCGGCTCATCTTGTGGAGTGACGCCGAGATTGACGAATCGAATGAATAAGAGAAAACAGAGATTTTGTCAATTTTGTTTGGATTCGTAGAAGCTTCAATTACTAGGTCCATAGTCCCCAAGATGACTCTAATAAGATGGATAGAGATGCTCGTAATGATTAGATAATTGATTACACTCTCACTACTTCAACTTGGATGCAATTTCTTTAGCATTCGTAATAAATTATTTACGAATGAAAAATCACTTTAGTTAGGCTTTAGTTCGACCAAAAGCCGAACAGTTGACCGAGTCCGACTCTCAATGACTTATCCAGGCCCAGATCGACTCTTGAAGGTCGGCCCAAGCCCAATCAGCAGCCCAGTTTGCCAAAGAAAGGACGAGTCGACCATGTTGACTTAGTCAAACGAACCTGTTTGTCAGATAGAAGACCTCGCTGCGAATATCGGATCTGAGACGACTTCGACCAGCGACGTGGTAGAACCGAGCTTATCAATACGTGTCATCTCCGATGAATTCTCTTTTGCTATAAATAGAAGCCGACATGCTGATTTTTGCACACACAAGCCTACGCAACTACTTTGAATATTTCTCTGCTATTTATTTTCTCATTGTTGAGCTCGCTGTTGGAATTGATCTAGGGTTAAGAAAAAGTTTAACGCTTCGAGCAAGCGGCGGAATTTAAAAATTTTCTTTAAAGCAAGTAAAACGATTTTACTAACCTAGACAAAGAGCAAGTACACGTAAATAAAAACTATTATGAGCATTATAAATTTACTAACCTTTTTAGAAGCTTGAACGTTGAAAAACCTTTGGAAGGTTGCAACGTTTGTCTCCCTTCGCAGCACGTCTCTCTTCTTTCCTCGGGAACTCGAGCTACCACGAAAGTTTCTATCACAAGAATCACTCGAGAAAGAAAGGAATTAGTGAGTGGGCACTTTTAAACACGACGACTCGAGAGCAAGTCTCAAAAATTCGAAGAGCTAACACGCTAGGTCAAGTGTGGACCTAGGTGCCAAAACAAAAACGAAAGGAACTTAGAGAGAGAGAGAGAGAGAGAGGAGTGGGCGGCCAAGCTAGAGAGAGAAGCTCTCAATCTCTAAAACTTGGGATGAATGAAATGAGAAGAATGAGGGCTCTATTTATAGGAGAGGATTTACCTTCAATAAGGTAGTTTCCTCTTCTATAGAATATCACATATTCATGAGAAAATATTCCCTCCTTCTCCACATGAGTCACACGGCCAAATAGGGCTTCTAGAAGCCTTGGATTTGTTTCCTCTTTTGCTTCCCCCTTAGCCTTGGCCAAAATCCCACCTTCCTCATCGAGGAAATTCGTTTCCTCTTTTTCTTTTGGCAAGTATCTTGATACATTAATGCACAAAATAATCTCCCTTTTTCTCCTTTAGTTTTAGCGGCCAAGAAGGCCTTTTAGTAAGCATTTCTAGATTTTCTTCACTTGTTCATGACAACATAAGAAAAGCACATTAAGAATTTTCATGTAAAATTCTTTGAAATGAAATTAATCCACAAGGCCCAATGAACTCATCATGGCCGAGTATCAACATGTCATCATATGACATTGTCAAAATATTTATTGACATTCATTTCATCTTATGTCAAAAAAGACAAAAATACCCTTTTGACAATTTTCGTAAAACTTGTCTCGTTCTTGTTTTGACTTAGCTTCTAGTTTAACTATTCTTACTCGATATGATTTCTGATAGTGACCTCATGGATCCAAATGAACAAAGCTTGAGCTAAAAACTTGGACTCAAAAGTTCACAAACCTTTTCCAATTTTAGCTTAATGTCAACTTACTCCACTAAATAGTTGACACTGAAAATCTCTCGGTTCAAATGTATTTATTTTCTATTCAAGAATTCAACCTAATTGTAATGAGTGGATCCACTGAATATTATCTATGTTTACCCTTCATGAATATCATCAGCTAGTCGGGATTTACAAAATTACCATTTTACCCTTCTTGTTGTTATTTCCTCAACTCCTTTGTCGCTTGTGAATAAGTTAGAAACAATGTATTGACGAGGAGCTAACAAGTCACATTGTTTCATCCGAAAGAGTCAAGACTCAAATGAGAATACGTAAGCTGACAAATCACATTGTTTCATCCAAAAGAGTCAAGACTCAAATGAGACTCAAACAATGTATTGACGAGGAGCTAACAAGTCACATTGTTACTCATGACATCTTCACAACTTCGTACTTCACCAATAGGTCTTGTTCAGAATCACATAGTGAGTCCGAACTCTGACTTTCTCAAATGAGAATACGTAAGCTGTGAAATGGCATGTCTCATTTCAGGATTAAGGTAAGCATGATGCAATTCATACGTAGTGACTTCGAGACATAAGAGGTTAAATGGTTTGTTCTTATCCTGTCTCTAGAAGTGCACTGGTCAATTCAGTACCTTTGGAAGATACCAACAAGAATAGAGTGTCCAACTCTCAATGCCCCATAACCAGACATCATAGATTCT
This sequence comes from Urtica dioica subsp. dioica, assembly GCF_054948205.1. Lineage (NCBI taxonomy): Eukaryota > Viridiplantae > Streptophyta > Magnoliopsida > Rosales > Urticaceae > Urtica > Urtica dioica. Next base: position 12,505,706 of record NC_142762.1, read on the forward strand.
CCTAACAATCGTACTGAGGTCAATAGTCCTTTGAGCCTTAGATTGAGAACATGTCATTTTAAGCAAATTACGAAAAGTTTGTTCATGCAAATCTACATTTGTCTCTTCGTAAGTTGTTAACTTTGTTTATAGACTAAAGACTAAGGTTTTATCATGAAGCTTCAAACAGACAAGGTAGAATGAATGAATATTTTAACTTTTATTAATAAATAAGCAATTACAAGCAAAAGTCTTCGTGACACTATATTAGATTAAATGTACATAAATAGACACTACTCTTCTTGTGTGCACCATTGACAACAAACACCCACTTGACTCAAAGAAGATGTGAGTAGTCCTTCATGCCTAATCCCTCTCAATGTTGGTCGAAGATCTTGTTCGCTAGGGCCTTGGTGAATGGATCTGCCCGGTTGTCCACCGTTGAGATCTTCTAAACTTCCACGTCTCTGCGCTGCACGATCTCTCAAATCAAATGGTATTTCCTCTCAATATGTTTAGAGCGCTTATAGCTTCGAGGTTCCTTTGAGTTAACGACAGCCCCACTATTATCACATTAAAGGGTCATGGGCTCGTCGACGTTTGGAACAACTTCCAAATACTTAAGGAATTTTCTAAGCCATACAGCCTCTTTGGATGCTTCACAAGCAGCCACATATTCTGCTTCCATTGTGGAGACAGCAATGCAAGATTGCTTAATACTCCTCCACACAACAGCTCCACCATTAAGGATGAACACAGATCCCGAAGTAGATTTCCTGGAATCCTTATCTGCTTGAAAATTGGAGTCGGTATATCCCGTCATAGTTAGGTCAGTACTTGAGTATGTAAGCATCAAGTTCCTAGTTCTTCAAGGATACTTGAGAACATGCTTAACAGCAATCCAGTGCTCGGGTCCAGGGTTGGATATGAAACGGCTAACTATGCCAACTGCGAAACAGATGTCAGGTCTAGTGCAAAGCATAGCATACATGAGACTTCCTACGGCTGAGGCGTAAGGAATTTTTCTCATGTCCTCAATCTCTTATGCAATCTTGGGAGACTGGTCCTTAGAGAGTGAGACTCCATGCCTAAAGGGTGTTTGGCCCTTCTTGGAGTCTTGCATCGAGAAGCGATCCATCACCTTATCAATATAAGATGATTGAGAGAGCGACAGAGTCCGGTTCTTTCTATCTCGAAATATTTGGATCCCCAAAATGTACGCGGCTTCTCCTAAACCCTTCATATCGAAATACTTTGCTAGCCAGACCTTAGCCTCAGATGATTTACCCACATCATTACCTATGAGTAATATATCATCGATATATAGTACCAGAAACACAACTTTTCCTTTGTGCATTAACTTGTAAACACACGGCTTATCTATTGACTGTTCAAAGCCGAAGCTTTTCACAATTTCATCGAATCTAATATTCCATGACCTAGATGCTTGCTTTAGTCCATAAATGGACTTAAGTAACTCACAAACCTTGGTCTCTTGACCTTTATCCACGAAACCGTCTGGTTGAGCCATATAAATGCGCTCGTCAAGATTGCCATTTAGGAAGGCCGCTTGACATCCATTTGCCAGATCTCATAGTCGAGAGCTGCAACTATGGATAGAAGTATGCGGATTGATTTAAGCATCGTGACTGGTGAGAAGGTTTCTTCATAGTCAATCCCTTCCTGTTGGGTTTAACCCTTAGCCACAAGTCGTGCTTTGAACGTCTCAACGTTCCCATCCGGACCCCTTTTCTTCTTGTATATCCACTTACACCCTACGGGTTTAACCCCTTCAGGAAGGTCTACAAGTTTCCAG